>NC_064423.1:29257500-31657500 GCF_023375975.1 Astyanax mexicanus | reverse complement strand
GAGAGAGGAGAAAAAAAAGAAAACGGAGTGAGTCTGAAGCAGAGAGAGAAATAATTGAACAGGGAGAAGCAGACGAAGGCGAAGGCGCACTGCGGCGCTCCCACATGGCTTTCCAGAAACTTGTAGGCGTCACCTGCCAAGTTCTAAAGGAACTTTGTGTCGAGAAAGAGAAAGTAATAGAAAGAGAGAAAGCACAGCGTCAAGCCGACTCACTTTGATGTGCTTCACTCCGCAGCTTACCAGCCGGTGCGGCAGGAACGGATCCCAGGATATATCAAAGATCTGAAACGAGCAGTAAAAAGCGTGTGTTTAGACAGGCCATTGGATCCTCAGACTGTAACCACAAAGCTAACACATCTGATCTTCTCCCTAGAGTTTTAACACCACACAATTACATCACAGCTCATCTTCTCTCATCTGTCTGAAATGATATCCTGTCCAATCATCATTCCTGTACATGACCACCATGCTGATGGGAGCTTTTATGCCATGAATATAACACTTTTTTTGGTTTGTTTTTTATTTTACAATTCCATCTGGAAGATGTTCAGGATAAAGCAGGCATAGGTACAAATGTTGACAAAAAATACAACAAAGGCTTTTTAGCTGATCCATGGACATTATTAGTCCTGTGTCCATTTCTCTGCATACTTTACTGTCCTCCAATTAGTCCTCTAAATTGTTCTTGTAAATTTAGGATCACCAGAGTTTTAAACCCATGCAACCATCCCAGAGATGGAGATAGATATCTACATCTATATTCCAAGAGCCATCAGACTTTTTAACTCCTCCCATCGGGGGACGGGATGCTACTGCTGACTGAGTTTAACCCAGTCACACCATATGGACATTATTCAACCACTTAGTTCTTAAATCTTTACACCATCACTTCCCCAACCTCACTTACTGTCAAGTACAGTTACTCATGATTGGGTATTAACATATTCACTTCTCAGAACTATTTTGTAACATACGCATATTTATATTTCTATGGCACATCAGTCACTTTTATAATCAATGTCATTGCACCTTGCACTTTGCTCTGTTAATTATTTAATGACCATTAGCAACATCTACTGCACTGCTCCATTTACATATAGATCTAATACGTTTTTATAGCCTTATATATTTTCTATTTTTTATGTTTTAATTTGTACTGTCGCTGCTGGATGCCTAAATTTCCTTCGGGATAAATGAAGTGTCTGTCTGTCTGTCTGTCTGTATGTATGAGCTTTCTACACACAGGTTTATTACTGTGGCTTCAATATTTCAACCCGAGCTCCTGCATTACATATAGCAGAACTATGAAGCCAAGCCAGGAGGGGCAGGTTGTCATAAGAACTGTCTTTATCAGACGGTCCCAGCTTTTGTTCTGCTCAGTGCTGTCGGTGCTTTAAGCTTAAAGAGCCTGAGAGAAAAGAGAGAGAGGCAGAAAGACAGAAAGAGAGAGATAAAGAGAGAGAGTGGATTGCTTCAGGCCTGCTGCTGTATAACTAGAAGGATAATTTCAGTACTGTATATATGCTTTAACTGAAGGGCACACACACACAAGACCCCTCGCAGGTAATAATGGTTTCCCTTTAGATAAAGGCTGCAGGTCCATGGCTTCAGGGACGCAGGGAAATGTAGCAATCTGAGATATTTGTGCTTTCGATCCATTGGGTATATGGACGGTAGAGTGGATGGATTCTAGTGTTCCAGTGTGCCCTCATGTCTGTTAACTTCTGGCTATCTTATTTTAGCTATAGGATTATATTCAGATCTCCAGCCAAAGTCATTAACAATACTCTGATAATCTATTTCACATTATCTGTATTCCATAATCCAATTACAAATAACTCAACCTCTTTACCTATTTTAGAGTTAGCAACTCTACACCTGTCTGGCACCGATGGAAGTTTGTTAACCACTGTTAAACCACCTATAAGCTATTTAAATACTGCTTCCACAAACTAGTTGCCCACCTTCCATTACTGAAAATAGTGAATTATACATGGACCCTAATTGCTATATGCATGTTTATTATCTTTGTAGTAAAAAAAAAAAACAGATAGAAATTGGTTCCAGATTTTTTTGCTTAACAGTTATTGACAGACTGAGTGAGCTAAGTCTTTCCACCTTTACACGGCTCTAATTTGCTTTGAGCTAACTTTTAGCGAAAAGTCCTTTGGGCTCAAGTTTTGTGTCTTGGAATCCTGTTGCCGCTAAAGAAAACACTGCTGTATGATCTAAAATAAATTAGCCACCAATTTGTGGTTCCAAATTATTCCATTCAAATAAACTGCCATTTTTGGCTGTCAAAAATAGTCATCACTTCCAGCATTATTTTTACCACCAATACTTTGAGAAAAAAAACAGCAAACCTAAGCATGACAGATAATAGACCCTTCTGATTATTCACTAACTTTTTTCAATATTTTCCAGTTTTGACCAGAGAAGGACCGGTCCCTTCAGAAGTTTCTCCCTCCAGATCTGAGGGAGTTTTCCTTGATACCGTCACTTTTGCTTTTCTTACCAGTGTTTCTCCAGAGAGTATAAGTTTTAAGTGTTAACTTTTGTTTTCAGCAACTGCAATCAATGTATCGTTTCTAATGGCCCTAAAATACAGAGAAACATCCATTCTAGTCACAGCATGTGGTTTTCCAGGCAGATGCTGCATATGTTTTTGACTGAAGCAACATCTGCTTAGGAACTGCTGCTACTCGCTATATTTAGTCTTCTAGCAGGAGTATTAATATTAAACCTCCCTGCAAAACTGCCAAACAATGGATGCTTCATAAGAGTCTGTCAACTACTGTCATGGTCTGAGCAGTAGACATTGGTCTGCATTCTATCTACGCCTACAAAACTGTCTAGCAGCAGTACGTCAAATGGACTTGAACCCACCCCACCCACAAACAGATTAAGAAGCATGTGTGCATTCATACATGCAACTGGGCTTGTATAGAGTCCAAAGGAAAAAGATTATGACCCCAACTTTGTTTCTGCACTTATTTTCACAGTGTTCAATGCTGGGTGAAATAATTTGGATGGTGGGCCATTTACAGTACTGCGGCAGCACTGGCATGGTGATGGTATGATAAGTGGTTTAAACACAGCAGTGCCTCTTGAGTATTTGAATACTGTGTCCATTCACTGTCCTCTCCATTAAACACTCCCATCAAACTAGCACCTAGTAGATAAAAGTAAAAATCAGGGTCAGAAACTCATGTTACTGCACAGTTTTTCCATCCAGACAAGATTTAACCAACAAGCATTGACAGTTGATAAATGCATCTCTGATAAGTCAGACTAATATTCGTTTGCTGATTGGGATGGAATATGCAATTTTGCTTGTGCAACAATATATTTTTTTTGTTGTACTGGGAGGAGTTTTGTGATTATTTGTGATCAGGTCATCCACAATGCAGGTGAAAGCCAGGTGTGAATGGAATTTGTATCTGTTTTAAATACTTAATAATCTAAATAATATTGGGTGTGTTTACACTTATATTTTAGCCTATATTTTATTTTTAGCCTATATTTTAACTTTACACTTATATATATTTAGCCTCATCAACGATAGAGCAATGTCCCAATAAAAAAAAAAAAGTCTTACCCTGTCTGAATGCCCCGTGGCAGTGGCCAAGACCCGTCCTTTCTTCCAGTCCCACACAGACACAGTGTTTTTGGCATCGAGACCAACAGACACCAGCCGCTAAGAAAAAGCAGGGACTCAATAAAATGATTTACTTCATAATTTTAACCTAACCTCAAATCAACAGCACCAATGGAGAAGCTACTTACCTGCCCGTCAGCATCAAAGGCCAAACAGGCCACGCCGTGTGTGTGGACATCTCTCAGGATGGAGACAGTGATCAGTGTATACGAGTCCCACACACAGATATATGGATCCTTCCCTACCTGACCAGTGGCCACTTGGATCTTGTCAGGGTGCAGAGCGAGACTGGGAAAAACAAGGAAACAACAAAATTTAATTTATTTTACAGGAAAAGAAGTTTAATTTTTAAATATTTATAGACATCTCCTTGCAATACAGCTCCCCACCACCATAGTGCAGCACCAACATCACATCTGTAACTGCTGTGTGCAGAATGGTCCCCCCACATACAACTGTATAACAGGGATCCCGCGTTCAGCAACTGTATAATGATCGGTAGAAGATAGGAGTCATTTAACAACAGGTGGCCTATAGTGCAATACAGTTTTCCTTCAGGGTAGGTGGGACTAATAAGTGGGGTAAGTGAGAGGAAGGACCGGGTGGGTGTTTCTAATAAAGTGACCAGTAGGTGAAAACACAACGTAGGTGTTTTTATTAAAATGGCCAGCAAGAAAAAGTACAAGGTGGTTGTTTCTAATAAAGTGGCCAGCGAGTGGACATCATGTGTAGGTGTTTCCAATAAAGTGAATAGGCAGAGAAAGAATGAAAGAAAGAACAAAAGAGAGAAAGAAAGGAAGATCTGCTACAAAAGATTTAATTAAGGAAACAGCAGTTAACCGCATGCGGTGTGATAAAACATAATAAAAGAGAAAGGCGAGTGGAGGAAACAGCCCAGCAGGCCCACAGAGAGGAGGGGAGACAATAGAGCTGTTATCAGTGCAGGGAGCCACAGCAGGATAATATCAGCAGATAGCAGAGCAGCTCTCCATCTTCCCTGACAGCACAGCGTATTCAGTCTTTTCATCACGCCAGCTCTCTGAGGAGGGGGTGTGGAGCTCTATCAGCCTCCACACAGCAACAGCTCAGCCGTGGAGAGCCACACTGAGAAGACGTGCTGCTCAAGGACATTTAAAACAAGTTGTGTTTTATAAAATATTCTACTCTTCTGACAAGACATGTATAATACTAATTAATTAGACTAGAGAAGTCTAGAGAGCTGGCTAACTTAAACCCCAATCTGAAGCATTAAAGTCATTGTTATTAGTGGTTACATTTACATTTCTCTTAACAGAAGAAGGGGGGAGAAGAAAAAGAGACAAAATGACTTATACACTTGATCACCTACAGTATCAAAATATTTTGATATATTAGGTCAAGATCCTGTAGCCCGTATAAGGGTAAAGGCATGTTAATAGATTAAACTTTTAAACAAGTATTGGAAAACATAATGTCACAATACTTGAATATATGAGTAACTCCTAACCACCCAGTGTAGATTCTGGAAAAAAAGTCCTACATTTCTTAAAATAATACATCTTAACATCTTGACAAAATAAGATGTTACGGATGTCAGGATCCTGAGAACGTTATTTTAATAAATGTACTCCAAATTGACACATTGTATCAGGATCCGGGCTATCAAGCCAATATCCTGAGAAAAGGGCATGATTTTAAGATAATTCACACTCTACACTGGCACACTGCTGCCAGAAACTAAGCAGCAGAAGAATAATGACAGTAGGACATGTCCAAATCACACACTCCCAAACTCTCTTCCTCCTGCCTATCAGACGGACGTGAGTTTGTCACAGATGATAAATCAGGAGCTGGTCTGCAGTGGGAGTGGATGAAAGCCTGTCACTTTCACTGCAGTTAGACAGCACACACTCCAGCTGGGCTTCTATACAGACCCTCAGCCTCGTCATCTATTCACCAATCTCAGCTGAGGGCACAGAATTGCTGTCGAGAGAATCCATAAAATGCAGATCAAAAGCAGTGGAATGGGGAATGTGTGTGTGTGTGAGAGAGAGAGAGACAGTGAGCTTGTAGAGATTAGAGTTTGAGAGCGTACACCAGCGTGAAATCTGAGCTCCAGCGGTAGATGGAATATCACAGGAGGAGGCATGGGTCAATAAGATGTAAGCACTTGTGAGACTAATTACAAGTATACAAGCGTGTGTGTGTATGTCTGTATAGTAGGGTTATAAATCAAATCATATTTTTTAACATAGGAAATTGCATTACCCGCATGCAGCAACAGAGGAGACTCTTCACACTGCAGACTTTTCTCACATGACACAAGGCAGGAGGGAGAGTGAGGTAGAGCAAGGCAGCAGGAGCTAGAGCGAGGTAGCAGGAGCTAGAGTAAACTAGAGCGAGGTAGTGGGAAGGAGAGGGAGGGAGAGAGGGTAGAAGGTGGTAGAGGGAGTTTGGGCTGTGTATTGGAAGGAACTTGGCAATATGATACACATCATTGTACAGAGGTTACAATATAATGCAATATACTGCTGTATACTGTAGGGCTGGACCCGAATATTCGGGTATTCGGATATTCGTTCGTTGAGTAGGTATTCGGTTTTTAATTTTGGTATTCGGATATTCGTTTTTTTTCTCCTTTCCAGAGTTCCACCTCACTCTAACCACTTCTGTTTTAGCGGGTCCCGTCAGAATATCTTGCGCGCGGGACAGAACTGAACTGTTATTGGCTGGAGCGGGAGTTTAATCCAGACGATGCGGGAGCAAGAAAACTGTAATAATTGTAAAAAAAAAAAAAAACCTAAAGAAAACTCTCAACGCGCAGGATGGACCGACACACACACGCACACACCGATGGTGTTTGGACTGGGGTAAGGAACGGGACCACAGTATTCAGCGCTGCTGTTTTAATAAATATATAAGTAAATTTGAAGCATTAAATGTAGTTTATTTAATTTACATTAGGAACGTGGGGCGGGAGCGGCAGAAATGTGTATGTGGCGGGCGGGCGCGGGATTAAAAGAAGCAATTTTTTTGCGGAGCGGTAACGAGACAGAAACGCGGGAGCGTGGAAGAGTGGGTTTAAAAATCAGTCTCGCGCAAACCTCTATTATACATGATAAAAAAAAATGCAGGCTCTTCGAAACTGATTTATATAATAAAACGTAATGGGTAATGTGGCAACAGTAGGGGCTAAATCGGTTACAAAAGCCTGGCCTACAAAAATGATGTTTGAACGAATTTCCTCTTATCTAATATAATTTAAAATGGTTTAAAAATATAAAATAATTTCTAAGCAAACGAAATATTTAATATTGAGCTTATAGCCCAAGTGCAAAAATACAAAATCAGTAATACGGCTATGCCCTGCACAATGCTTAAACCGAAATAGACCAAGTACAATAACGTCATTAACAATGACTTTCCCCTACTCTAATATAATTTAACATGGTTTAAAAATATAAAATAATTTCTAAACAAACGAAATATTTAATATTGAGCTTATAGCCCAAGTGCAAAAATACAAAATCAGTAATATGCCCTGCACAATCCTTTAACCGAAATAGACCAAGTACAGTTTACAATGACTGTCCTCTAATATAATTAACAATGTTTAAGAATATAAAATACTTCCTGAACAAACGTTTTTTTTTGTTTGTTTTTTTAAGCAAATAGCCTAAGTGTGAAAACACAAACAGCAATTTACTGGGCTGGCTTGCGCAGCGGAGAAACCGTGCAGCAGCAGCCTCCTAGCCTGCTTACGCAGCGGATAAGCCGCGTGTGGGGCAGCAGAAATTCCGGGATGAAAACACAAAGAAATCTGAGCTAAAAACACAGAAAAAATATGGGGGATAAAAACACCAAAAATCCGGGGTGAATATGTCTCGTCGGTCAGAGCAAATTGAACATTTTTCAGTGGATTAAAGGGGCCGTGATTTGCTTTTTTTTATTTTTTTTTTTACCTCTTTTTTTAAAAACGAATATTCGAATATTCGCTTCGAATCAGTGCCGAATATCCGGAGCTCAAAAAACGCTATTCGGGCCAGCCCTAGTATACTGTAAGTAAGGCAATATACTACAATTGTTTAAATCTAATTTTAGAAAAACTCTCAAAAGTACAAAACACACCAGCCAATTTATAAAATAGCAGCCAGTGCCCTCGTAGAGGATAGCGCAGCGACTCGGTTCATCAGCTCACAGACACCCTCGGCTGTGGACATTACCTTAGGAGTGATGTGGGGAGCGGAGCCGGTAGCTTGATGGCAAAGCTGCATGAGCGGGGGTTCGAACCTGCAACCTCCTGCTCATAGTGGCAACGCTTCAGACCGCTGGACCAGACACCAATCTTTACATATAAACTAAATTAAATTTTTTTTTTTGTAATTGATCCAATATTCTAAAACAAAATAGTGATACTTTAGTGTATCAATATTTTATTTTGTTCATATCATACACCCTAGTATGTAGTTAGGCCTCTGTGTTAGGGGGCATAAGATGAATTGCTGACCCATAAAAAGTGTTGACATTGATGGTGACAGTGAATAGCAATGTGTCACTGGAGCTTTATTTAATGTTTCATTAATGTCTATGTCATCGGCTGTAGACTAACACAACAGAAAGAACACACTAAGTTGCATGCAAGATCAAAATCAGGACTGATCACTGGAAGATGGTCGGGGGGGAGGGAATAAATAAAGAATACTTACATTTATACATGAAAAAATCAGTATCTTGTTTCTCAGTCCCATTACTTTTGCAAACATTCCTATTGAAATAATTAATTTGGCTATGTAGTATGTGTTTCTTTAGTGATTAAAAAAGTATGTTTTGATAGCCTTGTTTATATTTAAAACAAAAAAATAAATAGATTAATCTTACGAGACAACTTGGATGTCTTTTTTTTTCTTTTTTTACTGCATTGCCAAAGGATTGATTGGAACTCTATCTGTATCATGTGATCGGGACATCCCTAGTTACCTTGCCATAAGCAAGCTGGCAGGTGTGCAACCTCACTCACAAGATAACACCTCACAGAAAGAAAGCAGACACACACTTTAAATGTTCACAGCGTTTAGTAGATGGTGTATTCTGATGGTGTTAAAACCAGATGTATGAATATTTTTTTGATGACAGTGACAGTGTGCGTGTGTGTGTTTGTGTAAGTACACATTTAATGGGTAGCTGGCTTTTAGAGATGCACGGTGTATAGTGTATGTAAAGTGTGTGAGTGTAGAACGTGTGTCTGAATGAATCAGGATGAATGTGTGTCTGGGTCTGTGCTCATGCATGTACGCATGTGTGTGCACGTGCACAAGTGTTTGGGTGTCTTAAAGCACTTTACTCATGGCCCCTGCGGCCATTACACTAAGCTAAATGTGAATCAGTGATTACAGATGGATTGTGGGATAGATCTGCCGGCTTAGTCCACAATGTATAGCTGGACTTATGCCAAGCGAGAGCATAAAGAGTGAGAGTAAAATAGACAGAACATAAAGCGTGGAAGAGAGGAAGGAAATATAAAGAGTGAGAGAGAAAAAAAGAAACCAAAGTGCAAGACAGAGCCTAAGAGAGCCTAAAGAAGGCATAGACTGAAAGGAAGTGAACATAAAGAGACAGTGCAAAAAAGCAGACAGTGAGAGTGAAAGCAATTGACGAAGGACGGGCAGATGGACAGACAGATAATTACAGTTGTTAAATATTTAGTGTATCAATAAGTGTCAGTTTTTTTTTTTTTTACAAATTCGCACAGCTCTAGTCTATGGGTTATAATATTAGTGTGTAGTACACAATTGGGACACAGCTTTACCAGAGAACCCAAAAGATGTGGAAATAGAGTGAAGAACAACAAGAGAGAGAGAGAGAGAGAGAGAAGAATAGTAGGCATAATTAGAGAGGCAGTAGAGGAATAAAACTGCCAGAGCATAAATGCCTTAAAACAGGAGTTTAAAAAAATAAGAGGAGCAGAGAGGAAAATGTAGAAATAAATGATAAAGAAAGAAGAAAATATGACAGCAGCAGAACAGAGGGTGAGAGAAATAAGGCACAGTCTGGACAAGCGAGGGGGAAGCAGTGGAGAGCAGGGTTAGTGCTGCAGGCTCTGTGCAGTGGAGTGGGAATTCCAAGCCGGGCCACGACAGCAGAGATATGGCAATGCCTCCCCTCATTCCAACTGGCCTCACACACCACATACAGCACGCATGGCACACACAGTCTGTGCAGCTAGCCAGACGAGAATGTTCAAAGCAGTCAACCAGCACCACAGAAGCCTTGAAGCGACGCTTCAGCTAAAAATCTCATTTACACAGTCTCCCCACCCCCTTACCCATACTGTACCCATACAGTCAAGAAAAGTTCAGAATCCAAAGTTAACTTCTTTAGTTTTGAACTGGAGTTACAAGGATAATGTTTCTAGCTAACAAGTACTGAAACTTTCTTCACAAAACCAATGCTTAGATATATGGCCGCCTTCATTGTTTTAGCTATACTAGCTACGTAATCAGCAAACAACTCAACACAGTTTGAACCAATAAAGCCATAAATGTCGACCATGTTGTTGAGTTGACAACCAGACTCTTTCAAATTTCTTTCAAAGTAATGGAGCAAACTAAACCTACTACAATCCAGTTCAACCCACAAGCTTCTGCAAGAAATTCAGCACACACAGGTGACAATTTAAAGAAGATGAAATAATAAATGTTTTAAACAGTATTTGGACTAGTCAAGACCAGAAAATACATTTGGTGAGAGAACTGGCTTTGAAAGTATAAATACTACCAAGTTCAGCACATCTAACCAAAAAAACGGTTGTTGGATTGGATTGATAACTAATAAAAATAATGACATTTTTTGCAAGTGGTAAGCTTTCTTTACCAGTTTATAATAATAGTTTCAATTCTATAGATAATTTACACAGTTTACCTCCTACCCACAGTGTACTCATCCAGTCAAGACAAGTCTGGCATCCTAAGTTTGCTTCTATTGTTTTGTGCTAGAACTAATGTTATAAGGATAATATAAGGATCACTGAAAGTTTATCCATGGTTGCTGCTATTGTTTTTAGCAATGCTACATCACTTAGCCCATTTCAGCAATTAATAATGTATCATATAATGTAAAAAAACACAAAGGTCTGTTAAGTCAGTTAGGAATTACATAATGACCTGACACAGTTTGAACCAAGTGTGTGATGATTTATGCATCCAGTATACACAAGGCTGTCAAGTGGTTAGCTTCCATTATTGATTAGCTACATGAGCCTCGTAGATCCACTGAAAAACGAAAGAAAACTTAAGGCAACAAAATATTTATTCGCTAACAGACTTAAAAGCTGTTACTATCAATATAGGGAACTCATAGCAAGCGCATAAGCACATTTTTAACTTAAATAGTTAACTAAATAACAAGATAAGTTAGCTAACATGCTAGCCGCTAACATACTAATCACTAACAGGCTGGCCGCTAACAAGCTAACCGCTAAAAAACTACACGCTAACGGTCTAGCCGCTAACGGTCTAGCCGCTAACGGTCTAGCCGCTAACGGGCTAGCCGCTAACGGGCTAACCGCTAACGGGCTAACCGCTAACGGGCTAACCGCTAAACTACCATCTGTCCGACCGAGTTCCTACTAAATGAGGCTCAACCACACAAAGGTAGAAGTTAAAGCTTCAAACCTGAGCAAACAGTTGAGTGAGGTTTTCGAGGCACAGCTTGGAGACTCCTGTATGCCGCTTCAGTGGCTTTTTTTCTCCGACATGAACAGCAAACACTACTGTCATTATTACCAAACAGCCGTGAAACTTGGAACTAGGTAGTCCCAAGGTTGCCAAATCCACAAAATATCCAGCCCGAGCTCAGTCTAAAACTCGCCATTCAGAAGCTTAAACTAGCCCAACATATCTCTGGCACAGGTCTGAAGCAAATGGCAAAACAACACATTTGCTTATAGGGATTTATCAGTACTGATGTTTACCTTAAAGTTATTAATAGTATTGTATTGTTACAGTTTTAAATTCCAGTCAAGAACATTTAATAGTAACATAATTAGCAAAAGAAAAACACTGACTTTTACTTTTAGAAACTAGAACATAAATATTTTCCCATACTTTTCCAGACCGGGAAATGTAAGTTACAGCTATGGAATAAAATAGGAGACCACTTAAAAATTAGAGTTGAGTTTCTTTGATTTTATCGTTTTGTGACTTTTCTCTTTTCATTCTCTTTTCTCTCCTTTTCATGCTGTCATTGATGTTGTTATGTTCTCCTGGTTCTTATTGTTGTAATTATTGCAGCAGTAATGTTTTAAAAGTAGCTCAAAAAACGCATCCTGTCACTCCTGAATTTTCACCCGCGACTGGATTTCCAATCAAGCCCAATTTGGCGGGAAAACCGCGAAACTGGCAACTCTGGGTGGTCCTGTGTTTTTTTTTTTCCCCCTACCCGTTTTCGGAGAGTGACTTAAATTCAGTGAGCACCCTCATCATGTGACCGTCTTAAATGCACATGAATGAATTAACCTAGCTATTTTGGACTTTATTATCCACAGAGCACAAATCAGGCACGTTAGACATAAAATATTAATTAATACCATCATTGTTTGAAGAGACCTATAACAAACTTAAGTATATTTGAATACTTCTGTATCTACCTTATTCTGTGTGTTATTTACAGGGTTCCTACAAATTTGAAGTATTAAAATTATATATTTTTTCCAGACCATAATGTAGAGAGTTAAATTTAGAGAAAATTCAAATAATTTGTGAGATTTCTGTAAATACACTTACTCGATATGAGTTCTATCAACGGCCATATAGACAAGGCATTTTGTATAGACCGCTCACAAACATTTTCACATCTGCGCTTCCAAGCAAATTAGTTTTATGTTTTAAAAACTAGACAGATACTACTAATCTTGGAAAATATAAATATTTTTTCAAGATTTGTAGTTTTCATATTTCAAACTTTTCCAGACTGGGAAATGTATTCAATCAAATTCCATCCTTTTCCATACTGTTTCCATGTGTTTACTTTGTGTTAGATATTTTGGTGCAGCAGCTGGCCACTAATACAGTTCACACCCACGGTGATAATAAAAACAGAATAAGTAATATAGGTTTAATGTGCTCAGTTATATAGTTAGTTAGTCAGTTATATACTTATTAAAAGAAGATGAGAAGTTTGCTTTACCAACAATGTTTTGAACACAACACAAATAAATAAGGGTATTGAGGATTTAAATTAATTTTATATCCACCACCGTCCACAGAAGATGAGCTGTGTCTATAGTTGACAGGGCTAAACTTAACTAAATCAATGCCCATATGTCTGCTCCTACCATTTTATAGACAATAAACCAACACCAGAACGTCCTGACCCAGAGAAACGGGTTCTTGGTTCTGAAGCTTTGGTGAGGTTAACCTGGTACACCACCCACCCTCTAGCCCCTGTATTTGTAAGATTAGCTCTAAAGCTAACATTTTCTCCCACGGACTAACAGCAGCGACCTGTCTGCTTCACAAGAGCTTCAGAAATAAGAGCTAAGAGCAGAGGTGTGGAGGTTTGGGGGGATGTATTACATTTATTTCCTTTATCTAGAAACACAGCCCCTCTTCTCTAAAAGAGAGTGGATATCAGTTAGCAAGCTATTGAACTAGCTCTGCACAGCACTCCTGTCTTTTTGTATTTTGTGGGCGAAAGCTGGTAAGGTATGTTAGTGTAAATAGCTATAAATAAGATTAAGACTACTTCATGATAAGTGTCCACAGGAGTAGCTACTTCAGACAGCATATACTTTCAATACAATCATAAACCAATTATTATGAACTGACTGGATATTCTAACACAAATGTGGAAGAAACAAACTCTTGAAAGTGGGCGTGGCAGAATAAGATCCACTATCTGGTATTATCATCATACCATCCAACCCTAGCACAATATATTGTGCAATATCATACAAGGCAAAATTCATAAAACATTACTCTTTATTAATACTTTTTGCTCCTTTATACAGAAGCAGGTTATATCTACCCAATAGCATTTATCCTACTCCACTGTGTGCTCATTCATGTTATGAAGACTGGTCTATGCAGGTGGCCTTAAAAAAAAAGTGTTAAATATGGAAAAAGAAGACAACTAGCTGAATCAACTCTTTAGATACTGGTGATCATTCCTATATTTCTCATAGGACCCCAATACATACCTCTCCAAACATTTAGAACCATTCAAAGCAGGATGCTCAAACAGGACGCAGCATCTGTTCATCATTATAATTGCAGGCGTAAGTTGACGTGAGTGTGATGTAAAATTCATGAGCGTATTTCTCAGTGTCAGGTTAATATGAGTGCTGTGGATGCAGGTATAAAGGGAGTAGTCATGTCTCGGCTCAGGTCGGTGACTTGTGAGTGGTGAGGCTCGGAGATGAAGTGATTGGACAGGGCAGTCAGTCACGGGTAATTGGGCCTGATGGATGTGAAGAAGACCTCTGGAGATAGCGGGATGTTCATTCCATGCCCGGACTGGATGATTTCCTAAACTCAGACAAACGGAAGAGTCTCACAACTTTAAATGATATAAATATTAATATTTTCTTAACCTGTTCACAGCTACAGACCATAGTATATAATGTAGAGTGATGGAATATGGGCTTCATTAGAATAAATTCTAAAATAGCCTAAAAATAGCCCATGTGTTTTACAGCTAATGGGCGCTCAAGCTTATATAATGAATATTCATTCTGTATTTTCTTAGAAAAAAAGGATTTTGCTCCCAAGCTAAACAAGCTAAACACCTCCAGAGAAACTGATGCTGATACATTAATAACGCTGAGTCCAGCTCTGCGGTCTCGAGGTCACTTGTACAGGTCAGATTCACTGTACATGTGATCAGGCAAGGAACAAACAAACCTGACCCTCCTCTAACCTTACACCGCTGACAGCAGTAAGACACCAGGGACACAGATTACCTTGCAACGGTGAGATTTCCTTTCTGAAATCATGGATAGTCAACTACTCGTGCATTTCTTCTGTGAAGCCATTTCAAAAATACTTAAATCTGTTTAAACTTAATTGCCAACTTCTGTATCTGTATCATAGCACCACAAAAACCTATGAGATGTTTTCAATCTCAAAATCTGTAGGAAGAATTCCAAAGAATGAATTACATATACTACAAGCCTGGATAAGTTGTCTAACTTAAACTTTTTAATTTGGTCATCAAAGATGCCTCAAAAATGTTTTGGTTAAATGTACTTAAGATCTTAAACATTATATATTAGAACAACTATACAAATACATTAGCTATATGAACTAAGTGCCAAAAACACTGACGCTTCCATGGGAAATGACAAATTATACTAGGCACAATATTGGTGCCTGATTTAAAGTCCCATAACATGAGGGCACGTCAGAGTACATGCATTGTAAAAAGCTATTTAATAAAGCTTACCCAAATATATGTTTAGAGATGCCTTTTCTAATTCTTACAAATTATCAAAGGCATACGAGGTTCTAAAAGTTCCCCCCTACAACACATAACTAACAAGATAATTCATCCTAGTTTTACAGATGTTTAAACATCCATATGACCAATCAACTGTGAGTAGTACAGGAGAGAGACACCATGTGTTGTTACCATCTTCATTACTGCAGATTAAAAGATCTCGAGAGTGAATCTGTACTCATGAACCCGGCTCCACAGCAAGAAGGATGTACCCTAAATTCCCTCAACGCAGAGCAACATTTGCAATTCTCTACAGAACTTTTTAATGGGGCCTTTTTAAAGCTAACCTCCCCCCTGGCTACACAATAAACTGGGTTAATACACTCCCTCTTCAGACTGCCCTCATATGCCATGACCAGGGAAGATTTATGCTGCGGTGGATGAATGTGTGTGTGTGCGCGTGTGTGTGTAAGTGTGTGTAATTGTGTGTGTGTGGTTTGCACTCTTCTTTGCACTCCTTTATATACCACAAGGTTGCAGAGCCCGCAAGGACGGCTCCGGTTGAATGACTGATGCTGTTCTATAAGCGCCTGGCAGATATATAAATATAAATTGTACCCTGAGGGTTCGTTTTGTTTAGAATTCTATCCAAATAAATTAGTGCTTCTAACCTCCAGGTGCTTTAGATTAGTAACGTGTCCTTCTGCTGCCATAACGCTGAGGCAAGCGATTCCCTATGCTGGTCTGAGGTCATCTTATGTAAGAAACGACGACATGACATTCAAGCATTCTGTCCAAGCAGGTGGAGGTGTGAGAATGTACCTTCTGGGTCGTGCCAGCTAGCTGAAAGGATGCCTGAGGCAATCATAGTAATAATGAATGCATCAGAAGAGACCTTGCACTGAGAAAAGTAATGTGTGGGAGTAACTTGATTCAAATGCATTGAATGAACCTCAATTAAATCCTGTCTGTGTTATTGAATATACACACTCATTGACTATAACAAATATCGCATTGCGGATTGCTACAGAAATTTGCATGTAGTTAAATTTTACGCATGTGTGTAAATAATTACAGATGAGGTCTGATTATACATTGTATCTTGCCACATGAGCTTTTAATGGTGCCCTATAAAAAGGCTCTATAAGACAACTATTGGCTAGTGTACCTGTTGGTGAGAGATTGTTGACTGCTACACATGCCTCTATGATGTACATTTTTCCCAATTGACAGGCTTTGACAGAGGGGACATCCCTGGACTGAGAGAAACTAAATGGTTGTTTTAACAAACTGCTTGCCATCTAGGTCATCCATCAGCCAACCACTGTCTTCTTTGTTTGCCGTCTTTAGCAATGAAATTAAGTTTTGTTTGGAATCTGACAGAACGTTTTGGTCCAAATATGGAGGCATTGGTGTGAACGCTTCAGTCTTGCCTGTAGAGTCTGTAGAGTGACACACTGCCTCCTAGAAGTGATATTAGGGACACTAATAGCTCAGCGAAATGTGCAGAACATCCTGCGGCCACATGTGTTACCTTTCATGGAAGGGCTTCCAATTGCATTTTTCAGCAGTATAATGCTCTCCCACATACAGCAAGGGTTTCCAATGAATGTCTCGACTCGAACGCATTGCAATATTTCCTCTGCCTGTGTGTTCATCAGATTGTTTGTTAATTGAGCCTTAATGGGACCAGCTGGGAAGCCAGCTTCAGAAACCTATGAGTGTGCAGGATCTACAGGGCCAACTGCAACATCTGTAGGCACATCTGCTTCAGGATGCTATATGGAGAAATTGCTGAAACAATTTTTAGTTGCGCGTTCAACCACTGCTTGGCTGTACAGTGGCGATAATTACAAAAGAGCCTGAAAGCCAAACCACATGCTGTCTGAATGCAGTTACAAGGCACTGGAGCCTAATCAGTATGGAGCCTAATCAGTATGCCACAACTGGGTAAGTGTGTGTGTGGTGTTTTGGCTGAGTCTGGTGAGAATCTGAGGGAAATGATAATTTGGCGTGAGTCGAATCAGGCGATAAGAATAGCAACGCTGCCTGGGGGGCTCACAGAGCATGCTGCTAAACGCTTGCTGTGCTTTTTGGGCCGAGCTCTGCTTTGACAGATTGAGAAACTGAAGAGGGAATTAAGACACTGCATCTCACTCTCAGCCAACAAACGGTCAGACATTGGCTTAACCTTCAGAGATAAACTGTGGCTAAACTGCTAAAAGCAGATGCTTTTCTAGTTGAGAAAAAAGTGCTGGTTCTTGGGAAAGAAAACCCCATTATATAGAGGTATGTTGGTAACACTACAATAACACAGCCCTATAACTATTAAATATATTATGTTGTAGATTGATAATGTATAAAGCCAAGCACCATAGATATTCACACAGCTTACACACATTTATGAAAGAATGAGTTGCTCTCAGGAGCTCAGTGATAGGATGCCACCTGTGCAATAAGCCAGTCGTGAAATTTCCTCACTATCAAATATTCCACATTCCAATTGTAAGTGCTATTTTAACAAAGGGAAAGCGACTGAGAACAACAGCAACTCAACCATAAAAAAATAATAGACCACGTAGTGTGAGCTTGGTGTGGAAGAACTTGACTGGTCTGCACCCAATACACCTTTGGAATTAATAAGAGTAGAGACTGCAAACCAAATCTTCTTGTCCAACGTCAGTGTCTGTCCTGACCTGAACCACAAATATGCTTCAGGAAGAATTGTTAAAGCTCACCTTCCGCGAAAATCCAATTTTTCTTGTTTTTTGTGGAATACAGTAGGTCTCTCCGAGTTGAATGTGTACACCTGCACATTAAACTGTTTTGCAGCCCCCATTGTCTGCAGGAGCTAAGCAAAGAAATCCCCCCTCCCCCCCTCCGAAAAACGGGTGAATTTTGAATTATCTTTCTGCCTACGTAGGCAGAAACTCACAGACCAGCCCACCTTGGCTCGAGAAACTCCCAGAGGCGGAGCTGAAGCGACGCAACATCACCGCTCATCAGTTAGGAGGTGGGAGGCAGTGAGCGGCAGAGCGGCGGAGGGGCGTCGCAGTGCTCCTAGCCAATCAGAGGAGAGATATTTGCATGCTGTTTGCATGTATGAATATTCATGAGCAAAGCTGGAATCCGGTCATTTTGGACACACCCCTAAAACAGTCTATTAAAAAAGAGCTATACAGAGACACCTGAGCACTTTTTTTTACAAAAACGGCTCACATGTCATTCATTCATACTAGAGACCACAACTAGACATTTTAAAATGAAAGAAAAAACGACGGAAGGTGAGCTTTAAAAACTCCATAAACACACCCCTAAACATGGTGGAAAGCCTTCCCAGAGGTGTTAAAGCTGATATAGCTGCAAATAGTGGGTCGACATCATACTAAACCTTATGGACTAAGAAGAGGATGTCACTCCAGTTAATTTGCATGTAAAGGCAGACAAGCGAATACTTATGGCAATATTTTTTGTAGGTGTAATTGTTGACTATATAGATATTTTTAAAAGTACATTCTAGTATACACAGTGCCACCTATTTTTGATTAAAAATAATTCAAAAAGAGGACACATGAATTTGCAAAGTATTTGTAAATATTATGAATTGCTTTTAATTATTCAAATGGTAGCATTTAGAGCCGTAGTATGGTTTGGTGCATTCAATCACTCATAGAATATATGGTAGCCTTTGTGCAAAGAGTAATAAATATGACACAGGTTTCACCCAGAACGATAAAATATTGATAAAATCTGATGAAAAATCATGAATAGTTTGAAGCATTTGGTTCTATAATTTACAGAAATGTCATCTCTCCACACTGTTTCCTTACTTGTGCCACAATAACACTGACCCTCCTTTACATGCAGCATAATCAGCAAGCTAATTGGCTCTTTATAGTGAATGGCAGGTCATTATCTGTAAACAGATGCCATGCTAAACATTACAAATACTCTCTTCCATATTTCAACCAGTAACTGGTTTCCCCATTTAAAAGTTCTTAGGCCAAGCTTAGCTGAAGCCGATTGGTGTCTGACTACGGCAAGTGCAATTTTATGTGCAATAGACAGAAGAGTGTCTTTACTGGTAGGAATGGGTTAAAGCTTTGAGTGTTTGAGTAAATAGAATTGAAATGCTTTTTAGTTTTGCAGCCAACTGTGATCTACTAGATGCTGATTTATATTAGCCCTACAATAAAATATAACATATTCATGAGTTTACTATGTTCACTGTGTACATAGTACTATACAACATTATGTGGAACAAACTAAAACTGTAAGCTGTAACCTTAAATTGTAAAATTAAACTGTAACTGTAACCATAAACTACAACTGTAAACCGAAACCGTAAAACTGCCCCTGTAAACTGTAACTGTAAAAACTGAAAGTCATTGAAAAGTAGCCATTTGGGTTTTTTCTTGGTTGCTCTTTTCCCATTGTACCAAGTCGCGATATGAACTGAACCGTGACATCTGTGTACTGTTACACCCCATTATCTAACTCAGCAGCAGTTGTCGAGGTCGCTCATAAATACAAATGCTTTTTCGCGTACAGTTCCTTGGCATTAAAAGCAGGCTCGGCACAGAACAGGCCATCTGTAGCCTGCAGTGCAGCCTGGAGTCAAATCTGTTCAAGTGTTCACATCCATTCATAAATATTAAAGATCAGACTGAGCAGCAGACAGAAAGAGACAAGGTCTGAAGGAGGTAGGAGGCAGAGAAGACGGGCGGCAAACCGACTGTTGAGAGAGCAGCTCTCTCAGATCAAGCACTTCATGAAAAAGGAGTGTGTGAATGGGTGTGGGTGTGTTTGGGTGCATTTCCTTCTGCCTTCATGCCGTGACTTCTAAAATCCTTCACACTGAACCAGTCCTGCAGCCTGCCTAACCCAGATCCTACAAATCCACATGGGCTTTAGCGCACTCTCTGAGCAGACCAAGCTTACCCAGAGGCAAGAGAATGGAAGAAGAGACCACTTTGTCATGGTCATTTACTGCTCTGCTTCTTCCACATCTCAACGGGCCATCACTAGCTTCAGGATAAATAGCGCTGAGCTTTGTTTGACATGAAAAGGCCTTAAATGCTGCAAACCCATCATCATCTCTATATAATGTTACCATGAGCTAGATTTAAGCTTTTTATAGTTTCAATATTTAAAAATGCCTGCTGATCTGAACATTTCATGAAGAGTGAATGGATTATTGGGAAAAAAATGACCTGGAATAGAGTCATTGTAATTGTTCTATTACTAATCATTAGGGATGTACCAATTTGATCCAATTAAATTGAGCCAATCCATGCATACATCAATGGATTAGTTACGAGTCTTTCTTATAGCCACAGCATCCAGAGTGCCATCTGGTTTTCTCATGATGCCAGCCGGCAGCATTGAGGAGAGTTCTCAAAAGGTAAATATATGATTAGTTAAGAGTATACAGTGTTTCACAGTGGAGAATTAAAACATAACATTAAATCTGAAACTATATAAGGCTATTGTCAAAAAAACATGAAAAAACATTGCACATTTGTTGTTACACTACCACTGGACAGAACCAGAGCTAATGCTAATAGACACACGATATAGAAAGCCAAAAAACAGCACATTTACCTCATTCTAAAAGTTATTTCAAACCAATAGTCCACAAACAACAGATATCAGCCCAGAGTGAGTACCAATACACACAAACACACAGCAGTAGTTTTAAAAGTACTAGGACAGTCAGACTGCATTATAAAACATTAAAAACATAATATAAAACAATAAAGTCAAGATTGCCTGATTATATAAACTGATATAAAATCATAATCATTTTACTTCAGTATTAATCAGCAGGACACCTTACCTAAACAGTGGCTGTATCATTTATACAAACAGTAAGATCAGACTGGATTCATATTGGGCTAATACTCAGCATTAAGGGACCTAAATACTAAATATGTTGTACTACATTGATACTAATAATCTTCCCATCTTTTTTAAACATACCATTTTATCAAGATCTTTCAGTACTCTGTGTCTTAAAGCATTGACTTCTTTAACCCCAGTCGATACACTCTACCTCAGCACTGGCATTAAATACACTCTTGGTGCTGTCGACAAGGCCAATATTTACATGCGCTTCAATGTGAGGCCAAGCCTTGGGCCTTTTAAGGCTAATGATGGGATACTAAAGCTCAGGATCGTTGATCCGTCTTTGCCCATATTAAGAGCCGACTGCCTTGTTAACCCAGGGAATCATCCACTCCATTGCACTTGATGCTCCTGCTTCATGAAGCAACCCATCTCTGGTGCTGCAACAATCAGATACCAAATAAATCATTGAGGCTATTACCAAGCTACATTCAATTTAGTAATGCTAAGTCAGTAAAGCAAAGAAACAATAACTAAATGGAAAAGAACTGAACTGAATGCATCAGAATGTGTCTGAATTAAACTGAATAAAACTAAACTAATCTGAAATAAACCAAATTCAAATTTAACTGAATTAGCTGCAGATGTAGATACCACTTAATAGAAAGACCAGTGGCTGCTCAACTGCACTAAAATGCACTGATCCAACTAAACTATAATTTGACAAACAAGACTTAATTGATCTAACTTGAACTGAAATTAATAAACTAAAGTGCATTACAACGAAGTTGACATGCAGTAGTGCAAAAATCCCACAAAAACTGCACATACGTAAGTAACTTATGCTAAACAGAAAGCAAAGAAGTCATTTAACTTAATTTGCAAACTGTGATTAAACTAGAATAAGCTGAACTGGATTACAATGACAGCCAAATTCTAAAATCTGAGAAGACCAGAAGCTGGGTGACAGAACTGAATATACATTTTATGAAACACTATTAGAGAAAAAGCATCTGCAGAATAAAATATTATTTTGATTTACCTGAACTGAGTTTAACTATATTTACACTCAACTAAACAATCCTAAACAGGTCTAAACACAATGGAATTGAACTACTGAAATTAATTGGATCATGGGATGAACTGGACTGAACTGAAATCAGAATTAAGAAAAAACTAATGATTTTAAACCTCTATGAATGAACCAGAATCTGCTGAAGTGAGTCTGACTGAATTCATACTGAACTAATCAATTCTGCAAAGGCCTGATAAAATTAACTGGAATTAATCCATATGAGAGAATCATCAGCTGCTAAAATGAGTTGGATTTGTGTTAAATGAATTAAGCCAAACTAAATTCACACAAAATAATCGATCCAGATTCTTAAATTGAGTTGAATTATTAGGGATGTACCAATTTAATGTATATTTAAATGGATCGTGTATTAGCTTTTTTAATCCCAATTCAGTTCTAAATCTTTGTTATAGCAACAGAGTTCAGGGTGCCGTCAATTAACAGAAGTTACTGCCCACTGTGCCCAGACAGCAGCATTGAGGAGAGTTCTCAGAATGTAAATTAAACTTAGTTTACAGTATACAGTGTTTTACAGTGGAGCATTAAAACAAAACATAAAATCTGGAACTATATAAAGCTATTGCCAAAACGATCCTAACAGTTTTGCTGCCGTGGAAAAATATTGTGCATTTGTTCTTAGACCACCGCTGAACAGAACCAGCACTAATGCTAATAGACACAAAAATGAATTGTGGGCTGAACTGGACTGAATCATACTTTGAACTCAACTCTGAATTAAATGCAATTAACTGATTTTGAATCCATATGGGACAAGCAGCAGCTGCTGAATGAAATCAGTTAGATTTGTTTTAAATGAACTGAGACAAACTGAATTCACACAAACTGAACAATCTTGACCCTTAAGATATATTGATTTGTTGCCTCTGACTTGAATGAAGGTAAATAAGCTGATTTTTAATCACTATGAAAGAATCAGAAGCTCGATTGACACAGGTTGAGTAACCAGTATCTGTCGTGCTGCTGTTTTAAGGACTTACCTAATAATATCATCGTTGTGGCCCAAATAAAACTTCTGGCTGTGCTCCCTGGTGTTGTAGACGACGCCCACTCCGGCCACGAAGTAAACGATCTCCTTGCCCGCCGTGTAGAAGAGGTTGTTGCGGCACTGGTGGCCACGGTAGCCGTGGATCCACTCGAGCCGGAGCTGGCAGCGCGGAGCGGTCTTATCGGCCATGCTCTCCCGCGTTCACCCGCATCAACTCCGGCCGTGCAGCATCGGAGCACCCGCTGGAGGCGAGCCCAGGTCTGCTTCGGCCAAGGCGGACTGTCCCCGGGTCTGCTGCTGCTGCTGATGATCCTCTGGAGAGGGGGTGGATGGGCGTGTACTGCTATTGGAATGGAAAAAATTGGTCTTTCCTACAGATAGGTTAGCTAACCTAGCCAGGAATCCACAGAAACAGCCTAGAAACACTGCAGCAGCTCTGAGGTGTTGGGGTGGTGGTTCATCAGAGCCTGGGACCTTCTGGTCCAACCTTACAGAGAGCCAGGAGCCCCAGAAAAGCCCATAGCTAGCTATAGGAGGCTGCTAGCTATCTAACTAACTAGCTAGCTAACCTACCTGCTAACTAGATAGCTAGTTAGCTAACTAACAGTTAACCTAGCTAAATGACCCAACGTCAACAGCCAACCGTCTCAGCGTAGCCTCCTCCTTCCACAAGCTTCTGACCCACGTCCCTCATCCCTATCCGTCTATTACACCATCCCAGAAATGACAAATAAAGCCTAAATAAAGCTAAGAAAAATCATTTCCCCCCAAAGATAGCTAAGTTTCAGCACCTCACCATGATTCTGGAACTACTCCAGAGATTCAGAAATAACACAACAACAAGGCTAATCTAAAAAACAAAAGCTAAAAAGGGAGCAAAAATCAGCACAAATCCGCGCCGCTCGTTTTCTGTGCTTAATCCCTCCTAAAACCGAATTCAGCGCAGCGCAGATGACTCAAACAGGGTCTGGGCTTAAGCCTTGGCGTAGGATTTTGAGGAATATGGGCTCTAGTTTGGAGTTCCAATCCAGCTTGGTTACTACGACGCCTTGTGGCCCATGTCCGCTGATGCTGACACGTAAAAAGAGGGTGTCCGCTCGCAAGGTATCATGGGAGTTGTAGTCCAATTGCTTCACACGACAACGGCGGCGCTTGGCGAAAGAACTACAAGTTCCACGCTGCTCCGGCGCTGTCCAAGGTCCTGAGAAAGGGTTCCTATAAGGCAGCAATATCGACGCACAGCTACAGTAAAAATAGATAAACCGGCTTTAACCCGAGTTTAAACCGAGGTAAGAGCCCCTCCACATTAACCTGCAGCAGATTTAAACTGAACGCGAGGCTGAAACGCTCTGGCCGGCCGTCTCCGAGGGCTGCAGCGCGGTCACGGATTGGAGGGCATCCCCCGCCCCTCCCCATTCACTGCATCTCGCGGACAAGTGAGCCGAGCGAGCTGAGCGCGCGGCCTGGGGGTGGCAGGTTGAGACGCGGTCACGTGACGCTTCTACAACCGTGCATCTGTCAGCACTCGGAGGCAGCAGTGTTTCCCAGCCCTGCTCATGGATTCCCCTCCTCTCCTCACACTGCACTGCCTTTAAAGGGTGCTACATCAGTAATGCCTGATGTACTGATGTTTATTTACAGTACTGAAATTAAACTAAAACTGTGATCCACATAAACTGAAACAATATTCCTGTATTTTGTTTTTATTTATGTTTTGTATAAAGTAAGATACTGTTTATAATCAATGCTGTTCCTATTTTTAATATAAATGAGTTAAATGCTGTACTTAGTCATGCACGGTTCAAATAGCAGTGAAATTCTTATTATACATTTTATTATGCTGGCAAAATAAAAACAATAAAATAGACTAAAAATATTAACGGTGCAATGATTAAATGATGCTCTAATGTTAGGTAATATTTCAATATACATTTTGATTATCATTCATTGTTCCTTTAAATATATAAAATATAAAGATATTGTTCCACCACCAGATCACTATTCTCTTTTCTGAGTTTAGGGTGGAGGGTGGATAGGAGTCTCTGCCAGTGGAACAATATGCCACTATCAAACTATTAAGAATTTATCCTCATCGATAGCTCCAGTGCATTTTTCTGTGGGAATATATTTCTACTGTTTTTCCAAAAAAAAAAAGCACAGTTTACTGACTCCTTGCTTAGACCCATTGTTTGATCAGAAAATGAATGCAAAATGCTGGAATCCTCAATGATTGGGGGATGAATGAAGATAAATAGCTAAAGGCTTAAATAAAACATAGTAATAAAATAATTGTTCGAGATATTGCTTTAATTTTGAAGTACATTGAAGTATTTTTCTCAAATCTAAGAAAAGCTAATTGCATAAGAGAGATTACTGCTACTGTGCATTTGATTGGTTTGTGAGCTGATGCAGCTGATACAGCCAGACATTGTGTAATAGGTTTATATCTGGAATTTAAAAGCTTTAAAAATCTTTGGTACTGAAACATTTAACATTGTTCTGTGTTGAGAACCTTAGATATGTTTTCAGTATAAAAATGATCAGACATCTGATTAATCTTCACTCAATTACTCTATATGAACCCTTTCATTTTGTACTGACTCGGTTGTGCCCTCTAGTGTCTGTTTAGCTTGGTCAGGTTGATCACGCTTGTTGAGCAGATAAACCACCAAATATTAAACAGAAACATGAAACACCCCCACCATTTCAAAGAACACAGTTCCACTGCTCCAGTGCTCAATGCTAGTGCCAATAGTTTATGTTAATCTGCACCAGAAGGTCCTATTCTTTTGGCAATACTTATTTACAAGGACTAGAGAAGCTGTGTTTTCATTTGTTTTAAGTTTCTAAATGGGTACTTTTAAGAATTAGAATAGGTGTGCACAAACATTTGGACACTATAGTGTTTGCTGTACAGGTGTGGTGAACTGGAGGTGTGCGTGCTTAAATAGGAAGATAAGGGCCTGTTGGGTCTTCCTCACAACCTAATCCCAGGCATATGGTGCTTCCAGATGGTGTTACCTTAGAGTGAGAGAGACAGCACACAGCACACTCTTAACTTCTACACCTGACTCAGCATATACACCCATACCTTATCATATACCGTAGCACACAGTATACATTTCATATTCCATTATTTCTAACACCTAACATGAAATAAAAATCCCAGTTCGGGATTGGCCCCATGCCTGTATACGTTATGAGTGAGGTTGAAAACTGGCCATCATGCTCATGGCAAGGCAATGTGAATTATTGGAGATTGTTTAGGCATTTAATATACTTAATACACACTGGGAATACATCATAGGAGGCATTACCACCCTCAGTGGACGGCTCAATGAGTGAAGTAATTATGGTGACCAGAAAGCAGGAGGCCACACTCATACCTGTCAAGTTTTAGATTTAAAAATAAGGGATATTTTCCTCTGTACGCTTAAAGCCGTCCCACCAGCCCAACGAAGGTTCAGTATCCCTTACATTTTAAGACAGGTTTACAAAAAATCTAAAATAACCACAAGTGAACCACTTACACACTACAATTAGATTATAAGAATCTGAAATGTTTTGGGCATTCCTACATATGTCATTCTTTTAATACAGCCAAATTAAAAACCCTTTTCTATATATTTAAAGAAAAATAAGATTTCATGTCTTTTTTGTAATAAATGCACTCTTTTATATGATATATTTTTTATTTATTTAACGGATTTAAAATTGAACAAAGGGTGCACAAATTCTGCAAAATTACTGTTGGTGACCTAAAAATAGTATCATGAGCTTTTACTAAAAGGCCATGGACCAGATATGTTTCATCAGTAAAAATTAGTCCTAAGGGGCCTGCACAATAATTTTTAATTAATACTTCTTCCTTTTGATCACTCCACCCCTGATTAGTTCAGTTAATTTCGGTCCTCTCCACATTTCTGCTTGAACTGAGTCACAAGCTGTAAATTTTTATTTTAAAAGGTTTAATCTGTGTGTTTTATTTTGGAGACGAGTATTTTTAAGCAGCTATCAGAAAAATCTCATCACAGTTTACATGATTAGCCTACCGTTACCTTTCTTTTAGAAAAATCGCTGAATATCCAGATATGTTTTAACATCAGCAGCTCCAACTAGCTGCCTGAACTCACAGCGACGGGGGGGGGCTTCCCCACACTGACCCTCCTTTGCAAGCTGATTGGCTGTTTCTCCTGAAAGGCGGGACTTTCTCCTTGAATCGGCTCCACGATTGGTTAAGAGACACAGAGCGGTCAGTGCCCTGTCTCCTCAATAATATATATATTTTTATTTTAATAGAATACGGGAAATTTACGGGAAAATACTAATACGGGAGGACGGCGGGAAAGAAGAGTAAAATACGGTAGTTTCCCGGCCAAAACGGGAGACTTGACAGGTATGGCCACACTAGCTTATTCACATGTCAGTGCCGCACTCTTTATCTTCCATGTGACATGGCAAAAATCATGGGACAAGATACTTGGTGTTAATGTGCGTGTAGTCCTGGCATTAACCTATTCAATTAGTGATTAATAAAGTAGGTGTTTCTAACGAAGTGTCTAGTGAGTGTATCAGCCCAGATCTGTTTAAACAGTGTAAACACAGAAACAGAGTGATCAGACAGCAGTAATGTTTAAAAGCATTTTAATGACATCGCACATATTTAACAGAGAGGGGTAAGGTCTACAGGTGCAGTTTCATACATCTGAGTCAGACGTGGGGGTTTACTATACGCCCCCCACAGCCCTGACCTCGCAAAAGGATTTCATTCCTATTATGTAGTTTTTGATTGTGCAGTAGATGAATTTCTTCTTCATTTTTTTTTCATTACAATACATACAGTGACAGAGAAATGCACACTATGTATCAAAGAGCGGGATAATGTAGCAAAAAAGAAAAAGAATTAGAATGCGTAGTGCTATAGCCAACAAGCAAGCAACCGTATTTTTTTTCTTTTTTGAGTAACTTTACCTTTTTCCAGTAAATGCTTTGAGTTCCACTTTCCACTTAACATTGATGCTATAGAGTGTTTATAATACATCTAGCTTTTTTCAATACTCTGTACTAGAATTATTTGAAACATATATTATGATGCAACTTAGGAGAAATAACAAAAAACAAAAAAAAAAACCCAGAAAAGAAGGAAAACGTAAAAAATAAAAAATAAAGGAAAAAAAGGAACGGATTTCTAGTTCTTTTGTACTGTATATAGCAACATTCTTACAGGTCAAGAATCAGAATCTGGTTTAAGACCCACTTCAGCTTTAACTGAAGGACACGAGACAAGCATGGCCCCAAATATTGTTAATCTACCTTCATATTTAACACGGATTTCTACAGCGAGCGAGTGATTCCCAAAAAGGTCAATTTGTCCAAGCGGTCAACTGCGACTAACTAAAGCGAATGGAATTACTGCGAAGATTAATGGAATTTTTGTTCGTCTAGAATTCTGAAATTCTGGAATTCGAGTTTCGTCCACAGGCAGTTTTCTTTTTGTTTTTTCATTTTTTTCTTTTATCGAAGCGTCACTCACTGTCTTCTGCTCCACCCGGACAGCAAAGAGAGGACGCCGGGCGCCTCTCCAAGACAGCCTCACAAAATTGAGGAAAGTGTTTTAAATATCCACACCCTTCAAACGACACACAGTTACAAAAAAGAGTGATATTTAATAATTAATAATAATAATAATAATAATAATAGTAATAATAATAATCGTAGATTTTCAAATTCAATGACAATAAAAACAGAATAGCTTAAAAAACACATCTGGTCCTCTGGAATTTTCCAAACTCGACTTGAAGACTTGAAGGTGGAGCTCCCTGACATACAACACACCCTAGCTAAAAATATGATATCTTTTTTTTTTTTTGTTATTTTTAAACTTAATTTTTTAACATAATCGTTTCTGTTCTTTTCCTTTAATGCGACTTTGGAACCCGATCAGAGGGACTTTAGGCACAGAGTGTGGTGTACTGGTTCTTGAGCTTGCATGCTGGAATATCACTCAAGGTGGACAGACACGAATGAGAAAACAGAAAAGCAAAGAAGGAAGAGAAAAGAAAGAAGAAATGATGAACAGATGTAGGGGAAGGGTGGGGGAAGCGAGGGAGGGGAATGTTTCCGTTAGGCTATGGGAATAGGGAACAGGCCTCTACTGCTTCTTCTTGCTGAAGAGACTGAAGCGTTTCTCTTTGTCTTTCTCCTTGTCTTTCTCCCGCTTGCCCGGGCTGGACTCGGTGGTCAGGGTGACGGTTGCCGGGAGCGTCTGGGCGCGGCTGGAGACGGGAGTGCTCTGGTTGCTGGGGGTGATTTCTGACTTGTCGGAGGCTGAGGAGCCGGTGGTCGCGTTTTGAATGGCCTGGATCCACGTGTTCATCTCCTCCTGCAGAAACCGACCACAGGAATCAGGAATCGAACACTACAGTGTTGAGTTATGATTCTGCTTGTTTAGATTCACGTGGCAATGCTAAGGATAACCTTCAGTCGGAATGTGACTGGGATTTGATTTGATTTATTTATTTAAATAACAGGGACAATACACATTAATCGACATCATTATTTCATAATGTAAATGTGTTAGATTCAGCCAGATGGCTTATATTAATCTGCTCTCCCTGGCAGGTTGATGTTCTAAAGAAAAACATCTTTAACAACAAGGTAGAAAGTCAATCATTGGATTGAAAACACCTTAGACAGCTACACAAACAACCAGTTTGCCCAAACTTGACTTTGGTACCATACTTGTACTGGGAACAGATGGAAATTTACCCTCCGTTCTTTAACACAGCAGTGAACACACTCAGAAGACACAAAGGAAGACACTGAGAACATGGTTAATGGTCCACCACTGCACAATTACAACTTATTACAACCAATTACAACCATGGTGGCCTTTTGTTCCCTCTGGTCGACCAGCATAGTCATGATATTTGACCAGCTTGTTCATGCCGTTCAACAATTGTTGTGGTCTACTTGGTCATGTTGGTCAACCAGCTCAGTCATGATGCTCCACCAACTAGGTAATTTGTGTGGTCATACTGGTTGTGTAGCTTGATTATATTGATCTTACACCTGTACAACATAAAACTAAACCAACTAAACTTAAACAAAAGGTTCTCTATGCTCTTCTCAACAGGGCTGATTGACAATGCTTAAGATACAATGCTTAAGGCAATATTTACCACTGTCATCAGTTTGTTTCTTCCTGCCACCTGAATGAATCATTATCAAACACCCACCACCTCCACAACACACCACGACTCCATGTTTTATTCCATATTCCAGTGAGTCATATTAATCTGCTATACAGACCATGACTGAACTGTCATACAGCCGACCTCAACATAATGCAGACATCAATTGTGCAGCACTAATCCATTTCACAGCATTTACATGGTAATATATTTTAATCAGTTATTATCCTCCATCAGGCAGTAAGGCAGTACTGGCTTCTCAGTTCTGCCCTGCTAATTTTGGTGTTTCCCTGCTTTGATAAACCAGTGTAACTTTGAAAGCACTTGTTAATGAGCTGATTAGTTGAATCAGGTGTGCTGGGAGAAGGGAAAGCACTAAATATGCAGGGCAGGAGTGCACTAGGTCCAATTATACTTTATGTTTTTTGATTATGAGTGCTTTTCCTTTTATTATAATTATTGCTAACATTTTACAACAATGTTACATCAATTAATAGTCCTTATGACAGTAATACATATTAATAAATAGTTCAATAATGTTTAAACTAATTATTGATACTAATTATTAAACTAATAATTGACAATACTTGTTGTAAACAAAAAAATTGAAACATTAGTTTAAAAAATGTAATTATTAATAATGTATTAACTAGTGGCAGTTAATAATTAATTGAGAAATTCTGTCATAAGTACTGTTAATAATGGTACAGCATTATAATTTTTTTTATTTTTGATTATACCATACTCTCTTATGTTTAAAGTATTTATTTGTTTAGTTTTTTGTTATTTGGCATAATAAAAAATAACAAAAAACTAAACAAATAAATACTTTAAACATAAGAGAGTATGGTATAATCAAAAATAAAAAAATTATAATCAAAATTCGTCAAAATCGAAATTTATATTTGATATATCCACAGAGACTACCAAGCTCACTACCATTTATTTCAATCTGATCAAACTACATTTTTAAAGTTGTTCAATGTGTCTTTCTAACTGAAACTAATGGTCGGCTGATTGACCGGTATTGAGAAACACTGCAGTAAGGTGATGGCAAGGTGTGGCTCAATGATGGTTCTTTGTTGGACACATGAGGGCGCTGCTTAGTCATTTTTGTCTGGAAAATGTTTCAAACTGCATGCTACCTCTTCAAATAGGCATTCAGAAGTTTAAAAATAAAGGACTTACATCATCTTTGGCTTGGAAGAGATATTCATTTCCATCTGTCACTCTGTTAAAAATGAAGAAGAAATCAAGTTAATGCACAAAAAATGGTTTAAGGATCAGCATAGAATTCAGATTATGACCATCTTCTCACCTCAGTTTGAAAACGTGCTTCTTCTTCTTGTAGTCGACGGCGACCTCGCACACGGCGTCCTTTAGACTGACGGGGATTTCGTTGTGATACGGGATTCCCTGCCCAGCGTTCTTATTGTCTTTGTAGAAGCCCATCTCCTGGTTGTTGATGACGCAGTACACATTATGCCAGGACCTGCAGGACAGAACACAAAAAAGAACATGGTCAGACATGGGCAGTTTTTTATGGAATATATTTTTATGGCTTGTTTTATCAAACATTTATATATAACAACAATTATATATAAGTATCTGACATCATAGTCATACAGTAAGGGTGGAGTAGTATTATATTAAACTGTACAGAATGATCACTGAACCATTTTACACTTTTAGTTTCTAATCACCTTCAGAAAACCTGTGACTGTTTTAACTGAGTTTATCCTTTCTCTTATTATTTAATCTACTACTCTTCTTACTTTTTATTTATTTATTTTTATTCATTTATTTATTCATTTATTATTTTGATTATTATGATCTTAGTTCATTATTATTAATTTGACCATTTCTCATCACTCTTATCATTTACTTATACTATTATATAGTATAACTATATACAGCTCTGGAAAAAAAAGAAGAGACCGCTTAAAATTATGAGTTTCTGTGATTTTTCACAGAAAAATACAAGCCATCAAACCAAGCTGAACTGCTTGAATTTTTGCACCAGAAGTGTCATAGAGTTATCCAAAATTAGTGTGTAAGACTGGTGGAGGAGAACATGCCAAGATGCATGAAAACTGTGATTAAAAAGCAGGGTTATTCCACCAAATATTGATTTCTGAACTCTCAAAACTTTATAATTATGAACCTGTTTTCTTTGCATTATTTGAGGTCTGAAATCTCTGCATTTTTTGTGTTATTTCAGCCATTTCTCATTTTCTGCAAATAAATGCTCTAAATGACAATATTTTTTATAGAATAAAACAACAATGTTCATTTTACTCAATCATATACATATAAATAGCAAAATCAGAGAAACTGATTCAGAAACTGCTGTATATATATTACATTTCTTATCAAACGTTTTTAATCCCTTTTATACTGTAAATGCTCAGCTGCACTGTAAATGAGGGTCACTCTTAAGATTCTCCCGAGTTAAAATAAAGGTTGATTGATCGATTGATTGATTTATGTAGCTATATACAGTATGGTGGAGTACCTGTTAGAGGCCTTCTTGTTGTGGCCCTCCCACTCATGCTTGCGGTGCAGGAGGCCCTCCAGCTGGGCGGAGGGGGAATCCTGGCCCTTGGCCGGCAGGGTTGACGACTGGCTGCCCTTGGTGCGTCTGCCTGAGGTCGGGGACGGGATGGGGCTGGGCTCTTTGGAGCTGCGCTCAGGCACGCCGTTCACTATCTCTCCATCCACTCCGTCCTGATTTACACAGAGAAAACACAGTGTAAAAACAGTGCAGGTATTTCCAAAAGGTCACAAAGCCGGGGGCCTGTGCTGTTCCTGGTCACCATGCCGCCCACGACAGACTGAGCTTTTGATTTCTTTAGTTGATGGATTTTTCTTACTTAGCTTCCCTGATGTTGTGATCAGTCTTTATATGATCCTGAGACATTGGCTAGCAGACAGTTTCCAGCAGTCTAGCACTCTATTCTAAACTTCTGTTTATTTTAACCTCTTTTCTCCTGTTTACTTTGCAGGAAGGTAGGTTATTACTCTGTCTTTTCTTTCCTTTTTTTTCTGGTTTCAGTTAAGGTAGCTGGGGCTGGAATAAGATTTTTTTTTTTTTTTTTTTAGCATTAAGCTCACATTGAAGCCATTCTGTGATCGTCTTTTTACTTATATGTGCTTTGTCATGTTCCTAATACATATTTACTGAAACAAACCTGTGCCTGGTCTGTGTGGTCTTTGATTTATGGTATGCTGTTGAATTCTCAAACCCTAGACATGTTGATCAGTTGTAGGAATTTCTTAAGTTTAAATTAAATTGGGTTCGTTACAACAGAATAAAGTCATAAGCTTAATTTTTAAATGGAAACTGTAATACATTTTTTGTTCCAAGTCATTTTAAAGCATTTCTATTAGTCAATTCATTATGAAATTAAACAAAATATAAATATTCACATTCTGCCAGATTCACATAGTCAAATAATGTAAAAAAAAATGCAAACATGGCAAAACAAGATTTATCAATCTGACCTGTTATTGCTGTACTATTACTATTACTGTTACTATAAGCTGTACTGCATATGTTGACACTGTTGTCACAAACTTTCATGAAGTTAAATGACAAACTTTTATTAGGCTTATACTGTAACAAATGCCAATTATAACACTTCCAGAGTTACAATTACGTTTATATGAACTATTGTAGCATTTATGGCAATGGGCATTTGCTGGAATTAGCCTTTATAAATGTATCTACAGATTTATTAATAGTCTTATAATAGGTCCTACAATTTTAACATTACATTGACTGAAGTCAGTAGTTAAAGTATGGGCATCTTTTGTGAGATGTGGTGGTTTATGTTTGAGGTGCAGGATCTGGAACTTACCCGAGGGGAATCCTGGTCTGATGGCAGTCCGTTCTGAGCAATCTGCTCTCCGTCTCTGTAGGGAAAATGTATGAAATTAAAACAATGATCTAATACAGGAAAAAATGCATCTTTATATAAATATACCTCAAAAACCAGCTAGATTCTAGTAAATATTACGTTTCTTATGTGGAAGGAAGTGTTTTAGAAGGTCAGGCAGGCTGTGTGTTTAGTTTAGTTCTGCTCTAGTGCTGGAGTTCTCACCTCTGTTCCTGGATCTCTTCTGGCTCGGGCGTGGGGGGTTTTCTCCTTCTTTCCTCTTCCTCTTGCTGTCTTCTCACTTCCAATAACTCCATCTGAACAAAGAGGAAGGAAAGGTCAGCCGATCAGAGTCACCGACAAAAAAAAGCAAATGACACCCAGTTCTGTCTCTTTAAACTGAAATAACTGTTTTAGCTGTTGGAAATAGCAATATAGCACTGTTAAACTACATCTAGACACTTTCTGCCATTATAATACATCAGTACATAGCATATAAAAATATTTACCATGTGGATATCTGTAACTACTGTAATTTTGGCATAATATCAAATTATAATATACATTTTCATAAAATATATAATGTAAAAATACTGACTGCAAACATTTCTACCCCTTCAAAGAGACGGACCTTTTTCAACAGACATCAATTTTTATTATGTATTTGTAATTATACTGACCGATTTATTTTATATGATTCCATTTTTTAAAGCAATAAAAAGTGAAACATTCTATATTACACTATAATAATAATAAAAAAATGATACTATAATAAGATGTATTGTTTAATTGCACATCAAAATAATTGTAGTATAATTGTAATTTTATATTTTAATATTACTAATATATGTAAAAACGTTTTAGCATTATTTTGTATATTGTATGTAGTCAAACAGTGTACCCAGAGGGGCATTTAAATTAGGCTTAATTTAAGGCTTAAATTACACCAATTGTTAAACTCATCAATGGCTAGGAGCTTCTGGAGCCCCAGAGTCAGTATTGTGTTCATGTTATTAGTCAATAACACATTTTAAAATGTAACAGTTCTGAGAATATTAGGGCTTAATGGTGCTGATTTATGATTTACAGATTTATAGAGGAAAACATCTAATTCAAAAGGATTTTCCTATAATTTCAGTTGTTTCCTTTCCTAAAAGTGCTACTTTAAATCCTCTTGTCACACAAGTGAAGTAGCTACTAGGGGTGAGTTCAGCAATGGTCATTTCCCTGTTTCTCACTTCTGTTTTCTGTTAAAAATCTTTCCTAAGGGTTCTCACACCTAGTTTTTAGGCCCTATTTGCAGTTTCTAATAGTTTGTCAGTTCCATGTTTTTAAAAACATAGAATTTTAGGCTTAAAATCAAACAAACTGCAGTGTTGTCCTCTACATAAAAATATAGTTTAGTCAAAAGGTCTTCTGACTTAAACATTAGTAAAGGAGCTGCACTTGAAATTGATTTAATTTTATGTAAGATGTTTAGTCTGAGCCTCCTTCTCATCTGCAGGTAAGAACGTCCCCATCGCATGATCTCCAGACTGGGAGACTTGATTTTTTTGGAGCTCTGAGCCCTTGCTGGAATTTAAACTTTAATTTGAACTTGATAAGCAGCTCATAGGGGCAGACTAGAGCTGTGAAATTACACTATATAAAATAATACTTGCTTTTTAGATGTAAAGTTCATAATTCTAATAATGTTATTTAATTTCTTTATTTTTTTATTATATAAAAAACACGTTACTGCCACCTTCTGGTCTGGTTTTCTTTGGTATTTGGATGGAGAGATTTTTAAAAAGGTTCTTCATCTGTGTTTTTGTGGTGCAACGTGCTCTCAGAACACAGATACGGATGTGGATGAGGCCCCAGACAGCCACTTTCTCCGTGTCTCACCGTGGTCAGCCTCTCCAGTGCAGAGAAGCGCTCCTCCCAGGTAGCGGCTGACTTCTCGAAAGCCTCGTGTCTCTTGATCAGTTTCTCCACGTCGTCCACACTCTGACCCATCTCCCTGCTGGACAGATACGGCTCCTGCCCCAGCAGCCACGCCTCCGCCACCCCCGCATCCCGTGAGAACTGGTGCACTTCCAAAACTGCAGAGACACATCACATACCACACACGCACACAGAAAGACAAGAAAAGAGAGGGGAAGTGAGTGCAAAGGTGAATTTACACACATCCTCTTTCATTTTGAGGCGCGTTTCGGCAGAAATGAGTGAGCAACAGCTGCAAAAAGACCCCTAACATTTCCCTAACACCAAGTGCACTATTTATACCGTTATTGTCATGCAAAACAAAACTTATCCATATTTATCTTTCACTTCTCTTTTTCAACATAATGTTAATCTAAGAGTTTTTCTGTACATAATTTCCAGATTTTTACTATGAATGGACAATACAAATGCTCAAAATGACTTAAAATAAACCTTTTACTTCCACTCAAAGTCAAGAAAAGTTCTTTTGTTCACCTGTAAAAAGCTAAATTACATTTTTTCCCCCAATTTTGTTTGGCTGACTAGCCCACCCACTCAGCCACATTCCCACTTTCATTAGTAATGCCCCCAACATCAGGAGGGTCAACACTAGCACATGCCTCCTCTGACACACGTGAAGTCAGTCACTGCCTCTTTTCCAACTGCTTCTGATGTAGCATTACTGAGTACTCAGCACAGTCAGAGGAAAGCGCAGTGACTCGGTTCCGATACATCGGCTTACAGATGCCTGTGCTGACCGACATCACCATGGGATTAACGTAACGAAAGAGCGCTGTCTACCCACCCAGAGAGAGTATGGCCACTTGCGCTCAATGGGGCTCCGGCTGTTGATGGCAAGCAGCATGACCGGGATTTAAACTGGTGATCCTCGGAACATAGTGTCAGTGCCAAAGCTACTGTTTTTACCGATACAAGATTTCGGCATTACAGTGACAATATGACATTTAGACAAGCCTGGCTGTTGTCCTGGCCCTTCCTGTGGTAGATTGAAGTTTGTTTCCCCAGATAGATTAGCACACCTCGTTACACCAGTAAGAGTTCTGAGGTGAGACTCTTACTTCCTACCCCTGCATCTCTGCATCTTTTTTGTTATTTCAGCCATTTCCCATTTTTCTGCAAACAAATGCTCTAAATTACAATATTTTTTTTGGAATTTGGATAAAATGTTGTCTGTAGTTTATAGAATGAAACAACAATGTTCATTTTACTCTGGCACCTCCAGCTACTTCTACCTTTAGAGCTTATCTTAAAAGGTTATTTCTGTAAAAACCTAGTTTTTCTTTTGAATAGTGATTCCACGGAACACAATATTACTTAGGGTCCCATGACCTTTGGCATGTCAGCATACAAAATCATGGGTATGTAAAAAGTGCTATTTTATTAAATTACTTTACATTAGGTTTTTTATTATAGTAGGATAGATGTAAGGCTTTTGCTATTAATCTTATTATTACACTTTCAAGCAAGAAATTAATTAAATTAACAAAATTGTACGTTGTCAGTATGTAAATGAGTGCACTTACTCAGTCTTAGCCATTCCCATCTGTCCTCCCACTTGTCAATCATTTCTTTCCTCTTGTCTGTCAACTGTAGCAACTTGTCTTTAATCTGTGGAGGCAGAAGATGCAAACCAGATTAATTTCAAATACAATCTTCAGTCAAAAAGACCAAACACCTCTTCACTCCATATAAAAAGAAAAGCTATCCCTCACCTCCTCTGAAGCGTAGTGTTTCCGTGCCAGCAGAGACTTGCCCAGCTCGATGCAGGCAGTAAAGCTGTCATTACGGGCATCTATCTCAGCCTTGATGCCCTGGTGGTTGTTCATTAGCAGCTCCACAGAGGACACGTCCCTGTTGGGGACCAGTGGACACACAGTCAGACAACAATATACTGTATTTTAGGGGGCAAATAGAGCTATAAACACATTTGCAGACTACACAAACACAAACACAAACACACACACACAAACACAAACAAACACACAAACACACACCTGGGTTTCTCCTGGGCCTCGATAAGGCGGATGACGTCCTCCATCCAGAGCATGAGGTCGCGCACCATGCTGAAGAAGCGGAACTTGTCTCCGGTGTCCAGCAGACGCGCCCTTCGTCCTTCACAGGCTTCCAGTAGATTCCGCCATGCGTCCAAAACTTCAGTCTCCCTGCGCTGGATATCGTCTGCTTTATCACCAGCATACGCCGACTGCAAACGCACCGCATCTTCCTGCAGCTGCCGCACCTATATACACAAACAGGGGAGACAGAGAGGGGTTTTAATCAAATGGTTTAAAAAATAAAATCTTTTATACTTTTATTTTTTATTATTATTATTATACTCTGAAGACATTTAATTATTTTGCTTAAATTGGCAATAGGACAAAACATGCTCACAAACCTGTGTCCCCAGTGCCTGGATGTCATGCTCGAAGGTGGTGTGCATCCTCTGCAGCGTCTCCACTGTGTTCTGGTCTCGGCCCAGTTCTTCAGGCAGCATCTTGTGTTTGTCGAGGATGCGGCTCAGGATCTCCTTCGCGTCGTGGTAGAACTTGTGCAGCTCGTAGGACGCGGCCAGGATCTGCGTGCGGGTATCGATCAGCTCCAGAAGATCCGCCCACGCCTCGTTCAGCCCGTCCTTCCACTCTGCGACCGTCGCTGCATCAGTGTGACCGGCGTTGATGAGCTCGTCAGCCATTCGGTTCACTGAATCCACGCGTTCCTGACCGATGTTACCGGTGTCGCGAGCGAACTCACGGAAACGCTCCTGTAACATCTGGACACGGGAAAAACAAAGAAGGATGTATATCAGGAACCTGAAAAAATCCTTTTTTAAGAAACATTCTGGATAAAGCTGTAGTCAATGCAGAGTAGTGCTGGGCGGTATACTGGTTCATTTGGTATACCGCGGGGTGGACTTGATCCGGTATGTGTTTTTCTCAAACCGCCATACCGCTAGAGGGCGCTGCGGAGCGCCATGCGGAACAGAACCGTCAAAGAAGACACAACACTGGTATGAGTGTTTTTATCCCAGTAAAATAGAGCAGTAACTACAGCCCTTTTAAATATATTATTACTGTAGCTCATAGGATAATTTGAATTTATTTTTTCACTGGAGAAAAAAGGGAATTGTGGCTGATTTAAATACTGTAATGCCTATAATGGCTTCAGTAATAACACGTAGTAAATTGATAGTAAATTTGCAGTTTGTGTTGTCTTGTGAAAAACCTCCTAAAACTTGTTCTTTTGGGGCCGTTAGGATGCAAATATTAGGTAACTTGCCAACCATAAACAGTAAAAACAAAGCAAATCATTATTTTATATTACTTGGTACAGTTGCCGCACAAAAATGTAAAACTGGCAGCAATGTTTGGAAACAATGAGGTGAAGGCTGACTTGAGTATCTTAGCTTAGCTTGAAGCTACCTTAGAAATTAGCAAGCTAAAGAAGCTCATACTATAAAAAGTAAAAACGCTATAATTGTGCTGTGTCATTATACACTTACCACAGTACAGTACCACACACTGAGATTTAGTAAAAGTTTACTATATGTTTTAGTATGAGTTTTTTTTGTCTACATGAAAATACAGCTATATACTTATTTCCAGGGCATTTTTAAGGCTTTTCTTTTGGCCTTTTGATCATCTGTATTTATTTACATAGAGTACAGAGCTAAAGGGCTCACACAACGGAGAACACTAAAAACGAACAAAAAGAAAGAAAAAAAAAAAGATACATAATTTTAACTGGATAGTAGGGCAGTTGTATGATCTGCAATAATATTGCCAACATTTTTTTAATATTTATATTGCAAAAATACACTGAAATATGTTTTTAGGGTAATATGGGCCATCAGGGTACAGCCTTTTTGCTATTTGTTGCAAAAGGAAAAAAAAAATCACACAGTTCTCATGTTAAAATATCTTCTAGAGACATTATATCTGTCCTGTATCATTTATTTTACTTGAATCCTGACTATATGAAGTGCATTATTAGTATCATGACATTATAAATCATTCACTTTTGTTACAAGCCAGTGAAAATCTTAATTAGGGGAGTCCAATATCAATGTAATGTAATGTAATATTCCTTTTGTTGCAGCATAGTAGTTATTCTTGCAATTATATATTTTTTAATTCAATGTTTTGTCATCTCGCCAGGAATATTGTTATTGCAAAAAACTGTAAAATATTGTGATATTATTTTAGGGCCATACTGCCCACCCCTACTAGACAGCATGTACATATACACTAGCTGTGTTTGGAGGAAGCAAAGTGATTGAAGTTATTATTGGTGTTTAGCTCTCATCTACCAAGGAGCTAACTAAGCAAAAAAATAGAAAAAGAAACACTAACCCTTAATCATACAGCATATATGGATTTAAATAATCAACTAATACTTTAGACTGTATGGCACCACCAGAGATGTAGATTTATTGCTTATTAACATAACATGATTTAAAACCATAAATCTCTTCCGGTTTAATAATGTAAAGTGGAATGAAACACTACGGTTTGGATCTGTCAAATATTCTGCGTGATTACAAACAAGACTGAAAGAGGGAGAATAAGAATGAGAGTACACAAGAGATATAAACAGAGAGAAAAAGAGAAGGAGAAAAGTAAGAGAGCAGAAGGTATAGTGAAAAGCAGTTTTATTGATCTGCAGTCTTACCGTCACGTGTTCGTAATCCTGTCCCAGCTCATGCGATCCTGCCACCACTTCTCTCTCTGCGATCCACTGCTCCAGATCATCCACCTCCCGGTTCAGCTGGAAGAGACGGAACCGTTCGTCCAGTTTTCCTCTCCTCTCCTCCGACAGGTCCTTCAGTCCTGCGTATAGCTTATCCACCTGAGACTGGCGCATCCCTATTCTCTCACTGCACAGAACAGACACACACACACAATAACCATCAGAGCCTGCCTCCCACCAGAACATCATCAACACTCAAACAACTCTCAAAGAAATGCCCAGTTCCATTTCTAATTTGTACTCCTTTTGGAAAGTCACCCTTCCAATCCTTCCCATAAGAAATAGGACAACCCTTCAAGAACCCAATAAAACATTTAAAAGTAAGTAAATGAATAAGAGGGCAAGGGGTGGAATAGGATTGGCATGCAAATTGTGTTCATGACAGTTTGGGCCAAACATGTCTTGGCAGATCTATATGGGGTGGCGCTGTACCTCTCTGGGTGATTGGCGGCCACCAGGCCACGGCTGGTCTTGGAGAGCTGGTGGACGGTCTCAGCGTAGTCCTCCACTGCCTGCTCCAGGATCTGATGCTTCTTCAGCATGGTCACTGAGCTCTGCTCATCCTGTGAAAGAAACAAGACGTCATCATACAGAAATATCTCACAAAAAATCAAGAATCTATGGGTCTATCAATATCTAAATACACTTTAAATAGGGCTGGACAATTAATAATACTTGTATCCTTATTACAGTATGAGTTTCTGCAATAAGCACACTGAAATAACTGCGATAAATCCTCAATTACCAGAAAACTAATGTGCAGCAACAGAGGGGGCTCTTTTGTCAATTTTGGGTACCCTAATCAGTTCATGACTTTTTAAATGTGTGCAATTCTGTTATTAATTAACTCTTTGATCACTATTATATTGGTTCAATAAAACAGTTTTTAAAAGCCAATGTTAATGTTTATGATACATGTTCAAAACTGTAATTATGCCAGAGATTACATATTGTCCATAGAAAAAGTTATCATGACCGGCTTGCTTCATATAAATGATTTTTAATCTTTCAATAGCAAGTTACATTCTGTTCTCCATTTCCAACACACCTTGGCTTTCTCCTCAGACATCATGTAGAGCTCCTGCTCGCTCATCCAGGCCTCAGCCTCGGCAGCATCGAAATAGTATTGCTGGGCCTTGTGGGCCTCCTCCAGACGCTCATGCCTCTTCTCAGTCTCCTGGATGATGAGGTCCCAGAGGGTCTGCAGGTCGGACAGCCTCGCCTTGATGGCCTCCACACTGGGGCTGTCCTCCTTCAGGATGCTCTGACTGCGCTCGAAGATGTCATCACAGCGTGGCTGATGACCCTGGATCTCCTTCTGTAAGGTCTATAGAATGGAAAACCAGCAGAGGGTGCTAAGCAATGGGCATTAAATCATGTAAGCTATATCTGTTATAAATGTACAAGCAAAATATACTATATGAAGAAAATGGTACATTATTAATAAAAACTTTATTTTCCACAAATGGGAAGAGCCATCCTGGTCTACTTTGTGTTGATATAGATTAAAACCACAGTAATAATAAACACGTAATGATAAACATAGGCCACAACATAACTTCAATCCACCACCTGTCAAGAAAAAAGAACCTGTGCTTATGGTTAAAGGCACTAGATTAAAAACATCCACCCAAACTATAACCACATCTCCTTCTGCCATTTAGTGGAGGGGATCCAACACCAGAACATCCGTAATAGAGAGAAATGGCTTAGATTTAAAGCTCCAGTGAAGTGGATGCCTCAGGTGCTTGTGAGGCTCTTAGGTTAGCTGTTAGGCTAACATTTCCCTGACAGCCTTACAGCACCTACCTCTTTGCATCCAAGGTGGTGAATATGTAACTTATATGTTGTCCCACAACACTAATTTTTTATGTGTTTGAAGTCTAGTAGTTAGGTGCTGTAAATAGCTTTTAAAAAATGATGTTAAATAATGTTAAATATTGGGTTAGCATTGCTAGTATTGCTGGTCAGTGACCACAGCAGTAGCTAACTCAGATTGTAATTCACTTTAATTACAATACAACCATAAACCAATTAATATTAAATGAACAGATATTCAAAAATATAAGTCAAAAACTCTTGAAAGTGGACGTGGTGAAAGAAGGTGGATAGCTATTATATAGATTCTGTTATCTGTTACCTGGTTCTTCTTAATTAGAAGCTGAACAGTCTGTAAGTTGTGGCCATGGTCTGTTGAAGTAGCAATTGGCATTCTCTCCTCAACCCAGAGCTGCAAAAAAAAAAAAAAAAAAAAAAAAAAGTGTTACAGTGCATTTATACTCCTACATTTACGGCATTTAGCTGACACTTTTATCCAGAGAGACTTACAAGGTTATTCCTATTAGTTATTGGTGTAGCGCAGCATTTGGTCACCCAGGCCGGGAATTAAACCGCAGTCTACCACATAAAGTGGTAGTAAGTTCCCTAGCAGGTAGTGGTGTTATCCACTGTGCCACACTATGCACAGTAAATTCACTATTGCAAGTTTACATTCATTAACATTTACGGCATTTAGCTGATGCTTTTATACAGAGCGACATACAAGCTTATTCCAATTACAGATGTGGGCCAATGAAGTGTTAGGAGTCTTGCCCAAGGACTCTTATTGGTGCAGCGCAGCATTCAGTCACCCAGACCTGGAATTGAACCCTAGTCACCCACATGAAGTGATAGTTATCTTACTGGCAAGTAGTGGTGTTATCCACTGCGCCACACCATCCACAGGCCAACAAGTATCTATGGACAACATACTATTAATGCCATTACATGACAACTTACAATCTCATCCTCCACATCACGATTGAACTGGTGGATCTCTCTGGAGGCCATGAGGAAGTTCTTCCTCTTCATCAGAGGATCCAGCATCTCCTGGAACTTTTTCTCCACCACCTCTCGCCGTCCGTCAACCTCGTCCGTGTCCTTTCCCTCCTGCCGCAGTACGTGAGCCTGCGACTGCAGCTCCTCCACCTCCCTCTTACGCACCTCCACCTGGTTCTCCAGCATCTGCAAGGAAATGTAGCAACATTATGGCCGTGTAGGAGACTAGCTATAAAATCTGTACTGTTTCATAACAGGACTCTTACAAGGGGTTTCAGTGAGTTAAATTCAATATTTTTAAAGAACTTTTAAAAACCATTCTCAGTTAAATTTTAGCACTTTCATTTAGCACCAATCTCAGCTTGTGTTAAATCCCACTAAATCTTTTTATGGCAGGCTGGTGCCTCTCCGGTTTGGTGTGGAACTCTAGTACCTTTCCACACAAACTTCCTAACTAGATAATCTTCTTGAAAAAGTTTGCAGCGAGCTTCATATCGATTTCTGGGGACTGAATGCACCCAACTGCAAAAATCACTGTTATTAAGCAAAGTTTTAATATATATCCATGAACATTTTTGGCAGAGAGGGAGTGGACAAACAGAGCCATTTCCTGCCTGCAGTTATCATGGGATTAGTAGTTTGAATCACCATGTACCAGCACCTGGGTATCTGGTATACTATGCTGAATATACTATGCATTTAAGACCTTGGATGGAAATCTGGCAGTTTATATCTGTTAGTAGAGCTGGGCGATTAATTGATTTTATCGATTAATTCGAATTTACAGTTAAGGACGATGTGTTTTTATGAAAATCGATGTTCTCTGAGTTTTAATTTTCACCACAGATGCTCCCCTGAGCTTAGCCCAGGCCCTCTCTCCAGCGCGCAGCCCTGCCCCTCTCTGCCGCGCACAGCCCCGCCCTTCCCTCCCTCTCTTCCATGCCCCTATAATAGGTTTGTCTATAATAGGTTTGAAAATAAAGAAAACTAAAGAAAGCTAAAAAAAAAAAAAAGTAATAAAATAAAAAAACTGCTCTTATAATAACATTTAACAACACAGCAAAAAACTGATTAATGTAATTTACGTAAAAATAAAGTTATTTTGAGACGTGACTGCCTATTTAAAAAGCAACAGAAATTGTTCATTTGTTGGAGTTCATTTGTATCATATTTAGAGTGTTTTTTACTCACTTTTTTCTCTCTCACAATGTTAATCCTTTACAGCTTCAAAAACATGTATTATGCAAATTAGGCAATGAAGTCATTTAGCGACTTCTAGCGACTTTTAGGAGATTTTAGTAGGGGAAACAATCGATTTAAATCGAAAATCGGATTTTAAAGAAAAAATTGAAGATTTTTTTTTTTTAGGCCATATCGCCCAGCTCCATCTGTTTAAGACTTTTTAAGACCCTGTAGGAACCCTCCATAAGTCAGTACCCAGCCAGTGTCAGATGTTAGCTGCTAAATTTCCTCAAGCATCCACTATACCCATTAACTTCAGATCTACACACTAATTCTCTCCAATTCCCTCCTCAAACAGCTTGCCATTCCTACCTGCTGCTTCTTCAGCAGGATGTTGACGCTGGTCAAATCCTTGCCATAATCATCTGACTGGATCTGCCCCTCCAGACCTCCCAGCCACTTGTCGAGGTCAGCACAGCTCTGTGTGAAAAGCTCAGCCTTGTTGGCATCGAACAGGCACTGGGCTTTAGTCTGTGTGGTGGACTCCAGCTCCTGCCACTGCTTCTGTAGCGCAGACAGCTTCTCCTTCACTATAGCCTCTGTCTCAGGCTTCTCAGCCACCAGCTGCATCCCTTCCTACAGAAAGAACAAGAAATAAAGAGTTAACGGGTTAGAAGTAACAGTAAATGATCTGTAACTTCCATTGCAGAACATTCTATAGATGACAAAATATTGCTTAAAAAAAGGGCTCAACTCACAGCCCATCTGAAAAAAAAAATTGACCTTTTAAAATCTTAGACATGCACTAATATTAACTGTAGTATGCCAAACTGGTTGAAAAGCTTAACTTAAATATAATGCTTTATCTTGCAAATAATTTACATAATAAATCTATATACATACACAGGTATATATATTATATATTATATATATATATATATATATATATATATACACAAATAATACAGTTCTATTGCTGCTATGATGTGGCTGTGATCCACCATAGGCTGAAATCCATTGCCTTAAATTATCTTTATCAGCTTAGATTTAAAAAAAAAAAATCCTAGAGTGACCCAAACATACTCCAATCAAAAGCTACACATCAACAAAGATTACAATTATTGCCTTCAGGTCATTTTTGACCATTGATAAAAGGAAGTACACAGACTAAGGCTACTAAATGATAAGTGGTTTAATAATTCTGCTTATAAAGAATCTTTAATGCTCCTTTTAGCATATTTTAGTAGATAAATGTTCAGTTCATAAATACCTAAGAGATGACCAGTAAGCCTTCTGTCACAATAACCAGCATAATTCATTGAAAATGTTAATTAAATAACTTAATAAAATAATGGAACCCCTTAACAGTGTTCATCTGCACAGTATAATAAAACCTCAAATATCAGTGACTACTAGAAAAAGAACAGCTGTTTATATGACTGCGTGACAAACCTTTTCAATCTTGTCCAGCCACTCCTTGTTGGACTGTAATTCAGCCATGAAGGCCTGGTGTTTGAGCCACTTGCTGTGTAGGTTCCTGGCTTCATCATACGACATGTCCTGTGCGGTCAGCATCTTCTCGTTGGTCCACAGGGACAGCTGCACACAGCACAACAGAAAAGAGTTCAAAAATGAATTGAAGACGCACTATCAAGACTATGAGTTTGCATAGTAATATGATTATGCAGCAGAAAGCAGCAGAATCGTACCTCCTGGCAGTCCTGCAGGAACTTCTGCAGGTCTCTGTTATCCTTCAGCCTCATCAGCAGCTCCACTGCCGCCTCACGGTTCTTCTTATGTCTGAGGGGGTAAAACACACCTCATAAAACCATCCAAACACAGAAACCAACACTATAGTCACATATATATTGCATTCTCTGTGGCTCTGTTGGCTCTGTATACCTTTCATCAATAGAAGCTGCTCTCTCCTGGATTCGATCGGTGTTGATGTTTCCATCACTGGCCAATCTGCGTCCAGCTTCCACCACACTGTTGATCTTCTCCTCATTGGCGTCCATTGTGGTCATGAAGTCCTCCTGCTTCTTTATGGCAGCCTCTGCTCCCTCGAGAGTGGTGGGCATCTCAGTGTGAGCCAGCACATACTCCTGATGACAAGAAACAGGGGATTATGCTAGGCTTTATGTTAAGTGGTCCTAGTGGTGTTTTAGCTTTAACTTTGCACAACCTCAAGGACACATTTAATTGTTTATGAATGCCTATAACATGTTAATTTAATGTAAGTTTTTAATGTGTGTAGTGCTTTTTACATGGTATTTTAGAAATAGCCATCAAATCAATCATATTTTCAGGATCCTACAGTGCTAATCTAGCATCTTAACTTTACCTATACTTGGCTAATAAAGCAACTGTTTTTTTTTCCACATTACACACAGATACAGGTTTTTGTAATGTGAACGTAGCCTAAGTTTCTCAACCACGCCTTCATTACCTGATTATTGAGGAAGGCCTCAGCCTGCTTGGTGTCTCTGAGGAAGAGCTGGTAGGCGTGGGACTGGGACAGGAGGTTCTGCCTGTTCTCCCACATCTTGTGCAGCTCGTTCCAGCCGGTGTCCAGCGCCTGCAGCCTTTGCCTCAGGAACATGTACTGAGCGTCAGTCTGGCCCTGGGTCACCATCTCTCCCATGTCCCGCATCTTCTGGTAGTCCTCCTCGTAGTTGTTGATTTCGTTCTTGATGCCCTCGTGCTGGGCCAGCAGCTTCTCAGCCTCGGCCAGCGTGTTGGGCATGTCTTCGGAGGCGATGGCCGTCTGTGTGCGGGACAACCAGGACTGGAAGTCATCCAGCTCGCGCAGGAACTGCTGCAGTTTGCTGGCTTCACCCAGGGAGGCCTCGCGGTTACGCAGTGTGTCCTTCATCTCCTCCCACACCGAGTCGATCTCGGCCAGACGGCCAGTGATAGCCTTTGCCTGCTCTGGGTGTTCACCCGCCAGCCGCTCCGCCTCACCCTTCAGGTCACCCAGCTTGGCCTCGATGGCGGCCAGGTCACGCTCCATGCCAGTCAGCTTGCGCTGCAGGGCCATCACGCCCGTCAGATCGTTACCCAGCTCCTGTGTGGACTCGATGACTTTGGTCTTCTCGCGGATCCACGACTTGGTCTCGTTGCAGTCCAGGTGGTAGTTCTGCACACCCAAAGCAGAGTTCAGAGACTCTTTCTTCTGGTCCACCAGGTCTCGGAACTGACTCCATCTGGAGAGCAGCAACATAGAGATATCAGTTTAGACATACATCATAATTAATCACAATTAAGAATAATGTAAACTCCTTGAACGCCTGATTTTCACTTCACAATTTGGAACAGGTACTACTAGTGTGTCCCATGACTTTTGCCATGTTCCATGAAAGCTACAGAAGACTCCCCTGACCTACAGGACGGGGGTCGGCAGTAGGTGGCCCTGCAAGCATGAAACATCTGGCCCGTGAGGTGGTTTGAACTATAAATAAAATAAACTAAAAAAATAAATAAAATGCATCTCTGGCAAGCTTTTGTTTACAATACTCCCCTGTCTCTCTGTCGTGTTCAGCATGATTTTACTTTCCGCCCATTCTCATTTTTCCACCCGTTCTTGGGCTTCCTATTTCCTTATAAGGGCATTTTTCCCCCCGGCGTGTCCCAATTCACTAGCCGGGGCAGCGGTACAGTATTGGTGTGTTTATATATTTATTTTTACCTGCTTTGAGATTAACTGTTCTGCAATTGGGTTCAACAACGCTCTGGGCTGGAGAGCTACTAGTCTGTAGCACTCCATCCCATTAAACTTCATTTTCCAAAACAGAATATTTTCCAATGACTTTAAAAATTTTATTTGCCGACCCCTGCTATACGATATGTATGTGGGCTCTTCTGCACTAATTGTGAATTGTTTGACAAATGCCTACAGAGACTACATTTTGGAACTTGCCTTGTGTTGAGTTTGTCCTGCTGGGCTTTGATATCCTTTTCGCTTGGATGTCCACTGTGCATCAGCTGCCTGGCGATCTGGTTGACCACGGCGACGCGAGACGCTTGGTTATTCATCTCAGGCTCCAGACTCTCAAACCTGGCAATCAATAATTCATCATGTTAGTACTCTTGCAGCAAAACACAATGCTTAAATGCATGCATATACAATCAAGGGCTTTGAGGAACCAGTCATTCATATGATCACCCTCCTCTTAGTGTTGGAGACATTACTAGTGATAGGTGGACAATACTGGCACATGCCTAATCACACGTGTGTAGCAACAAACTCTGTTTAAATGCTTGTGATGCAGCATCACTTAGCAGCCAATGTGCTCGGAGGAAAGCACCGGATCCCTAGCTTTGATACATTAGATAACAGATGCCTTTGACAATTGTGCTTTCTCAGACTCTTGGGTTCTGATCGCAAGCAGCAGGACCAGAGATTTGAACCAATGATCATTGGGTCATACTGACAGTGTGCTTTATTCTACTGCACCACATACCTGAATTCTGAAAAAAGAACAGCTAAGGGCATTAACCAGGGCATTTTGTGAAACACCACAGCCAGTGAATATGAAAATGTGCATATGGTGTCGACTGATTGGCAGCCTGACCACAGCAAGACCACAGCGCTGGGATTCTGGCCTCCTCATCTCTGTGTCTCTATGACTCAGCAGGAACATCTGGTGCTCTAAATGCTGCTATGATCTGCCATTTGTGCTGTCCTCCTCCCATACACAAACCCACACAGTCCCTAGACTCTGTATCTCCAGAACTTACACACCTCACAGCTATGGCCGTATTCCATTTCTCATTTGTACCCTTACCCCTAGTTTTTGAGTGGTTGAAACCCTTCCCCTAAGAAATGTGATATGAAACCTGATATGTACATAGTTAAAATAAGTATGTGTAACTTCTGCACCAACTTAACTAGTTCGCTAGCGAGCTACCGAGAAATACTACCAGCCAAGTATTTATGCTGGTTATGGAGAAAATGCTGTTGCACACAGCAACTACATTAAACTGAGACAATGCAATGGTTATCATCATTTTTAATAAAGATAAAATACCACAATTGTGTGTTTCTTTGGCTAATTGTGCCGCCACCTGGCTGGTGATATCGGATAACCTTCATTCGGAGTTTGTCTCCGTTTGAAGCTTAAAAAGCCCTAATATTTACAAAAAATCAAGACATGTTAACCCTAGATGTCAATTCCCAATAGGCAATTGGTGAAACAGGATTGGGCCTAAAAGTTCAACTAGCAGAAAAGATCTCAATGATCTGATGAGATAAGGGAATTTAAGAAAACAATGCCATATTTCTGACAACACAATGTTGGTCTAGACTAGTCAGTCCCACTGGCCCACTCTCACCTGTGCTGAATGACTTCCAGGTCCTCCAGCTTTTCAGGGATTTCCATACTGTTGAGCCACTGCTCCTTCTCGTCAATCCACACCTCGCAGGCGTTAGCCTCGCTGAACATTTTATAAAGAGCCAGTGCGTCCTGCAGGGCCTGCTTCCTCAGCCGGGTCAGCTCAGCCACCTCCTTGTAGCGCTCCTCGATACCCGCCAGACGCCCGCTAACATCGGCCGACTCCGCCAGCTCTGGAGGAAGCGCCCGGCTTTGCTCGTGCAAGGCGTCGATCACGGGGCGGTAACTGGCAACCTCGGCTGCGGCGTCCTTGTGTGTCTTGACCAGGGCTTGCGTGGAGAACTCATCGTGGCCCACGTCGCCGCTGGAGACAATGCGCAGAGCATCCAACGTCCAGGCGTCCACGTCATCCGCGTCAGCCTGGTGGAACACAGTTCAAACAGGTTCAGTACAGGCAATGTTTTGTTAAAATTTTAGTGCTACTATTTTTTTAAGAAATCAAATCACGTTATCAGAGCCTAGTAATGTATTAAGAGTTTTATTTGCCTACTTTATTTATCTACAACTTCAGAAGGTAGATTACTTTTTATGTATGCTGGAATGTGGATTAAATCTCATAACTCTCTCTCTCATCGACCCCTTATTCTTTTCTCTCTCTCTCTCTCTCTCTCTCTCTCTCTCACACAATATATTTTATATTATCTGTGTATAAAAATACAGGGAAAATAATCAAGATTTTAATCTTGATTAATCACAAAATAATGCTATAATTAATACTATCAATTAACTAATATGAATGCCAAACTATTCACACTATTATTTACATCCAAATATCCACTACTGCATGAGCCTTAAGGAAAAGATTAATTGCAATTAATCATACAATATATTAGCCATATCTCTCCATTATGCCCATTACATTTTTACATTCATAAATTAGTACCTGTTACATTAGCTATAGCTCACATTATTTCTCTGTTCTGTTGGTTTGTTCTGTTATTTGTTTGTTATTTGTTTTAACTGAGGGGGTCGACCTGAGGGGGGTGGGAGTCCTGGTTCCTCCTAAGGTTTCTTCATCTTAATATAAGGGAGTTTTTCCTTGCCACTATGTCCCACAATAATTGGCATCTCTGTGGTGCTGCTCATAAGAGGCGTGGACATGTTTTTCTGTGTAAAGCTACTTTGTGACAACTTTTGTTGTAAAAAAAAAAAGTGCTATATAAATAAAATTGAATTGAATTGAATTGAATACAGTTCTGATTAATCTGATACAGTGATTTTTTTTTTTTTATTAAATATTTTAATACACAAGTCCACATATAAGCATCATGCTTTCGAACCTGGAACTGGTGCAGCCCGCAGGCTTCCTCCAGCCGGGCTTTCCGGACAGCAGCCAGTTGCTCCAGCGCCGCCCACTGGGCCTGAACCTCCGCCACGCGCTCTCGGATACGGGTCTCGCCGAAGTGCCCGGCATCAGCCATGGCCAGACCCTCCCGCACGGTGTGCTGCAGGTGCCCGCCCCGTCCGCTCATCTCATCCTCCAGGGCCCGGTGCTGACTCAGCAGCCGCACGGCTCCGGTCAGGTCTTTACCCACGTCGTCAGACGACAGGATCTGCTCCTTCTCCCTGATCCAGCCCTCCTCCTCCGCCATCTCCCAGAAGAACTTCCACAGCCGCCGGGACTCCTCCAGCCTCGCCCGCCGCTCTGCAGCCAGCTGGGTCAGCTCCTGATAGCAGAACTCCAAATGAGCTACGCGGTCCCGGATCACCTGCGGGTCACAGGGCTTATAGCCTGTAAGGAGGAGGAAAAAGACAGGAGTGAGACAGTTCTGAAAGTGATGATTTAACAGCGTAACTGTTTGACATTATCACTGATTAAAATAACATTAAAATAATGATGCATTGATTACTGACTTTTTAGGCAAATCATATAGTATATAATTACTATCCTAAATACATAATTTACAGTATATATAAACCAATATAGATTTGGTATACATGCCCAAATGAATATATTGAGCTACATAAAATTGCATCCTGCTAGTCCCTGTCTGTTTTTGCTAAATATAATAAAATCCTCACAATAAATGTTCCACAATCTAGTAGAAAGCCTTGATTCTACTAATTTTGGACAGAAGAAACACTTAATGAGCAGATGTCCATGAATCATTATAATCACAATACAAAATGCAAGAATGCACAAAGAGCCTTAACGGAAAAATGTCCTCAAAAACTTCTTAGATTTATTCGTTTTTATCAATTTTATGTACTGTACTACATCAATTAAACCATAAACCTGTATTTTAATGCTTATTAAGCTATTTGTGACGTTTAAGTTGTGACATAAACTGATGATAATGTCAGAAGTTTATTACTGATTCAATTGCCATTGAAATAACATCATAAAATTGCTCACTTCTAACCTGTAAAATTGTCAGCCTACACAGTTATTAATGAATGAGTGGATTTGTCCTGTATTGACTAGAAGCAGACTTACTCACTGGTATCAGCTGATTTACTCATTGGTTACCAATCCATACTTGGTTTAGTAAAATACATGATATCAATTTGGACATTAAAAACAATCTGCAGCCTCAAGATAAGATTCCTACTGTAAGAACCAGAAAAGATAATAAAAACATACAGTATTGCACAAGAACAGGACTAACTCTAGACCTCTGAGACCTCCTGAGAATAAGTATAATAGTAAAGCAGATGGTGGGTTGTAGCAGGTTAAAGATGCCATTATCTGCACCTGGACCTTTTATCTGAACTGCTGAACTGGAGTTCCGTTTTTCTTAGGAAACATCTGGATTGTGGAATAGTCTAATGTTTTGATCAGTATTATTAGGATATTTTCTCACCATCATCGTCAATAGCAAACTTCTGGGCGTTGGAGTTGACGTTCCGGACTCGGTCAGCCTGGATGCCGATGTCGGCCTCGACCAGAGCGTGCTTCTGAAGCAGATCCTCCACTCCCAGCAAGTGCTTCCCATAGTCCTGAGAGAGCAGCAGCATCTGTACAGGAAACAGGAGCAGATCACAATGAGTTCACTGCGCCCCAGGGTTATACTGATGACCCCAAAACAAATTAATACATTATATAATAGTGCATCATACAATACAAACAAATTTAACCTGTCCATACAACACTAAAAAAACAGATTTGTGCCTGGAAATGTGAACATAGCCAATGTGACTGGAGGACCTATTTACACAGTAGTGAAATAGTAAATGATAAACAGAATCCAAACATAAAAGAACAACACACTGTAGTGGCATGTTCGGTATGTTTATAAATGGAATTAAATTGATTACAGTTTACAATTTTTTTATTTAGTTTTTATTTAGAAATCATCAAGACTATGAAGGACCACATAAGGAATCATTTTTATAAGGAATCAACTTAAAAGTGTTAAACAAACCAAAATACTCTGTAAAGCAACTCTTGGTCTTCCTTTCCTAGGGTGGCCCAGTTTCATCATAACGTTTTTGATGGTCTTTGTGACCTATCAACTTTTATTTCTTTAATTTTTTTTTGTGTGTGAGAATGTTATGAGAATATACGACCCAAAATATATACTCTATTATTTAAAGTATTTTTAAAGCAATTTAAAGCAATTTGTAAAAAAAAAAAAAAAAAAAAAAAACTCCCTCCATCTCTCTACATAGCAATTCTTTTTTTTTTACATCTTGACTATAAACTCCTACTCACTATTACTCTCACCCACACTTACCTTCATCTCGTCCATCCAGTCCATGATGTAGAGCATCTCCTGGAAGACACGCTGCAGACCCAGGTTCATCTCCAGCCTCTGTCTGCGGGCCTTCAGCAGCTCCAGCAGGTATTCCCACAGGCGCAGGACGTTGTCTTTGCGGGCAGTGATGCGCTTGATGTCGTGGTAGTTCTCGGCCTCCAGCTCGCGGGCCACGGACACTACGGCCTGCACTCGCTCCTCGTACGCAGCGATGTCCGTCTCGATGGCCTCGTGCTTCTTGGTGGCAGCCTCTACTGCCTGCAGGTCGAAGCCAAAGTTGTCCTGTGGAAACAGAGAGAGAGTGAGGACACGACTAAAATTCTGAGCAATATACAGTTAGCACATAATACCAACATCATTTTTTTTAGTTCTTACAAATGCACCAAACACACAATATTTGGCTGAAAATGGCAAAAAAAAAGCACGTTTTGGCCTTCTCAATAGGTGAACAAACAATGGATAATTCCTCATCATACTGCATACTGCATTTTTACTCTAATATTAGGTTGTTTCCAGCAGCACACACTTCACCTCCTCCTTCCCTGGCAGTGTTTAAAGAGCTGCTGTTTACAAAACAGGGAGTGAGGAAGAAAGCCGACAAGCAGATCTGTTAAACTGCAGGTTAAGATCATTTTTACAACCTACTAGCATTAAATAAATGAAATAAAGTATTTAGCATCACTTATTATGCTTTGTAGGTAAGTAAATCTGAAGTTTACTTAGATTCCTATCTCTTCACAAACTACGAGCTGTACAGGGCTCAAACAGTAACATTAGCTGGGCTAACTTAGCATTAGCTTTGTTCATTTGCCAGAAGTCTGGGTGGCCTTTTGTTTAAATATGTGACTCAAGTAGCACTACTAAGGTAGCTTTATGACTAAAATTGCACTGCTTAAATAAATTCTTGATCAAAGTAGCACTGCTAAGGTAAATGTATTGAACTCTGTTGGTAAGTCTGCTACAATATGAAAAATACAAAAAGACATTCAGGCCATATGATTTATTTAATGGTGAAAAAACTCATCCAAATGTTTTGTTTTTCATTTTTTGATTTAGCATAAATGTTAATTTCGGTGCATTCCTATTATAATTACATATTTACTAATTTCTCTAGTCACTTAAAATGTTTCATTTTCTCAGTTCACCACTAGGTGGTGCAAAGAAGTTACACATTCTACCCAAGTCATGCTCTTTTGGTGATCTGATGGACGGCATAACAACACGCAATCACACCGCAACTGCACCACACTTACTCACAGCTGAGTCAACTGTGTGTAGGAGGCAGATCAGAAATGTGTGTGTTCTGCAGTTCTTCAAGCCTGGCCTTGACGACACACAGCCAAACAAGACTGATGTACTTAAAAGTAATATAGTGATACTGCTTTAAAAAAAATCACTGTATCATGATATACAATACACTATATGGGCAGAGGTAATGGGACACCTTTTTATTACACTTACAGGAGCTTTAATAACTCCCATAATAAATCCAGAGGCATGAGGATGTTAGTAATGTTTGTGTTTGATTTTATACACCTGATTCTCAATACTTTCGTCTATAGTGTAGTTTTGGTATCATGGTATACCATATAATGAGATATAATAATAAATATAAATGGTAATTCTATGCATGTTCTCAATTTGTTCAGTGTTACCCACCTGGAATTTGAAGCAGGTACATATATAAAAAAGGAAAAAAAAAACAAAACAAAAAAAACAGATATGTATTTGTTTTTGCAAATTCATCCTTATTATTAATATGCAAAAACCTTCTCCTGTCTTCTCCAATTTTTAATGCTCTTTAACAATGTAAATCTGGCATTTGTTATTGCCATTTTGTGTGACTGGCATAAAATACAGAAAAGATAAAAAAAAATTATGAGTTCATGTACGATTTATTATATTTATAATAAATTATATTTATTTTTTGTACAATTTATTAATCTTTGTTAGGTTCTAATCTAATCCATATAAAAAAAAGGACTAAGTAATCCTGAATAACTCAATATCAGAAGCCCAGTTTGACTGTGGATGGAGTGTGTGTGCACTGCCCACGCTGACATGACTTGCTGTGTTCTGATTGGTCACCTGTGACACTAGCCGCTGGTTCTCGCTGAGCCAGGTCTCTCTCATGGCGGCCTTGCGGTCGAAACGGCGCGCCAGCTGCTCCAGCTTCTCCTGACGAATCAGCTCATTCCTCAGAGCCAGCTCTCGCTCGTGCTCCGCCTTCTCCAAGCGCTCCCATGCCTGTCACACACATTCAGTCAGATATGACAGTCAGATATTTGCAACCAAATTAATTTGATGTTATTAAAATAACTAAATAAGGCTGATATAAGTATGTAAATGTTTGCTAAATAAGTCCACTCTTACTAACAATCTTACATTCATAATTAAGACAGTAATGTGCACATCAGCTTACACATTAATGTCTGATATATTTAACTGAAGACAGTGTGTTTTACCTTGTTAATGTCTGAGATGAGTTTGCCCTCTCTGGGCATATACACTTTCTGGTTGTTGGCTCTCATCTTGCTCTGAATGGTGAACAGAAGGACCTCCAGGTTGCCTTTCTCTGTAAACCTGGATAATAAGAGAAAACCAGAGCGTGAGAAATCAATCCAACTGAACTGAACTGACGTGAATGTGGAGAGTATGAAGGTCGTCTCGCTCACTTGGGTGGTTTCTCCACAGTGCGGTAGGTGTTAAAAGCCTGGAGCTGCTGCTGAACCCCGACCAGCGAATTGGCGAACTTTCGGTTGTTGAGGATGATGATGGTCTGCTCGATCCACTCCAGCAGGTCGGAGGCCAGAGACTCGTATTTCTCAATCATCTTCTCTGTTTCAATGGCATTGTCCAGCACCTGGAGAAAATACACACAGTAGTTAAGGAGAACTTCAAAGGTTTCAAAAGGTAAATATTAAGATAAAATTGTAATTTAGTCATTAAAAACATCTGTTTATTCATAGTTTATGTAATAAAACCTTCTGCATGTAAACAGTGCAGTAACACAGGTTATAGTGTCAATTATGGTATGTGTGTAAATCTATATTTTTATGTTTCTATTTATTAAATATACATTTATTAAATCTATTTTCTGCTACTGTGGTGGAAACCAAGTTTTTTTCTATTCATCCATCTCAGATGTGACAATAAAACACTTTTAATTTATATATTGGAAAACTGTAAATGACAATTTTTTTTTTGCTTTGAAAAATTACAGTCCAATGTTTGAGTCCCAGGTAATTAAATCTGAACAATTATTCAATATCTAGTTCTAAATTTCACTGGAAATTAAGGGAACATCTAATGTAACTGATTTGTCTCATACGCTACTAAAGCAAACTGACAGCCGACAGCTGGTTGCATCCAAATCCTTTATAAAAATGTCCTTTCTTACTTTTTTTCTGCTCTGGTAGCCACTTGGATCCATGAGCTAGTCAGCTTTACCAATATATTTACTATATTTACTTAGCTTTGAATTGGATTAGGCCACATATGCACGTGTGCAGAGTTTAATGAGAATATGTTACCTTACGAAGAATTTAATTGTCATCTAATCTGCCATTTAATTTCTACCAATCAAATCGAGAACATCCGTACAGAGAACACAAAAAACAAAGCAATAACAAATAAATATTATGGGAATATAAAAGCATACCTTCCCAATACGCTTGCCCTCCACCTTCAGTGCCTTCATCTTGGAGAAGTAATGGTAGTATGTGACGACGTAGGTGATGACTGATTTCTCATCAGGGTGATCCACACTGATATCTACAAAACAAACCACACATCAACATGCCATCACTTCCCCACAGTCCTATTTCACACACAGGCTGATATGTAGGTGTTTCGGTTTAGAGAAAGTTCTTACCCTCAGGGTCCAGCAGTTTGGTCAGTCCCAGGTGCTGCTCGGCCAGGTTGAAGGCATTCTGCAGGTTGTAGTGAGCATTGGACTTCTTCAGCTTGTCAAAGTCGATCAGGTCTGGCCTGTGATCAGAGCAGAGATAAACAGAGGTATGAAGGAGTTTAACAGAGGATAAACAACACAGAATAGAGTCTGAAAGACTGCAGTGAATTTCTACCTGTGTTTGTGAATGAGAGCGTTGAAGGCCATCCCGTCACGCCAGCTGGTAGTGAAGTTGTGGATGTTGACATTCGGATAGCTGAAAGAAAACCAGAAAGTATGAAATGGAGAACCATTTACATATTCCATTGTTTTTTTTTATTTTATACTGTATAAAGCACTTGTTAACTGCTTTTTCTTCACTCTGCACTCCAACTCGTCCCAATTAAACCACCTGGGTTGGGTTTTTATATTAGGAGTTTGTGAAGCTAAGGACTTTTTTTGTCTACCACCTAACTGCATGTGTTCCTCAATAGTTTTTAGTCTTTAATATAAATATACAGTGTAATAAATGAAAAGACTAATACAAAGAACAAATAGAATAGAATAGAATGCATAGAATGCATCCAAAAATGTGACTGCTACTGTACATCAGGATAGGAAAAATGTTTTTGTTACACACTTTCTCATATTTTCCAATATTTCAATATACATTATTCACAGTCGTTTGCAGTTTTTCCACACTGTTCACACTGATATCAGAATTAAATCATATCGACCAAATTTTTAAGAAGTAATATAATACAGGAAATTGACAAATCCTGCACCTAACAGCTGGGGTTATGCACAGGGCTCAGCCAGGATCTACTACTCACTCAACTAACAACAATAGCCACAACCACCACAATCTGATACTGGCTCGACAAGGATCCAGAAGCACAGCCTAACACTATGTTCATGGTCCATTGCCTCAACTGCCAAGTATCCAGACCTACCGAAAATATTGTGATTTTAAGCAAGACACAAAACACAGCTTTTGTACGCTTCTGAAGACGACCAGTGACTGACCCTGCTGTCTTCATCTGACACCACAGAAGCAGAGCGTCTTTGGCTGAGCGCTTCTCTTTGTTGTCTTCTGTCTCAACACTGATGTCTTGGATCTGTTTTGAGAAGAACAGCACACAGTTAGTTATACGGCAACACATCCTGCTCTCTTTATTAGACAGGGCTAAAATGTTGTTGGTATTAGGGCTGGCACAATATCAATTTTTAGCAATACTGTACACTTGTCTAAATTCACTTTGCTTAATTTAAAAACAACCTGTGAAACTGATATTATACTTTCTTATTATTTCAATTGAAAGTAATGTATTTTAAAGAAATGCGGTAAATGTTTCACAGAGAACAGTTTAACCCTATTGTATTGGTAGAGTAGAGGAAGGTATATCCTACAAAGTGCAGTACATTTTCATAATGAAATACTAGTATGTAGACAGACTATTACAGAGTTGAATCTATTAAGGAATGCCCAATCTATTACTTTAAAGAGGTCAGATCCAGCAAATCTCAATGTAATTGCTAGATTAGAAGCACTACCTCCCGTCCCAACACTGGGAGAGTGAGGACAATTAGTTATAGCCAATAAGCTTGGAGGAAATCGCTGGATCCCCAGCTCTGATACACGAGCCAACAGATGCCCGTGCCAGTCAGCATCAACACCATAATGGGAGCAATGAGGAGAAAGAACCAGGAGAAAGAGCTCTGGCTGCATGTAAAGTGCATTCTAATCCCCCAAAAACACTGCATACCTACTGTACCAAAGAATTATGGAAAGTTACCTGGAAGCGGAGGATGATGGTCCAGATGAGACCAAGCGTTAGGCGATGATTCCCGTCGACGATGTCATGGGAGCCCATGTTCTCCAGATGGACCCTCTGCTCCTTGAGGAACTGAAGGGCTTTGTCCACATTCTCCAGGCAGTGGATCCTCATGCGGCCCTTTGTGGGCTTGGGCTGTGGACAGCAGACAGTGAAATCATTACTGACGTCATCACACTGGAAAAAGTTCCTCAGAGCTACATTTTAGGTCCAATTGGATTTAAATGTAGCAGCTGGCTCAGTCTCCCCTGAGATACAGTAAAGTTACACAACTCAACAACCTGAGCTTTAGGTCAGGCATCATCCCAGGGTCGCGGGGTTCAGGGTTTCTGTGGAGCTGGCAGTTCTGTTCTGAGTTAAACTCAGTTAAAAGAAAAAGAAGTGCAGCTCCCAAATGAGCGATAACAATGAGCTCACCCAGGTGCACCGGCCGCCAGAGCTGTGGGGGTTAACAGAAAGGCCGGCAGCGTCCTGAAGGTCCAGCTCAGCTGGAGTTAATGATGTACGCTGGGGCCTGTGGGACTGAGCAGCGCTGTGTTTCTTTTCTGACACCTGTGATGGAGGAAAGTGTCCCTCACAGGAAAAGCAAAGTGTCAGAGAATAAGATGGATTGAGCCACTCTGGAGGAAATGTCCTACTCAACACACGGCGCATTTACAGTACATAATGTAAAAAGGTGGGCTTACGTTGTATAACTGTTAGACTACACATTAAGCGCAAAAAAAAAAAAAAAAAAAAATGGAACACTGTATTATGTCATATGACTATTGCTACATCTCATGACCTGTGAGATGTGCGTGTGATTAGAAGGCATTAAAACCTACTGTCCACTGTGGGTGCTAATGCCTTCAAGACTGTATCGCTGTTATACACATGTGACAATCCCATTCATGCATTAGGTATAGGTTAGGTATGGAGTTGGGCTTGAGTTATGTATGAATATAAAAGTTCAAAATATCTCCACCTGGCCTCCTCTCCATCTCCTCTCTTTGGCCTTTTTCCAACAATTCCCTATGGGCCCCTCCCTTATTTTTCTCTTAGATTCCCATCATTGGGATTTATCCTGCTTTTTATGTCTCTTTAGGAAGACCTGTTTGTATCTCAGGAAATATTCTAACTAAGCCCCCACTCTTGTTTGTTCCACCCAGTGTGTTTCCTAGTTTGGCCTCATGTCTTGTGGCCTGTAACAGTAGTCCTTGTGTCTTGGCTGTGACAACAATGCATGCACATTACTTAACATAAAAAATAATCTATCATCATAGGCTCAGTTTCTTAGAAAAAAAGTGGACCTTATCTCTAAACACTACACTCAATGGCATATTCCATAAAATAGAAAAATAGAAAAAAAAAAAGACCAGCCAACATACTCAGGTGTGTGCTAGAGCAGTATAGACCCTCCAAACCTTGAGCTGTGCAGCAGTACTACTGTATAATTGTGCACCATTTAGTATTTTTATGATTGGAAAGTTGGTGATAAGGTGGGATCCTGAGCATCCAACATCCTGTCTAATGCTCTTGTAATTAAACGCAATCTATTTCTCACAGCAATGCTCCAAAGTCTAGTAGACGAACACTAGTATGGTGGTAGACCACTGGTTTAGTCTATTAAGGGATGCCCAATCTATTACTTTGAAGAGGTCAGATTCAGCAAATCTCAATGTAATTGATAGATTAGAAGCATTACTTCAACCAGAAATTATTTTTTTTCTTTTTCCTCTTGATTTTAGCTGAGCTAATTTACCTTACCCACTCATAGGACTTCTACCATCACTTGCAATGCTCTGCAATGCAATGTCTCAACACTGGGAGAGTGAGGACTAGTCTAGTAGAGAGTCTTGCCTGGACAATAGAGGACAATAATTACTCCAACAAAAGCAATGGGTACACTGTGTTTCTATAAATCCATTATATTATATTTATGGTAAGTGTAATATCATCAAATGCTAATACTAGCACTATTTTGTGCCCGGCCTTTATGCGGTAAAACATTCCAGTGTTTTTAAAGGATTCCATCGTTCACTGTGAGTAAATGAGTAACCGGCTGCCAGTACACTCTAATGCCCTGGGACATGATGTGTGAGCAGACTTTGTACCGAGGTGTGGCGGCTGAGTCTGAGGACAGACGGAATGTAATAATGGATGAGGCTGGGAAAGGGAAGTAGACGCCCAAGCCTCTGGAGCACCAAATACTCCATCAGGCTTTAGGAGAGGACCGAGACACCACCTGATCCCTCGGGGGGGCTCCGGGTGAGGCGTCTGCTGAGGAGTGAGACGGCTAGACGGGCCTTAATAAGAGTAGGGGGTTTAAGTGTGTATCCCCCTCCCGAGAGGTGGAGGTGGTACGGTCCTCTCCGAGGTCTCTTGCGGACACACACTAACGTGCACACACACTGCAGTGGCATTGCGGCTCTTTGAGATGCAGATCACAAGCGCACACACACACACAGCAGGCAAAGAGCAGAATGGAGTGCTATAATGACATCAGCACTTTTCTGTGAAACTCTTACATCATCAAAGCTGCCAGGAGGAAGAACGAGTGACAGCCAATCTGTCCACCAATGTGTTTACATACAATGGATGTGCATTTATTGCATTTGTGTTATCTTTGCATATAGCACCAGTTACCGCACACTAAATGGACAAAAGTATTGGGACACCTGCTCATGTCATTTAAAATGAGTTTATCTTGCTTTTGTTGGAGCAACTGTCTCTACTATCTGAGGAAAGCCTTTTGCTTGATTTTGAAGCAGCATTACTGTGAGGATTTCTTTACATTAAGGAACGAAAACTAGTATTACATAGGTTAGAATGTTGTTCAATGATAATCACCCACCTTTAGGGCTGCAACAAATTATTATTTTGGTAGTCAACTAATCTGATGGTTATTTTTTCTATTAGTCGATTAGTCAACGATTATTTCTGCCAGGTCCTCCATCTCTAAAAGTGATCAAAACAGCTGAACATGAGATTTAAAAGCCATTTAAATGTCTAGATGTTGTTTAGACATGGAAAGTACTGATATTTAGTGATTAAATATATAATCTGTTGAGTTTGGGCACTTTTGGACTTGAGTATAAACTGTGTGAGTGAGACATTTACCCATCTCCCATTGCACTTCTGTCCCCAGCACTTTGTGTATTGTGATACTGTTAAAAATTAACGATTAGTCGATAATTAAATTTGTAGTCGACAAATTTAAATTTATATTGAATAATCTTTGCAGCCCTACCCACTTCGTCCCATCTAAAAGTGAAAATTGGACAAAAGTACCTTCATTCCAGAAAACCCAGTTCCTTTACAGCTCCACAACTCAATACTGTGGGAGTTTATTTATAGCCTGTAGCCCCACACCGAGCATCAGGCATAGTGCCAGCACTGTAGCTTTATGTTTATCTGCTCCAGACAATCTATAATAACCTATTGTATTTTCAATACGTTTCTACAGAGACTGGACAAGCCGACACAGATCCACCCATCCCTCACTTTTCATTCATTCAGCAGAGAGACCACTAATGAGCATCTATCCCCTCCTCCCTCTCAAACTATGTCCAGAATGACTGACAAAAAGTCAGGGACCAACATTTTAAACTACACATATTTATGTAAATAAACTACGCATAATGTGGCTTCTGTCTCAGGGATGGTCCCATATTGACATACTGTGGGTCACTGGTCTAAATTATGTTTGGACCAAGGAATTGCCACTTACAGCTAAATAGTAATATTAGTAGAAATAGTAATATAGCAGGGTCCAAGCATACACACCTCTGAAAAAAAAATAAGACACCACTTAAAAATGATGAGTTTCTTTGATTTTGTCAAATTGAAAACCTCTGGAATATAATCAAGAGAAAGATGGAGGATCACAAGCCATCAAACCAAACTGAACTGTTTGAGTTTTTTGAACCAGGAGTGGCATAAAGTTATCCAAAAGCAGTGTGTAAGACTGGTGGAGGAGAACATGATGCCATGATGCATGAAAACTGTGATTAAAAACCAGGGTAATTCCACCAAATATTGATTTCTGAACTCGTAAAACTTCATGAATATGAACTTGTTTTCTTTGCATTATTTGAGGTCTGAAAGCTCTGCATCTTTATTGTTATTTCAGCCATTTATCATTTTCTGCAAATAAATGCTCTAAATGACAATATTTTTATTTGGAATCTGGGAGAAAAGTTGTCTGTAGTTTATAGAATAAAGCAACAATGTTTATTTTACTCAAACATATACCTATAAATAGCAAAATCAGAGAAACTGATTCAGAAACGTATTTCTATTTGGCTATTTTCTGGCCTGGCCATTGAGCAAACAAAGCCCAGTCATGCATAGTGAATCTCTGGTGACAGAACATGTAACAGAAGCCACTGACTGAACGAGCCAATTGGCCAACTGTCACTGTCGCTGTCAGTTCCAGCAAAGGCTGCTGTCAGCTCACCTTCAAGGTCTGGGTCTGATATCACAGTCAGCCAAACCCATTCACCTGAGGCCGACTAGTTTACACGTGTCTTCTGAATGCAACATTTCCTCCCTCCTCTGCTCTGATCTCTGATCTGTGTACTCAGATTTCATCTCTAATTCACTGAGCGTTCATTAAACACTGCTCACACTGACGCTCAGGAGCGGTGGTGTTGCTATAGGTCCAGACCTGCCCTCCTCTTAGCTAAAATAAACCCAGGAGCTGGATTTTTAATGAATTGCCTGTGTATTCTTCTGTTCACAGTAATACAGTCCCTGTCAGTTAGCAGTGCTTTTAGAGGTACCCGTATTAAGAAAGAGGTTATAAAATCTGTGCTACTGAAACACACTGAGATATTATCTAATTAGGTAACAAGATCCACAGTAAATATGTGCACTATTGTGGCCAGAAATCAAGCTGCTGTTCACACCTGGTATTGCCATGCATTGCCATAGCTGTTTACATCTGGTGTTTTAAAGTTTGTGAATTAAATCAATGGTGTGGTCTCACAGTTAATACATATGGTTTGCCTGTAATGCGGTTCATGTAGATCAGGGGTGTCCAAATTACGGCCAGAGGTATTTTAGAAATAGAATGAACGTTGGCCCGCTGTTAATCAGGTTTTTATAATGTGAGATTCAAAGTTTGAACGCTAGGTGTCAGAAACGGGCCAAAGAGTCTAAAAACGGAGAGAGTGCGCATTTCTAGCGCAGAGAAAAACGGGCCAAAGAGTCTAAAAGTGGAGAGGGTGCGCAGTTCTAGCGCAGAAAATCGGGGCAAAGAGTCTAAAAGCGGAGAGAGTGCGCAATTCTAGAATAGAAAAATGGGCCAAAGAGTCTAAAAGTTGCCGTAATTAAGGAGTTTAATATTAAGAGACATCATAAAATTAAACATCAATTTGAAAAATCTTAGTTTACACAACACTGTCAAATATAAAGATAGTAAGTGAAGTAAAATGGTGTATAAATGAATTAATCAGGAAAAAGTATTATTTAAAGTGGTATATTTCATTATTTGTTTTATCACAGAGTCTGTGGCCCGTGACTTCAAATATATTTCTCCTTCTGGCCAAGTGCATTATGATGCTCATGGAGACGATAACTTCAGTGTGAGCACAATCAAAACAGGGTCTACAGTGCATCCAATAATAAAGCCAGCACAGAACCCGAACTCTTGCATGGCATGCATTTTTTATTGGCACCTAATTTTTTTCTTTTTTCTTTTTTTTTATAGAATGGAAACACTGGAATAAATTTAAGATTAATTAAATTAAATGAAGCTGAGCAGAACAAAAAACATTATATTTTATAATCTCATCTCATCTCATTGTCAACCGCTTAATCTGTGAAGGGTCGCGGGGGGGGGGGGGGGGCTGGAGCCTATCCCAGCAGGCATCGGGCGGAAGGCAGGATACACCCTGGACAGGCCGCCAATCCATCGCAGGGCAGACGGACACAGACAGACACTCACACCTAAGGGGCAATTTCAATCAAGTTCCAATTAGCCTGAACGTGCCGTCTTTGGACTGTGGGAGGAAACCGGAGGAACCCGGAGGAAACCCACGCAGACACGGGGAGAACGTGCAAACTCCACACAGAAAGACTCGGGTTGCCCCAGCCGGGAATCGAACCCAGGCCGTCTTGCTGTGAGGCGGAAGTGTTACCCACTGCGCCGCCCTATATTTTATTATACTTAAGTTAAAAAAAAATTCCATACTTTTTTTTTTTTTTTTTTTACCATAATAAGTGTAATCAATGTCTGCAATGTCACGCTAGGTAAGACGGGGTTAAGGTCTAATCCGGACATCTTTAGGGAGTGCTGCTGAGAGTAGCCTTGGACAGCGGCTCTGAGGCCGTGTCTGGATACTGTGTTTCCTCTGTTGTAGCTGTGTTTGCCAGGGAGGGCAGATATCTTATCAGGAGCCTTGGGGTCAATAGTGAAAGTTGGTGTGAATAGAGCATGCTACGGTTACACGTGGCTGAAGAGTACACACACGCGCGCACGCGCACGCACACGCACACGCTAGCAGCTCTACAGTTACAGTCATACTCAGCGGCTGCAGATTTCTGCTACTATTTCTTCCTCATTCCACTCAAATTAATTTTTAGATAATTTAAATGCATAAATCCTTATGTACTCAATATACAGAGTACAATAATTGTGAAATTGTATAATTACACTTAAGTACTATGGGAAAATCTCCAATAACTCCAGTGTTATCAGCTGAATCATAATATAGATAAGAAGTTAGGAATGTACCACTATCTCTTAAACACTGATCTGTGACCATCAGCTAAGATTACAGCAGAATAATGAGCAGTGTTTAAAGAAACTTATGAGAAGCAAGACTTTAAAAGGTTTTGACGTATTTGGTAATCTTTTCAATCACTCTTTCTTCTGAAATCAAAGTTATTAGAAATAGTTTTAGGCATTAGGCTTGGTGCAAATAGATTATGTTTATCTGCTTCAGATAATCCCATTCTATTGGCAATGCCTCTCTATAAGGACTAGACCTTAAAGGAGAATTGATTTGAGTGTAATAAAACTTAATAAAGAGTAGTTACCTTTGTTAAATAGCCCATCTCAGCTGTGCCGCAGCTCCTGAGATCCAGTGATTTTTTAAAGTTTGTCCAAACATGCTTTAGAATGGATGATATGGGGCATATTTTTGCTTAACTTTTTACACTGTTATTCAGGCTCAAAGTAGCACCAGCACCTCATTGGTAGAATCGGGAGAGCTCTGACATTTAAAATGAGGCATTAATAACTTTAAAAGTGCACAAGAAGCTTATTAAAACCCTGTTTGCAACCCATAGCGTAATCTAAACTTTGGGAGCCGCCATTTTTTACTTTTACCTTTACCTTAAATTACTGGATCTCGGAAAGCTGTGGGAGAACGGAAGTGGGTTATTCAACAAAGGTAAGTACTTTTTATCGTGTTTTACAACACAGAAAGTCAATTTTCCACCGGATTTCTCCTTTAACTCCACATCTGTGTCAGCAATTGATGTAACGTAATGTAACATAATAAATGCATTCATTAGATGCATTCCAAACATCTTGACATAAAGTCCAATGTATTATCAGCAGGACTGATTGGCTACAATGACCATGTGCATGATTCACTACAAATTGGGAGCTTTTAACTTGGTCTACGACTGAAAAAAAAGGCGGTATTGACTACAAGTGTGGTGATAACTAAACTTCTAAGGGTTTAGTAGCTGGACAAATTTCCAGCTCTGGAGAAATCTGTCTCATTGTGTAGAACAGAAAAGCATAGTGAGGCTACTTAGATGACTTAAGCATGAATCTGTGGGAACAATGTAGTCACCAGAAGCCCCTCGTCCCCGTGTTACTGTTAATGACTGCTCTTGCTGCTGACAGCACTGTGATTATGTAGATCAGAGTTTAATTTTGTTCAGGATGACGTCAGCGTGATGCTACCGGGGGTCCTGATCCTTAAACACTGAAAAAAGTGCAGCAACTGCAGATACTAAAGAAACAAAAGACCTGAAAGACAATTAAATCACATGTTCTGGGAGATCTCATCTAAACTAAGTGAGGTTCTGAAACCACCACAGGACTTACCAGTCTTTCTCCAGAGAGCACCTCCAGCAGCTTGATGAGCATGCGTCCATCCCGCAGGTCCATGTACAGGTCTGTGATGCGGCAGGAAACTCGGGCCAGGTGTGAGTTGACCCATTTCGTGAAGGTCTTCTTCTGCACCGCCTCACGCTCATCTACAGAACAAGAAAGGAGAAAAAGGTGTAAAATTTAGTTATTTTAGATCTTCTCACTACCACATTATCTGTGCAATTACACATTATTACCACAAACATACTTACTGTTGCTTTAAGATCAGTGGTTCTCAATTCTATATAATGCCGTTTTAGGTCTAGACATTAAAATCAGAAGTTGTCAACTTTGGTCATACAGTTTTTTAGACCTTTTAATTTAGATTATTGGTTCTTAACTCTAGTCATTGAGTTTTTTGATCTCCTTAATAAGGTAAGCAGTTCTCAAATCTGGATAATAGAGTTTTTAAATCTTGTCATTTAGATCAAGGGTTCCCAACTTTGTATTGTGGAAGTTTTAGATCTTTAAGATCATTAAGATTTGTGGTTCTCAACCATTATCTCTGAGAATCTCTACCCATATGATTTAAGCATTTTCACTGTTTCACTAGTTCACACACTTCAACTGATGAACACTGTGTTGATTAGATGAATCAGGTACCACGGAAGACAGCAACATTTGAAAGATGGGGATACTCCAGAAGCTCTAGGAACTTAGGAAACTCTTTCAAATCAACTGCATGACCTTTCAGACAGTTTCAGACCTTCATTCTGCCTCAACGACCCCCGACTTACACTGCAAAACTCATCTGCACTCCTCAGACAGATGCTAAACCGATCACTGACATTTCATTGGCTTCTGCTGTCTAATACACCGTCAAGCAGCTGGCACTTTCACCACAAATTGAAATAAATTTGTCGCATAAAGCAGGTGGACTGTGGACTATCCTGTTTATCCTGGGCCGCCCTGCCCCACCCTAGGCCTGCCGGTTCACATGCATGCACACATAGGAGAGTTTATTTATAATCCCAGCAATTTTCCTGTTATTGCATTCCTTATCCCCGCATAGACGTAAGCATCTCGTCCAATTGTTCTCCCGCCTCCAGCGTCTTTCCTGGCTGACCTCTGCACATGAAATATGACAGGATGGTCAGGATTAGCCGTCCAGGTCTATTGGCTATCTGAGGTGTAAGAGAGCGAGAGAGACAGAGACTGAGGAAACCAGATCACTCAGGACATTTCTGAGGTGGATCAGCCTGATTCCAATTTAAATCTAACCCTGATGCATGAGCCAAAACTCCAGTTGCCAAGTATAATATGGTAAACGGCCCAAGCCACTTGTACCAACACCCCAGTTGCTGGATATAATATGGGAATGGACCCGAGTCACTTGTGCCAACATACCGGTTGCTTCGTATTATATCACAATCATCCCAAATATAAAATGGGAATCGGCTTGAACCGCTTGTGCCAAAACCCTGGTTGCTAAGTATAATATGGAAATCAGGCCAAAGACAATTCCAACTCCGGTTGCAAAGTATCAATCAATCAATCAATCAACCTTTATTTTCACTTAGGAAAAACATTGAGGGTGACCCTCTTTTACAATGTTGTCGAGCATATACATCATCAAAGGGATTCAAAACATTTAATAATAAAGTATTAACTTTAAATCCACATTTAATATATATAAATAAGATATATATATGTAAAACAGAAAATTCTAAAATGCCATAAAAAACTAATTGACACATAAAAAGCAAAAAAATATAAAATAAGTAAAAAGATAATTGTAAAATTAAAATAAAATGTTAGGAATGATAAGAAATGATAAGATGAATAATAGAACTAAGAACAAGAATGAAAATGTAAAACATTAGAATAAAAAAAAATAATAAAAGTAACAAATAAATTACAATAAATTAATAAATTAAAAATTAATAGAAAAATTATAATTTAAAACAGTCACAGGCTTTCTGATGGTGATTAGAAACTAATAGTTAAAAAAGGATTCAGTGATCCCAGCGAGCTGAGCTTTAATGATTCCTGTAGTGAATTCCAGCTTCTATAGCTAAAAGCAGATTTTCCCAGTTCACTAAAAACTCTCAGTACCTGACAGGTGATCCAGCTACTGAAGCGAGTCTGATAAGTATTATTATTAATTAGTATAAACCACATTCTGCATGACTGGTGCTGAGTCTTTTCTGATGATGCCATACAGAGAGAGTACATGAGACAAAGAGGGAGGGAGAGGGATAGAGAAAGAGAGAGAGAGGGAGGGAGTGTAAAGGGGTGGGGTGGGATGTACTGGGTGAGCTACAGGGGTCACTATAACTGACAGCCCTGCCCAAAACAAAAGAATATCAACAAACAGAGGAAGAGCACATCTGCCAGTGAGAGTGGCCAGAGGGCACGGGGCCAAACGGACGACAAGCCTCCAATCAGAACAAAGCAAAGCAAATATAAACCAACCAGCCAGACAAATGTGCAGCATGGGTAATCACGCTTATGTTTAAAGAGCCTAAAAATTGTGTGAAAAATGAATGAATATTATGTTTTTCCATATCAGACATTCCTATCTAGTTATGGAAGTCCAGATGACCAACACAAATGATCACAGAACGCTGCCCACAGTATAGTGTTATTGGACTACTCTTCCAGCAGTGACAATGAGGCATTTAAAAACTCCATCTTCCTGGATTGGCCATGCATTGAGAAATTCCAAAAAGGTGAAAATATTTGCATTGCTCCAGTTACTTTGTAGCTTTGGCCCATTCAGTTAAATCTGATGTTTTAGCCCATTCACACAAGAAGATGGTCTGATCACAGTTGAATAAATAAATGATAAATGATATCACAACTATGATTAATCCCACTGTTTTTTGTAGTTTCCATGTACAGACAAATTCCAAAGAGTCTGTTTAGGCCCACTCACTCTGAGTTCTAGTAGCAGATGGTTTGTATAAGAGTTACTGGAGTTAAAGAGGAAGAAGAAGTTGGGAAAATGAATGAAAAATTATAAATTATTTAAATTACATCACAACCATTAATCAGTCCAATAATGATTCATTCTAAGCACAATGTTTTTTTTTGTTGTTTTTTTTTTTTTGCAGTTTTTATAAATGGACAAATTCCAAACAGACCGTTTTGGCCCACTCACTGAACCTGACATAGCACACGGTCTGTAGCATGTAAAGTTCTTGGAACGGAAGAAGTCAGGAAAACAAATGGCCGACATCATAACCGTGATTCATTCCAAGCAGGTTTCTTCTGCGGTTTCCATACACTGAGAAAATCTGAATGTGCTACTAAGGCCCACTCACTAAAAAACTGTAGTGCAGCAGATTTAGTTTTAGAGTTATTTGACTCAAAGTAACCAGGAAACCGACAGAATAATCAAATGATTAAATAACATCACACTCACAAATCATTCATAGCCGCAGTTTCGGCCCACTCACGCACGTCTGACATAGCAGACTGTCTAAAGCAGGCTGTTTTTTCCATTTTTATGTATGGATGAATTCTAAATACAGTGTTTAGGCCCACTCCCTCAAATTTGATGTAACAGACAGCATGTAGCTGTGTAGTTACTGGATTGGACAAAATTGGTAATACAATTAAATGACTACATTATTAAATGTCTAAATGACATCACAACAGTGAATAAATTCAGGTAGTGTGTGTTTGTCATTTTTATAAACAGACAAATCCCAAATGTGTTGATTTGGTCCACTCACTCAAGTTGACGTAGGAAATTATCTTGAGCAGCTACTAGACAGGAAGAAATAATGAAAATAACCAAGTAACATCACAACCAAGATTTATCCCAAGTCGGTAGTTTTGTTGCAGTTTTGGAATTGTGTGTTTATTAGGACCACTCCCTCAATTTTGATAAATCAGACAAACTCGACTGAAATATGTCTGAAACTATTAAATTACCAAATTATTAAATGATTAAATGACACCATAACCATGAACCAATCCAGGCAGTGTGTTTTTTGCCATTTAAATATATGAATGAATTTAAATTGGACTGTTTTGGCCCACACACTCAAATCTGGTTTAGAGTACTCTTTGCACTAGGCTTATTTAACTGGCTAAAAAAGGGAAAATTGAATAATTACATGTTTAAATGACATCACAACCATGCCAATTTTTTTTTTAAGTTTCCATGTGTGGACGAATTCCAAGTGGGCTGTTTTTAGACTGGAATAATGATTGAAGTCGGAAAAATGATTGAATGATTAAATCCATAAATGGGATCACACCAGAGCATGGTGTTTTTTGCAGTTTCTATGTATAGAATAATTCAAAATGGGCTGTTTTGGCCCATGTCCACAATTTTGACAGATCAGTCTGTAGCAGGCTATTTGGTCTGTTCCTGGATGTCTGAAACCAAATGGATAGGCCACGGTGGAAGGAAATGAACTACAACAGCCATATGAAATATCACAGCATTAATGATGATCAGAAAACACACCTTAGTAATAAATCTAATAGCTTTTTTTCAGTTCGGTATGTGTAAATTTATCAAATTTATTCTCACTATTTACCACATGTTCAGCATTAAATGTATTGTACCATAATATCTACGGTATATAGGATGGTTCTGTCCACTGGGAACATTTCCATTTGTCCTCAGCTCTTCCCTGCCTGCACTGTAAGCAGCATTTCAGCTGGACTGAAGGAGTGAGCTCTGTGGGTCTGAATGAAGACTGATGTGTTGATATGGGGCCCTGAGTACAACTGAGTGACTGAGGAACAAAACTGTGATCTCATTCATCACATACAGCCAGAACCCACACTCAGTCTGAAATGTGCTGACCAGGCATCTGTCCATTCTGTTTACATATACATGTTCCACATGTGCCAACGCCCTGAGGAAGCTCATGCATTACTGCTGCAGAACCACTCCCTGCAACTTATGCCCAGCTTTGATGTTGTATAATGTCAGAGAATACACTGAATGTCACATACAGTTCTGGAAAAAAAATAAGAAACCACTTCCAATTCAGTTTCTGAATCAGTTTCTCTTATTTTGCTATTTATAGGTGTATGTTTGAGTAAAATGAACATTGTTGCTTTATTCTATAAACTACAGACAACATTTCTCCCAAATTCCAAATAAAAATATTGTCATTTAGAGAATTTATTTGCAGAAAATGAGAAAAGGCGGAAATAACAAAAAGAATGCATATATTTCAGACCTTAAATAATGCAAAGAAAACAAGTTCAGAAATAAATATTTGGTGAAATAACTGTTTTTTAATCACAGTTTTAATGCATTTTGGCATGTTTTCCTCCACCAGTCTTACGCACTGCTTTTGGATAACTTTATGCCACTCCTGGTGTAAAAAAAGCAGGTCAGCTTGATTTAATTGCTTGTGATCATCCATCTTCCTCTTGATTATATTCCAGAGGTTTAAATTAGATAAAATCAAAGAAACTCATAACTTTTAAGTGGTCTCTTATTTCTTCTCCAGAGCTGTATGTATACACTGAATAGCCAAACCATTAAAACCCCTAGTATTTCTCTATTGTATTGACATCCTATTTTAGACAGTAAGTGAACAGTCAGTTACTGAAGTTGATTGTTGGAGGTAGGAAAATCTGCCAAGTACAATGCTGTGTTACATTTAAAAATTCCTAAGCCCCAACTATTATAAGACATATTTATATATCATAACACACAGTACTGTTCGGCTTCTATCTGTGGACGTGTTTTAAGGTGTTTGGATGTTCAAAACACATGGTGACCTTGCACAATGCCAACAATGCTAACCTGGGACATAAAAAAGAAAGTCATATTTTTGTTAGTTTTGCCATAAAACGCTTGTAGATTACTTTACTGTAATCATATAAACTACCAAAGACTTTAGCTAATTGTTTTTAATGGACTCAGACCCTTAAAATAAAATGTAAGTAGTGAGGTGGGAATTACTATGGATCACATTTGTGAGCTCATGACCCTGCAGACAGTTCATCAGTTGTCCTATATGTAAAGCACTACTGGTAGGCATTAGGGTGGGACAATATAATAATATTGACAATATTGCGATACATTGTTTTGTTTCAATTGTAGCATTTTAATATGTGGCATCAAATATCAATATATTTACTGAAAACACAGACACTCTACACTTCCTAAGACTCGACTCCCAATGAATTGGGTAAAACTGAAGTGAAGAATATTGGTTGATCGGTTGATGAATTGTGAAACTAACACCAATAAATTCATAATTCCTGCTATTTGCTTATTTAGGACTATTTTATCCTTTCTTGGTAACACTGATAAAGTAGAGAATTGTCTTGTAAGATATAAAGTATCACAGTATTGTAATATCATTATCACGGGCAACATACCATGATAATATTGTATCGTAAGATGCCCTGTGATTGCCACCCTTAATAGGCACTGCATAGACCCGCCTGATGTTTTGGAGGTGTTCTGACTGTCCAGTCATCTAGACAACACAGTTTTCAGATCCATGACCCACTTCCAACACATCCTTTTCAAAAATGCACTGTTCCCTTGTTGCCTAATATATAGAATCCAGCCCTGGACAGGTACCATTTGAACAAGATAATTGTAACACATAATAAATATTCACATCACCAGTCAGTCATCAGCAGTTTTAATGTTGATGATTTAGTGTTTTATATAGCTTTTGAAACATGCATCTTTAAAACAGAGCACTTTTCAAAATGAGGACCACTTTGCAAACACAGACATTCCCCACCAATTAACTACCACTCATACTAATGTAATAACGCTAATGATGATACAGCGATGTGCTGCACTGCAATAAAATTAAGTGGAGGTCGCAAATTAGACTTCAGCATGTTGTTCTGCTGCTGGAAACTCCGAGCGGAACGGTGCCGGTCTGTCCTGTTCCACATGACACTTAGAATACACTCAGTGTTTGTCAGAGATACACCAGGTCCCTCATCCTACTGTTGCCAATCTAAACACGAGCCATAGGACATGCCCGAGTGCAATTCAATGTGGACGCCCAGCTGATCTGCAGAAACAGAAACGTCCTCAACAAAACCATGGTGGAGTTTGTGAATATTAAATGTATACACATTTTTACTCTCTTTACCCTAACATACACTATAGATCAGCTTCCAAAAGAGGAAATTGGGCTAGTCTTGAACTTCACAGCATTTTGATTGGAGATTTTTCAAGTAAGGGGGAACATCTTAAAAAAAACCTTTGTTTTAACTTTAAGCATTTAGCTGCTATAACTTTCAGCACCCATAGCTGATGCATATGCAAATGCACACACACACTCATACGTACTGCCAATAGAATAGGAGCAGATAAAGAGAAACAACCATACTGGAGGGAGAGAAGAGTTGATATCACCACCACTGAATCGTAATCGATTGCTCAACCAGACTTTGTTTTTTACATTCAAAAATATAAATTTTTCACAATATGTCTTTACTTTTTTTTTTTCAGACGCTTTTGTCCAAAGCGACTTACAATAATGAAGTACAAAAGTAATAGGAATTTAGATAACCCATTTTAGATAGGGCTTAAAGGAGGTCGAAGGGAAATAAAGGGATAGAGAAGTGAAGGAGGGGAAGAAGGAAATGGGGTTAGAAGTAGTTAGTGTGTTAGAGGTGTTAAGAGAGTAAGTGCTCTTTGAAGAGCTCTGTATTCAGGAGTTTATTAAAGATAGTGAGAGATTCTCCTGATCTGGTAGTGGAAGGTAGTTTGTTCCACCATTGGGGAACTCTGTATGAGAACAGTCTGGATTGCTTTGTGTGAATGTTTGTTTGGTAAAGCGAGGCGACGTTCATTGGAGGAGCGCAGCGGCCGGGAGGTAGCGTAAGCCTTCAGGAGTGAGTGCAGGTAGGAAGGAGCCTGTTCTGTCATCACCTTGTAGGCGATTGTAAGAGTTTTGAATTTGATGCGAGCAGCAACTATTAGCCAGTGGAGCTCAATGAGCAGCGGGGATTTATTGAGTTCATATCGTAGCATAAAATAACATTTTCAAACAAGTATCACCTTCACAAGTGATGATTGCTAATTCTTAATCAGTGCATGATTGGTATTTGTAGCATTTAGCCAATCTCAGCAGCAGAATAAGTGGTAACACTGATGCCAGGCAAGCACAACTTATCATTTTTAAAGTACATGCATAGTGAAATGTATAACATGGCCTATAGATGTTTTGGTGTGACAAAGTGGACTATATTTTTTTAATATATACATATTTAATATAGTGTTGTATACCATATATCCAGTATGTATTATATAATACACACCAATCAGCCAACATGCAACTTCCAATGAGGTTTGGCAACAAGACGCTGGCAGACATACTAAACAACTCAACATGGTGTGAGGTATGAAGCTTGATGGATGAAAGCACCCATCGCTTGCTGCCTACATATTAGCCATTAGCATTTAGTTCCCACATACAGCAACTTTTTGCTGACTCATCGTTCATTGAGGCTTTATTGCTATCCACTCCATGAGCTCCATAACACTAGACTACATCCCCTTCGCCAGCCTCAGTGTGAACACCAGGACTGTGGCTTCATTGTAAGCCGATAACATCGCCACGATGCTGCTGAATGCTACATATTAGCGGGGCTCGTGGACTCCCCCGCGGGACTGTGGGTGAAGGAACAATGGCGGCAGTGTTCCTCCCCTCCGCTACCGTCACGAACCCCGGGGACGGCTGCAGGAATGCGGCAGCATCTGGTCTTATCGTTAGGTAAACACATCTCTCTCTCACTCGCCAACACGCTGCTATTAAAACTAACAGTTAACACTGCTGAGCTGTTACAACACTTTTACAATAAACAGGTTTTATGCTTTTCCCATCTCTCTCCATGCTGTAAATATCTGTTTCTTATACTTAGACTGATTTAAAGAGCTGCTAGGTGGCTGTAAGAGAAGAGTGAGTGTGGAAACCTGAATTGTGTAACTTTGGAATAAAACAGAAAATGAGATAATAAGGGTTTATTTGCTTGTAAATTAATGTATTTATTTGTTATTGGCAATATCAACTAAATTATGTCTCAAATTCTCAGTATTCAAGGTCAATTTTAGAACTATTCAGACATAATTTAGATTTGTAATTAAATTTGAGGTCAGAGAATGTTGGACCAACTTAATTTAGTTCACCAACCAGTGTGACCAAATGTTTGTGGACACCCCTTTCTAATAAATACATTCCACTACTTTGCAGCTAAGTGACATCTACTACTGACACATATGTGCAAAATGCAAACACAAACATGTTTGAGTCCAATTTACACGGGCAAATACCCAACCCACTAATTAGGACTCCCCCCATCACTAGTGATGGCCCAACAACAGGGGGGTGAAGACTAGAACATGCTTCCTCCGATACATGTGAAGTCAGCCACCGCCTCTTTTTGAACTGCTGCTGATGCAGCATTGCCAAGTAGCATCACAGCACACTCGGAGGAAAGGGCAGCGACTCGGTTCTGATACATCAGCTCACAGACGCCTTGTACTGATCTACATCACACTTTGGAGTGATGTGCGGAAAGAGCGCCATCTACCCACCCAGAGAGAGACAGCAAGGCCAATTGTGCTCTCTCATCGCTCCGGTAGCTGATGGCAAGTTAAATGAACAGGATTCGAACAGGCAATCTCCTGATCATAGTGGCCGCATATAGCATTTACATTGAATCTTGTTGATGAAAGCAATCAAATCCACTCAGCGAATGTGCTAAACTCTAAAGTAGAAAACCTTCCCTAAACAGTAGAGACTTGGAAACTTAAGAGTTACTCCTACGAAAGCATGATAAATCCTTAATATAATATTTAATAATACGCTCAAATTCTGAAAATAAAATTAATAAGCAGTCCCAAAACTTTTGTCCAGATAGCTTATTTATCTAGAAATCTGCACTGTGGTTTTTTAAACAATGCATGGTTTATTGTTAGACTCCGTATATGAGAAATGTGGCACATTGCGTAATTCTCATGCTGTGAATGAGGTGTCCAATAATACTGGCCACTGCTAAGTGACCTTGACCTCAGAACGTTAGGTCATTGCTCTCTCTCTGTCTTTTGTCGGAGCAGAGAAGAAAACATTAGGCTGAAGCCAGATGGGACAGAGGTGTGTGAACATGGCTGGAACAGACCATGGCCTATTGATTTATTGATATTTCTGTCTACCCAATGAACCACACCCTCCTCAACCCAACACTGAAACAAAGCAGACAACAAAATACATTAAAAAGCAGATCTTTCTTCATGGATCTGCAAGATGTTGCTTTTACATGGTTTATCTGAATATCAGGGCAGCCTATTCCACCTATTCTGATGATTATTTCCCAAATATTTAGTCAATTAGACAAATAATTATTTCTGTCATTTCTATCCTCTATCTCTGCTTCCTGTGGGTACGGCTCCTGTTACTAGGTTTCCCTAATGCTTTAAAACAATAAAAACAGCAAAAAATGGGATTTAAATGCCATTTAAATGGCCAGAAGAGGTTTAAACATGAAATGTTCTGATATTTAGTGAGTAAATATGTAACGTGTTGGGTTTGGACACTTTTAGTGACTGAGCTGAGTGTGAACTGAGTGAATGAGCACCCTTCCCCATTGTCCATGGCACTGTATGTAGTACAATGTAGTTACTAGGGGTGTGCCATATCATATCGTACGCAATAATTTCGCCAATATTTTTAAATATTGTGAACAATATCATCAGCCACTACCTTTTGTTTGCTATTTTTAAGAAAGGAGATTTCACACTGTTCTTATGTCCCATTATATACCGGCTAGAGACAGATTATATCTGTTTAGTATCATTTATTTTACTTTAATCCTAGATATATGAAGATATTTGGAGTGCATTATTAATATCATGACATTCTGGATCATTGATAAAATTCTTGTATTTTTTAATATATCAGTTAGGGGTGCAACATATCATATTGTACGCAATAATAGTAGTGTATTCTTGAAATATTTGTTTTTAATTCAGTGTTTTGTCAAATCGTCATGAGTATCGCTATCTCAAAAATACCATGAAATATCATGATATTATTTAAGGGCCATATCGCTCACCCCTAGTAGTTACAAATTAGCGATTAATTGACACTGAAATTTGGAGTCAATCGATGCAGCCCTACTGAACATCTTGACAGATCAATTACTATGTACCAACTGCTATGTTATAATGAAATCAATTATATTTCACTTTCTTTTTAATGTATTTATTGTTTTCTAATGATAAATCTATTTACAACCAGGCAACCTATAACTGCAGACTTTGTATTGTTTTTACGATCAGCCAAATCATTTAAAGATAAATGGACATAACTAAAGTGCATATAGAAAATACAGTATATCACCCAACTTTTCTTTGAACCCCCACTAATACACCATTGCAGTCTCACAAGGTTGTCATATCCCCAATTGGAGAAACATTGCTGTAGACCACTAGCAAAATCTTTTTAAGACTAAACATAACGATCAATTTGGCGATTTACACAGCAATTTTGCCAGTGCTAAAACAACACTGAGTGCTACATTAAAATAAGATAAATCCTAACATTACACATAAAGCACTGCTTGAAGAAGGGTCAAATAGGTGAACCAGCACACAACATAGTTAAGCAGGTGAAGTTGAGGGACATCCATGCTGTGCTAATAGCTAAAACACTAGCACAAACACCAAACCATCTCCAGCTAGCTAACTATGCTAACAACACAAAATTCCAATTGGACACCTACAGAACCAAGAGAGGATAGAAACACTCTTTAAAAGAAGTTTTGTTTTCCAACAAGTTTCACTATAAAAGGCAAAACAGTGTGTTATATTCTGAGACAAAATAATAATCTTATAAATGCTTCTTAAATGCCCCACTCTGTGCATCTTTCCCTGTCTGTTGGGTGTTTCAAAAGTTAACCCCACCAAAATAAGAGTTTTACAACAAGCATAAGGATTCTATTTTAATAAAAAAAAGAATAAATGTATTTTTATTTCTTAGAAACCTTTAGGCCACCTGTAAAGGCCTCAGTGACCCTGAGAGTTCCTCACAAGGTATTTAAGCCTGCCTCAGAGCAGGCCTCAGTCAGCGAGCGTGCTGCGGTCGTGTGGATGTTTGCTGCAGGAAAGGGAAGTCTTGATTAGAACGAGGTCTTTCAGGCTCATCGGAGGTCAGTCCGCTCCGGCCTTTCCCCTCCCAGCCTGCAGGAAACACACACACACGGACGTGCCCAGCACACTATAGTACTATCCTGTGATTCAATTGGCTTCATCTGACTCCGTTGAGCAGATCTCTTCAGTGACATCACTTCCAGGAAAACATCCCAAGGACAACAGTGTCAGCACAGCGTACAGAGCCAACACCTAAAACAAGCACGCAGTAAATCGCTCACAGGCTCGTAATCCCATGCTGTATTAACATTCACTTTTAGAAGCTGATTTTAGGAGTATATAACTAGCCAGCTAGAGGTATTAACTTTTTTATATTTCCAATATTTTAAGTATTTCAGGACTGGAAAGAAGTAACCCATTTTATTTATAAACGAGTCTCTCTGGATATTATATTTATTTAAACTTCTTTTGGGATGTTATAGAGCTTTTGCAGAGACACAGAATCAGACAGCATTAAATGGCTTTTAGCAAGTTTTATTTTTCATAAACAGACATCACTATTCACTCTTCACTAATCTATCTGTATGTCTTACATTTAAAACAAAATATTTCTATAACTATGCCAGATATGCAATATATGATATTGCATATTGCGGATATAATAATAAAACGGATATGTAAATTCCCTCTGTTTGGATTGGCTCGTCTGTTTAAAAAGCAGCCCAGGCTGAAACACTATTTATTAATAAATGTAATTAATTTCAGTGTGCAAGTGAGGAGCTTAACTACGGCAGGCAGAATATATTGTAGATATATACTTAATGTAATGTCCACATAATATATATATTAAAATAAATCCAATTAAATCATTTTTTTTATCCTAAACATGATAAAAAGTGTTCTAAATCACAAAGCATCATGGTAAAAATTAGCTTGTATTACTTTTCCTCATTTGTTCTATAGTCTTGTGCAGTGGGTGGGGCTAAGTTACTGTTTCATTGGCTGGTTTATGATCTACTCTGAAGGACATTTGAAAAAAGAAACTGCATGATGTCCAGTTTAACTGACACAGGGTCTGAAAGGGTATAAGTTAAAGGGTTAAATTAACCAATAAAGAAAAGCCTCCAGCACTGAAATAAAAAGCTGGAATGATTGTGTGCCATCCAATCATTTTATGAATTTATCTTTATCTTGCTTACACTCTTATTGCTGAATGCAAACAAATCCTTACAATTTGGTAGAATATCCCTATATTTCCTGTACAGTAGAAACAGTTACTCCAACAAAAGCAGGACAAACACTTTGTTACCCTTGATACGTTGAAGAAACCACGAATGAGCAGGCATCGCAATACTTTTGTCCTTAGAGTATTTGTAAAAGGATTGGTTTACTTATACGAAAGACACCACCTATCTACCCAACAAGGATTTTGTTCTATAGTAAACTGTTTGATTAATTTATTTATTTATTATCTTTTCAGCTGCATATACAGCATGTGGCCTTTAATATATAACATTAATATATAATAACATTTAGGAACGGTCATTTTACTGTATAACAGAAAGAAAGATTTATTTATACTGCACAATCATTCTCATACTCTTTGTAAGCCCTGCCTAAATACCACAGTAATCAGTGGGATCCATCTTTGGACCTGTCAGTCACTCCAGGAGTGCAGGGGTGGCTTCCTCTCTCTCTCCCTCTGTCTGTGTCTCTCTCTTTCTCTCTGATGTATCAGCATCCTGTGGTGTGAGGCTCAGCAGAATGGAATTTCTCAGACTTCCTGCGTGTTTAAAAGTTCAGCTCCAGAGAGCATGGGTCGATCTTTCCAACTTTTCACTCAGGAATAATAAAGCACACCTCAGAATCCGTCTCCAGGCGGAAATAATATAGACTGTGATTAAACAATTCGGCCTGGCTGTGTATTTATTGTGTTCTGCTATTTACGCGCACTATTTGTACATTTATGCTTCCCAGAGTGTGTATATGTGCTTTTACATGTTTACCTCTGTATGAGCAGCTGAGGGACTGAGTAAACTAACATTTTACCACAGAGCTGAGCTTCATCCACGATGCACAGACCACATGAGTGGGCCATTAATGTTACAATCAAAAATTCTTTTTGTTTCAAATAAGTTTAGGGCCATTTTTTAGTTAAGAGCAAGAAAATAAACATTTGAGATGTAATCAGAACACACAGAGCAGCTATTATTTTGGTGGTGGATCATTCTCAGCACAGAATTAACTGGTGTGGTGGTGGTGTGTTAGCTTGTGTTGTGCTGGTATGAGTGGATCAGTTTTTAAACACTGTGTTAACTGTCCTCCACTCTATTACATCTGTATATGTAAAGTCAGAGGAAAAGCTCTGAATCTGTTGCTGCACAGTCTGTGTTGGTCATCATCTAGGCTGACAGGTTGAACAGGTTAAATGGAGGATAATTAAGTATGTAGAGAAATAGATACAGGACTACAGTCTGTAATTATAGAACTACAACATGTGCCTATATGAACAATGAAGCTAATAATGAAATGGAGAATTGGTGTAGAAACAAGGAGGTGATCATAATGTTATGTCTTATTATAACATAAAAAAATAATATGCTGAAAATAATATGCACAACTTCCTGCCATCAGCTGCCAGAGCCCTGAGAGAGCACAATAGGTCTTGCTCTCTCTGGGTGGATAGATTGCCATCTCTCCCCACATCACTCCAAAGGGTGATGTAGATCAGCACAAGGCATCTGTGAGCTGATGTATCGGAATTGAGTCGCTGCGCTTTCCTCTGAGTGTGCTGTGACGCTATTCGGCAATGTTAAAAAAGAGGCGGAGTTTGACTTTACACGTATCGGAGAAAGCATGTGCTAGTCTTCAACCTTCTGGTGTTGGGGCATAACTAGTGATAGGGGGAGTCCTAATGAGTGGGTTGGTAATTGGCAGTGTAAATTGGAGAGAAAATGAAAAAAAATAAATAAATAAAATTATATATATAAAAAAAATACATGCACAACATTAATTCTATCAAAATTAATTCTATCATCATTCCACATGTGTGAGGACAACAAAAAATGTCTAACAGAAAGACACAGTGGCCTCTATTGCATTTTATACCATTTACTGGATTTTTTTTAACATGTTTGGTAGAGATGCCACAATCAGTCTGAATTAAGTTCAACCCCTTTTTACTGTAAACATCATATAGTGGTTCAAAACATGCTCTACTAAAAAGCTGAGCAGAACAATATAGTGGTCCAATAATAAGATTTTTGCTGTGGATCCTTCATACACTGTCCTCTCATACACTGTCCTCACACTGCAGCTGTAGCATATACCAGCCTCCCCTTGTGAAAGAAGGAAAGAAGGGACACGGGACGGATGACGTGGATCAGAAGGAACGCTCCTCTTGGCGAGAGAACAATGCTGAAGGCCAGGTTTCAGGTTTACGATGTGCTACTGCATGTTCAGCTGTAACTAATTAAGGCCATTGATCAAATTTGTTTACAGAGGTTTCCCCTGCTGACACAGAGCAACGGCTTAGCAGCTCTGTCAAACCAACCGCATGAGGTCATGAGGTCCTGAGCAGCTCTGTGGACTGGACCACATAGAGAGAGAGTGAAGAAAACTAGAGCACTAAAACTTAGAATCAGGAGCTGACTTCTCATAATATAGCCTATATAATCATTCATGCTGAACTGAGACTGCTGGACAAAGTCACAACCTCAACCTTTACCTCTATACCCTGCATTTGCTCTTTTCTTTCTCCCTGAGCTTCATTTAAGACTAGGAATTTCCATTTTTCTTTAAAGGAACAGAATGCAGTTTTTACTTTAAAGTGTTTTTTTATGCCATTATAGTATACATATCATTTCTGTCCAGTAAAAAAAAACAAAAAAAAACAAGTATCTCCATTTTTGTTGATTTTTAGTTACTACATACTTTGTGCACAGAAACTATACTAACATTTCTTAAGGAATGGACCAATAGAAATTCTCCAAAATTAACTGAAATAAACTCATTACATAGATTTCCATTAAGAGTTAAGAAGGTTTATCATATATAGTTTATCGAATATTATTAGCGATGATATGTGTAGTGTAGTACTTTTTTTTAGTTCATATATAATAAGTATAAGGCTTTTTTTTGTTGCAAAACAGTTATTATACCATAAGCTAAAACACTGAGCAACTAAACAATATGTCCCAATACTTTTGGGCACAACCTCTATTTTGCACCCAAAGTTGTTCCTAATTCTCTGGAATGATGGTGCTCCATCCAATGCTTTTGGGATGAGTTAAGTTGGAGAGTTGAGGATGAGGTGGAAGTTTTATTCCACTAAATGTCATCAAATGTAGAAAACACTTTTTTTTGTGGACAGTAGAGACAGAATTAACTTTTTAATACCCTATATTGATCATTTTTCCCTATAGTGTATATCATAATCATAACCCAATGTTATAGTCCTCTTCTTCTGAAAAGTTTTGACTGGATGTATGATTTATGGCGGCAAAAATACATGTACAACCTTTAAAAATATATTTTAAAGCATTTAATCATAGTTAGTTCCATAAATAACTACATTCATAAAGGTGAGAACCCTTTAAAGCACCCATATTTTTAATAAGGCTGATATAATTATGATACAAATACACTTTTACCAAACAATCAGCAACTTTGGACATCACAACAACCAATTAGCAACAGGCTAGCAACCACCTCAGACACCACAGCAACCACCTAGGGTACCATAGCAGGTGCCTAGCCAACACAGTCTTAAGCCACTGACCATGTATCAACAATCTACCACTGCCTGGAACCGAGAACCACTTAAGCTTAAGTGCAACCATTCTATGCATGTACTGTTCTATATATTATTCATACTATCATCCTTTTGTGCTTCATATAATTTAATATTTCTAAAACAATAATACATATTCAGAATATACAGAAAAGGAGGAGGACAGTCCCATCCAGGCATTTCTAATAAAATTTCTATTCTGCATGTTGGCCTTCTTTGTGCTTAGATTACTGAAACCCAGTGGAGGGTGAAGATTTCTGAGAAGTCACGATGGAAAAAGTGCAGCTTTTTAAAAGCGTTATCATCACACCGTTAACGTGTGCGTGGCTGCTCGTGCTGATGGACAGCCGGGTCATTACCCGGGGTCCAGAATGTTTTGTTCTCTGTTCTGTATTGTGGGGTGTCAACTCAATTCCAACCTCCGTGAAAAAATTAAACAAACTGTTTCATTTCATTCCATTTTATTCCCTGATCAGGAGCGCGGGGGTGTGTCTGAGCCCACAGTGCTGCCATGATGAAGTAAACAACAGCGTTTCTGTACTTAACTGGTCTGAAGTGGGATTTGAATTTGTGTAAGGTTTCTGGGGGATTCTGGAGGTGGTTTCCACATTAATTCGTTTATACAGAATCTGTGTGTTAACAGGAAATATTGATGCTCTATGTTTTGACGCATAAGAAATTTCAGTTATTCTTGAGGCATTTAATGTCAAAAATAATTGCTTTATTTTTATTATTAGCATTTAGCCAGGTTACCTTTTTTTTTTTTTTTTTAAATACACAACATGGACAATAGTATTGGGACACCTGACCATTCATTCATTCACTGTTCCTTTTAAAATTAATGGCTTTTTAAAAACAAATGCCACCCTGTATTTATAGCTTACACACTAAACAACTGTGCTACACTATACAGCTGGCAATACATTATACAGCTAAAATAACCAAAAAAATGCAGAGCTTTTAGATCTCAATTAATTTAAATTAAACAAGTTCATATTCATAAAGTTTTTTTTTTCTCATAGAGTTTAGAAATCAATATTTGGTGGAATAACCCTGGTTTTTAAATCACAGTTTTCATGCATCTCGGCATGTTCTCCTCCACCAGTCTTACACACTGCTTTTGGATTACCTTATGCCACTCCTGGTGCAAAAATTCAAGCAGTTCAGCTTGGTTTGATGGATTGTGATCATCCATCTTCCTCTTGATTATATTCCAGAGGTTTTCCATTTGGTAAAATCTAAATCAAAGAAACTCTTTAAGTGGTCTCTTATTTTTTTCCATCGCTGTATAAATGAGTGTGGAAGCCCCTCGTTTATACTGGATCAGTGCTGGTTTAGAGTTAGATGAGCAGTGGCAGTGGAGTGGTGGAGCCGTGCTGTGCTGGAGACCTGCAGCTGTCAGTGCTCTGTATCCACCCTGAGTGGAGATAAAGTGAGCGGTGGAGGGTTTGGGTGAGCTGCTCTCACTGATCCCTGCATTAAAAGAATGAACTGTTCTCCTCTGATCTCCTCAGAGCAGTAAAGCGTGAACTATCTGACGCAGTTTTCGGCTCTTTTTAGCTGCATATTATACCCTTGCTCTGCATGCTGATGGTAATTGTGTGGCTTTTGGACAATTTAAAGATCTGTAGTTAAACAACAAGCAGTATAAGCAGGACTATACGGTCACTGTTATACTAAGAAAACTCTTTTTTTAATGTTTTACACCAGTGGTTTGTGTGTCACTAGTGGCTTGTGAAATGCCCAAAAACGTGGATGCCCAAAATCCTGGGTCTTAGGTATTTGCCTGGTTTCATTGGAGACATAAACATATCATCACTGACGGATAAAAACACAGTTGTCTCCAAAAAAGTTATTTTGCAGAATTTCTATTGGAAAAATGCAGTATACATTTCAATAGCATTAATTTATTGTGTTTTTATATCGACATCAAGATATCAAACAGCGTTAGATAGCACATCACATTTGGTCCATTTTGTTTACACTTATTTTGATTGCAAATTCTGTGTATGACTCCTAGGTGGTACTTTGACTTTTTAGTTTGATCATGGGTGTTATATAGTCTAAAATATTTAAGAATCATGGTTTTACACAATGTCTCAAAAATGTAGATAAACCAATTAATCTACTCACTCAGTAAGACTCCATATGAATTGCATAGCAATGTATAAATTGTGTCTGTCTCTGTTTTTAAAACTGCCACCAGTACAGTATCGCAAGCAAACACATCTGAAGGAAAGCACCAGATCCACAGCTTTTATACAACGGCTAATAGATGCCTGTGACAGCCAAAATCTCTACAAAGGTAGTAGAGTGACTTTGTAAGACAGCATGGGTAATTTTGTGCTCTTTCAAGACTTTGGTTGCTGATAGTAAATCAGTAATGCCCAAGACTCAAACTTGTGATCCTTGGTCCATAATTGTGTGCACCTTTGGCTATGTTTACACAGCAAAGAAAGATACAAGTGGCCCAAATCTAGAGTTGCACGGTGTACCGAAGGTTCGATTCTTTTTCGATACTACGTCATCACAAACGATTCGGTTCTTTAGCGTTCGATGCTTTCGATACTATATAGCCCAGTCACTAGCTTCAAATGAGTCAAAATAGTAGGCGCGATTTGATTCAGTTCATAAGAAAACTGATTCACACCGCAGCAGTCGGTGTGGCAGGATTCAGATAAACTTAGTGTTCTGAACAAATGAATCGATTCACGTGTGAATCGATTCATTTGACTCGCTTGAGCGACACACGCACGCGCAAGCCAGCAGAGCAGCAGCGAGAGAGAGCAGCTGCGAGTGTAGAATGGCGACGTCTAAAATAACAGATGTCTCTCGTCCGCGACTTGTGGACAAAACGGGCGCGAGGAGTGAAGTGTGGGCAAATTTTGCTTACATCGCTGATGAAGAAGGGAATCCGACCAACACCACAAACCCAGTTTATAAACGGTGTTATAAGTCTATCCAGTGCAGAGGAGGGAACACCAGCAACCTGGCTACGCATTTAGCAGACAAGCACCCTGATCTCTACAAAGAGCTGAGAAGTCGACAGGTTAGTGGAGTTAGTCAAGATACACTCTGTCTGTAGCGTTACTAAGATTTACTAGCCCTGGCCCGCCGGCGGGCCAGAAATTTATAATATTTAATATCTGGCTGTGTTTATGAATAGTTATAGGTTCAATATAGACACCCAATATGCCATTTTAAAGCTTAGAATCTCGGCCTTTTCAGCCCATTTAGCTGGATCTCCTTTCAGAAAATAAACATTTAGGGCGAAATATGCCTTGCTTCTGAAAATATGAAATCATAATTTTCATATTTCCGTTTCTCGTACGTCCATATTTGATCGAATGCGGACATGTTATACACCATTCGAACCGTCTGTCTCTCCGGATTCGCTCCGTTTTACTGTAGGGTGTACGGTTCCTGAATTAGAGCTGAAAGAGCGCGTCACAGCGCGTGTTCAGAGTTAAAAGCTGCTTGTTTTTCGCTGCAGGGTTACCTCAGGTCACTCCCTCCACCCCCTCAACCCCCACCAGCGGCTCCCCCACGCTCTTACCTTCAAAACCAGACTTAAGAGAATCCATCAATCCAGTCTCCTGCAATCCCCAATTATATACAAACAGCGCATGAAATAAACTGAGGCAGAAAAAAAAATAATATCCACTTTATCTCCTTATTAAAAGCGTAATTTTCGAGGCTGCATGTGATAACGCACGTGTGGTTAATCTGCAGTCCAAGGAGAACAAGGTTGACAGAAGACCATGTGGACACACTTGTTTTCCTGGCTAAGAACCTTAAACAGGCAAAGAAACTTCCCACAGTGTAGTTTCAGAAAAGAAGAGGTTTTAGTTTTTAGGAAGTGTTTAGATAATTATGTTATAGTTAAGGTCATAATAACGAAACTTGTTTTTTGTTCAAATGTTTCATTTTAGAATAAAAACGTTTGCACCGATTGTTCAGTGTTCAATACAGTCCAATCAAAAATAAACATTTTATGTTCAGATATTTTTATTGTTTTTTTTTCTTCCAAGTATCGTTTTGGTATCGAGAATCGTGATACTACAGTTGGTATCGGTATCGAAGTCAAAATTTTGGTATCGTGACAACCCTACCCAAATCCAATGTAAAATTTTGTCAAAAGAGATATGTGTGTTATCTGTGTCACTGTGTGAACAGCAAACACCACAATTAATATAACATTTTCAATTCCAATTCACACCACCTTATTTCAGTACCATATGTGGTACTGAAGTCAAATAAATATCAGATTCATGGAATTGTGAACAGCCAGAGTTCAGGTAAAAAAACAGGCATGAAGAGAAGAGTAAATGATGACAGCAGTGAGGTTTGTTTCATTGTTTTGTGCCATATCAGCAACATATTGGCTATTTTATGGCAGCGACAATTTTCATAACTTGAGCATCACAGACATTTTCTTCATGTAAAGTAAAAAGTTTAAAGAAACAAGAGACATACACCAAAAAAGTGGGTGTAGCAAAACATATGACCTGTTTGCAGCAAACTTTAACAGCTGGGATTTGTAATTGAGAATATGTTAGTCAAAGGAACTTCTTAATATCTCTTGTGATGCTGGTGAAAATTAAACTGAAACTTTTCATAAAGTGCTATATTCTTTTGCACATGAGCCTCGGTTAGGAGTGTAAACTGTTCAGACAAATGCTACACACAGATCACATTAAAAATATAGTGTAAACAGGCTAAATAACAAGGAATCGGATTTGAGCCAATTTGACCTGCTGTTTAACTGTAGTTTTAGTCTGCTGAGCAGAAAACAACCATTTGTCATGTTGTTTAAAAAGTGTTTTTTTATATAATAGTGATGATATTACGCACTACACTCTATAATGTACACCTACGCAGACACATCTGGACTGACTGGATCCACCAGGCTCATTCAGGGTCTTTTAAGGCACTGCGTCTCATTCTTGACGGCTGCAGTTCTGCCAGCAGCCCAACAGAAGGTCATTGAGAGGGCCAGACTGTGAGAGAAGCGACTTGGCAGTGCTGTGTGTGAAGGACAAAAGCCGCAGTTCAGCAAAAATCCTGCATGCTCCTTCACGGCCTACTCCCAGTGCAGTCTTTAGAGCCACTGTGACCTGCCTGGTGGAATTGAGCCATGTCTGAAACTGGTTAGGACCTCAAAATAATGTAGGTCAAAGTGTTTAAGTGGCCTTAGGTCAGTGCACTAGTTAGCCACAGTGAGCTACATACTATATAGTATAAATATTTTTCTAGTACAATTTCATCGCATACCTCCAGATATGTCAAAATGTTTGTGGACACCATTTTAACTTGCAGGCATTGCTAAAGTTTATGTCCAAATGCACACAAAAACAGCTTTTGTAGTCCCTGTAAAGAAGTACTGCCAATAGAATAAAACTGTCTGGAGCAGATAAACAAATAACTAATGGTACCATGTCTAATGCCAGGTGTGAACATCTAGAGGGATATAAAGCCCTCAGCATTGTAAAGCTGTAAAGCATTGGAGGAACTGTGTTCTCCGGAATTATGGCGCTCCATCCTATACATTAGGACTTTTTAAAAGTAAGAATCAACCTACAACCAACATTCTGAGCTTTCTAAGGCTTATTTTGGTCACTAAATGCAATCAAATCCTCACAGCAATGGTCCAAAATCTAGCAGATTTAGTAGGAAGCTCCGCCCGGACAGTAAAGACACTGACAAACTCTATTCTACTCTTGCAATTAATAAGCACATGTCTCAATACTTTTGTCCACAGAGAGTTTGTACTTTGCTTTTTCAGGATGTTAAACATCAGGATGTTCCCTCACAGTGAACTCAGAGCTATAGGCCAACAGCACACAGCACAAATGTGTCCGAGCTGCTCTGGTTAGTCTCTAGTCCTTGACAATAGACGCAGATGCGGTCCAAGTCCAGTCATTTGTCTTGGCTGATTTATACTGGCCTGAATAAAGTCTGGAAAACAAGCTAGCATGGGCAGTCTCGCCTCTTATATTTAACTTTCACAATGTCAAGAATGTAGAACTCGACGTATCACTTAGCCTGGAAGCTCGTCTGTCTCACTGCCATCACAGAGTCATGATCAAAGACCATTTCTCTTGGCCAAACAACAACCGAATATGACCGAGACGTCATTCAAGAAGGTACAAATACATATCTTTTACGTGATTCATTAATCGTCCCACTTGGTCACGGCCAGAAAGAACAGGAGTATGAATTCTATGGCCACTTCAAGCAGGCCACTCAATACTCCAAAGTGCTTTTATTGGAGTCCGATCAGAGTCTTTTTCATGACTCATTTAGGCCTCAGATGAAAGGTCAAGTCCTCGTCTCAGAGTTCCCTGCTGTTAACTGCTTTATGATGAAGGGTGGAGACAGTGGGTTAGCTTACTGATTAGCCAGCGAAGGAGACAGTGTCCAGCACTTTCCTAGACAACTATATTAATGGATGGAGGGTGGTGTTTTTCAAAAGTCTGATTCTCTTTCTTTTTAGTAGGGTGACCTCAGCTTGTTAGCTATTTCAGTGGTGTCTTTGCAAAGCAGTATAATATACATTACATAGTGGATATCAAGCAGCAAGTTCTCCCAGGTGTTCCCACTCTAGAATTTTCTGCAGCCATTGTTCAGAGTGTACTCTAGGGGACAGGTTACAAGTATTAGATACAAATGGCATGTGTGTCTGTCTGATGGAACTAGATTTAATGTAAAGATTTTGAAGTATAAAAAGCTATGCTTCCATTGCAATAATTGTTAACAAAAAAGTTTTAAAGCATTGAAAAGTTTTTTTCCCCCAATTTTATATATGATTTATAACTATATATATAAAAAATAAATTGTCTCTTTATAAAAACTAATGGATTTGCCCATGAATGAATGCATTCGCGTATTTTAAATTGCACCCACTGCTGAAACACATAGAAATTGCCACGAGTATAGGATGAAACTATCAGCAACATGCTTAATGCCAGACATGGGCTACAGGGGTATGAAGCCCCCAGAAACTTTAAGCTGTGGAGCAGTGGAACTGTGTTACAGATGAGTTGGAACGTTAGAGATGAGGTGGGGTGGTGATCATCCAACATCCTGACCTCAGTAACACTTGCTGAACACAAATAAATAATCACAGCAATGCTTCAAAATATAGTAGAAAGCCTTTCTTGGACAGTATAGACAATAAAAGCAGTACCTGTTTAGTAATAAACTTGTATTATGAGGAGGTGTTCCAATCAATACATTTGTCTTATCTATTTTATATCGACAAATTTATGGAGATGAATGCCATATGGAATGGAATTTATGACATCAATGGAATAAAAAATGGAAACATGCCAGACAAATGTTATAATCTATATCAATAAAAGTTCAGTGACAATAATATTTTGCTGGAAACAACATAATTGCATCATTGGGTAAAGTGTTGCGCAAAAAAGTAATTTGTTAATTACACAGATATAACTTAGAAATGTAGCTTATGATAGGATAGCCTTAAAATAAGTTTATTTGAATGTACTTTGCGACAAGATTTTTTTAAAATAGTAGTTTTATTTCATTTTTATCCACTAGCCATAAATTGCTAACACATGATAAGGTTGCCTTTTGCTAGATAACAATATTTGAGCATATATATGAGATTACTACAGAGTAAAGACAATACTAGCCCAGGTTCAGCAAAGTCCTTGGCACGGGTGAAAGCTACAGCAAGGACAAAGCAGTGTAACAGCATAAAACCATGAAATTGCTGAGTGTGGTAGGACTGCCTGGAGCACTCCCACTGATCAATCCCATCCGGGCTGCAATGAATCAAATCATCTGCAAACTAGGCATTCTGTTACTTTAACAGTATAAAAATGCCATTTGTTCTGATTTAGAAAATCAAAAAATCTAAATTCAGTGAAATAAAGTAATTATGAATTTTAGACTATTAGACTTTTGGAGCCTTAACCTCATTACTTCACTACTGGCAATATGTCAGCCCTCAGTGACAACAAAAGAAGTCTACAGCAGCTTGCTATTTGTTTTGCCTGCATCAAGTTGGTTGACGTTCAAAAGGTTGACATTCAAAGGTAAAGCACGGCCCTCTGCTTGCCCAAATATGTCCAGATATGCCCAAGTACACTGGCAGCAAGGAGCAGGCACAATCGCGAAGACAAGAACAAAACAACCACTCCCACTTTCCTTGGCTTGCCATTGTTGTGCATGACGGTCCATTCAGCCTTAGCAGCCCTTTTATTGACTTAGCCCATCAGCGCTGGGCGCCACTAGTACTTTGGGGAGGGGGAGCCAAACACAGTCACGGAATGTTTGTAATGAAAAGCGGCCATTCACACACCGACACACACACACAAACCTGGAGTAATTATTCTGTTTTATATTGTTGCTCCAAATCTCTCTTTGTAATCTAATTTGAAACTTATACTCTGCTGCATGGTTCCAGTGGGCCATCCAAAGAAAGCAGCAGCAGCCATGCTGCATCCACCTCCTCCAAAATAGTCCACCCTTTCTAGGATTACAAGCCCTGAACTACAGGGAAAAACATGGCAAAACAAAGAACCATAGTGCCCCTTTAATCATCCTTTTAATGGACTGAAGGTTAGCCCGCAAAAGTCCATGTGCGCCAAGTACTGGCACTGAACAACGTAGAATAATAGCAAATTACTGGCAAACCAAAGACTGGCAAACCGGGGTTGCTTCTATTTGGTTCTGCTCTTAATTATGGAGGTGATGGAACAGTAGCCCACAAAAGTCCATGTGGACCAAGTACAGGCACTGAACAACTTATTTATTTGGATATTTGTAAATAACTGGCCAAACAAAGAGCCAGAGATGTTCCTTTCTGGTTTCTCCACCTAACCTAGGAGGTACCAAGACTGCTATCCAAGAACTGAAGTCCAAGTTCACCCAACGAGCTTCATGATCTGCTGCAGGCTGGCATGCACAGTAAACAATAGAAGCTCTACCTGGAGACACTGAAGACATTGATTGCAGGTTGCCTTACCTTGCAGCTGCTTAAAACGTCCATCCAGCTGGTTGTAGTTGAAGGGCATCTGGGCGGGGAAGCCAGCCCCCTGATAGAGGTCCGACCCAGAGCCCCATTCTGTCTCCATGCTCCCCTACTCACAGGGAAAGTAGATCCTTAAATTCCTTAAAAAATGTTCCAGGGAAAGCCACAGGAAAAACAACACCAGGCAAGAAAAACAGAGGGAAGGTCTAAAATAAGCCAAGGGAAGGGTAAAGGAGGGAAGGAGAGGTCTTCTGTGTTTTTGCTTCTGTGCTTGCTTGCTTTCTTTCTCTTTCTTCTTCTCTTTTCTCCACTCCAGTCCACAGTCCCTCCCACTTTCCCTCTTTCCTTCTCTTTCCACCACGAGTTTGAAGAAAAGCAAGCTTTCCTCCGGAAGAGATGCAAGGGGCCGATCCGTTAGGGATCAGCCCAATTCAAGTCCAGCGCTCAAGAAGCAGGCAATACTGTGGCAGTATAGGTAAACAGACGCAGGGGAGGCTGGGTTAGCATGCTGCTTCTCCCCCGATTGTTCTTCTTCTGTCTTCCCTCCCTGGCCATTCAAAAGTGGCCTCTACCCCCTCCCCTCAAACGCTCACACCCACACCCCTTCCCTGTCGCAAACGCAGGAGAGGGGAGGGTACTCTTTCACCCGAAAGCTTTTACTCACTCCGACAGCAGGGGGAACGAGGGGGTGCAGTTGCAGAGGGGGTGAAATAAAGCTGGGAATTGTTTCAGCTCTGTGGCCTCCACAAGCCTGCCTAAGAAGGGCTTGGAGTGAAAAGTGAAGGTACGTAAAAAACGTTAAAACAGGCAATGAAAGGGTTTCTGTCCTGCACAGTGCACCGCACACCTTTCCCAGGGGATGGGAGGAGAATGCTGGGAGGAGAACGCTGCGCAGGGCTGTACTTTCAACACTGGCTCAGCCATTGGCGTTCATGCAGCGATGATATCACCAGCTCATTTCCATGAGGCAGGCAGTGGGTGGAGAGAAGGCCCGAGAGAAGGAGGAGGAGGAGCAGGAGCAGGAGGCGGAGGAAGAATGTACCAAACCTCCAGAGAAGACAGGGGTGCAAGCTGAACAGGATGCTGTCTGGCTTCCCTGCATTGTTGTCGAGGGTCAAGAAAGACAGAAATATGATGCAATGAAAAGTGCAAAATGCCTTTTTTGGGATGTACGAGCAACCGGCGTCCTGACGTCCTGTCTAAAAGCTCGTTTGCAAACATCCTGCTTCAGTAACTCAGTCATCCAGCACCCCACCCCCCACAGCTGCCTTTCCTATAGCATGGAGGTGTCTAATTCCAGAGTCTGGAATCTGATTTCCCTGCTCAAACACATCTGCTGGATTTAGTGAGTAACTGTCGAGTTGAATCAGGTGTGTTTGAGCAGGGAAATCACCAAACTGTTCTGGGCTGTGTTTTCTAAAGGCATCTTAGTGTTAAGATTATTGGGACTGCTACACAGAGAGAGAAAGAGAAAGAGAAAGAGAGAGAGAGAGAGAGAGAGAGAGAGAGAGAGAGAGTGCTCAGGACGATTTTCGCTTGACAATTTAGAAATTGTTGTCTTTGTGTTTAGATGCTTTTGGGGAATTCCCGAACAAATGTCCTGAACAATTTTCAGGTTTGGACACCCCATTATGAATAAATGTTACACAACCCACCGACCTCACAATGATCCAGTTGGACTGCAGCTTTTTGGGATTTTTTTTTCCAAGGCACTTTAGCACTAAAGAGAATTGGGTATTATACCAATAAAGCATTGGGTATTTATTTAGCTGGAGCACTGTGGACCTCCAGAAGCTCTGTAAAATTATGTGCGAGACAGCATGTCAATTTTTAACCACGAATATGTTTTTCTGGTCACTGGTTCCTAAGAACCACAACTAAGTTCACATTCCTAACTGCAAAACACTTGTGTTACACTCTAAAAGAAGAACCATTTTAGTTCCTTAGAAAAAAGAAAACAGAATGACTGATAAATACAGATTTTTTTTTTTATTAGGATTTTTTTTAGCAGCAGATGCATCAGACTATACCCCACTCGCTCCCAGCCCCTGCCTATGATCCATATCAGAATAATGTATTGTTTAAAGCAGGGGTAGTGAGGGAGAAAACACTAGAAAGAGTCACTAAACTGCAGATTTAAATTCATTTTTACAGTATTCTCACACTAATGAATTAAATTAAATAAAGCATTTAGGAATACACATCATACTTTGTATTAGTTTATTATGTTCACTACCTCTCCACAAACTGGCTGTTTTTCTGCTTAAAGATTCAAGCTGTACAGGGCTAGGATAATAATATGAGCTGAAGAAACTTGGAAAATTTTTGTTAACCAAAAGATTTACACTCGTAAAAATTTCACTCGTATGAAACTTGTGAAATGTATTGCATGATTGTTGTAGTTTTGTAATCGCTTTTAAAGCAATTAAAACAACAAAAATGAATTCCGGTAAAAAACTGTATTCAGTGTTTTGTATTCAGCCTTCAGCCAAATTTCACATTTTGTTTGGTTTTACTTTTTAAATTATAGCAAATAATTTAGGTTTACTTTAATCATGACACATCATGACATGCTGATGATTTGAAATATTAAAAGATAACCCCTCCCTCACACACTCCACTATGGGGTATATGGAGTTCCACAGTCCTCCACATAGGTAAATACTCAACCCTTCGCTGCAATAATACCCAGCTCTCTTTAGTGCTAGAGTGCCTCTGAGAGCCCACGCCAGACCTGTGGCGATGGGGCTCCACTCCTGCACTCCTCTCACTGGAGGACATCAGCGAGGGAAACTTTGCTCATGATTAATGAGCTGATGATAAATGTCTCCATAAGCATCCTGTCAGCCCTCGTCCCCTACCGGGACACAGCGCAGGATCACTCTTCCACTCGTAAGGGTGGACAGAGAATAGCACTTTTTTTCACCACAACCGCTGATGAGATATTTGCGGAGATCTATTCTGGGATGTATTTTAGGAGGATATTAAAGGAAGAGAGCAGGGAACATTTTTAATCTCACGCTGAAACACTGAGGGATGAATCTGTTCAAAATTTAAAGCACGGCTGAAAACGAACAGCATGAAGGCACATGTGGAACCAATTACAAAACAATATCTATACTCTAGAACCATGCAAAAGGGCTGCCTTTCAGAATTTGCAACCAGTAGAATACAAAGTGATACACATCACTAAAGTACTTATAAAGGGACTTTCACTCGCATGCAAGAAAGTCCCGTGATTTTTGTCATGTCCCAATGAAAGCTAAAGAATGCTGCACTGACCTGCAGGGTATGCCTGTAGGTTCTCCTGCATTTCTCATGCTAACTGCACTGTCTACTATGGGTGATAATATCTTCTGTTATGTATTTCCAGTAAACATGTGATGTCTGGCATTTAACATTCCTCAATCCACAATCATTTAATGCATCTAAAAGTTTGTGCTTAAAAAGCTATTACGTGAAATAGCCGTATTTGAGCCTAAAAATATATTGTTTTAATAGTGTTCATAGTGGAACAGTAGATGCACGTTAAGACACAAATAAATAGGTCTGTATTGTAGACACTGCAACAAACTTTCACCACAAACCTAAATGACTTTGTTTACATTTTAAACATTTAATTAATTAGAAACTCAGTGAAAAAAATTTAATTCCTTTTTAAAAAAACATTAGATTTCAAGTAAGCAACAATTTAAAAAAAAATGTAAGATTGTTATGTTTAAATAATTACATTTTACTATTTTTTTATTATATTTTCTATTATATTTGAGCATCCATAATATACAGATTTTAGGGTAATAGTGCTGTTTCCGAATATTGTTATAAAAACAAAAACATTTAAGCAGGAATATCTATTCAAAAGTATTGAAATGTGCATTTTGTCATATAAGGTCACTAACAATGTTTAAATCTGTTATACAATAATGAGCTTGGCTGATGCTGCTGATGAGCAGATGCTGCCTTATACCTACAGAATTTTCTTCTTAGTTTGAAAGAGAAACTTATTTAATTCATTTTTGGATTTTTTTTTTTTTTTTTTTTACTTGACTCAAGTTTTTGAATACCTGCCCACCCACTCCCACAGACACCCTTGTGCTGTTGTATATACTATTACCCAAGGTAAAGTCCTGTGTAGTGATATAAAAGCTTTGCACAACAGTACACTGTTTTAATTATATTCAATAATTATTTCCATCTGTAGGATCATGTACAGTTTTCTATCTACTGCTATCCATTTTCTCACACAGATTACCCAGAATGAGTCTCATCTCATCCACTCCACTCCTTTCACAAGAAGTCCTCGTGGTACAGCGAGCGAGGACCAGGAATAAAATGCGGTGCAGCAGAACGAGCCCCATGACCATTCATTTTCCATAACACAATATTTAACTATGCAGCCGCTTTATGGGCCGTGGGATCGCAGCCACAGGGCTGGTACGGGGCTTGGGGCAGGCCGGGTGGCTCTGAGAGAGATATTATGAAGAAACAGTTGCGGTTGTGTCACTGGGCAGTCACAAGGCTCCCACGTGGTCTCCACACCCCTACAGGCACGGCTGCTCTTCTCTGACCTCCGCATGCACTTCTGTTTTCTATCAGGAGCGTATCTGACTCGCAGCTGAGGAACGACTCCTCATCAACTTCGCTTTCTGCACTCCTTTCACTCTCTCACTTTGTGGGGAGGAGGGGAGGCGCGGGGGGACTCTTCCTGGACGATGAGTTAGTCACCCACCGCAGCGAAGTGGGCGAAGAGGTTGCTGGAGTTAAATAAGTAAGTCTGAAATGCAAGGACAGAGAACCTGCATGGAATCAGATTAAAGAAAAGAAAGCAGGTTTAGAGCTGCCAGGCATTAATTGGAAAAAGGCAGTTTCCACCATCTTTTGGTCGGTGGTTCGAAGATGCATATTTTTTAACCAGAAAAAATAAAGTATAATAAGCAAATTTACTGGCATCTAAAAATAAAAAAATAGACTTTAAAGAGCCCACATTATGGAAGGCCGAATATGCCTTGCCTTTTGAAAATAAAAGTCTGTAGTTTGCAATATAAAAATGATCTAAATGTATCATTCACTTCCCCGTGCATATCTAAAAATACACCAAAAAAATAACTTACCAAAAACCATGGGCCAGGAACTATTATTGTGTCCCATGACTTTTGCCATGTCCCATGAAAGCTAAAAAAAACTGCACTGACCTGTAGGATGTGTGTGTGGGGCCTTCTACACTCAATGAGAAAATGATGTCTGCTTTTTTATGCTCCTCTCTGCGCACAGACAGTAATAGCCAGACGCCTCATTCACGGTCAGTTCCACCCACTGTGATATACACCCACTGTACTGAAGGTATTAGCATTTGCCGCTAACCGCTATTTCCCCGTTCAGAGGTGAGTATTATCGGCCTGTAGCTTGCTGCTAACCCTGGCTAGCACTGCTGGAGCAGCATTAGAATTACCTGCTAACCACGCTAAGCGCTAGCACTTTAGCCATTCAGAGGTAAGTATTTCAGACTTAAGCCTGCACATTTACCATGTTAAACAAGCTATATGGGACGAACAGCTAGCTAATATCACCCTGGCTTACCGGAACACTCAGAGTTTCTTTCTCCTGCCTTAGTGCTGGAGACATTCAGTGATCTAAGCTTACTGTCAATAAACAGTAGCACTTTACTCACACAAACAAACAGTTTTCAGGAGAGAAATCTGTGTAGATTAACTTCCAGTGCCATTTAACTTTAAAAGAAAGTCTTTTTTCATTACAGTTTTGTTTAATTAGCTTGTCATTACTTAACTTAGTTAGCTACCCCCGACCAGCTCCCAGAGACCTGCTGAATTAGAAGTTCCTTATATTGTCTCTTAAAATGCACCTTATAATCCAGTGCACCTTATGTGTGAAATCAGTTTAGAAAACAGACGGTAATTGATAGTGCGCCGTATAATCAAAAAAATAAGGTACTTAACATACTGCTATACCATGACGTTTTGCCACGTCAGTGTATAGTCAAATTGGCCTTCTTCCTTCTTCCCAATACAGCTAATATTTGCTATAATACTAAGAAGCTCATTCACAACCTCAAGGTTTGAATACTGCAATGCCCTCCTGACCTGATGGTTCTCAAACGGGTTCTGAATGCTGAAGCTGAGGAGCACTCACCACCAGAACTAGAACCTTCAGAGTAAATTGCTTCAACTCTCCCATCACTTCACTGGTTGGCTATTAAATTCCGCATCACTCATAAAACCATGTGTAAAACTCTCGTTGGTTTGGCCCTCACCTTCTTGGTGATCTCACTGAATCCCACAACCCGTTACTTACACTTCTCACACACAGCTTACAAGATGCTGGCCTACCGTCAGTTCTTTTAAGATGAGTGCCCAGGCAGCTCACTGTGTTCTGACTGGCCCCGCCCATTTTTCACTACTTATTCCACTGGGAATTAATTTTCATTGTGGAACCTCAACTTTGGAACAACTTTCCTGTTACAATTTAAGACTAAGGGAGTAGAAAATATTTTACACAAGATTCTGGTTATCTTTCCATTACAGGTTTCTGTAAATTATTTTTGAACCATTTTTATAGCATTTTATAGCATATTACCCAGTTTTATACTGCTCCTATTCTCATAACCCATGACCTGCTGTCACATTAGTCATAGTTTCTCAATTATTTCAGTTTATTTGACCATTATTCTGTTTCATACATTTTTTTTTAAATCAGGTCTGCTTTCTTAATTTTTTTGCATGTTGATCAGGAGAGTGGGTCTTGATCTTGGACCCTCTCATGTGCAGTCCAGAGAATAGAGTTTCTAAAACCTCTGACATTTGGCTTCTTCTTTGAATGATTTGGATTTGTGATTTGCACAATGATCTTTGTTCACAGACAGTAATTTCTGGAAGTGTTACTGTACTGGAAATCAATGAAGAATCAGAATCGTGCCTGATTTAAATAAATGCAGTCTTGTCCTTATACACACAGGAAGTTCTCCAGATAGTCTGAATCTTTTGATGATATTATGAACTATAGATGGTGGAATGTCCAAAGTCTTTGCAATTTTATGGGAAATATTTTTTCTAAATGTTTCACAATTTTTAGCAGATTGGTGAACACAGTCATAGATAAAAAAGTGCAAATTGTTTCTATTACAGCTGTTTATTTATCACTTACTTTTTGTTTATTATCACTTACTTTTCCAGCCTTTTGTTGCCCCTGTCCTAACTATTTTAAGACACATTGCTCTAAATTCTAAGTTCTAAATGTGTTAATGTTTTTATTTGCTTTCAGGTCAGGTCAGGTTAGTCGAGTTTAACGCCACATCAGCTCGTCAGCTATTTCGTGGCAGGACAGGTAACGTCTATTCACAAGGTTCTATGATCTCGTCCTCAGAAGAGGACTCGTAGGTCGATAACAGTACAGACACATTCACTCACACACTCACACCTAAGGGGCAATTTCAACCAAGTTCCAATTAGCCTGAACGTGCCGTCTTTGGACTGTGGGGGGAAACCGGAGAACCCGGAGGAAACCCACGCAGACACGGGGAGAACGTGCAAACTCTGCACAGAAAGACCCGGGTCGCCCCAGCCGGGAATCAAACCCAGGCCGTCTTGCTGTGAGGCGGAAGTGCTACCCACTGCGCCACCGTGCCGCCCTATTTGCTTTCAGTGTCATAGGTTTTATTGTAAGTGAAATATTGGTGTATAATATATGCAAATCATTCATTTTTTATCTTTTTTACAAGCATTAGAGGTGTCAATCAATTACAAAAATACATAGCAGTATCCTGTGATTAATCATAATTAAAAAATATTTTTCGTAAGATTTATTTTATGAAGATTTATTAAGATCTTAAGGGTTTTTGACATGACAGGCATGTCCTTGTAGATTTGATTAAGTTATAGATTTACAGTGTTAGTAAACTATAATTCTGAACCCAACAGTAGCAACACAGTGTTTATACAGCTAAATAAAACCACTAATACACCACCAGAGAGCATTACAGTAGGTTGTAAGTTGTGACCAAACTCGATTGTAATGTGATTAATTTGCATGAAATAAATGTGTTAAAGTGTTAAAGTTTCTAAAATGCATTATGTGCGTTAATGTATTGACACTGACAGCATGATTTATTTACATTTTATTTAGTGTCCCGTCTTTTTATGGAAATGGGTTTGTAGAGCAAGTTGCAGGAAAACTGCTCCATGCTCCTTCAACTGTAGAATATTTTGTTCTGTTAGAACTAATCTCTTCTTTGTGAGATAAATATGCATATCAGTGGTGGTCGTTAAGGCCTAGACACAGACAATAGCCTCTTCAGATGCTGCATAAAGTATCTACTGCAAAAAAAAAAAAGAAAAAAAAAAACATCACATGATGCTCCAATGTGATCTCAAACACAGTGTCCTCATGAATCCTCACAATTCCACTCAGAGCAGCTCATGCTATGTCACGCCGGCTTTAGTCTGGCTCTTAGCTCATCAGTTTAGCCGGTCTGAGTTAGTACGGTGGGTCCAGGCCGTGGCAGCTGTCGGAGCAGGAAGGCCGGTCTGGTGTGAGGAGTGTGAGGGGGTGAGCGGGTGTATGAACATGATGTTATAGGACAGGCATGCTAGCAGAACCATAGCAAAAAGTTTTAGTAGCATCTGGCCGACCAGCACTGGGAAGGAAGCCACAAGAAAGGAACAGGGAATTCAGGGCTATTTTCTCGACTTCCACGAGCAGAACAAACGTCTAAAACACCCTCAAAACCCTGACCTTGATTTGGAGCACAGCCTTATGAGCTTCAGTTTAGGTCCAGGATTTTGATAAGTGAAATAGTCTGGTGTGTATAATCAACCATGACCATACTTTAGTTGTCAATAAAGAGAACACAGGAGACAGGAAAGTGAGGCCGGGAAGCTTTAAGCAAGCATAAACTGCAGAAGTAGGAAAATGGCAATATGTGTGTGTGTTATAGAGGTGTGCATGGGCCTTAAAATAATAATCACAATATTTCATGGTATTTTCACGATACTGATATTCTTGGCGATATGACAAAACACTAAATAAAAAAAATATAAAAATATATAAAAAATACACTACTGCAAAAAAAATATATATATTAAAATTGTTTTATTGCATATGATACCATATTACACACCCCTAACTGAGATATTAAATAACTACAAGAATTTTATCAGATTTGTAACAGAAGTCAGTAATCCAGAATGTCATGATAAGGATTTAGGAATACGGTAAAATAAATGATACTGGACAGATATAATCTATCTCTAGTAGATATATATTGGGAAATGAGAACAGTGTTAATTTTTATTTTGCTAAAAACATGTGATAATTAGGGGTGGGTGATATGGCACCATAATCCAGTGTATAATATTGTTCCCGATATTTAAAAATGTTTATATGGTAGTATCATAAATCCAAAATATCCTACCTAACTGAATCATTTTGCTCATTTTGTCTAAACTTCTGTATATCAAGTACAGTATAAAGTCAGCTGCCCTTAAAAAAATCTGTTTGTGAGTCCAACATGGTATAATTATGGGAGACATTGATTTTGACCTTTGCAAATCAGCTGAAAATTGCTTTTACAGCTGATTTGTGTTTATTTATATTAGTTTTATAATTTTATTTCTAATTTTTCCCCATTTTCTCCTTAATTTCGCACAGCCAATTACCCACTCATTAGGACTCCCCCTACACACCAGGAGGGTGAAGACCATCACATGCCTCCTCCGATACATGTGAAGTCAGCCACCGCCTCTTTTCGAGCTGCTGCTGATGCACCATCGGCTCCGGTACATCAGCTCACAGATACCCTGTGCTGTGAACATTACCCTGGGAGTGATGTGGGGAGAGAGCGCCATCTACCCACCCGGAGGGAGCAGGGCCAATTGTGCTCCCTCTGAGCACTGGCAGCTGATGGCAAAGCTGCTTGAGCGGGGGTTCAAACCTGCGACCTCCAGCTTATAGTGGCAGCCCCTGTTTATTTATATTTGTGTTTAGGTATTTTTAGGCTGTGGTTAATCAGCTGTGGTTGGAAACAGTTTGACCAATACATGCCTGTAGATAAAACGCCATATACACATTACTTAACTTCAGAGACTTGTTCTTATTATACTTACGTAATTTGTTAAAAACAATTCATAAAGTAGAATTGTGGTGGTATCTTCTAAATGTGTTTTTCCTCCTTAATGAAAGATGCATGTTAACATGCACGCAGAGGAATACTGTGTTTTTCTCAGCTAGAGAAGGTATTCGAGGTGGTAATAAAGTTGCGCAATCTCTGAATTCTCAGTGCTGTCCTTAACCACACATACTTTTCAACACACTCAGGCACTCTCGTTTCTGAGCAGGAAAGTGTAATACAATACATACAGTTAACAAATACAAGCAAAACAGTCACTCATAAAACACCAGCCAATAAATGTAACACACGTCTGGATCCTTGGGGACTTTTTTTTTTTGGTAAGGGGGGGCTATAAGTTTCTTCAGCCACCATCTGACAGTCCGTTTACACAATCTGGCAACCCGTAATTGTGGAGTGTTGAAGAAAAAGAGGCAGTGGGGCTGGATGTCGTAGTGCTGGCTCTTCTCATCGTAGGCCACATGGTCCACATTAGTGGGGTATGCTGACTGCTAGCGGGGGGGATTCTTGCCTTATCGGCCCACCGGGACTAGAATGTGTGCTAGCGTTACATCGCACTTCCTGTCCAAGTCACCAGTGGTCAGATCAGATATGCGGGAGAGAGGGTTAGGGTTTCTGAAGAACTCTTGTGGAATGTGAGTACAGTGTTTGTAACATGGTAATGATGTGTAGGTGTTATGTGTTACACTGCAGGAAGTGAAAGCTGTTCACGATTTACTTTTACAGGATTCGGCCATTTAGCTGACAGTCTGATCTATAAGATATCTTACATTACTATCACCAGTTACACACGTAGGACAGCATTTGGAGTCTTGTGTAAGGCTTATAATGGTGTAGAGCGGGGTCTTTCATTGGGGAGGGAGGTGTTGTTATCCACTACGCAACACCAAGCGCTGGTTATAGTCAAGGAACAGCACTGTGGGATTTTGCTGATTGATAATAGGTCAAAGGGACTGAGAGGACACAATTAAAAGTTACAATTAAAAAACTACAGTGCATTTTCATTAAAACCTGTAAAACCTTCAGTATCATTCAGTAATATGTTTTGTCTCTGCTGTTATCCACTACACTACTCCAAACACTGGTTTTAGACTAGGAACAGCTTTGGGAGGCTTTGCAGATCAAAAACAGGTTGATGGGAGTGCTGGCAAAAAGCTATGGTTTTAGTAACCAAAACAGTGTTTTCATGTTGATTGGAGATCAAAAACGATATATCGAGATACCTGCATGTATATAGAGCCTGGAATGGCTCTAGAGAAAATTCAAATAAAACTAGTGTTGTTTCAGTTTGTTGGAAAGTTTAGCATTTTCCATGTTGCTGTTATCCACTACATTACAAGCACTTCTTTTATTTAGTGACGTTTGCATTTTTATAAAGGTCATTTTATAAAGGTTTTTAAAAACTTTGCCATGGAAATCATTGTTAAAAAAGCTAAATTTTCAGACATTTTCTTTTTTTTGCATAAAAAACTACAAGAGGTTTCTAAATCTAAACAGATTATTAAATATAAGTAATAATAATTTGAAATCTATTGTCCTGTGAAGTTTAATGTAGTTGTATGACTTATATAGGTCACTATATAGGAAGACAGGAGGGAAACAAGCATGCAATGTGATGTCAAAACTCCCATAAAGCTCTATTTTGAGGTTTCAAAATATCAACACCTTGTAGGGAATTTTTGGATGGGATGCGAGAAAACAAAAGACAAAAAATTCTGTTTTTAAAATTGCTCAAATATGTGGATGGACCAAAAATGACACTGAAAACCGCAGTGAATGTACAGTAAACTTGTTCTTTTTTATAGCAATTAATTGCATCTAATTTTTCATGCTGCTGTTATCCACTATGGTTTACCACCCCTGGATTTAGTCTGTACTGTACTGGGGGTTATGTCCAAATATATCTAGGTCATTTTGAAAATGAAAATTACTTCCTCCAATCTCCCTCCATTATTGAAAATGTTACCATCCACACAATATTAAAAGAATTGACACCTTCGGGAGAAGCTGTTTTTACTGACATAAGATGCCATTTTTCTATGTGAATGGGACAAGAAAAAAAAAAGAAAAAAGTTTTTTCTTCAGTTTACTAAAGTTCAGATACTTGCAGATGGAGCCTGAGAAGATGCTGAAACTACAGCGAAGTTACAGTAACAGCTGTACTTTAATAGCCATGATTTGCCATGATTGTATTAGATTGTTGGAAACTTTTGCATTAAATGCTACACTATCCTCAAATTTCTGCTTCATATTTCCTCCATTTCCATCTTTTTTCTACCTCTCTCTCTTACTCTCACTTTCGCTCTTTCTCTAAGGATGTGAATAAGCCACATTAACACGCAAACAATGTGCAAAAAGGCTGCCAGCCAAAAACAACATGGCTAACATGGTGGCGTGCTCACTCTTCAGATTACTCCAACTTTACCCTTCCCACTACTATTACAATTCAGAAGAGAGAGAGAGAGAGAGAGAGAGAGAGAGAGAGGGAGAAACAAGAGAGGGAGAAACAAGAGAGGGAGAGTGAGTGGGGCGTATGCTCTAGTGCTCAGGAATGCAGGAAAACAGAATCATGTGAAAAGCAGGATGCTCACTGGAATTCTGGGGGCTTTTTTTTTTTCCTCCACACTCCTAAAACAGATTGTGGTCTCGGGCAGAGAACTGAGACAGAGGAACACTCTCCGTATTCTATTTTATGCCCAATGTTTTCTAGTTTTTTTTTCTGAAATATGTGAAGTACTTGCTCTCCTGAGTGAGAGAGAGAGAGAAAGAGAGAGAGAGAGAAAGAGAGAGAAAGAGAGAGGTTAAAGGTTTAAAGTCAGGCCTGTTTAAGCTCTGATGCCCACTGGGAATAAGGCCTGGCTGCACTTAGAGATCTCTCTCTCTGTCTCTCTCTCTGTCTCTCTCTCTGTCTCTCTCTCTGTCTCTCTCAGCCATCATAAACAACATCACACCTCTGTAAACAGTGCACTTACAGCACTTTAGAAGCAACCTCAGCACAGTGACTGGAAACAGAGGCAGCAGGTACACGCTGACATGCTATCCCCACTATCTGTGCACATGTAGAGAATCCGGTTCAGTGAATTACGTTACACAGAGAATATATAGTATGATATGTGGAACGCTATATATAGACAAAGCATCATTGAGGTGGGTGAAGATGAATACACTTTATAAGCGTGAGATTCGCGACAATTCCGAAGCTGTACATGCTAGAAAGTACTGGTAAATATTATAAAAAGCTGATATATGAAAACTAAGTACCCTTTCCGTACCCTTTGAACACTGGTCCCAAAAGTAATATTACTACCAACAAGGCTGCTGTGAGAACATCAAAGTTAATTACAACCTCTCTCAAGGGCAGCAGCCAAAAAAAAAGAGAGAGAGAGAGAGAAAGAAAAAGAGAAAGAGGGAGTGTGTGTATGTAGGCATGGATTTCATCATTGAATGTTTAGCTTTTAACCCCTTAAATAGAGGCTGCATTAAGAATTTAACTTCGTTAATAATGCAACACAAGGACAACTCTGAACATTGATTTCCTGTACTTTCAGCCATGGCACAAAAAGCATGTGTCATATTGCAGCATTAGCATTAGCTGGATGCTCTCAGGAAACACTCAAGGATGTTTTAAAGATACTTTAAGGAAGGATGAATAACTGGAAAGATGTGAGTTGCAAAAACATGTATACTGTGTTACTGAGTGGACTGATGGCTATTATTATTATTATTATTATTACTATTATTATTTTTAAAACCTCTACAGATTCCCTGATCAAATCCTTCCCAAGCAAAGTGATATTTTGCTCTGCTAAAATAGTAGGGCTGTATCATATTCATCCTACAAAACACTATAATCTGATTAAAGTGCTAATGCTATCACAGTTACTTACTGTCACATGATTTTGGTGTACCATTTTTTATGATGATGTGGTTAAAGATTTTTCTTTTGTACTTTCAATTAAATTATTTTTAAAGCCATAATGGACAAACATTTTATGAGACCTGTTTATTCATTATTTCTTCCAAAGTGAATGGTATTAAACTGGTACTAACTGGCCTCCCGGCCTGTGTAGTAAAACCACTACAGATGATTCAGAATGCAGCAGCACGTTTGGTCTTCAACCAACCAAAACGGGCACATGTCACTCCGCTGCTCATTGAGCTCCACTGGCTACCGGTTGCTGCTCGCATCAAATTTAAAGCGCTTACAATCGCCTACAAGGTGATGACAGAACAGGCTCCTTCCTACCTGCACTCGCTCCTGAAGGCTTACGCTACCTCCCGGCCGCTGCGCTCCTCCAATGAACGTCACCTCGCTTTGCCAAACACTCACACAAAGCAATCCAGACTGTTCTCATACAGAGTTCCCCAATGGTGGAACAAACTACCCTCCACTACCAGATCAGGAGAATCTCTCGCTATCTTTAATAAACTCCTGAAGACAGAGCTCTTCAAAGAGCACTTACTCTCCTAACACCTCTAACACACTAACTACTTCTAACCTCATCTCCTTCTTCCTCTTCTCTACTCCTCTATCCCATTATTTCCCTCTGACCTCCTTAAGGCCCTATCTATAGATGCTTTATTTTTAACTTCTATTATTTTTGTACTTCTTCTATTATTTGCACTTCAATATTGTAAGTCGCTTTGGACAAAAGCGTCTGCCAAATGTAATGTAATGTAATGTAATGTAATGTAAAAGAGTTGACCCTGCTTTCGTTGGAGTAACTGTCTCTACTGTCCTGGGAAGAAGATATTATACAAGATTTTGAAGCATGTAAGCTGGAAGGATTTGCTTGCATTCATAGTTATACATAGAGGCTAAGAGGGAAATATGTTTAATAGCAAGTAAATAGCTATTAAATATCTATAACTAAATTAAAGAGATTAAATAACCTTTTTTTAAATAATCTTTAACTGGTGTACCTCAGGGCTCTGTTCTAAGCCCTCCAGAGATCCTCAGGAGATTTCTTACCTGCTAAGGCCTTGATACGCGAGCGCTCGAAGAGGCGGGCGGAGCTGTTCTCGTTGTCCCAGTCCTCATCCCAGCGGTTGTTGACAGTATCCTGGTACTGCTGCTGGATGTCCATGTGGTCAAATTCTGCGGCTACTGTCGTCATCCTGACCTCTCACCTTTCACCTTTTCACCGATCACACTTCCTCATGGGCGGCTTCCTCTGAAGCCCTGCAGAGAGTAAAGGAGGACAGAGGTTAGATTTACATAAATATGAAATTGGAATTCATGGTCAGGTTTAGTTCCATCATTATAACCATTTACTAAACGATATATTGTCCCAGCAACAATTGCAATAAATTATATTATTGAAATTTCAGGACGATTTTATTTCACTGATATAAATAAAATGATAAAACGAGATGATAAAACAATAGCATAACAATGTATTACACTAAGGGTGGGAGATATGGTCCTAAATAAAACCGCTATATTTCAGGGTTTTGTTTTTTATTAATTTCAAGAATATAATACTGCAACTAATAATAATAATAATAATAATAATGTTTTATTTAGTATATAGTATTTATGATAAATGATTGTCTATTTCTTAAGCAGTAACATACACAGACTCTGACTTTGTAAAAATAATAATATCTTAACAACAGAAAAATATGAAAAAAATAAACAAAAATCATATGTATTGCATGTAAACGGCAAACACACAAAAGTAAATACAGTAAACAGCTAAATATGTACAAAACAAACAAATCACATATAGAGGTTTTTTATCATGTAAATTTGTTGCTGATGGCGTTGGGAACGATGCAACATGGCACATATCCTTAATTAATATGTTTATTTATTGCAAAAAATAAAAGTCAGTAAAAATGATCATCATTACTCATGTTAAATGGTCAATTTTTGCTAAGCAAACACAATTAGCAATAGTAAAGTCAGCAAAAAAATTAGACATTATGTGCACATATTGTATGATAACATGACAACGTAATTATTGTTATGGTAGTAATCATTATAATAGGCCTACTTGGGCCTATGAGTACAGCATAGTTATAGCAAAGCATAGAACATGATATGGCGCAATACCATGATCACTATTGTTAACACCAAAGTGATTTCACCAATTTGGGGCCAAATTAGACTTCTGGTTCCCAGATAACATGTCCATGGTGTGCTGTATGGTCAGTCCAAGTGGGAACCAGAATGTTTGTCCATACCCCACCCATGGCCCCACATATGAATGTAAGTAAATGACTGGACTGGCCCCATCAGGGTCTGTGATTGGACCAGGAGGTACTAAACATGGGTCTACACTAAAGCCTAGACGGGACCCGTGGGAGATTAAAGTGGACTATGATGATTTGGTCCATTTGGTGCAACTTGGTGGCACAAAACAAATAAATGGGTAACTAAAGAACCCCTGAAAGTTCTTTGAAGAACTTATACTACTTGTACCCTATTGAGTGTACAAACCCATTCAGAGCCATACCCACCTGGAACCCATCTAGAACCCACCTAGCCCATGTTCTACCCATGTGACACCCACATGATCATGTTGGATTTGTTGATGGGCGGTCTTAACCCACTAATGGTTACCCCCTCCTCTCACACCCACACTTTCCCACCCATGATTTTCAAGTGTTTCTCAAGTGTTTCAAGGGCTTTGAAGCATCCCCTCTTGGCACTCAAAGCAAGGGGACATTAAGGGACACATCGCCCCCTTCTGGTCAACCTCAACAACTGCTCTGTGTCTGCTCTCAAAGACATCAAGCCATCTGTATCCAGAAATTGTGGACAAGCACAGCAGTACAGTTATTGGTGTTCTTCAGCAGAGGGTAATTCATAACAGTGACAGCATTAGGAGGCTTCTGGCAGAGCCAGCAAACCGTAATGTCTCTCCTGCCAAGCCTTTTCTCTGTGTTTGCTGTGTGTGTGCAGACTCGCTCCCCTTAATTGAAATCAGCACTCTGCCCTCAAATGCATGAGTGCATCTCGGCTTGACAAGCTCAGCGAATACCTCTCTCATGTGTGTGTGTGTGTGTGTGTGTGTGTGTGTGTGTGTGTGTGTGTGTGTAAAAAACCTGTTGTCAGCACTATGCCTGGAAAGAGTCAGGAACCTATGAACTAGCGCCCAGTACATACACAGCTAGCGTGTGTGTGTGAGGTAACTGCAGAGGTGGCAGACTAAACACACACACACACATACATACAGAAAACAAACAAAATGGCTGCCCTTTATATACAGCAAATGTAAGGGTTCCACTAAGTGCCTGATTTGTGGGACTACTGGGTTAAAACTCTTCAATATTTACTCTATTCAAGGGTCTTTCACACCTACCACGCGCTAGCATTGGTGCTAATGCTAAAGAGGCTCTGTGTGAACTCTATCGGACTATCAGCGATCTGCAAAACAAACACCCAGACGGACTGTTTATTATCGCCGGAGATTTCAACCACGTGTCAGTGCTCCCTAAATTCCACCAACATGTGAACTTTGCAATGAGAGGAGCGAGCGCGTTGGATCTTGTTTACACAAACATCCCCAGTGCGTACCGGGCGGAGCCCCGCCCCGACCTCGCTTTCTCGGATCACATGTGTGTTTGGCTGACACCAACATACACACCACTCATCAGACGCTCCAGACCAGTTCAGAAGCAGGTGAAAACCTGGCCGGCAGGCTCCATCTCTGCCCTTCAGGACTGTTTTGAGTGCACTGCATGGGACATGTTTAGGGAGGCTGCTACTGAAGGCGATTCTGTTGATTTGGAGGAGTATGCAGCATCAGTCACTGGCTACATCAGCAAGTGTATTGATGATATCACTGTCTCCAAGACCATCACCACACACCCAAACCAGAAGCCTTGGATGACTGCTGAGGTACGTGCGCTGCTGAGGACCCGCGACTCCGCCTTCAGAGTGGGTGACAAGGTGGCCCTGAGGAAAGCGAGAGCTGTCAAGAGCTATCAGAGTGGCAAAGCGCGCACACGCCCAGAGAATCCACAGCCACTTCAAGGACATGGGTGACGCGCGGCGCATGTGGCAGGGCATCCAGGCCATCACCAACTACAGGACAATGCCACCGTCCTGTGAAAGTGATGCCTCCCTCCCTGATGCCCTAAACAACTTTTATGCACGGTTTGAGGCACAAAACAACACGATGGCGAGAAAGACCATGCCCAAGCCGGACGAGCAGGTGTTGTGCCTGACTGCAGTGGATGTGAGGAACACTCTGCGCAGAGTCAACCCACGAAAAGCTGCAGGACCAGACAACATCCCCGGCAGAGTGCTCAGGGAGTGCGCAGACCAGCTGACAGATGTTCTCACGGACATCTTCAACATCTCCCTGTGCAGCGCCACTGTCCCAACGTGCCTCAAGTCCACCACCATCGTCCCCGTGCCGAAGAAGTCCACAGTGTCCTGCCTCAATGACTACAGTCCCGTTGCACTTACACCCATCATCATGAAGTGCTTTGAGAGGCTAGTCATGAGGAACATCAAGACACAACTGCCCTCTTCACTGGACCCCCTGCAGTTTGCGTATCGTCCCAATCACTCCACGGACGATGCCATCACCACCACCCTTCATCTCTCCCTCACCCACCTGGAGAAGAAGGACACTTACGTCAGAATGCTGTTTATAGACTTCAGTTCAGCATTCAACACCATCATCCCACAGAACCTCACCAGGAAGCTAAGCTCGCTCGGCCTCAACACCCCCCTCTGCAACTGGATCCTGGACTTTCTGACAGGGAGACCCCAGTCAGTCCGGTTCGGGGGCAGCACCTCCAGCACCATCACACTGAACACGGGGGCCCCCCAGGGCAGTGTCCTGAGTCCTCTGCTGTTCACCCTGCTGACTCATGACTGTGCTGCAAAACACAGTTCTAACAGCTTTATCAAGTTCGCCGATGATACAACCGTGCTGGGTCTCATCACCAAAGGCGACGAGTCAGCATACAGAGAGGAGGTGCAGCGGCTGACAGACTGGTGTACAGTCAACAACCTTCACCTGAATGTGGACAAGACAAAGGAAATGGTTGTTGACTTCAGGAGAGCACAACACACCCACTCTCCACTCAACATCTATGGGTCCTCTGTGGAGATTGTTAAGAGCACCAAGTTCCTTGGTGTCCACTTAGCAGATAACCTCACCTGGACCCTGAACACCAGCTCTACAGCCAAGAAAGCCCAGCAGCGTCTCTACTTCCTCCGGAAGCTGAGAAAGGCCCGTCTCCCTCCACCCATCCTCACAATCTTCTATAGAGGGACCATTGAGAGCATCCTAAGCAGCTGCATCACTGCCTGGTTTGGGACCTGCACCGTCTCTGACCGCAAGACCCTCCAGCGTATTGTGAGGACAGCTGAGACGATCATCGGCGTCTCTCTCCCCTCCATCACGGACATCTACACCACCTGCAGCATCCGCAAAGCAACCAGCATTGTGAATGACCCCACTCATCCCTCACACGAACTGTTCTCCCTCCTGCCTTCGGGAAGAAGGTACCGCAGCATCCGGTCCAGCACGACCAGATTCTGCAACAGCTTCTACCCCCAAGCCATCAGACTCCTTAACTGCAGAGACTGAACTGATGTTTTTTCTGTACATGTACACACACTCTTACCCCACTAATCCCAGAAAATGGAAAGCACTAAAAACCCTACTACCTCACTGGAGTCTATTGCACACTGTGTAATAGAGTAATTACTACCTCACCTGGTCCTTTTTGCACACTGCAAAATTTGCACACTGTCTTGTTATTTATTATTCTTTGTCTGTATGGTGTTGTATTGTCTGTCTGCACTTTTGCACTGTTGCACTATTGTTCTGTCTACACTGTGTTTATGTGCACCATGGTCCTTGGAGGAACGTTGTTTCGTTTCACTGTGTACTCTGTATATAGCTGAAATGACAATAAAAACCACTTTGACTTTGACTTTACCTTGTTTGGTCCAACTCCATTCCTTTAAACAGAGTTACAAGGGAAAGGAGTGAAATCCATCACTTAAGAATTGGGACTCTTTAAGCACCTAAAACAGATATAGCTATCGCAATAAAGCTAAAAGTCAGCAACCTGGCTAACCTGGTTAACTAGTTAACTTTAGAGCATTGTATGTCTTCATAAATGGGTCAGGTGTTGTAGCAATTAATTATTACTGTCAATTCCTTAATTCACCTGTGATACGGAGCTGAATTTAGCTTTTTATCAACTTTTAATTTATTTTATTTTTCCATTCCACCTTAAACGCTGCAGCCTCTGCTGACTGTTGCATCATTTAAGGTGAAATAGAAAAAGTAAGTTAGTTAGCTAGCTAGCTAGCTACTGAGATGAACTACTAGCGATTTCTAGCGAAGGCTTGTTATGAAGAAAATGTTCATAAACCATTGAAAATACACATTAAAATATGGTAATATAGTGGTTATCATAATTATTTAACAAGAACAATACTTAAAATTATGGCTTTCACTGTCCACTTGTGCTGCTATCTTACCAGTGATTCTCATAACCCTTTGTTTAGAGTGTGCCTCTGAAAAATCTTAGTTTAAAGGGTCATGTAGCCCTAACACTTCCCCTCTACCCCTCTAGCCTAACATATTGTAGTTTTGCCCTGCAGTTTAGCGAGTGGCTTAAAGAACTTTGCAACATTCTGTCATAATCTTCACTATAAAAAGAGGTTCTTCAGTTTAAAACTGTGGAAGAACTCTAGAGTAATTTAAAGATTTTACTTAGAAATGTATACTTTTAACAGTGTACATTAGGGCTGCTCAATATACCGTTCCAGCATAGTCATTGCAATGTGTGAATAATCAAATGCATTTGGTTTTGCTACTTGATGCACAATTTATTTGACTTTAATTTTGAATAGACAGAGTGCATTATTTCATGTCACGGCATGTTGAATTATTGAATTCTAGCAAAAGCATTTATATTGAAATAAATATATGAATATACATCGTTTCATGTGTAGAATATTGTCAATTTAGCTTGTTGTCTTTCAAGGTGTTGTGCCAAGTTATGCCTCCCTGCCAGAAACTGACTCCATATTAAGTGCACATGCATCACACAGAAGAATAACCATAACAGATTACCCTCAGATTGCTTTTATTTCTGATTATAAAAATGGATCGATCTACAGTTACAGTAGATACAGAAATGACCAGTGTTATCTGTGTTTTCACGTGTGCACACAGTCAGATTTCAGCACAACACCAGCTTTTTTCTTCTTCTGTTTATTGTGTAACAATAGCCTGCCTTAACGTACGTAAATGTTACACAACAGGTCAGAAAGTTAAAACCATGTTTTTTACACTGCAGATTGAACCAGAACTTTGCTTTAGATTCTGACCCAGACTATACATAAATGTTCTTAGAGCCTGGAACTGCATTTACTCCATTTTTAAAATTGTGTTCACTTTGCTAATTGCTACCATGAGGCTGCAGTCGAGCAAAAAAAATAAAAATAAAGAATGTGCTTTAGTCCTGTGGGAACCTCCACCCTCCCATAACCCCCCTCCCAATTTTCTTTCTATACATACCTCCCACACACACACGCTATCTAGCTGGCTGTGCAAGTGATTTCAACATTAGATTTATTAACAATTCACTGCAGACCACGCACCACTATTGCAATTATGCGGAACGAGCCTCTTGCCCTCCATTTCCACTGCATCCCAGCCTCTCAGTGTGAGTAAGAACTCAATGCTGAGTCTCTGAGACTCCTGCTGGTGGAGCTGGCTAAATATAACCCTGCCACAGGGTCAGGCTTTCTACAAGTGTAGGCCGCAACAGCTGGAATTAGAGTGGGCACCGGCACACAATAAAGTAAACACAGGGGTGGCACAGGAGTCCACCATAAGGATGGATTTATACACTGGCTTTTCAGGAAATGAAATGGTCTGAAAAAAGGACCGCACACACATTCATACTGCACACAGAGCTTTAGATCTTGTTATGCAAAAAATTCAAATATGCAATACGTCAATATCCTATTCAAAAGGTCCCAGCATCGCAAAATACACTGTGTCCAAATGTCTTTGGACATCCTTTCTAATTAATGCCATTATTCAGCTACGTTGCAACTAAAATGCAACAATTGATAACACAGATGTGCAAATGCACACACACACAGCTGATCTAGCACCTGTAGAGAAGACCTGCCAATAGAATATGACTCTCTCAAACATTGAAAAAATATAAACCTGTTGTCCCAGTGCCACAAAAATAATAGCTAGAGGAATATAAAAATCTCCAGAACTGAGCTGTAGGGAAACAGTGTTCTCTGGAATGATGGATGGTGCTCTATGCAATACTTCTAGGATGAGCTGAAGTATTGCATAGTATTGCATCTTAAACATTTTAGAAATTAGATTCTTACATTAACCACAGAAAATATATCCAATTTTCTAAGCAACTTAGAGGAAAAACAGAAAGAATTACAGTAACAGAGGGAATCACAGGGCATCTCACAATATGTTTTCATTCTTTGATACTCAATACATCAAAACCCTTCTCTTTGATATTTCACAGCATCTGTGTTACTGAAGAGGATAAAAATAAGTAAATACCAGGAATTATGGATTTATTGGTGTCAGTTTCACAGAACTTAACAACCAACATTCTTTAGCGCAGGTTTATCCTTTTCAATTGAATAGTGCCACCATGTGGAGTAATAAAGCAGCAATTTCAATAAGTCAAATTGGGGGCGAGTCTCATAGCGTACCCACATTTTAATAAAAACATTGATATCTGACGCCATGTATTAAAATTGTATCGCACATAAAAACTACACAATATATCACAATATTGATATTTTGTCCCAGCCCTAGAATAGAGTGCTGCTGGCAGATAAAAAGCTAAGCATTTCTTGCAGTTATGTGCCATTTCATTCCAATAGTAGTATTCCGAAAAGCACTATTCCAGGTATTTCCATTTTAATGTGAGTAAGACTTCTTGTTACTGAGATTAGTGTTGGAACACTGGCCTTGTATTACTTGGGTCTGGAAAGTCAGTGTTGTCACGCATCCCATCTCGACATCTGCGTCATATCGGTAAGCTCAGAAGCCAGAGAAGTCTGCCGAGCTGCCAAAAACAGTTTTATTGATTTTCCAGATACCCTAAGTCATGCGGTGCACTTTATGTATTGATTCATTAAGCCTTAGTGTATCGTCATCACAGTTAAAGACTATAATAATAAGCTCAATGCAAATTTGTTTACACAACAGTGAAGATGCACTGTAAGGCACGAGCACTTGAACTACTGGAGCTTTTCTGCTGTCTGCAGGCACAGATAATCATCAGTTCGTCGGGATGTGAGAATTTGAGAAGGCCATTTACAGTAATGGGGAGGAGTGAGGGGGGTCTGAGAAAGGCAGTAGGCTGATGGTAATGCACTACCATTAACCACTCTACTGTTACAGGCCATCAAACCAGACGAGCTTCATTCTGCATGTGTATGTAGAGCTGAAAGGAGGTAGCATCAGTAGCTAGCTGAAGCTGTTCCTATTTTTTTGTCTCTGTAGTTTAGAGTCAGAGACCTAGATGCTAGCAGATGTGTGGAGAAGCTAAAGCTGATAAAAGTCTAAGTGCGGTTTATAGTCTAGGCTCTGGCACTCGAGCTCAGCAATAATGTTTAATGTTCAAAAATCAGATCCCAACATTGGCTGCCGTTTTATCCAAGTAGCTTTATGAGTATTTTGACTTTTCATATAAAAAACAGTTTTGTAGGAAGTGCTGGAAGTAATGAACAGAATAATAGGAAATACTTTACAATAAAAGTACAGTAATTGACATTAGTTAAACTAATGCCTCAACATATCTGAAAAATAAAAATCGCTTTATCATGTCTTAACTAATATCAAATAATAATTATTTGAGACATTACTTAACCATTAAGTAATGTTTTTTTTATTATGTTTTTTTTTTAATAAGCACTGTTAATTAACTCGATGTGGACCGACCAAACAGTAGGTATAAAATTTTACATACCTTTAGATCTTCTTTTTACTTTATTTTATTGTTATTTAAAACAGCATCTGTCCTTTACATTGGACCAATGGATATCATAAGGAATATGTTTTATGTCCAAAGACTGCAGAAAGTACAGCATTAATAAACTGAAAAAGGAACACAATGTCACTGTTAATATATTTATTTTATTATTATTTTAATAACTTGACATGGGACTTTATTGTCAGTAAAAATTGGGTTCTGTGCAAACAGGTATTTATTTTCCCTCCATACCAATCATTCTAAATAGGGCTTTATTAGCAAGTACCTGACAATACAACATGTGTACGATGATACAGGGGCTACAGTATATTGCAATACTGTATTTCAGTGGGATATTGTAATTTTCACTGTTATATGCATGAAAATGAATTTTTAACTTTTTGTTTGATCTGATCACAGCTATTAGGGTATAAACACAGCACAAAATAAAGCAGCGTCTGATACCAATCTTGGTATGTAAACTATTAGTTATATATAATCTGAACAAAAAAACAATTAAGCATTATCATTATTAATAAAAATAGCTGAAGTATTAGATATTGCATAACATTTGAGGTGATTGGAACATTAAAGCACACATAAGAAGGACTCATAACTCTCTATTCTGAAATCATCATCATCATTATTATCATAATCATAATCATCATCCCTTCCTCTCTCAATCTCTAAAAAGCCATTACCAGCCATTACCTCTGTCCACTCCTCCTCCACTGATTCCATTAGCTGCTAAACTAGACAAGATACAAGGCTCTTTCACTGGGTCACTATGGAGACCAAGTCATTACGCTGCAGGCAGAGGAGGGCTGCGGTCCAAAACCATTAAAAACCAGTCCTCATTTTGATCTGACCACACCTGCTTTAGTTTATTACGATTATACTCTCTGGGTTTAACAGATCCTCTTAAACTAGCACTGAAATCCAACTTATCTAAAATAATTTGGACCATTTCGGGCCCAAAAACCACACGCTGAGCTGCACTGGCCTGAATTTGGCCCAAATACTTGGCTCATGCTCCAACACCCCGGTTTCCAAGTATAATATGACAATTGGCCTGTGCTGCTTTTGCCAACTCATCATTGCAGAGTATAAACCACATTTAGCCATGCGCAGCATCTTCTCACTAACTGGGTGGTCTCTGATCTTCAGCCTCTTCTACAAACAGAACTTCATCCTTATCTGAACCCAAACCAGAAAACAGCTTCTAATCTCAGGACAGACTGACAGTAGTATGGACGATGCTGACCAGTTTATGTGCCTACAGGTCCTAGCATTTTAATCGATCAGCACAAGTATTTGTGTGTGTGTGTGTGTGTGTGTGTAAAAGGGTGCTGGGGCATTACTCTGCTGCTGATGTTGGAGTTGGATGGATGGATTCATGGAGGAAGAGAGGAGTCATTAGTGAAGATGTCTCAGATCAGCAGTCCTCTCATTACTGACCATCATCACTGCTCACACTGCTTACAGACAGGAAGTACAGCACTCTCTCACTCTTTTTTCTGTTAACACATTCTCTTTGTTGCTTTCTTTTTATAATCTCTCCTTCTTTTCCCCCTAATATTATTTCATTTTCTTCAATGTATCTATTTTTTAACCCTCTCTAGTCCTTTTTCTACTGTTTCTTTATTCATCCTTCCTTCCTCCTTCAGCTTTTTATTTTTTACATCTCTTTTTCTCCCTTTATTCTACCATCTCTCCTTCTTATTTCCTTACCCAAGTCTGTCTTTTTTGACTTATTCTTTGTTCTTTTTTTCTGCTTCTCTTTCTACAGTCTTCTTTCTTTTTTTCTTTCATCTCTCCTTTTTTTCTCTCATGTTTTTTTTCCCTCTTTCATCTTTTTCTTTCTCTCTCATCTTTTTCTTTCTTTGTTTCATCTCTTACTTTCTTTAATCTCTTTCTTTTTCTTTGTCTCTTTCTTTCTTTCATTTTTTCTTTCTTTCTTCCCTCATTCTTTCAGCTCTCTCTTTCTTTCTTACTAACTTTCTGTAATCTCTCTAACTTTTTCTTTCTTTTTGCTTCTCGTTCTACTGCAGTCTCTACAGTTCCTTTATTCTTTCTTACTTTTTGTAATCTCAAATATTTTTCTTTACTTTTTTCCTCTGTCTCTCCTGCAGGAAATGAATGTTGTGCGTCTCTCTCTCTCTGTCTCTCTCTCTGTGTGAGTGTGTGTTTTACTGTGTGAGTTGAGCAGTGAGAGAGAAGAGTGGGCCATTATTATGAAACAGGAAACTGGAGCCTGAGATCTCTGTAAACTTGGCTCGCTGCTTGAACCCCTGCTTAGCTTAGAAAGAGACGGCGAGATCGCAGCCAACCTCTCCTCCACCCCCTGAGAAGAAGCAGCTCAGAACCGGCTATGAGTGATCAGGTCCGAGGAGAACACTGACACCGGATTGTTCCAGGCCCAGCGCGGGAGGATAAATAAAAACCGTGTTCTGTGTTTGGCATGGCAGCCTGTAAGAGTAAATCACAGAGAGGGAGAGGTGCGGTTTCGCCTCAGAGATTTACACAGTCTCAGCTCTGACTGGCTTCCAGAGGATGTTCGTCTGTTGTCCAGGAGGGGGCGCTGTTGTGTGGCTTTTTTTACTTCATACAGCAACACTGTGGACAGAGAAGTGTTCAGGGACTGGAGCTGATCATGATTAGTGTATCTGGGCTGTGTTGTGGATCTGATTCTGAGTGTTTGTTGGATGAGAGCAGAAATGCTGAACTTTCCCTAAAGGCTCCGAGTTTGAGGACCAACACCCTCGGCTAACGGCTCTGCAGCTGTTTGGACGATAACGCAACACGTCTCTCACAGTCCAGCAAACACTCAACTCTGCAAAGCAGCTGTTGGTTCCGCCCTGCTGCCTCCTACACACACACACACAGACAAACACACATCTACAATAAAAAATAATAAAAAAAGGGTACTTAAGCGTAAATAAAACAAATCAGTATTAAATTTTATTTAAAATATATAAAAGCGGTAACACTTTACTTGGATGGTCCATTTGAAGGCCTTGTTGATGCTCAACTGACATTCAACTAACATTCAACTGAACGTCTATTAAATGCAACTTAACCCTATGTTGAATGTAAATGATTCAAATTAGAATCTAACTCTACACTCAACCCTAAATCAACCCTAAAATCTAACCCTACACTTAACCCTAACCCTAACCTTAACCTAAACGTTAAATTTAACTCTAAACCCAATGCTAAAATGGTAAGATTAGAGTTTGGGTCAGAGTTGGATGTAGGGTTACATTCAATAGAGAATAATTTACTTTCACCTTTCAGTTCAATTGCATTTTATAGACATGCAGTTGAATGTTAGTTGAATGTCAGTTGAGCATCATCAAATGGACCATCCAAGTAAAGTGTTACCATAAAAGCTAGTCAATCATAAAAAAATATATAATTGTTCTAATCATAATACAATTCATGCACTTCTAATAGGACTTCCTGAGGCTACAATAAATAAACTGCAACTGGTGCAAAATGCAGCAGCGAGAATATTGACACGTACTAAAAAACACAACCATATCAAACCAATTTTAGCTTCCCTCCATTGGCTACCTGTTTTTTTTAGAATCAAGTTTAAGTTTTTTGTACTTGTCTATAAAACTTAAAAAGAGTGGAGAATCACTTTGTTTTTTAAGCGCCAAAAATCTGGAACACACTACTGATAAATATTCGTCAAGAAACCTCTGTTACTATTTCTAAGAAAAAGATAAAAACATATCTTTTTACATTAGCTTTTCATTATACCTTATTCTTATTTCTCTAGCTTTCAATAAGATCTCTCTTATTATTTATTTACTATAACTTTTATTATTTGGTTCTGATGTTTACCCTATTATTATCTCATTTTTATCTGTCTGGTTCTGATTGTATTTTTATTCTATCATAATTTGCATTTATTTGTTTTCGAGTATTATATTTTATTAGTCTTCATTTTAATTGATTTTTTTATGACTTGCTTGCTTGTGCGCCATTTCTTACTCTCTTTCTGCATTTTTATGTATAAAAGATGCTATATAAATAAAGTTTATTATTATATTATAACAATATCCTGTGATTAAGCATACTAGATAATGTCAGCTTGCACATCATTAACACAACAATTAATACAGCATATGATTGTAGACACTGTATATCACAAACCCGTAGTTTGTAACAGTGAAGCGTAAGTGTAAAGTGTTCATTATCAATATTTAAAAGGATCTTTATTATAAATCTGGCTCTATATGGAAGCAGCTTTATTCTGCAGCAGTGTGTGCAGTCGCTCCACCTAAAGTGGCATTTAGCTTCTCTGGCTGGAAACAGAAAGAAAAGTCCAGATCTAACAGCTTGGATGCAGATTCATGGTATCACCATGGAGCTCTGCATCCATGGCAACCTATTTTCTATTTTCAACAGACAGTGTAGCAGCCTGAGTCTGAGTCTGAGAGGAACCAGCTCTTCATTGTGTCTGGACCCGTATTTCCATCTTGCCGTCACAGTAAACTGTGTAGTCTGAGAGGGTGGCATGTGGATCTACTGTACGTCTACCCTGTACCCTGTATAACCTACAGAGCATGTTTCCAGCAGTCAGCAACAACTGCAGCACATTTTCCACCATCTCCACACCCTGATGTTCCACAGCAGCAGCTCTTCACGCTTTAAGTGCTTCTGGGGTGGAGCTTGTGCAGCTAGTCAGGCTGCAGGATGTACATTTACAAGTGCATATAAGAAACAGGACATACATTATTCATTTATAATAAGGTTACCACAGGCTTTCTTCATTCTTTAAAAGGGGGAGGGGTTCAATAGTTCTTTGTCAAAGGCAGCAACAACAACACAACACACACTGACATGCCAAAAGTCATGGGAAAGCAGTTTGTTGGGTTACCTCAGTGAATGACTTGGCAATGCTCACATCTGTAAATGTAAGTTGTGAGGTGTTACCTTGTGAGTGAGGTTGGTTAAATATATTGGCCAGTATGTTTTTGGCTTGTTAATTACAAAAGTTAGAGAGAGGTCTAGGAGTGGGTCTCAGATGGATAAGACCTTCTATCCATTTTCAGTAGTTGTATGGGTATTTAACATTTCCCGTTCCACAGTGGTATGTGTGTAACGGAAATACATCATAGAAGGCATTACCGTGACCGGCGGTGTCTGGCTAGAATTGTCCATGCAAACAGACAAGTGACTATACTATATACACAGCTCTGGAAAAAATAAGAGACCACTTCAGTTACTGAATAAGTTTCTCTGATTTAGCTATTTATAGGTATATGTTTGTGTAAAATAAACATAATTGTTTTATTCTATAAACTACAGACAACATTTCTCCCAAATTCCAAATAAATATATTGTCATTTAGAGCATTTATTTGCAGACAATGAGAAATGACTGAAATAACAAAAAAGATGCAGAGCTTTCAGACCTCAAATAATGCAAAAAAAACACATTTAAATTCATAACGTTCCGTTCAGAAATCAATATTTGGTGGAATAACCCTGGTTTCTAATTACAGTTTTCATGCATCTTGGCATGTTCTCCTCCACCTATCCCTGCTTTTGGATAACTTAATTTTTGCACCTCTGGTTCAAGCAGTTCAGCTTGGTTTGGTTAAATAAGATCATCTATCTTCCCCTACAGAAACTAAATAAAATGTTCCTCACTAGCTGCCTCAAGGGTTTTTTGCTAAAACCAATAGTTTTATATTGTTAAGGTATATTCTCTAGTCTACTGGTCTATAATTTGAGAGCTAGTTGAATGTGGTTCTTTAAAAAACCCTTTTAACTCAAAAGTTATTCAAACTCAAAAGTTATACTGTTACAAGAGAAAGAACATTAACAAATCTCAAGTACAAAATTTGTCCTCTAAAAGACCCATCCTCTCATGGGTTATTTCAGGTTCTTTTATGCCCAAAACTTCTTTCTGGCTCCTTAAATTTTTAACAGTGTAGTTTTGTGCAGTGCTGTAGGGATGCCTTGAAGCTGTAGGCCTCATTCCACAAGAGCATTTCAGAAAATCTGCATTTCTTTCACTGAATTGAGTGTGTGTGTGTGTGTGTGTAGGAGGAATGTGGTGGTCTGGTCAAAATCATCCATACTAGCTAGTTTGACACCTCACTGACCTGGTGGACGAGTGGGATGGAGAACCATCAGGGACGCATCCTTCAACCTGACGACGCCCTCCATCTCCTTTTCCAACCCACACACACACACTTACTACCAAGCTATCAACACAGTCTGCACACACCCACACACACGCATGCTATGCTCCATAAAAGCCAACTGTTCCAAGTGGAGCAGGAGGCACTTCATCTAAAGCAGGCGAGATATCTCCCTGCACATTCTTTCTCCTCAGATATGCCTGCTATCTGAGGTATGTAGCTTAGCCTGGCACATGCTAACCTAAAATACAACTCCCTAATATAATGGCATGGCATCCTGGGTGTGTCTGACGCTGTCTGATGCAAACATGGCTAATGCTAATACTAACCTAGCACTGCAGAATGTGTGTGGCCAGCTTAATTTTACAAAACAAGCAGCAGTAAACCAGTCAGCCTGAGCCTAGATAACTTCAGACCACAGTCTATGCTTCAGAAACACACCAAAAAAAAAAAAAAACAACAGCACACACACAGCATGTATAATATCGTAGTGTCTGCTTGTTCCTGGGATTGCTAATCTAAAATAGTACTACTTTTCTAAATCAAGCACCTGTAATCCACCTGGTCTGACCCTAGATAGCTTTAGAAACACACACAAACACACACACACACACAGTGCTAACGCACATAATAGGTATCGGTCGTTCTATCAGTGTTTATTGTCATGCTAAAGGTATTCTGCGGTCAGGCTAATTTTACCTCACATTAGTTCACTTTTGTATAATGTGAGCTAATATGGGCGGATTTTTATCTTCTGACGTAGCTGGCTAAAATTTAATGTTGGCGATGTTTTGGATTAGCCAAGGCTAGTGCACCCATACAGGACAGCAGAAACGGTTTAATGTGTCTTATTAAAACCATATGCAGAACTATATCAGACGTTTTATTATTTTCACACTGATTATTTATTAGTTTATTTGCTAGGATTGATTTTTTGGGGGGCTTTATTGTTCTTTTTCTTAAACCTGTTCTTACAATTGAATATAATTAAAATAGTGGACAAAATATGCAGAGCTTTATACAAGTAATAGCCCCCACAGACAAGGTATTTGTTTAGGTATGTCCACATAAACCAAATATGCATTTCCTGGGGTTATAATACTCCTCTCCAATGTAACAGCATGGCATCATGAGTGTGTCTTATGATAACTGATTGTAACATGGCATGACAGTGTATTGCATCTATGACTTTTCCAAAACAGGCACCAGTAAACCCGTCGGCCTTACCCTAGATAGCTTCAGAGAGACACACATGATGCTAATGCTAATACACACAGTATGGCTATTGTAGTGTTGGCATACTCTATGACAACAAATGCTTCCCATGCATTTCCTGGGGTTGCTAACCAAACATACTACTCCCTAATGTAACAGCATGGCATCATGAGTGTGTCTGATGCTAACTGATGTAACATTGCTAATGCTAATGTTAATCCAACAGTGCAGAATGTGTGTGGCTAGCACAACTATTCCAAAACAGGCACCAGTAAACCAGTTGGCCTGTCCCTAGATAGCTTCAGAAACAGACACACACACACACACACACACACACACACACACACACACACACAATGCTAATGCTAATTCACACAGTATGGCTATTGTAGTGTCTGGTTGCTCTGTGTCAATAAACACTTCCCGTGCAGTTTTTTGGTTTGCTAACCTATATTACTCCTCTCTAATGTAACATCATGGCGATAACATGGCTAATGGCTAATGCTAATCCAGAAGTGCAGAATGTGTCAGGCCAGCTCAGCTATTCCAAAACAGGCACCAGTAAAGCAGTCGTTCTGAGCCTAGATAGCAGGCGCACACAGTATGGCTATTGTAGCGTCTGCTCGCTCGGTGCTGACAAATTCTGAGACAATGATTCCCGTGCAGTTGCTGGGGTTGCTAAGAAACAAAATCCAGCCAGTGCTGGTGATGAATAAGCGGCACCATCTGGCGCTGTTGCATGTGCCCTCGTCACTCCGGGCCTGCAGATTTCAGACCTAAAAAACATCAAGGCGAATTGGGGAACCATTGCTGGTTTACCGCAAGCTGCTTAGATATATTGCATACAGCCATCTGTAGCACTACTTATGGGAAAAGTGCATGTGCAGAGAATTACTTTGAATTAAATTAGAAAAGTGTAATATCTGCCATGTTAAGTGGCTCTCACTTCCAGGCATTTGTAAGTCTGTTGCTACATTGCTAGATAGCTGATATGATATTCACTGTTGGTCTTATGGTGTAACTAATCGGTTGCTAGGTGGTTGAGATAATGTTGCTAGATGTTCACTAACATGTATCTAGGTGGTTGCTTGATAGATGCTTTAGCATATAGGTGCAGGTTTGATGCTATGGTATTTCCGTTCATTGCTTTGGTGTTGATTTTGCAGGGTGGCTCTTAAGGTGTTGTTATATGGTTGCTCTATTGTGGCTGTGAGATTGTTAGATGGTTGCTATGGTGTTGTTAGGTGGAAATTGTGCTGTTGCTAGGTGCTCACAAAAATGTTGCTAAAAAGTTGAGTGTACCATGACAAGGTGGTTGCTGTGCTATTTTAGTTCATTTATTTGATGTTTAGTGGAAGCTATGTTTTAGCTACATGTTCACTGAATTAAGGCTAAGTGTTTGCTACAGATGATGCTGCCAGGTGGCTGCTGTGGTGTTGCTAAGTAGTTCTTAGGTGTTTGTCACAGTGTTGCTAGGATGCTTGGTCACTGGGATTAAACTGTTTTGCTATGTGGCTTCCATGGTGTTCCTATATAATGTTGCTTTTAGCTATGATGTTTCTAGATGGGTGCTATAGAAGTGCAAGGTGCTGTTGGTGGTTGGTGCTTCAGTTTGTTACTTTGGTGTTGGTAAGTGGTTGGTAGAGTCACGCTTGTTGGTAGCTTGTCAGTTAGTTGCTTTTTTATCCCAGATGGTCTCTATGGTGCCTTAGGTGGTTGCTCAGGTGTACTTTAGTACCTCATGTGACTGGATGGTGTCAAAAGTATATCACTATGACATAAGAAAGAAACAAAAACTTTTCATTCATTTTTATGGAAAGAAATCTGTTCTGTTGCTGTACAGAAGTGGTGCATCCAATCATAAAGAAGTATACAAGCCTGAATTGTGATGTTATGATAAATCAAGTTCAATAATTATATACATTATATATATTAATAGTAGTTAAAGTCATAGCGACTGGTTGTTAATCTGAAATATTTTAAACTGGGAGTGACAACTGGGTTAAATAAAATATAAAAGCATATAAAAAAAAACACAGTGTCTGTTTAAGACGAATGAGCAATTCAGGTCAGAGCACTTTATTTTCAGCAGGTTCAGGGCCTCCACCAACTTCAGAGCCAATGCTATAATCAATTACTTCTCCTGGTTCTGCATTCTGAGCCGCTAGTTTGCCATATAATGACAAAGTACAAATACTTAGGCCAAGAAAAACTGCCAAGACTTTTACCAACCATAAATGCCAGTGCTATAATCGATTACAGGTCATGGTTTCATGCTAATCATCTGGACAGTTTGTTTGCCATAGAGAATCACAAACTGCAAAAACTCAGGCCAGCGGTCTTGTGAAAGCGCAGCATGCTCTCTGAACTGAGTTTAAGAGAAAGCACTGCACTGAGAAACAAAACAGACTATAGCCAACATGTTGTAATGACATAAAGCACAGTCCTCCGCTTCACCCGCCCAGAGGGATGAGCACGGCCCCTGGAGCAGAGTCAGAGAGCAGTGGGACAGACAGAATAGAGGACATGAGGACACAACCCTTCAGATCAGCAGGGAACGGGGCACTCTGGCTGCTCGCCCTGTGCTGGAGGTTACCAGATTCCCACGGCTGCCATGCTGGGGCTCTTGAAAATCACTTACCGGGATGTTGATGAAAGGCATGTTTTACAGTGGCCCACAGACTCATAACACAACAGCACTTGGGGAGCGAACAAAAGAGGACAGCATGGGAAAAAACAAATGTATCAGTTAAAGAACCAATTAGCAAAATGACCAGAAAGCAAAAAAAAGAGGAAATGCTGCTTAGGCCCTCACAGAATTGCACATGCAGGACAGCAGACTGCAGGAGATACTGTTATGGTAAAAGTGACCAGATGCAATTCTTTTGGAAAGGAATACATCAAGAACTTGAGAAAATGCTGAAGGTCCGACTAGCTACTTCTGCCCTTTTTCTTTTGAATTTTGATTTGTTTCTGGCTAACACAATTTACAACTGTACTTTCTCTAGAGCAACTAACATTTAGCTTGCATAAGAAAACACAAGTATTCTGGTAAATATGGCAATTGTTGATGTCATACCTTGAAGAATTATCTTAAACTGATACTTGATTATTTATTTATACTCCTTTTTATCTCTCAGCTTTACATGTATACAATGAGAGCGTGTACCCAAAAATGAAATCAAAATAGTCCTCAATCAAAACACTTCAATCTTTTTTGACCTGTCTTAAAGTTTGAAGATCTAGGGAAAATAGCAAAAAGTATTTTTTCAGTATGAAACTTAATGAGTTTATTTAATATATAATATGAACATGGTTCATCTCACATATTTGCAACCACCCCCTGCAAAAACTAAACTAAAACAAAATTGCAATGTTGTTTCAATGTTATGTAAAACTATTGATTTAAATGTTGGTCTTTCAAAAGTAATTAAGTAGTGAAACATTAACAAAAAGTTTGAACATAATTTTTTTCATGAATTTAACAAGTTAATTACCCTACTTGAAGCATTACCTGTTGTAAGTGAGGAACACCACTGTACTAAATAATGACTATATTGATAATAGTTAGCAAAGGAGTTAGTAATGAAATATTCACACTGCTTGTTAGGATTTTTTAGACATTTTTTTAGATAATTAAACACGAACCAGCTCAAATTGACCCGGGAACACCATTGATGTTCCTGACAAATGAACATAATAAGAGGGTTAATTAAGTGGTCTAACATTATGTTAACAATACACTTTTCTAACATTTGGAAGTTTGGAACAGGGCAGCGGTGATGCTAACATGCTAAGATCAGCCATTATCCATTAGCCTCAATTCTAACAACCACCGTATCTAAAACAACCTAAATATTGCATTTGTCTCCACATTCAAACTCCTAATTCCTATTAGAGTAACACAGATTTGACCTCTAGTTCACTTTGGTCTGGTTAAATTTTGCAACAACCACTAGTAGAGTACATTTTAATGAAGAGAATTAAATAAAATAAACCCAGTGCTTTAAATTTTGCCAAATGTGAATTAAAATCTAAATCCAGCTTGTGTTTGCTCTCCCTACACGCTTGATCTTTTCTCCAAGTGTGGGTTATTTGGAACCAACGACAAAACACAGCTCGACAGGAACAAATGGTGCAATCAGCCGTCTGTCTTTTGTTAGGGTCGCTGGAGATGTCATGTGCTGTGAATGTCACACACATTAGAGAATGAGCTTTATTATGACCTCACTTCCTGAGTCTCTGGAAAATGTTAGGCGTTTTCCCCTTTTCCTCCCCACACACCCCTTTAACAAAGACTTACTGCACATCATGTTTGTCTGAAGAGGAATAAACGCGAAGAGCCTTTTCAATACAGAGAGCGACACTAGCCAGAAGAGTTTCAGCAGTGACACATCATGAGTCTCAAAATGCGACTAATTTGAGAATCTCAGTCTTTTATGAATTGCGCTTCTGTAGTCTTCTATAAAAGAGATGTTTTGAACTTGAGCAGTCAGACTGTGGAATGCAGTAAAATTAGATCCACTTAAACAGACTGCAGTCAGCCAGGCCTGTAGTGTGGGAAAACTAAAGACGGGACGTACACACTCTCTGCCCTCTGAACTCTGTAAGTAACTGGGGGTGTGGCTGATACCCACATTCCAGAGAGCGGACCATATATAACATAACATAAGAATTGATTATATCAATTATTATAGCAGTTATTTTTGGCTTCATGTTTGTTTTATCCCAATTAGGAATTGACATTTCCAACCCCTGTGCCCTTTTGTAGCAGCCATTAGGGAAAGACCACCAGACTACTATTTATAGTAAAAATCATATTTGGAATAAGTGGCAAAATATGACAACAATCATAGAGACATAGAAAATGTTGGGCTTAAATAATGCAAAAAAGTCTACAGAAGTCTGCAGAAATCTACAAGCTATACCAAACATGTTTGAATAGTGAGCAATGAAATGTTTTTGAATGTTCTGATTAAAAAAAGAAACAGCTTCAAGAGCATGTTGATGTTTCAGTGATTTGTATCGGCGAGAATAGCTTCTCTATAACTGCCATTTCCTAGGCTCAGAATGCTGACAAATGTAATTTTAGTAAAGTGTACAAAACAATGCACACAAGAGCTGCACTACATCATGTAATCAGAGTCATCTATCTCTCAGCTTGTCCAGAAATGCATGTGTAAAGCATGTCCTTAGGGGGTGGTTCAAAAAGCAAGCTGATGTTGCTGATGTTATTAATAAAGCCAATTGTCTTCAGGCCACCTGATAAAAGCTACTCACTGAGGCAGCAAACAATATTTAAAGTTCCCATTTACTACCTGGCATTTCTAATCAATTCTTCTATAAAAGGCGACATAAAAAATAATTACTACCACTGAGAACCTCCCTCAATGCTGTTGTCCATTTTCCTCTTCTCCTCAGTGAATTTCTTGATTTAAATGTATATTAATATGAATTGGAATCTAGCTGTAGTGTATCAGAAATGTATCAGATTTGAATAACTAATCTGAAATAAATAAAGATAGATATAGTGTAACACATCAAAGTCACATAGATCAGATTCGGGCCACTTATAACTGCTATGTGAACGCAAACGGTCATTAAAGACTATTAAAAAACATAATCAATATGTAGAAATGAGTTCCACTGTAGCATCCGTTTCCACAAGTAAAAAAAGAGGTTTCTTGCTTAGTATTAGTCAGAAGATCCAGCAAGCACTAAGCAGAAGCAGCCAGACTACATCAATACAAAAACTCAAACACACACCATTATCCTCTTAAGAGATCACACTCTCCCCTTTTCACTTTCTCCACTCACTACAGCAGGGATACAGCTGCTCTGTCAGGTCCAGTGGTTTTAATGAGAATAAAACATTATGGGATTACTCAGGTGTCAGGATTGATGCCATTACCAGTGAATCTTCAACAACAGTCCAAACATTTGTGCTACCAGAGCCACAGTGAAGTGCTCTATGATTTACATTTGACTCTAAGCTGGCCTCGCCTGAACTTTCTCACACTTGTGCTCTCTTGCAGATGCACGGTGTGATAGGAACTGTTAAGAAGGACCATACTGTTGCCGTCATGAAACAACCTTGTATTTACAAAACATGAAGGAGGTCAATGTAATAAAATTTGGTTTCATGTCATTTTGCATTTCTATTGGTCCATTCATCATATCATAACTGTCAGATTTAACTTTTAATTATTAAATTCAACTAGGTACACCCACTGCTAATACAGGTAGGGCTGCAACGATTAATTGATATAATTGACAATGTTGACCAAAAAAAAATATTAGTGATGGCTAACCATTAATTTGTTAACGCAGCACAAAAAGTGCTGAGAATATAAACGTAATGGGCTCACTTACACAGTTTACACTCAACTTATATATAAGATAAGGCTACACGATATACCATTTAAGCATAGTCATCGCGATGCATGCTTGAGCAATAGTGACAACGCAGGACGTGTGATGTCACTTAAGGCAATTAAATCAAACACGTCATGTTGCAATGTTTTGATTCTTGACACAAGAAGTAGATACACAGCGCTGTCTCTATGTCTGTGTAAGTGACAGGCTGCTGCTGCCTGTGAAGCGGGAGGGAGAGCGCGAGGGGAGGGAGGGGGTGGGTGGTGCAGGAGTAAACACAAGGTAACCGCATGGCCTCCATCCACAGGGTTGGCCATGTGCTTGTAAACGCACGTGTCGAAAGCTGTGCACCTCAGTCCAGCACAGTTTTGCAAAGATATTTCCAGTTATAGCTGAATTCACGCTTTTAATCCCAAAAAATGCTCTTATTTATCATTTAAAAATCAATTTAAATGCCTGATTAAAGGGCCGATTACTGTTGTTTTGCTGTTTTCCTAAGGTTTTAAGTGCTCGGCGCTGACTCAGCTCTTAATCGGTCTGCATGCGAGGTTGGGCCGGGGCTGGTTACGTCATGGGCCCTGTATTGTTTAATGTTGAGATCGTGCAGCCTTATTATAAGATATTCACCCACTAAAAATCAATCCTCTCCACATTTACACATTTAATCATCTTCTGAGCATTTAAATCTCACTTCAGCTGTTTCTATGATTATAAAGTAACGAAGGACATGGCAGAAATAATCGTTGACTAATCAACCAGTCCCAAACCACGCCCAAAGCCAAGCATAAGCTATAGTGGTAGAAAACACGTGTTATTACTGGGACTGATTTGGACATTACAAACAGGCCAGATCATTACAGCCCACCTGAAATCTCAGATGGGTCCCATCTATGCCCCATATGCAGAGTACAATCCAGGTGGGGTCCATGCTGATCTCCTCCTGGTCCATCATTAACAATCATATGTGTGGCTATATGAGTATAAACACACAACTTTCAGGCTCCCAGATGGGTAAACTATCCAGGTCCCACGTGGGCATGTTATCTGGGACGTTGTACACTGTACACTATATAGGACAGTGCATTGTGGGATTGTTAACTGCACTAAAATTCGGCACTACATTTGTGCACTACACTAGACTACACTACAGAATGACACAACCACAAAGTAGTACACTATATAGTGAACAGGACAGGACATGGTTTCATACAGCTCTGGTCTAGGGTCGCTGAAATGCTCAAATGAGTCGACCTATAAACGACCTCTGGTCTGAAATTAGAAATAAGCAGGTTGAAATATTTGGGCAAATAAGTGGTTAAAAATGAGATCCTCAGGGGTGAGAAAGTGAATTCAGACGCTCATTTTCTTTGTGCGGAACTTTCGGAAGGCTGCAGTGATCCATTTGTATCCCGACAGCCAGGAATAGCGCAACATTTAATCATCGTCCCGACATCTTCCACTCCAATAACTCCGCTTCAGACAGTCTGCTTTAACAACACTCTGCAGGTAAAGTGGGCGGTCCTACGTAAATGTGTTTATGTTGTGACATCACAAACACGATACATTACAGGCAATATTTCAAAGTATTGTACTGTGCAGACTGTTCAAAGTCCTTTATTAACCAATTCATACTCTACCATTCTGACTGTTTTTGGAATGAAGCTTAATATTAACAAACCATCCAATCACAACAGAGGCAATTTCCATATGTGAATTACATACTGGATAGTTTAGGGATGCACTGATTTTTTTATTTATTATTTTTGGTAAAAAAAAAAAAATGCAATAATTTAACTTTAACATTAATTTAGCACAATTTCATTTACCAGGGTTTACGAGGACTTTTCCAAAACATTTTGGAAGAATTAGGGTTATTATTTAGGACTATTTAAATTGTCAAATATTTGGTGCATCCCCAGTATTAGGCCTAGGAATGTCACAGCAACACTTTTTTGCACAATAAATTATTCTGGAAGTAACAATGGTAATATGACAAAATAATAAGAATAAGAATAAGAATTATAAGAAAAAACATAATTTAAATAATGAGACAATTATAACATTTAAAGAGAAATATGCTCTCTGTAATTAAAAAGAGATATTGTAATTGTTACAATATTATTTTAAAGTTATTAACAAATACCTAAATATATAATTTTTAAACATACCGGTTAAACATACAAGGTCATACACGGTAGTGTCTCTCCTTACTAGGAAAAACAAAGTAGGCAAAAAATCTGCAAACATGATTGAGTTCATATTTTTACATATATTACATAATAAAGTTAGAAATATAATTATTGTGATGGGTCTTATTAAGCTACTTATCTAATTAGAATAATTATGTTATCTACTTGTCATATAATATTTGGACATGACCTCAATCATTTGTAGCATTAAATTGTCTTAAATGGACAGTTATATAATTTATCACAATCACTTCTGGGACAATACATTGTCCAGATCAATACAAAAACAGTTAATGTGACAGGCCTACTTAGTATATTTACATTATTAAATTCATTTTTGTAATTTGGAAACACTGTATTGTACATCACACTCCTTCATTAAACTCACCCAAGAGAACTCTGTTTTCTGAGTCACTGGCCCTTTAAGAAAAGCTCTTTAAGTATCTGACACAAGCTTTTTTTATAAGGCCATGCATATTTAACTCTGCATTTTCAGGACAGACACTTTCACCACTGAGCCGCACGGTCCTGCTCCAAGCTCTTGAACCTCGCCTCGCCACACCCCAGTCCCCGACAGAGGGAGAGACTCGGAGCTGGAATTGAACGTATCCCGTCTGGAGCTGGCCACCGTACGCTGGAAAACACATACAGCGCAGTGGTGAAGTCTGGATATCATTATACTCCTACCCGCACTGTCACTCTCTAGCCCCGCCCTCTTTATCTTTTTACTGGACCTACTCTTTTCCAGGCCTCACACTCTCCTTCATTCCTTTCCTTCTCACTCACTTTACTCATTCCTCTTTCCCAATCTATTGTTTCCTGTGAGAGAAGAAAGAAATCGTACCATGATATCAGTGAGCCGTGCTGTCAGGTGCTTCGGTTTTCTCACAGTATCATCAGGACCAGGTTTAAAAAAAGGCCAAAACACCAACTTTACAAGAGAAGGAAAATAAATCTTCCCGACTTTCAATGTAAGTCAATAAAAAAAATGTATTTCAAATAATTTTGGAGCATTTTTACTGGTCCAATCATCATGAAATATAAAATTATGAAAAAACAAGTGCCAGATTAACATGTGGTTTTATGTGCTTTCCCTGCTTCCAAACACCTAATTCAACTAATCAATTAATTAACACGCTCTTTCAGAGTTGCAGTGGGTGTGATAAAGCTAAAATGTGCAGTGCAGTCTGCCTCAATCACTGTGTTAAAAAGTGAAAAACTGGAGATATGGAGGCAGATTTTTGCTAGATGGAGACAATACATGCATATAATGGCTAAAAAAGAACAAATACACTTGTATTATTTTTTTTTTGCATTGAATTTGACCATACTGCTAACATTCTTAAACATACTGTTTGAAAACAGTCTTCCTTTTGAAAAGAAATCCTGCTTTAATATTAATACTGCCTTTGTATCAGAAGAAAAGAAGGTGGTCATATGGATATGTTTTTTTGAGAAAGTGATTAGCCCTTATTAACATCCAATACATATAATACTGCTCTATTCAATTGCAGTTATAACTTCCAGTCACAAGGGTATTTTAGGGTTTTGCAGGGTCTAAGCATTGTTCCTATCACTGGAAATTGCTGGGTGCACCCCCCAGTTGTTGGGTGTGTAGATTAGCCCATTTCACCCTTCTAAATGATTTAAAACGATGCTAGCCATTGCATATGTCTGTTAAGTGAACTGCCATCAGAATTGATAGTTTAGTGTTCTCCTCCAAGCGTGTTTAACCATCCCACAACACCTAGCCTTAATTCTTACAGCACTGATAGTAATATGTGAGATTTAATTAGCTGGGAAATGAGTTTGTTTACTTGGAGCGTTTTCTCCCTCGGTTTGGTTTGATTTCACCTAAACCTAAACGCACCAAAATATGCACCAATAAACACGAGAGCACGGTGTGTCTTCTGATTGGTCAGAGGAGCAAGAAAGTATATATAGAGAGAAGATTCTGTGTTCCAGTGCGAATATCTGTGCAGTTTAAAGATGCTTTAACACAGAACACTAAAAACACTGTGCATTTAAATAGTGTTTGGACATGTAGTGCAAATGTACATGTAGTAAACAGAGTTGCGGGGCTGCAAGTAGCAAACGCAGCACACACAGCGTGTGTAAACAGCATGGAGCAGCAGAGACAGTGTTTGTTCACAGCTGTTGTAATTAGCAAGATCTGGCTAATAGATCATATTAAACTGTGCCTTATCAGCAGCTTACCTCAAATAAAAGGAGTATGTTTAATAGCTGGACAAACAAATTCTAAAATATTTGTGTATTTTAGTAACAGCAATTGATCACTGTATGTAATTAACCACATTTATGATTTATCTCAGTTCTTCCATGATCTACTGACATTTTTTGTGGCCCTCCCTCAAATGCCTCAATATAAGGAGAGAAAGCAATTAGCATTTTCCATGCAGACAGCCCATAAATTACATGTGCCACCTTTTACTACAGGACACATCGGCAAAATGTCTCCAAATTGCAACTGAAATTGCAGTCATAGGTTCGGTGCATCAGTGAGCTCATCAATGCTTTTACACAACTATAACCCATCCCTACTCTCCTCAGAGCCCCACCCTCCTCCGCCTGTCCCGTGCGTCGCCGCTCTGTCTCTCGGGCGGCTGCTGCAGTATCAGGGAGGACTGCTCGGTCACATTAATCAGATGCTAAACGGAACAGTCGGACTACAGCGGATGACAGATGAGTACCTGCAGCAGCCTGCTGCTACTGCTGCTTCTGCTGCTACTGCTACTGAGCACGACAACCAGGGGATGGAGGGAGGCAGAGTGCAAACAGCAGAGACAGAGCTACTGAGGGGGTACCAGCAGGAGATACACAGAAAGAGAGAACAAAATATATACACAGAGAATAAATATAGATTAAAAATAATAAACCCATAAATTAAATATATACATGTTTGGTGTCCAAATTCCAACGCTTTTTTATCATTCACTGACTAGTGTGTTAGGTGCCATGCTAAAAGCATCCTGCGTTCACTTTGCTTAAACGTAGCTAATGCTAACGCTAGCATCACGTCCACATGCTGTTTCATTTAGTGAGGCTAGACACCCAGACAGAGCAGCATAAACGAGTTAATCTGCTCTCGTTATACAATATTTTGACATGATGACAAAATCAATCAGTGGAAGATATTTAGAAGTGGCTATTTAAATTCTCATGTGTAGCACTGTGATTTTTATTCAGATTTTGCACAACATGATCCAGTTTAACAGGATTTTTTTACACTTTCAGTAATGTAATGTATCTTGATGATATCCTCGATATGCTTTTTAAAGCATATTTTATCGATACAATAAGAAAATTTACCACAGTATGATAAAATATCACACCTCTGCACATACAAACACAAAGATCTGCTTAGTTGTGTAGCATGTATACCATGTAGCCTGTACAAAGTTTATGGTAATTACATTTGTTTTATATTATTCTTTGCCAGCATGTTAAATTCTGCAAACAGCATACTCTAAAAGTTGCAAAAAAAGTAATTTTGACTTATTTTAATAAAGAATCACTTATAGCGCCAAGGATTTGCATATAACTATAAATTAACTAGTTAAACTAGTAATAAGCCCAGTGAATTGCTATTGGGCTGTATCTGCAGCCTAGTTTTTATGTATGGGCTCCTGTATGGCATGTTGTGAAATAAAGTCTATTTTCTTTTTCAAAAAAGGCTGACATTTGGGTTCCATAAAAATAATTCAGAATTGTAGCAAAATTTAAATTCAGTATCAACAACATGAAGTTTTCGATGCACTTTGTTTCCTTGCAGTTACTGAACCAGAACTGAACCATTGTAGAATTAACACACTTTGCTTTAACACAAGCTTGTGGGGCGGAACTGTATGTGGTTAGCAGCCTCTGCAGGGTTGACAACCAGTGGGATCCATGGACCAGCACATCCTGTTTTAAACGTGCGAGAGGAGCACCATGGGAAAACGAGGAGATAAGTAGAATAAGGTCAATGACCTGGGAAGTGTGCATCTCTTCAGCATGACCTCATCTTTTCCAAACCTCGTCTCAGGGCTTCCACACCGTGCCAATGAGAATCAAGAGAGCACAAAAAGAGGAAAATGAGAGAAGAGCTTTATTGCGACAATTACTACATGTTTATTGTAGCGAGTCCATCTCTGGTTAATTTCTACACATCTGCAAGACATGAAGGAGACGTTCGTTTATCCCGAGGGTCTCTGCAAATCACTGGATATTACACAAACGCTGCTATGAGGCTCTGGTGGATATGGTGCAACTGTAAAAACAGTGCGAGGCCAGCGGAGCAGGTCAGACAGACAGACAGACAGACAGACAGAGAAAGAGAGAGACAGACAGAGCACTGCACCTTATGCATTAGAAAGAGTGACATACTGTATATGGAGAGAGAGAGAGAGAGAGAGAGAGAGACAGAGAGAGCTTTCTCAAATCTGGATTACAGATTGCAGGCCTGACCTTGAAAGACTGCTTGGAAGATTTCAGATTCAGGCTTGTGGTGTCAGCGTATTTAACGCTATTCATTAAAACCTAAAAATGAGGGCAAATGGTGGCTATAAGCTCATCTCTTTAAATGCTTGGATTTCTGACGTCAGATCAAACTCCTAAAAAAGGACAAGAATAAGATAATCCGACACGCTAATGAAAGAGTACAGCTGTATTGTCGCTGTCTCAAAACTATGCATTTACATTGTATTTTTTATTTGTGTTTTTTGACACAATGTGAATCTTGCAGTCTTTCTTCATATACTGCTAATTCACCATCAGTGCGACACCAATAATCATTATTATTATTACAGACTAGACAAACACAGCCGCCTCGTTCCAATTCAAACAGTTCTGATTATGCAACGGTTTGAACGGCAACACCCCAAAAAATGTGTTTGTTGATACGTGAGGCCAGAACAGACTTTTCACATTAATTTCCTCCTCCCAGTACTTTGAAGATGAGATCACTATCGCCTCAGATGACAAACTGCCTGAGTTCAGCCAGTTCACGATGGAAAGGGAAAAAGAGAGAGAGAGAGAGAGAGAGAGAGAGAGAGAGAGAGAGAGAGAGAGAGAGAGAGAGAGAGAGAGAGAGAGAGAGAGAGAGAGAGAGAGAGAGAGAGAGAGAGAGAGAGAGAGAGAGAGAGAGCGATTGATCACTAATGGATTATGTGATTACAGTGTGTTTCTGATATTGAAGGTGAAGGCTGGGAGTTATAGCTTAATTTGGTTTGTTTGGCCTGATCTCTCTCTCTCTCTCTCTCATACATCCACAAATAAACGCACTGTCCCACTATTCCACACGGAAACGTACACTCTACCCACATATGGTTATGCTATTGTACTGCAGATGTTCTGGACTGTGATTTGTAAATGTGATCACGGAATGCTGGCTTTATTTTGTACCTGAAGTTTTCATGGTATATAACTTTAGTGACTTATTTCATTTAATTGACAATACAAACCCCAGTGTATTATATCATTTTGTGTGCTCAACTTCATTTTATTTGTTAAAAGGTACAATAAGTATTTTTCCCCACAGTAAAATGCCTGTAAAATGAAATTATTTAACAATTAGAATTACTGAACATAGTGGCATGTTGTGAGGGTACAAGGCAGTTTTGTGCTGCAAAATGTCTGCAAACTGACCTGTAAATACTATACATTGTACCTTTAATACACAAATAAGTTACATCCATATATAAATATATAAATTAAGACTATACTGTGCTAAATAGAAGTATGTTAGCCATGTCCAGAAGCGACACTGACTTCCCTGGGCTTGGAGGCATCTGAGATCGAACACGACGTGTGTGTGTGTGTGTGTGTGTGTTTCAGACAAACTCCATTAATTACACACACTGACTGAAGCAAAAGTTTGAGGATCGACTAAGTACCAGTTTGAGCCTTTTACATAATCTGATGATAAGAGAAATGCTAAGTATGAAATCTGGCATATGAGCTTGTTATGAGACCCACGAGACCCGACAGGTTTGATGAATCATCTCAAATATTTAGGCTAAGCATGGTGAGCCTTATCCGAGGGCAACTCAGGCTACAGGACTTCCACCTGATGCCCGGGCTGCTGGCATCAGACAGAAAAGGCTTGATATATTTATGATGGATTTCAGCTTTGCACAATCACAGATACTGAATATTAGTACATTTGTTTGCCAAATTAACATATTTAGAGCATCAGCAGAGCATCACAGATGCTATTCTTGAAAAGTATGTTTTCTTAGCAAATGTTTTCTAACAAAAAAATATATATGTTTATCATAAGAATTCATGTACACAGCCTCAACAGAATCAATGTATTGTTACACCCTTATCAGCATGTTCAGACTCTATAGAGAACAATTTGTCAACCTATATGGACTCCTAAGTGCACTGAGGAGTATAATACTCTGCTGTATTAGAGTGATTTAAAAAGGAAGTGATTGTTTAAAGCCTCATACTGGAGCTAAAGTTTCCTGGAGTTCTCAACGAATTCTCAGGAAGTTCACAGCCTCGATTAATCACCAATTACTGAAATACAGCATTGCATTGTTACTCTGAGGAGAGCATTTTATAGCTTCCCTGCTTCCGTTACGCCCAACATTAAGGAAAAGTGATACATTAGTCACAACTGCCAAGATCTTTGAGATGTTATTTAGATGAATGCCTAGATTATCAAGCAAGCTCCACCCCCTACCACCCAGCAAATGTTCACACCCAGCCCCACTCAAACCAGATAGCAGCCCCTCCCACCAATATAACCTCCAGTTGCCAACCGCCAGTCAACAGTCCATCCAGGGGCTTTAGCTACTGTACATTGAAGCACTGCTATGGAATGTAGACACCAGTGTCAAGACATAGTAATCATTCCACACCAAGCCACACTCATGCTAACACCTCTGCGGGTAACAGCTAGTCTCCCGAATTACTTCAGTGGATCTGTTACATTCAAGAGCTTTTTTCCTGACAGTTTGTGCAAATGTGCACACTGACACAGCTTGATAAATGGAACAGGATAATAAATGGAACAGATAATAAACATGAATAAAGCCAGGCAGGGTTATGTAGATAGTTATAAAGCCTGTTTAGGGGTTGGGAATGAGATGGTCAAATTCAATCAAATTCTCACAGCAATGCTTCACAATACTGTAGAAATCCCTCCCTGAAACATTGAAGAGTAGGTGTCCCAATACTTTTGTCCACACAGTCTAGCACCTCTGTGGCCAGCCTATGCAAGTGATAAGATCTTCATTGAGAATCAGGAACAGTGATTTCCTCACTCTGCTCACTTTCAGACAGCCGCTGCCATGTGTTGTCCTCTGTATTCCTGGAGTCTGGATGAGTTATGGGGTCATGGTCAAGCCCTGCACTGAGAGACAGCTGTGGGCCTTTGACCGTCCAGCCCAGGCCGTGTCCGTCCATCCAGCCGGGGGAGCGAGGGCGGATGGGGATGGATGGGAGGATAAAAGACTGTGTTTAAACTGTTTAAACAGAGCTGTAGAATACATCTGGAGGACTGCAGGAAGTGAAGAGAGTGTGAGGAAGAGATTCTGCCAAATGTCACGAAGATAGTGATGAAACAGACCACACGCTCCGGACACTCACTTTTAATTGAGAAGAGAAGAGAAAAGAAGAGAAGCCCTGAAAAGAGAAGAGAAGCACTGAAAAGGGGAGAGAAGAGAAGCCCTGAAAAGAGAAGAGAAGCCCTGAAAAGAGAAGAGAAGCCCTGAAAAGAGAAGAGAAGCACTGAAAAGAGAAGAGAAGCCCTGAAAAGAGAAGAGAAGCCCTGAAAAGAGAAGAGAAGCCCTGAAAAGGGGAGAGAAGAGAAGCCCTGAAAAGAGAAGAGAAGCACTGAGAAGAGAAGAGAAGCCCTGAAAAGAGAAGAGAAGCACTGAAAAGAGAAGAGAAGCCCTGAAAAGAGAAGAGAAGCCCTGAAAAGAGAAGAGAAGCCCTGAAAAGAGAAGAGAAGCCCTGAAAAGGGGAGAGAAGCCCTGAAAAGGGGAGAGAAGAGAAGCCCTGAAAAGAGAAGAGAAGCACTGAGAAGAGAAGAGAAGCCCTGAAAAGAGAAGAGAAGCCCTGAAAAGAGAAGAGAAGCCCTGAAAAGAGAAGAGAAGCCCTGAGAAGAGAAGAGAAGCACTGAGAAGAGAAGCCCTGAGAAGAGAAGAGAAGCCCTGAGAAGAGAAGAGAAGCCCTAAAAAGAGAAGAGAAGAGAGGCCCTGAAAAGAGAAGAGAAGAGAAGCACTGAAAAGAGAAGAAAAGAGAAGCACTGAGAAGAGAAGCACTTAAAAGAGAAGTGAAGAGAAGCACTAAGAAGTTAAGCACTGTGAAGAGAAGAGAAGAGAGGCCCTGAAAAGAGAAGAGAAGAGAAGCACTGAAAAGAGAAGAGAAGCACTGAAAAGAGAAGAGAAGAGAAGCACTGAGAAGAGAAGCACTTAAAAGAGAAGTGAAGAGAAGCACTGTGAAGAGAAGAGAAGAGAAGAGGGCTGGGCTGGGCTGAAGAACAGAAAAGAAGTAAGGGGGTGAGGTCAAGGGATGTTAGGGCTGGGCGATATGGAAAAAAATCTTATTACGATATAGTTTTTCATATCAGCCGATATCGATATGTATCACGATATAAATCAAATCACTTTCTGTTACACTTAAAGGTTTCTATTTTTACTCAGAAGTGACAGAATAAGGGAGTTATGGACAAAATCACTAGCAGGCTCAGAGCCTTGTGGACAGACACTAGGATGTTAACATCTTGCCAGGTGGGTACAGCTTTTAAATTAATTTTAAAAAGGGGACAAATATATAAACTAAAAAATATGTAAGACCCTTTACATTATATGTCTGTTTAATTTAAATTGCAATAACACTTTATTTATTTTTATAAAATTATATTTAATCAAAAGATCATTCCCCTCCCTGAATGCAGGCAACTACATAAAGCAAAATACAAGAGTATATCACAGTGTTCATTTTGACAGGTGATTTTGATACAGTCTTAGTCTTTTCACTAAAATGTATAATAGTTTTAGTTACATTTTAGTCTATCGGATATTATTAGTTTTAGTCAGATTTCAGTCTAGTTTAATTTTGGTCATATAAAAAGTATGTATTACATATGTTTTACTGTTTTTCTATTTTCTATTTGTTGTAATTTTAGATAATTTACTGCTTATGTTTTTTTTTAAATAAGAGCCTTTAGTTTTTTTTTCATTTAAATTAAGCTAACATTTAAATATTTAAAAAAAAAAGTGGCCTATAATGGAGGTGGGAGGAATAAAGTCAAGTTTCTGAAATGATCCACTTCTACTGCAGTACAGATTTATACTAACATTACTGGCTTTCAGTAGACTAGACTTACATTACTTAAGTGTATTTAAAACTCCAGTTCAGTAACAGCAATGTTTAGCTCAGTTCAAATACAGCTAGACAGATTATATAATCTTCTGTATTTAGTAAAATATCCAGCATAACAGACTCTCTATCTGTTAAAAACTATAAAACACAAAGACAGAGGAGAATGCTGCCCTCAGGGTTTTCTAACAGAAACAGTGAGAGTTAGGAAAAAAGATGGAAAGTGCTTCCTTTCTGTGTGTTTATATACTAACCCCTCACTCGTGCTGAAGTTAACCTTAATTTACACGAAACGTGGATTAACACGGCTAACGTGCGTTACCCATTAGTTTATTAGAATGTAAAAAGCAGTGAAAGCATCTTAGCTAATGATGACAGATTGCACAGATCCCTTTTACACCTAAACATCGCTAACTTTAAACTGGAGACAAGCTAATCTAACTAGCAGCAAACAGAGCAGCGTTTACCTGCCTTCAGAAATCTGAACAAGCTCACCTCTCTAAATATCTTGGAGACGCATGCCTCATATTTAAAAGGTGAGTTTTCCAGTGTAGCGCCGCTGAATAGTATAAATGAAGTTTATCCAGTAAATGGGAGAGAAGGAGCCGCTATGTGAGGAGTTCAGAGTGGAGGGGCTCGGGGGGTGGGGCGGAGGGGGATGGTGGAGAGGGGAGGGGAGGGGTTGTACTGGGCTGAGCAGCAGTTCAGCGTGCTGCCTGATCTCGTGCTGCGCCTTTTCACAACGCTACTTAAACGGGAAATAGAAAATTTAGTTTATCGAATTTCTCGCCCCGACTTATCGCGATATATAGTTTCCTCGATAACTATCGATATCGTTTTATCGCCCAGCACTAAGGGATGTAGAAGAGAAGAGGAGGAGATGAGTGAGAGAGTGAGGTCCAGAGCTGTATAAGTGTTGAGAAGAGGAAGAGAGTAGTAAAGGACAAAGGTCCAGGGTTGTAGAACAGCAGAGAAGCGGAGGAGAGGAGTGAGGGACTGAGATCCAGGGCTGAAGAGGAGGAGAGGAGTGAGGGATTGAGGTCCAGGGCTGAAGAGGAGGAGAGGAGTGATGGACTGAGACCCAGGGCTGAAGAGGAGGAGAGGAGTGAAGGAGTGAGGTCCAGGACTGTAGGCCTCACCCAGTCCCTCAGGGTCTCTCTCATTTCCTCTAATTCAGTTTGGGCTCAGACAGCCGTTAGTGCGTCAGCGATGGCTCCACTCCGACAACTACAATCAGCACACAAATATCTCTCCTGCTATTAGACTCAGCTCAGCTCAATACCATACTCCACTAAATACTACAAAACAATACTATAAATATGTCCTGTCTTTATTCTTATAATCATATTAAGCTCATACAGCTATTAAGTCTTTAGACCTGTATTAAATGGGCCTCAATTCAACGTTGTGCTCTGTCTCAGTACTAAGAAGTGAATAACTATTAACTAAAGGAGTCTGAACGAAGGTTCAATGTAACAAGGTTTGTTACATTATGTACATTTGACCTGGTTAGTTTTTATTTCACACTGCAGTTTAGTGAGTGCACTAAATAAATTCTCTTTCCAATTGTTGTGTCGAATTCTGCCTCTCTACTAGAATCAACCTTTAGACTAAATGTGCTACACCCAGCAGAACAAGCAGATCATATAAATAAGGGTTAATCTACAGTTACAGTAGATACAGGAGTCACCATGCAGCCATATTGCTGTGTTACGTGCATGCATCAGAAGGTCATATTTCAGCACGGCCAGTTCTTTTTCTTCTTCTTCTATTGTTTTCTGTAATTGGTCTGATAATCAGAACCATCTAGAAAAGTGTTTTCTCACTGCCTTTCAAACCATACTATGGATTATTTGATCCGGACTGAAACCACCGCCTTTAGTTAAACAATTTTTGATCCTTTGGTCTGAATTAGAGCTGAACGAACGATATTGGGGGGGGGGGGAACAACAACAAAAGCAATAGTTTTCTTTTCTGCTATTAATACTGCAGTCTCAAAAAATACTGACATTTTTGTCAGGTGTCACCAAAAGTCAATGATCGAACATTATGTTATGACATTAATGGTGCACTCATGTGTCCCAATTATGGATAAAAAATTAATTATGGTATATACATGAACAGAATAGATATGACATTTAAAAGTGTTACTGTATGCAAAATGTGATGACAGATTCGATGCAGCATCATAATATGGCCTTTAAGTCAAACCTAAGTCACTAAATCTTAGATTAGCAGCTGAAAGGTGAACAACACTGCATTAAAAACAGCGTGTACACTGTGTAAACATTGGAAATTAAAGGCGTATAATACTTTAAAAGGTGTACACTGAGTTTTGGTAAACGTTTGACCCTCTAAACCCATCAGAGTTCACCACTGTCCGTATTACATGGTACAAACACAACACTCGACCATCAAAAGCAGACACTCTGCGATCAGATCATAATCTCTGCACTACTGCCAAGTGCTGCTCCTCTCCAAACACATGGGCTCATGGCCTCCAGTGGAAAATGTAATTATTTTTATTTCCTTTGAGGTCACAAATGGACTTAGCCAGTTTCCATTTGAACAACAGGAACAGGCAAATGGGCCTCAGTATACCCTCCATCCCCCCAGAATCCCCCCAAAGCTACACACTGTGCTGGAGTGTTGTAAGATTCTCAGACTCTGAACCCAAAAATAAAGGGTCAGAATTCCAGCCAGTCCCGAGAGAGGCAGCTGGGAAAACATGGCGATAAACGGCCGAGAGATTCGCCTTGCTTGGCTTGGTAGTCAAATACTCACGCAAACGCCTTAAAAAGAGCCCCTCCCCCTCTTCTGTCCCTCTTCCCTGTCACCCTGGGAGCCACCCATGAGGTCCATGTGGCCCTCACCTGTCATTACCCCCTCTGTGACAGCTGGTCCTCCAAGACTCCCCACAACCAAGACCCCAAGACGCCAAGACCCCACCCATTTTTCCTTAACTGGGAGCCCAGCTTTGATAGTAAACACTCACCCCTCCCCCTCCATCACACCCCTCAAACCCCACCCCACCCCACCACCTGTTCCGCTCTTAACACTGTCTGTGCTGTGAAACTAATTATGTTGCACCCTATCCAACAGGTAGCCAGTAATAATAGGATAAGACTGCAGGGTTCTTAGAATGGAAATACCACACAGTGTGGGACATTCCGATCTGGACACAGTAATAGTGCTGCAGTAGTGGAATAATGCACAAGCAAGGCCTTCCAAGAGCGTATCAAAAAGAGGTACCAGGCGTTGGCAGGGTTACAGTAATATTACAGTAATTAAAAAATAATAATAATAATAATAATAATAATAATATATATATATATATATATATATATATATATATATATATATATATATATATATATATATATATATATATATATATATATATATATATATTACAGTAATACATTAATATTGCAGATAATATTACAGTATCTAAACATACTGAGAGGACTCCGTACATTTACCAGTTGTCTGAATGACAATGACTGAATGTCAGGCCATTGCAAAAAAAATAAAAATAAATAAAGGAATACTTCTAAATTATTCACTTATTTTTACTATCTGATCAATTATTCCTCATTTTCCTATTTTTTTCATTAAGTAACATAAATCTGGGGCATTTTGTCTGTTCTAACTTGGCAAATGTTATTAAATCAAAACAAGTAGTGCTGGAAGATAGTAGATATGGGCAATATGGTTAAAAAAAAAAAACAGTATACTAAATGTATGACAGTATTACCACAGGCAAAAAGCATTAGTAGTGGCAGACTCTTAAACTGCTACATAAATACCACAGTGATTTAAATACAATGAGTTCTATTTAAAATGTGCCATATTTCCTCCAATTCAAATTGACGATATGACATGAGGTTAGTAAAATAAATAGAGAAAAAGAGTCATTACTTTGGGATTCTAAATCATAACCTTAACATAACCCTGTGTGTTGGTATAGATTGGTATATCCAGTGTTACAGGCCTGATAGTGGATACCAGATGAAAAAAAAGTTGGTCGGTAGTTTTTTTACATTCCTCCGTCCACAGTGTTATGTTTGTACCAGGAATACTATGTCATAATTGGCATTACCACCAACAGTGGGCAGTGCTGTAATGATCATGACCAGCAATATTTGGCTAGAGTTGTCCGTGTGACCAGACAAATCACATCCACATTCAATGCAGGAAACCACAAATGTCACTGTATTTAAACAACAATTATCTAACAATTATTAAGACAGCAACAGCACTCTTTGTTTTAGATCACTGACTCAGCAAACAGCATTGGATTATGTTGTGTGAGGCGGTGAAATAAAGTCATCATGCTCCTTCTTTAATTAAAATGTTTCTACAACAAAATCTGCCCACAACTGTACAATAGTCTTCTGAATGTCATCCCTCCAAAAACCAAACAATTCCCACACAGACCCCGACTGTGATATACTGCATATCCTAACCGCTGTAAAGAAATTATAAAAAACATGATTTTACAAATTAAACAGTGAACCATTTTACGCCAATCCCCCATTCTAAATGAATCTTCACAACAACAAAATATGGACACACAGTAAACCATTAAAGGAAATCCCTTAGGGCTGGGCAATATGGTAAAAATACTGCATTATAAACAATTATAATACTTTATTTATAATATTACGTTTATCTCGATACATTTATATTCAAATTGTTCTGACATTAACGCAGTTAAACAAAACTAACTATACTCTAGTAAGGAAATGTGCACTTGGGTCAGTTTTCTTTAAGAACTAATGACATTCATGCACAATATATTTCTACAGAAGGCAGGATTTATTCATTTAAATATTTAAAACATACCACACTAATACAAATGTAAAACATCTACATGTGCAGTTGTAAATATTAAGGTTTTTTTCATGCATTTTTATTTATATGTACATTTATATGTTTATATCCCTACACTTCCTTTTTTTTCTTCTTTCTATTTTTCTGGGCCTTGTTTTTCCTTTGCCTGTGTGGGACTAATAGGATTATCTTATCCACATTATTCTCAAAAAGTATGATGACGATACAATAACACAATTTTGTTAATTGCTCACCTGTAAAATCCCCTGTAAAGATGCTGCATGTGGGATTTATAGTTTACTGCGATCTTGGCAGTGAGGTGGAGCTTTTACTGAGCCTAATAAACACACAAATATCTCAATCCCCAGACACACACTCTGCCATGAACACACATGCGCACGCCATTCTCCTCCAGACCCAGGGGATGTGCATATACACCACCACTCAGTACACACACACACACTGTAAGTGCTGCCTTTCTCCATTTTCTCCATTACAAGGTGACTCCGCCCTTGGAGACAAGGAGGTGGCTTGTCTGCATGGACTGATTAGGTCGGCCCAGGAACTGATCTATAAAGCAAAACATACACAGGCCCATATACTGTAACTGGAACATTCACTTAAGCTAAAGTGCTAAAGTGGTAAAAGCCAAGATTCACAAAGCATCACAATAAAAGATTGAATTCAGAGCAAAAGCAGAACAACAGCTACGACTTTTAAGACTGGCGGGCTCCGGCCAGCAAAACAAAGTAACAAAATAATTAGTTAATAACTATAAAAAAAATAGGAAAAAAGTCTCCAGCAGGCCCATAAACTGGAAAACAAGCAGAGCGAGCAGATGAAAGTCTATTACAGTCGGAGTCTTCAGAGGGAAAAAACAATATGATTCGATGGACCGGGTCCAGGAACTGTTTGATGGGATTTTCTTGGGACGCTGACCAGAATCATAATCTACATCTCTTTGAAGTTAGAAACCATGTAGGAGGTGAACATTAAGAGGCAAATCCTCAGGGGGAGTGAAGATGATTTAAGCCGGCCTACTCGCTGTAGATCATCATCATAATCATCAACATTACACTTCACAAGCAACACTATTCAACAATAAGTTAGTGCTGCAGTAGATGAGCTGGACTCATAACTTCTTGCTGAGACCAGCAGAGTCCAATGCTTCTGCCTAGCATTAATCATAAGCTGAACTTTTCTTCTCTCTATTATTTATTTATATTGTTTAATGTTGTATTGTAGAAAATATTAGAGATGGGTAGATCCATCATTTTTCAGTTCCAATTTGAAAGACAATGACCGATACCAACACAAATCTGATACAAGAGCTATTTTTACACGAATAGCTTTTGTTTATTTTATTGTTTTTTGTTTTATGTGTAGACTACACAGCAGGTTTTACTAAAAGAGCAAAGCATACATAAACACACTGAATTTTAATGTATTCCCAATTACTTTTTTTTTTTAATAAACAGATTCTACATGGGCTGTAAATGCACCTATACATTGTGAAATTCCAAAATTTCCCATTAAAAGCAGTCATTTTTAATCGAGTTTAATGAAAGTGAGCTACTTTGCACTCTGTAATCCCTTTAATCTTTGAGTTTTCTGAGGAGTTTGAATAATCAAGTGAAATATATGACAGCTGTAACTCCACCTCTCAGCCTACTGGCTGCGTTAACTGTGTTGATTTTCAGTGTTTTCAGACTAAAATATCTCCAAACAAACAACATTTTTTACTAGCTAACAAACTAGCCAACACTAGATTACTGAGTTACAGGCTGGAGCTGCTGCAGCCACGTTAGCATGCTTCCAACACTTCCTTACAGAAAACCTGTGATCATTACACTGATCATTAAACTGATTAAACTGTAAGATGGAGTCTTATCTTCAGCCCTCAGTATGCTGGCTTTACAAACATTACAAGTAACTCTTGGTTCTGACTTCGCTCTGACTCTAGGTGTCCCAATGTTCACGATGTTGACGATGTTGACTCGGCTCCACTCAGTTGTCTTGACTAAAACACTACTGCAAGTGTATAGGCTATAGTATAATGTCCTTTTTGCACGTTTCACATCTTCACTTTTAAATCTAGTTCAATTTAAATAAATCTGTACTGATTTGGGTGGGTTTTAAAAACAGAAATCACACTCAAACATGGACCAAATCATCCGAGAAGAGGTAATTTAACTTGTCCTTGCACAGAAAATAAACCAAAACCTCCATGTTTACATATTCATCTAAACAACACAGATCAGAGCAAACCACCTCTAAGTGTTAGGTTCATCAAATGCACAACAAGACATCTATAAGCATTAACCCTGCAACAAACCATCTGGACCTCCTCCTCCTCCTAAACTTAAAGATCTGTATGTTTGAGATCTTCCTTAGCACCTCCAAATCCCTCACCAGCCCCACCAAAACAACCATTAACAAATGAAATAAACTGCAGCGCTAATACACTGGTCATATGATGCTCTCTGGTGGCATTATCCCTATGAAGACTAAGCCAACTGCTCAGCAGTGATGTCAGACACGCAAATTAAAAGCTCTTATGAACCGACTCTGTGTTTTAGCTGTTGTTTCACTTCAGTTTAGTGGGTACATGTTTACTTAACTTCATTAGCGTATGGATGTAGTTTACTCCGAATAGGGCACAGTATGACAAAAAAAAAAAGAATCTTGAGAAATTGTGAAATGCATACAGTACGACCAGATTGATGCAATATTAAAATATGCTCGTTTTGTATAAAATAGTTTAGAAGATACTGATATTTACAATACATTGTCCAGACCTAACATCAGATCATCATTCTCTCGTGCTGAATCCGAAGTAAAATACTAATGGAGTGATGAGAATAACTCATCGACCAGACTTAACTAATAAAAAAATACTGAATAGTTCAAAGAACCAGTACCATGGAAATTCTAACATACCTCACTAGTGTGTAAACACTGTAAACAAGGGTTAAAACATACTGCCCACTCTTTCTCTGTCTATATATAGGCCTACATAGTATACCATATATATACACACTTTTCCCATCACAGCATAAAATAAATTAATTTTGTTCGCTATTTACTACAATATTAAATATTTATTGAATATTTTAATACCCCACCAGATACCAACCACACAATGATGTAAAATAAATTAGAAATGTAGTCTTTTGTTGGTACAAATTATTTTGTATTTTCAAATACATTTGTTTACTATATTTGTTTACTTGATTATTTTTGTGCAATATAAAATCTTACATCTTGACATTTTGGATAAATTTGTGTTTTTGTAATTATTTTAAATGTAGGATACATGATAGACCCTTTAATAAAAATCAAATGCTCTGATTGAAAAAGGATTTGGGAGAACTCTATCAAACTATCCCTGGCAAAATGCATTTTTGTTGAAAAACAATCTTGATATTCTTTAAATATATGAGCAATTCGTGATTTTTTATATTCGTAAACAGACAGCACAATTTAAAGCAGCTTTTACAATAAAAACAGTGTAAACATATAACTAATAATTATATTTTAGTTAAGGAAACACAAAAAGAGTTTGATTAACCTCCCAGCCCTAGCTTTTTGTTTGTTTGTTTATTTATTTATTTATCTATTTATCTACTTATATATTTATGTTATTTTTTTTTAAATAGAATCATATAACAGACCAAAACGAACATGGATGACGGGGGTACAACCTAAAAAAAGACTACAGAAAGGTCAAAAAATACATTTATAATTTGATGGTATCAAAAGAGGGCCTGAGCGTGGAGGCGTGACGTCACGGGGCCCCGTGTTTCCAGTTAAGTTAACCTAACGTGGTTAGAGCGCGCGCGCGTGAGGAAAACACGCACATAAACATGCCCATAAAACACACACAGTGACTAAACAGCTGCAAACAGGAGAAATGAGGCTGTGGGGGTGCAGGGAGTGTGTGTTTGAGGGCGACGAATAAAAAAAAAACATAAAATCTCATGTGTTGTAAACTGAGAGGGGGGTCAAATAAGACAAAATGAGTGTAAAAAAGCTGTTTTTAGGTTCTCACAGGTGGGGGCTAATGCCATTTGGTGCTGCTGTTGGAGTAGAGGTGTGAAAAAGTGCACTTGTGAGGGATATGTTCGTTGACTAGAATGTTGGAGCTAAAGGTGGCGATAGGAATTAGTTAGACCCATTTGAAGTGATATAAATAATGGTAATTTAAAGTGCAGGAGTATACTAAAGATTTGCAATTTTTCAATAATTGAGATTGTATGCAGATAAGTCTGCTATGAGATTAATTTACACATTTTGATTAGTTTAATTTTTATTTACTCTCATTTTGCTGGAATTGTTTCTAAGTGTGTAACATCAGAAATGTGGTGGATATCTTTTTTGTTTTTAATAAGTGAGCTTGTTTGCTGCTAGTTTGTTTGTTGATGTAAGTTTAAAAATAAAAAAAAAATTGAAAAAAAAAAGAGAATATTAAAACACAGCAGATAAAAGCATATATAGGGGTAGAGTATGTGTGCTAAGGTGCTAGCTAGGGAGACTACAGTGACAGACATCTATGCAGAAGGTCAGCAAAAAAGTAACGTTAGCTACTGGCACTGATTTTCCGAATAATAAGCACAGCATTTTGAGGACAAACATATCAAATACATAAGCATTTTTATATTTGAGAGAGCGAAAAAAAGCAAATAAATAATTCATAAATAAAATAAGCAAATAAATCAAAATTAAGCCGCCAAAAATTAATAAATACATTAGCCTAAGGTGTAGCCTAGGCTACATATACACTAGTACGCCCTCTCTCTCTCCCTCTCAATAACAACTAAGCGCTACAGCAGCACCAGGATCCGACCACGCCTGTTTGCATCCATTCTACTGTACCGTTACTGCACAGCCATCTCAGGCCACACACTATGCACAGAGAGCCACAGCAGCACAAACACACACAGCATTACATCTAAAATATAACCCAGCAATTACAGACAACCAGTCAACACCCGCCTGAGATTAATGCACGATTACCCAACACTAACTACAGCGACACAGGTGCGCTAGTTATTAGCTAATCACCTACAACAGCTACAATCACTGTATCGACTCAGATTGATCGCCTCACTGACGCAAACGAGCCTGTTATCACCTCCCAGCTCCCCTACCCGCACAAAAACACGCGTTTTCCACCCCTCTAAACCCTTTTAAACACAGCGCATGATTTTACCCGCACTCACCTATGGAAGAAAAAGCGCTGAACTTCACCGCGTTCACCCCGAGCAGACGAGCAGGCTGGCCCAAGCAGCGGAATCCGCACTGCTCCCCTCTCTCTCCCCCACCAGCGTTATGGCTTTTTTTACCCGCCCGTTTCCAGGCAGGACTCGCCCTGCCGCGCTCTGATTGGCCCGCCTCATCGCGCCTCCTGCACCACGATTGGACGATTGGTCAGCACACTTCACGCTCGCGGCACAGCCACGCCATTCTGCCTATCGCAGCCCAGAGCCCCAACGCTGCTCACCAACTGCCACCCAATCCGAGCGCAGAGGAGGCGGGGCTTTCCCGAAAACGCGCGGGAATAAAAATAGCAACGCCTCTCAGCAGCTCAGCAGTGCCACTGCTGCACTGAGCGGGAAGGGGCGGGGCTAGGCACCTCCAGAGTTGGACATGCTGGTCCAGGCCAGGTTAAAAACATCACATCACATCCCATCCCATCCCATAATATCATATCACACCACAAAACATAATATTACATCACGTAACATAATATCACATCACATAACAACATAACATATTGCAGCATACTATCACAGCACATAATATATCATATAGCAAAACATATCACATAACATAACAACACATCACATAACTGGTCAACTACACTTCACTACACTAAATTTAGTTCAATTGTACAAACTATTTTGATGAATGTGATAACATGCAATTAATATACATGAATTAATTACAGAGCATGTCATTAATTGCATTTTTTAAATCACCTGACATCACTATTAAAAAAAACTATAAATCCTAAATGTGCAGATTCCCAGTCGGTTGCAAAGGCTGGGGTTGAAGAATATAAGATTATGGTTATCCACAATCTCATATAATTATGGTTAATTATGGTTATCCACGTTCATAGACAGGTATGAAAATACAAAATAATGTTGTTGTTGTTTATGTTAATAGACATTCTTGAAAATGCTGCCTGGGTGGGTGGGCTCTTCTGGCCCTTCCATTAAAGCTTCTAAAGCCCTCGATTGTTCTCCATCAGCTGATCAGCTTGCTGGTTGTTCATGCACACCCCATCCATAATGCATTCATATTTAATGAAGCACTGCTTTAACATATGGAGCAGCAGTGTACGTCTTACAGTTGGGGGGGTCTTTAGGAGTTTAGAGTGCCTGTGTTTCAATATAAATATTGATATTTGATGCAATGTATAGATAATGTATCACAAATGAAACGAAACCAATACAATATATCTCCATAACAATATTTTGTCACACCCCTCACCAGTACTGTAGATAAATTGTAAATAAACTACAATTAGAGTAGGGCTCTTTCGAGTAGATTAGCATGAACCAATTGGTACCAATGACTTCTAACGCAGGGCATGGACTTTATAAAGCTCAGTGGAACTGCGTTCTCTGGAATGATGGTGCTCCATACAATACTTTTCAGATGAGTTGGGGAGATGAGGATGATTTGGGATGGTGAACATTCAACAACATCCTGACTTCTCTAACACTACTGTCACCGAATCCTACAATCAAATTCTCACAGCAAAGCTCCAAAATGTAATAGAAAGCCGTCCCTCATTAGAGATTAGAGACTGTTACTCCTACAAAAGCAGGATGAACTGGTGTTAACACTTTCAGACTCTGCATAAGTTACAATGGACATCATGTAGATTCGTTTTTTTTTTTTATGTTTTGTTGCACAGAATCCTATTTGAGACATGTTGTCCATCAAAACAGATAATAAACCATCCAATTAAACAGAAGCTGAAAAATAATATAAAACCTAGCATCTTAGACATTAGGGCTTGTTGGCACTACAAAACAAATGAGGCAAAGTAACACAAGCTCTTTTTAAATATTTCTTTTAGAACATTTTTCATCATGTTTAGGAATAGAAATTTTAGGTAATTGAATTTATTTTAATATAGATTTATTATATATTATATATTAGAATAGCAGTATCTTGTTTTGTGTGTACTTCAGACAGAAAACAGCATTTTTATATTTTATAAGGGTTATTTTGGAATAAACAATGAATAATGAGCAGGTGTCCCAATACTTTTGTCCATACCATGTATTTATTCAGGCAGTAAATCACTATGTTATATAATATGTTTACAAGCAAACAAAAACAACAACTCCACAATCACTGACCAGGCCTGGCTTTCCCAAAAGCATCAAAGCAGCGTATAAATGCAAATGGTGGAGCGAGCATCACATTAAACACTCTCTCTCCCAGTTCAGTAAAGCTCTTAATGCTAAGATGCTTTTGGGAAACTGGGCCCAGAAAAATCACTCTCGCCGGCTGCAGGGAGATTCAGTGAGAAATAACTTTATCCAAAGTCAGGATGCTCGCAGTGGGTGTGGCAACAGGATGGACCGAAAGATGGGTCTTCACTGTACTCAGGTCAGGTCTTTGATCTCTGTCGGGCCCACCTGAGAGAGCAGCAGTAACCTCCTTTACCCCCTCAGTTTTCTGCAGCACTCAGTGGGAGCCAGTGGCGTCAGGGCCTGGCCGAGCGGAGAGGGCCCCTGCGGACACACACATCTGCTGAGGGGGGAGAGGGAGAGAGGAGCATGCTGGGAAGACTTCAGCCCCTCCGTGCTCTGGAATGTGCCGGCCCCCCTCACTGACCCCCTCACTCCCCTTCTCACTCCAGACAAACGCTCCATGACGCTGGAGAGAAAGAGAGAGTAAAAGAGAAAGAGAGAGAGAGAGAGAGAGAGCGGACACAGACAAACAGAGAAAAAGGGGGGTATATAATGGGGTGTAGTAATAGTGAGAAAGTAAAAGAGAGAGAGAACATAAGAGTGAGAGAGAGAAAGACAAACAGAGAGAGAGAGAGAGAGAGAAGAGATATAATGGGGTAATAATGAGAGACAATAAAGTAAAAGAGAGAGAGACAGAGAGAAAGACACAGAGAGAGAAAGTGTGAAAGAGAGTGAGAAAGAGAGGGGTGGGGGTGCAGTAATAGTGAGAGAAAGAAAGGGAGATTGGTAGTGAGGGGTGCAATGATAGAGAGAAAAAGTGAAAGATCAAAAGACAGAGTGTGTAAAAGAGTGAAAAGAAAAAAGAGAGTAAATGAGAGAGAGAGAGAGAAAGAGACAGAAAAAGAGGGGGGCATATAATGGGGTGTAGTAATAGTGAGACAGTAAAAGAGAGAGAGAGTGAGAGAGAGGGGGGTGGGGGTACAGTAATAGTGATAGACAGTAAAAGAGAGAAAAACAGAGATAGAGAGAGACAGAAAGAGAGTGAGAGAGACAGACACAGAGAAAGAGAAAAGGGTTATAATGGGTGCAGTAATAGTGAGAGACAGTAAAAGTGAGAGAGACAGAAAGAGAGAGTGTGAGAGAGAGTGAGAGAGAGGGGTGGGGATGCAGTAATAGTGAGAGAGAGCAAAAGTTAAGAAGAGATAAAGAGAGGAGAGAAAGAGAGAGAGAGAGAGAGAGAGAGAGAGAGAGAGAGAAAGGGGGGGGGGGGGGGGCAAACATAAAACAGATTTAAAGCAGGCCGGGTCAGTACAGCACAGAAGGGGTGTGTTTGGCGAGGGGGATGAGGGGGTTGGGGGGTGGGGGTTGTTGGATGCAGCTGTGGTGTGTGTTCAATGTGTTCCTCTCACCACAATAAATTTATTCACCACTGTCAAGATATTACAAGGAAGATTTGTGTGTGTTTGTGCGTCATTATAAACTCTGCACTGATTGAATCCATAACACCCACACAAACACACACAGATACTCAAGTACACTCATTTAAAAAAAATCACACATCAAAAAAGAGTTGCTGGAATGTAATGATGATATATATATACAGGGGTTGGACAATGAAACTGAAACACCTGTCATTTTAGTGTGGGAGGTTTCATGGCTAAATTGGAGCAGCCTGGTGGCCAATCTTCATTAATTGCACATTGCACCAGTAAGAGCAGAGTGAGAAGGTTCAATTAGCAGGGTAAGAGCACAGTTCTGCTCAAAATATTGCAATGCACACAACATTATGGGTGACATACCAGAGTTCAAAAGAGGACAAATTGTTGGTGCACGTCTTGCTGTTGCATCTGTGACCAAGACAGCAAGTCTTTGTGACTTCCAAAGCCACGGCATCCAGGGTAATGTCAGCAATACCACCAAGAAGAACAAACCACATCCAACAGGATTAACTGTGGACGCTGTAAGAGGAAGCTGTCTGAAAGGGATGTTCGGGTGCTAACCCGGATTGTATCCAAAAAACATAAAACCACGGCTGATCAAATCACGGCAGAATTCAATGTACACCTCAACTCTCCTGTTTCTACCAGAACTGTCCGTCGGGACAATACATTGTTGTAGTCGAAAACCAGGTGTTTCAGTTTCATTGTCCACCCCCCGTGTGTACATATATATATATATATTTATATGATTACAATAAAGTATAAACGCCTGAGACATAACTTAATGCCGGATTTGTTGCAATTCAGGATGTGATCCTGTAGAGAAGTATGGCTAATAGTACAGTACTGTCTGGTGCAGATGAAGAAGAATCTGATGTCAGGTGTGGGATAGAGGGGTTTAAACATTAAGCTCTGGAGCAGTGGATCTGTAGACGTTGGAATGATGATGGTGCTCCAGCATCTTGAGCTCACTAATGCTCTTGTTTTCTATAATGTAATCCTCACACCTAGTAAAAAAAAAACTTTGCAGAACATTAGAAACAGTTACTCCAACAAAACGCTAACCATATTCACTCCAAAGGTATTGGATGGAGCTCCAGAGACACGGCCCAGTGCTGGAGGACTGTATACTCCTGGCATGCTGACCTTCATTCTGCTTAAATGTCTGCATCAGCAGTAGAAGCTTCTTAAAGTAGCTTATGGAAATCAATGAACCAACAAAATTTGATCAGAATAATGTGGAGTAAAGTAGTGTAAAGTGGTTCCATATAAAGCCAGTGAGATGAACAGTTGGTCCTTGTTCCTTGATTGAACCGGGTCCAAAGGCCCATTAACAACCATCCTGAGGACATTGGCAAAGGCTGGCAATCATGTCTGACCTGTGAATAGCTGGAACTGGAGTTTTTTCAGTAATAACAAAGGAGCTGAAATAAACTGACCACACAGAGCGGAACAACCCTCCAGCACAATGACCAACAAGGCCATGTTTTCCTGAACACCATGTAATAAGCAGCAGGAGGTCTGCAGGTGACAAAATTGATTAACCATATTTTGGATATGCTTTATTTATAAATGTTCCAAAACACTGGGGATGTTGTAATCCATGAAATTAGGCACATGGTGTGGAGTTAAAGGAAAACTCTGGTGTAAAATGGACTTTTGGTGTGGTAAAACATGATGAAAAGTACTTGCCTTTAATGAATAGCACACCTCCGTTCTCCCACAGCGTTCTGAGATCCAGACATTTTAGCAGTTTGTTCAAACACCCTTCAGACTGGGTGACACAGAGCATTATTTGCCACAATAAATTGCTTTTTTCACCGTTATCCAGCTCAAAGTAGCTCCACACCTTCTTGCTAGAATCCAGAGAGTCCTGATATTTAAAACGAGGCATTAATAACTTAAAAAGTGCACAATAAGCTTATTAAAACCTCTGTTTACATCGCATAACGCCAGCTGTCATATCTGTCATTATCAGTACAGTAACGGCGGTGCTCGGAGCTGAAGCTAGCGTCACGGGATGTAAGCAGTGTTTTTAAAAAGCTTTTTGTGCACTTTTTAAGTTATTAATGCCTTGTTTTAAATGTCAGGGCTCTCCGGATTCTAGCAAGGAGGTGTGGAGCTACTTTGAGCTGGATAACAGTGGAAAAAGTGATTTATCGGGGCAAACTGTACCCGTGTCACCCAGTCTGAAGGGTGTTTAGACAAACTTTTAAAATTTCTAGATCTCTTTAACTTATACAGAATACAGAGCTCCTATGGTGACAAAATGAAGAAATGGTGAAAAATAATGTGTGGCCATGACTTTTTAAAGGGTGAGAATGAGATACTAAGGCATGGCAACGACATCCTTATGCATGTTCACGAAGCCGCGGGACCAAGATCCTAATGTGTGGCTGCAACTTATTAAGGCGTGGGAATGAGGTCCTAATGCGTGGCCACAACTTAAACTTAAAAATCATCTCATTCCCATGCCTTAATAAGTCGTGGCCATGCATGATTTATTTTAACATGATGTCACCTTAGGGGCTCCGTAAACCTACTACACTTATTGACAAAGAAATAGCTGCATCCAGTAGAATTTAAATACTATTCAGAAGGAAGATAAAAATGACCAGGAACTATAAATGATTGAAAAATTAGATTGATGGGTTACTTATGGCCAATCTAATGACCTATACATACAAAAGTAGAGTTTAATGCAAATTAAGAAAAATGTAGAATGCAATACGTCAGACTTCTTGATAGAGGTAGAGGTTCCTAATGGTGTCCTGTGGTAATTAATCTCATATACCTCCAATATTCACTCAGTTACTTAGATACATGCATAGCATCTGTGTCTTCAATGCAAGCTCTTGGGATGGACGAGCATTGCCTAGTGGAAATAGTACACTGGAGTTTGTGACTTCCCACCATGTTTTGATAATGAACGCAGTTGTAGCTTAATTTTATTAATAGGAACAAAACTGAAGCCCCTCCTCTTCCCAATCTAACATCCTAAACATTCCATATCCATGACAAAAGTTTTGCACTACCAGCACCCCATGTCTCTTTTTAACTCAGTCAGCCCTATCTCTCAGTCCTAGCTCCACTTATCAGAGGGGGTCTGGCTTTCTTCCTCAAAGCAAAAGCCACCCGATCTCCAGACCAAAGTTCTCAGAGTCCCAAACCTCTTACAGTCTCCTCCCACATTATCAAATGCTGATGGCATGATCCAGTAATGCTAGAAAAATGGCTCTTTGCTCAGTATGTGTGATATGGGTTCTGTAACTAAGAAATCAAACATGTGATCTTACTTTTCCCTGGTCTGGCTGGTCCTGCAGTTTTCTGGAATCAAACTGCGGAGTGAAGGACATGAGCTCCACAAGTTCTTTAGGTTCGCCAAGGGGGGCCAGAGTCGGAACTGCAAAAACAGAAAGGCCATAAATAGTCAATTGCACTAAATTGCTGTTTTTTAAATATACAAATTGGCTAAGCCATGTTGAAAAACACTGTTTAAAATCAAATTACTGAATTTAAAGTATTTAATGTGACAAGGTATTTTTACACAGTTCTGTCCATGTCATATCCTTTGCACATGTATTTGGATTAGGTGTGGGAATCACAGGACATCTTATGATACAATATAATCACGATACAGTGCCCACAATAACAATATCACGATTCTGTGATTGATTCTGCGATTGTGATTTAATATATCACAAGACAATTCTCTACGATACTTCATAACATCTGTGAAAAAGAAGATAAAATTCTCCTAAATACTCAAATACCAAGAATTATGGCGTTATCGGTGTCAGTTTCACAAAATTTGACAACCAGTATTCTTCCCCCTATTTTTTTTCCTATTCATGTGATTAGCGACACCGAGAAAGGAGTCTTAGGGAGTTAAGGCACCTATGTTTTAATAAGAATATTTTTATATTTTTGTATCACGCAATATTGCTATTTTGTTTGATCCATGATTGGGATATTTCTAAAAACAGAGACAAAAATATAAAAAAAATTGTAACTAAATAAATGAATGAATAAATAAAAGTTGTTAATAAATGTTTATATAACTGAACCAATTGAACACTGCATACTCTAAACAAGACCCAGGACCAGTGAAAAACTACTGTATATGTGGCCATATAGATACACACTCATTCACACCAGTTTAATTTAACCATTTAAATTAACACATTAGGATGAAACTAAAGTCCCTGAAACTGGGAAACTCCACTCAGATTGGACCTTAAACCCAAGCACTAAGAGACAAACATGCTAACCACCAAGCCACCGTGACACTAAAGTTCTTTAAAGGATTTTTGCAGACTCTGTTTTCAGACTCTGTTATGTGGATGAAAAAATTGTTTGTCCATGTCTATGCTTTGTCTAAAAATGTCTTTTTTAGAATAGAGATAAGAAAATATCCATTTATGTGTCGACAGGGCTATATGGACACCTTCAGACCATATATCATCTGATTTTGTTAGAAAGACACTTAACACTTAGCATGATGTCTAAATATTTGCTTTGGGTTTTTTTGTTTTTTAGATATGTATTGCTATTTACAAGTTCCCCTGGTAACTGGCTCAAAATACACACCTATTATTATTAATAAGCTATCTCTAAAATTAAATACCATTGTGCATTTCATCTCTCGCTCTCTCTCTCTCTCTCTCTCTCTCTCTCTCTCTCTCTCTCTCTCTCTCTCTCTCTCTCTCTCTCTTTCTCACACACACACATCTTACTGATTCCAGTTGCTGGAGCCCTACTCCTCCTCTCTCCTTTAACCTCGGTGACTGGAGTGTGCGGGATGGCTTGGAAGTCTCTTCTCTGAGTGGTCTCCGTGCTGTACAATGGCTTTCTAGCCACATCTTTGTCCACAGTATTCGGACAGCAGTTAAACTAATGGAAACCACCATGAAACAACAGGAAAAAAAACATTATTAACTTATAAACTGACTTATTGTTATATTTTTATGATAGACCAACTACAGTCCAGTCTATAGACCAATTAGATCAATATAGACATCTCTCCACATGTTAAGCATGGGGGTGGGTCGATCATGCACAGTCACCTGGTCAGCCACTGTACTCTCAGTTTCCATAAAAGCAACAGGTTCATTCAGGAATTTTACGTTGGTCCTGATAAACTTGGCATTGGAAGGCTGGGGGATGTTGTGTGTCTTCTGCAGCTCAGTTTCTTCTGCGTCTCTGGAAGCATATCTGTGGTCCTTGTAGATTTGGTCTGGTTTTAACCGCTCTGGGACATTTTCATCAAAGATTCGGTAGGTGTTTGATCTGTGTCACAAGAAAGAAAATAAGAGATTGAAGGTCCTTGTTGTTAAATGTTGTATTTCAACCAGGGCTCAGTAGATATACAGCTCTAAAAAAACTAAGAGACCACTAAAAATGATAAGTTACTTTGATTTTACTAATTAAAAACCTCTGTACTATAATCAAGAGGAAGATGGATGATCACAAGCCATCAAACCAAGCTGAACTGCTTGAATTTTTGCACCAGGAGTGGCATAAATTTATCCAAAAGCAGTGTGTAAGACTGGTGGAGGAGAACATGCCAAGATGCATGAAAACTGTAATCAAAAACAATTATTGAAACTTTTTAAATATGAACTTGTTTTCTTTGCATTATTTAAGGTCTGAAAGTTCTGCATCTTTTTTGTTATTTCAGCCATTTCTCATTTTCTGCAAATAAATGCTCTAAATGACAATATTTTTAATTTTGGAATTTGTGAGAAATGTTGTCTGTAGTTTATAGAACAAAACAACAATGTTTATTTTACTCAAACATAAAACTGATTCAGAACCTGAAGTGGCCTCTTAATCTTTTACAGAGCTGTATATTATAGTCATATTTAGTAGTCATATTTGTGTAAAATATTTAATACCTTTTTTTTTTACTTTTAATAATGGTTCTGTATCTCTCAGCTTATCCAGGAATGCATGTGAAATGTGGGTCCTTTAATTAAGGCTCATAGTCTCAAACGCCATTGAATACTATTGTAAACGAAAACTTTTAGAAAGTGTCAGGTACTGTTCATGTACAACATATGAAAATAGTATATTTAATGTATATCAGAAAGCTTTTAAAATGAATGAAAATGACAGTTAGTTGTTTGTTTATTGTTGTTTCAAAAAGTATTGAAAAGAGTTCCTGTTTATGTTATAGTAAATGTCTCTACTGTTCAGGGAAACAGTTTCTACTAGATTCTGTAGCACTGTGGTAAGGATTTTAAAGCATTCTAATAGGTATGTTTCAAAAAATAAGAAACAAATTTTGTTTCAAGCTGAAAAAATGGTTAATTTGATATTGCATGTCCTGCAACGTGATTTATAGGTTTGTGCACACTGCTATAATGATATATTGCTGAAACTATATATTTTGCAGCTCTAGTTCCACTGCTCTTCTACAGCTTCTCTCTAGCTTACACCTGTTAATAGGCCTGGTGTCAATAGTTTTACATCATACATCACATAGTTTTATATCTGTTCCAGAGAGACCTGTTCTTTTGGTAATTTATCTATAAAGGGCATAGACAAGCTCTAGGGTTGCATTTGCACATCTGTGTCAACAATGTGTGCAACTTATGGTGATTTTACACCTACTGTACCTTATTTAGTTTGGGTGTTTGGACTAAAATAGCAGGTGTGAAAGGGGCCGCAAACCACTGTCCAGACCAAAGGGCCAAAATCTGGTTTGACCAAAAGCTAGGTGGTCCCAGTCTGGATCTACTGAAACATGGTCTGGTTTGTCTGCAGTGTGAAAACACTACTTTGGGTGGACTGGACTTTCAGAACCAATTACAGGAAGTTGAGGCAGGCTACTGACCCACATTAAACAACAGAAAAAGAACACGTGCTGTGCTGAAATTTGACACCCTTTACGTTCACGAGTGTCTCACAGCACTATGGGTAAAAATGCTTATGCTGGTGATTCCTGTATCTGCTTTTACTGTGAGTTAATCCTCAATTTATAAAAAAATAAATTAAAGGAATTTGTGTGCAATGTATAACATGTAATGAAAGTCAAATCCTGGCAGGGAGACAGGAATTCAGCAATCTACAAAACAATTAATGTCAAATAAAGGCACAGCTCATGTAGGTGGTGATGTAGTGCCATAAAATATGTTCACTGACATTGTGTTGCTCTGTAATAAAAAAAAAACCCAGCCCTACTTAAAAGGCCTAAAATTTAAATCCAAATATTAACAGAATTTAGATATTTTACCATATTTGGATCAAATGTTTACTTTTTTCTCAAGTTTAAATAAAATAAAAAAGGCCTGAGGACTTAATACTTTTATTATAAAGCAATAGTGGATTTGCCACAATGGAGCTCGCTAACAAATAACTGCCGATGCTAAATGTTTTCAGAGCTGGATTAATTGTTAATTTTGCATAACAGATGGATGACACTGTACTGGTTAGATTAGTAGGTTATACAGTTTGATATTATATAAGATGTGGATTATGGCCTTAGTTCACTAGAGTCTATAGTTATTGAACTCAGATTATTGCCATGTAGCTATCTGCTCAATGCTAGCTAACTGCCGAACTCAGCAGTAGGCTTGGAATGCATTAGCCTCAATGCTTATTGTTTTCTGAGCTGAATTAATTGCTGATTTTTGATAACAGATTGATGCCACTGTGTGGATTTTGTTAGGTACAGTAAGTACTGCTGTGTGATATGACATGATATGTAGATTATTGCTATAGTCCAGTTGGGTCTTTAGTTATTGAACTCAGAACTCTCTTGGTTCAATGCTAGCTAAGTGCTGAACTCAGCAGTAGGCTTGGAATGCGTTAGCCTCGATGCTAATTGTTTTCTGAGCTGAATTAATTGCTGATTTTTGATAACAGATTGATGCCACTGTGTGGATTTTGTTAGTTACAGTAAGTACTGCTGTTTGATATGATATGTAACAATAGCATGTATGTATGGGTGGGTTCTGAGAGATACTGAAATGTTGAAGATGTGTTTAAAATATATATATCATTGTTAATGACATATTTATTGCTGTGGTAAATATCAATTATTGGATAATTATCAAGCTCTAAGATAGGACAGGAAGACAGGAAGGTGAAGCAAAGATCCTTAGTGTGCTTACAATGCTGCTACATATATATATATATATATATATATATATACATATATATATATATACATATATATATATATGTATATATATATATATATGTATATATATATATATATATATATATGTAGCAGCATTGTAAGCACACTAAGGATCTTTGCTTCACCTTAGCTAGCTAGTCTCCTAGCTAGTCAGCCCAAATGTCCAACTTTCTGTGGACACCACTTCTATTGAATGCATTCATCTACAGCTACTAACGTCATTTACAAACCTAAAAGGTTCCTTTTAGGTTTGTAAATGACGTTAGTAGCTGTAGATGAATGCATAGATGAATGACTAGCTAGGATGTAGCCTATATGAATTTGTAATATACTTTAAACTGACACTAAGAATAAAAAGTCTAGTGTAGTGTAGTGTATTATGTAGTTTTTCAGAAACAATGTAGTTCATACATACCGAAAGGAGTCCAGTACCCTCTTCTTCCGAGGCATACATATCTCTGCACGCTGATACATCCTTCTGATATCCGAGAAGTGCTAATCTAAAACCGGACAAGCTCAAAACTGCACCTTCTACAGACTGCTGAAAAACATAAATACACCTCAGACCTAAAACAAACACAGACAATATTGACTACATGCAGAAACATACATGCAGTGTTTATATTCAGTCGTAAGAGTTCCTCCACTGTTTGGAGGTTGCCAAGCAGCCAGGACGAGCTGTAATTTGACCCTGGACAGGCTGAGGGCTAATGTGCTGCTAAATAATGACCTGAGATCTAACACAAGTCTTCCTGAGCATATGAAGACAGTAAATTTGGGAGTGATTCATAAGGAAAGGATATAAGCTCGCCACTGAACACAGACTAATAGATCTACCGAGTGTAATATGAGCCACTGTAGCCTGACCATCAGAGAATAAGTGTACAACATTATTGAGACCTGATGATGATGTCAGCATGGATAAATGGCACCTGCTCGCAATCACAGTGGAGAGATGCCAGAAGAACCAATGAGTGTGGAGCCACAATATCTCTTATATATAGTACCCTATATTCCCCAGATTATGTTGTTGTGTTTTTTTTTTTTTTTTTTTTTTTTTACCTGTACTGCCCCCTATACTAGCCTATATGCCCTATACTGCCCCTATTCCCCTTATACTCCCCTATAATCCCTATAGATTCCTACACTACTATAAACTCCCCAACTGTATTGAACAGTATCTGTTAGCCTATACTGCCTTATACTCCCTCCATTGCACTATACAAAAAATGTATGAAAAAATAAGAGACCACTTTAAAATAATGAGTTTCTTTGATTTTACTAAATTGAAAACCTCTGGAATATAATCAAGAGGAAGATGGATGATCACAAGCCACCAAACCAAGCTGAACTGCTTGAATTTTTGCACCAGGAGTGGCGTACATTTATCCAAAGGCAGTGTGTAAGACTGGTGGAGGAGAACATGCCAAGATGCATAAAAACCGTGATTAAAAACCAGGGTTATTCCACCAAATATTGATTCCTGAACTCTGAACTTTATGAATATGAACTTGTTTTCTTTGCATTATTTGAGGTCTGAAAGCTCTGCATCTTTTTTGTTATTTTATCCATTTCTCATTTTCTGCTAATAAATGCTCTAAATTACAATATTTCTCTTTGGAAGTTGGGAGAAATGTTGTCAGTAGTTTATAGATAAAACAAAAATGTTAATTTTACTCAAATATATACCTATACATAGCAAAATCAGAGAAACTGATTCAGAAACTGAAGTGGCCACTTAATTTTTTCCAGAGCTGTATTTTCCTTATACTCCATATACTGCCTTATACTCCCTCTATTGCACTAATTTTCCCCTATATTAGGTGAACCACTGCTCGCTTTGCTTGGTGTCTCTAAGCTTCAAACAGTGCAGCCATACAAAGAATGTCTACATCTAATATAATATTACTAATTGCTAACTTGACCATGGTAGAATATGATATTCTTACCATTTCTGCATGAGTTTCCATTCATTAATTCTTTCAGCCTGAATGTAGATGTAGTGACACATCAGTTTTCTCAGTTCTTCTTCAAGTACACAGCAGACACAAAATTGTACACAGAATTGTAAAATAATTGTAAAAATGTTTTTGAATGTTAGATTTATAATTTCATTGGGTATACTAAATGCTCTGAAAATGTAGCATATGTTCCAAAAACCTTTAAAAACTACTCCAGATATCTGTTTGATTTGTCATGAAACAAGAGAAAACAGATCATATCTCCCTACTAAAAAAATCCAACTCATTACCAGTTTCTGCTAGTATCTGTTTTTATCTGATTTAAGCTGATCTATGCTGTTTAGAGTCGTTGAAAAGTAAGTAATACAGAGAAAAACACTTATAAACTAGCTGGCTAACCAGTTTTTGACTAGAATAGTGTAATTTTGATTTTGATCGTGCTGGTCAACCAATTTTAGGGAATAAAGATCTACAATCAACAATCAGTAAACACATTAGTTACAGTACTTAAAGGAAAAGAAAAGAAAGAAGAAAAACAACTCCACTGGTTACAGAGAGTTGTCACCTGGCACACACGCTGGAAATGAATTTCGACCCCACTGAGAAGGCTTATTGGAAATGTGAAAACAAACCAATTTCCTGTGTTCTCTCACAGCTTCCTGCCTGCTTCGTTTTGATTTGCCCTCCTGCTTTTTTCCAAGTTGACACGTAATGTGATTAGAGCTCATTACAGAGATCTGAGTGGATACAACACAGCCAAGCCTCGGTTCTGCTAAAAAAAAAAATAAAATAAAAAAAAAGAAGACACCACCGTTTAGACACGCACATTTTCAACTAATCAACAGGTTACAGAACAGAAAGCACAGCGGTGCGAGGTGAGGGGGAATGCCTGGGTTAGAGAAGAGGAAAATGTGCTGGCTGGGTTTTCTTTGTTGGGATTAGACGAAGCAGGACAACTTTACACACAGTAATGAAAAGAGACTTGGAGAAAGAGAGGTGGGGTTTTGTGGAAGACCCTGATCTCATCTGACTGGACAGCAGTGGGGAATTTTAGGGCTTTTTGGGTCTTCAGAGAAATACTAATGATTTCTGGGAATTAAGTAAAAACTGTAATCTGTAGTTCAGCTCCTCTTTATTCAATACATTTGTGCTGTTTTTTAAACAAAAGCATGATTAAAATACTAGTCTAATTTTACTATGCCAAAAAAGTTTTCCCAACATTCGGAACTGCCTGAGGAGTCAATAAATCACTTCAGATTTTTGGTGGGTGGGACCACTTTTGTCCAAAAAAACAAAACAAAAACAGCACTGCATGTCTTCTGGAAGTGCTACAAACATACCAACTGTGAACTACAGTTTTATCCTAACCAGGATTCAGTGAGAATGACGAAACACTGATGTTGAGTAGGGGTGGGCGATACTGTGGTATGAGCACCACTGGTGGTACAAGAAGCATCTCTAGATGTTTTACCAAGATTTTGCCTCAAGGACTAAAATCTATAAATGTTTCAAGTATACTTTCTATAACAATACATTTGTTATATATACACAGTGTTTAGTGCTAAATCAGTTATATATTTTTTCATCTTTCCTACAGTTCTGTAGGAATTAATATTTATTGTTCAAAATAATGATTAACCAGTGAGGTCAAGTAACTTATTTAAGTAGAAATGTTGGTTATCTATACTTTACTGGATTAATTATTCTTAAGACAACTTTTTTACTTGTACTTCTTAAATTTCTCATTTATTTTCTCAATATCTCATTTCAGCTTTTCATTCTGGCTTCTCATTATTCAATAAAACCCCTATCCAGATAAATCTCTCCTTCCAGAGCGATTCCCTATTGGTATATGTGCACACGTCCCACCCCCTCTCCACACTCCAGCAAGAACATAGAGGACGTATGTCCCCCCCATCAAGCCCCCCGGTAAACCACTGAGGAACTGCGCACCCCCCAACCCCCCTTTGTACTACTGAAGAAGAACTGTGCCCAAACGACCCCCCCACCGCAGCATTGCCGAGTAGCATCACAGTGCACTCGGAGGAAAGCGCAGTGACTCAGTTCTTATACATCAGCTCACAGACGCCTTGTGCTGAGTGATGTGGGGAAAGAGCACCATCTACCCAGAGAGCAAGGGGCTCGGGGCTCCGGTAGCTGATGGCAAGCTACATGAACAGGATTCGAACTGGCGATCTCTTGATCATAGTGGCAGCGCTTAGCCCGCTGGACCACTCGGAGCCCAAAAACACATTCATTTTTTAAAGGGCATTTATGCCGCTGAAACCTGAAGAACCTAGTGCAAATGTATTTTGGGGATAGGGTAGTGCACATTATTGCATAATAAACTTATACTTATAAAAGCTTATTGCATAAAAAGTTGATCATTCAAAATATCTGTACTTATGAGTGTGAATACTCTGGAGAACATGTGTTCCTATAAAATGATGAGTAATTAAGTTTTAGTGTGATCTTTAGTGTGATTTATGCATCTAAGTAGTTTGAGAAACGCTGGTATATGACATATCAAAGCAACCAAACCGAATGTTAAGTCCAGTGGTCTGCTAATAGACCCGGTGATGACACAGTGGGTTCAGACAACAGATAAAGAGCCTGAACACAAAGAGCAAAGCACATTCCAGCGGGGGTCCCGGGCTTTACTGTTTTATATCACATCCGGCCTCCAGCACAGTCCACTGCCCTCAACAGGTTTTCACTGTAGAACTGATCCCAGAACAGGCTGGTTTAGTTTGTGCTTGAGTGGGTTGAACTGGAGTTTTGATAGTAGCGGCAGGTCCTGGATCAGCTGAATCGAGCAGCTCCGGCTGCTGTAAGCCTGTGATCTAATCTCACCACTGTCAGCTAAGAGGATTGCGGCCACCCTGCCAGCGGGCACACAGATTTGCAGCAGCCGGGCATGCTGGGAGAAAAAAAAGGCCCTGAGGAGATCGTCTGCGTCTGTTGCTGTGGTTACAGTGGGTGCAGGGCGAGGGTGGCTCTGTGGGCGGGACTCAGATGAGGTGGTGTATGTGTGTGTAAACAGTGCTGAGTGCATCAGATGTAAATAACACTAAATCTAATAGAGTTAATATGAACTGTACAACTAAACACACTGTCAGTTTCTCTATTGCATCCTTAAAAAACCCACAGGGGCGGGGCAGAGCCACCATGATTACAGAGCAAGGAGGGCTGTGATTGGCTGATTTCAGATAAAGTGAGAATCTACTGAAGGAGGAGAGTCCGGATACTAAAGATCAGTCTAGTCTCTTTGTCTGTTCCATATTTTGTTCTGTTATTTAATTTGAACTGTAATATTTTATTCTTGCAAAGCTTTGGGTACATTTTTGCACACTTTTTGTGACAAAAATGAAAATCGAATAAAATATATAGTAATTATAATAATAATAGCTATATTATTATTATTACTATAGCTTTGTTGTTGTTACCATTATTAGCAATTGTTTGTCTACTACTAATTCTAACAATATAAATATTAAAAGGTACATAATATATAAATGGAAAAAATAACATTTAGTTGATCATATTTTATGTACTAATAATAACAATAATAACAACAGCAATATTACTACTAACTACTATCATTATTGTTGTATTATTAGAAAACATAATTATATCGTTATTAGCAATTGTTAAGTCTACTACTACTGCTGCTACTATAACTGTAACTAGTACTAATAAAATTATGAATTTTTACGAAAATAATAAAAACAAATTATGAAAAATGGAAAAAATAAATAAATAAATAAATAAATAAACAAAAAGGAAAAAAGAAATGTATATACTGGGTCTATAAAGTGCATTATACATTTATACAGATCTGGAGAAAATCAAGAGACCGCTACAGTTTCTGAATCAGTTTCTCTGATTTTGCTATTTATAGGTATATGTTTGAGTAAAATGAACATTGTTGTTTTATTCTATAAACTACAGACAACATTTCTCCCAAATTCCAAATAAAAATATTGCCATTTAGAGCATTTATTTGCAGAAAATAAGAAATGGCTGAATAACAAAATGATGCAGAGCTTTCAGACCTCAAATAATACAAAGAAAACAAGTTCATATTCCTAAAGTTTTAGGAGTTCAGAAATCAATATTTGGTGAAATAATCCTGGTTTTTAATCACAGTTTTTTTTTTTTTTCATATTCTCCTCCACCAGTCTTACACACTGCTTTTGGATAAATTTATGCCACTTGTGCAAAGATTCGAGCAGTTCAGCTTGAAACTTGTTATATTATTATATTATATTATTGTTATATTATTATAATACTATATATAAAGTATTAATAGTAGTAATATTGTTGACTTTTATTACTGATGCTACTACTACTTTTACTAGTACTACTACTAGTAGTATTAAAAAAATAATAAATGATATAAGATGCATCACTCGTCAAAAGGGGTATGCCATACTAGTACTAATAATAATACATATTATTATTATAAAAGGAAACGCACATTGTCACATTGTGACTAGACAATCTCCTCCTCCTCCTGTCTGTATGTGCATCAGCCTTGGTCACATGATTTACTGGAAAACAATCCTCTGTGTTCTGTAATCGGATAATACACAGAGGAAGAAGACACCAGCAGAATCCTATCTCTCCCATCGCTCCTATTTCATCTTCACCTCCCCTTACATCATTCTACAGAGCTCCTAGGAAAACACATGCTGTGTGCAGATTTACCCAGTTGTGCTATTTACGTGTGTGTGTGTGTGTGTGTGTGTGTGTGTATGTGTGTGTGTGAAAATGAAAGCAGATCAGCTGTGAATGTTAAATTCAGTATAAAGGTTTATTTCAGGGTGGGATCTGGGCGCTGGTTTAATTATAAACAGATGACTGGCGAGTTTTGTTGGCTTTAATATGAAAGAAAAAAATATTGTCAGATTTAACATCACAAATTCTATTCAATTCATACAACAATAAGGAGCACTTCTTTTATAAGGTAATACTGATACATTCAATATAATATACATATTAGTGAATATTGCTTACATTAAAAACCCCTTCAATCCCTGACATATTGCCTTATTGTGCATTTATTATTAATAATAATATTAACAGAGTGTGTGTAAAATGATATGTAATCATGCTACAATAAAGGTAAGTGTTTAAGAGGATGAATATTATAATAAATATAAAGAATAAATGCAGTAACTGGTAAATGCAGCTGGTAATAGGATGTATATGGTTTGTTTGGCTTTGAACACACAGAATCAAGGAGTGTAAACACACTGGTGATGAACGATAAATTCTTCATGACTTTGTGAACGAACGGTTAAAGAGCTCAGTAGCGAGTGCCAAATCCTCGTATCTCCAGTTTAGAAATATCCCTCTCGTTAGAGAACTCAGCACGGTCAATACGGGAGCTGGGACTGCCCACGTGTCTCAGCCAGTGCTTCCTAAAAAAACAAACAAAAAAAAAAAACAGAGAAACAAAACATAAAAGCAGATTACCTACAGTTGCATATGTGCATTGAACCCCACAGGACCTCCACAAAGCAGGTATTTTTTGGTGGCGGGTCTTTTCGTAGCAGTGCAGTGACACTGGCATGGCAGTGGTGTGTTGTGGTGGTATAAGTAAATTAATTTTTAAACACCTCAGTGTCAATGCTGGACTGAAAATAGTGCACCAACCAGAAATATACAGCCAACAGCGCCATGTGCGCACTATCCTGCGTGCAGCATTCTGTGGGCAGTATCCTGTGGGCAAGGACTAGCAGATGTGTGCAACTGTGCACTATTTCTTTACATCTACAAGGTAGAGCAGTTGGGTAAGAGTGTATATAATAGAGCAGACAGTGTTTAAAAACTCCAGCAGCACTGCTGTGCCACATACTTAACTCGTACCATGATAACACACACTCACAAACCACCACCAAGGCAATCAGTGTCACTGGAGTGCTGAGAATATGACACACCATTCAAATAATACAGTACCTGATCTGTGGTGATCCTGTGGGGTCCTGATTTTTATAAGGTTAGGCCTTATCCAGATATAAGAACAAATGGGTGAAGAACAAATGAAGATCTGGATGCATTTTAAAAGATGCCGTTTGGGCCTGTATTTATGGACACAAGATTAATGACAGGCTAGGTAGTGTTTGTATTTATATCCCTTGAACTTTTCACATGTTGTCACCTTATAACAACACATTTTATTGATTCATAGAACAAAACAAAGCTGCACATAATTGTGAAGATTCACCTTCCAGCAAGACAATGACCCTAAACATACAGCCAGAGCTACAGTGGAATGGTTTAGATCAAGAAATATTCATGTGTTAGAATGTCTCAGTCAAAGTCCTAACGACCTAAATCTCATTGAGCTTCTGTGGGAGGACATGAAAAAGCTGCACTTATTCACTTTACCAGCCTTAAGCTATATACCATATTTGCACTACTGTTATAAGGGTTCTATTTATACTGTCATTCCATCTCAATCACCATCAAAAATGCACTATTGTCTTCCGTCTTATGTATGTCTATTGTGTTCTGTTGTATTGTACATTTAGTATCTCCCACTCTTTTTTATTATATATCTTATTTCTTTTTATTTCTATTTCTTATTTCTGCCCTACCACTACTGCACCTTCTTTCTGTCTCATGTATGTCTATTTGTGTCCCTGCTGTATTGTACATATAGTGTCTCCCATTCTTTCTTTTATTATATCTATTATCTGTACTTGCTGTAAAATTGGGAAGGAGAGTAACGTAATTTCAATTCTCTGTATGTCCTGTACATATGCAGTATTGACAATAAAACTACTTGACTTGACTGTTCACAGTCACTCTCCATCCAGGTGTGTCCAAACCATGCATCATTTACATTCCAATTCAGAATGCTGTGCTACTCTGTGTTGGTCTATCACTTAAAATCTCAATAAAATACATTTAAGTTTGTGGTTAAAAGGTGACAAAATGTAAAAAGTTCAAGAGGCAAGCCACTTTATATGTTAAAAGTTTCTAATAAAATGGCCCATTAATGTAGATAAAAATGAATTAGGTTTTAACAGTAGTGGGTAGGCACTGTAATGGTGTAATGCATGGAGATAAATGAGCATTCAGACTGTTCTCTACTGTATTCCATTTACAAGTACAAAGCCTGTAATTCTCCACATTTATCAAAGCAGACGCACAAGGCCAAGCAAACAACATCAGCTAAGTCAGTAAACGCATCACAGGAGTCGCAGAAATCAGATTACACATGACAGCATTTCTCTCTCTCTCTCTCTCTCTCTCTCTCTCTCTCTCTCTCTCCCACCCATTCTCTCTCTCTCTCTCTCTCTCTCTCTCTCTCTCAGAGTGGTCATGGGCGGGCCGAACTGCTCATGCAGTTATTCCTCTGAGGACCTCTAAATGCATTTTCCTGCATGGTGGGCCAAAGAGCCAGGCTCTTATTAGCTGTGTGTGTGTGTGTGTGTGTGTGTGTGTGTGTGTGTGTGTGTTCAGTAAGGCCCTGTGCATGGCTGCCTCTGATTTACTCAGCTGACGGCACTATCGGGAAGAAGAACACAGGATGAATAGTCGGTCAATGGAGTTATAGTTGGGCAAAAGTATACAAAAGTATACAAAAAGTATACAAAGTATACAATGCAGATAACCACTGAATTTAGGTGTGTCCAAACCTTTGACTGGTACCTTGCAATAATCAATCAACTAGCTTACCAGTTTTTAGCATTTTTTTTCCCACCTTGATCATCAAACATAAGTTTGAAACCAGCTACCAGCAGGGACAAGATAAAGGCAGGTCCAGAACACAGGATGAATAGTTGGTCAATGGAGTTATAGTTGGGCAAAAGTATTGGGACACCTACTCAATCATTGTTTTATTTTCTGAAAACAAGAGTTTAAAAAAAGAGTTTATACTGCTTTGTTGAAGTAACCGTAGTAACTGTACTTTACCGTATTTCTGCCAGACATACAAGAGCATTGGTTAGGATGTTGGAGCCCGCCCACCAGCCCACCTCATCCCACAAGATTTAGATGAAGAACCACCCTTCTACACAAAGCAGTTCCTTCTGCTGCTCCATAGCTCATATTTCTCTAGCTTTACTTACAGAATCTAAAATATAAAACATATTCTTGTTTGTTTAATACTTTTTTGTTAATAAAAAATAAAAGATTTGTATGTTTTTCTAATAGTTTCTATGACTTAGTATTATATTAGTATACAATGCAGATAACCACTGAATTTAGGTGTGTCCAAACCTTTGACTGGTACCTTGCAACAATCAATCAACTAGCTTACCAGTTTTTAGCATTTTTTTTCCCACCTTGATCATCAAACATAAGTTTGAAACCAGCTACCAGCAGGTCTTGAATTTCCACAAATGCATTAATTCAGGATGCACAGAAATAAAATAAAAAGTCCAAAAGTGAAAAACATTAAACATTTTTAAATTAAAAATGATTTACTTTCGTCACTTTTTTAATCATTGCATAAATTAAATAGCAAAATTTGTATTTCGTCTTGTTGAATATTTGGTGCAGGATGATTCTGACTATCCAGAGATCGCTGTTCATGTTGTGTTGCACTGGCTGCACACACTGTGGCCACAGAGGGACTACACTTACAGTAAATAAATCAGCGGACCATGGTGCAGCAGATCGCTTGTATTCAGTAGGAAGTAATCAGAAAAGAATGTGTGTATACTGCTCTGGGTGTGATGAATTAGGCAGAGCTGTGGTGCATCTAAAGGTCCAGGGTTATCTGAAAATTGCTCTAGATGTCAGACCCAAACCCTGCGGTCAGCTTTCCATCTGAGCTGTAGGAGTTACATCATTGATACTAATCACAGATCGGGCGCGGCCCACTCAGCACAGGAAACCCAACCCTCAGAGAAGAAAATATCAGGAGCTTCTCGTTCACGCAGAGATGGTTTGTTATTTCATTTGCGTCTGTTAGAAGAACAGCAGACGGAAGCGAGAGAGCGAGAGGTGAAAACGGAGAACAGGAGGCATGGAGACAATCCAAAATAAGATTTAAGCATTTAAGCATTTACCACAGTGCAATATTGCCATTATATCTCAAAACACTTAAAATACATTTTTAGCACAGCAAGCTATGAAGTGTCTATTTATTTTAAAAAAAAATTAGCCAATTAAAGTGGACACTGATTAAGGACATGGTTAAAATGAAGCTTCTGTTTTGCACAGTAAAGGTTTAAGTGGCATGTTTGAATATACACTTTATTGCCAAAGATATCTGCTCACCTGCATTAATGTGTTCAGTGATGTAAGGCTCGGACAGAGCTGTTCACCAATGGAAACCCATTCCATTGAGTTCTCTACACTCTCTCTACTGTTCTTAATCTAATCTAAAGCTACATGAAGTTTGGAGGTGTGTAATGATGTAGTGATTCTGCAGAAAACTAGTGAACTCTGTGCACTATATGCTCCTCAGCATCCGCTGACCCCGCTCTGTTATTTTACACTGACAGAGCACAGAGTCGCTGTCGTTCCCAGTCGCTTGCACTGTGTTATAATATCACTGACAGTTGGCTGTGGAATATTTAGTAGTGAGTAGTGAAATTTCACAACTGGACTTGTTGCTGCACAGGAGCTGCATCCTGTCATAGTACCACAGTGCTGGAGTTCACTGAGCTCCTGAGAGAGACTTATTCTTTCAATAATGTTTGTAAAAGCAGTCTGCATGACTAGGTGCTTGATCCTATACATCTGTGGCCATGAAAGTGATAGGAATCGAGTTCAGTAATTTGGATAATAAGGCAATATAGTGTACCTAAAATTGAATTGGATGAACTTTTGCAGACACATTCTGACAGACAGACAGACAGACAGACAGACAAACAAACATGTTACAAAAAACAAGGATAAATACAAAAAAAAATCACTCAGTCAGTCGTTAAAAACATTATCAGATTAATCACGACAATATTCTGTGATTAACGCACAAGTTTTACTGATTTACTGATTTAAAATTATTTGTGTGTGTTAACGATTTAACGTTGACAGCCCTGGCTATTATCAGTCTACACAGTCTACTACATAGACATACACTGAATGTTTGCAGTTTATATGCATGAGCTTAATATTCTGTACTTTAGCTTTGTTGTGGCAGAGTTTTGGTAAGTTACTGTTATTTACAAACAGGTTTACAGATTTCTTGTTTCTACTGAATGTTTAAACTGCTTTAAAATGTATTTGTGTTGCAGTTCTAATAAAATATCCTACAATAAAGTAATATATCTATATATTTTAATATTATTTTCTATCATTATATACCATATCGCCCACCTCTAATCACGATACTACACTGTTTGTCTACATTGCTCACCCTTGGCTGAACCTCTCATGACCTTCATGACTTCAAATACCGACTATAAAAGATTGTTCCACTACTTTCACACTGTGAATGAGTCTTTCTCTCTTCCTAGTGGACACACTATCTTCCTCTCCCACACACACACTCTCACCACTGCTCGTTATTTATACTGTGTGTGTGTGAGTGTGTGTAGGGCTCATTGTGTTCTAAAGGAAAGCTGTCTCGCCCTAGCCCCGCTGTTGAGGAAGTCTGATAACATTGAAGTGCAGTGATAGGAAGGAATTTCCTCCAGCTGGGAGATTATCCATCAACCACAAGGCTTAGCAATCAGCGTGGACTTCCCACTGGTCCTGGAGCGCAGTGGATAGAGCGGGTTCGGGTCGATCACGTGATGAAAACACTAGTGGATGGCGGCCAGTTGACGTTCTGTGCGGTTAGAACAATGAAGCTGAAGGCAGTGGAGCCTTGGCTTGTCACTCAGATAATAAACTATTGCTGTAGAAAGTTCAGTCTGTCACGAGATTAACATCTTAGACTTGGTGAGATTCACACTCAATTACTAAAACACTGAATTAGCTAATAGAATTTTCCCTTTCCTCAAATAAAAAATATGGACAAATGTATTGGGACACCTGCACATTTATTGCTGTTTCTTCTGAAATCAAAGAAAATTTAAAAAGTGCTCTACTAAAATTGCTCTCTAATAGAATTTGGAGCATTGCTGTGAGGATTTGATTGGATTCAGCAAGAAGAGCATTAGTTGAGAGGCCAGGATACTGGATGATCACCACCCAAACTCAACCCAAACTTAATTCAAAGTGATTTGTTGTTTACAGTATTTAAATTTGTGCAAAAGCATTTTAGACTGTGGTCACTCAGATGTGATGGACAGCAGTTTGACTACGCCAATGATTGACGTAGTTGTAGATATGTATAGAGCAATAATGGTAGTGAGGAGGTGGGACTTAGAATGACGTGTTTAAAAATGTAAAAACAAATTAACGATATACAGTTTTGTACATGTTTCAGCTTATCAAATACGAATTGTTTAAAAAAAAAAAAAAAAAAAAAACAACATTTTGCTTTTATTTTTAGAGGTGCTGGGACTCATTTTAGCTATCTCCATGCTGCTGAATACCATTGCAAGCCTACATTTCCACTTCCTTGCACAAACTTAGTGCAAGTTTTTTTTTTAAACCATTTGTTTGATGAGTGGATAATGGTAAAAATCTTAACCCGTGCTCTGGGAGCACCTATAGGAATGGACACTGATGACTGACTGTTGTCAGAGTTTAAATCAGTCAGTGGCGCACCTGTGTTTTCCACCGCCAAAATATATAGAAACAAGCCAGAAATTTACCTAAACACACATCACTTCCAGACCACCACGCCCATCAGTGTAGATTTATTCCTAAACTTTGACGTTATTTTGACGGCACAGTCACAAGGCATTAAAATAGACTGTTGACGGGATGTAAGATAGCAATGAGCATCACAACACACCTTAAGCAGGGTGTACAACAGCGCCCTTGGTCTTCACTCAAACTCTGTTTCTACATTGAGAGAAAGGAAAAAATGTGGACGTTTGACTTTTGGCCAAACCTATTTAGGACAGTCCCACCCCTGGGCCTCCAAAATGGGTGTGTAGCATGTTGTCAGATGAGGGGCCTCTGGGACCCCGACTCTGACTCAGACACACACCCACACAAAAGAACATACAGCTGTCTCACAGACACACACACACACACACACACCTCAGTGCCAAATAAAGAGCTCATCAACAACAAGCTTGCAGAGAAAGACGTGGAGAAAGACACAGAGAGAGCATGTAGAACAACAGTGTGAGAAGCAGAAGGAACGAGAGAACAGAGGAACGATGGATGGTGAAAGGAACAGGACAGGAAGCTAATATTGAATCGGTGGGAGGGGGGTGGAGGGTTCCCATCCAGCCGTCTCTGTCTGTTTAAATATTTAATGAGAAAACACATTTCTGTTCTCTTGCATCTCCACTACATGAGCCGGAACGAAGGAGAGGAGGGAGGAGGAGGAGGAAGAGGGCGATGAAGAAAAGCTTTCTGGTCCCGCAATAAGCCAGCCGTCTGTCCCTGTATCCAGGCGAACTCACACACACTCCAGTGAGCTCGTCTGCGTGTGTAGAAGTCATTCAGATGCACAGTGTGTGTGTGTGTTATTTGGGTTGGGTGGCTGCGTGTACAACTGGGTGGAGGGCGGAGCTGGTGAGCTGAACCTAAAGCAAAGGTTCAGCTCAATTTCATGAAAATAACATTAGTTTGGGTTCACTTCTTTACTGAAAAATCTACCTACATGTTTTGCTGGTAGCTGTTTTCAGATGGTATAAGCTGGTTTTTCAATGTCATGGTGATTGAAAAGCAGGTTATTCAAGCAAAACACACTCTGCACTGGTAAAACAGTTGATTAAGCAGCTCTGGACCAGCATAGTATACGATGCATTTGATTTTGTCCAGGCTGGTTAACAAATTTGGTCATTATGCTCAATCCACAGTGGCACGTGTATATCTGGAATACATCACAGAAGGTGTTTGTGCTGTAATTCTGTTAGAAATGACAACCACATTCAATGCAGGCGACCCCACACACATATCCCACAACTCAGTGCAACATTCTTCAGGACATGGCAAAAGTCATGAGACACGATGCATGTCCTGTTCTATGACTTCTGGCATATCACTGTGCAAATACTGTACCAATAAAAAGTTTGGATGCACCTCTTCTAATTTGATGTGTTTTTTTTCTTTTTATGATTTTTTACATTGTAAATTTAGAATTGAAGACTATATTAAAGCTATACAGGAACACCTGCAGAATTATTCTGTAAACAAAAAGTGTTAAATAATCCGGAATATGTTTTATACTTTAGGTTCTTCTAAGTAGCACATTTATTTTTAAGGACAGATCTGTACACTCTTGGTATTTTAATCTCAGTGTCTTCATGAGGGAGAGTCACCTGGAATAGTTTTCTCAGCGTCTTGAAGGAGTTCCTGGAGGTGCTGAACAATACACATAATAATACTACATAATTTGTCCATATGTGTCCCTTTAGTTTTCATGTCTTCAATACTAATCTACAATGTAGAACATTGAATGAGAAGATATGTCCAAATGTTTGACTGGAGCTGTATGTAAGGCTTGTGGTGTCATGTAGTCATATGAATGGTGCCCAACGGTACAGTGTTACACCAAATACTTACAGCTCTGGAAAAAATGAGACGACTTTAGTTTCTGAATCAGTTTCTGATTTTGCTATTTATAGATATATGTTTGAGTAAAATGAACATTGTTTTTTTTATTCTATAAACTCTGGACAACATTTCTCCCAAATTCCAAACGAATATTATATAAAATATTGTCATTTAGAGCATTTATTTGCAGAAAATGAGAAACGGACGGGAAATGAGCTTTCAGACCTTAAATAATGCAAAGAAAACAAGTTTATTTTCATAAAGTTTTTTTTAGAGTTCAGAAATTAATATTTGGTGAAATAACCCTGGTTTGCATTCACAGTTTTCATGCATCCTGGCATGTTTTCCTCCACCACTCTTGCACAATGCTTTTGGATAACTGTATGTCGGTTCTGGTGCATAAATTTAAGCAGTTCAGTTTGGTTTGATGGCTTATGATCATCCATCGATATCCAGGGTAATGTCAGCATACCACCAAGAAGGACCAACCACATCCAACAGGATTAACTGTGGACGCTGTAAGAGGAAGCTGTCTGAAAGGAATGTTTTGGTGCTAACCCAGATTGTATTCAAAAACATAAAACCACGGCTGCCCAAATCACGGCAGAATTCAATGTGCATCTCAACTCTCCTGTTTCCACCAGAACTGTCCGTCACCACAATAAATTATTGTGCTCTAAAACCAGGTGTTTCAGTTTCACTGTCCAACCCCTGCATATAAAAAACAAATAAATGTGTGTAACATAAGCCATTCTAAATCTATGTGTATTATATACAACCTCTTATACCCTCCCACCCCCACAAACACACACACACACACACTACAGGAGATGAAATCTGCTGGAGCGAGAGGCAGACCCATCCATCTGTAACTGGGTGGGTCTCTCTCTCTCTCTCTCTCTCTCTCTCTCTTTTCTCGTCTGGTTCACATTTGGGCTTTGGTGGAGAGCTGTGATGTCATACGCCCTCAGCCCCTGTGAGTCCCCCCGGCCCAGGCCGGCTTCATGACATCATCTCTCCTGGCCCTGCCCTGCTCCGGGACTGCATAGTGGGACACACACACACCCACACACCCACACACAACACACACACACATTAACTTTAACACACGCACTCAGCACAAACAAAACAGCCCAGACGGAAGCAGTCACCCACTCCAGCTTCACAGCGGCGCCCACAGGCCTCAGCCTAAAGCCAAGGAACACCAGAATACTGCAGGACACTGCAGGACAACGGATCATAAGTATTTCTCATTATCTCCTGCTAAACCTACTTGTGTCAAAACAGATTAGATGTACGTGTGAAAAGCAGCAGGGCTGCTGCTTACTTCAGCACAGCTACAGCAGAAACTGGACCAGATACACTAATAGAGAAAGGAACTGATGAAAGTAATAGAATAGTACTATTAATAACAGTGATAACGTATAAATAGAAGGGTAAAAATCTATAAATAATATATGTTGGTTGTATATTAATGCTCAATAGTGGTTACATGAATCCCTACATTGAACTTCTCCTTTAATCTAACCCTCTCCAGTAAAATGTGGTCCACATGTGTGCTTTTCTTCTCCTAAAGGATTCCTGAGTGTACTTTTGTTAATCCACAGTGCTACACCATGAATAAAGAGGGTTATAGAAAAAACAACAAGTATTCTAGAGAGTTCCATGCACAAATAGTTGGCTGTTGGCTCCCTCTGTTGGTTTAAAAAGGAGTACTGCCTTTCAAACACTTTTAAGTCAATATTGGGCACCATTTAAAGAGAAACCACTTAAAAATGATGAGTTTCCTCTGAAATAATCAAGAGGAAGATGGATGATCACAAAACATCAAACCAAGCTGAACTGCTTGAATTTTGCACCAGGAGTGGCATAAAGTTATCCAAAAGCAGTGTGTAAGACTGGTGGAGGAGAACATGCCAAGCTGCAGGAAAACTCTGATTAAAGACCAGGGTTATTCCACCAAATATTGATTTCTGAACTCTTAAAACTGTATGAATATGAACTTGTTTTCCTTTTCCTTTTCCAAATTAATGCTTTAAAATGACAATATGTTTATTTGGAATTTGGGAGAAATGTTGTCTGTAGTTCATAGAAAAAAACAACAATGTTCATTTCACTCAAACATTTACCTATAAATAGCAAAATCAGAGAAACTGATTCAGAAGTGGTCTCTTGATTTTTTCCAGAGCTGTACAATAAAGGAATGTTTGTAACACACCAACCAGCCTCTTCATTAAAACCACCTTGTAATTTTATTCTCTGCATTTTTCATCATTATCCTCCTTTCACCCTGTTCATTCTTCCATGGTCAGGACCCCACAGGATAGACCACCACAGAGCAGCTTTTATTTGGGTGGTGGATAAGTCCCAGCACTGCAGTGACACTGACATGAACAGTAAGTAATGTTTATACTCACATTTCATCAACCTTGTCCCGGGGCCCCTGCACCTGTCCGATCACAGTGCCCTGTCTGGTGTTCTTCACCCAGCCGTTCACCCCCAGCTTCTTCCCCTGATCCTCTGTGTACTGCAGAACACTTTACTATTAGATCCAATTTAATCATTAGGAATTATTGTATACTCTTTATGGGTTTTTAAGGGTTCTTTAATAAAAGCAATGGTTAGGTCAGTGGGCTGTGGAATCTGGCAAAAGTCATGGGATGATATTAGTCCTGTCCTATGTCATGTTAGTGTAAGAAAAAAAAACAATATAAAACACTAAAAACACTAAAAAGTAAATGAGTCTTCTACAACAGGCTGTTCTGAACAGTGTAACAAGACAAAGAACCATTTAGACCTTAAAATCACAGAATCACTGTTTTACCAAATAAAACATGTGAAGACATTTCATGATAGAGAAACTGCTGTATTTTGTCCTTTAACCCTTTTAGACCCTGTATCTTTTACACAACAGACATCACGTATTTTCTTTTTTTATATATTTTGTTGCACATAACAGTAATTAAGGCCTGTCTCCATCAGAACACACCAAATAAAAAACTTTACCAGCCAATTGAACAGTAGCTTAGCCCCGCCCACTGCACCGGAAAGAGGTAATTTTTATTTTACTGTTTAGTGATGGTTTGTAAAATAATAAGATCAATATCAAATATAAATTAAAAATGCTTAACAATGCAATGGACATTAAAAATCAATTGCATATTTTAGTTATTTGGATTTCATTGTATAAAGAGTTTATATAAAAATATTACAGTCCTGTTTTGTGTCCATAACAAAAAAAAAACCAGCATTCTTATATTCTTAGAATTTTCCCAACACTGGAACATAGTACAAGTCTAAAGGGTTAAGTGTAATGATTAGTCAACATAATCTATAACTCATATCAAACATTTTGATCCAAAAAAGTATTTTTTGTAATCAAAACATGGTCCATTTTATACAAATATCTGCATTCAGTTCATATTTACAACTTAAATAAAGACATATTGCATATCTTAGGATCTCTTTGAAATAACTTCAAAGCCTCCAACAAAACTGGGTCCTAAAAGTTACACAATCAAAATTAAGGTTCACATTAATGTTTTATACTTTACTGTATCCATTAGCTGTGGGAACTTGTTGTGTTATGTTAAGGTGGAAAACGGACATTATACGGTGAGATTTTCAGGTTTTGGGTTTAACCCTATACAGGTGAAGATAAACATGCATTAAAACAGGAGGCAGATATAAACAGCACAGCACAAATAATCACTATCAACTAATCGATAAAATAATCATTAGTTGCGGCCATATTTTTTTTACAGAATTAAAAAAAAATTCCAGCACTATACAGAACTTTACTGAGGATTTTAGAACATTACTTACCATTCTGAAGCACACACCTGAAACAAACAAACAAAATCAAAATATTAAACTCCACAACAAGAGGAACCAGATTTGTATATAAATACATACATATTCTATGAATATATGACAACTGGCAGAGGTGGCATTGTATCTCTCACATATGTCCAAATGGTGTTTCATCTGAAAATATGAGTATTAAAATATGTTAATCTTCATGTTGTTGGAGTAACTTTCTCTAATGTGAAGGTTTTAGAGCATTGCTGTGAGGATTTGATTGCATTCAGACAAGACTCAGCATTAGTGAGGTCAGGATATTGGAGGATCACCTTCCAAAATTCCAAATTCCAAAAGTACTGAATAGAGCACCACCATTCTAGAGAACACAGTTCCACTGGGGGAGGGGTGATATATACCCCTCTAGCTCATGCCTGGCATCAGTGGTGTTACCTGGCCTGTGCTTCCAGGGGCTCTAGTCCTGAACATGGATGAACAAGTCCTAATGGGTGTAATAGCAAAGCCACTAATCTTCTGTCATGTTCAGTTCATCCATCTGTTATAAAGCATACAGTTTCTATAGCACTGCTCATCACTCGGCACTCTTTACACACTAGTGACTACAGACCCGTCCAACAAACAACCTGCTCCCTCATCAGAGTATTTTCTCTGGTGACATTAACAACACAAAGCAATATAGGTTTGCAATTAAACTGAAATCACTGAGTAATAACTGTGTGATATTCTATAAGAGGATGTCCTTTCTGTCATTTATTTAAGTGAGCAACAGTAAAAGTTAACTATAATTTGGATCCTAGAAATTTTAAATAAATGGCATTGTTACATACAATGCTATGTTGATATAGAATCACTGGAGAAACATTGCTGGGCCGTGCCCATAGTAAAAGCTAGTAATCAATAGTTTTAAATGTTTTTAGAGTTTCATTTTACTTTCTGTTAAAATTAGCTTTTTAATCTTGTTTTTTAAACTATATTTAATAAGACAGTAACAATCAACAATGCTAACTTCCAGCACACTTTTTAATCCATTACATATAAGAACTGCATATTATGCAGGATACTTAAAAAAAAACCTTTAAAACCATGTGGAGTAAGGAAGCAGTAACTGTAGTAAGTCAAATTGGGGGATACGTTTTAGCGAGTTTAGAGCACCTATGTTCCAGTTAAAAAAAAATATTAAAAATGCGCACACAAATTGTATGTTGTACATTGATTCTAGGCTATGGTTTTATATGTATGGTTTGTATTAAACTTTCAGTAAATATGTATATGTATAAATATGTATTCTATTTGTATAGCCTGTACTGTGTTGGTCTTCAATCATTTAGAATTCAGTGAAGCATTTACAGTATAAAAGGGATTGAAATCATTTGATTTCAAATAAATACATTTAATATAGATTTTATATATATATATATATATATATATATATATATATATATATATATATATATATATATATATATATATATATATATATATGATACAGAAATACAATTATAAGAGTGATAATAAATGGTAAAATAATAATAATAATGAACTAAGATCATAAAAATCACAATTAAAAAATAAATGAATAATAAATAAATAATAAATAAAAAAATAAAAATTTAATGAGAAAAAATAAACTTATTTAAAAGAGTCACAGGCTTTCTGACGGTGATTAGAAGATTTAGAGCTCCAATAATCAAAACCTTTAAATGAATGTTGATTAAATCTTAGGTTTACATTTCAACTGGTCCCTATTAGGCAATGTTAATAAACGTTGTTTTAAGGTTTTAAGGATGTAATGCATCAGAAATTGTTCAATATTTAGCAGGTGGGCGGGCCAGCAAGCACACACACACACACACACACACACACACACACACACACACACACACACACACACACACACACACACAAAAAGCAGTAGAGCAGTGCTGGCCCTGAGCTCCCTCTCTCTCTCTGCCCAGCAGATAAACACCCCCAGTCTATTTATGGAGGCGGGGTCTGGGGGTCTGCTGAGCCCCCAGCTCAACTACAGACCACCTACCCTGAACATTGCCGAATATTTCAAAATCTACGGAGGATAAGTGTCCCTCTGAAGACATGGTGAGCAGCAGGACGTCAAACCCCGTCAGAGCTTCAGCTGCAGCTCCTGCAGACACAACACAGAGCTCTGCTGCCCCCTGCAGCCCGATCCCGCCTCTTATCGCGAGATTTCCCTCTCAGATTCACATTACACAGCTATTTATATCCCAGATCAAGTGTATCATTAGAGCTGTGATTAAACTGCTCACTCACAACCATGTTAATCCACCACTACAATACATATTACACACAATATTTACAGTCTTTTTCTTATTTAGTGTGTTTTCTGCCTTTTTATGATTTTTTACATTGTAATTTATTTTTGTGAATATATTTTTATTGTTTTGTCCTTTTTTCCAAAGGACAGGTACATATAGACACAAAATTAAAACACTGTGAATAACCCAACACATTTTGCACACACCCCTCCATTAAGAGTAAAAAAAAACAAATAAATAAAATATATGTAAATATATATAGCAGACATCCACATACATCCACCTTTTACATTGTAAATTTAATATTGAAGACTATATTAAGGCTGTACAGGAACACATGCAGAATTATTCTGTAACAAAAATGTTTTAAACAAACCAGAATATGTTTTATGATTTAGATTCTTCTAAGTAGCCACATTTATCTTTGAGGACAGATCTGGTATTTTAATCTCAGTGTCAGAGGTCAACTGACTATCTGAATTTACTGAATATATACCAGGTTATTCCATTAATGGATTTTTTCTTCCCTGATGATGCGGCCATATTCCAAGATAACAATGTCAGGATTCATGGGGCTGGAATTGTGAAAGAGTGATTCAGGGAGCATGAGATCATCATTTTCACACGTGGATTGTTCACCACAGAGTCCAGACCTTAACCTCATTGAGAATATTTGAGATGTGCTGGAGAAGACTTTGTGCAGTGGTCAGACTCAATCATCATCAATGCTGCAAGATCTTGGTGAAAAATAAATGCAACACTGGATTTAAATAAATCTTGTGACATTGCAGAAGCAACCAAATATTAGATTGTGTGACCTTTTTCTTGGTGGCGACTTTTTTTTGGCCAGGCAGTGTATATTTTGAAATATTGATGTGGGGATTTGACTGGTCAGACTCAGGATGTTAAATAATCACCACCTTATCCCCAACTTTTCAGTTCATCAAAACGTAGTGGATGGAGCACCATCATTCAAAGTTAAACTGCTCCACAGCTGGATAGAGTGTGCATTTGCACATCTGTGTCAGCAGCAATGAGTGCAGCTTAAAATAGAAATATATGGACATCAACTCCCATGGACATCAACTGCCCATGTGCAGCTGTTTGTTTGCCTCGAGGGACGTCACGTTTTTTAGCAAATGTTTTGATCGGCGGGATTTGCTGTATGTCAACTAGTCTCCCAATGTGCCAGAGCTGCAGAAACTGGAGCAAGGTTACAGACCTCCGTGCACCATGACCTCGTCTTAGGATCTCACATCTGTGCAGATGGGTGATCTAGGAAAGGCAGCAGTGCACACATGAGCTCACATACACACACACACACACACACACACACACACATTTGTTGATTTGCTCTGAGCCATTAAAGCCCAAAAGGCAAGACTCAGTAATCCCTAAGCACTGTCCACACAGAGAGAGATCAGATTCGCAACAGTGCACACACACACACACACACACCAGATGCACAGACATACTGTATACACTTAAGACCAAACACAAGCACATACACAAAAACATACACACATTTATATATATATACATGTACAAAGCTATTAACAAGTATTAACACCCTTTAATTGATTTCTTAAAAAAAAGCTTTTATTTTTACCATAATTTACAAAAATACATACAAATACAAATACATTTCTAATGTTTTCTGCAAAACTAACACAATAGCTTGTGTCCAAATGTGTTGCCTCCCATGGCTAAGATTCTAACTGGAATTTTCAGCAGGATAATGGTCACCCACACCCAGCATTCCTCAAAATGTCTCTGCCAAATTGCAGAAGTTCTATGGCTGCACTGCTGCCAACTGTACTGCTAATCAAGCGCTTATGAGACCAGCATGGACAGCATCTTCCACAGCGTATGAGAGTGCAGGATCTACAGGCCCAGCTGCAACATCAGTGGGTAAATGTGCTGCAGGATGCCATACAGAACCTGTAAACCTCCATGCCCAACCAGATCTCATCTTGTATTCAGACTAAGGTACTTCAGTTGTACATTTTGCCTAATAAACGTATCATTTCACTCTAATTAATACTGTAAACATTTTTGTATATTACATATATTATTCCATTTATAAAGGCAATGAAAGGGGGGAAAAATGTGGTGTGAATAATTTTTATATTGACACAGTACACACACACACTCAGACACACTAGTTTAGCTCACTCTGTATATGAACAAATAAACTAGGCTAATATAAGTTGGTAATTAACATGGAGAGTTTCAGTCTGCTGGTGGCACTAACAGATTTAAGATATCATTGAGGGGTATATCTCCCCACTGTAATACCCCTTTCTCTCTCTCTCTCTCTCTCTCTCTCTCTCTCTCTCTTTCTCTCTTTAGTTAAAGCAGTGATTTGGATAAAGGCTTTGTAAAATCCTCTGCTCTGCTGAATTGCCCCAGATTTTTTTTTTCCCCATGAGCAAATATTGGATTTAGGTTTTCTATAGCTACTACATTCTCTAACACAAGCAGAACAATATTATATGCACATACACTTCATGTTAAATGCTCCTGTGGGCACCTTTTCTAATTTAGATACTCTTAGCTTGCACCCATTGCTGACACAGATGTGCAAAAGCACACACACAGATTGTGTAATCCTTGTAGAGAAGTACTGCCAATAAAATAGGACTCTCGATATAAAACAGCTGGCACTTCGCCAGGCTCTGGCTAGCAGGGTACAAGGCCCCCAGCACTAAGCTCTGAAGCAGTGAAACTGTGTTTCATCCACCCATCCAATATTATGTCCATCCATCCATCTATCTATTCATCCATTTACATATTACTCTTTGTCCAATCATTTACCAATCCTTCCATCCCTCTCTCTGTCCATTCATCCACTCATTCATTCATTCATTCATCTATTCCCACCCATTCATCCATCTGCATATCACTCTCTGTCCAATCATTTACCCATCCACCATCCATCCATCCATATATCGTTTTCTCTGTCCAGTCATTTACCCATCCACCATCCATCCATATATCGTTTTCTCTGTCCAGTCATCTGTCCATCCATCCAACCATCCATCCATCCATTCATTCTTTCATATATTGCTCTCTCTGTCCAGTCATCCATCAATCTATCCATACATCCTTTTATTCACACCCATCCATCCATCCATCTATTCATCCATACATCCAAATATCACTCTCTCTATCCATCCAACCGTATGTCGCTCTTCCATCTATTCACTTCCATCAATATATCGGTCTTTCTGTCCAGGCATCCACCCATTCATCCATGCATATATCGCTCTCTCTGTCTAGTCCACCACCCATCTATCCATGCATCCGTCAATTTACACACCATCCATTGATCTATCCATCCTTCCATATATTGATATCTTTGTCTAGTCATCCACCCATCCATCTATTCATATATCGCTCTCTCTGTCCAGTCATGCACCCATCCATCCATCTATTCACACCCATTAATCCATCCATATGTTGTATTGCTCTCTCTGTACATTCATCCACCCATTCTTCAGTTTATTTCTCCTTTCTATTTATCCATGTGTCTATCTGTGCATCCACTGATCTATCTCTCCATCTATTCGTCCTATAAGCAGGTTAGATTAAACAAAATCCATCAGTTTAAACCTCAAAATCACTTCAATTCCTGCCTCGTCCCACTTTTACAGCACAAAGCAATTCTACACAAATTCTGTGAATGTTATTCTGATTACAGAGTAACACTTTCCTGCTGAAAGATGTGTCCTGGGCCTTCTGGGAATAGTTGTTTTGATGGAAACAGTTGTTACCTCATAGGAATTCTGGGATTTGGAACAGAGCACAGCTGAATACTCGCTGGCAGAGGTGAAGCAGACAACACTAACATCTGCCCAGCATACTACCAACTGCTGAACATAATAAATACACCTTGTTTCTTTCTGACGTGTGAATTAATGACAGCTTTGACTCCTATTGGTTATTGATCAGTAGTGTTCAGGGCTGGCGTAGATTCAGCTCCACATATGTGTATCTTTATTTCAAACAAAAGTTCCTTAGTTCACAATATAAAATGTGAATTAAATCAGTGTTAGATATAACAGTCACTTGTCTTCAGTCTATATCCACACAGTCCCAGCCAGAGAATAAACATGAACAGATCATTTAATCAGGTTTAATACAAATGTGATATCACACAAATTAAATCTAGATACTGTTGAACAGCTTAATACATTGCTTATTGTTTAGTTGAGAAAGAGTCACAAAATAAAGACACATTTTAAAAATAAAAAAATTGGGTGCAGGATAGAGCCTTGAGGTATTTTTCTTATCTGGTCAAAATTGGACAAGATTGCTTAGAGAATTTGTCCCTGACATATTATGAGACATTATCACCATAATGTTACCTGTAAAACACCTGTTAAATAAACATTTTACTAAAGAATACAATACAGTATATTCCAAATGTGTATTCCAGATGGCAAGTAGGACAACACCCTTATTAATAAGTATTAATAAGTATTAATAAGTAATAAGTGATATCTCAAGATAATCCTTTAATAAATGTCTAATCCTGTACAATCCTGAGAAAATAGCAGGGTGGTTTAAATCAAGCTGCAATGGGAACACCTCCAAAACTATTCAGGTCAAACTGCTTCAATTGTGTGTTTGTGTTTGTGTGTGTTTTCCCTCCTGGGATTATTATGTTTTGTCACAAAGTGGCAGGGTGATAAATGGTGGAGGCATCTTGTGAATCCCTCTCTCTCGTCCAGTACTGACCTTTCCCCGGCAATGTGAAGTGCTGGAGACAGGAGTAAACACACCCCAGGGGGACGTCAACACACAAGGTGGGAGAGACGGGAGGGAACGAAGGGAAAAACAGGAATTGCTGAAGAAAAAGAGAAAATAAAAACATTAGTAAACAAGGATGAGTAAGGTAGAGTACATAGTTCTATGAACATATAGTAATATGGGGTTTCATTTATTTAACAACATTACTTAAACAGATGCAAAAAATAAAAATAAAAACAAATACAAAAAAACATAAAAAGTTAAGTAATTTATATGCCACTACTTTTTGTATGAATGTAATTTGTTTTTATTTGAATAGGTTTTACTCAACAAATGGTATCAGTTATCACTTATTGTCTACAATAAATATCCTACAAAAAAGTAATATTATTATATTTTGTAATATTGTTATATGTCATTATATACTTTATCGCCCACCTCAATACTACACAGTCTGTCTATATTGCTGCTATTGTGAGTGAATTTATTGGGGTAAATTAAGGTCTAAATAAAGCATGTTTCCATTTTATTTAAAAAATATAACTTGTATACAGCATTTTAATAGAGTTCTATTGGATGTGGTGCAAAAGTTAATTTCCCTCTAATACAAATCACTCTCTGACATAAATCACTCTCAAACATAGCAACTTTATGTGAGAAGGAAAAAAAGGGGGATATCTTTCAATGTAAATCAGTGTAAAATGAAAAACAAATTCATTTCGAAGCATTTCTATTGGTCCATTCATCATTGAAGTCATGTTGATGCAGTGTAAACAACTGCTGAATTCAAATTACGTCAAAAAGTGCAAAAATGAAAATAAAGTGTTTGACCAAGAGAAATAAAACACACCAGTTAACACTCAACCACTTGAGGTACCAAAGAAACCACCTAGGTTACTATAGAAACCATGTAGGCAACTCCACATAAACCACCTGGGACACCATATCAACCACCTAGCCAAGCAACACCATAGTAACCATGTGTACCATACGTATTATAGATACCACCTAACCTAGCAACTGCTTGGACATAAAAGGAACCTTTTAAACTATGCAACCCATCTGCATTTTCTTTTTATGCACTTTTTTAATCTGAAAGACATTCTGAATCAAATTAACCTTACACAAACTTTATCATAATTTTTTATCTTAATTTATACAAATTACTGAATTGCTGTTAGTAATTATTGTACAGTAATCACTGCACACTTGTTCAGGCAACTAATAAGGGAATATTAAACATGTAGGTCAAGGAAACAATAAGCAAAAATATTGTGTTCAGAATTCTCCAAACAGTGCATCAATCCTCAATTAACCTATATACATATACCACACACATGTGGATTCTAATGCACCGTCTAATGCATCTGAAACCCAGTTTAACTCCTTAGTTGAGGCTTACTATTATTCAGTCCAAGCATTTCAAGTACCATGTATAACTATGCACGACAAACTCCAAACTTAAAAATGAGATGAGAGAGAAGCAGGAATCAAAGACCAGAGAGAAAAACTGTAGAGCTGACAGGTGTTGGTGCACAGGACATATGGTAACCCTGTTAGCAACTCAAGCTTAGCTGAAGTACAAATAACTTCTGCAGCATCAAGAAGGTTCCCTCCAATGGACACTGTGATTTTAAATAGACATACACTGAACAAAATAGACATGGACAGATATGTTTGTTCAAATAAGCTTCATTAACCTCTATACAGGCCTAATCCCATATACAGGCTACAAGTGTTTGGATGATACAAAACTCCTTTTTCTCTGCAATGAAAGGTTATTCACATTCTGAATCTACTACAGGGCATTTGGAGAAGCTGCCTCTTCACTCTCTACTCCACTTTATAATTCCAGATCAGTAACAGGAATCAACCCAAATTCTGCAGGTTTGAAAATAGACATAAAAATAGACAACCATAATGAAACTAAAGGTTTGGAGGACAGGAACTGTTTAATTTGTTTTCAGGAAAATATTGATTTTAAAATGAAATTCAGGAAAGAGCCAATTTTATGATTGTTATTCATTATTTAAAATAATTTCTATTACAATTACAATTAGTATTTGTAGTAACCTTCCTTATCAAACAGGAAAGCTTTTTATGTAATGCCTGAATAGAAATCTTCAAGATTTAGTGGTGTAATATCAGGCAGAAAATTGACAAAAATGCTGGGCTGTTAATGGGTTTATTCAAATGTAATTTTTACAGTGCCTTATACAACTGATGTCACAAAGCAGCTTTACAGAAATGCAGACAACTTATACATTATTGATAAAAAAATCATCCACATCGGTTCAATATTCAGGTGAATAGCCAGTTAACTAATGGATAAGCTGGATGAAGCAACTTAAAAATGTAGCAGTTAAAAGAAAAAGAAAATAGAAATTTGAATAGAATAGTAATAGTTGATGTTGAACAAAGAGGTACATTTAGTATCAGGTAACAGGTATCAGGAGGACAATTCACAATGCACTTACTGTAATTAGACATCTAATGATAATTAGGTTTATATCGTATGATTATATAATATAATATGTTAATATAATATAATATACAGAAACCATAATTACTTTTTTACTGGCCTCAGTTTGTTAACTAAGAGAGCCTTGGTTTAGAGACTTCCTTAAGGCGTTTAAAAAAAAAAAAATTTCAATGTATGAATTTCCTATATTGTCACCTTCCTAAAAATCATTTTTGCCAAAATCAGCTCCTCGTGATGCTGTATGGCTGCATGTGGTAAAATCACCCAAACACTTAGCTGATCAAATCATTTGATTCTTAAATTAAAATGTGGCCATTTTAATAGTTTATAAAATGGTGGCTACCTACAATTAATTATTGTCCACAATTCCGAGATTTCCCTAATTGGAAAGTGATAAGTGATGAGATTTATAATGTAATGTTTACTATTATTATTAAAGGCCATAGCATATGAACATTGCCTGCATTTTAGTATAAAAAATAGATAAGTCCATAAAGCTAGAAATGCTTCACAGTTTGTGTCTGCTAAAAAGTTCAATCAATCAACCTTTAATTCCACTCGGTAATACATTGAGGGTAAGACTCATTTTCAATGCAGTTAACTGTTTTCTGTCTTTTAATGAATATTTGAAATATTTTGAATTAGGATTGTTTTTGACAACTGTCATATGTTTGTGTTTTTTTTTTTAATTAGATGACTGTTTTAGAAAGGTGTTGATATTATTAAAGGCCCTCTGTAACTTAAACACAGTTATTTGCATTATTATGCTTTTACATGAACATTTATATCAGTGGGTAAAATGTTTTAAAATTAATAATTTCACAGCAATTTCTGGGACAATATAACAAACAATCAAAAAGGCTTTCCTGTAATAATCATGGTCATTCATTAAACCACTTGTTTTGGGGAGAGTTATATGGACAGGTTTCCCTCCAAAATATCCAGAAATTGCATCACATCACTTCCTGTTTGGAGCTGTTTATGCTCAGAACAAGCTTTTAAGCAGGCTCTGATTAAGAGGTGTAAACTTTTCTTTATGGAGTTATGAAACTGAATTTTGGGAGAAGGGCAACGCCCTCACTTCTTCTCCTCCTTCCTTTATTCCCTCATCTCTCACCTCATCGTCATTTTGAACTACACCGCTTAACATCTTCTTCCATCTTCTCCTTTCTTTAACTATACTACCGTGAACCACACGGGGGCTCAGCTTCACGCGCCTCCTTAAAGCCGCTCTGAATTTCTTCCACACTGATATCGCCCCCCGTGCCGCAATGTGCGTGATGCCAACTCCCAAATTCTTAGTCGTTTTCTGGAGCAACTTACGTGATATATATATTATTTAATTAGTAACTTAATTAATTGAAATAACTTGTACCGTTTGTTTTTTTGTTTTATTTAGCATTTTCTGGAATTTAATTAGCACTTTCCTCGTGCATCGATCTCAGGTGCACATAGGTCGTGGGGTGACTCGTGAGGCCCAAGCCCCGGATGTTTTGTCAAACGCTCAGAAAATAAAGTTTTTACATGGTAATTTCCCAGTGCTGTCACGAAAGTTGTGGCACCTCAAGGACCATTTGAATGTGCAGAAAGTAATAACAAAAATTATGACTACAGCAACAAAAAAAAAAAACAGAAAAAAAGTTCACCTTAAAGCTGTTACGTTCGTGAAACATCTTCCCAAAGTAATAATAAATATTACTTAGCATGAGAATTAAAGTTGTGGGTGTATAGTAGCAATAAATTCAGAAAGAATACTGGAGACGTAAACCGTATTCAGTAAAAATCAGATACTGCAGAAAGCACAAATAATACACAATAAAAAAGAGCCAAATTTCACTTTACACACAAAAAGAGTTTACAAAGTAAATGTTAAAGATTATTATTTTAGTTTAGGTATTTTAAAATTACCTTGTTGAATTTTAAAAACGTATTAAATAGCTTGCTTAATCTGGTTCCACTGAGAAATAAAAAAAAAACATTTTTGTCAGGTTATGTTTTGTTTGTTTAATTCTATTTAAAGCATAGATCTCCAAATTTGCAGGACATTTTAATAAGTGCACCATATTATATTTGTGCACATCAGTACATAAAAAAATTGAAGTTGTAGTCTGAGAGCTTCTAGCAATGTCTTTATAATACTAGTAAATAATAATAACTATGAATACTATTTTTATTGTCATGATCTACTACTACCAATAAAAAATAATAATAATATTAATAATAATAAAGTCTCTGTTTTTACTGCTGTTGGTATTTATAATAAACAGCCATGTTGTTTATATACAGACCCAAGTATGAAACCCAAGAAACTGTACATTAATATAACAACATGTATGTTGTGTTTGTGCTCAGACACCTCTTTATAAAATATAAAAACATACTTAGCTGATGTTTGGTCAGACTGAAACTTCGTGACGTTTCTTTATTTTGTTTAAACTGCTAAGGAAAGTGATTTTCGAAAGGCTGTTTAAGATCTGAAATACATTATGTTTCCATATGTTTTCTTATTGGTGTTGAGTGTTCTAACTTCCCCCCAAATAATCCATAAGCTGCATGTAAACACCCCGACCCCCGCCCCACAACACACACATCTTTGAAACAAGCACTTTCTTTATTACTAGTTGTTGTTTCTCGCTCTCTATCTGTTTACTGCACACAACTGCACATACAACCAAAATTATACATATCATTTACAAAGTAACGTGGAAATAAAATAGTTCGTTTTTTTAATGTTTTTAATTACTTTGTACGGTCTTAATAATAATAATAACAATAATAATAATAATAATAATAATAATAATAATAATAATAATAATAATAATAATAATAATAATTTTTATTTACTTGGTAGGGTCTCAATAATAATAATAATAATAATAATAATAATAATAATAATAATAATAATAATAATAATAATAATAAATTAACGGAAAATATGCTTTCACGCTTGTTTTCTAAATTAAGTTACACTAAGTGCACAAGTCATTAAAATCAATCATTTAAAATCGTATAAAGTTTTAAATTAGATTAACTGGCAAATTATCGTTTCAATAGCAGTGTTAAAGCACAAAAATTGTAAGTATTTTGCTTTATATCATTTCTACACGGTAAATCTGACAGTATTAAATCAACACTGTTGGTGTTTTATAAAAAAAATTATTGATACATTTTTGCATTGGCTAATTTAACGCTACAAGGGTTACATTTACTGTGTACATTTTTGTAGATCACACAGCAGGAAATAATATAGATTTGTATTTTCGATATGAATCGGCGAATGTTATGGAATAACGTGTAACCGGCTTCATTCAGTAGGCCTATTACATGGTCTTTCCAAAACAGCAATACATTAGCCGAGGTGTCACAGAAAAAAAACATGTAATTAATACCGACAAGGCATAATTTAAATTAATGTTTTTGTTTTTTAACATGTAGTTAGAAATCGCTTTGTGTAAAGAATATTCCACGCAAAAATATATATTACATAATAATATAGAAATATAGAACTCAGCATATATACAGATATACAGATATAACTCAGAAATTATACATCACATTTTAATTTGTAAAATGATGTTTATGAGATTTCCTAACACTCTGATTAACTTCCAAACTCGGAAACAGTGTCAAATAAAAGTTTGCTCAACAGTGCACTAAATGTTTATAAAAGCTCCTAAAATTTGAGAAATAAAATGTATTTTCCGACCTTATTTTACTTTCGGTTTTTAAGGCTTTCTAGGTTCTGTGTCTCTATCAGCGAACTCTGCAGCTCTCTGAGCAAAAAGAGAAACTGATAACACAGTTTTTCGAATATATTTATTTTTTTCCACCTGTTTTACGAGAAACTCCGCCTCTTTGTGCTGTGGTTGGCTGATCGTGTCTGGATACCTGCACTACAATTGGCTAGGGGTTAATCCACTCACGTGTTCTGCAGTTGTACAGCCAATGATCTGTACTATAGTGCTAAGGTGCGGTGGGCGGGAAATGTCGAAAACGGGTGGGGACAAAACCCGTGCGCTTTGAATCTGTAGCCGCTAGGGGCACTCAGGTTTCATTCATTTCATGAAATACATCAGTTTTATCAGTCGTAACTGTTGTAAAATGTATTTTTAGTACCACGTGTATATTGGACCAACAGGGCATAAAAATAGAAAATAATAAATTATACTCACGAGGCACACGAGTAAAAAAAACATGCAAAAAAATACACAACAAAAACACTGTTTTGTGTTTGTACATATTTGAAAATGTAAAAAATGTATAAAGATAAACAATAAATATGGTTGATTTTATTTTATTTATTCATCGTGTGGAATAATCTCATAACAGTGTGTTTAAATTGTATATACTGTATATTATATTTAGGCTACTATATATGCACTAATATATGTATGTGTACAGACTTATACAACATTATATATAATAAATAAATTAAACCCTATTAGAGCGCGTGTATGAATAAATACTGGTTTATTTGATTTAATAATCTCGTGTTATTGATCTGTTCCCCAGGTTTTGCACGTTTACAAACAGCAAACAAGAAAACAAACGATCTAGACGCCTAAACAGTTAACAGCCCTGGTGCTGAAGCGCCTCCTACACCTCCGTACACCACGCGCAGAGAGGTCCTTAAACACAGTCTGAGTGTGTGTACATGAATGAATGTGGAATTTATTCTCCCGGTCCCTCCTCCCTCGCTCACATCAAGCGCTCGAGCTCCCGGATAAAGCCTGAAAGCAGGAGCGCGCCGCGTGAAAACATTTCTCACCAAGTTCCCAGCTCCTCCTCCTCCTCCTCTTCCTCCTCCTGCCCCACCACCTTCATCCCGCGATGAGCAGTTGCTGCGGCTTCCTGCTGCTTAATTACTAATTTCTCGACTCCTGCGTCCTCGAGCCCGGAGATGAGTCCACCACGATCCAGGCGCGCATGACCCGTTTGCAATTTTCCAGGGATCTATTCGTACTGTTTTTGGGGGGGCATGGGAGATCAGCGCGAGCACACAATGGTGCAGAAGTCGACGTCGTTCAGCATCAAGAGCCTCCTGCTGCCGTCCAAGCTGAAGGAGGAGGAGGTGGGCGCCGCGCTCCCGGAGAGACCCGCAGGGATGGAGGGGGAGCCTCCGGAGCGCGAGCGACCCCAGGACGAAGAGGAGGAAGAGCACGACCACGAGCACGCAGGAGCGGACTCTGAGCAGCAGGAGCATCATCATAATCATCATAATCAACAACAACAGCAGCAACATCAGCAGAGTAAAGGGGGCAAGCACGACAAGCCCCCGTTCAGCTACAACGCGCTTATCATGATGGCCATCCGGCAGAGCCCTGAGAAGCGGCTGACTCTCAACGGCATCTACGAGTTCATCATGAAGAACTTCCCCTACTACCGGGAGCACAAGCAGGGCTGGCAGAACTCCATCCGCCACAACCTGAGCTTGAACAAGTGCTTCGTAAAGGTTCCGCGCCACTACGATGACCCGGGCAAAGGCAATTACTGGATGCTGGACCCGTCCAGCGACGACGTCTTCATTGGCGGCACAACCGGCAAACTGCGACGGCGCTCGGCCACGTCGCGCGGTAAGCTGGTGATGAAAAGGGGGCTCCGCTTCGCGCCCCTGGGACTCGGACTGGGCGAGCGCTCGAGCAATCCCCTCTATTGGCAGCTGTCGCCCTTCCTGCCGCTCCACCCGCACCACCATCACCACCCGCACTACAACGGCTCGGCGCACGGCTTCCTTAACCAGGGACACTCCGCAGCATACGGCTCGCTGCTGCCCAGCGCCGAGGGAATCTCCAACGGGGACGCGCGTCCCATGCTGGGCGGCTACAGCGTCAGCTCGTCCCCGGCTGCTGGACTACTCGCGGGGCACGATGGCTATTTCGTGGCCGGGGCGCAGCAGCACCAGAGCCTCCAGAGCGCCCCGGGATACGGCATCTCCAGTAGCTCTCCGGAGTCTCTAAGAACTAGCTTACCGTCCTTTTCATCCACGCTTTCCAGTGGCTTTTCCGGAGTGCTTGCGCACCACAAGCGGGTGGCGCCCAGCTCCTTCCTTAGCTGAACGATTGAGGAACCTTTAGGAACTAAGAGGAGGAACCTGAATAAACTGTCCCAGGACCTTTCACGTGCCCCCCAAAACACGCAGATTCTCCGCCTGAAGCGCTCCGCAAGGATCTACTACTGTTGGTCCATCCGTTTCAAATTTATTTTCTTTTTTTTATACCTATTTAAATATAGAAATAATTTTGTAATGGTAGTATGATGTCACGCCAAAGGCAATACGTATATATGTGTTTTGTATGATTATTATCATTGTTATTATTTAAAAAAGGTTAAACATTTCGTTGTGAATGACAATCCACATTTTTGTATTTATTGAACATGTTTTGAACGTGTTTCTCTCTCTATTAGTAACTTAGCTCTTATTCTCCTCCTCTGTGATAATTGAACGTCCCGTACTGTGAATACGCCTTAACACGTTCATTCAGGGTTACCAAAAGGAGAAGTTCTTAAAAAAAAAACATACTCAGGTCTCTATGCGTCCTGACAATGAATTTAGCAGTGTGCGGACAAGTTATCACGTGATATGCAATGTTTACCCACTGATTTACCTCTTATTTGGCGTTTGTTTGCTATTTATTTATTTTCATTGTTGGAGTCATCAGTGTGGGCCTTTGTGCTATAGCTTTGGGAGGGTGCATGTGCTGATATGACTGTTAAACTTGGTGACGGTAGGGTGTCAGTATTACTCAGCAGTGTTTTCACAGCTCAGCCACCAAGAAGAGGCCACACCAGTGGCCTGATTTTAGCACAGTAGCAATATCCTGGATGACCACTTATTTTTTCTTTTTCTTTGAATAACACCTTCATTGACCTTTCCTGTCACAGCTGTGGCATTTATTGTGACCTTTTCTTTTTTGGAAATTTGCTCGCCTCACGTACCATCAACTCCAGCCTGCGTTTCTTCCCTTTGGATTATCTTGTGTTTAATCCAGTGAAGAAGCTTGGTTCATAAAAGTGTATTTTTGTTTTGGCACTTTTAGTTGCTGTTAGCCATTCAATGTCCGTTTGTACTAGTTTGCTTGTTTATTATTATTATTATTATTATTATTATTATTATTATTATTATTATTATTATTATTATTATTTCTTTTCTGTACAGAAATATTGAACCTGGTTCAGAACAAAGAAATAAAGTATTGGAATATTTCTGTATTAACACTGCGTGCATTCATTTCTTCAGCTCCCCCGTCCCTTCATTTTTAAAGCAGGGGGGGGGGGTCTTCCTGAAGCCTAATCTTCCATAAATATGAACAATCAATATGCAAATCTATTCTGTTTGAGTGTTTACTATATATTTTATAATTCAGTACTAATTACCTTGTTAATTAAGCACTGTAGATTTCTATTCACTGCTGTATTATTAGGCTACTAATATTAGTATATAATCATTACTATTAGACTACCTATATTAAACATATTTATATCAATGCTTTTTCATTTGCACACACTCAATCGCATCCAGGCTTCAGGACTCTCATGTTCTTGCGCGAGAATTCACTGTGTAAATCCGCACATAACTTCTAGTGAAAGGCCGCTGTTTACGTTTTGCATTTGCGTTTTTTTATGTTAGACGTGTACTTGCGGAAAGCAGGGCTGCTGCAATACACAGACATGCGAGTTTCAATACAGTACAATACATTCGGACCAATATTCATAAAGAAAAGGCTCTGTTCATAAACACAAACCAGGCACAGGCCGTCTTTGCCAGTAGGCCAGCGGTCAAAGTTCAAAGCGAACGTAATAACAACGAATGTAATAAAAATACGTATGAAAAGTTCCCTCCTAAACGTAAAAAATCCGAGCATCTTTTTAACACACCACATTTATTCCAAACTTCATTTAAGGTAGTGGAAAGATCTTTCTCTCATCTTTACTATTAATTCTAAGAAATTCTACATGGCCACGGCGGTTCTTTCTCGCCTGAAAATAGAGGCCTATATGAATATAATAAGCCGAGAATATAGCGCTGAACACACATCACACATTTAAATGTTTCAGTAATTTCAGTACTAAAGAAAAGTTCAGCACTCTTTTTCTCAGGAGTTTTGTGAAGGAGAGATATACATGATGCTAAATGCAAAGGTTTAAATTAACCTAAAAGACTATTTAATTGTTTTAATTATATACAAACTCGTGTGCGGCAGGACTGTAAAAATCATAAAACACCAGGTTAATAAACTGCGGAGTATTTTTAAATAAATATATAAATATATAAAAACGTATAAACATAAATAATGTATTTAGCCATACACATACAAAAATAAAAATAAAAACGGTTGAAAAATCGAAATAAATAAATACATAAATTAACAGATTAGTTCCACTTTTGTTGTTGAGTATCCCCGTCTACTAGGCTATGTATACTTCATATATTAATTCTACATTCAAGTTTATGGTTTGTCTCAACATGTTTAGCTCAGCTCACACATTACATCGTTTTTGACATAAAATAAACTTTTTATACACATATTTCACAGAAAATAAATTGTATGTCCATATATTTAACTTACAATGTAAATGTGAAAGTTATATGCAACTGATAGAAATGCTCCAAATGTCTTAAAATAGAGCGTTTTTAGAATAATGTTATTTGGGTTAATGTTATATATAGAACAAGTCTATGTATGGCACCCAAACATTTGTATTAAATGGTTTATATACATATAACTTATGGTGAAACATAATTTTAACAGGAACACGTAGTAGCGCATAGATTATCTAGTATTTAGTTCCTTACACTACACTATATTGCATGAGGCTACTGATGCGATAAGTAGAAACAACTTACGAAATAAGAGCATAATTAAAGATCACTGATTTACTGATGCATACAAGCACAAACACACAAACACAATGTATATGTATATATTTATATAAATCAAGAAATACAAGTCACTGATGTACTTAAGACTAATAATATATACACACACACACGCACAGACACACACACACACACACACACATCCAATCTGCTCTTCTTCCTCCCATCTTCCTAAATGTCTGTTGCTAGACTAGCAGAAAGCTTCTGAATCCAGCACTTTGTAAAGGCTGGAAACAGCCCCCTTCACTGTGAGGGGGTGAGTGAATACTGGGGTTCAGAGGTTACTACTGCTGCACGCTGAACAACTTCCCTTTCAGGTCACTGATAACAAAACTGCATGTAATCCGTTATTCAGAGCCCCCGTGAACAAGGTTTACATCCTTAACTAACAATGGGTACTCTGAAGAAACACATAAACAGACTGAAAACAGACACAAATTTCAACACTCACCAAGCAACACTTTTAATAATAAAGCCATTGGAACGCTTCTCTTCGGTGAGGTTGTGACGCCTTCAGAAATCTACTTAGACACTTTAAGCATTTAAATGTATGAAACCAAGACTGTAAATTATATAGTAATGCTTGTACCTGTACACTGGGGCCAGAAATTGTCATATATGAAACCATACCAACAAAACGAACCACTGTTCTTCACCATGTTAAACGTTTTATATACGAAATAAACAAACACGTATGGTTCTTTAAAAAATGTCATTCTTAATATATTAGAAAAGTAGTATATACAATACCAGTGAAGCGTTTGGACACCTTCACCTTCTCATTCAATGATTTTCTTTATTTCTAAATGTAATTTATTTTCTACATTGTATATTAATATTAAAGACTTTAAAACAAATAAGGGACACATATTAAATTATGCAGTAAACAGTAAAAAAAGTGTTTGTCCTCCACCTGACCAATCCCCTAATCTAAACCTGATGAACTGAGATGGTGATTTGCGGTGATTTAGGATGAGCTGGAGCTTCACAGCATGAAAGAAAAGCAATATTGTTCAGCACCTCCATGAACTCCTTCAAGACACTGAGAAAACTATTCCAGAATCTAAAGTATAAAACATATTCTGATTTGTTTAACACTTTTTGTTGACAGAACAATTTGACATTTATTACCGTATAGCTTTAATATAGTCTACAATATTAAATTTACACTGTAAAAAAATCATGAAAAGAAAGAAAACACATTAAATGAGAAAAGTTGTGTCCAGAAATTTGATTGGTACTGTAAATATATAAAAGTGAATACATTACAAACACAATAATCAGACAAAACATTAAATTCATCTGTCTACTAGGGTATAGATTCTTCCCATCTTGCCAAAACAGCTTTGACCCAACGAGGCACCGACTCCACAAAACCCACTGTTAAATTCGGCACCAAAACATTAGAAGGAAATCCTTCCAGCTGACAAATGACTGACTTTCACAATTGAAATGAGGTTGAAATAATGTCAATTGTATTTTCAATGTTAATTTTTTTTTAACGTTAAATGGTTGTTAAAAAAAGCTTACAAAAATATTTAAAAATCAACATTACACTTATGATTTTATTAGCATTCTTATATTTTAATGACAAGACAAAACTGCTTTAAATATGAACATTTTAATGTTAAAAATAGAAAACAACAAACTAGAAAGTGACATTTGCGAACAATTGTGTTATCATACTAAATCAATTACATCATGAAAATGTTTTGTTTTAGCAAGAAAAAGTTTCCGAGTTTACCATATGTTGTTTATTTACAAGGAAGGAGGTAATGTGAATGTAATCTATAGTTTTCTAAATGTTGAAAAGATAGAGGATGAAATAATGTAGTGATGTCAACATTGATTCATCTTTCACTAAATTAATTCACTGTTGATTCTGTTAAAGAGCTCTAAATGCTGGATGGGGTAAATTGTGAGGTGAATCAGAGCACCCTGGTCCTGGACCCATGACCCTGTCTCAGGTTTACTCTTTGTCCTTTCATTAAGTGCTTTGGTAAATTCTGACTACTGCGTGCCAGGAACACCCCGAAAAGAGTCTCAGATTTCCACGCTTTCCTGTTTTTCTGCTTCCAACTCCAGAACTGACTGTTCACTTGCTGTTCAATATAGTATGTATTTCCACCCCTTGACAGTGGAATGGAAACAGATAATTAATGTTTTTTGCTTCACCTCAACTCAGTGGTTTTAACGTTATGAATCATCTGTGGATTTAAACAATAAGAGGAATGAGGAGTGTTTTAAGATTAGTCCTAAAAAAGATCTTTTCACACTACCAAAAAAGGTGATTTTACCCACGTTACCCAGCGAAACCTAATCAGAAAAGGCCTTTGATCTTGAGCCTAAAAAATCACTAAAATCTGGTTTAGTTGAAAGGTTTGTACTTTTTCTAAATATCAGTAAATCTGACATTTAAGAAGAAATTCTCTGTTTTTCTGAAATACTTTCTACTCTCCTGAAGACTGATGGTGGATTGGGGATAGATTTGTTTAGGAAGTTTAGGTATTATTATTAAAAATAAACACAAAAAACTAAATTGCTCATTAATAATGTTTTTACAAGATACTGCAGGAGACCATGTGCTGCCGTGTAGGGGTGGGGGATACGGCCCTAAAATAATATCCTGATATTTCATGATATTGTCGCGATAATGATCTTTTGACGATATGACAAAACACTGAATAAAAAAAATATTTAAAGAATACACTACTGCAACAAAATCAAAATTATTTTTTATTATTGCATACAATATGATATGACACATCCCTTACTGAGATACAAGAATTTGATCAGATTTGTAACAGAAGTGAATGATCCAGAATGTCATGATACTAATAATGCACTCCCTTCAAATATCTTCATATATCCAGGATTAAAGTAAAATAAATGATACTGTACAGATATAATCTAGAATCTAGTAGATATATAATGGAAAATGAGAGCAGTGGGAATTTTTCTTTTGCTAAAAACAGTTTACAGCCACTGGAAACAGATAATTAATGATAATTGCTTCACCTCACATCAGTGGTTTTAATGTTATGATTTATCTGTGAATTTAAACACATAACAATAAGAGCTGAGGAGTGGTTCAAGATCAGTCCATAAAAAGTGAAATAAGTAAAAATTCCAAAAATTCTGCAACAGAAAAGAATCCCTGAAGCAGATCCTGCTGACCTCCCCCCTGTCCTGTTCCATTAGTAAACCTGGCAGCGCTTCAGTCACTGCTAGCCTGTGGGACTCCTGAAGAATGAGAAGGAGAAGGAGAAGTAGAAGATGATGGCCTCTTGGAAACACCTCCGCTGGAAAAGGATTAGAAAGGAGCTTGGGATGTAATGGTCCATTTTTAACCCTCACACATTGGGGTTAACCTCCAAATCTCTTTTGGTACACAAGCTCCCAGCCCAGCGCATGCGCAGTGCGGTGCTCAGTTTTACCTTAAAGGACCTCGCTCTCTTTACAATCGCTGTCACGCAATCTTTCATTATGACTGATACAATTACACAGGGTCTGTAACAACGAATATCAGCCGGTTTATATATATTTTCTCCGAAGAAGTCTGTACTCATTTTAACCCTTTGAGGCACGGAGGTCACTGTAAGAAACCTCTTCCCTTCTTTCAGATTTTTCCAAAACTTTCCAGCTTTTCCAGTCAACTGTGTTTAGTGCACAGTGTTTACTCAGAGAAACCAATTCAGGGGTTAAGAGAAGATTTTCAAAGAGCTTGCTTTCTTATAAAGACTGGACTGATGTATTGTTTTGGTTAAGTATCTAAAATATTTTATTATATGTAAAATCAATTTGCACTGTGACTAATCTATCTACAAGGATCAGCTGGAAATATATTTATTTATTTTATTACCTTGCAGTTGTGTTTTTAAAAGGAAACCTTAACTTTTATAAAACTTTTTTTTGAGCAGCCCAGTTGGGGTTTTACTATTAGAATTAATTATAAAAAAACACACACAAAAAATCTAAATTGACCATTAAATAATTATTTTTTTTTAATCTACAAGATCCAGCAGAAAACAGAACATGCTACCATGTTCAGAATTTTCTAATTAATTCACAGTTCCTACATGGTTCAAGGTTCCTACATGGTTGTTGGCTCATATGTATGGTTTAACTATTTAACATCTGCTCAGTCTTTTAATAGAGACTAAATCTTATTGAAGAAGCTGCTGAACAACAAAATCCATTAGAAATTGTCTGTCAGTAGTTCTCCACACAAGTTAATCATTTTTGGTGGTATGATGTTCAAAGGTATGCATATTGTTTTCAGCGCATTATAGTTTCAGAGGATTTCATGCATTCATCAACATGCACTTTTATTATGATACGTGTGCATTTGTATATATGGCTTTCACTGCTTTTATCACTAAGTATCATCTCAATTTATTCAATAGAATTGTATATTTGAAGATCTCCATGGTCTTTAAAAAAAAGTCAATAGTTTTTATTATTAAACTAAAATTCCTAATTTTGTTTTTATATTTCATTGCTTTTTTATTGGTGAGGACATTAAAGGCATAAAGAACAACACATAATTGATATAGAATGATTGTTTATAGGGAGGTTCTGTAGACCTCATACAAATGTACACATTATTTACAGTCAACTAAAAGACGTTTGTTTCGCCAAATTGTTTCCCTTAAGCATTTCCTCCAAAAAAACTATACTGGTACCTTTATTTTTTGCACTAAACATGATCTGTATATTCATTTTTTTATACTTTACATTTTTTATGTCTTAAAAATGAAGAAGTTCCAAAACGTTCTTTGATTGACGTAACAAAAGAACCGAAGAACCATTTTTGTTTCCATAAAAAAAAACTTATATGTAAAAGAACCTTTACACTGACCTCATAAAACCATTAAAAAAGGGTCAATCATATATGCATCTCTTTAACAAACATGATTATTTAATATTCCTTTATAACCTCTTTATTTAATTATTCTCCACACAGCTCTGCTGAAGCTCTCAGTGGTCAGTTTTAGGACGCGGCCGGTGAAAAGAAGGCTGGACAAGAACATCCCGCACTCGACTTTAAAGCAAGACAAAAGGATCTTCTACTTAATAGGAGAACAGGAAGCTCAGGGTAAGAACACTTTATTTAAAGCTGCTTTATTTATTACTGTTTATTAAAATGTTAAAGACTGTTCATTAAAAAAACAGAACTACGTTTGCCTGTCTATGAACTGTATGATTTATACTGATTTTATAAATATATAAATAAATAATTAAACCTTAAATAGCAAATACTGTAAAGCAATTATTTTAGATTTCAATATTTATCTAATTCTTATTTTTGATAATGCTTGTAATTTTTACAATACAACATTTATTCAATTCAATATAGTGTTTTTTTTTTTTAACACAATTGTTTATTTATATACTTCTACCAATTTGAACCAGGATTTGTTCTGGTAACAAAACATAACGTTACCCGTATAATATTAGTAATATAAACAAAATCACAATGCACTTTTTATGAAGATACATTTATTAAGATAATTACATATTCTGTCATTAATGTAAAGAATAAATCATTGAAATGTTTTATTTTAAAGAAAAAAATATATATACACATTTAAAGCTCATAGTGGTTTCCTAGATAGCAATATAAATCTGAAATGTATTAAAAAAATTATTAGAAGATTCTCACATACTCCTTATTAGCTGCTTACTGCTGGTTAAAATTTTCAGCCAATTAAATTCCCATTCATTTAAAATAGTTTAGATATTAATGAAAGGCAAAATTCATAAAATATAAATAAGTAAAGTACAAAAAAATTACAGTTTAGAAATATACACATCATTTTCATGTCAAGCTAAATGGACCAATAGAAATGCTCAGAAATGCTTGGAATAAAACTTCTATTGACAGTCATGAACGGATTTTCTTTCTCCCATAAAGTTGGCACCTTTCAGGTTTATTGATAATATACATATATATAAAATGAGAAATAATATAATTAAAGTATGTTTTACTCGAGTAAGTGACAGCCGTCAGTGTAAGCAACACAATACAGCTAATGAAGTGAGGTGTGGTCATCCATCCCACCCAATATTAGAAACAGGTGGATTTGTCCCCCCCAAAAATGACATTGTTTCGCTCAGCTCAGCAGTACTATTAATGAGGAGACAGACCGGACCAATCACGGAGCCGGTTCAGGAATTAAGTTCCGCCTCTCAGGAGAAACAGCCAATCAGCTTGCTGTTTTTGCAGCGTGCGGAGGTGTCAGTGTGTTTGTGGGGGGAGGGGGGGAAAGCCCCTCCCTCGCTGTGAGATTGGTGCAGCTGATTTTAAGATCTGGATATACGGGGATTTTTATTTCTAAAAGAAAGGTAATGGTATCTAATCATGTAAACTGTGATGATATGTTTCTGATAGCTGGTTAAAAATACATGTCTCTGAATCGGCACACAGATTAAACCCACTGTGATTAATAAACTCTAGCTGTATAGTCAGTTAGCTTAACTTTGGAATTAGCTAGATTGGGAGTCAAGGTTAAAGAAAAAAAAACTGTATATGTAATGTTCAACTTGACCTGTACCTGATCAGCTAATCACTGTTTCATTTTCAAACTGTGTTTATTAATTTAGGATTACAGGACTTACTGTGAGCTATAATGAACGAAAATTAATTTAGCTAACTAGTTATCTAGAAGCTGGATGTAGGGGATAGCTAGAATTTAGTACAACACTGGGTAATGTTGGTAGTTTAAAGCAGTTTCTTAATCCTGATCACTGCCCCAAAATTGTGTTTTCCATCAGATTGAACTGATCATCTTATAAACAGTCCTTTACTGAGTTTACCTGTTAAAATCCTTTAGCCCCCTATGGAGACTAAATTAATCATTATGTATATCAGCAGTGTATTAAACACATCATACCACCACTTACTTTACTACCTAATATGTTATATTATTTTAAATATTAGGTGATAACTGATCAGTTTTTGTGATGTGTATACTATTCAGACATTGCATGCATATTTGTTTTCTAACAACACTAACTGTAACGTGGAGTAACATGTTTAGGTTGTAAAGTCACCTTTTCTTGGATGTTAACTTATAATAAAAAAAAAAAAAAAAAGATTATTTGTGATAAAAAATAGTTCCACAAATGTTGTTCTAGGAAACTATTGGGTGGGCTTTGGTTCATATTAGCAAATGTGTCCCCCCCCCCCCCAATATCAAGCCCGCTCCTACGCCCTTGGGTGTGGTTATAAACTTTTTATGTTCTGTTAAAAACATTTGATATATTTGATATAATAATAAGTCAGTAATAATAATAAGTTCCCACAGGAGACTGAGATTTCTAACCAGTTTCATTCAGTGGGGGATTTCACAGACGTCCACTCCCTCTGTCAGTCTTATTACACAAACTGATAAATGACCTTAATGCCAAACATCAGCTCTATTCAGAGAGACGCTCAGCTACAGATTCAGCACTGCAACAAATACCTTCCACTTTATTCACGGAAAATGATGCAATCAGAAATGTTCTGACTTGTAAAAGCGTGTGATTGTGTGGAATAACAGGGCTGTAGATTAGCTGGAAAAATACATACTGGTATGTTTTTCTCCTGAAAGGACATTGATTATATATCGAGGTTATCTTCCAAATGTTATATTACTTCTTCATTCTGAATATGTTAATTATGCTATAATTAAACTGTGTAAAATTAGTTTGTTTAAATATTGATGAAATTATGATATTGATTGATCAACAATTGTAAAACACTATTCTGTGGCAGTATGACTATACTTGTTTGTTTCTATTTGTTGTTTGTACGGGTGTGCCATATCGTATTGTAAACAATACTATCGCAAAAAAATTTTAATATCGTGAACGATATTATATCCTGAAATATGGTGCCATATCACCCACCCATAATTATCACATCAGGGTACAATTTTTTTTTTTGCGTTTTTTAGCAAAAGAGAAAAACAAAAATTCACACTGTTCTTATGTGCCATTATATATATATATCTACTAGAGACAGATTAGATCTATCCGTTATCATTTATTTTACTTTAATCCTGGATATATGGAGATATTTGGAGTGCATTATTAGTATTATTAGTATCATGATATTCTGGATCTGGATTGACTTTTGTTACAAATCTAATAAAATTCTTGTATTTTTTTAATATCTCAGGTAGAGGTGTACCATATCATATCATATGCAATAATTTGTTGTAGCAGTGTATTCTTGACATATTTTTTTTATTCAGTGTTTTGTCTTATCGCCAAGAGTATCGTTATCGTGGAAATACCATAAAATATCGTAATATTACTTTAGAGCCAAATCACCCACCTCTAGTTGTTTGTGTGTTTTTGTATATGAGCTTCATAAGCTTTATGATTGTTTTATTGTTAAATTATATCATTAGTAAACACTAGTAAAACTGGTGAAAGTTAAAAAGATATGCTAGAACATTTATATATTAATCTTTATTAAGTTTGAATGATGAACTGCATGAACTCCCTGTATAGTGAAATGAGTTCATCATACTGCAAAGTAGTTTAAAATATTCTGGTTCTCTCTCTCTCTTTCTCCCTCTCTTTCTCTTTTCAGTGAATTCTCTCTCTCTCTTTTTCTCTCTCTTCAGTGTTAAAGAATCTGCATTAAGCCTTCTTTTGTTCCCTTGTCCCAAATCTTTCCAAATATTTCTAAATATTCCTTTTGTTTAGTTGCTCCCTTTGTTGGCCTGGATGCCACAGACTCAAAAACAATCTGAACACACTGCTGAGACGGTTCCGGCTCACTGATCGCGCTGGACCATTCCTTTTCTCCATTTTACTAGTTAAAAACAGGAAATACTGGTTGTTGGTCTTAAATCATTTTAGAATTTTATATAGGCATGTCACGATAACTATTTTTGTGAGGATGATATATTTTGTGAGATATAATTGCAATAAACGATATTATTTTCATGTTAAGACAACGTTAAAATGTTTTATGCTTCTAAAATAATAAGTCAATAGCAACAAAATATGGTTACATAGGTTTCAAGAGTAATGAACTTTACATGTTTTTAATAAATTATATTTTTTTATATCCTTAAAACAATAAAATAAATAGAACGTAATCAATGTTTTTAAACAAACAAAGTCACACTAATGTGATCTTCTCGCTGAATACAACCTAGACTCTAAATGACAAGAATGACTGTGTTCAATTCTATATATTATACAATTATATAAGTCAATTACATAATTATTATGACCTATATACTATCTTATATAAATAAAATAATCAAATAATATAAAACCTGTGTTTTCAAACAAAGTTGACTTACTTGCTCATTGACATAATGGGTCCTTCCTTGATCAGTCAGTTTATTGAGGCTGTGTCTATATATCGTACAAAAAGGCGACAATATAATTATTGTGACAGGCCTGCTTTTATATATATTTAAAAAGAACGTGAAAAGGCATTTTTTACCAGTATTCTTATCTTCCCTTTATATGCTGTTAATCTGCCAGCTGAATTATATTAGTACAATGTATATTAAACAAAAAAAAAACAGTAACTGTGCTTAAAAAAAAAAAAATATTCACTTCATTTTACATTTCTTTCTACATTCCGTACATTTTATTTACTAGGGTACAGTGTACATCTCTAACGCACATATAATCAGTGGTAAAATATTATTTACTGTAGGACGAAGTATGACAATATCTATATTAGCAAAGTGATACATTTTGAAACATTTGGCAAATTTGGCAAAATTGGCAAATGATACTAAAAAAAACTGAGAACTGGTAAACTGAAACATTTGGTTTTAAGCTTAGTTCTATTTTCTTTTTCATAAATGTAAGAAATTTTGCTAAATTAAAATGTGGCCAAGAGTGGGGTGAAACGGTTGGTTTCCTTCTATTTGCTTCTGAACTCTATTAATGATCATTAAGATCAATGTGTATATTGTTAACTATTGTAAATATTTGTTCAAATTGTTCAATAATTTGTTCAAAATGTTAATTATATTTGTTGACGAAGTGTTTACTTTAATTTTCTACCATTCTGGTTTTGATTCTTTTATTATGCACAGAGTAATTTCTTTGAGAAATATCGTTTACTCTGTGATTAATCTTACAATAAGCTTTAAATTCTAGGGGTTTCTTGGGGACAGGGCGTCTTACACGGACTGAACTGCCAATTTTTTAATATACCTGTTATTAAAAAAGATTCAAACGCCAGAAGCAATTGATTCTTTGGACATTCCTTATCTCACATTACATCACAGTGATGCATTAGTAGAGCTGGTTTAACTCATGAGTGACTTATATACATTGATGTATGATCTAATCTAAAGTGATTAACAGACAGAATAAAACAAAAAAACTAAACTTGCCGAATCTCGTGCTCAGGTCTGGGTGTACAAGCGCAGTGCGGCCTGGCCATGGCGGAGTTGACTCTCCACTGAGAGGCTGTTTGTAACAAAGGCCCGTGCTCCCTCCTGGCGTGCTCGACGGCTTGTGAACTAATCGGCGTAACGATGAGGGCCGTCTCGGCCTCTCCGAAGTTCCAGTGCCAGAGAGGGGTTTGGGCGTGCACAGAAACAGGGGTGAGGAGGTTAAGCAAACACTTGTAATCCCGTGACGGTGGAGGGAAGCCGGCACCGCTCGTGGCCCGCTCAGAGCGTTTCAGGCCATCGCCACTGGACGCGGCACGGCTAACAGCTAACAGCTCATGTGTGACAAATCACACTGATCAAAGAATAACAGTTTATTCTAGACATTTGCATTACGGATGTAAAGCTGTGAGCAGCGAGGCGAGACCCTCGAAATTAGGCATGCCGGACCAGCTTTAGCACACTAACGCCAGACACCAATTAATAATGCAGCAGGACTACCATTAACCCTTCATAATCAAATGATCATTAAGCATTTATATACAGACTGAGGGCTGTTCTGTGAGGGTTCTGTTTGTGGTACAGACTTGTAGTAGCTGTAAACTGTGAAATAATAATAATAATAAGCTTACCTTATTAATCAGTGCTTAATCAGTATAGCTGAATTTACTTTAAAAAGTACTTAATTATATATTAATTAGATGTAAAGTACTGCGCAAAAGTTTTAGTCACCTAAGCAAATTACACTAATCGATTTATCTCAGCAATATGAGTGTTTTTACCTGAAAAAAAAGCACCACATGTAATTTAAACAGATGCAAATAAACATAAAAACAGCAAAAAGTAACAAGAGTTTCTAATTTTTAACTAAGTATGTTATATCCTATGAGCCAAGCTGAAGAACAAAGACTAGTTCCAGATTTCTCCTGGATGCTCCTCAGCCAGCATGTGTATATTATGTTCAGTTCCGTCAGCAGCTCACCTGATTTAACATCAGTAAGATTTGATTCACCAAACCAGGTGTTGATATGATGAGAACTAGAAATAACTCTATTAAACTTGGATGGGGAGAGAATAGGAGATGTTTTAAGTGATGATAAAACAGTACTGCATTTTGCTGTTTGTATTTATTGTAAAGCTAAGTTAGTGTTTTACTGAGCTAATAAACACTTACTTCACAGATAAGAAGCTTTTTCTTTACTTAAAATTCCAACAGGTGCCTAAAACATTTGCTCAATACTGTACTTCTCAGTCAGTACAGGCTGCACAGAATTATTATCTCAAACAACTAAATCAAATACTTAAGCCACTCAAATTCACAATAAGGAGTAATAGCTTTTATTTAAAACAACCTTTTAAACTTAATGACTACAACATTGAGAGACACCATTTTTTTTCCAATGGTTTAACTCATGATATAACTTATATGAGTGACCACTGTGGTGTACAGTCAATATAAAGCTGCTCTCAAGTTATTAAGTATTTAAGTCTGCACTTAAATGAATAAACATAGTCATTTTATTACACCTGATTAAACATAAATGTAATTAGACTTGAATAAAGTTTACTATTTGACTATATAACATATATTGCATGTTACAGTGTATTACATTTTTTAGTAAAAGTTAGCAATGGTTACGAGAAGGAATGCAACAAATTAATTTTTCGTCCAAAACCAATAAAAAAATTTAAAAAAAGTAAACCTTTGACCAAGAGCCAACTACCGAATATTGAATGTGTTTTTCATATCTTTTCAAGTAATCTTGCATTAAATCGCCCAAATGTTTTTGGCTTGTTTTTTTATTGTTCGTCATTAAATAAATAATTTAGAATTTTTGCCATTTTCTGCAGGACATTTCTGTATGCATATTCCTAGTATTTTAAAAATCTTTTAAATGTCTCAATTTGGTCAAAGAATCAATTTACTCTTATAGTTAAAGCTTGTGTAGTAATAAGGAAACTTGTCAGTCTAAAACCTCACCCATATGTTACTTAAATTGATCAGCAGTCAAATCAGAATAAGAAAAAAAGGTAAAGTCATATAAATACTTTAATCAACATTGTAAAAGATTTTAACAATTAACATTAAGCTATTAAAATTAATTCTGAATGGAAGAAATCATAACATATGTTTTAATAAAAAAACTCACACTTGCAATATGTAATGTATTAGTGTGTGTATTAGTGTGTACTGTGTGTATTACCAAACTTTTTAATGTTGGTACTTTTGTGAATATTTGCTAAATTCTTTTTTTTTTAACAAAGGGTTAAACATGTTACTTCTTTTCTTTGCTTCTGATTATTTCAGTCGTATTATTATTGTGTATATGTATGTATAAAATAGCACATTTGTATAAATTTGTGTAGAAGTTGGTAAACATTGTTTGACAATATTCTCAAATATTTGCTTTACTTTTCCATTAAGAACATTTTCTGATTTATATTAACAACCTGCCAAATGTTTTATATCTAATGTAATGATTCTACAGACAACTAGTTATGTTATTTAAAAAAATACATTCAAATTACTACAAATAGTAGCAAAGTTAACAAGTCTATTTGTTACAATATAGAAGAGCTATTTATAATAATGTTACTGTTTGTTTTAAGTGTGAAATTGTAATGTTAAAATGTGACTTGTGTCAAATGTAGCAACTCCAAATCAGTCAAATACTTTGTAACATGTAGATTTATTTGCATTTGTTGTTCTCATTGAATATCTGGACCTTTTTTGCACATGTATTGGAAATTTCCCAAGTTATGCAACTTTTGAATAAAAGTATTTGTTGGCAATTTTGGGGACTCTAATTCCAGTGTACTTTTTAAGTGATTTTTCTTTTGAATGATGAATTTAGTTGTAACGTGAACTTATAGAATCTGGATTCCCGTATGTTTGGTGGTGGAATTATTGGTGGAATTACCCCTGCCAAAAATACTACTAAGGAAGCAAATTTAAAGGCTTGGGAAAATGCTACTGACAAGTTTGCTGGATAAATCTAATATACAGCTCTGGAAAAAAATAGATCCCTTTTGTTTCTGAGTCAGTTTTTCTGATTTTGCTATTTATAGGTTTATGTTTGAGAAAAATTAACATTGTTGTTTTATTCTAAAAAACAACAATAACATTTCTCCCAAAATCCAACTAAAAATATTGTCATTTAGAGAATTTATTTGCAGGAAATGAGAAATGGCTAAAATAACAAAAACAAATGAAGAGCTTTCAGACCTCAAATAATGCAAAGAAAACAAGTTCTTATTAACAAAGTTTTAAGAGTTTAGAAAATTAACATTTGGTGGAATAACCCTGGTTTTTAATCACAGTTTTCATGCATATTAGCATGTTCCCCTCCACCTGTCTTACACACTGCTTTTGGATAACTTTATGCCACTTCTGGTGCAAAAAATCAAGCAGGTCAGCTTGGTTTGATGGCTTGTGATCATCCATCTTCCTTGGATTATATTCCAGAGGTCTCATTTTTACCAGAGCTGTAGTATCACTGCACTGCATTATACAGTATATTGTGCTGTATGTTTTGCTGAAATTAAGAAAAAAAAAAGATCACAAAAACTTTTGTTGTTTTTTTTGCTGTGTTTTTTTTTTGTCAGGGTGAACAGAGGGAATGGGGTTAAATCCCAGTCGTCAGATGTTGGTCTCTTTCATGCTTTTTAACGGCAATTTGTTCGGACAGCCGTCCTTTCAGCAGGAAACAGCATGCATAATCACTTCCAATCAGGGCACCCTGTAGCTTGACACAAAAGCAGCTGAAGAAGACTCTCAGATATTAAAGAAGACGCGTGAGCATGAGCACGGCTGTATTATGGGCTGTGATATAAAGTTCTATTGTCTTTAACATGATGAGATTGTTAGCGTATGGAGAATGTGTGTATGGATGGAGGGGTGGACCACTCTATAGACTGAGCTCATCATCATTGTGACACAGCTGAACCCCAGTTTAAATATGCAGGAGGTTTTATACTGCTTTGATGGCTTCATTCAACCTTCCCATCAATAAAACAGTGAGCATTTTATCTGTTTGCAGTGCAGTGACTGCAGACAGCAGGGCATCACTGCTATACTGGACTGTGCTGCTGCTGGGTCAGCAAGTGATGGGTTTGCTGAATCCTGCATTAGTCAGCTAGAGGTTCAGTAAATACAAATATACTGGTACCAAATAAAATAAGACTACATTTATAAAGGGTTTATAAATGAAATGCCTTAAAAACCATTAATAATCAGTTAAAACACATACATAAAAAGGGCAACAATGAAAAGCTGTGGGTTCACTATTTGGTAAACACAAGGTCATTGTAATAACTGTGTTATAACTGTGTTATAACTGTGTTATAACTGAATGTTAATGATTTTTACAACCTAATTAGTTACCAATAATAAACTAATTGTAAACCATTTATAAACCCTTTACAAAGATAGTCTTATTTTAAAGTGGTACCAATATACCTTACCTATATCTGTTATTACTGCACACATCCATCCATCCATCCCTCCATCTGACCACACATCTGATCAGGGCTTTCAATATCTGTACTACTTCTATTCATTATTACTGCATCCTCTGTCTTATCTGTTCCTCCGTCCATCCATCTATCAACCCAACCAAATCTAACCATCCATACTCATATATTAAAAAGTCAAAGTCAAAGTCAAAGTGGTTTTTATTGTCATTTCAGCTATATACAGAGTACACAGTGAAACGAAACAACTTTCCTCCAAGGACCATGGTGCACATAAACACAGTGTAGACAGAACAATAGTGCAACAGTACAAAAGTGCAGACAGACAATACAACACCATACAGAAAAAGAATAATAAATAAATAACAAGACAGTGTGCAAATTTTGCAGTGTGCAAAAAGGACCAGGTGAGGTAGTAATTACTCTATTACACAGTGTGCAATAGAGTCCAGTGAGGTAGTAGGGTTTTTAGTGCTTTCCATTTTCTGGGGTAAGTGGGGTAAGAGTGTGTGTGCATGTACAAAAAAACCATCAGTTCAGTCTCTGCAGTTAAGGAGTCTGATGGCTTGGGGGTAGAAGCTGTTGCAGAATCTGGTGGTGCTGGACCGGATGCTGCGGTACCTTCTTCCCGAAGGCAGGAGGGAGAACAGTTCGTGTGAGGGATGAGTGGGGTCATTCACAATGCTGGTTGCTTTGCGGATGCTGCGGGTGGTGTAAATGTCCGTGATGGAGGGGAGAGAGACGCCGATGATCCTCTCAGCTGTCCTCACAATACGCTGGAGGGTCTTGCGGTCAGAGACGGTGCAGGTCCCAAACCAGGCAGTGATGCAGCTGCTTAGGATGCTCTCAATGGTCCCTCTATAGAAGAGTGTGAGGATGGGTGGAGGGAGACGGGCCTTTCTCAGCTTCCGGAGGAAGTAGAGATGCTGCTGGGCTTTCTTGGCTGTAGAGCTGGTGTTCAGGGTCCAGGTGAGGTTATCTGCTAAGTGGACACCAAGGAACTTGGTGCTCTTAACAATCTCCACAGAGGACCCGTCGATGTTGAGTGGAGAGTGGGTGTGTTGTGCTCTCCTGAAGTCAACAACCATTTCCTTTGTCTTGTCCACATTCAGGTGAAGGTTGTTGACTGTACACCAGTCTGTCAGCCGCTGCACCTCCTCTCTGTATGCTGACTCGTCGCCTTTGGTGATGAGACCCAGCACGGTTGTATCATCGGCGAACTTGATAAAGCTTGATAAAGCTTGATAAAAGCCATATTTGTACCATATTTGTATCATTTTATCCACCCATTTATTCATTTATCCATGGATCCATCCATTAATCTACCAATGTATCCCTAACAAGTTTATGCAGCTATGTTTTCATACATAATATTTATCCTGTATCCTCCTACCATCAATCCTTTACTCACCTACCTATGTAATTATTCATTCATGCACTCATCCAACCATCCATATTAATTAATCTTTCGTCCGTCCCTTAATCCATTCACCCACTTTACTACTGTATTTATGCAGCAATACTCTATTTTACTCCAATTTCATGCATCTAACACCATCCACGCACCAGCCATCCTCCCATTCATCCCTAAACTTTCTATTCGTACATCTATCTATCTATCAAGCCATTCAATCCATCCTATCCTCCATCCACCCACATCATTAGTGCATTTATAGTTTTTTTTAGATTTACTTCCTTTTAACATACACATATCCCCCTTTTTCCAACTATCTACCTCTCTAACTAATCATTCATCCACAGTTCTTACCATTTATCTATCATCCATTAATTCATTCATTTACCTACTTTAATCAATTTATACAGCTATATTTTCAATATTAATATACTCGTCACTCATCCATCCCATCATCAATTTTATTCATATTTAATCATGTTTTTTTATTTGACTTGATTTTAACACATCCATTCAGTCATCTGATCAGTGCATTTATTAAACCATTTATTCATCCATCCATTTATACCCACCATCAATTTCATCACTACATTCATGCAGCCATATTTTCACTTATATAATGCATCGATCCATCCATCAAATGTATTCCCCATTCATTCATTCATTCATCCATGTAGCCCTCCATATATCTGATCAGTGCATTTCTGAAGCCACATTTTTACTTCAACTCAATGGCTTCTCCATCCATCCATCCATCCATCCATCCAAGTTTTCATGTACTCAATAACTATATTCTTTCATTAATTTATCTATTAATCAATTAATTTGTTTGATCTGCAATTTTATAGCACTGTATAATAGCTCCTCACCATTTAAACCCACCCATCTATGTATTTGTCCACTTTACTCAATTATTTAATTAAATGCAAAATACAATTTATTTCTACAGTACTTCACAATGAATGTAATCAAAAGCAGCTTTTTACAGAGATCTGCATCCAGCATCTATCTATCTAATGTTGTTCCAGAATATCTAATAACAAAAATGTTTAAGAAAAACAGATCACAACTTCTAAAGAGTGAGCATTCGCTGCCTCATCTGACTCACTGCTGACTCCACAGCTGCCTCGAAAGTGATGATGAAGAGTGGTGATGATGGTGATAGTAAATCTGACCCCGTTTTCTTTTCCTCTCCAGATTCACTAAATGAGCAGAGCACCTCTACAGAAACACACATAAACTTATGACCTTTCAGCTGTACTTATCTCTGTTACTCCGTCTCTCTCTTCCCCTCTCTCTCTCTCTCCCTCTCCCTCTTTCTCTCTCTCTCGGCCACAGCTTGTTTGTGTGTATTATTCTGTGCTCTGTTGTTCGAGCATCACTGAGTGGAAGCTGTGATATTCAGCCTGGAGGGTCTTCAGCTGACACAGACCTAAATCACATGACCAGAGCGGAGTGGGGTTAAGGGCAGAGAAGCCCTCTCAGACAAATATGATAAATTAGTCCAGGACATTTCAACATCACAGCTTAAAATAGAAACAGCGGGGAATGAACGTACAATGAATGTGAATTTAAACACTGCAGCAGAAGCTGCTCAGTACTGGAAGTATATTAAATGATTGCTTAAACGCACAGGATGAATAGCAGTATAAGATGTACTAAAATATAACTTAATCAAATTTCAATCAACTTAATCAACAAATTTCTTCCTAATTTAGACTAATTATAGCTATTATATACCTATTTTAAATAAATATATATTATATTTTGTTATGAAAATATTTTTTTTTTTGTTCAATAAATCAATTTACACGAGCATATGGACCATTTATCCATTTATCTATAGTAAGTAATTAATTAATTAATTAATTATCCCTTCATCCATCTATCTATTCATCCATCCATGTTCCCACTTCATTAGTGCACATATGCTGCCATATGTTTTATGTCTCCACTTTGATTCATCCACCCTTTATTCCTCTATTCATCCATTCACCCACTTAATTAATGCATGTACACATCACTTTATACTATTTTAAATGATTCTTATTATTTATATATCCTTCATCTATCCATCTACCACTCCAACCATTTAATCAAGCACCTATACACCTATTCATTCACTCACTCACTCACTCACACATTCATCCAAGGTGTCCAACATGGGTCTATATGTCTTTCTATAATTTTAACTAGAAAATAGCCCAGATCCATACATCTTTAAATTAATTAGGACTAGCATGAAGGCTATTTACAGAGCTTTCTAATGTAATTTTAATTTGTTTTAATGGTAATGTATGCTATACATATGCAGTTTTAGATTTCTATAATTTAATTTAAGATATCTGCAATTCGGCTTTGACTTGTAATAATTACTCTATACATACATACTGATATCTAAACTACTATTTTACTAGTGTCAATAACAGTGATTACAATTACCTGTTTATATCACCTTTTTGGAATGTTTTGATTACTGCCCAATCACATAAGATCATACATCTTATCTATATAGATAAATATAGAAAACATAAGCTAAAAACAAAGATGTCAAATAACATAAAAAGATGGGTCAATGATGAATCAAAACTGACCAGAAAAAATAAACATGAAAAATGTTTGGTTCATACGGTCCGCAATAAAATAAAGTAAAATAAAAGAAAGAAATAATGTTTTTTTTTCAGAATTGCATTTTCCATTTAGGGATGTATTTTCGTCCACAAAATAAATAAATAAATAAATTAGGAGCAGTAACACAAGCTGTATATAATTCATATACTCTATATTTAGATGTGAATATCTGACTCTCTGTATCTTCAGGCTAAGTGAAATAGTAATGAACAGACTTCTCAGCTCCAGCATCAAGATCCTATTATGTCATGAGAGAACTCAACAGCTCTGCTGCTGGAGGCTCACTGCTCTCCTCTCACAGCTCCCTCTGGAGGAGACGCCACACTACAGCACCGTACCTTAACACTGCACTGCAGGGCAGAACGCTGCTGTTATTTACAACTGCTGAGTTATTGTGATACAGAATGTGTTGAATAGCAACGATGAATAGTGTGTTAATTACGATTCTTCCTTAAGACTAAGCTATTGATAATAGGTATTTAAATGTGAATAAAATAATCAGTGTACTATTAGTGCGAATCCTTAAAATAATTGTATAATCACAATAATATTCTCTGACTAAATCATGGATAAAATCATGATATTTTTTTAACGCTGGTACTTGTATTGTACTTTTGGGAAGGGGACAGTAATAATGGTGCAATATGGTATACACCTACCTGACTAGATCCTTTTTTTTAACTGTATTATACCATATTAGGGTCGTTTTACTGTATTATATGTTCTCAGGGTAGTTATCATGCTTTTTGAACTAGAATATTGTAATGTGTTGAGTTATTAAGTTTAACTGAGTGTTTAATGGAAAAAGTGTAGCTCCATATTCCACCTTAAACAGCTTAAAAAGTGCGAGTGTGTGTGAGAGAGGGACATAGAGCATAAACTTCAGCATTAATAAAAGGTAATCTACCTTCTGAAATCCACAGTAAGTGTTTCTATTATATTGTTAAATAAAACTGCAAATCACTAATCTCGATCAGTTTTGTCACACAATTAATTTGCGATAAAAATGAACTCCTTAATCTGTTTTCCAGATTAAATGCATGCATTAATGTGTTAATGTTGACAGCCCTACTTTAAATGCATGGATTCTTGGAGGGTCCTTTAGATGCCCATTTCTTTTAAACTTGAAGAAAATCCACAATATTGGAAATGTGATGAAGAAGAAGAACTTTTACATTATATGATCAAAATAGTATTTTACATTTACATTACATTTTACACTGACGTGCTTCTGTCATGGGACAGGAACTAATATAATGTCCCATGACTTTTGCCATCTGCCATGAGAGCTAAATAGCTCTAAAAAAACTCTAAAGGACATGTGTGGCACCCAGCTTTGAATATAATAATATAATATACTGTAATATAATAATTAGATATAAGAATTTCAGTCAGACACCACCGGTCACAATCATTACTGCACAATGCGGGGTCCACTGCTGGTGGTAATAATTTCTATGACATTCCCGGTACACACGTGACACTGTGGATCAAGGAATGTTAAATGCATGAAGTGCAAGACTTCAGAAATCAAATGTCCCATCCATCTGTCACCCACTACTAGCCATTGCTCAAACCTCACTCACAAGACAACACCTCACAACTTATACATGTGTGGGCATTCCTAAGCTTTCCTATAAGATAACAACTGATTTTTGCATTATATAAACATGTGAAGCAGTCCATACCCCATAAACTTTAATAAACTATAATGTGGTTCTTCTGAGCAATTTTTAAAGACTCCATTACGGCACCTGGCTTTAAGTGCGTAGTTCTGTTAAAGTAAAGTAAAAGAGGCAGGCTGGTCATTTCATTAACCTCCTGGCAGGCTGCCCGGTCCTGCCCCTCTGACCACTGGCTGAACTACTGAGCGTGACAGAAATAATGAAAGTGTGTGAATATCTACAGAAGTATCACAGCCTCTATGTGGACAAAAGTATTGGGAAACCTGCTCATTCATGGTTTGTTCTGAAATCAAGGATATAAAAAAGAATTTACTCTGTTTTTATTGGAATAACTGTCTTTACTGTCTAGAGAAAGATTTTTACTAGATTTTACACAGCATTACAGGGACTAGACAAGATGTGTGTGTGTGTGTGTGTGTGTGTGTGTGTGTGCATCTGCACATCTGTGTTAGCAATTTAAAATAGCTGAATAATAGTATTCTTCAGAAAGGGTGTCCACAAACATTTGGACGAATAGAGCATGTATGTATGAGAGAATGTTCTACTAATATTTCTCACCAAAAGCATCAGGAATCAAGTACCGTATTTTTTACACTACAAGGTGCACTTAAAGCAGTGTGTGCAGCCATGTTGCCATACAGAATCAATGGCTTCTTGTCATTAGCTTTAGTGCTATTGTCCAAATAGCGCTTGTTGCTATTGGTCATTGGCATATGTTCATATGGGTACAGCTGGGGTCAGGTCTGATGCTTCTGTGTGTGTGTGTGTGTGCAGTATTTTTCATGGCATTAGGAACAAAATCAACTTATTTGTCTGTTAACTGAAGTTAATAATTGTATAAATCTAATAGTCCAAAGGCCTGCAGCTCATCTGTGCATTGTGAGAGTCATTCATGAATAATAACGGTTTTGTTTGTTGGAAATAAAACTTGTCTATAAAGCAAATATAAAATGACATCCATGTTTCCACACTCACTGTCCATCTTATTAGTTACACTAATAATATAGGACACATTGTTTTTCTGCATATTTTATTATCCTCCTTTCACCATGTTCTTTTATGGTGAGCCCCCCTCCAGGATAGACCACCACAGAGCAGAGCAGCTATTATGTCTCTGACTTTTCATCCACAAGGTAAAGCAGCTAGGTAGGAGTCTATAATAAGTGGAGAAAAGTGAATGGACAGTGTTTTCAAACTTTATGCCATCACAAACAACATTTTCACCATGACAATGTCACTGCAGTACTGAGAGAGTGCTTTTATATGCTATACATTTTCATTTTGTAATAACTAGGCCTTATCTGAAGTCCTGAAAGGCCATGATGGAAAGCACACAAATATTTATATAAGTTTGTAGAAGTAGAAGAACAAAGATTAATGCAGCTCAGCCGTCACAACAATTTTTGTCACACGATTTCAGAATCCAAGGTGGCTGCCCTGCACATCAGCAGTAGCAAAAGCAGTAGTATTGTACACTTTATTTATGCAGCACTGTCCAACATCTACCTGTGGACGTGGTTCCATGGTGTTTTGATGCACAAACTACCAAATAATGCATTATCAACTGTTATTAACCTCTGACAGTGGTAAACGGTGACAATGCTGACTATGCTAACAATGCTAACCTGGACAACAAAAGATGATGCTCATTTTTGTTAGCTTCACTATAAAACACTTGTCAGTAAAAGTTTGGTGAACGCCAAAGATATTTGAAGTTTACCTGAAAGAAAATCTAATTATTTAACTGTAACATGGTAAACTTAGGCATGATGCTCCTAAGAAAACTGGAACACAGCATTAGCTCCAGGTTTCTCTTCAGTGCCTTCAGCTAGATTTGTTCATTCCACCAGCAGCTCACCTGATTTAACATAATGAAGTATTGATTAAGCAAACCAGATGCCTTGAGAACCCAGCACTGATTAATAACTTAAAATGTATAAAAACATTTTCTTAGGTGCCTTAAACTTTTGCACAGTATAGTCCACTCACACTCCCAAACACAAATAAACCCTGACACATAATAATGAAATCTGGACAAGCTCTCCACTTTATCTAGACAGTGGTAGAAGTAGGTGTGTGTGTGTGTGTATATATAGTTAATTAGGGCTGAGCGATATGGCCCTAAAATAATATCATGATATTTTATGATATTTTCACGGTAACGATACTCTTGGTGATATGGCAAAACATTGAATTAAAAATATATATATTTCAAGAATACACAACACACTGCAACAAAATAAAAATTAAATTGTTTTAGTGCATACGATATGATATGGCACACCCCTAACAGAAGTAAATGAGCCAGAATGTCATGATACTAATAGATGCACCAGCAAACAGATGCTTGCACGTGGAATAACAAGGCAATAACGTCCTCATGCTGGACAGAGCTGTCAGCTTTCAAAACTTGCACATCAAACCCATGAAAGCATGTGGTGGTAAGTATTTTTATCATTAAACAATCTGCTTGAATGTTAAAAAACATGTAAACAGCAGTTAAAGCATAGCAATGGGAAGTTAAAAAATAATAATGAACTGTAAAACTATAAAAATACGGTTTATAGTCACATATATGATCATAACTTTTTAACAGTAAAGAAAAAAAATGGATCATAGAAACCTATGCCACTTGAAAATATTTTATGTGGAATAATAGTCCATTAAAAACTATTTAATTCATGATTTGTTGTACTTTTTACATCAAATAATTAAAAGTAACTATGTAACTTTGACTCAAAGTACATTTTAAATTGAGTCCTTTTTTACTTTTACTCGAGCAGATTTTTAGATGGGTACTTTTACTTTTACTTGAGTAGAATTTTAGCAAAGTAAAGGTACTTTTACCTAATTACAATTTTTCAGTACTTTTTCTACCTCTGATTTTAGGGTATAATATCATTCACCCTATTCAAAAATGTTGCCAATATCACCACGTACTATATGATATATCACACCCCTAATGTGTATATACTATTGTGCAGCTGTCACACTGCTAAGAACAACTCCATCAGTGAGTTTTATCACGGCTGCCCACCGGTTGGCTGGCTGATTCTGAATGGGTTAAGTCAGCTGTGTATCCGAGAACATCCTGACCTACATCCTCTTTTCCTCCCCTCATTAATCCTACTTATAGTCCACCAGTGGGCTTCAAGGTGCAGCACGTGCGTGTTCAAAGCATAGGCTGTGTCCTGCTATCACTACATCATGCTGCTGACACTTCTATTTACAGCTATTTACACTCATTAAAAAATATAGCTGTATCCAGAAGAAGGTGTCAGATTGCAATGCTATTCAAAGAAGTAAAGATTTAACGATATGGGTAATATTTTTTGAGATACACATACAGCATTACATACAATATATTGCCAAAAGTATTTGCTTACTCATTCAAATCACTGAACTCCAATGAAAGGAAGGTTCCAATTCCTTCAATGGCCACAGGTGAATAAAATCAAGCACCTATAGGGATGCAGACTGCTTCTACAAACATTAGTGAAAGAATGGGTCGCTCTTAGTGAACTCCAACCTTTACATTTGATAGGATGCAGCACCTGTGCAACAAAGTCCAGTCGTGAAATTTCACTACTTACTACTAAATATTTCACAGCCAACTGTCAGTGATATTATAACACAGTGGAAGAGACTGGGAATGACAGCACCTTTATGCACTGTCAGTGTTAAATAACAGGGCGGAGTCAGCAGATGCCGAGGAGCATAGTGAACAGAGAAACCAACTTTCTGCAGAGTCACTACATCACTACACACCTCCAAACTTCATGTAGCTTCAGATTAGATCAAGAACAGTAAAGCATACAGAGCTTCATGAAATGGGTTTCCATGACCGAGTGGCTCCATTAAAACAATGCTTTGACACATACCGCTGAATCTCAAGAGCTTGCCATGAAGACACATATGCTGGGACACGGCCAGCCACATAGCCAGACCTATCTTTGATTAAAAACGTGTGGGATGCTCATGGTTGTGCTATGAACAGCCCTACACCTCTACCTCAAAATCCCCAGGAACTGAATGTAAATATTCAAACTGCACAGGATGAATTATCACAGGACACCGTTAGGAACCTCTATAACTACACGCAGAGACATTTGACATGTTGCGTTACAGATATGTCACACACATTGTAGCTCAATAAGTATTGCACACATCAGTGCCAATTTTAATAACTTCCTGTTATCTTCACTCTAAAAAAATGCATTCAGATACTTCCTTTTGGGTCGAACCTTTTTTGTGTAGTATACATTAGTTTAAAGACAGTCACCAAAAATGTGTTATCAGTTTTAAATCCTGATTTGGCCAGTTGACCACTATGTTCGCGAACACAGGAGTGTAATCCTTTAAAGAAAAATACGATGTGAAATAGACTTGGGTTGTAGTGAAACATGATAAGTATGAAGTCTCCCAACAGGCTTACAATTCTAGCAATTTTACACCATTAACAAACTTAAAGTAGTGTGAAAATGCATGAATTGCAACTGTTTCTGATATATAATCATTATATCTCTCAGAACTAATTGTGATTTTTCAATTTCAATATAGCGTCTCCAGGAGAACTACCTGAGAGTACAGTGTGTATAAACAGAGTTTAAACAGGTGCGTAAGTCTCACGCTTTGAGCGTGTGACACACGCACCTCAGCGAGTTCACACGCTCACACATGGTATTTCTCACGCCAATCCATCGGCTGTATATCATAATGTACTCTCGTTGAGCCAATCAGAATATCGATTGTTCTGTTGTTAGGCAGACCTAGTCAAAGAGGGTGGAGTTTCAGCCAGAGTGTCAGGCGCGAAGAACTATCCGATTCGATAGTTCTGAAACACACGTCGAAGAACACCCCCGTTGAACAACTGAAGAAGAACAGCGAGCATGTTTTGGCTGCTCTGGCGTACTGTCATCATACAAATTAGTGATATTTGTTGAACGGCTGTCCTTGTAGGAAAATTAAGCATTTATTGTTGGGTTTATTGTATACTTTTTGTGGTTTGTAGCTGTATTTGTGAGTTGTTTATGTGTATTGAGTTCATATAACTCAGTCAAGACAGAGAAAATGCAGAAGCAGTACCCACTATATTCACTGCACGCCACTGGTGTAAACAGTGATTCTTTGCATGGGCAACACTATGCCCCTATCGCTAGCACTGTTAGCCTATTTGGAGTATCGGCTAAAAGAGCTGTATTTCGGAAAACACTGGGTGAACAGAGGTGGGCTATTCGTCAAAAGTGCAAACTTGTTATTATGTTTCAGTATACTCCCAGTTAATTTTACACTGGATTTCTCCTTTAACAATGCATTTGAGAAGACCAGAGAAAGACTGAAAAGAGGAAAGGGTCTGTTTTGATCATTGCCTCCATCTTTCTTTAAGACTAAATTATGCTAGCACCTGTATAGAAGTTCCAATAGTACACAAGCACTATCAAACTGAGGCAAATTGACATTTTGAATAAAGCTTAATCATATACATTTCAACCTTGTAAATGTTTATTTTAAACTTTCTTATTTATTTACTGTTATTATTGGTATTATTAATAATAATAACTGTACTGTACTGTACGGGAACTGAACACTGCAAAACGCACACACACTCTCAGACCACTACCTGAAAAAATAAAAACTAACAAACCTTAATAACCGAACTTTCAACGCACTGTGCACTTTCTGTATTTATTATTGGGTAAATTTGTAACTTATATTGCATGTATTTTTATACATCCACTGTAAATGTTGTGTATTTGTACATAGAGCTTATCATTTATTGCTCCTGGTAACCTTTATCTTCTTTCTGAATTTCATTGCAATCTATTTTGTTTATTCCCCAAAGATACAATATAATTTCGGGTAAACCCTGGTTAGGTCAGTTGACCACTATGTTGGCAAACACAGCAGGGCAATCCTTTAACAAGCTGATACTATTTGTATTAATGTTCAGAGTGTACGAGCCGTGTAGATAAGCAAACAGATCTTGGAGTTGTTTTTAGATGGCTGGCGGTCTCTGGCGTCTCCAGGCAGCCTCTGAAAAAGCTTCAGCCATGTGGGAAAGGCCTCCTAAGCCACTTCCTTTCCAGAGCCTTGGCTGTGAACGAAATTGACATTGATGACACTTCGCACTTGCAGGGCTTAGTTAGATGGGGGGAAGGGCGGTGCAGGTGGCATAACGGCAGCGAGGCATCGCGATGAAGAGTTGTCTACACACTCACACACACACACACACACACAGACGCACACACACACACCCTGACAGGTGGCGGATTCACCTGATCTGACAGCTGTGTACACAAACTATTAGGAGCAACGTGGGGTAAATTTGTGTTCAGGTGAGGATTCCCATTGAGCCTGTCAGCACTTGAATGGTCTCTCAGTGAGAGAGCATTACTCTACGGGCTCTTAAAGATCTCTGTAATGAGAACTTATTCAATAGATTTATTTAATCAGATTACAGCTTTTTTCCATTAACATTGCATGGTGATATTTCACAAGGCTCATTCTGTGGAAACGTCAGTTTTGTGTCCCTAACCTTTACAGATTTACACTTTAAAACAATGTTAGGGTTAAACTTTTTATTTTATAAAAATGTATATAAAACAAGAGGTCATTTTTACAATGAATCCAATCAATGTTAACTGCAATAATCGATATAAAAATATAGTCTATGGAAACTTTTCCAAATTTGTTTGGTACAAACGAAATTTTAAAACCATGTAGCATTGTATTTTTACTTCTTAGTTACTTGCTACATTGGGTTAGTTATAAAATATTGGGATATGAATACTTTTTCAAGGTATATAAGTGTTAGTTGTATTACTGTATGCTTGGTATCACACTGCAATTTACTGAGTGCATTACATCATTTTGTATGACATACCTTTATCTCCCCATCATCACTTCTGACCTACATAAGCAATATATTCTGTTATTGCTATACAGCTAGAATTACAACACAAAACTACCAGCAGCACCAATAGGTTTAACAAGAGGAGGTCTCTTTTAGTTAAATGTGACAAATGAATTGTTCTTTTTCTTATTCTATTGCTACATAAGTAACAATAGCCTACCTTAACTTCCTATAACTGATCCAAAAGTCTGCAAGCACACTGCAAACAAACCGAATGTTTTCAGCAGCAGCAACAGCAGGCCCACACTCAACCCCTTACCCGCCCTCCTATATATACTGTAATGCATGAAGGGAGCATTATATGCTCTACGTTCAAGTAACATTTTTATGAACAGTTCAGTTTAAAAGAGCATTCAGTATTTTATCACATCTTAATGCTTGGGATCAATTAGTCAGTTTACTACCTCTTCACAAACTGGCAGTTATCCATCTGAAATACATAAGCTGAGCTAATTAAGCCATAACATTTAATTGTTTACTGAAAGTCTGGCTGCTTTTTTGTGTAACTAACATCTTTTTGTGTTCGCTAACATCCACTCTGATCTACTGTGGATTTCTGGGGTCTTGAACTGGCTTTAATTTAATGTAGTAGTGTAAAAATGTCACAGAAAATTTAAAGCTCTCTGTAAAGTTGTGCAATTACAATTTTTAAAGCAGTTTAATTCAGTTTCTAAAAACTAACAATGGTTCAACTTGATCCAAAACCACCTCTTTTGGCTGATCTTTCGCATCAGCTATTTTAATCATTCGGACCAAACTAAAAAGTATAATGTCTCGATCAAAGAAATGTGAAAGCACTCTTACACCAATTACACATCACACTAAAAACATCTATGCTACCATTTAACCAAGACAAATCACCATTATGTTCAGATTCAGCTAAAACCACATGGTATAGGAAAGTATGTGGGTGGGTTCTCATGGGTTCAGCTGCACGCTTTGACTAATAAAGGCCAGCACTGCGCTCTTAGGGGATCCCTCATCCCACTGTATGTTTTACTCCACTTCCTTTCGCCAGACTGACCTTCAGTCCTCACTGAATGAACATGTCCAAGCACGTCAGCGTCACCACTCGCAGCATCCTTATTTTATCAGCGGAGCCACAGACGCTCTACATGAGGAGGAGCCTCATCAAAGCCAGCGGACATTCGTTTGGGAGGGGATTTTATTCGAATTGTTTATTTTTCTCTTAAAAAAAAACAAACACAGGCCCAATTGACGGCTAACTAATCTTCACTGCTGTCACAGCCTGTGCTGTTCCACAATGTCGGTACACAGTGTACAATTGTATTTATAGCTTGCCAACTAGGCTAATCCCCGTTATGCAATATTTACGGCACTGAGACAGCCACCCCTGGTAGAGATGAACTCCCACTCTCTGCTGGCCCCCACCCCACCACTCCCGCCCTTTCCGTTATGTTCCCGCCGCCCGGCTGTGCCTGCTGGGTAATTTTACTCACAAGCTCCAGCCAAGCAAAAAACATCCACAAACACTTGCAGCCACAACACGCCGTAAGAGTGCATTCGCTTGTGTGTGCACCGAAACAGAGAGCGCCAGACGGCCTAAAAAAAAACCTCCGCAGAGCACTCACGCTCTAGAAACCTCTCCCAGACCGGCTTGTGTATTTTAAAACAATGATGTGCAAATATAATGAGATCAGGGTTAGGGATTAAATGTGCTCTCGCTGATCAGAGTGGATCAGGACACATCTAACAAACATACATAAAAACAGCAAACCGGATGGAAAACAGTAGTCAAGTTTTCCTTAAAAGGGGTTTTGACCCACTCCTTCTGTTTCTCATCCAGCCAACTCTCTGAGTGCAGAGGTTTACAAACATGGATTAAGCTCAGCTCAGCGCTAAAAAGCATGCTTAATGAAGATACAGTATATCCCTCCTCCACTGACTGGGATATAGTGCCAGTCAAGATTGAAAGACCTACATTTTTCTGTGTTGAGCTCTACTTAGAGCGCTTGTGGTTTTATAAACCAAATAGAGTCCGTAATTCGTTTCTGAGCAACAATTCTGAAACCTCTGTTTCTGCCTCTCAATCAAATAAGCTGATTTTGTTACTGTACCTTTAAGACTCTATACACATTTATGTAAAAGCTGTTATGTAATAGCAGTATCTAAAGTGATCATGAAATCAACCACCTACACCTGTACAAGTTGTGAGGTGTTATCTTGTGAGTAAGGATAAACAACGGTCGGAGTACTCAGGGCAAGGCAATGCTGGGTCAGCAAAAGGCAAAGAGTGAGGAGCATATAGTGCACAGAGATCTCTAACTTTTCTCTGCAGAGTCACTACATCACTAGACACCTCCAAACGTCATGTGTTCTTCAGATTAGATCAAGAACAGCAGAGTGTGGAGAGCTTCATGGAATGGGTTTCCACGGCCGAGCTGCTCCATTCAAGCCTTACCTACTTTTGGCAATATAATGTATATGAGACATACTACTCCAAGTGTGTAGTAAATAGATTTCATGTACTATAAACCTAATGTATTTTGAGAGTCCCGTAAGTGACAGTTCATATATCAGTTTGTGTATTATGGCTTTGGTTTTCATTTTAATGTAATAATAAACAATGCAGTGCTGTGTCATGCCAAGGAATTGTTGAGTCTCTGCCATATATATTTTATATTTTATAGCATAGCTACTTATAAACACAGTAGCTAAACTGAACAAAGCTTCGCCCTTCTTCCTTACCTTCTAGATATTCCACCTTAAGTGTGAGAGGTTATGTTTAAAAAGTGGCAGCAACATAGGATCCACAGCAACTTAGCCATGAATTGTCTGACTGATCTCATTTTATATGTAGTTTATTTTGGTTTTAATAAATGCAAACTTAAAAAAAATCATGATTAATGTGAGTTTAATATTAGTAATCAACTACTTAATTGGTGTTATATACATAAAAATGACATTATATTTGGTGACTTGACTGAGGCTTGGCCGCAGTGATTTAAGACTTGACTCAGAACTTCAGTGCCGAGACATGAGACTTACTTGTTACTGGTTTCCACATCTGCTGAAACTAGACAGATCTAATAAAGGCTATTGATTGGGGTATATCATTACATTACTATGCCTCCCACATTGTTGTAAAATTGCATAAGTAGCAATGCCAGCGGTCCAAGAAGCACATTAGCTTTCCACCACGTGCACCAGGTTACAGGGCTCGATGCAATAGCTGCACTTGCACTGCCAGTAGTTACGCCTGAGTTTTGAGGTGTTGGCCTGAGGCTAACTTCGTTCGTACTCACTTCAAGCACTATTATTCGAACAAGGCTAGCCATTCATACAGCTAACTTTCAGCGCTAATGTAGGTCAAGTGGTCTTGTTAGAGGGCAATCCACCTAGATTAACAGGCGCCCGAGTTCCTCGGGCACAAACACACTTTACGCAACTGTCAACACCCAGCCAAGTATTCGCTCTCCTCCACTACGCAGTCTAAAAACAGAACCTCAGTCTGGCCCGTAGTGACAGGCTGTGACGGGGGGCAATGTTCCAAAACAATCTCCCCTCGGTTCTTTTCTGGCAGCTTGTCACAGCTGACCTTAGAGGCCCTCGAAGCTCATTAAGACGCAGCAGCTGCTAACAGGGAACATCATCCATGAAGTGCGGAGAAGAAAGCATGCGCCTAATCGGGTCCATTTGAAACAGAAGCCTCCGGCTCGATATTCTTAGTGGCGCTGAGGGCTCTTAGTGCCCTGAAATGTTCGGGTTCAGGTAAGAACCACCGTGAAGAATGAGAAACATACAGGGCCCTTATACATGTAACCCATCATGATAAGGAGGCAGGAACTCATTCCCAAAGACTGCACAGCGACTCGCAAGCAGGAGGCATGTGGCCGCATGTATGGAAGCGAGTTTCATGGTACGGTGCAAACTGTAAAGGGGATGATGACAGCGCAGCCCCTGAGAAAGAGCCTGAGGGTCATTACTGCTGTAAGGCGGATTACGGGCGAATTTTGCAGGATATCAGGTTCAGACTGGTGTGGTAAATCTCGACTCGTTCCCCGCCCCTGGATTTCACGCTCGACTTCTTCGAAACCAAGCAGGAACAAGCGAAGACTATCAGGGCTCCAGAGTTTGACGGCTAACTTCGCCTACATAATGGTGTTTTTTTTTAAGTATAGGACTGCATCAGATTCTCTGGGGGTTCTGGTCTGATGTCATGCTTGTTTTGACAAGTCGCGCTGGTCTTGAAGAACACTGCAGGGTGGGATGGTTTTGTTTTTTGCATGCCTGCAGACTCCGCCCCCAGGTGACCGGGGCTTTTTGTTGCCGGTGTGTTTGGGAAATTGTTGGCTTGTTGGCAGAAATCTGCAGTGGTGGAAATGCACAGTGGACGGTGGTTGTGTGACACGGCTCACTTCATTCACTGTGACAGCTGAGCTCCTCCGCCCCTCACCCCTGACTATATTACACTTTTATAGGTTTGTTATTTAGTTAAGGCCAATTTGCTTTTATAAGCTGCTGTCATTATAAAGCCAAATATACTTCACTTGCTACTATGTCCAATAATAATAATAATAATAATAATAATAATAATAATAATAATTATAATAATTATAATAATAATCGTTCATTATCATATATAATACATTTATTAAAAATACATAACTAGTCTTGGCCAAATGATACATTTCGCCATTGTCAAAAGAACAAAAAACGCAGCCTCTGTATCTAAACATTTCTAAAACCCAATTTTCACCCTATTTTCGGGATATTTTTAGCACAGTTTTTTTTTCTGTCCATAAAAGGTATATCAAATGAAGATAGCCAATATAAGGTTAAAAGAAGATGGCCATGCATTTTCATCTTTTTCAGTATTGGATGTTATAAAAAATTGTCAATTCAGGGCTCAATTTATCTGTGGAAGTGAAGATGAGTTCTTGAAGACCTCGACAATCATATCCACTTATTATAATTTTTTTTTCTGAAATTGCCTTATAAATAGAGACATCAACACACTACAGAGAAGAAAAAAAACAATGATGTTTTATACTAAATTACACATTACTCAAACAGTAGTGTACTATGTTCGTCACAAAATTAGTCTACATTTTAAATTAGTCTAAAAATTTGTCTACAAAACACAAAAAGCAAAAATAGAGCACTATGTATTTGAGGTATAACAGTAATCACATTTATTCATATTTCAAAATCTTAACTATAGTGCTGTCTGCACTACTGTGGCTTATGTAGTCATATTATCTATAACTGGTCTTTCAAAAAAATATATATATAAAAACCTGGGGTGTTTGGTACATTTAGGGAAAAAATGAAAAATAAAAAGAACATCTTGCCGACTGTGAAGCATGAAAGATGAGGAATCACTTTGGGGTTGTGTTGCTTTCAGTGACACTGGCAATATGCCAAGTGGAGAAAGGAATTAAAGAAAAATTACAAGCAAATCCAGAATGCAATTGCCAAATGCAAAACGTTTCTTGTGTTGTGAAAATGAGAATATTAATAAATAGCAATGGTATCAGTACATTTACTGCCTTTCTGGGCATAATTCTACAGTATCCAACACAACATCTAGTACATAGCCATATTTAGGCTTTTGTATCTAATGTAGTGCTCAAATACAACTCTCATGAAGCTCCTTTTTAACTTGCTTCTCAGATTACTTTAAGATTGCTTTAAGCTTTTTGTAAATAATATATTGTAAACCACTGCTGAAGGACACATTTATAAACAGTGTTTTGCGAGGAGTGTCCGATTAATACAGTCTCAATTCTAAAAGGTCATTAAGCAAGCCCGGGAGATAAAAAAGAGGCTGAGAGGCATGCAGAGTGTTTTCTAAAGGGACATTAGAAAGGCGTTCTTGTCGTTAAGGCAGCGCTCATGGCCTTGAGGGATTGTGCTGCTCTGTGTGTGCAAACAAAGAAATGTGCGTCTAACGAAATAGCTTGTGACAGGACACCAAGAAAGCCTCCCAACGGACAAAGAGATTACTAGTCCGGGGAGGAAATGTACAGGAAATCATTTCTTTGTGTTTCATGCCATCAGAGGACCTACACAGACCTGCATAGCTGAGCCATGTACAAGTGCTTTAGCATCCATTCTGGCATCTATTCAGTTTCCTATAAAACCAAGCAGCAAGCACCAAGCACAGAGCATCAAGCACAAAGCAATGTGAATGGATGCTAACTAAGAGATGGTAATTAGATACAAGGCTTTTCTTGGAAAGAGCACAGCTGCACTTGTTTTATATCAAACATTAGAGAGGGCAGGGCCACTAATGTGGCGCTTTAGGCTTTTTTGTTTTATCTGTTCTACAGTACACAGTGCTCGTAATCCACAGAGGTCCTGTCAGCACACACAAGCAGCCAGAGATCAAAACAAAACCTGGGGCCAAACCACCAACTCGCTCTCCGAGAAGGAGGTCGTGTCTTGGGAAGCGAGCGGTGATCAAACTTGGCAGCAGTGCTGAGTAACTTGAGTAAGTTTTTATGACCGCCGTCCCCCTCTGTACGAGCGCAGTGTTTTAGGTTTGCTCACTCGAACCTATAGTCCTCTACATCAGCATCTTGTCCCTGCATCTCTTCCTCCACCTTCTCCATTACCGTCTCTGCCACGTCCCCCACTCTAGGGTTGTGTTCCCAAGCCTAGGCTGCAGTTGAGATAGGACACATCCTCAGTAAGACTTTCTTAATGAAAACTACTTCTTAGGGGTGTTTTCATACCTGTAGTTCGTTTTTCTGGTCCGAATCAGTTGATGATTTATTTTATTTGGAGCGTTTTCTCCCTTTGTTTGGTTTGGTTTCACACAGGCATAAACCTAAATGCACCAAAATGCGCACCAATAAACCACGCGAGCACATGTCTCCTCTGATTGGTCAGAGCTGTCTGGCATGGGAGTGAATATAAATGTACGAAAAAAGTAAAAATAGCGAGAAGATTCTGTGAGCCAGCGCATATATCTGTGCTTTAACACTTAATGCTGAAACGCAGTGCTTTTAAACACAGTGTTTGGACGTGCAGTGCAGATGTACACATAGTAAACCGCGTCACGCGGATGCGAGTAGTGAACGCTGTGGTAATTATCATTATCTGGCAAATATATCAGATTAAACTGCGCCTTATTAGGAGTTTAGCTCAAATAAATGGACTATATTTAATAGCTGGGTGAGATCGAGACTGGATTAAGTTCTCACCACTCCAGAGTTCGTTCAGGACCAGACCGAGACCACCTAGATAAGGGGGTTTTGATCCGCACCCGAGTGCAATTAGTGTTTTCTCACCTGCCCAATCGAACCGCAGTAAAGGTCCAAATGAACCAGCATCTGTTTTAACCTGGACCAAATAATGCTGGTGTGAAAACGCTCGTAGTAGACTGTTGGTCACACATTTGGAACAGTCTAACGAGGTTTTGTGGTGAAAACACACATGATAAAGGTAAATGTAAATGCCCTATAATAACACTAAGTTTGAAGCTAGTTTGGTTTTCCATTTTAAAACTGGTTTCGAATCCACAATTATGCTGTTTGCTATCAGCAGCCAGAGTCAGAGAGACAGTGCACAATTGGTCTTGTACTCTCTGAGTGAAAAGGTGGTGCTCTTTCCCCTCATCACTGCCAGTCTGATGTTGGTCAGCAAAGGCATCTGTTGACTGATATATCAGAGTTGGCACTTTCCACTAAGTGCACTGACTACCCAGTGATGCTAAATCAACGGCAGTTGGGAAAAAAGGGGAAATGTCTGACATCACATATGTTGAAGGAGGCATGTGCAAGACTTCACCCTCTTGTGTTAAGGGGGAAAAAACATTTTGAAACAAACTGTGCACCACCATTCTTGCCAAATTTCCATTGTGCTTTTTGTGCTTCTTTTTTGCCCCTTTTGTGTCTGACATTAGCAATCAAATGAAATTTGCAAAGGATACATCAGCTGCATCCTTCAAATCACTCCAACTGACAGCTACATTTCTCGGCTGTATACGAACCGTCCTTCACTTTGGAACTGTCTTCAGTGAGGTAGAGGCTGAGCAATGCTGTCTACCAAGGATGCTCACAGCCTACACTTCAGAACGCAGTTTATGGCTCTATGCAGTCCAGCTTGTATGGAGTCCCTTACAGCCTCTGCATCTCTACGCTTTAGCTGCCATTCAAGCATCAAAGGACATTTATACTCATGCAAACAAACAGGCTGGCTTTTCCGCTGCCGTTGCTTTCAGAGGCCGCAGGTTTTTACTCTGCCCCCCACCACCTCTCCCGCCTGCCCACCCCCCCGCGTGTACCGCGCAGAACGTCCTGTTCCCTGAGTCAGTCTATAGCTGTAAAGCCCACCGGGGAGCAACCGTATGTGAGACACGAGGCCAACAGAAAAGGCCCAGTTGCTTTGACCTATACTGCTTTAATCAGATCACTTGGAGCATAAACATTGCTCTAAGGGCTAAGCGTCTCTCTCTCTCTTTTTCTCTCTCTCTCTCTCTCTCTCTCTCTCCCTCTGTGTGTTTGCTACCCACTGCATGCTGCCACTGTTTCATAACTTGTGTCCGTCCATTAGATCAATGCGCCCTAAGCCTCAGCAAAGCAAACACAGCTCATCTGATCTCCACTGACCAGACTGGGGGTCGAGTAAGGCTTGGAACAGTGGTTGAAGTTAAAGAGTAAAATTTGAGGCAATGTACAAACAGTGTCATCAGAACCAACAAGAAATCACTGGACAGATAAACGGAGCTCTTGTTAGAGACCATGACCTTGAGGCCAGAGCTCTGTCAAACATCAGCGAGGGCACAGCAGAACAAAGCCGAATGAAGCTATGACTATGTGCATCATCGTGTAGAACACCCAATAGTAGATTTCTAGAAGTTTGGTAGCTTAGTATTGTACTAATTTGTTTCATGGAACACATTAGACATTCATTCAGAATGAATCAGAATTAGGCATACTTATTGGGTTAATACTAACAAAACCTGACCTTTGGTGTAAATAAGTATAGTAAGTATATTTCCCAATTTCATTCAAATTCCTTTTTCTTGATTCCCACCCACAATACAGGTGCGAGTGTGACAGCTAAATTGCTAACAGCTAAAACTACAGCTAATGCAATGTCACTAGACAGCTAGACACACTAGGAGGAGAATGCTAACAGCCAGCTCTGTTACAATGGCTATAAGTCAACAGCATGTTGACTAATCCATCAAAGCTACCAATTGAGCCACCTTCTACTTTCTTCCATAATTTATTTTACTTAATACTATCTCTGTAGATGTGCAAATGTGCATCATATAACTAAATACGAAAATAAGAAACTATCTAAAAGCAATGTCATCAGAGGGTATGAGAAATCACAGGACAGATAAAGGCCAAAGCGCTGTCAATATCAGTGCATAACAAAGCATAGTGAAGATATAACCAGTGGTAACACGAGAGATTATCTTACTTACTTGTTCACATGCATTGTCTCGTTGAGCATCCAGTGGTGGGTTTCTAAAAGTTCTAGAGGTTTTTCTCCAGCTGCACTATTACAAATCTCACAATAAGCTTAAAACAACCTAGGAAACATCATACGAGATAGATAAGAGGTATTCCGGTTGGACAGGACCTCTAACCTAACAATGTCTACAAGCAACCAACAGAACTTTTTGGGTTTCCTTTCCTTTTGAGAATTTCCTCAGAAGCATGCTGTGTTTTACTGCTGTGGGAGTGGCCAGTCATGTAGAATGAAATAAAAGATCTGTCAGTTAGGCAACTGTGCCTGAAAAGAAGTGTGCAACTGTGGGAAAAGGGCCCCCTGACTTTGGGCCCTGTCAAGTGTGCTTCAGTGCCTCAGAGACAGCCAGTTTTGTATGGACAGGTCGCTAATGGGTCACCAATCGCTTTAACCTCAGTGGTCCATTCCCCTCCAAAGTAATGGACCCATGTGACACAACAATCGCTAATGACAGATCCACCTCACTACACATCCCTTTACTGTTAAATCACTGGCTGGTACTCTCATTGTACTGAACAATATAATGGGCATTGTTACAGTCAGGACAAAACCTGGTGTTATCAAAACATCTTAGAAAACAAATATCACCAGTTTCCCAGACATGGATTAAGCCAAGTTAAAGAATATACTTCATACCTGTCAAGTCTCCCGTTTTGGCCGGGAAACTACCGTATTTTACTCCTCTTTCCCGCCGTCCTCCCGTATTAGAATTTTCCCGTAAATTTCCCTTATTATATTAAGATTAAAAAATATATATTATTGAGGAGACAGGGCACTGACCGCTCTGTGTCTCTTAACCAATCGTGGAGCCGGTTCAAGGAGAAAGTCCCGCCTTTCAGGAGAAACAGCCAATCAGCTTGCAAAGGAGGGTCAGTGTGGGGAAGCCCCCCCCCCCCCGTCGCTGTGAGTTCAGGCAGCTAGTCGGAGCTGCTGATGTTAAAACATATCTGGATATTCAGCGATTTTTCTTAAAGAAAAGTATCGGTAGGCTAATCATGTAAACTGTGATGATATTTTTCTGATAGCTGCTTAAAAATACTCGTCTCCGAAATAAAACACACAGATTAAACCTTTTAAAATAAAAAAAATTACAGCTTGTGATTCAGTTTAACTAGAAATGTGGAGAGGACCGAAATTAACTGAACTGATCAGGCGTGATCAAAAGGAAGAAGTATTAATTAAAAATTATTAAAATTGTGTAGGCCACTTAGGACTAATTTTTACTGATGGAATATATGTGGTCCATTGCCTTTTAGTAAAAGCTCATAATACTATTTTTAGGTCACCTACAGTCATTTTGCAGAATTTGTGCACCCTTTGTTCAATTTTAAATCTACTAAATAAATAAAAAAATATATAATATAAAAGAGTGCATTTATGGCAAAAGACATGAAATCTTAACTTTTTTTAATATCTAGAAAATAATTTTTAATTTGGCTGTATTAAAAGATTGACTTATGTAGGAATGCCCACAACATTTCAGATTCTGATAATCTAATTGTAGTGTGTAAGTGGTTCACTTGTGGTTATTTTAGATTTTTTGTAAACCTGTCTTAAAATGTAAGGGATACTGAACCTTCGTTGGGCTGGTGGGACGGCTTTAAGCGGACAGAGGAAAATATCCCTTATTTTTAAATCTAAAACTTGACAGGTATGTATGCTTTCCTTTTATTGGTATAATACCATTCAGAAAGCTGAGTAGTTCAGGACTAAAAAAACCTGTTAAAACCTTTACAGTAGGTAAAAAGTTCTTCACACTCGCACTTTGCTTTTTTAAGCATGGCTCTACTGGCATTACTTAAACAACCTGTAGAAGCTTCCTTTTCAGTGGTACATAAAACATCCCACTTTTCACGCACATTGAGAGCGGTTCTCAGTCCACAGATACCCAAAGATCAGAGCATTGTGTATTAGGGATGTTTCTTCGAAGAAGAATTGAGAAAACAGTGTCAATACAGATACCGTCAGGTTGTTTTTCTCTGTTACAATGCTTAGAAACAAGAATGAATGGATGGAAACGCATGCAGAAATGTTGTAGGTAAAGTTCTGGCTTAGGTAGGGGTGTAGATTAGGTTGAGTTTTAGGTACAGTATGTTCATTTTTAAGTTTTATGTTGAGATGTAGGAGGTTTAGATTTTCAGGTAATACAATTGCACTGGTTGTTTTTCAATGTATAAATTGTTTGATTTCTGCTTGGCTGGGTTGCATCACTAAATTGTACTTAGTAAAGTGTTACCAAACTAAAAACTACAATAAAACAAAATTTCTAACCTGTGCACGAGAATAGCAGAATATGTACATTTACCATTATCTGTAGTAAACTGTGTTATTCTTCGGTTGCAGGACAGCTGTGGTGCTGTCCCCACAATATAATACCTTATTGGTGCTTTAAAAACCAAAATCCACTCTGAGAAATAAGCCCAACTCTCTGACCTTATTTGTGCCCATACTTTTATTTGTAGTAGATATAATGCTCTGCCTCTGTGCCCAGCTTAATGACCGCAGCCATGTCACATTTTTATCTAGGAACAGTGTAAGAGAATGACATAATTTAATCACAGCCCACTCCGAAGCGGAACTACTAATTCCTTTGTTTATGAAAACAGCAGTCTAAGGACGTATAGATATTTATAAAACAAACACAGAGACGACAATATCTGTATACAGCATAAGCCTATTAAGCTGATTGTATTCAGTTCAGTACACCAAGGCAAACCTTTTAATAGGATTTAGACAGCAAGAGGCTGTTACAGAAAGAACCTACACTGAAATATTTTATAGTAAAGCTATTCAGAGTATATTTAAATACTTGATTGTCCAGGAATCAACAATTCATAGAGATTCTTTACAATTCAAGTCTGTACATGATGGGATTAGGTTTATATGGGGGGGTGGAGTAATGTAATTAAGCCGATCATACCCTTTTATTTAACATTCAACAATCATCCAATTTTAGTTGGATGATCTATTGGTCCAGAAATAATTAGTGATTAACAATGTTACTGGTATTTTTAAGATAATTTATGCCACTTAAATAATAATATAATAGCTTAGTAATGCAAATAATAATGCATTGATCTCCTTACTAAGACAAACCTGAAGGACAATAATGAGGTCATGTCCATTTTTTTTTTTTTTACAATATGTTGATAATGTAATTATCGAGTCCAAATGTAATTATACTACCTGTGATGGATTTAAACATGATTTAAAATTGCTACTGTTAACATAAATTACTTGGGAGTGGCTACTCGATTTATGCACATTTACGCCATCTCCTCCAAAAAAGTGATGATAACAAAGCGTCTATTCTACTTGATGTAACAAGGATGAAATTGCAGTTTAAAATTGAGCAGCAACATGCTAATAACATATAAGCACATTTATAGGCTATAGACTATGCTACACAATGCATTACATGTTTGAGCAAAATTTAAACTAAATGTCTCTTTTCGCGCCTCCAAAATCGGGGATTACATGGCTTTAAAATAACCTAAGGTTATACTTACGACTTTTTTGCAGGAGGTAAAAGGAGGAATGAAGACTAAAGAAATGTAGCATATCTGATGATTTCTAATAAGGCTCACAGATAATATACATCAATCAGATATTGGCATCAACAGCATGAATCCAAAGACCCAACCTGTCTTTTTAATCACACTTGAATCATTAATACTAATTAACTGACAGTTAAATACAACATACAATTTAACTATTGCTGCTAATCATGTCCATCCCTTCATGGCCACAATTTAATCACTTCCAGTATGATGATGCCACACTGTACCACAAAGCAGAAGTCATTTTTTTTTATTTTGCCATTTTGCCAAAACAAGATCTAGTTTGACTCTTCTAAATGCAAGGACACAAACACTCTGATGATAACCTGCACTTAGACCACTGGCAAAGCCTTACACTTGATCCGCTCCTTCATTAAAAGAAGATATGGACGGTGGCCTCTCTTGCTACCACAGTGACACTCATTGGATGTGACTGGCCTTTTGCGCTGCCATGTCTGCGACGCAACGGAATGAATAAGATTCAGCTGCAGGAGTGGGGTAAAACTCGCAGCAATGTGCAGACCACCAAGGTGAGGTCAGGCCTTAGTATGTGGGTCAGAGTATGCTTCACTGGTCTGCACTCACTGCACTTCCTGGGAAGACGATGTTGTGCAATGCCCCTGTGACATGGCTTATATGAGTCTCTAACAGCGCCGTTTGGTATCAGTAAGGCACCCACACTAAATGATCCACTGGTTAAAATCTGAGACAAATCAAGGGAATTCCTGTATTTTATACAACAGTTAGTTCCGACCTCACAATCCGATTGGTTGAGAAGTGTTCTAAACTGTGCTATATTTGTGAAGACAGCACGGCAGTCTCACACTAAATCTGTATCACCTTTTTAGTATCATCACCTCCACCAGCAGCAGCAGTATTTGCTTAGCACAGGCTAGCGCCCAGCCAAGCCACACTTGCACACCTCGGCCGCTGTCTGATAGCCGGAACAGTAACCACCAGCCAGGCTAAGCTAAGCTAAGCTAATGCTAAGCGAAAGCAAGCTATGATAACCTAACCACAGTCCTGCAGGCAAAGCTAGCTAACCAACACCACCCAGCACACAGGCAGAAATGCTCAAAAATGTGCAGCTTTCACATGAAGCAGACTTCACAGAGCAGGAGAGAATAGTTTCAGTGTTATTTCAAAGTTTCTAAAGTTTACCAACCCCCTTAACCCCCAATTTTGATTTCAGGCTAAACCATACACTGTTTTGTAGTTACAGTTCTGTTACAGGTCACTTGTTGTGGAACTACTTTTTGGCAGAAGGCACAATCCATATTAAAGCATATTTATTATCAATTTTTTGAGGGCCTTTTAATTTTCTTTATTCATAAAATTTTTTTTATAAAAGCAATCACAAATAACACACTCCCTCTCATGTTCTATTGCTCAAATGATTTTTTTGTGTGAATGTTCATTTATTATTTGTTGAACAACTTCCTGTACACCTTCCCTACAGTCCCAGCATCTGCTACATTACATATCTTCAAATATTAGCAACAGGTCAATATTCTACCCAAAAAATATACTGAGTAAGGCCAGAGGCGTTATAAATAAGGAATCTGGCCGCTGGTTGAAAGATGAATGGGACTTCTCATAGCCCTCAACATGGTGTCAGGTTACAGATAAAGACCCAACCCTGAGCTGTCAGGTAAAAATACAAAAGGCCAGTCAGCTTGCTGGTTGAGGAGGGATGACAGTCCACCTTGATGTTGAGATCTGCGCAGTCGCAATAAAAAGCCAAAATATGTCACACTTTTTTTGCATTACTGAAACCAACATTACAATTGATTCATAAAGTTTTTTTTGTCAGATTTTATTAGCAATTTAAAATAGGTTTCTGAAAAGGTTTCTAAAACTGCCTTTCAGTTTCCAATATTTCAGTCTCTCCTCATTCATAGAGATCAGAGCCTGGTTATGCATCACTGAAAATATCAGACTTATATCAGACTTAGCCTATAAAACCCCCTTCTTTTCCTACTAGCGCCATAATATTCAACCATCCTCCATGTGTGGTGAATCCAGTGAGCTTATTGGCTTTTTATTCTGAAGGGCTATACTTTTTTTATACCATACATTATGTTGAGCTTAACATGGACTCCTATCATATTTTAACCAGTGCCTGGTTTTCTCATTTATTAAATATCTCTACAAAGATGTGCTCGTAAGCACCTGGTAACTGTTCCAACACTGGAAAGTGTTCCTAATGGCAAGTGTGTGGCAAGTATAGACTGTATGTACTGGGCCAAAAAACATATATGTTTAAAATAGGAAATTGAAATGTAGTTGTTCATTTGTGGCAATAAATGCACTCTAAAATAAAACAATTGAACAATCTTAATTAAAGGTTAAATTGTGTCTGTCTAAGTGAGGTTAAACACTGACAACATGAAATTGCTGGTGATTTTACTGGGAAATGGTCATAGAGGGCAATTATCACCAACAGTGGACAACACGGGATGGTCATGATGGTAACAAGTGATTGGCAGTGTCTGTCTTGAATAGTGTATGCAACCAGACAAACAACTCTGGCAAAAATCGCAGTCACATTCAATGCAGAAGCCTCTACATGCATAACAGTGCTTTAGCATTAGAAAAAAAGATATGATACTAGTCCTATGTTATATGACAGTGGACATTAGACAATGTATGAAAGATGTTACACAATCTTGACTGTCCACATGCAGCCTAAACAACACTTACAAGCAAATTAGTGAAAACCTGCTTAATAAGGACCAATGGGGTTAAAAGTGATGCTGCTAAGTCATGTGTTCTGGTTTGTCGCCAATGGGGCTCTACTGCTCTACTGCTGTCCATCAGACCCAGCAGGCCATCTCAGAGCAGAAGCCTGGGCCTGGTCATCCTTAAAAAACCCTGCCCTCGGCACACAAACAGTGCAGTGGGCAAAGGGGAGGTGCAGGGGGGATGGGTCAGTCACATGGATCCACACCATCTGCCTCACTGGCATCCCCTCTGAATGAGTGCCGAGACGACGCTGTTGTCACAGGGCAGCGAGATAAAGAGCTCGTTTACATAACGGTTCCTCTGCACACTGCCTTCATCACCCATGACAGCTTTAATGGATGGAGAAAATGCTTTGGTAAATCTTGTCATACACTATTTCAAAATAGGTTGTCAATGTTTCACGACTTGCAAAAGACTGTAGCGACTTTCTTTGCCTTTGGGGTGGGATTCTACTGGGTGCACAATGTTCAAAGAACAGTGCAATTATGGGTTTACTCAAAAAAAAAAACATATAGTGACTTTTTTTTTATAATATAATTTTATATAAAAAAAAAAAATCCCATTTCATTTTCTCCCAATTTACAAGGCCAATTACCCAACCCCCTTATTAGGAGTCCCCTATCACTAGTGATACCCCAACACACCAGGAGGGTGAAGACTAGAACATGCCTCCTCCGATACATGTGAAGTCAGCCACCGCCTCTTTTTGAACTGCTGCTGATGCAGCATTACCGAGTAGCATCATAACACTCTCGGAGGAAAGCGCAGCGACTCTGTTCTGATACATCATCTCACAGTCGCCTTGTGCTGGTTGACATCACCCTTCGGAGTTATGTGGGGAGAGAGCGCCCTCTACCCACCCAGAGAGAGCAAGGCCAATTGCTCAATTGCTTAATCTCTCAGGGCTCTGGTAGTCAATGGCAAGCTACATGAACGGGATTCAAACCTTTAGAGTGACTTATTTTAAAGTGCATAGTCATGTTGTATCTGTGAAGGAGCAAATCTTCTCCTTAACAAAATGAGTAGTGCAAAGAAAATTGTTGCAAAACTTACAGTAATAGTTATTTTTTGTAAGAAGATATGCAAATAATTACAATTGTGGTCTGACATGATAAGACATTGCACATTGCCCTTTTAGATAGTGCACCTCTTGGTGAGAGATCATTGACTGCTAGATAAATTTTGTCTTTACAATTCACTCAAAAACAGGTTGAGTTTAAGTATGGAGGCCTCATGATCACTGCTTCAATCTTGCCTTTGCTGTTATGCAACACACTGCCTCAACTGCTGGTGTGATGATCTCTATCCTAGTAGTGCTGGGAAGGACAGTGACAGCTCAGCGATATGTGCAGGACATCCTGTGTCAACTAACATTTGTTAGCAGGATAATGCTTGTCCACATGCAGCACCGTTTTTCTAGGAAAGTCTTTACCAGAGTGTACTTTATTACATTTCCTTAGCCTGCTCTGTTGCCAGATATATCACCAATCAAGCATTTACAGGATACCTGGGATGCCAGAAAAAGAATCTGTATGCCTCCATGTCCAACCGTATCTCATCTTATATCCAGGCTAAAGGCCACCCACACAATTCTACAATTGTACAATTCTTCCCAATAAATGTAGCATTTTGCTCTAATATTGTAATCACTCACATATATCATCATTACATTTACACAAATAAAGTTCCATTCAATTCCAACACCTCATTCTTGGTATGTGTGTTTTTTTATAATGGAATATAACGTTTAGTTCTCCATAGTAGTTATGAATATAGCTGTCTTTAATGGAGCTTTACTGGACGGCAAATGACAATTTGTCCAAGAAAGCATGAACAGCTCTCTATTTTTCGCAAAACGCTCAGTTTTATTTTTGTGCTCCTGAAACAGGCCAAGCTCAGCAGCGCTTGCTTGCTATGCTGAGACTCAGTGTACTTAACCAAACATAACGCACGCTGGCACTTCATATAACCTTGGGCTGCGTTCTTAATTAAGTTGCATTTCTGTACAATTCATTCGGAAAGGATATGAGCCTGTGCACAGTGGCTCTTCAGGTCAATGTAATGCACACAATAGCGCAACAAAGACAAGTCACATAGAAAATCAGAATGCACAGCCATGTAACGGAACATCAATAAAACATAACAACCGTCTGCCTACCATTACACTATTCAGGGTTTTAATAATGTATACTTGAGGTGCAAGTTTCATTATATAAGAAGTTGCCCTATCTTTTGAAAACACTTTACATCACCATAGGCATTGCACTGAATTCTTTCTTGAGTTAAAGTATTTAAGGGAAGAAAATAACTGAATATATGATACATCCCTACAGCCCTAAATCAAAATTAAATGGGAGAGTATGGAAAACACTAATAAAAATGCAGTTTCTTACATTGTATTTCAGTACAGACAGTATGAACCCAAAATATTTCATGTTTTTTTTATAAAGATCCATTCCTGCTTTTAAGGCTTGCAACATATAATATATTTCAAAAACATTGGGACAGTGGCAGTTTTAGACTAGTAATCAAGTAAAAAGAATAAATGACTTACTGTGCAAAACAGATGCTGACTAGTTTATTGTGGTCAGAAGCATTGGTAATCCAGTGCTGTAAACTCTGGGCCAAAAATGATGAAAAAAGGACCATCTAGATGTTATCAGCCAAAAGCTAGAATCGATCATGTATGAGGTATGGATTTGTGTCAGTATGTGCTGCTGTGTTACACATTATTGCAAAAAAGTACATTGAGAACTTAAAAATAAAGGGCCCTGTGTTGGTAATCTATAGCGCACCGGTTAATTGCACATCACGCGGCTGGATTTAGGAAGTGTCTGTGTGTCTTTCGTATCATGAAGGAGCCAAAAATATGCCTCCAAACGTGCAAAAGGCATGTGCTAATTCTCTTAATTAATCATGGGTGTGTTTTAGCGTAGCGTGAAATAAATCAGTGTGTCACTTGCCATTCCCTTTAAGAGCCAGGCACGTGAAATAAATAGACTGTTGACGGGGTAAGATAGCAATGAGCATCGCAACGCACCTTGTACAGGGTGTACGATAGTGCCCGAAGTCTTTGCCAAGAATGTCCATTCATTGTTCAAGAGATTGCAAGACCACATGTGCTGCTATCGTATCGTACGCAATAATATCGCCAACATTTTTCAATATCGTGAATGATATTATATCCTGAAATATCGTGCCATATCACCCATCCCTAATTATCACATCAGGGTACTACTTTTTTGCTGTTTTTAGCAAAAGAAAAATTCACAATGTTCTCATTCCCCTTTTTATATCCACTAGATGTAATCTGTCCTGGATATATGGAGATATGTAGAGCACATTATTAGTACCAGGACATTCTGGATCGTTGATTTCTGTTACAAATTAATGTTACTGATTATTTTTTTTGTATTTTTTAAAATCTCAGTCAAGGGTCTTTTTTAAATTCGGTATTTCGTTATATCGCCAAGAGTATCAGTATCACGAAAATACTATGAAATATCGTAATATTATTTTAGGGCCATATCGCCCACCCCTACTGCACACATTACAAAGGCATGGCGGGGAAGAGAGCAAAGATATTGGTCCAGACTGCCTGTCTCTAATAGAAAATGTGTTTAGAAATGTGGACAAAATTATTGCTTAGCATCATCGCTGCCAAAACTTATTTTGGATAGCTATTAGCAAAATAGAAAAATCTGAAATGAATTAAAAGGCAAAGTAAATATAAGAAAAACAGTATTTTTGTAACTTTGTATTTTCCAAACGGTCCAAACTCAAGAAGAACTGAAGATTTTAGAGCAACATATGCTGCCTCAAAGACAATTTTGTATAAGGACATCCATACAAAAACACACGATGCACACTATACAAAGTTTTTGATGCATAAGAAGCAGATATAGGCTACTAATTCTGTCTGTCTGCCTCCAACAGAGAATGTGTTTAGCATTTTGAACAAAGCAACACCTGAATGAATTAATTAAAAGTTGAAGTAAATATAAGACACACTGCATGTTTTTGTATTTGCATTTTCCTTACAGTCCCTTACACTTTTTCTGATTTGTGGTTGTAAGTCACACAGTGTCCACAGAACAAGTTCCAGAACAAATCCTGCTCCTAAGGATATGTGAATATAGCTGTACTAATGTGATCTCACCCCTCGCTTAACAGAAAGCCTACAGCTGTGTTTACCTGCACTGAACCTCCACTTACGTCTCTATCATACAGAGTGAATTCACAAACAGTCCTTGCGTTGTCTCCTGTCTTTACAAAAGTGAATATCGCAGATTAATGAACTTTGATAAATCTGAATTGTATCCAAAAAAAAATCCAATTCCTTATTCATCTCCGCAGGGCAGAGATCTCATTAAAGCCAAAGCCATGCACACACTGACTCCATGTTCTTCCCGTTCTTAAGGTCAAAGATGAAAATGTATGAACATTAGTGCATTTTTTTTGCAGCTACGCCAAGTGTGTTTTAATCCCCCTGAGGTCACAACCAAACACACACATGGATTACTCCATGGCCAAACAAACACAGGATATGATTGTGGCGGTGCAATTGAGGGAAGGAGGGGCATTCATTTGGAAATAGTGGGGCATTAGCAAATCATCAGCATGTCATGTTTACCTGCCGTCCGCTGCTTTAGATCAGCTTAAGCCTTTTAGAGGAATTTTCAGTGATAAGTAGTGAGGGAACGCTCTCCGAGGCCTTGTGGAATTTTAAAGCCAGTCGTCGAGCCACTACTCAAATCATTCAAACAGTCACTCGAGGCCAGGTTTAATATCATATCAACACACATACACTCAGGCCTATAGATAATCCCATAAACCATCATTGCACTGAACTGAGTTACAGTGTTTTAGTTAGAGTAACTAAAGAGTATCTACTGTCCAGAGAACACTTTCTAATAGATTTTGTAGAATTGCTATGATCACCACCCAACCCTATCTCATTCCCAATTTCTCAACTCATCCCAAAATTATTGGATGGAGCACCATAATTCCAAAAAACACAGTTTCACTGGCACGTTCTCCTTCACCAGTCTTACACACTGCTTTTGGATAACTTTATGCCACTTGGTGCAAAGATTCCAGCAGTTCAGCTTGGTTTGATGTATTGTGATCATCCATCTTCCTCTTGATTATATTCCAAAGGTTTTCAGTTTGGTAAAATCAAAGAAACTCAACATTTGTAGGTGGTCTCTTATTATTAGGCATGGTGCCTAATGTTAGTGAGTTGTTTGAGCTAGCTAGCTAGCTAGCATATTTGCTAGACACCATGCAAATTCTCAGGCTGGTTTCCCAGACAGAGATTAAAACCAGTCCTGGACTACACAGCATTCTGAACTGAGAGCCAAATGAAAGAAAAAATGTTGTCATGGAAATGAATTGTTGGAATGTAGGAACGATAGTTATGGTTGCTTGGTGGCTAATAAGATATTGATTGGCAATTGCTTTGGAGTTGCTTAGTAGTGGCTATGCATTGCTTTGGGATTCCTATTCCAAATAGTGAAAAAAGTGGCTGATTTTGAATTGCTAAGTGCCTGATAGGATGTTGCTAGGTGGTTGATAAGATGTTGCTAGTGGTTTGTTGGATGGTGCTTGGTGGTTGGTTAGATGATGCTGAGAGATTGATAGGATATTGCAAGGTGCTTGATTGGATGTTGTTAGTGGTTTGTTGCATGTGCTTGGTGGTTGGTTGGATGATGCTGAGAGATTGATAAGATGTTGCTAGGTGGTTGATAGGATGTTGCTAACGGTTTGTTGGATGGTGCTTGGTGGTTGGTTAGATGATGCTGAGAGATTGATAGGATGTTGCAAGGTGGTTGATAGGATGTTGCTAGTGGTTTGTTGGATCGGGCTTGGTGGTTGGTTGGATGACGCTGAGAGATTGATAGGATGTTGCTAGGTGGTTGGTTGGATGGTGTTAGGTGATTGATAGGATGGTACTGAGTGATTGATAGGATGTTGCTAATGGTAGCAAACGTAGTCTAGAAAATTAACTGTTTGAATATAGGATTTACAGTTATGGTTGCTTGGTGTCTGATAGGATGTTGCTAAATGTGGCAAACATAGTCTAGTAAATCGACTGTTGGAATGAAGGATATACAGTTATGGTTGCTTGGTGGCTGATAAGATATTGATAGGCAATTTCTTTGGAGTTGCTTGGTAGTTGCTATGCATTGCTTTGTGATTCCTATGGAGTTGCTAGGTAGTTGCTCAGGTATCTCAAGTGGCTGATACTGAATTGCTAAGTATTTGATAGGATGTTTGATAGGATGCTAGGTGGTTGATAGGATGGTGCAGAGTAGTTGGTTGGATGGTGCTAGGTGGTTGATAGGATGCTGCTGAGTGGGTGCTATGGAGTTGCTCAGTTGTTCCCAACTGGTTGTTGTGTATTTCTTTTATCTTCCCAGGTGTTTTATTCAAATCTGTATGCAGTTGCTCTGCTGTCACATGGGGATGCTATGGTGTTGTTTGGTGGTTTCAAAGGCATTGCAAGGTCGTCACTATGATATCTCTGATGTCTGAACCAATATGATGAAACAATATAATATGACTAGACTCAAATTTAAGATGTGAAATACAGTAATGAAGACTGGCCATGGTTCACACTTACGTATATATCAACTCTATGTGCACAAGCTGTAGTTAAACACAATTCAAACCTTCCAGCACTGATTAAGGCCCTTGTTTTACCTATTTGTGTGTTTGTGTGCATCTGTATGTGCGATATTTCCCCTTCAGACAGTATCCTGCACCAGACAGTCATTCTCCTCGACTCAGACATCCGCGCATCTCACCACCGCCCACTCCAAACCGTGTTTGACAGCTCGTCCTCTGACACAACCGCCCTGCGGCAAGAGGGAATCTCAAGCTTTATCATTGCTGAGCTTTTGTTGGCAATACAGTGCCAGGCCAAAGAAACCTGTATACATAGAGCTGGACTGATCACAACTGGCATGCCTTGAAACCTTGTTGGAGCAACAACAGCGACTTCACGTAAATACCAGAAGCCTTCAGAGCCTGGAACCCAGAGGATCATCAGCGGTGTGCCAACCACTGACTGTAAACCTGCCCCCTCCCCTTCCTCCTCCTCATTCCCTCCTTGCTCCAATGTCAAGGTATTACTGAGTGTGTATTTAACCTCCAATCCTCTTACAGGACCTACACCTCTGCTGCACTGACCTGTTCAAACCTGGCTGCAGCCAAACGCACATGCCAAAAGGCTCAAGCATTTGTAAAATTCACAGTGTACTGATTTAAAAAGTCTGTTCTTTAAGTCAGATGTCCCTCGAGTGGTATGGATGGCAATGAGGCTCAGTAGAAACAAGCTTTTGGAATGTTCAAAAGAGAGAGTTGACAAAAATTATCCCAACGATGATTCCAACGATTAACCACACATCTAAAATTTTCCATTATTGCATTAATAACCTAACCTACTGGTGCAGATCACTGTTTGAACCGAAGTATCTCTACTGTCTGCTGAAGGCTTTCTACTACACTTTGCTACTAACATTGCTGTGAGGATCTGACTGCATTCAGTAATAAGAGTGAGTGATGGTGAGGTCAGGATGATAAACAGTCACCATTCAGCATCATTCTCAGCTTCCCAACTCATCCCAAAAGTTCTATATGGAGCACCATCATTCCAAGGAACACAGTACCACTACTCCACAGCATCTCAATGCTGATGGGATTTATAGCCCTTTATCTCAAGCCTGGCATTAGGCATGATGCCATGACCATTTTCCAACCTCTTAATTTCCACACTTACCTTGTTAGTGCAGACCAATCAAACATTTTTTTAGTTTGAGTCACTTTTACCCCACCTGAATGTTGTCACACAAAACAACAAAAATCTGTGGTTTTTTTTTTTTTTCAAAAATCACATGTCTCTATTCACTTCTATGCAAACTATCTTTGGACAAAGAGAAGGTGTGTCCAAACATTGTGTGGAGTTTTGTACTAATAAAAAAAAAAAAAAAAAAAAAAAAAAAAATATATATATATATATATATATATATATATATATATATATATAACTAATAACTAAAAGTAATACGAACTAAAATAACTATATATATATATATATATATATATATATATATATATATATATATATATATATATATATATTTGTGTTTCTTCAAAATAGCCACCTTTTGCTCTGATTACTGCTTTGCACAGTCTTGGCATCATTTTCTCAATGAGCTTCAAGAGGTGGCCACCAGAAATGATTTTCAAACAGTCTTGAAAGAGTTCCCAGAGGTCTTTAGCACTTGTTGCCCCTTTGCCTTCACTCTGTGGTCCAGCTCACCCCAAACCATCTGGTTCAGGTCCGGTGACTGTGGAGGCCAGCTCATTTTTTTGTTAAGTACATAAAACTCCACATGTGTTCATTCATAGTTTTGATGCCCTCATTGAGAATCTACAATGTAAATAGTCATGAAAGTAAAGAAAATGCATTAAATGAGAAGGTGTGTCCAAACTTTTGGCCTGTACTGTATATATAAGGTATATATATATAGTTACGGTATCATGCTTAGACCTAGGGGTCCCTGTGCTACTCTATCCTACTTGACCCAGCCCCTGAGGAGCTTGTTAGTCAGTAGTTAATGAGCTCAATTAGTTGTTCCCTGGGACCTAGGTGTCCTGGTCAGTAACTCTACGTAATGCTAGAGACTGGGTTAAGAGAGAATAATGTGCAAGTTGCTTTATATGTAAATGTCTTCAAGGTTGGGATGAAATGAATGGATTTTAAATAGGACATTTAAGCGAGTTGAATACCAACATAATGGAAACGTTTAAAGTTACATTAATTATTTAATGCGCACCATTTGAAAATCAACGCAATACACCTGCAATTAATGATTGCACTTCAAATTGCATATTAACATCTTTATAGGCTATGAGCATTACTGACATCCCTTATAATGAATGTATCCAACTGGATTCAAGTCTGGGGACACATCTCCTACCAGAGAGGTGGAGAATAAAAACATACATAATAAACAGCACCCCCCTCCAAACACACACAGGCCTGGGATAGCATCCATGATTGTCCCGAGCCTCGAGGCAAGGACACAGCATTGTGTGAGTGTGTGCTCTGCACCACTACCCTCAACCAAAAGCACAATGTACCACACCACAGACAGACACACCTAGCTCACAAGTTCCTGCCAGGTGAGCTGGGTTCAGCGCAAGGTAACCTCAGTCCAAGCTATACTCAGCACAACTGCTCTGGGTTCAACTCAAGACTGTGGGATATTAAACCAGTTCACTGACTCATCAATCCAACTGAACCAATCATTGAGGAGAATACAGAGCCATAAAAAAACAAAGACTTTTAGTGGTTAAACCAGTTCACTCCCCCACGGCCAGACAACAATAGCCGCGCTGCTAATCCCACCATTCTAAAGCAGTTAATTGCCCAAAGGACCAAAGCCAATTAGGCAACGTGACAGGGACCTAATGATGAGGCTCACGCTGGGTGGATTAGTGGAGACAGAAGCAGTTCAATAAAGCCCAACGCTGATGAAGATCCCTGGGATTTATGCGATTGTTGGGACTGAGAAGATTCTGCTCAAGTTCCTGTCTGCAGCAGCAGAGGTAAATAAGGGGTTAAACTTTCCATAATTAGGACCCTGATTTTTTCCAGTTTATTTTTTTTCTGATATACGTTTTATTATTTTAGATAATTTTAGATGTTTTCGTTTTTTTTTTCAATCTTTTAAGGAAATATGCCTGATTACTAAATGTTTATACACTTGTCGAACATAAATGCACATCTATAAATCCATATATACACATACATTAATAGTTTAATTTAGTAGTTTCTCTACAAGAGGGCAAAAGTGGCACTCACAGGATTGGTGTGCACCATTTGAAAATGAGTGAAATACACCTGCCATGCTCGCAGCCCCAAAATGAATGAATAAAAGAACAATGCAATAGCCTACGATCGTTTTTCTTGTTACAAATATAAATTTTTTTAAAAATATAATTACGAATAATCAATAATAGCTCGAGCAACTATGGTCAGTAGCTAAAATAAGTCACGGATCTTTCTAAAAACAGAATCCATGTGTTCAAAAGAGTCTGACCAGGATTACTCTCATGCTAATGGTGTAAAGGGATGTAAGAATTATCGAAGTTTCAGTTGAAAGTTGAAGTTGTGAGGGTATTTAACATTACTCATTCCACATGTTTGTGGACGTGGTATGTCAGCGCATAATGCCTTGATCTTAAATATTTCACTGGAGGGCCGGCGTGTGTGCATGAGTGTGTGTGTGTGTGTGTGTGTGTGTGTGTGTGTGCGTGTGAGAATCTGTTAATCTGTTCCTGTGTGTGTGTGTGTGTGTGTGTGTACGTATTAATCCGTTTTCAGTCTGTGAGTGCGCACAAGCGCGTCTGGTTGTTTGTGTGTTCATGACCTGAATGGCTGATGACAAATATTTAATCAGCAGCACGGCTCTGTGTGTGGCAACAACAGCTTTGTGCCTGGGGCGAGAGAGAGGGAGAGAGAGAGAGAGAGAGAGAGAGAGAGAGAGAGAGAGAGAAAGAGAGAAAGAGAGAGGGACAGAGAGAAAGAGAGAGAAAGAGAGAGAGAGAGCAGGACAGAGAGAGAGAAAAGTGAGGTAAACAGAGTTAATGGGGATCAATTCTGTGAAAATGGCCGGAATAAGCCCATATCCTGAAAACTCTACTAAGTGTGTGTGTATGTGTGGTTGTGTGTGTGTATGTGTGGTTGTGTGTGTGTGTATTTGTGTGGCCAGCCAGCAGCTGTTAATCTGGAGCATAATCAACATCATGTCTGCCAGGATTCTGCGTCACTGTCGCACTTTCCTGTGTGTGTTTGTATGATGATTTGCTGGAGAAAGTGAGGATAAACAGTGTGTGTGTGTGTGTGTGTGTGTGTGTGTGTGTTTCTGCATCAGTGTCAGGTAAGGGCAGACTTCAAGGCACATCACTGCACAGCCACAGCCAGGACAGGGTCTACACAGCAGGGGAGCGTGATGTAGCAGGGGTGCTTTAATGCATTAATGTGAGATACTGTTATTAATAAGCTGACAACTGACTGACCCATGCTATAGGCTCCTTCATAGCAGTGTCTGTGTTACTGTTCTGGTTAAGGGAATATGGTAGCACATTCTGAATGGGTCTGAAAGGCCACGCTGTTCGGAGGGATCAGTGTTCCGGGTTATGTAATTGAGCTAGCATTAGCACAGTGGAAGCAGGGCCAGACTAGGACAGTTGTTCAGGCAGGCCAGGGACAATGCTAGGACTCAGGACTCACACATACAGCTACATGATCATCTATATTAATAGAACAGATAACTTGAATTATAAATTGTATTTATCTGAATGCTTAAAGTAATAAAAATAGCCTACTTCTGATTAATTATCATTAATTAATAAATGTTCCAGATTTTGTTTTCTAAACACACACTTAATGGTGGTATTGATACTATGTTCTCTACATATTTGTACATATATTTGTACATATAAGTACCTAATGCTAAATTGCAGAATTAGTGCATTTAAAAAAATAATAATATAATTGAAAAGTTATTTATTTCAGTACCGTTAATTCAGTTCAAAATGTGAAACGATATGTGATACATTATATAGATGTATTACACACAGAATGATCTATTTTAAGCATTTATTTATTTTATTGTTGATGATTATGGTTTACAGCTAATGAAAACCCCAAAATCAGTGTCTCAGAAATTATAATATTATACAAGTCCAATTAGCACTTTTGGCAGTGTGGGCAGTGTGCCAAGTCCTGCTGAAAAATGAAATCCACATCTCTATGAAAGTTGTCAGCAGAGGGAAGCATGAACTGCTGTAAGATTTTTCAGGAAAACACTGCACTGACTTTAGATTTGAAATAACGTAAACAGACAAGGATTGAAAGGTTTCCGCTAGTGGGTTCAGTGTATGCACATTTTGGTGAAGTCAAGACTGTTATGAAACAGTTTGGTTGATTTGAAATTATCCTATTTTATACCCTGTTTTGGTTCTGCTGGATTTTTTTTTAAGTAAGGAGTAGGTAAAATTAAGTAAAATACAGCTGAACACCTTTAGTTATTTAATTTAGTAACCTAGTAACTCATTAACCAATCAGCAGTTCCATCTGTCTTTAAAAGATCATTAATTTCACCTGTTTTCCTGCAGCTGATTTACGTTTCTCCTCCATCCTCCACATCGCCACTACGATCATCCCGTCCAGTTGTCCGGGGATTGGCTCCGCCTCTGCGTTCTACACCCAGAGTTCAGATGCAATGAGACCTGGGAAGAGGACAGAGTGGACTTTTACCTCAAATCAAAGATTAAATATTGTTTCTCATCAAAATGTAAAGAATTTTATTTCATAGAAGCCACTTAAAAAAAAAAAAAAAAAAAGATCTCAAACAACCTGTTCTCAAGCACCGGTCCTCCCTAAAGCACATTTACAAGTTACATTTTTTAGTTTTTAGAAGCTCCTCCCACTTTCAGAACTGATTAATGGAAGGCTGTCTGTCTATAAGCCAGAAAATTCTCCTGAAACAAATTATTGTACTGCATTGGTGTATGTAGTGAGTTTTACAAACAGATAGCAGTGGGTACATTTCAGATTTTGGCCAGAGTGTCTCTTTCATAACAACTTCTTATTGCATTAATATCTTGTCAGTGTGCACATGCCATCAACTGGTACAGGGCTGCTATGACAGTACAGTACAAACATATTATTCATGCTGCTTGAAGCATTCTCAAGCATTCTAAACATGCAAGAATATATTTTGAGATCAACACATATATTTGATTGCATTTTTATGGATTAAGTCTTCTGTGCTGTGTGCTTTGAAGATTAATCTGCATCAACACTTTGTGCACCTGCCAGTACACTACAGTGGCAGCTTCGGGGACTCCTAGTGGCAAACACTGAAACTGCCATGGCCTTTAATGGTCAGGCTGCACTCTGTGCACTCTGCAATCTGTGCACCAAAGCAGAAACAGCAGGCACATATAGAGCAGCCAAAGTTTGCTCTGTTTAACACATATATGCAGAATTACACATCCTTCCAAAATGTATGTGTAGAAAACACTTTATGAAAACAAGTTCATATCATGTTTGCTCATATAAAATGTAAAATCAGCTTTATATGAGAGTACTAATTATGATGTCTTGTAAAGTTCAGTTGAATTTAAGCAGTAAGATTGGGTTTAAGTTTAAAATGTGTCTAAAGGTCTAAAGGTTGAAAATTGAACAGTTTAGTGTTTGGTTAAATTATTTTGGTACATACTGCAGGTAAAGCCATGCCAGCCACAAGCCATTATTTACTTGTACGAAAATAAATCTACTATATATTTGCTGCCTTTACCATTTTTACACTGCATTTTACCCCACCCCCGACGTATCCCTCAGTATGAGAGCATTGTGGGACACTGTACACTGTGAAGCGCAGTGTTTACTGGGTCACTGTGTTAAAGTGTTGTTGTCAGTGGTCCTGTCAGAATGTGACCGGTATGGAGATTGACAGGCCGTGTTGGGTGCTAATGGTGACAGGCCGCACAGTGTGAGGCACTCATACATGTGTGTGTATGTGTTTGTTTACAAGAAAGCAGATTAATGTCAGTCACAGCTTACCAATCAAAACAAATTACCCACACCTTGGCACAGGATCAAATGAGTCAACAGGGGAAAAGGGGATTCTCAGGGCTGGACTGGGCACTGGGATTAACGTCTAATGAGCCACAGAGACTGTCACTGTCCACAGTATATTAATATGTAAATATGCCCTATATGCATTATATACACATATGACATAAGACATATTATAGATGTACATAACACTATTTGAGAGCTGTTGTCCATTAGAAAAGACCATTAACCAGCCAGTGAACAATTTTATAAACTGTATTTTATCAAACAGTAACTAGGCCCTGTCCACTGCACTGGTAAAACAGTTGTAAGCCACTGAGGCAAAGTAACAGCAAATTTTTACTAATTTAATGTCATTTAAAACATTTTTAATCATGTTTTTTTTTATATTTATGGGTTTTAAAATAAAAAGGTCAATATGAAATATAAAATGTAACACACAGGTTTCCAATGCAATGGAAATAAAAAAAACACTATTAAATATTTTAATTAATTGGATTTATTTTCCATATACATTTTATAATAGAATATTAGAGTCTTCTTTTCTGAGCATTACAGACAGAAAACAGCTTTCTTACATTTTTTTCCATCACTAGAGATAATTCAGGTCTGAAAGGGTAAACATATCTTAAATATGACATGTATATTTATTCAACTTTTCCAGGGAAATTAATTTGCCAAAATCTCTTAAGTAAAATCAATTGATCATATTTTACAGTGTAGCACTGTGTAAACATATGAAACGATAAGTAATCTTATTATATATGTAAATAAAATGTAAATTTTTTATCACATAGATATGAATTAACGAACTAAATTAAAGAGCATTATAAGTGATTGTCAAACAAGATATATGAAATTTACTGCAAGTACCTATATGTAACATATATGTAATATATGTCATTTATGTATTATACATAACAAAAATAAAAAAAAACAAACCAACAAATGGAAAATGAAAGCTGTGTAGCTATTGTAAAAAGCAGATTTACACACACACACACGCACACGCAGCTCTTAATAATGAAATATTTATAGTCACTCACTTGAATAGAGACAAAGATTGTGTGTGTGCCTGTCGAACAGAGGCTGAAAAGAGTGTGCGTGTGTGTGTGTGTGTAAATACACAGCACAGTGTGTAAATTTAGTCTATATGTCCGTCTCAAGGCGCTGAAGTGTCAGTCACTCACTGCAGCCTGCACTGCTTCAGGTGCAGGAGCGCAGATGGGAGGCGGTAATGTTGCATTGTGGGAAAATGCCTTGCATATAGCTGGACCCTGCCCTTCCTCCCCAGCTGCCAGAGAGTGGTACGCTCCCCCCCGAGGCCAGGCGCTCCGCTGCGGATCCCACCTAAAGGTGGACGGGTCATATCGTGTTTATGTTCAACACAAAAGCCCCTCTTGAGATGTTCCCAAACATGCCATGGAAGCACAAGCTTAGCGGAGTGATGATGTGACAGAGCTTCAGCTCCAGCTCCAGCCGCGTCCGCCCTGTCCAGCAGCCGCTGCTGACCATATTCCAGCTGACACTGGGGCACTGAGCCTCACAGACAACTGACCACTGCGGGCATTAAGAAATTTAATACATCACTTTAATGCTTTACAGATATTTCACTCCTATTTTACGATGGATAGCAAATCAATGGAATCAATTTGAGAATTACAAATGATTCAGTTAACTAGATTTAAAAATTTAATAAAGGGTTTTTGAGTGGTCTAACAGGCTGCCACTATGATCAGGAGATCGTTGGTTCGAATCCTGTTCATGTAGCTTGCAATCGTCTAACGGAGCCCTGAGAGAGCACAATTGTTCTCTCTGGATGGGTAGATGGCTCTCTCTCCCCACATCACTAAAGAGTGATGTCCGCTGCACAAGGCGTCTGTGAGCTGATGTATCAGAACCGAGTCGCTGCGCTTTTCTCCGAGCGCTCTGTGATGCTACTCTGCAATGCTGCATCAGCAGCAGTTTAAAAAGAGACGGAGTCTGACTTCACATGTATCGAAGGAGGCATGTGCTAGTCTTCACCCTCCTGGTGTTGGGACATCACTAGCGATAGGGGAAGTCCTATTGAGTGGGTTGGGTAACTGGCCGTGTAAATTGGGGAGAAAATGGGACAAAATTAGAAATAAAATTATTTTTAAAAAATGCAATGAACACACACTTAGGAGAAAGCATTTAAAATGTGTCCAAACGTCAGTTCAATTTGATTCAATTAAATTATGTTATTGTGGCACTATGGTAACCCTTTATTTTGGGTGGTCCTTTGTAAATGTGTAATTACTTAACAGAGTATCGGTGACACAGTAATAGCATATCAGCGTAGCAGCATTAAGGACACATCTGAATACATTGAGGTAAATATCTTGAAGATATACTAGTTATGCATTATTAATATAAAGTAAATGTACTGTTAATTTGTAACATGAAGTAGACTATAATTCAATCAAATTAACCTTGCCTTACTCAAACCTAACTCTAACCTTAACCTCAGTACAGAACTGAACTTTAACTCTAATCCTAATCTCAATCTTAACCTCAACACAAAGTCTAATCCTAACCATCACCAATCATATCAGCACCCTGGTCCTTGTCCTAACTTTAGCCTCAATCCAAAACCTAGTTATAAACTTAAACTAAATTCAATACCTAATCTTGTCTGGCTTAACCTATGTGCCATTTGTTTAGAACAGAGACTGTTGAGATGTATTGTATTAGACCAGTCAGCTGATCAGTGATATTTCAGGGTAATATCTACAGATAATAATTTGGACAATATAAAGACAAATAAAGTCTACAATAAAAGTCTCTTATTGATCTACTCTGAATGTTCAGATGCTACCATATTGCTGATATGTTGTTTACTGTTGTCAAGTTACTGAGAGTTATTGTTTACTGCATTTAAAAAGAACCACTCAAAATAAAGTGTCACTGGCCCTTGAGCATGATACTCCCACCACCATGCTTAACTGTTGGTACAGCATTATTGGAAATGCACTGCCCCACCTTCATGATTCAAAATTGTTAAGGCCCAATTACAGCACAGTACTATTAATGTGTTGGGGTCATTGACTATTTGGAACACTACATTGTGCCCAAGATTTAAATGTCTGGCTTGCTGTTGAATTTTGAGGTAGTTGTCTTTCTTAATTATTTCATTCACTTTGTGCAAAGCACCAGCTCCTGTGTTGGCAAAATAGCTCCAGAGAACGATACTACTACCACCACCATGCTTAACAGTTGATATAATCTATAATGGAATAATTGTATGATTATCATTATTAGATTTTTAACACTTGAAAATTAAATGCGGTAATTTTATTTATTAGTAGTCAATAAATACAAACTTGGCCTCTGTGTGTGTGTGTGTGTGTGTGTGTAGGTGAGTGTGAGTGTGTGTGTGTGTGTGCATATGTGAATGCGTGCGCCACATGAGTATGTTAATACCCCCAATGTACAGAGGACGTATTAACACTGTGGAACATAATTAAACTAAAGCCGTTCTATTGTCTGTGTGTGTGTGTGTGTGTGTGTGTGTGTGCTCTACTTTGGGCATAACTATGTGGGTATTAGTGCATGAGGTGTGACCATGTTTTTTTCTGCCACTAATTACCATCATGCATAGGGAGCTAATCCTAATGTATGGAAACACACACACACATACATACACACACACAAGCTGAAAAGCTGCTTTAACTGCAATCATTAGTATTTACAGGTTTTATGGGGGTCGGAGGTCGGAGGGTGGTTGGCGGGGGGTGTTTGCGGGGGGGGGTTGGAGGAGTTGCCTTGGCTGGTTGTTGCTGATAGACGCCAACATTGACCCTCACAGTGACACTCATACTTAAGACAATCTCCTGAGAAGGCAGCAGTATAAGTGTGAGCACTGTCCTGCTTAAACAGCACATGGGAGCGTGCATTCAGAAAAAGGTGTCCAGCTGCATCACCAAACCTATTTGCAGTAATTGCATGAGAAAATTACGCCTGACATGTTGCTTTATATGGGGTACACTGCTTCTGTATCTGTAGCTCAATAAATACTGCCCAAATAATCTAAAATATCAATAAAAAACATTTTCAGACAACCTAGACAATCAAATGTGCGCTGGGTGTTAATCTACACAGATTTCTCTCCTGAAAACTGTTTATTCAGGTGAGTAAAGTGCTTCCATTTATTTACAGTAAGCTTTGATTTCCAGATTTCCACTAAGGCTGGAGCATTAGCATTAGCAGCTAAATGTTAAGGCCCCTAACTGCCTCCCGACAGCGCTACACTAAGGAACCCTGAGTGTTCTGGTAAACCAGAGGATATTAGCTAGCGGTTCATCCAACATAACTTGTTTTAACACAGTAAATGCACAGGCTACGTTCCGATAATACTCACCTCTGAACAGCCAAATGGCTAGCATGGTTAGCGGGTAATGCTAATGCTGCTCCAGCAGTGCTAGCTGGGGTTAGTAGCAGACTATAGGCCAATAGTACTCATCTCTGAACGGCCAAAAACTAGCGCTTAAAGGCTAGCGCTAATAATGCTCCAGCACTGCTAGCCAGGGTTAAAAAAGGCTACAGGCTGATAATACACACTCAGCGGGTAATGATAATACTGCTGGAGAACTTTAACGCTGTACTTCAGCGGAGTGGCTTTACTACTGACCGGTAAAATTCATACATAAGATTCACCAGATTAAAAGGCGCACTGACGATTTTTGGAAACGTTTTTTAAGTGCGCCTTACAGTGCGAAAAATACAGTATACTGTATACACATAAAAAATATATAAGCTTTATGTATGAGCATCATATGCCTGTCATCCATTTGCCAGTGCTGCACTACACTAAACTGTGTGTGTAAGTGTGTGTGTATGTGTGCGTGTATGTGTGTGTTTGATTTGTGTATCTAGGCCTCAAGCCTGTGGAATTATCCGTCCCTAATGCTACATTACTGTAACTCCTCTTCACTCACTCACACACACACACACAAACACACACACACACACACACACAAAATACTCACATTCACACACACTCACTCACAACACTGGCACGCCACACCCACCCACACTCACACGCAGGTCAGCAGCAGGTCAGCGCGCATAAACAGAACCACACAGGGGTCATGTGGAGTTCAGTGTGCATAGACTCAGCTCCACACAGGTCATCCCGAGTTCAGCGCACGCAGCCGCTGAATGGAGGTGTAACGTGTGAAGCAGGGCAGTGGTATTGGTGCCTGTGGGCTAAATGCGTGTGTTTTCTCCAGGATTCTGGGTCAGCCGCTTGCGGCCAGGCGCTAGGTGCAGAATTTCAGAGGGGGGGCCTAAATTGTGAACGAATGGGGGTGGGTGGTGTGGTAAGGTTGGCTGATTTAATTTATTCATAAGTCATTAGGGGTTACCATATATAACGTCGAGCCATGAATCATTCAGTGTAACAGCAGCCTAAGCTACTGTAGCGTTATTTGGATTGGACTGGTTATACAGTAAATTGTCCAAATATTTGTGGACACCCTTTTTAATGAATGCATTTAGCTGTGTGCTGAATAGTTTGAACTTATTACTGACACAGATGTGCGAAAAAAAAAATACTATACAGGTTATGATCTAGTTTTCTGTAAAGAGGTATTGCCAATAGAATAGAACTTTCTGGAGGGTATATGTAATATAAATGACCTTTGGACATTATAACTGATGTTAGGCATTCAGTATATGTGCTAGAGGGGTGTAAAGCCCCTCAGCATTGAGTTGTGGAGCATTATAACCATGTTTTCTAGAATACTTTTGGGATACATAGGGAAATTAGGGATGATGTGGGTGAATCAAATCCTCACTGCAATGCTCACTCCAAAATCTAGCACAAAGTCTTCCCTGGACAGCAGGATAAACTCCTTTGTTCCTCAAAAGAAACAATAAACAAGCAGGTGTCCCAATACTTTTGTCCATAAGGTGTAGCTTGGGTTGTCAGAACAATTTGTGCCGAGCAGCTAAACATGAGCAGCCACTGAGCAGCTTTGGCTGAAATTCAATCAGCAACCTCTCACCTCCTCTACCATCATCATCACTTAATCCTACAACCTGAACAGAGGGAGGAGGAGAGAGGTGGGGAGAGAGGGAGAGAGGGGGAGAGAGAGAGAGAGAGCTTTTGGTTATGGACCTTAAACTAAAGCAACAACATGTAAAATTCACCAAGTTCCTGGCTTTTTGGCTTCCAGACTGCACTTTGGTCATTAATAATGCAAGATAAACTTCTTCAAAGTGGAGGGTTGAACCTCTATGTCCAACTCTTTTAGGATGTGGGTACACAATAACAACAATAACAACAACAACAAAATGGCTCAGGTCCTTCTGGAGCTATAGTGAAGAACGTCACTCACAGTTTTATTTTGTACACTGACAAGCCAAATATCCTGAGGCAAGAACTAGTATTAATGACCGTGATTTGAACTCCAGAACCTTCCAGGACATCTACTAAAACCAATCCTTGGCAGACTTGGTGAACTTTGGATCACTGGGATCACTGTCTGGTTAAAAGGTCAGATGATGCCCAAGCTTTAGTTTCCTTACAGAATATTGAATGCTCCAGAATCATTTCCTAATAAGAATAATATTTACAGCTCTGGAAAAAAATAAGTGACCACTTTCACCAAATTAAAAACATCTAGAATATAATCCAGAGAAAGATGGATGATCACAAGCTATCAATCCAAGCTGAACTGCTTGGATTTTTGCACCAAGAGTAAAGGCATAAAGTTATCCAAAAGCAGTGTGTAAGACTGGTGGAGGAGAACATGCCAAGATGCATGAAAACTGTAATTAAAAACCAGGGTTATTCCACCTAATACTGATTTCTGAACTCTTAAAACTTGAAACTTTGCATAATTTGATGTCTGAAAGCTCTGCATTTTTTTTTGTTATTTCAGCCATTTCTCATTTTCCACAAATAAATGCTCTAAATTACAATATTTTTATTTGGAATTTGGAAGAAATGTTATCTGTAGTTTATAGAATAAAACAACAATGTCCATTTTACTCAAACATCAGAGAATCTGATTCAGAAACTGATGTGGTCTCTAATTTTTTTCCAGAGCTGTATTTATTTTTACTTTTATTGTTAATGTTTTAGGTAGATAAATGCCAGATGTAAATGATCACACCCCTTACTGTAGAAGCCTCTCTAAGGCTACTTCTGGGTAGTGCACCTCTTGGTGAGAAATCGCTGACTGCTACACACATATCTACAACACTCTTAAAGACATGTTGACCAGTTAAAAGACTCAGGATGTGACAATGTTCAGATTTGAGTATGGAGACACACTGCCCTCACTGCTGGTGTGATGATCTGGAGAGTCCTCGCATACGACAGCTATCCACCCCTATTATTGATCTGAGGGGCACTAACAGCTCAGAGATTTGTGCGGGTCTCTATCAGACTAGGCCAACATTTTCTTGGTTTGTCTTGTCACTACATGTATCGTCAATAAAGAATGTATGAGACCAACTTTAGCAACATATCAGTGTGTAGGATCTACAGACCCAGCTGCAACATCTGTGGGGAAATGCGCCTCAGGAGGCCAAACAGAATCAGTATATCTCCATGCCCAACTGTATATTACCTTGTATCCAGGCTAGAGGCTGCTCTAATAAACATACCGTATTTTACAAACGATATTTGCACCGTTTAAAAGGTGCACTATCAATTAATCTTTTTTTCTGGACTATTTCCTTACATAATGCACACAGGATTATAAGGCACATTAGTAAGTGACACTAGTAAGGAACAGGCGTGTCGCCATGTTTCCCTTCTAATTTAGCAGTTCTCACTGAACAAAACTAATTCTTAAAAAAAAAAAAAAAAGACAAGTCAAATGAGCACTGGATTTTAAGCTACACAGATTTCCCTACTGAAAACTGTTTATTTGGTTAAGTAAAGTGCTTTTGTTTATTTACAGTAAGCTTAGATTTCCAGTAGTTTAGCACGGTTAGCAACAGCGCTAGCTGCGGTTGGCAGTGCTAAGCGCTAGTAAATGGCGCCAGACACCCGCTGCTACACTGAGGAACCCTGAATGTTCCAGTAAGCCAGGCTGCTATCAGGTAGCGGTTCTTTCCATGTAGCTTGTTTTAACATGGTAAAGACGCAGACTACAGTTTAATATACTCACCTCTGAAATGGCAAAAGAGCTACCAATGCAGTTAGCGGCTAATGCTAATGCTGCTTCAGCCTCCGTACTTCAGTGGACTGCCTTTACTGCTCCTTACAACCTGACTGGAAAAATTTATACATAAGGCGCACTGAATTATAGGGCACAATGTGGATTTTGGGGAAAATTAAAGGATTTTAAGCATGCCATAAAGTGCAAAAAATATGGTAACCGTTTGCTCTTATATTGTAATTCCTTATAGCAATGAGGTAGAACATAATTTAATCATTTCATTTGATTCACATGTTTATTTGTTGAGTGTAATTTGGACTGTATGTGAAAGTCAGAATGCTTTTTTAAAATACTGAAAAAAAAAAAAACAATTACACTAAACTCTCATTTTCCCGTAAATATGCATGTTGTTTTACTATTTCTGCTCCAGAACAAGAACAGATTAAGCCACTGAAAGCTCATGGGCTGACCTTCATGCTGAGGATGAACAAACTGTATGTAAACATCTGACCGCAACTGTATATATGGAAACATAAGGGGGTTACTATACACTGGTCAGTGGAAATGGGTGGATCACTGATCCGGTCACTAATCCGGTGAGTCAGTATCCTGTGACCGGACGAGAACAGCGGCGCTCAGGTGAGGAGCTGTCCAGTATTGGCCAGCAAGCAGCTTTAGGTAATCGGCCTGAGCTTCAGGACAGATAAGCTTAGATTTGCACGGAGGGGGAAGCACTTTTGTTTCCAAACGCCACATTGACATGTTTATCCAACTCAAGCGATAATCCATACGCACCGATGCAGAGGTACTGGCCTATCCTCGGCTCTAGGACTGAGAGCTTACTCACATGATTTGCTTAATGTGTACACACACACACACACACACACACAGAAAGCCTAATCACCCATAAACGCATGAATACTTTCGAAGAAGAGCAGGGGGGAGGGTTGGGGCGGTTGCGCTCTAAATCTGAAGTATGGACCCGACAGCATTTAATCAAGCATTTACTGGAAACAAAAGACTTGGAAAAAAAAAAACAATAAAGGATGTTTATGCGGTGCAGCAACAGTTACACTGGATCATTGTCCACTGTTTTTTAGCGACGGATTAGCGAGACGCTCGAATGTGGCAGCTCCACTGCACTGTATGCTTCCTATGAAATATCCTTTCCTGACAACTCTGACCAAACAATAACCATCAGAGTGACGGTAATGAGACTTGAAAACAGGGCTTTCCAGATAAACAAGATAATAGGCCATTGCTCTAAGAAAGTGGGGGTCAAAAACTCCAGACATACCAATAAAAAGAGTTCTTACAATGATGCCATAAGGGAACCACAGTTTTCTAAAGAACCTTTCAATGTGCAAATGTGTGCATATGTGTGCAAACGCACAAACAGTTAATCTATTGCTTGTATACAAGTACAGCCAATAGAAGAGGACCTTCATTCATATTGGAACATATTTCACCATGCCTAATGCCAGGTGTTCGCTAGGGGATATAATGCTCCTAATTATTGAGCTGTGGAACCATGTTCTCTGGAACGGTGGTGCACGATCAAATTCCCTCTGGATGAGTTGGAGAGTTGGGGAGAAGGTTATGGAGGTGGTGATCATCCAACATCCTGACCTCACCACTGCTGCTCTTGTTGCTGAAAGCAATCAAACCCTCACAGCAATGCTTCAAAATCTAGTAGAAATCCCTTCCTTGGAAGGTAAAGACAGTTATTCCAACAAAAGTAAGAGATATGATTTTTTTTAATAGCCATGATTTTAAACAGAACAATGCATAAGCAGCTGTCCCAAACTTGTTAGTTAAGTTAGGCCCAGAGCTCAGAGGAAAGAAACGTGGAAAGGCATGGAATTTTTTCAATGGGAAGAAGTCTAATCTGAGTCTGTTGATTGAATCTGTGTAAATCTGCTTATTGTTTTCTTGGCTGTTGCTTTACAGCTGCAGAATGGGCTCCATTAGATTCATTCTAAAGCTCAACAGGGAAGCAGGCAGCATGCAGAGCATAATTAGACTTAATGCATGCCAGCGCAGAGCCACCATTCACGCAGACACACACACACACACACACACACACACACGCACGCACGGGAGGGTTCATGCTCATTTCATACAATCGTCATGCAGCAAATTCCCATGTTGGCCCAGTTTGTTACACTGTATATTGTACTGTACATGTCTGCACTGTAAAAACAGAACTTGAACATGCAACGTTACTATAAATTAAGTTCATGTGACCTTTACATTAAGAGCAAGGACAAAAAGGCAATGAGAAGAAAAAAAATGGATGGAAAATGGATGGAAAAATGGAAGTGGTGGGATGATGAGGTAACAAAGCTCATAAATATTTGGGATAACGGCTCTAATTAAACTAAATTATAAGGAATAATTAACAACCAGTGTAAGAGTAAGTGTAAAAAATATATATAACTCTGCCACTGGAGGATGTAGTTACTTACAAAGTGAAGTTTAAAGAAACCAAAGATGTAAACCAAAAAGGTAAACCAGATGTAAACCCAAAAAATGGGCATGACCAAACAATACAGACTTTTCTTCATTCTCAATGAATTTGGTGCCCAGCATTGAATTTGGTGAAAACATTGAATTGGGGCCAATTTTACCTGGTGTGTGAAAGAGAGATAGAGATAGAGAATGAAAGGCAGATGTATGCAAAAGAAGAATGAAAGAGAAAAGAAAAGAGTAAGGGAATGACAATGAGAAGAGGAGCTAGAGACAGAGAAATAGAGAAGATACACATAAAGGAAAAGAAGAGAGACAGAAGGGGAAATAAAAAGAGATAGAACACTGAGAAAGTGATACAAAGATGAAGGAAAGATGGAGTGAGAGACTAAAGGAACAGAGAAAATAAGTGAGGGAATAAGTGAAAGAAAAGAAAACCGAGAGAGAGAGAGAGAGAGAGAGAGAGCGAGATAGAAAGAGAGAAAGATTGTACCCATTAACCTAAAGTGCCAAATGGAGGATACAAAACATGGGCTGGCATGTTATGTCAATGTAGTGTATACACACACACACACACACACACACACACACACACACACACACACACACACACATATATATGTATATATATGATTACTTAAGAACACATTCATTGCCGATGGGAAGCACACACATGCATACAGCACACACACTCATGTACATCTGTGCATACCCCCACCACACACACACACACATTATTACACAAGTAGGCCTTACACAGTCATTACTAATGTAAAGCACACAAGTATGCATACATTCACACACACACATATATGCGCACATACATACACACACACACACACACAGAGGCATGCACACATACACTCGGTCACGTGCGGCTGCAGTGTGGGTGGGGGCGGGGGTGGAGGTGTAGGAGCTGCAGGCGAGGCGTTTGACCTCCTTTTGCATGGCTGCACCCAGCTGTACAAACTCTACAGACGCTGGAACATAGAGGAACTGAGAGCCATGTCCCAGAGCACCCCCCCCCCCCCCCCCAACACACACACACACACACCTCCCCAATACAGACGCACACTCCCATACACACTCCCACACACATCACAGCAGAGCAGACAGCGAGGAGGCGACTCCCCGTGTTTGTTTCTAAATAGAGCGTGTTTATCAAGAGGTCCCTAAGTAAACAGCATAAATAAACAGTATGTGAAACGTGGGGAGGGAGGGATGGAGGGAGGGATGGAGGAAGAGAGCGAGGGATGAACAGATGAATGCACTCATCAGCTCATGTTCCAGCCCGCGATCGCCCAGCCACACAACCATCACAGCCGAGCCTCTGTCTCTGCGCATCAGGCACACGCGCACCGAGGCCTGCTTTAAACACGCCAGCCCATAATTACAGCCATAATAAGCGCTGCCATAAACATCACCAACACACACACAAGCAGATTCACCGAAAGCTCAGACCACTGTGACCTTTAAACTATGTTTAACTGCATTTTCTTTCTCAGAATTAGACTGCGTTCAAATTATCAAGCTAGAATCAGCTTACCTAAATCAGATTTGTCTGTGCGGTGTAAACACATCAAATAATTTCAATTTGCCTCCAATGCTATTACCTGTCATATATGATACAGATGTGTTATCTGTTTGGCAGTTTCACATGCAGCAAAAATACATTGGGCCGTATCTTACACCCTGCACAAGGTACGCTGCAATGCTCATTGCAATCTTAGACCCCGCCAACAGTCTATTTACAGGCCTTCAGCCTGCATCGTTTAAATAGCATAGATGCTTGTGAATATATCTACACCAATTGCCAATTGTGGTCTGGAAGTGAGATGTGTTCCAACATGTCTAAACCTCCGCTTGTTACGCACACATGGACTTGTATCAGTAGGGGTGGGCGATAAGACCCTAAAATAATATCACGATATTTCATGGTATTTTCGTGATGATACTCTCTCTTTCTCTCTCTCTCTCTCTCTCTCTCTCTCTCTCTCTCTCTCTTTCTCTCTCTCTCTCTCTCTCTCTCTCTCTCTATATATATATATATATATATATATATATATATATATATATATATATATATATATATATATATATATATATATATATAAATGCATAAGACAGATATGGCACACCCCTAACTGAGTTATTAAAAAATACAAGAATTTATCAGATTTGCAACAGAAGTCAATGATCCAGAATGTCATGATACTAATAATGCACTCCAAATATCTCCATATATCCAGGATTAAAGTAAAATAATTGATACTTGACAGACATAATCTGTGTCTAGTATGTGTTACATTCTTACATTCTTCTAAGTAGCACCTTTTGCTTAGATAACAGTTTTGCACTTGGTACTTAACCACCTTTAGTCACCAAGAATGGCTTTCAGTTAGCAGCTGTGCTGAACTTGTCAAGAGTTAATTACTTGAATTTCTTGCCTCTTAACGTGTTTGAGGGCATCAGTTGTAAAGTTGTGAAGAGGTAGAGTTACAGTTATACAGTGAATAGCCCTATTCGAGAACTAAAAAAATACTTTAATAAATGAAGGTCTGTCAATCTAAAACAAAATCAAGAACTTAAAAAGTATCTTTAAGAGCAGCTGCAAAGACCATTAAAAATGTTATGATGAAATTGGCTCTCATCAAGACTGCCCCTGAAAAGGTAGACCAAGAGTTGCACAAGAAAAGTTAATCAAAGTTACCAGCCTCAGAAACAGCAAGTTTTCAGAACCCTAGATAAGAGCCACCTAAATGTTATGATAATGATACAAAGTCAACAGGTGATCGTAATCATGATTTGATACAAAATCAGTATCCATTAAAGTCTCTAAGGAGCAAATATGAGCAGAGAAACAAATGCTTGTATGCAATACAATCAAACTAAAACATTTCAAGAACTTTGAAAGTATCCTCAAGTGCCAAATCATGTCAGACCATGAAAAATGTTATGATGAAACTGGCTCTCATCAGGATCGCCCCTGGAAAGGTAGACAAAGAGTTCCCTCTGTTGCACAAGAAAAGTTCATCAGAGTTACCAGCCTCAGAAACCACAAGTGAACAACTCTACAGATAAGAGCACTTTAATGTTTTACAGAGTATTTTGGTTTGTTTAACACTTTTAAGTCCTTAAAAATAATAACATTAAATGAGAAGATTAAAAATGAATGAAAAGATTGTTTGAATGTTGTTGACGAAAAGTTGGTTCCTTCAACCTTTTTTTTTTTTCCAAAGCTTTTTATTTCCTATTAACACCGCAGCCACATCCTGTATATTGTATATTATACAATCTTTACTATAAGCGATGTAGCCTTTTAAAGTGTTTTTTCATTACACTCATAAATGTACTAAAAGCACTGCTGTCTTTATGCAGCTGCTTCTCTGGACACAAATTAAAGCTTGGACACAAATGAAGCGTAATCTTTGAGTGAATGGAGCTGTCATTTCTTTTTTTTTTATATTAAAGCTCTCGTTAGTCCACTCTGTGACTGGGAAACCTGCCCAAAACTGGGACCTGAAGCGGGGGGATCAGACGGGTACCCCCTGCAGCCCCAGCTGCTGGTTGAGGGCTGGATGGGATCCTGGCTGCTTTTTTGCTTGGCCACGGACAGAACTAGCCTAGTGCTGTAATCTGCGAGGCCGTGTCTCAGGGCGGCTGACGTGATGTTCTCTCTCGTATATAGGCCACACACTCGGAACACAGTGTTCCGCCAGCCTCTGACGACACACGCTCAACCCCCCGCCCTCCCTCACCCCACCACCAAGCCTACCCCACCCACACTGGTCCAGAGAGAGCAAAACTCTCAGCCTCCATCACTCATCTGACACTCTGATACAGAGAGAGAGAGAGAGATGTACACATAGATAATGGTAAAGACTGACCACTTTTTTTTATAATAGCTGGACCTTTGGCTCAGGAATATTGTCACTGCTGTCCAACACAAAACTTTAATAGTCCTGTAAACCCTCAGTTTATAATTGCTATATACCCTGCTATTAATACAGAAATATCAATTCCTTTTTTGTAACAGATAAGCACATTTTATTAAGTCCAACAGTGTTCTATTGTAGGGTTAATACAATCAGTGCTAATTACAAGAGAAACACATTAATGACGGTGAAAACATGCGTAGATGTAGGCTTGTGTACAGTCTTTAAGGAGTTAAATGCAGGCTAAAACATATTTCAGAGATTAGAACACAGCACAGCTTCGTATCAGAAACAAAATTGGGATAGTATGGAAAAAGCAAATAGTATGCCATAACTCTAACATTACTTTTTTTTAATTGCAGATAAAATGAACCTAATATATTTCATGTTTTTCCTGCTCAACATCCTTTTTTTATTAATATATAAATATCACATCCTGTATATTGTACAGCTCTGAAAAAATGAAGAGACCACTTCGGTTTCTGTTATTCTATAAACTACAGACAACATTTCTCCCAAATTAAATAATGCAAAGAAAACATGTTCATATTCATAAAGTTCTAAGAGTTCAGAAATCAATATTTGGTGGAATAACCCTGGTTTTTAATCAGAGTTTTCATGCATCTTGGCATGTTCTCCTCCACCAGTCTTACACACTGCTTTTGGATAACTTTATGCCACTCCTGATGCAAAAATTCAAGCAGTTCAGTTTGGTTTGATGGCTTGTGATCATCCATCTTCCTCTTGATTATATTTCAGAGATTTTCAATTTGGTAAATCAAAGAAACTCATCGTTTTGAAGTGCTCTCAGTCCAAAAGAAGCTGGGATGGTAGTAATTTAGAAGTAGTAATGGGGTTAAAAAACATCTAAGAAATTATGCAAAGTCAACAGGTGATTGTAATCATGACTTGGTATAAAATCAGTATTAATTAAAAGCTCTAAGCCTCTAAGGAGCAAATAGGAGCAGAGAATCTCAGGTTTGTAACAAATGCATGTCACTAAACAATAGCTGATACAACAATGTGTATATATACTACAATACAGAGAATGCAGTGTATTGTAGTCAGACAAATCAGTTTTCTAGATCTTCTTTGAAAGAAATAGATGTGGTGTGCTCAGAAACAAAACTAGAAAAGGGCAATTCAGACTGTTGTCAACAAAATGTCCATGGATGTGTGAGGCAGCATTAATACAGAAAAGTACATTAAGATCTTAAAGCAACAAATGCAGCCTTTAAGATGCCATTTTCCAGGGATGTCCTTGCATTTCTTTTCAACAAGACCATGCAAAATCACATACTTCAAAAATTACAAAGACAATGGCAATGGCAGGCCTGCTGCAGTCATAACCTGTGTGAATGTGTGGAGAATTTAAAAATGAAATACTCTTACTGTTACGTTTGCAGAAAGAATGGGACTTTTCTTAACTTTTGCAGGTATGGATGCACATATATCATTCATAACATGACCATCTTGTTTCTACACCCATAACCATTTTTTCAACTCCACTGATCATACTGGAGCATTTTATTATTCTATAAATACACACTGTAGTCCTGTATCTGTTACCTGTTTATTCTCAACACTGCAGTGAAACTGATTGGCATGATGGTGGTATGTAAGTGTGTGTTGTGACGGTACAAGTTGAGTGGATCAGACACAGCAGTGCTGCTGGAGCTGGTGTAACCTCTGCTTATATTGTCAATTTTTTATATCCTCACAGAATTTGTTATTTAAAACGTTATTCAGCTCTATTCAAAAACGTGTGGTTACTGTGAAAGGGCTGGGTTACACCTGGCCGGAGTGAGACCAATGACTGTATGAACTGTATGTAGCTCTGTGGAGGCAACCCTCAGGGGCGGGTTTATTTAAATGAGCAGGCGGTCTCTCCACAGTCTTTCTCCCTCCTTTGGTCTCTACTGCGCAGACTTGGGTTTCAGGATCGCCAACATGGCGGAAGATTTCATTGAATGAATGGGAACGGCGACACAGCGTCCATCTTTTTTACAGTCTCTGGTCTTTCTCTCACACATAGCGTCTCTCTATGTAAAATCGAGATTACTCTATTTTGAAAATCACATTAAAACTGTAATTCGAATAAACCGAATTAATCGTGAAAATCACCAAGCACTACTTACAGCTTTTGTTTTCTGTTTTGAAGCTGTACTGTCAGAACCAAATATTTGATAAACTGGACGTGCAGCAAAACTGATAAAAATGATAGGACAACCCAAGAGACTGGAATGGCAAGAAAACAAACAAAACAAACACAGACAAGCGCTGGGAAAAGAAAGAGCAAAAGAAGTAAAGACAGCCAGGCCAATGGGAGAGATTGGGGTTGAGAAAGAGAGAGAGAAAGAGAGAGAGAGAGAGAGAGAGCGACAGAGCGCTGGACGTCTGCTCTTTGCAGAAAGGACATGCTGTTTACTCCCGCTGACACTCAGCCCGGGAGAGTGTGCCGTCGCAACCTTTCAATTTCACCTCCGGCACACACACACACACACACATACACACACACACGGAGGCAGCCCCACTGTGTATGTGTATGCACCCATAAATGTGTGTATGCAAACCACAGCATGTGTTTTATGCCTTCTTGTTGGTCAACACACACACACACACATCAACACACACACACGGCAGACAGGCCTGTCCAGCGGTTGAGAAGCCTCCGCTCCATTTCTGGGTCACAGAGATTGAGAAAGCTGTGGACTGGCTCTGATATGAAGACATGTGGACATAAAAATCTCTGAAGGCCAATATAGTGATGTTCTGTCTCTCAGACCGAGAGACAATAAAACATTACGCAATAATCCGCCTGTCTGCTTTCTCCTCCGTGAAGAACAGGACGATATTTCATTCACTCTTAATACCATCCTGGTGTTTGACAACAACAAAAGCAAGGATAACCTCAGATCCCTCCTGAACACACACACACAGATATACACACACAGATATACACACACACCTTTAGAGAGAAGGGTCACTGCAAATCTGTACAAACTTAATCTGATTTACCACTTTGTCCTACACTATTAAAGGTATTAAAGGTGATATAAATGATTTGTATGTTGATAACACTTCACATTAAGGATACATTAATTACTTACATTAATTACGACAGAATGTCTTAAATAACTAAGATTCAAGATACATGTGTCTCTCTGACATATCCTCTTGGATGAAGGAGCATCACCTTCAATTAAATCTCTCAAAGACTGAACTTCTGGCCATACCAGCAAAACCATCTTTTCAACACAACCTCTCTATAAGCATCGACTCTCTCTCTCTCTCACCGACAAAGGTTGCTAGGAACCTGGGTGTTATGGTTGATGACCAGCTCTCCTTCACTCACCATGTGGCCTCGGTTGCTCGATCCTGCCGCTTCGCGCTTTATAACATCAGGAAAATTAGACAGTTTCTGACGCAACAGGCCACCCAACTCCTGGTACAAGCAGTCGTCATCTCACGCCTCGACTACTGCAATGCCCTGCTAACTGGCCTCCCGGCCTGCGTAGTAAAACCACTCCAAATGATCCAGAATGCAGCAGCACGTCTGGTCTTCAACCAACCAAAACGGGCACATGTCACCCCGCTGCTCATTGAGCTCCACTGGCTACCAGTTGATGCTCGCATCAAATGCAAAACTCTTACAATCGCCTACAAGGTGATGACAGTACAGGCTCCTTCCTACCTGCACTCGCTCCTGAAGGCTTACGCTACCTCCCGGCCGCAGCGCTCCTCCAATGAACGTCGCCTCGCTTTGCCAAACACTCACACAAAGCAATCCAGACTGTTCTCATACAGAGTTCCCCAATGGTGGAACAAACTACCTTCTGCTACCAGATCAGGAGAATCTCTCACTATCTTTAATAAACTCCTGAAGACAGAGCTCTTCAAAGAGCACTTACTCTCCTAACACCTCTAACACACTAACTACTTCTAACCCCATTTCCTTCTTCCCCTCCTTCACTTCTCTATCCCTTTATTTCCCTTCGACCTCCTTTAAGCCCTATCTAAAAATGGGTTATCTAAATTCCTATTACTTTTGTACTTCATTATTGTAAGTCACTTTGGACAAAAGCGTCTGCCAAATGAAATGTAATGTAATGTAATGTAATACAGGACACTCACAAGACATATGAGTGAAAAACGTGGGTGCAGGTTCCCACAATTGTGCAGAGAACAGTATTTACAATACTAATAAAAATAAAATATAATAATACAGATAACTTTACAATATACATAACATCACACAATACACACAACAACTTACACTATAGACATACTGACAAATGGTATTGCACAAAAATATGCTAAGTAAGACTGAATATATAATATATGATGCTATATAGCTGTGCAGATATCTAGTGTGTGTGTGTGGAAGTAAGGAAATAGTCTAATAGGTGAAAGAATAAGTAAGTAAAGTGCAGGTAACAGAACGAGCTGAGTGGGAATTACAGGGTGCAGAATGCTGTATGTAGTATAATGTGGGAAAGTCTGATGGGTGCAGTATACAGTAAAGTGCAGGGTGCAGAGTTTGTATAGGTGTCAGTGGGGTGGGTTGGGCAGAACACTGTTTTACTGGCTGTTCCACAGCCTGATCGCCTGAGGGAAGAAGGGGCTGTGTCTGGTCTTGAAGCTTCTGAGCCTCCTTATTAATTGACAGTATTAAATTATTACTACATTTTTAACTAAAGTCTCAATTAATTATTCTTTACAACACTCTTAAGCAATAAAGTTTTATAATGTTTAATAAAGTCTTAACTAGTGTCAATTAATATTAGTTGAGAAGTTACTTAACCATTTTACAATGTTCATTACTATGGTAAGTACTGTTAATTCTGACCCATAATGTAAAAAGTTACCTTGTTTAAATGTCAGAGAAAAAAAACGTATTTGTTTCCTCAAAGAACGATTAACATCAACCTCTTCATTCCTGAATCAAGAAATCTTTACAGTAAATGCCTGCAAAACTTTGGAAACTGAAAATCCCATTAATTTGGCACCCTTTTAATTAGGCTTAATTAGACTCTGGCCAGTGTTAAACATCACTCACAAGATAACACCTCACAATTTAGACAGGTGTGACATACTGAAACGCTTATAATACAGATGGAACAAGTGTTGTGTTATTAGTAACATACAGAATATGTAAAATATCTTGTGACATTTTAGAAAAATGACTTATTATGAATCATTTTTCAGTCAAAATCAGTTGTCAAATCTGACTGAAATGGCCATCTCTACTACTTAAAAGGCTTTAAAATGTATATAACTACTTATCTCACAGCTTTGAAGACTTCTATTGGTTTACTTACAAAGTCAGGGTGTTTTGTGCAGAAAATGTATAAAAAAAACACATACATATCGTACCAAACAAAAGTTTGGACACAATTTCTCACTCAATGTTTTAATTTTTTCCTTCATTGTAAATGAATACTGAAGTCATTCAGACTATGAAGAAACACATAAGGAATCATGTAGTAACTTAAAACTGTTAAACAAACCAAAAAATACTCTGAAGCGTTTAGGTGGCTCTTATCTGGGGTGCTGTTAACTCGTTGTTTCTGGGGCTGGTAACTCTGATACACTTATCCTGTGCAACAGAGAAAACTCTTGTTCTTACTTTCCTGAGGCAGTCCGGATGAGGGACAATTTCATTATAGCACTTTTGACCATTTTTCGATTTACCTGACCTTCATTTTTTTTTTACTCAAATAGAGCTATTCACTGTATACCAACTATACCTCTTCACAACTTCACTGATGCTCTCAAACACATTAAGAGACAAGAAATTCATGTAATTAACTCTTGATGAGTTTAGCACAGCTGTTAACTGAAAGTCTGATTTCCAGGTGACTCTACCTCATAAAGCTGACTGAGAAAATCCAGCCAAGATGTGCAAAACTGTCAACTTAGCAAAAGATGCTACTTTGAAAAATCGAAAACATAAAAACACATTCTTTTTGTTTAACACTTTTTGTTAAGGAAATAAATCCATGCATTTTTATTCATAGTCTGGTTGATTTTAGTATTAATCTACAATGCAGATGAGATGAAATGAAAAAACATAATGTTTAATGTGCCTCAAAACTTTTGACTGGTACTGTGTATGTGTGTATATATGCACACACACACGCGCACACACACACGGCAAAACACACATATATACACACATCTGTACAGCCCACACAGTATGCTCAGTGAGCCAGAGGCACATACATGAAGGTCATTTATGAAGGACTGGCCGAGGTTCAGAGATGTGGAAACGGATCTAATTCAGTCTGCCACTTTGTTAAAACCAACACACACACACACACACACACACACACACAAACACTCACACACACCTCATCTAGCTTTTGGGTACTGTTTGAGGCTTTTTGGTCTATAGAACCGCATCCTATTCCAGTGTATACAGGAAATATTAAGGAACGTATGCCCAAATAGTGAAGATACATTCCTATTCCATTCCAAAACTAATGGGACATGAGCTAGTGTAATGTCTCATGATTTCTGGAAGCAAAGGAACGATGCACTGACCTGTGGAACATGCATGTGGGGTCTCCTACACAGAATGTGAACAAGAATTGTGCCAGAGTCGCTCGTCTGTTTCTAAGGGCAATTCTAGCCAGACATCGCCAGGCACGATCATTACCACCTACTGCACTGCCCACTGTAGGTGGTAATGCCTTCTATGACATATTTCCTGCACACAAATGACACTGTGGATCGAGGCAATAAACATTGTAACACACTGTAGTATTATAACAATTACTATTAATGGTAATTACATTTATTTAATTTGCCATCCAAAATGATGTAGTTTACCAATGGATTGTAATATGGAATAATATGGAATACAACTGAATACAGTATGTCACATGTACTATGGTAAATACCGAGTGCTTTGAATAAGGCCATGTTTTTTTTTATAATGCAAAAATTGTTCACATTCCTTATATGAGGTAGGTAATACAATGTATTATAAAAGCTTTGATATATGAAACTTTGAACGCTTCGCTCTATAAACTAGCTTACAAGATTTCAAACTACTTTCTTTTGAATGAAAATCCTGTATTGTTTTTTTTTTTATCTGTATCTATGTTTAGCGGCAGCTGTTCTTATATGATGTAGTTCTTTTTTACAATAAAACCTTTTCAATTACAGCTAAAAGAAATGCTTTTTAAAAATATGTAATTAGGTGCTTAAAGCCTCTGCACAGTACTGCACTGTATACAAATCACTATAAGATACAGTATACAGCACATTGCCTATATTGTACTCAACATATCACTGTATGACGTGTGTAGAACTCGTGTAAATAGAAACTGGTACAGCAGGTTTTATGTGTAGCCTAAGAATGAGTTGTCGAGCCGGGCCAGGTCTCCAGCAGATGGGCCACTCATTCCCAGCCTCTCCTTAACGGGAAAGCTGCTTATCCAGGCCTCTGCTCCGAGGGCAGCGTGGACGCTGGGAACTCCCTACTGCAATGACAGATGGAAAACACTCTGATAATTCCTAAAGATGGGATTGAACACATATCCTTTAGCATGTTGCAACATCAGTGCTTTGGTGTAGAACGTGCCACTGTAGTGTTACGATGATCCAGGTCTCAACAGATCAGCTTGAGAATATATATATATATATATTATACGTGCGATGCAGGGGTGTGCGCACGGTCAAACTCCACACCTATGAATCACTTGGTCGGTACGTCCTGCTGCTCATGTGGTGCATGTGCTTACAATTCAGAACTCCTTCCAACCAAGCTGAGATATTTACAATAAAGGAAAAAAGTTTCTTCTATCCAATTTGTTATGCATACTTTATTCAAGCACCCCACGTTTACTTTATCTCCCCTCGAACATACAAGTATATACTAGTATTTTAACACCACTGACACCACTAATATAATTGCATTTTACATTCTTACGTTCATCCTTTTATTTACATTTAAATATCCACTATAAAAACTTAACAAGTGTCTTAACAAGTGTGATTAATCTCAGTTAATTACAGAATATTGTTGTCATTAACAGTGGCACTTCAGTTTCTGAACCAGTTTTTCTGATTGTGCTATTTATAGGTTTATGTTTGAGTAAAACGAACATTTTTGTTTTATTCTGTAAACTACAGACAACATTTCTCCCAAATTCCAAATAAAAATATTGTAATTTAGAGCATTTATTTGCAGAAAATGAGAAATGGCTGAAATAAAAAAGAAGAGCTTTTAGACCTCAAATAAAAAAAAAAAAAAAAAAACAAGTTCGTTTCAAAGCATCAAGATTTAAAAATTAAGAAATCAATATTTGGTGGAATAACCCTGTTTTTTAATCACAGTTTTCATGCATCTTGACATGTTCTCCTCCACCAGTCTTACACACTGCTTTTAGATAACTTTATGCTGCTCACTCCTGGTGCAAAAATACAAGCAGTTCAGCTTGGTTTGATGATAGTGATCATCCATCTTCCTCTTGATTATATTTCAGAGGTTTTCAATTTGGTACAACCAAATAAACTGTATATAGAAACTGTAATGTTCTATAATGCACCATTTCTTCTCACAACACTAAAAAGACCTTTTGGCATCAAGGATACCAACTGATGAAGTGTTTCAGATAGTAATTTTTCCATTCTTCCTGCAAACACATCTGAAGGTAGACAACAGTATGGTGCAATGTTGTTGCATTTTTGGCTTTTGCATTATTGGGGACAAGTCAAAACTACAGACAACCCAGCTGTGCTTTCTTCTTCCATAGTCATGTCTTTCGTAATGTGTGCAGCATGAGGTTTTATATCTTTTTAAAAAATGCTTGGACGTCCCTGAACTACTCGAAGGCAGCATATGTTGCTTTAAGATCTTAAAGGAGTTTTCTGTGTTAATGCTGCATCACAGTGTTTTAACACAACCCCACACACTGACAGAAATTGGCTTTTGGATTATGCTGATAAAAATAAATGTCGCTTTGTATTTTGTGATTCTTTGGCCTGGAGAACACAATGTTCATTTCTTTCATATATACAGAATATTTAGGACTGTGGTCAGGCACATATGATGAAGCTAATGTATTGGAATATATAGCCAACATTGACATTATTAACTGGCCTTACAATTTTGCACAACATTACTGTGATTTCTAGGCTTCTTGCTAGTTATTGTGTTTTTAATATGTGTCAGTGGACAAGGTATAAAGCAGATGGATAAATCTGTATCACACGGCCAACAAGCTTTCTTCCTTTTACAATACTGACCTCTAGTGGCCAGCATTCACTCACACACCAAAGTGTTTTTGAATAGAAGTTAAGTAAGATTCCTTAACTTCTTTTTTATATATAGAATCATAAACAGAAAATCAGAAAAAACATAATTTCAGTTGATTCTGAAACCCATTTATCCTGAAACCCAGTTTGATTTAACATAAATAAAGATGCCTGGCCAAATGTCTAATGGTTGGTCAAAACGTGGACCATCACATTACTTGTTCTTGGCAGAGCTGTAGCGTAATCAGCGCTCGTCTCCCAGGCCATTTTGCTTGTGCACTGGAGACAGAAACACAATTACACCAGCCCTGCTGAATGCAAATTAGGAGGCCCATGCTACCAATCAGAGGATGAAAAGAGCCCTCCACTAATTAACCAACTCGGCATGCAGGTCCTGCTGCAGAGAGCGACCTCAAAACCGTGCAATCCAACTCAACACACTAAATATACTCACTGAGACAGAAAAACTAATGTCCAAGGTGTTCATTGTTTTAATGAAATAAAATATCATATGTGTAAATGTATTAATATACAGTGAAGTGGGTTTCCGAAAGCAAATCCACACAAATCCACATTTTAACTCTTGACTTTATTTATTTATCATAAACAAAGTAAAACAGAGTAATCCAACAGACGTGCATCTTATGTCCACTTCTTAATCTGAATATTCTAATTTAGTCCACAGCACAACGACTTGGTCAGAAAACCATGCAGTTCCCTGGCTAAACATAAACTATTTCTACTACACGCATATGACGTGCTATATCACCTGAGTTCAAAGCCAAAGCATTTAAAAAAGCTATTGATATGCATAAAATTGTGCATAAAAATACATAACTGCATGCTAAATTTTGTAGCAATGCAGGGTGCATTTTTTGTAATTTAATGTATTTTATTATAGAACCTCATATGGCTGATTCCAATGATCATTACAGTGTGTAATCACATAATCTAAATTATGGTTTACTGTCCATAACATGCAGCCCTGATAAAAACAAAGCAGAGCACCGGATCACAACCACATTAAATCTCACTGTAATCACACTCACATCACCAGTCAAAACAGCGCACTCATACTGTATAATGAAGCAGACAGCCAGGCCAAATGGAGCAGACTATACATCACTGCCAGTTTCATGGCTTGATGAAGGCGATGGGGGCGGACATGATTTTAGATGAAAACAACAGAAATAGAATAAGGATATGTGGGCGTGCGTGAGATGAAGAACTGTGATAACTGAGAACATCAACTTCTTCTCATACTTCACATCTTCACACACATTAAGAAGAGTGTTAGTTACAGGCTTCAAGTAGTTAAACAGAACTTCTTACTTACTACTAACTGCACAGTCAGCTTTACTTTACTTTAATAGCACTTCCATAACCATTTTAATCGCCTTTCTTCTAAAAGCCTGTAGAAATACAGTAATTCCAATAGTAAAACTCCACACTAAAAGACCCCAAGTTTAGCATGGCTACTAATTCTGCTGCTAGTTTTGCTTAGAGCTTAGATTCTCTCCCCGACCCGACTTAAGAAAATAGTCTGTGATGCTGGCATCTGTTTTTTAATGCTATATTTATTTTATATAAAGCTATGGCATCATAATCACAATATAGCAAAGTAATAAGTTAGAAGTTAGAATGTTATAATCACGCAGCTCTGTGGGCGCATACGTGAACTTTACAACTTGTCCGCATTATGCACTTGACCTGACAGCGCTGTGTATAGCTGTTTAATAAAATAAATAAAATCTTAAAGGATATGTCTATGCTTCTTCAGTGTTGCAATGTTAATTAACATCATTCTGAACAGATTTTCCTCATTTAAACAGCCCCAACATGCTTATAAAAACCTCATTTTGGCATCAAGTTTTAATGCACTACTTGCAAAAAAAATGTCGGGTTTAAATCGGGCTTGGGCTCATGACAGTTTATGGGACACGTTGGGTCGGGTTTCGGCAGAACGTTCACGGGCTCGAATGTTTTTGGGCCTGATCTAAGCTCTAGTATTGTTACAACTACTCTAAAACTTTAACTATTACTACTATTGATATTGCTTCTGCTACCATTACTTCTACTATTATTACTACTACTACTACTACTACTATAGCCACTCTCAGTACTAGCTGTAGTACTACAACTAATACTACTGCCACTACTGTTACTACTACTACCATTACAGCCCAAGTATGAATTATACAGAGACAATGGGGGGAAAGAGACAGAGATAGAGGAAATTAGAAGAAATTAGTTTCTTCAGTCTTACAATCCTTACAGTGTTTTGCTTGTTTACTCTAAAGTCTACAGTACGTAAATGATTAATCGATTACACCAGCGAATGCAGCACATGACACACAATAACTTTTATAGTCAGAGTCATAAACAATATATTATACTGCAAAATCAACAGCTAGTCAATCCTGCAAAAACACACACACACAATTATATTGGATGCTGTAATACACAATCTAGAGATGTTACATTAAGGGCATAGGCCACCCAAAATCTAAATCTGTCAGCAATTTTTTTGCCCTTAAATTTTTATTTAAATATTACAAAAAAATAAAAAATATTAATAACAAAATTTAAACATCAATGTTACAGATCAGTGTATCGATTCACTGCATGAATATATGGCAGGGTCTCTGCAGATTCTTGCAAAGTACTAAACTAATGTATCTAAAAATTACTTTGTCTTAAATGTGTTAAATCTATCCCCCAAGAGTCTTTAAAAATGTTACAGACTGTTTTGCTTTTATTTTTGCATACTGCACTTGCATTTTTCATATGCACATTTATTTGTTTACAATATTGGTTTGTTAAAAAATACAATAATCACAAAAAAGGTCTTAATTTTTTTTCTGAATGGGATTAAACGTGTAAGTATTAAAAAGTCTTAAAAAGTATTAATAAGTCTAAATTTAATTTTCCCATATCTGTGGATATTTTACTGTAGTTTACTGTAGAACTACTTATTTGTAATTAACAAATTCCTCATTACTAAAGCCTCCAGGGTAACGTATGCAGTTTTAAGTTTCACGTTTACATTTTCAATACCACCTTAAAACAGCACACACGTTACATTTTATGTTGTGCAGAAGATACAAACAGTCCAGATAAAACTGAACATGGATTCTTATATGAAATGCTCTGTTCCACCTTAATAGCTTAAGTTCAAAGCAACTAAAAACTCCTATTCCTCCTGAAGCCTTAGCGTCACAACAGCAGCAGTTAAGGTGGAATGGTAACTAAATTAGCAGCATTTACGGTGAAATGGTAATCAGCAGAATTTAAGATGGAACTTTAAATATAGACATTATACAATCTCCCTCAGTGATTTACTGAAGGCAATAAAGTATTTTTTAAGAAAGCTGAACAGCCACTACTTACACGCAGTGCCAGTGCTTGTGCTGAAGCTACCTTAATAAAGCAATGGCTTTACTCTGTTCTGTATCGTTTTGTCGGTGGTGTTTATGTTACTGTGGTGAATTTACACTGCTCCGACGTGACAACGCACAGCGACGGATCCCATTCATTTTCAATGGGAAGCGCCGCCTCCGTCACACGCAGTCGCGCGGTGCATCATGGGTCCGACGCGTCGAGAGCGGGGGATGCGATGCGATGAAAAGTTGAGCCGAGCTGAACTTTATGCAATGCGTCTATCCAATCAGAGAGCAGGTGTTGGCCTGTAACGCGTCCTCAGCGCAGCGCATGAAAACATTTTAGTTCCGCTTTCAAGCGTCCAGAGAAGCCTGGAAGAGAAGTTTCAGGCTTCCCTGTTCTTTATAAAATCCCTGCTGATTCACAGGGACTCTGTCAGCAAGGAGAAAGGCTGTGATTGTTGGAGTCTCTGGTGGGTTTTTAAAATATTAATATGTAATTTAATTGGAAAAGTTTGCTTTTTTCAGCTTATATACTGCTCACTAGACAGTGTAATGAAGCTCATTCAAACATTTATATCTATAAAGACACATTTATATTTATTAAGTATTGGAAATAATAGCTTATATAAAAAGCATTTCCCATTTATTAAAACGATTTAATTGGACGACGCAGGGAACGCCTTTGTCACGCCCACATGCGACCGGTTGGAGGGGGGTAGTGCGACCATGTGCGTTTTCGCGTCGGAGCAGTCTAAATTCACCCTGACTGCGTCCTTAAATTCGTGCCTCTTTAAAACCGCGCGACACAGCAGTACTCTCTTTTTATTGGACGATGTAACGTTAAATAATACATAACAATACACTAGAAAAATAAAATACCTGTTTGACTCTAAAACACATCATTAGCTATTACGTAGAAATAAAAAATAATACAAATAATATATAAGCTACAAAATATAAGCTTTTTTTTTTTTTTTTTTTTTTTTAGGGTTATTAACAAATCTAAGTATTTTAATGATATATTGTACTTACAGCTAAAAAATTTTAATTCGGGTGTACTCTTCAATAAAAGATAAACAATTTATTTATTTTTTTGTATTCAAAGCAATAATGTGTCCTTAATGTAAAATTCATTCAAATTCACATACAGCTCTGGAAAAAAAGAGACCACTTAAAAATTACGAGTTTCATTGGTTTTACTAAATTAAAACCTCTGGAATATAATCAAGAGGAAAATAGATGATCACAGCCATCAACTGCTTGTTATCCGAGTTATCCAAAGTAGGACTGTACTTCCCCCCCCCCTACATTACTTTTACACTTTAGGTAGTTTTTAAACCAGTACTTTTACACTTTTACTTTAAGTAAAAAGCTTGAGTGGGGAATACTTTTACTTCTACAAAAGTATTTAAAACCCTCGTACCTATATTTCTACCTGAAACCTGTAATGATTGTGAATACTTTTACAACTTTGGGTATTACTACTACTACTAATACTACTGCTGCTGCTGCTGCCGCCCCACTGCTACTATTAAACCATCTGCTGCTACAAACATTACAACAGCTGCTACTAATGCTTCTGCTGATATTACTGCTACTGTACATTTAATTAGATTTTTATTTGGACTTTTTTCAACATTGTACATAAGATAGGGAACAAATTCAAAACTTTCAAATTCCAAAATGTGCAGAAAAATGCACAAATTTAAACTTTGTATACAGGATGTGTTAGCTTATACATGCAATTAGAGTGATATAAATCTACACATTCCAGAGTAAACATGGTGCCGGGTGTGCAATCAATGTTACACAAAGTTCACTCAAAGTTTCCTGTATGAATGGATGACTTATCAGCATGTAGCACACAACAGCCAGAGCCTCCACTGCAGTCTGTTTAGAGTGGGGGAGGGAATTCCCTTTGCACACACTCTCTCTCACTCTCTCTCACGCTCACTCTCTGGCTGTTCCTGTATAAATACACTCCTCTACCCCTAAAGCCGCCCCAGTCCACAGTCTGCAGCAGGAGAAAGCACTGCATTCTTCAGCCAGGACAGCATGGAGTCTATCAAGTCTAGAATAGAGATGGGGAAGGAAATGAAGGACGAGGACAAGATGTATAAGCGGGATGGGATTTGGTACTCCACTATCATGTCCCCACCTGAAAACTTGGACGCAGCGAAGGTCATGCAGGCCAGGGAGGATGACGTGTTTCTGGTGGCATACCCCAAGTGTGGTGAGTAAGGCCTCAGGAGGTGAGGAAGATAGAGGGGGAAGTTGTAAGGCATTGCACATGCAGGTTTAGTAAAATCAGAGTGATTCCTATTGTTCTGAATCTGAGCAGGAAATATGGGGAAAAGGGGAAGCTGGATCAGGTTACATATGTTATTTAACAGCTATGGACCAATCAGCTGCTTTACTGCAGTCAGACTTGCAAAATCTGTGCTTTACATTAAGTTCACAGCATAATACTTTGAGTCAAATATGAGTCAAATAATAAGACTGAATAGCTGTCAAAAATTATAACTAAAACTTTACTAACTTCCTAGCTCCAATTGCATGGTGGAAAAACACTTATTTGTTCCGATAACAACTGTCAGTGTGTTTGGTTGGTGAACCTTAATGAATAAGACCCACATCATTACCACTGGCAACATCTAGTACTGAAGTGTTTAACATTTTTGTACTTAAGTACTGCAAGTATTCTAAAATGTGCTACTGAAAGGTACAGAACTGAGTTATGTAGTTTTTTTACAGAAAGTAGTGGAAATTTCTTAGAGTGAAAGGCAGAATGGGAGCAGCAAGGTCTTCTTATAAGGTATAATGTTCAGCTTGATCGTTGATTCGCTCAAAAAAATACTGAAATAAAAGTTTTAAACTCACGGAAAATATCTATTGAAGTAAAAGTGAAAGTAGGAGAAAAAATATAAAACTCCAGTAGATACAGGTACAGCAGTGTAGTAAAAATATTACTCCAGTAGATACAGATACAGCATTTTAGTACTTAAGTACAGTAGTGAAGTAAAAATAATACTCCAGTAGATACAGATACAGCATTTTAGTACTTAAGTACAGTAGTGAAGTAAAAATAATACTCCAGTAGATACAGATACAGCATTTTAGTACTTAAGTACAGTAGTGTAGTAAAAATAATACTCCAGTAGATACAGAATTTTCCACTGCTTTCTGTAAAAACTACATAACTCAGTACTGCACTTTGAATTTAAGTACTTAAGTATTATATTTTAGAAAACCTTTACTTAAGTACAACAAAATATTGAACACTTCAGTAATAGATGTTGCCAGTAGCCAATACTCCAGTAGATACAGATACAGTATTTTAGTACTTAAGTACAGTAGTGTAGTAAAAATAATACTCCAGTAGATACAGATACAGCATTTTAGTACTTAAGTACAGTAGTGTAGTAAAAAATAATACTCCAGTAGATACAGATACAGCATTTTAGTACTTAAGTACAGTAGTGTAGTAAAAAATAATACTCCAGTAGATACAGAATTTTCCACTGCTTTCTGTAAAAACTACATAACTCAGTACTGCTTTTTGAATTTTAGTACTTAAGTAATATATTTTAGAAAACTTGTAGTACTTAAGTACAACAAAATGTTGAACACTTCAGTAATAGATGTTGCCAGTAGCCAATACTCCAGTAGATACAGATACAGTATTTTAGTACTTAAATACAGTAGTGTAGTAAAAATAATACTCCAGTAGATACAGATACAGCATTTTAGTACTTAAATACAGTAGTGTAGTAAAAAATAATACTCCAGTAGATACAGAATTTTCCACTGCTTTCTGTAAAAACTACATAACTCAGTACTGCACTTTGAATTTAAGTACTTAAGTATTATATTTTAGAAAACCTTTACTTAAGTACAACAAAATATTGAACACTTCAGTAATAGATGTTGCCAGTAGCCAATACTCCAGTAGATACAGATACAGTATTTTAGTACTTAAGTACAGTAGTGTAGTAAAAATAATACTCCAGTAGATACAGATACAGCATTTTAGTACTTAAGTACAGTAGTGTAGTAAAAAATAATACACCAGTAGATACAGAATTTTCCACTGCTTTCTGTAAAAACTACATAACTCAGTACTGCTTTTTGAATTTTAGTACTTAAGTAATATATTTTAGAAAACTTGTAGTACTTAAGTACAACAAAATGTTGAACACTTCAGTAATAGATGTTGCCAGTAGCCAATACTCCAGTAGATACAGATACAGTATTTTAGTACTTAAGTACAGTAGTGTAGTAAAAATAATACTCCAGTAGATACAGATACAGCATTTTAGTACTTAAATACAGTAGTGTAGTAAAAATAATACTCCAGTAGATACAGATATAGTATATTAGTACTTAAGTACAGTAGTGAAGTAAAAATAATACTCCAGTAGATACAGATACAGCATTTTAGTGCTTAAGTACAGTAGTGAAGTAAAAATAATACTCCAGTAGATACAGATACAGCATTTTAGTGCTTAAGTACAGTAGTAAAGTAAAAATAATACTCCAGTAGATACAGATACAGTATTTTAGTACTCAAGTACAGTAGTGAATAATAATACCTAGTACCTCTACTTCATTACTATACATATGATACAGTGTGACTGTTTTTAAACCCTGACCTACAAGACCGGTTTGACTGGAGTCTTATCAAACTGGTTTATTGCAGCATCATGCTTACTGGATATTTTCAAGATCGCAGAAAACTAAAGTTGTGGTAAGCCTTCCTTTGTTTACCCAGGTGTGGTTGTAGGCCAATACGTAACACCTATTATAGCCTGACTTAAGTCAACAGTGCTACTCATTGTTTACTTACAGGATACACTACAGAGAGTTTCTGTAACAAAGGAAATGCTAGGCCAACCACACCCACCCACCCACCCCCACACACACTAATCTCCCAACTTTTACTTTGCCTCAGGGTTCAACTGGATGGTGGGTGTAGTCAAGAAAATCATGAACATCTCGTCTGGAATTACTGTCCCCGATCGCCCACCTTTAATCGAATTTCACTCTCCAGAAGTGCATCAGGTTTGTAGATCCACTCTTTATTTTCCCAAAGCACCCCCTGCAGATTTTATGCTATACTCTTTGTATAGCAAGTTCTTATTAATCTGCTTTAAGCATAAAGTCCTGTGTATTGTTTAACACCTCAGTTATTTACATTCATAGCTACATAAGTTAGAGCAGTTGCCATTGCGGTTATACATATTGGTGTCAACATTCATGCATTAACACGTGAATAATCTGGAAACTTGTGTTGTTTTAATTGCAAATTTCATGCAAGATAATTATTTTACCAAGTTTACAGTGCCTGGTGATGTATTAGCAAATTTATTTGGAGAACTCACTTCTAATGAGTTCTGAATGCAGCTAGATTACCTTTTATTTGTGATTAAATGAAACTAACTCTCACTACCCTCTTTAACTCTCTCTCTATTAAAACTCTCTCTCTATTTAAACTACTAGATATTATAATAAACTTAAACAAGGCTCTAGTGTGTTTGCCAGGCATACCACACTAAACACTTATACCAGCATTTAAATGTTTTGAATAATTATTTTAATTGTAATTGATCACAGAATACTGTTGTAATTAACGACCGGCAACACTAATAAAAAAAGAAAACATAATTCTTTTATTTATGTTTGTGTCCAGCATATATAGCTTAGCAGCATCTACTCTGATATATCATTGTTAGATCTGTAACAAGAGTTGTAATTGAGTTTGCATTGATTTTAGCGAGTTTCATTACATGAAATATAAATTTGACATTAGGATGTGGTTTGTAAAGCTTTTCTAATATTGCACTATTTGCCAGAAAAAAAAATCATATGTTGGTGGTGCAGGGTTTGATCAATTCCCAGCAGTTTCTGACTGAAGTTGAGACTAATATATGAATAATATCTTCAGGCTATTCAGTATCAAGCTGACATGGTCATTTTATTTCACACAGTAGCACAGAACAGTCAAGTTGTTTGAGCTTTCTGTAAGACATTTGTGTTTGTCTTTCAGATTGTAGCACAAATGCCATCACGAAGATTTCTTGGAACACACTTTCACCCAAAGTACATTCCGGTGTCATTTAAAGACAAGAAAACAAAGGTAACTGTGTGCAAGACTACAAAACACAAAAATATGGGGCTCAAAATTTAAATCAAACCTAGGTGTAAGCAAATACCTTGTTCTTCTGACTATAACACTATCACTATCAATGAATGTCTATTTCCTGGTCTATTTTTATACATAAGGTGCACCAGATTTTAAGGTGCATTAAGCGACACCAGTAAGGAAAGGTGGTCAGGGTAGCTAACTAATTTAAGGGAAGCTAAGCTAAGTATTTCTTTAAAAAAATATACATTTTAAAGTCAAACGAGCACTAGATGTTAATATACACAGATTTCTCTCCTGAAAACTGTTGATTCGGGTGAGTAAAGCACTTCCATTTATTTAAAGTAAATTTTGAGTTTCAGATTGCCAGATTTAAACTAAGGCTAGGTGCAGCAGCATTAGCATTAGTGGTTAACCGCCGCTTGACAGCGTGTACACTGAGGAACCCTGAGTGTTCCACTAAGCCAGGGCGATATTAGCTAAACACGCAGGCTACAGGTCAAGCAAGCTGATCAGAGTTGATGTGAAGATGGGTGGAGAAAAACACAGGGCAATCCGAAAGGTGAAGTAGACCCTAAATGACCCTAAACAGAGCTACAATGGAATGGATAGTTTAGATCAAAGCATACTCGTGTTCGAACGACCCAGACCGATTACCCATTAAGAATCTGTGGCAAGACTTTAAAATGTTTAATTTTCTTTTTACTTCACAATTACTTGCTATATTGTGTTTGTCTATCAAATAAAATGGGTATGGGCTGTACATGGTATAACAATTTGAGAACCACTGGTCTATGGTTTTAGATAGATGACTGGTATTTACGAGGTCAAAATGTGTCAAGAAAACTTTCCCCACACCCTTAAGTCTTCTATACCAGCCTGGACGCTGAAAACACAAGGCAGGTTGAGTTAATGTATTCATGCCGTTGGTGTCAAATTCTAACCCTACAATCTATGAGCCTCAACAGACATCCAGATCCATAAACATTCTTCCACACTCATTATTACTCTAGTGGCAATGCTGAAAGTTACACTGTCACAGCCTGTAATGTAAATGTAAATGCGTTAAAAGTATAAACTGTATTTTTATAGGTACATTGGGCTTAATGACATGGCTTTTATATGTTTAAAAGGACTCTTAAGTTCCTATTCTGTTAGACAAGCTGTATGTCCGCATTTGCACATCTGTGTCAGCGACTTAAAGTAGACAAATGCAATCATTAAAAAATGTGTCTTTTGTTCTCAGCTGTTGGTGGTCTTCAGAAACCCCAAGGACACAGCCGTGTCTTACTATCACTTCATGAACAAAAACCCAGTCCTGCCCAACGTTGAGTCCTGGGACAAGTTCTTCTCAGACTTCATGACTGGTGAAGGTAAGCACCCTGAAACATAGACTACTAGTGATTTCACACATTTACATTTTATTATAAAAAGTTGGCCTGTACTTACTTTCTTTAAACAGTGCACACTGCAACTGCAGCTAGCCTTGACCTTCATTTAATTAATTTTATTTTGTCAATCGAGAACCAAAGAATGCCTAGAATTTAATTAGTCTTATTTTAAAATGAAAATGAGTAAATCCTCCAGTGTGTAAATAAAGAATCATGTCTATTTTGTTCTGTGCAGTGGGCTGGGGTTCATATTTTGACCATGCTGTGGCCTGGAACAAACAAATGGATGATCCAAATGTGTTGATTGTGACCTTTGAAGAGATGAAGGAGGTAAGATATCATGATTTTAAGAGTCAAACTAATCTCCTGAGGGGGTTTAGAACAACAGTGAGAAATAAAAGTGTTGTTTTGCTGGTTTAATGGTGCCATGTTTGAAGTATATCCTTAGCAAGGCGTGTTGTGAGGCTCATTGCTATCTTACACCCCGCCAATAGACTATTATCATTCCATGCATCTGTATCATTTCAATAGCAAAGACGCTTACGCTGATAGACATGGTGGTCTGGAAGTGACTTGTGTTTAGGGACATTTCTAGTGAAATGCTATCTTGGCAACGGAAAATACAGATGCGGCACTATTTGGGTGGGATTAGTTTCTTAGGGTTCTGGGGTAATTTTCTCTTTAATGGGGGGGTCCTCTGTGACTTTATTAATGTACATGTGTTTTCCTCTGAGAAAATTACAGGCTGATTTACCTGCTGTTTTTCGCTGAACTCCGTTGTCGACCGGAAATTTTATTCCCGTCCAGATCCACATCTCTGACTTTAATCACGTCGTGTTTAATAAAATACCCATTTGTTTACTGTCACCCACCATAATGACACTTATGTCAGGCGCGTTTCCACTGAGATCCACGTAAACACAACAGCGAGTGGAAAGCCAATAAAAACTCACTGGTCCTCCTGTTTTTAAAATTGCAGCCCGGATGCAAGGGTTTTATCACTGAGTAGAAGTGTGAAATATTTTTCATAGACGTCCCCCTGAGAAACTAATCCCGTCCGGATAGAGCTCTAGACAACAAATCAACCGTCAGATGTTAATTGTTATCTTTGCAATGCAGGTGCACAGTGTGTGTCAAACGCATGTACTCCCCCAATCGTTACACACACAAGAACACGCAGCAAACCCAACATTTCTATCAACAATAAAGAGAAAAAAACGAATTATAAAATAACATTGCTGTTCCCGTAAATGACCTGCTCACACACCTTCACGCCATGAATGAGCAGATCTTCCTTTGCTAAGAAGCACAGAAGTGCTGACCTGTTAAAATAGCAATCCACCAAAGTCAGCTCTTAAAGGAATGTGACAAACCCATGATTATTTAAGATAATTAGTTCATGCCTTTTGAGCTGCCCAAGGTATAATTTTTGCACCTTCACGATACGTCTCGCCTAAAGAACTCTAAAATAGGGCCTAAAGAATTTGTTATCCTTTTTTCAAGAATGCATAAAAACATCAATTTCCGTCTTGTTCTGAGTACTGAGCATGACCAGATGTCCTTTACAGGCACAAGATCATCGACACTGCTTCACTTTTGGAATAACCAGCATTTATCTGTAAACAGATGTCATATTAATTGCTATGAGAACTTCTATGTATATTTCAGCCCACTGAATGTTAGACATTTAATTGGAAGAACTCACAGTTTGGCTGCATAATAATAAATTTAATAAAGTTCCTGTGGAAATTCTGCTATTTATGGTGAAAGTACTCTTTTTCAATAGCATTCCTTTTCCCCCCATGTCTAGAACGCACCAGCGGGTATAAAGAAAGTTGCAGAATTCTTCAACTTCCCCTTAACAGACGAGCAGATCTCCACCATTGCTAAAGAAACCACCTTCAGTGCCATGCAGGAAAACTCCAAAAAGAGCCACGCCCAGATAGCAAATGCCATCTTCAGAAAAGGTAAACCAAACAGTAACATTAAAGGCATTTAAGCTAAAGATATTCTCTACAGTGTAGGTGTTTCACAGCCTGATATACACAGCCATGTAATATATTAATAGGACAATAAGTGTTATCTCAGGGGCTTAATAATTATTATGGGTGTCAGAGAGAGGAATATGTATACAGCAGGCTATGTTGATTCTTACATCAGATCTGCTGAGATTACTTTTTGCACTGTTATTTAAAAGAGATCAGATCAGATTTGCAACCTTTGCCTCTGGATTTAATGACGTCAAAGATTTTTATGTCTGGAGCAAAGGTGTAAAAGTATTCATATTTATTACTCGGGTAGAAGTATAGACACTGGGGTGTCACATATCAACTCAAGCTTTTTAGTCTGCACCACAGGGTCCTACAGTGCACTACTCCCCCCTCCCCAAAACACATTTATCTAAAAGCTATAATCATTATGATGTTATATTAAAATGTTAATGTTGATAAATTTGAGATGCACTAGACTCCCAGTTTCAGCTGCATATATGCTCACTGTTAATGAATGTATTTTTGAAGAATATAAATATTTTAAAGAAGCTTAGTTGGATGTTTTGAGAGCTTGAGTTCTCTTAAGTCTCTGCACGGATCATCTTCATACTAGGCTACATACGTCTGCTATGTTCTTACTGAAGTGTGTGGGGGGCGTGATGTGTGCAGGTGTGATGGATCACAGTATAAACCAATAGGGTGTAAGAATGGTATATGTATATCTGGAAAGGGTTTTTTCTGAACGATGCAAAAAGCTGAAATGAAATAGGACTAACAAGGCAATTTTTTAAATTAATATATAATAATTCATCCAGTAAAGTATAGATAACCGAATGTAAACCTATGGTACATGTCTTTGTATGTTGTTATTTGACACCTCTGGTAGGAGTGACCAGAATCGAATCAAAAATATATTTAAAGCAACCAAAGACTGAGAATCTGATTGTAATTACATTTCAGTCCACCGTCAAATATCTTTTCATTTCTGGCTGTTCAGATTATCACAAATAAATCTGGATAAGATCTTCATATGCAAAAAGTGTAATTTAGGCTAAAAGTCTGATTTTCAAACTATAGCAACATGCCCCTCACCCAACAACACACCCATATAATCAGGGCAACAAACCATTTAACTATTTAAAGCTGATGTCCGTAAGTTTTAAGATTTAGGGCCCTTTCTGGTAAGAATGGGTAATTGCACTGAGCATGCGGAAGAATCAATTTAACTGGGCGGGTGCGATGCGGTCTCCTTTCAGCGGATGAATCCGATTCCAGGTTATGTTCAGTCAGAGAGAGAGAGAGCCCGTGCTCAGTCAGAAACTTCACTTCAACTTGATGAATGACCTACTAAGGTCTGAGTTTCCCCTTCTGAAGTCTCCACTGCTCCACCAGCCGCTCGCATTCAGTAAAACTGAGCCGGATCTTCTTTTAGAGGCTGTACGTGTGACACAAGTACATAAAGACCCCTGCAAAAAGCGACCCAACTCCCCAGTTTTTAGTATAAATATATTAGGCTTAACAGGGATGGTCGTTCCAGCACACTGATACCATTAAACATAATATTTTGTCCCTTCTCCACTCAGAAAAGCCTCTGCTTATGTTTAAAAACAAAATAATACGGACTGCCACTTAAGTAGTCTTGATTCCTCAGTACTGTGTGAAAAATAAAGTGTAAAAGGTTAAGAAGTCTAGAAGGAGGACATATCTGCCACATATCCAAGAATTGTGGATATACCCAATCCAATGACTCTCTGTTCTTTTTCTCTTGGTCAGGTGAAGTCGGTGATTGGAAGAATCACTTCAGCGAGGCCCAGAGTAAACAAATGGATGAAGAATTCCAGAAGAAGCTTGCAGGAACCAAACTTGGAGCCAAGCTGAAATATGATCTTTACTGTCAGTAATACAGTAACACACAGCCATCAGCCATAACATTACAACCACCGAGAGATGAAGTAAATATCACGCATCATCTTCTTATCATCTTACAATGGCATCTGTTAATCAATGGGATAATATATACATATCATGCAGCAAAAAGTGAACAAACAGTCAGCAAAATGTGAAGGATCTGCTACAAAAGTCTTGATGCCAGCCAGATAACACAGGACACCTTCAGAGGTCTTGTGGAGTTTAATACCTCAGCAGATCACGACTGTTTTGACAGCACAAGGGACTACATACTATTAGTCAGTTGGTTTTAATATAATGGCTGATTCATATATACAATGTGAAGCTTTTGTAGAGAGACAGACTATTAACAGGACTGATTTTTTAACAAGTGCACAAACATTGCTCACTGAAGTTTTAAAGCATCTAATGTATACAAATGACTAATAATACTGATTTTTTTTACTTAATAAAATAGGAAATGCTGAAATGTAAGTCTTGAAATAATTCATTTAGTGTAATTCTTCTACTTCACCTGTAGATGGCACAATAACTCTAAGAGAAAGAAAGCACTATTCCTCGTCTGTTCAGAGTTACACACACACACACACACACACCTTTCATAAGCAGATACACAGTATTTAATAATAATCTAATATTCAAAATATTATGATCACCTCCTTGTTTCTGCACTCACTGTCCATCTTATCAGCTCCACTGATCCTATAGGAACACCCTGTAGTTTAAAGACACGTACATGTTTCTTTACCTTTACCTTACTATTATCCTTCTTTTATTATCCTTTTTTATTCTTTCTTCAATGGTCAGGGCCCCCCAGGATAGACCACCACACATAGCCACTCTCAGCACTTCTGTTACCCTGATGGGCATGGTGGTTGCGTATAAGGTGTTAGTGGGACTGGATCAGATACAGCAGTGCTGGCATAACTATAAGTGTTTGATTGGTTGGTTGAAAACCTTTTTGTGACTCTTTATGGTCTTAAAGGTCTAAATACTATTGGGAACATGGCAGTGGCAGTAGTGGCTTGCTTAAATTTCAGGATCTTCAGGTGCTTTTCTATCTTCAGGCCTCCACTTACTATGTCTACTTACAACTTTGGTCTGTGCTTCGAGCCTATACACACTAAGAAAAATAAGTACAGATTTGTACGTTAAAGAGGATAAAGCTTGTCGCTGGGGCTTTTAGTGAAAGTCCTTTTTTTGTACCAATCTTTTTTGTACCAGTAAAGATTATAAAGATTATAAACATTATCATCAACTGAATATGAGTCAAAAACGTGATGATCCAAAATTGTCTGGCTTTCAAAAAAAAAAAAGTGCAATTAAAATAAATATTGTTTATTAGTACAGTGATACAGAATATTAAATGTACCTTTTGGCTGGTTAAATGGTACAAATCTGTACTTATTGCTGTTAGTAAAGACTTTGTACTTCAGAGGGAACATCTGACCCTGTAAAGACCAATATTGTACCTTTGAGGGTACAATTATAAAGAGTATACCTTTAAGTACAAACATGTACTTATATCGCACCTCTGTTTTTTAGAGTGTACAGTACCAATGGGCTGACTGGATAAGGCCCATTGATAATCTTCAGGGTAGAGTATCATTTATATATAATGCTTTGGTAGAATATTGTATTAAACCAATAAGTGTGGAACAACTTTGGGAGTGAGAGATTTCCTTTACTGGCTCTTCTTTGGATTGGGATACTGTTTTAATTTAATTTAAACCAAACTTTCATCAGCTTATCTGTTGCGAATTCCCTTCAGTTATAAAGGACTTTAATTCTGGCGCCACTAGGGGGCACTCTTAGAGTAGTGTAGAGCAGGCCTTTTCAGGCAATAAGTTAGACAGCTCTGAGGGGTCCTTAGCACACGGTGTTCATCTGCAGCAGCTAGATAGAAGCTTCTTTGTGTTCCTCTACTGAAAGAGTTCAGTTCATGCGTTCGTGAAGAGGTTAGTTACTAGTTTCTGCATCTTTATCTCCATATATTTCTGTTGTGGTGTTATTTGAAGCTGTTTTAGTTAAACAACAATACAGTTAAATACAGCGAACTATATACAACACTAGTTCAGATATTATATAAGCTCAGCGGCAGAGATGTAAAATGCACTACTGTCTAGTTTAATGTGTGATTTTAGCAATATTATTCAGTATGTGTAATTAAGTAAGCTAATTCATGAGAATGTTTGTATATTTCATGTACTTAGTGAATCTATCTGTTATTCCAGATAACCATGCCACTGTAACTCTGTACACTCCTGCTGAGCTGCAATTCATATAAAGAGCTCAAACTGCATTCCCTGTCTCAGTGTCTACTCTCTTATCGGAGTGCTAAGGTGGATGAGGAGTCCCAGCATAACTGCACTAATTTACTAACGAGCTATCTAACATTATCCATTACAAAATTATACATAGAGCTTATGCAACACCATATAGGAGACATCAAATTAAACTTATTTCTAGTCATATTTGTAATATCTGCAAATCAGTACCTGGGACATTCATTCATAAGTTTTGGGATTGTCCTAATGTAGTTAATGTATGGATTCATACAGTTGATGTGCTATCTAACTTACTCGATCTAAGCATACCACTCATGCCACATTTATGTCTTCTAAATGATGATTCAGACCTTCAGTTACCTTTAATAAAAAGAAAGATGTTATTCTCAAGTTTTACAGCCACCAAGAAAACAATACTATGGTGAAAATAATACTGTGGTGGTCCTGTGGGGTCCTTTCCCTTGAAGAACAGGGTGAAAGGAGCATAATAAAGTATGCAGGGAAACACACTCAGGACTACAGTCTGTAATTATAGAACTACAACATACACATACATAGGCAGAGTACTCTGCCTTGGAAGACCATGCAAATATAAATTCTTGCCTAAACATGGGGTCTTAGATGAATGTCATCATGAAGAGTCTTCCTCCTCCCATCTCCATCCTCGAGAGCCTGCTCTTCAAGCTAATGAGGCCTAATCAGGCCAGGGCCCCAGCAGTGCAAAGCCAATCAACAGGAGATGAACAGAGCAGGAACAGGAGATAGTGAAAGTCATTATGAATAAACAGCGTTTTCTTCATAAAACATGCCAACGACATTCACAACGAGGAACGCACAGGGTATCATAGAGCAGGTCATATAAATACAATGTACTGGATGAAGCACCATCATTCCAGAGAACACACTTCCTTACACTGCTCCAAAGTTCAGTGCTGGGGGACTTTATATTTCTCTAGCTCATGCCAGAAATTAGACTAAGCAAGGTGACAATAGGTTTATGTGTATCTACTCCAGAGAGTCCTATTCTATTGGCAGTAATTCTCTAGTCTCTATATGAACTGGACCTGCTCTGTCAGCAATGGATGTAACTTTGAAAAGCTGAATGCATTTGTTACATAGGTGTCAAACTTTAACTAAAAACTTCAGGTAAATGAAATTTCACCTTAATTAAATGTTATAAAATATATATTTATCAGGAAGTCATCCTTGCATTTATTACTTCTAGGACTTACAACCGCAGTGTGTTATTTATCAGAATGCATCAGTCTCTACTGCATCACTTGCAACAAGTCAAAAACACAGCTGCTAGGTTACAAACAAAGTACCATATTTTTGCACTATGAGGCACACTTAAAAAATTGTCACTGCACCTTATAATCTGGTTCGCCTTAAATATGCATTCTTCCAGGTTATAAGGAGCAGTAAAGCCACTCTGCTGAAGTACGTACAGCGTTATATAGGAGGTTCAGTTTAGTTCTTCAGCACCGAGACTGGAGCAGTAGTAGCATTAGCCACTAACCACACTAAGCGCTAGCTCTTTCGCTGTTCAGAGGGGAGTATTATCAGCCTGTAGCCTGTTGTTGACCCTGGCTAGCACTGCTGGAGCAGCATTAGCATTACCTGCTAACTGCTAGCTCTTTTGCCATGCAGAGTGCGTATTATTAGACTATAGCCTGCATGTTTGCAAGTTACATGGGACGAACCACTAGCTTATATCGCCCTAGTTTATCTTAACACTGAGGGTTCTTCAGTGTAGCACTGTTGGGTGGCATTAGTGGACATCTGGAAATCTAAGCTTACTGTAAACAAACGGAATTGCTTTTTTCACCCCAATAAACAGTTTTCAGGAGAGACATCTGTGTAGATTAACATCCAGAGCTATAATTTTGTTTACTTAAATTAGCTTAGCTCTACAGGTTTCCAACCAGTAGAGAGATGTGCTGAATTTAAAGGAAAACATGGCGACACCAATGTTACTTACTAGTGTTACATAATCTGCTTTATAATCCAGTCCACTTTATATATACAAATAGACCAGAAAATAGACGCTCATTGATAGTGCGCCTTATAATATGGTGCGTCCTATAGTGTGAAAAAACACGGTAAGTAAAATAATTAAGTAATTAAATAAAGTACCACATTACACAATTTCTATCTTCTTTGTTTAGGCAGTGAGATAGATTTATGATTTAGGTAAATGGACGCTAATCTTAAAGGGAACATTTCTCCCATATTGCAATATTATGAACACTAACATGCTAAAGGTCACAGGTGGGACAGGTGTCCCATGACTTTTGCCATGTCCCATGGAAGCTAAAGAAATAACACTGGGTTGAGTCTAATTTTCTATGCTTTTTTTTGTTCTAGATAAATAAGGCAGATGTCAGTTACTGTGGACATTAAACACCTATAAGAGTATCTTAGTGACTAATAGCTAATGCTTACACACTTTAGATACTGTGCACCAATAAATAATTCATTATTAGAATCAGGTTACATTTTTTTCAGCTCTTTCAGTAGCCCACACACAGATTGACCCACCGGGAATTGTCCCTATGAACTCCCTATGTCCAGTCCATCCCTTCACTCACTGTTTGGCACAATGCAAAACGTGTTTCATCAACACAGTATTCAATCAATCTCCAAAGAACGTCTCCTTTCCACTCTCATTTACCAAACATGCTACACCAGATCATCACCAATATGTGGCATAAAATGAAAATTAAATGTTGACTGCATGCACTGTTTACATGTGGACACTATCTGGTTAAAAGTTCATCAGGCAATTCTTGTAGAAATGCATTTTCACAGAAATCATTCAAGGAGAGAACAGTCAAGTAGGCTGAGATAATTAGCTGTGGGGAAGTAATGAGGAGGGATATTTCAAGAAGACAAGCTTCTTCAATCACACGTCCATTTTAGCTGAAGAATACAGGCCACTTGCTGAGGCCCTCACACAAATGAAGACTGGGACTCATCAGTGGTGATGAGTGAGAGCTACTGTATTAATGAACGCTGGACTCGCCGCGTCACGTCGAGGTCCGAGGCTCAACACCTTTGGGCGAGAAAATGTAGGAATCCACGGACATCCAAATGCACAGCAGTAGTGAAATACAACTCAAAACATGTAATTAATAGCCTTTTAATTAAATCAAAAGCAACTGGATTAAAAGATGTGTATTTTTCAGAACACTGTTTGCTGCTATTCATCACCAGCTGAACCTACATCAAGGCGCTTGCTCTTAGTTTTCTGACATTTTCTCCCCGGGCCGAGTTTTAAACAGCATAATCTGAACTTGGATTAGTGCAACTGAAGTGTAATGTCACTTTCAAAAGGACAATTTATCATGTCCTTGCCATCTTTGCAGAGGGCATCAAGGTCCTGCTACAGCAATATATCAGAGCTTTGAAAAAGCCATTTTGCCAGGTTAGTGGTGTTGCGGTGTGAAATGTCAAACCGCTGCTGCCCTTTTCCCTTAAGCGATGTGCGCAGGATTAGGATTGAGCTACTGTTTGGGGTTTGTGATATTGGTGAACAGCCTAATTCTGTTTGCGTCATTCAGAGAAAGTTTTGGAAAAGAGTGTGGTTTTTCTGTGACGCAAAGCAGAAGAGGCACCTTCTTATACTGTATTCTAAAAAAAGGCCTTTTTGGAGTACATGTACACAATGTAAAATAAAATGTAAATGTAAAATAGTTAAAGTATTAGATGGAGCAACATAATTTCATATAACACAGTTCCACAGCTCCACAGCTCAAAGCTAATCCAGCTTTAATCCCCCTCTAGCTTACACCTGGTATAAGGCATGCAAAATGACCAGCAGGATGAGCATGTTGGGTCTCCTGGACTGAAAACGAAGGTGATATTAGAAGGTGACTGTACCAATGTAGGTGGTAATGCTTTCTTTAATGTATTTTAAAGTACACACGTGACACTGTGGATCGAGTAATGTTAAATGTTCACACTTTTTCATCCACTTGCACCCACTATCAGACTTTGCACCAATTCCAATAATTTACATAACTTTGCCATAAGCACACTGGCCTGTGTTTAGTTCTATTAGACAATTAAAACCATTGACAGATCTCTGTCCAAGAAACCTGTCCTCAAGGTAAAGGTAAGGTAGGCCCTACAGTTTAACTGCTGCTCATGCAATGCAATCAATCATAAGATTACACTCCAGCAAAAGCCTAGCATTCCATTGTAAAAAGCGTCATAGTCTTGATGGGTGAGGAGTTCTTACCTTCAGATTTTAAAAAAAGAGTGTACTATGAGCCCCAGGAAGAAGCTTTGATTCAACTACTGTCAAATATTTTAACAGGGTATCAAAAATACTCTGCCATAAACACATGTTAATGTACACACGGGAAAACAATATATACATATATTTAAATCACTTGTAATCCCACACAGAAATGCAATATATGACATGTATGTTATTATATCAAGAGTGGTGTTTCCATGTCACCTACAAGATAATATATTATTGTCACATACATACATCCTCATATATAAGTTTATAACATAAAAACATACATGTATATTTACATAAAATAGCTATAGGATATACTAAAATATGGTGTAATATTAACATGTTTACAGCAGGGGACAATCTATCTTTTATCCTCATAATGCATCGTGCTCTCTCTCTCTCTCTCTCTCTGAAGCTTTCTGTTGCAGTTGTTGTAGTATTTACTCTTCTGTTGTTAAGTTTTGACTTTTTTTTTTTTTTTTTTATAATTTTATTTCAAATGTTTTCCCATTTTTTCTCCCCAATTTACACGGCCAATTACCCAACCCACTCATTAGGACTCCCCCTATCACTAGTAATACCACAACACACCAGGAGGGTGAAGACTAACACATGCCTCCTCCGATACATGTGAAGCCAGCCACCGCTTCTTTTCGAGCTGCTGCTGATGCAGCATTGCCTGAGCAGCCAGCGCGCTTGGAGGAAAGCACAGCGGCTCGGCTCCGGTACATCAGCTCACAGACGCCCTGTGCTGCAGACATTACCCTGGGAGTGATGTGGGGAGAGAGCGCCATCTACCCACCCAGAGGGAGCAGGGCCAATTTTGCTCCCTCTGACGCCGGCAGCTTGATGGCAAAGCTGCATGAGCTGGGGTTCGACTTCCTGCTCATAGTGGCAGCGCTTTAGACCGCTGGACCACTCGGCGCCCCAAGTTTTGACTTTTTGATATAAAAATAACTGTACATGTAGCACACATTTAGTATAACAAATACTAATGTGACAAACGTATGCAACATATTTTCCAAAATATGTATTTCATAAACATGATCATACATATTTTAAGGGCCAGACTGTACATGTCAATATATGTACATATATGAAATATAGTACCATATAAAGTAAAAAAAAAATATGATATGTAAATATTATATTTCAGGGATCAGCTATGATTGACAGAAGTCTGTCCTAATAATTGAAATTTGTCAATATACCAGTCCTTACAACATCCAGACCCAGAAACTGAACGACCAAGTCGTGATCTGAAGACTCTGCTCTGTGTTTTGTGAGGCAGAGCAAACTGAATAAACTAGCAGGCTAATTTGATGATCTGTGAAGAAGACTGTAGGAAATGAGGAGGAGCTCTGAGAAAGAGATACAACTGTTCTGTACATTTCATGAAAATGCATGTTTAACAACATGACAACGCTTCTGAAGCTCCCATTGCTGACACAGATGTGCAGGTGTACACACAAACACAGCTTGTCTAATCCTATGGGCAAGGTGTGGGATAGAGGGGTAAAAATCCCCCTCAGTATTGTGTTCTCTGGAATGATGGTGCTCAATCTAATACTTTTGGGATTTTGAGTCTGGGAGTCCGGAATAAGGTGAGTGGAGTTGGTGTTGATCATCCAACTTCCTGACCTCACTAGTGCTCCTGTGGCTGAATTCAATCAAACACCCACAGCAAAGCTCCAATATCTAGTAGAAAGTATTTTCTGGACAGAAGAGATTTTAGTTATGTCAGCACAAGCAGGGTAAACTCTTTTATAATACACTTGATTTGAGAAGAAACAATGAATGAACAGGTGTCCCAATACTTTTGTCCAAACAGTGTATATGAATTAAAGCAGTTCTGTAAATGAGTCTAGGTTTAAATTGCTCCACAACATTGCAAAGACTGATGTCAAATCACTGGAAATACTAGCCGCAGTTGTTGTTGCTAAAGGTCAGGAAACATGCTATTAATTTTAATAGGGCAATTAATTTTTGACGTGGCTGATTTATGTGTTGGAGAACTTTTCTCCTTAAATAAATGAAAAGCTAAAATGTAGCCAGTGTACAACAATTACACGCTCTCTAATGATCTAAAGCATTCACTGTGACAAATGTGCAATAATACAGAAAATCAAGAATGGGGCTACAAAAAAAAAAAAAAAAACTCAACTAAACATAACTCTCAGTGATGTCACTGCTTACTATATTCTTTCTGAGGGGGAAACTGAAATGGTTAAACACTTCCTATTGAGGAAAGGAAACGTGTGCTAGCTTGCACACTCAGCAAATGGTTGTGAAATGGTTGTGAGAAATATGTGAAAAGGAAATAAAAAGTGAGGTGAATTCTATGTTGCCAGGTTACAGGGTTGCCACAAGTCAGCTAAACAAGATCAGACTGTTTACCTGATTCACAGGCGTTCCTAAAGCTAAACAGAATCCCACCCATGTGATACGGTCTGTTGAATTTTAGCAGGAAAGGTGAATAATTGCTGTCTTAAAAATATTTCCCCAGATTACTCATACTCCAGTTCCCACAGTATGTAGGACTCCTCAATCAGATCATGTTACCTGTATTTGGATGTTCAGTCAGTTAATGTGGCATTATTGGAATGAACACGCTTGGAGGAGAATACTAATTGCCATATTCTGTACTATCAGCTGAGAGATGTGTTGGTTAGCACTGTGCTTAATGCTGGTGGGACAGCTAGTTTTACTTTTGGCAAATCAACTTTCAGCATCACCAGTGAATTAATCTGCAAACTCCAGAAAAGGGTGTTAATGCTTAGTACAGATACACCATCTAGGAGCTCCACAGCCAGAGGGAATGTTTTAAATAAGCATCCTGATGACGCAGAAAATAAAACTATTTTAGTGGTTTTCTCACATTAGTCATCACTCATTGTGAAGGGAGAAAAAAAAGATTAAATGTTACACTTGATGGCCATTTTTGTATATTATATCGTTTTAATATAAACATATTAAAACACATATATATCCATCCATGTCCATCAAATAGACTTAGCATGATAATTACATTGCCTAAAAACCCAGTGTGTATAGTTATCATTTGGATGTACCCACTTAGTTTTTTTTTTTTACTTATTATTTATTAGACTTTTGTTCATATTTAAACATTGCTGTGTTTGGACAAAATGTAACAGTAAGAACATTTGATTTAAAGGAAATGGAAAATCACCCAGACGTACATAGACACAGACTTGGGTAAAAGTATGTGCTCTATTAAAAATGTGACTTGAGTAGAAGTTAAAGTGAAAGTACTAAAGTTTCAAAATTTGTATACTTAAGGTTTGTAAAATATAGTACTGAAGTACTGAAAGTAAAAGTACAGTACTGTGTTATTAGTGTAGTTTTTACAGAAAGCAGTGGAAAGTTAGCAGCAAGGTCTTCTTATAAGATCAGCTTGATCACTTGATTTACTCAGTGATGAAGAGCTTCATCAAACCCGGTGACAGTGCAGAGCATCTACCGCTCTGGCTTTAGTGATAATGTGGGTTTAGAATGATTAACATTTTTATAATTGTAACGAGTAATGATGCAGCACATAAACAGTGTATCAGAGTAAAAGTACTCACAAATAGTGGAAGCAGAAGAAAAAAAATCAAACTCCAGCAGATGCAGATACAGCATTTTAGTACCTGAATACAATAGTGAAGTAAAATCAAACTCCATTAGATACAGATACAGCATTTTAGCATTTAAGTACAGTAGTGAAGTAGTTCTACTTTGTTACTATACTTCTCTGAAAATCAACAACATGGACATTGATGGCTTGAAGAATCTCCATATTGTAAATGTATTATACCAGTTTTTCCTTTAAAACCACACTTATCTACCTACCTAAAAAATTAAACAAAGATGTCAACAAAAGTTGACAAAGTTTCTTTAAGGTTTGATCTGCAGTAAAACGTTGGTTTATTCATCTAAACAACAAGTACTCTCAGAAATTAAAGTATTTTATTAGGTAAAGAACCCATTTAAGGTCATTTCTTTAGGTTGAATTGAAACACAAAGCCAATAACCATTCAGGAACAATCCCAGTGTTTACTTCGGCTATGATCCAAGACATATACAAAAGGCTAATGCAGTTAGATGCCCATTCAAAAAGTCTGACCTTCAAATCAATTATTTGCCCAGCAAACGAGGGCAAAGGTCAGCAGGAGTACAGCCAAAAAGCATCACATCATCATTGGTGAGCCAGGCTCAGATCACACAAAAGAGCTTTCTGTATTAGCGGCCAATTTCCCTCTCTGGTTTCTCTGTCCCACCGCTGGGATATGGACAGATATTCCCCTGGCACCAGGCACAGGAAATGAGCACGGTCCAGTCCTAACAGACACCATAACAGACCATCATTACCTCAGCCATGTCTGCGTTTCCACCACACTCAATCACTCACTGGCCACACATGCCTACACAACCCCAGTCAAATAGAAAGTTTGAACATCAAAGGAGCGACTGTGTAACATCAATAATGACACTGTGGCTCACTGTATTTTACTGTAAATGTAATAAATGTAATAAGGAAGGGTGTGCTAAACGTGTGTCTCTACACCCAGCATGACCTCATGATGTCAGGAAAAGAGCACAGCCACAGCTGGGTATGCAGGTTTCTGCACGTATCATTTCCTTTACTAGAATACGAGCCAAGGATTTCCTGTATTTCACCAAGGTGGATCCCTTCAAGGTGGTCAATTAACACTGTTAACCCTTAAAGGAATATTCCAGTATTTCTTCAGCCCAATTTCTTTCTGCTGCATTTGTATCATAGGTCTTCCTCTGATTTTCACACATTCACCCTTGTCACATGAAAAACACCCACACCCACACCACACAAAGTTTTAAGGTATTGAGTGGAAGCATTAAATTATCCACTCTAGGAATAAATAAGCAAACAGTGCCTGCTGACACAGTAAACACCTCATCCAGCCAGATAAAAAATATGGTATTTTGTTTTTATGAGAAAAGCTCAAATTCTAATATAATTTGTACTGAAATGTGAATTCTGTCACAATTGCTTTTCTGTTCACATGGCCAATTTCAGTCAGATAATCACTGTATATGGTAATAGGCAGTGTTGTGTCAGTTCACTTTTAAAATGAACTATTTTAAAGTTCAGCATGTTCATAGTTCATTTTCAAAAAAGTTCACGGTTCCAGAAATGAACTAGTTGAGGATTATTTGGGTGGGCGGGCTCTCCATAAACCGGTTCTGGCTTTGCTGCTCATTCAGGCAATGGTACTCACAACAATGGTAATCACCTTCTATAATGTTTTCCTGGTACACACGTAACAATGTGGATTGAGTCATGTTAAATGCCCACAAAACTATGTAAATTCGATATCCCATTCCATTCCAACGTTTCTTTACACATTAAAAAAAAAAAAAAACATTTTAAAAAGGTGTTTGTTTTACTTTGCTTCACAGTAAACTTTGAAAATGAACATCATTTAAAAGGTTATTTGAGTGATGCCATACTAACACTTTTTGCTTTTACAAAGAAAATATTCCATCTCAATTTAAATCTTCTGCTTATTTACATATCTTTATTACAAACATGGTTATTTAGGATATCAAAAGTTAGGTTCTTCTATCACATCACCTTAAGAACAGTTTGAATCTTTAAAATCCATTTTACACTCAGACTGAAGCAATGGAAGATGTACACTAAAACAATAGTGCTATGCAATGTGATTTTAAATCTATACTTTGATTAATTCAGTGTTTGAGTTATCCATCATGATGCTTTTATGTCACAGACTGTGACAGAGCAAATATATGTAGTAGTATGGTGGGAAAAGTGGGGAAAAGAATTAACACAAAATTTAAATAATAAGTCTAAATAATGGAAATTGTAATGATTATATTAATTAGACATTTTAATTGTTGGTTTTGATTACATTTCGAAACCAACCAAATTTCCCAGCCGTAACTGAAAACAATAGTGCTTTGAGTTTACATCATTCATATGTGTGACAAATTATCCAGATATAAGATCACATCGACAGCGATTCATCAACACTGTTCTTGCAAAAGAAGGAAGCTAAATTGCACAAAATGTGTTGATGCACCTTTTTATTCTTGCACAATCGTACTGTCTCGGTCCCTTTTGAAAATAAAAACAAGGAATATCGTCACGTTCTGTTTTTGACTGAAGTTTCTGAAGTGCTTTACTCACCGGCCTGATATACAGTAGAAGAAAATGTGCGGTAGAATGAGATTAGTGAACATGCAGAATGCTGTAATCTGATTGACCCTGTGGACCGATGCGCTCTGGGAGATGGAGTTGCGCATGAGCTGATGCCTGTAATGACCATGACACAACTCCCACCCCGTCATATGTTTCTGGATCTAATGAAGGTAATGATGAGTGATGGTGATGAATGTCCCGTGATCAAAGATGATTAACAATAAATGGAAAATAACTGAAGATGAAACCATGTTGCTAAAAAGTCAAATGAGGATGGGAGCAAAAATGGGGTCAAATGATTGCTTTAAATAAGGCCAATGCATTCAATACACACACATACACATGCACACATACATACACACACACACACACATGCACACATGTTCTAAGACTGCTGGGTTGTTTTGTCTACTACCTAAAGGCTGGGTTTAACCTGTTTGGTCAGTTTGCTGTGTACAGGGAAGTTTTGGGGACATACAACCAGCCCAGTGGGTCTAGCTAATGGTTAGTTGGGACCATTGGCCAGGTTGTTGCTTTGGCACTGTTGGACCATTATGTTGGACTATTTTCACAATGTGAGCCAGTTATTTTTGGTTTTGAGTTGCCCAGCTGCCAACAGGATGTTGTTGGCTGGAAATAACTGGCTGGTACACATTTTCGACCCAGCAGTGACACTTGGATATAAAAACTCTGTTCCACTCATTCCACTACCCAAACAATTGATCAATCGCTCTGTGGTGGTCCTGCGGTGTGCTGACCACTACAGTCTGTAATTATAGACCTATAAAGTGCTCCGATAGGATCAGAGGAGCTAATCAAATAGACAATGACTTTAGAAACAAGCAGTCATACGTTTCTCACTGGACTGTGTATAAGGGTAACTCATGACCCAGCCTGATGGGCTATTAATATAAACAGCAATACTTGGTAAGTTTAACTCCTCATTGGTCATGTTCCTTATTACCCAGTTCTGGCTTGTGGAAATGACTGAAACTGTCTGGGTTTCAACCCAACATTTTATATAGTGCATGTTTGTGCCCACAAACAATCCTAAACATCTGTACATAAAACGTTAAATCTTTCCAGATGATTTTTCCTAGCCTGTTGTGGAACTCTGAATAAACCAGGTCAACTAAAACAACTAGAAAATTATTAGTTCATCCTAAAATATAAATAAATACTTATATTAGTTGTATTTAAATAAAAAATGTACTTTAAAATCAGTTAAACACAACATCCATTTACTTTAAATCAATTTCTGAACTGTTAGAAGTACTTTTTTGCTCTTAATGAGGTTTTATTAGACTTTTACATTATTAATATCAGAGGGAAATTATTTCACTACAGTGGAAGTAAAAATACACAAATAAAGAACGTCAACTTGAAATGTCTCATTACCGTAACATCTTATGCATCTTAAACACATGTCTAAACATAATAACATATAATTATACAAACTGAACAGATTGAATGTATCCACACAACATGTGTAACCTCCTCTACCTAACAGCTAGCTTACTATGGTCATTTATAATCCAATCAGCAACATTTAACCTGAAAACTTGAAACACCTAACTTTCCCATCAAAAATACACTAATTATCCACTACACCACACACTCTTCATGGGGTCATCAGCTTGGCACCTCCCTTCATCAGTCTTAACGTCCACAACACCTCCAGAATGCTAAAAACATTAGCTATTTCATGTAGCAGCATTAAACTGAGTGTATTCACGTCCACACAGTCCCATGAGAGGACATGCCATGTTATGTAAGGCAAATGAAACCATACATGGTATGATACAACTTGCTACAAAAGAAAAAAAAAATCATCAGTCCAACCAAATACAGCTAAACTAAGAAAAACAATTAAGAAACCACTTTAGTTTCTGAATCAGTTTCTCAAGAGTTCAGAAATCAATATTTGGTGGAATAACCCTGGTTTTTAATCACAGTTTTCATGCATCTTGGCATGTTCTCCTCCACCAGTCTTACACACTGCTTTTGGATAACTTTATGCCACCACTGGTGCAAAACTTCAAGCAGTTCAGCTTGGTTTGATGGCTTGTGATCATCCATCTTCCTCTTCATTACATTCCAGAGGTTTTCAATTTGGTAAAATCATAGAAACTCAGCTGTTTATACGATATTTCACATTTGTGTGGCTCATTTAAGTGTAAATATTAGTAGACAATGTACCTCCTGAGATTTCATTTAAACAATAGACTTGTGGATATAATTTTTAGTTTTACAAAGAAAGTACTCATAAATATGAACACATTTGAGGTTTGGTTTAGCAATGGAAATATTTTGTTATTATAGAGAAAATTATCTAAATCAGTTTTTCTACCATATTACAGAACCTCATCAAGCAGGTGGTCTCAAAGTTTTTTTTTGTTTGTTTTGTTTTGGGTTGAGAGTGTTCCAGACAAAACTCTTGATGTGTTAAATGACCCATGCACGACCTCTCATTTGAATGGTATAAACATTTTACCGTGGAACACTGAATAAACCAAGCCTGAATTCGCTTCTGCAGAAACTGTGACTAAACTGCCTGCTCTGAGATTACACGCGCAAGTGAGTCACGTTCTGCATGATCCTTCAGCTGAAATACAATTTATTCACGTGGTTCAGATGACCAGACCACCTCGCATTAAAGCGCCTCAAATCTACTGAGACCCGTCGTGACGCACGAGGATGCGAGCACGAGCGGCGCGCGGTATAAATGAAGAGTCGGAGGACGGGCTGGAGAAGAAGGACATTGCGTAACAGCAGAACCGCACTTTCAGCTGGACAGGAGGGTTTCAGCACCTCGGACAGCACCGCCACCACCATCAGAACCAGGTACCACCACCACGATCACACTTTATTTCACTACAGTCTGCTGAATATAAGTTCTTATATTTTTTTTTAGAGCCAGGTACTCGATAATGGAGAACAACAATTTAAGCCTCAAAAAACGATTGAATTTGTGTGAGTTTCTCTTTCAAATGTATTATTATCCAGAGGAACCATTCAATGATTCAATGATCAAATAATGCATTTTCATGCATATTGGCATTTTCTCCTCTAATAGTCTTACACTCTGCTTTTTGATAAATGTATGAAACTCCTGGCACAAAAAATAAGCAGTTCAGCTTGGTTTGATGGCAAACCATTCAATGATTGAATGTGATTCGTCATTTACATCGTGGACCAATACAAGTTTTATATTTTACATTTCTATATCTTCTATTTCTTCATTCTTACATATTTTATTTTAAGGTGACTGAATGGTAATAGTAATAGTTATAATTAAGTTAAGAGCTTAAATATATAAAATATTCTGCCGTCGCACCAAAGTTTTTTTCGGTACTACATAAATCCATTTCAAACCCAAAGATCTCAAGGATTCATGATGTGGAGGTTCTTTAAAATATACTACAATGTCTCTTCAACAGACAAACACAAGGGTTTTTTAAAGGAACCAAAATGGAACAACAATGCTAGTGGTTTTTCAGTGAAGGTAATAGTTTTATAGCACCAGGAAAACAATACTGAATGCTTAATTGTTATTCTGCCATATAGAAATAAGTTGGTTCTACTCTTCAAGATCTACAAGATCGCTTGTTGAAAGAAACACGTGCTGATTCTCTAAAACTTCTACAGTAATGAAACCGTGCTAGACCCTTAAATATGTTCTTTAATTTTTCTTCATCTTCAATAACAAAAAAGCAATGGTTATAAAGAGTCAATGCAACTCAAAACTCTCTCACGTTCTTCTATCTGTGTAATCCAGTCTAGAAGTGAAGAAAGCCATGGCATGGTTGAGCAGTGGTCAGCTGGTGCTGGTGTTTCTCTGCTGCGTGCTTTGCTGTAGGTCTACAGCGCTTCCAGCCATCTCCACATACTCAGCTATGAGGTAAAAGCTCCAGCGTATCTCCAGCGCGCAAGCTACGCTACTACTCATCAATATGTGCATTTAATGTGTTCACGTGCGTTTCGTGAACATTTTGTTTTCTTTGTTTTTGGTGCATTAAAAAACAACCTGAGCTCACTGTCGGTATTTGTAAAAAAAATTAAAAATGTGTAAATGGCAATTAATAATAAAAAAATCAGAATAACTGACAATTCACTATTTAAAATTAGCACTAATAGCCTACCTTAGCTGAAACAGTGATTAAGGCTAGTGGGTACGTGAAGCATCTCTAAAATAGACATAATTAGGAGAATTGTCATGAAAGTACACAGCACAAACACCAGTGTTATATAAAATTGTTAATTTTAACTCTTTTGAAGTGTTTATATAATTCTCACTGGGCTAGAGTTAATTCAGCACAGTCAACAGTGTTAGAAGTGTAACTCAATTTCAATGTTGATCTATTAACTCTCATAGCGTTAAAGGATAAAACTTCGATCAGAGTTTTTACACTCCCTCAGTATTGGTTGTATTTTCTCTAGAGTTAAATTAAAACTGAATTAAGAACAAATTATATAAATAAAGTGGATTACCACAATACTGCTAGTTTGTTAACTTAAAAAGCCAGCTGAACGTAATTATAATTTAATATACTTTAAAATGGCTCGTGACAGAAATGCTAAGCTATCTGAAGCTAGTTAGACAGATAACTGCTAATATTTCAACAAAAAGGGTCTTATACAATTTATGTGTAGTTCCTGTGTAGTTACTGTACACTTGCTAAAATATAAATTAACAACAGAATATTCTATGAAATTAGTATCTAAATTGATTTTATTACCTTAGTGGCCTTTAGACGCTCAATAAAATGACCCGCTTCTTCTGTCAGGTGCCAGGTTATTTACATACAATACTAACCACCCACTTCAGTCAGATTTTAACACTACCAGTGCAGAGAACATGTAGCTCTGAAACCAACTTTCACTGAAGTAGGTAACTCAAATTCAACTGAAATTCAACACTAGTGTTTTTGCTGTGTAATTTTGGAGCATTTATTTTATAATTTGGAGTTTACATTTCAATAATCAATTGTGTTTAATATCAACATCAGGATACAGATATTCAACAGCTATATTACGTTTTTTGCCCACTTCGTTTACATGCTTGTACATGTTCCTGTAGATAAGTTGTAGGTGTTATTTTGGGCTTTTAGTTTGACAGTGGGTGGTAAAGGATCTAAAATGTTTGAGAAGCACTGATTTAGGATATCCAGATGTCCCACCTGCACTTTAAGGAGCATGTTCTAATATGGTGCATTTTTGTATTTTGTATTTTTCCCTTAAAATAAACACTACTCGTCACTGATTCTGCTCCATGTGTGTATATAGTCTTGCTTCAGATCTTCTCCTGTACCGTAGTTTCTTCTGTATTATAAATGCTGACTACATGATTCTCCTCTCCATCAGCAGATCTGGATCTCTGAACGGTGATGGGGAAGGATCGTGGCCGGTTGATCCGTCCCAGGATGTTGAGGTGTATAAACTTCTGTATGAAATCGCCAACACGGTTGAAAGGTATCCAATCAGTTCTGTTTATAATCCGGTATCTGTAGATTGTCTGTCGGCGCTTTTGTGCAGAAATCTTTATCTCTAATCAATTAATTAATCGGAATCTCTCATGGCCTGCAGACCATCAAGACACGCGGACGGACTTTTCACGAGCGGATACAGTAAACTGCTGGGACAGCTTTCAGCCAAAGAATACCTCGAGTCTTTACTGTCCAAGCGCGTGAGGTAGATATTTCTATTAGTAATATATATATATATATATATATATATATATATATATATATATATATATATATATATATATATATATATATATATATATATATATATATATATATATATAGTATTGATTGCAAGTGTGTTCAAAGCTAGTCTTTTGATTGATAGTCAATAGAGAGACTTTTTGCGTTGTTTTTTTTTTGTTGTTTTTTTGCGTTTTGGGGAAAAAAAGAAAACTTTTTAAATGATTTAAATCTGTAAACCTAAAAGTGTTTGTCTTCTCCTGCAAAGGTACAGATTGTGATTCTATAGTATTGAAATGTAAACAGTCTAAAGTCTCACACTAACATCATTAGATTTAATGTCAGGGTTCATACACTTTTTAACCAATACATTTCCATGAGTTTTTAATGACTTTTCCATGCCTTCAAGGCAAATTTTCATGACAATACGATTTTTAAAAAATAACTGCAGACATGGACAATAAAACCAAAAATTAACTAAAACTATAATCTAAACTCATTATAGTTGGCCTAAAATTAATCTGACACACAATCTTTAATAATAAAATTTGTGTGAGATCCTGAGATCTCCACTGTGTAAGGCTAAATTACTGAATTAACTGAGCTGACATATTTGTTAGCTCCAAATAGATTTTCTCCATCGATAAACTGAAACACAAAGATTTGTAGAGCAAATTTCTATGACTTTTTCAAAACTTTCTAGGTATTTTTTTTTAATAAAATATGAATCCAATACTTACCACTGCAGTCAACATATTTCTATTGTCTTTCTACCTGCCAAATACCTTTTGCTTATTACAGTAGTCAATATTCAGAGAAATGTCAATAATCTATATAAATTCATATTTACAGCCCTTATTTTTAGCTTTGAAACAGTTAGTATATGTCAGGTTAATGATGTTGGTTATAACCTGGTGATTTCTGTTTAGCAGTGATGAACTGGATGCAGAACAGATGCGGATGAAGCGCCACTCGGATGCAGTTTTCACAGATAACTATAGCCGCTACCGCAAACAGATGGCAGCCAAGAAATACCTCAACTCAGTTTTAGCAGGGAAGAGGAGGTAAGAGTTTTTCAGTCACTACTCCAAATGAACTGCATGAGCTGGTGGGAATCACTTCTAACACTTGCACGCTAATGCAATCCAAAGTTTATTCATTAGTGATGGTTTGGTTTGAACATATAATATTACACCTATGATACATATATTTAATTTACCCCAAAATGTAGCCAAATTACTCAGACCTACATAGTTCTGAGGATTATACTAAAGTGACTAGGCTAATGTAAACACATATGTTTGAAGAACCTTCATATTTAGTAATGGTTTTATACCAATTTAAAGCTTTTCCTAGAAAGTCCACATTATATAAAGGTTCTAGGATGAACCCACGTATTAGGAAATGGTTCTTTACCATTCTTAGAACCTTTATACAATGTGAAGGTTCAAGAAATAATTGTTTAAAGAATTTTAACGAGTAACATATTTACATTATATGACCCTACATATACTGTAAAGTTTCTGAGGCAACACATGAGCTCTATACCCATTTAAGAGTCCAATCGGGACCAAACTAATGCTGTGAAAGGTATAGAATGATCTCCTAAAGTAGTACTGAACACTATATATTGAACACCATATAATTCAATGGGTATACAGCAAGTTAAGCAACCTAAGCATCTCTTTGAACCTCAGCATTCTAGGAACAGCTCATCATCTGATATAAAACCTTTACATTATATAAGAGCTCTCTAGCTTCTCTAGCCGATGAAAATCTTTTTAGCAAATGAACTACAAGGAACCCTTAAACTACCAATTTTTTTTTTACAATTTAAGGTTGATCTAAACCTCCACAAAATTCCGAAAAGCATATAGCATTCTCGTATGATCATCATTATGATAAATGATGAAATTATGAAAGGTTTTTAAACATTAAAACATAATTTTACACAAGCTGTTTTCTACAGAGCCACCCACTAAAAGTAATTTTCTATGGCATAAATGTTCAGTCCAATAAGCTGGGGCATACCTAATTACTGTTACTTGGTTGATTTGGCCATGGTCTTTAAAAAGCTTCTTAAATTCCATTGTGGCATCTTTAATTTTAAGCATGTAAAGAAGTGAGGCCTGTTTACAAGAAAGTATACAAGATTCAAACCTTACACACAAAATAAAAAAAAATCACTGATTGTCTACATTTGGGGTAAATGAGGACAGTTCTGGAACAGGAAAACTAATTATTTTGCTAAACTATCACTTCCAAGGCTTTCTGCTTCTTAACACCCTCCTTCTGGGCTCCTTCCACAGCCCAGAAGATGCTCTAACCCTGCCTAACCAGTCCAAAAGCACTGAAAGCTCCTTACAGCAGAGCTATGAGGACCCCGTTGACCAGCTCCTTCAGCAACTCCCGCTAGTATGACGGCTCCTCTCCAGAGTTAGTCATTTAACCTTTTATTAACCTTTTTATTTTTTACCTTTCTATTTCTGCGAGCATGCTGTTCTGATGAATCTGTGTAATGGGTGATGAGCGGTGAAATTCTGATCTGCTACAGGCACTTGTTGCTTTCCTCGTCCCTCGCACTGTTAAAAAAAATCATTCAAAAATGTTCAAATGATTACTACAAAAAAACTAAACATGCAAAATGACAGTCAAACGCACATAAAAAAAATCTGGTGTAAGGGTTCCAGAAAATGTCTGTATATCAGAGTTTTGTATACTATTAAAAATAATTCCAGTTATATCAGAGTTTTGTTTTTTCTTTTTCAATAAAAATTGGAAAACGCAAATCCAGAGCATGAATGAGTTGTTGATGATCTATATGTGTAAATACATTTAATTGATATTTATGGTTTGTGTATTGCTTCTTCAATCATCACAATTGTTAATCTCTCCTGCTGTTTTCCTTCCAGAACCCCAAGGTGACAAAGGCTGTGCCATTTCAAGCTGTCAACACCATCTTCATCCTCACCTGAGACTATTTATTATTATTTATTTATTCTGACATTATCGCAACTGACTGCCATAACCCATAACAAACGAGTATTCAAATGTATATTAATATGCAGTACGGAAATACGTCACTGTTTGAGTTGTGTAACAAAGCCGAACATTATTTATTGAAAAGCTATTTTTGAAGTTGCTTCTCATTGCTGCAATCAACACATATCAACATATAAAACAATAAAAAATATCAAAATTTATATTAAAAAACAGTTTGTTCAGTTTGTTCAGATCATTACCAGAGTAATTCAAGAATGCTCTAGATTTAAAAAATTAAAGGTTGCTAAATGACACTTAGTTAAAAAAAACTTGGGTAAAGCATTTACAGAAGCCATCTGAAGATTCTTCAGGAGAACAAAAGTGACTCTTCATCCAAATGTGGAAGAAAAACCCCTAAAGTGGGAGCATTCTACTACTGTACCCTGTGTAAATGTTCTTTAAACCTTACATTAGTTTCATCTTGTACTTATGAGCTTAGAATAATGTACTGTAATTCATATAAATTAGACTTTTGAGTTGTGTAGAGCTTTTGAAAGTCCTTCTTATATTTACAGATTTTTTTCTTTAAAGAATCAGCCATTTATTTAAAGAGCTAAAATGATCTATTTTTGCATGTATTGTTCAGGGAAAGATGATTAATTGGTACACTATAAAACATAATAAGTTAAGTGAACTTAAATTGTTAACTTAATTGTTAAGTAAATTAAGTAAACTGAAATTACTTTATTTATGTTTACATTGAACAAACATTGGTCTTCATGTCTGGATCTTAAATCCACTTCTTTTAATTCTTGGTAGGTGTGACAATAAGCAGCTAGTTAATTAACTCAATTGTTTCCTTTAACTTCCGGCAAGAACAAAATTCAGCACTGGAAACTGCAGTCAAGGTCCAGATTTTAAAACCTGCCCCGAGAGGGCAACAGGGAGAGAAATTAAGCACAGTTTACAAATAAAAGACTTAATTCTGTCAAGTGACATGTATTGATGGCATATATCTACATTAGTGCCTTAGTGGCCACTATAGCATTCATCCCCCATATACAGCTCTGGAAAAAATGAAGAGACCACTTCAGTTTCTGGAACAGTTTCTCTGATTTTGCTATTTAAACATTGTTTATTCTATAAACCACGATGTTGTTATTCTAACGAACAACATTCCTCCCAAATGCCAAATAAAAAAAATGTCATGTAGAGCATTTATTTGCAGAAAATGAGAAATGTCTGAAATAACAAAAAGATGCAGAGCTTTCAGACCTCAAATAATGCAAAGAAAACAAATTCTTATTCATAAAGTTAGAGTTCAAAAATCAATATTTGGTGGAATAACCCTGGTTTTTAACCACAGTTTTCATGCATCTTGGCATGTTCTTCTCCACCAGTCTTACACACTGCTTTTGGACTTTGGACTTTTATGCCACTCCTGGTGCAAAAATTCAAGCAGTTCAGCTTGGTTTGATGGCTTGTGATCATCCATCTTCCTCTTGATTATATTCTAGAGTTTTTTTAATTTGGTCAAATCAAAGAAACTCATCATTTTTAAGTGGGCTCTTATTTTGTTTTCAGAGCTGTAGTTATTCTCAGCAGCAGAGAAAGGGTTAACTTTGCTCTTAACTTACTCAGCAGCTGTACCATAATACAAAATCCAAGTAAACACATATGGAATGACTATACACTGATGGGGAGTAAAAACTCAAAATCTCAAAATATTGATCTCTCCCATTTTTAAGTAAGTTTAACTTCATTAAATAAAAGGGACAGGTCGATTTTACTGTGTATATATTAGAATATTTACATTATATTGAGCTTCTTTAAATTTGTGGTCATTGGTGTACCCCATCATGTGGGAGACTGGGGTTTAATTCCCAATCTGGGTGACTGCTGTACTGCTGTACACTAATAAGAGTCCATGGGCAAGACTCCTAACACTACATTGGCCCAACTCTGTAACAGGAATAACCTTGTAAGTTACTCTGGATAAGAGCCTCAGCTAAAATTAAATAAATGTAAAGGTTATACAAATTTTAAAAAGGTTTTCTACAATATCACATCTATATTACAAAAGGCATTCTAGTTTATGAATCACTTCAAAAAACTTCACTGGCCCTTTATTTTTAGGAATTTTAGCTTGAATCCCATCTGCATTTAACCCACACTCCCCTGAGTGTGTACAGTATGTGTGTGTACAGATGTTGTGGTGGGAGTGCTGGGCTGAAGCTGAGCCACTGACAGCTGCTAGTTCAGTGTGTGTGGTCTCCATGCAGTTAAAGAATGGCAAGTGTGTGTCACCCCATCTTGTGGGACATGTATCTTCATTATTTGGAAGATGTGTTTGGAACACTGCCATTTGCCTTCTCTGTACCGAGGGCTGGGAATAAAGCAGAAATTGACTAAACGTCACATGGGATCCAGTGGTGTGGTCAGTGAAGTGGAGCTCTAGATGACCAACAGTCATGGGGAGCTGGAGAAAAGCAAGTATTATCTACGATTATCAGAGCAAAGCAACAACTGACTCAATTACATAAAATAAGATTATATGATAACATCCTCATTTTCAATGTCAGGCTACAGAAAACATTTCTTCTATTGTTCTTCTTGGACAGTTCTAAGTGAATATTTTACTGGGGTAGAACCTAAGTGGTCAACGTGGTTATTCTTGGATATATGTATAGTCTTATCAACCCCCTTCAACTAAAATATGTATTTTAACTTCTATATTATCTTTTGTATTTTGTTCATTTTTTAAGACCAGGACATACAGTATTAGAAAAAAAAAAAGTTGGGAAAATGGAAAAAGTTTCATTGGTATGCATTACTTTTTTGGCTTTTTGTGAATGTTCTTTACACTTTACAGAAAATGTATAGAAACCATTCTTTACTACAAGTCATGCAAAAGTGTTTTTCATGGAGGTACGACCTCTGGAGAAAAATGTAGCTAAGCTTTAAACCTTTGCATATTCTGATAGTCAGTTGAACTTTTAAAAGCTACTTTAAAGTCTATAGTCACTTTACTTAGATGGTTCTTTGGATGTTTTGACAAGACCCAAAAGTGAGCATGCTTGGCTAGTATTACGATCATTTTTTAGATTAGAAATTAAAAGGACTAACCTTTACATCATGTGGTGATTCTTCAAACTTTTACAGAACATTTTCTGTAAAACATCATATTGCATTAAAGGAACTTGTTGTTTATAATCAGTAATTGAAAGACTTTTACATAATGGGCTGGCTTTTTAAACATTTAAAAGTTTCTTCAAAACCTTAGATTTGCATTGGTGACATTACATTACATTACATTTGGCAGACGCTTTTGTCTAAAGCGACTTACAATAGTGATGTACATAGAGTAATAGAAGTTTGTGTATGTGACTCTTTGACAGAACCTGAAAAGTTTTATTATTTTTTTTGATATACGTTATTATATTAAAAAAAAAAACATCGTAATACATTTTGGGTCTTATTAACGCTTCCTGTATCTAGCTCATTATCAGCTCAATTTACTCTTTTATGGTCAAATCTGAACAAAGCTCTAATACTCTTCCACAGTCCTTTAGTGTTGTGATCACTTCCACACTAATGCCAGCAGAGGGCATCATTTAGATCATAACATTTGAAACCCATCCTAAATTCCTAAATGCTTAACAAAGTGCTGACTTATTCTGATTCACTGATCACTGACAACTAATAACAGACAGCTTGAGATAGCACTGATGTTTTTGCAGCATAAATAAAAAGTAAATGTTGTATACATGTGGAGACAAAGCAAACTTGAGTAAATGTTTCTTATTACTGAACACAATGTGCACGCAAGGATGAAAGAATGAAGAAAGCATGTTTAAAAAAAGTGCATTTGAAGGTGATTCACCTGCATAACAACTGGAATCAAACCAAACAAAACAAAACAAATGGGTCCAATGAAATGAATTTGGAGATTTTATGAATCATGGAACTTCCCCTAATCAATCAGAGAAGTGAATCATTGTAAGGTGAGAAGTGAACACCTTTACAGTTCAATGCTCTTTTCAATTAGATATCATTTATGCATAGTAAGGCTATAGAAACCTGTCATTCATGCAAATAATCCAGGATATGAAGACTTGTTGTTTATGCACAGTGAGGTTACTGTGAGGGTATTGCGTGCAGTTTGGGTGTAGTCAATTCTTAAAGGCAAGTCAGTTTAGATGACGGCCAGGGAAGTTATTTACAGTCAAGCACCAGTTTGATTGGGGAGAGAGCAAAATGCTGGGAAAAAAATCTTGGATTACCATTTAAAACACATTTTAAAATAATGAAAAAATTGAAAATCTTAAAAAATAACTTGTAGCATTTGGCTCCATAGCACTATCCTGATGTGATTAGTTTCTCAAGGGGTCCTGGGGTAATTTTCTCTTTAATAGGGGGTCCACTGTTATTTCATACCCATCTGGAACGACCATGTATACATTTTTCTCAGACGTCCTCTGAGAAAATTACAGGTTGAATTATCTACTGTTTTTCACTGAACTCTGTGGTCTTCCGGTAATATTTTAGTCCCATCCGGACGCACATCTCTGAGTTTCGTCACCTCATGTTTAATAAAATAGTGTTTTCAAAGAGATTCACATAAACACAACAGCGAGTGGAAATGGAGGAGCTACTGAATGCAACGTCACATGACTGAAAAAAAAAAATCACTGGTCCTCTTTTTTTTTTTTTTTCAATTGCAGTTCAGATGCAAGAGCTTCATCACTGAGTAGAAGTGTGGAATACTTTTCACAGAGGTCCCCCTGAGAAATTAATCCTGTCCAGATATGGCTCACGATGCACAAAAAATACATGATTTCTTTTTTATTATTATTAAATATATTTTCCATAACTCAGCTGTCATTGTATCTCTTCCAAGTATATGGTGACAGTATGGCAACAGGGCCTGAAGGAGACGCTGTTGCTTCTGTAATAATCTATCAATGACTTTCAACCCTTACTGGTGGAAGGAACCAGTAAAGCATTATTAACCTGTTGAATCGATGGTATCTTGCTAAATTTTACTAAATGTGTTTTGAAGACTAATGTGAGCAGCTTTTTTTTTATCTTACAGGATATCTTGAAGCAATGTGTTGCTGCAAGGTCAAATCCAAATCAAATCAAATGTATTGTCATATCCCAGATCAATAAAGGTGTACAGGTGAGTGAAAAACTTGAATGGAAGTTCCCACTAGTATGCAAAGAACAATATTTACAACATAGAGAAGAATACATAAACTAAAATTGAAAAAATACAATTAACTTATTAATATACACAATAACATAGCATTGTAATATCTACTGAAATGTAGATTTTACGATGCTATATAAATGTGCAAACAATCTAGAGTATATTTGTGTAAATGCAGAGATAGTCCAGTAGGTGACAGAATAACCATGAGTAAAGTGCATGTTACAGAGTGAGCTATGTGGGAAGTACAGGTACTACTAAAAAATAGCAGTAAAAGACAATCTTTATGGCTAGTGACGGGCAAATGGTCTAAAGGACCAAATAAAAAACAGCAGAAGTCCGGACATTTCTCCCTTTCCCGTCACATTATTTTGTAATATTAAATTACCACTTAAAACAATAAACACAGCCTCTCATCAGAAGTATAAGCCTATTCACAAAACACACTGTAACGGGCGAGCAGAAGGGAGGCGGACGTTTAAGCGGGTAAGACATATACTTTAATAAATAACAAATAAACAAATAAACAAACAGGGGAATAACGAATATAAATATGTACATAAACAAACAGGGAAAACAAACAAAGAGCTAAACTAAACAGATAAGCACAAACCAAGGATAGGGAATATATACAAAGGAATAATACGTAAATATATACAAAATAAACAAAGAAACAAACAAGAACTAAACGTGATTAGAAATATACAAGAAATAAAGGGAACTAGAAATAAGCAAGAAACAAGCAGAGCGTGACGAAACCGTGAATAAACAATAGCTAACGTGGCGAGACAAAACGACAGAGGAAGGTGCAAAGACCGACAGCAAACGTAGACTAACAGGTACTATTTATACTAAACATGAAACAATGAACACCTGGGGAGACAGGTAACGAGGGGCGGAGCTACAAATTGGACACACGTGATGGAAAAGTACTAGAGAAACACACTAGGAAACGGGGAAAACACAGGAAAACATAGCGAGGGCGTAACAGAAGCCCCTCCCTAAATGCGCAGCTCCCGAGGCGCGTAAAAACGAACCCCGGGGGCCGGCGGCGGGGAGAGGCCGGGAAACACAAGAGACGAGACCGGGGACTTGACTTGAGACAAAACAGGAGATGGGACAGAAGACTTGACAAAGAAAGGAGACGGAACAGGGGACGTGACTGGAGACTGGACATTGGGCATAAACGGAGACTGGACATTAGACTGTACACTGGACGAGACACGAGACTGGACGGGGAACTGGACAGGGGACGATGACTGGACGTGAGACATGACAGGTGACTGGACAGGACTAGACATGGGAACGGGAACGAAAACATTGACAGGAACAGACACGAAGACGGTGACAGGAACAGGCACAGAAAAACCAGACAAGACAGGAACAGGAACACATACAGACACGGGGACCAGAACAGGAAGTGACATGGGAACCAAATAAACTTGGGGATGCCCAGGACCGGCTAAAGTCTGTGGGGTAGTCCGTGGAGCCAGCCTGGGCAAAGTTCTTGGGCTGGAGTCCGGGGGCCTTGGGGCAGACCTGGGCACATGGGGCTTGGGGCGAAACTTAGTCCTGGGTGCCGGGATGGGCTTGGGTGTGGTGACGGGCCTCGCTGGTGACGCGACGGCTTGGGCAGCAGAAGCTGGAGGCGCGGCGACTCGGGCAGCAGGAGCTGGCGGTGCGGCGACTCGGGCAGCAGGAGCTGGCGGTGCGGCGTCTCGGGCAGCAGGAGCTGGCGGCGCGGCGTCTCGGGCAGCAGGAGCTGGCGTCGCGGCGACTAGAGCAGCTGGGGCTGGTGGCGTGACGACGAGCATCGCTGGCGTCGGCGCTGGAGCGGTAGGCACCGCTGGCATAGGAGCATGGACGGTGGGCACTGCTGGCATCGGCACATGGGCAGTGGACACCGCTGGCACAGGAACATGGACGGTGGGCACCGCTGGCATCGGCACATGGGCGGTGGGCACCGCTGGCACAGGAACATGGGCGATGTCTGGCACCGCTGGCATCGTAGCAGGAGCGGTGGACATCGCTGGCACAGGAACATGGACGGTGTCTGGCACCGCTGGCATCATAGCAGGTGCGGTGGACATCGCTGGCATCGTAGCAGGAGCGGTGGACATCGCTGGCATCGTAGCAGGAGCGGTGGGCACCGCTGGCACCGGAACATAGGCGGTGGGCACCGCTGGCACAGGAACATTGGCGGTGGGCACCACTGGCACAGGAACATTGGCGGTGGGCACCTCTGGCACAGGAACATAGGCGGTGGGCACCGCTGGCACAGGAACATTGGCGGTGGGCACCGCTGGCACAGGAACATTGGCGGTGGGCACCGCTGGCACAGGAACATTGGCGGTGGGCACCGCTGGCACAGGAACATAGGCGGTGGGCACCTCTGGCACAGGAACATAGGCGGTGGGCACCGCTGGCACAGGAACATTGGCGGTGGGCACCGCTGGCACAGGAACATTGGTGGTGGGCACCGCTGGCACAGGAACATTGGTGGTGGGCACCGCTGGCACAGGAACATTGGCGGTGGGCACCGCTGGCACAGGAACATTAGCGGTGGCGGGCACCGCTGACACAGGAACACTCACATGAACAGACTTGGACCCTTGGGCTGTAGGTATCTGTGTGACGACTCGGGCTGCTGAAGACTGCACGGAGACTTGACTTAATTTCACAGCAGCGTATTCAGGTTCCGGGGTGGCAGTAGCAGTACAGTGTAGCGCCGTTGTCATGGGAACCCCGGAGCGAAGATCTGCTGCCGCAGCGGGTGACTGGAAGCGCTGCTCGGCGGCCGCCGTGGAAGCTGGGTCTGCAGCCGTAGAAGATGCGGGAGCTGTAGCAGCCAGAGAAACTTGACCCGTGGAAGCAGGAGATGCTAACTGCGTTAGCCGCGTAGCCGTGGGGATGCCTGGAGCTGCAGCCGCTGGAGAAGCTAGCTGCGTTAGCCGCGTAGCCGTGGGGATGCCTGGAGCTGCAGCCGCTGGAGATGCTAGCTGCGTTAGCCGCGTAGCCGTGGGGAAGCCTCGAGCTGCAGCCGCCGGAGGAGCTAGCTGGTTAGCCTCAGAAGCTAGCTGCGGAGCCGACGAGGTGGAGCGCGCCCTGGGAGGCGGGTGGAGGATAGCCTCCGCAAGCGGCGGCAAGCGGGCTCTCATCGGACAGTACAACTCGTCCTCCGAACTGGACGCGGCTGCGAGGAGGTCCACGTAATCCCAGAAATAGTCCTCACAGTCCGCGTTTCTGCCCGCCTTGCCTACCTCGCGGTTCGGAGCGAGGCCGATGGCCCCAACCGTTAGCCCCCCCCCCCAAGAAAATCCTCAGAATTTTGGGACCTCTTAGAACGCCTAGCCCGAGGCCTTCTCCGGCCTCGAGGCCTCGGGTTTTCCTGCGCCGAGGTCCCAAAGGGGGCATGACGGATGGCCAGCCCGGATCCAACCCAAGGGTTTCCCGCATAAACGTCCATTGCGGTCGGTCTTTCTGTAACGGGCGAGCAGAAGGGAGGCGGACGTTTAAGCGGGTAAGACATATACTTTAATAAATAACAAATAAACAAATAAACAAACAGGGGAATAACGAATATAAATATGTACATAAACAAACAGGGAAAACAAACAAAGAGCTAAACTAAACAGATAAGCACAAACCAAGGATAGGGAATATATACAAAGGAATAATACGTAAATATATACAAAATAAACAAAGAAACAAACAAGAACTAAACGTGATTAGAAATATACAAGAAATAAAGGGAACTAGAAATAAGCAAGAAACAAGCAGAGCGTGACGAAACCGTGAATAAACAATAGCTAACGTGGCGAGACAAAACGACAGAGGAAGGTGCAAAGACCGACAGCAAACGTAGACTAACAGGTACTATTTATACTAAACATGAAACAATGAACACCTGGGGAGACAGGTAACGAGGGGCGGAGCTACAAATTGGACACACGTGATGGAAAAGTACTAGAGAAACACACTAGGAAACGGGGAAAACACAGGAAAACATAGCGAGGGCGTAACACACACATCCCTTAACATAGGTGTAGCACAGCATCTGCTACTATCAGAGAAGAAGAACCCCATAACTCTATTTTTAGGCAGTGTATATAAAAAGTAGCCCCTTCTTTAGAGCATACCGCACAGGTAAATGGAATATATTACAAATTATTACAATTTACAAAAGCAGTACCAATTGCAAACATGAGATGCAATTGTGCACACAAAATTAACATACATTTCCTCTTTCCAGGTTCTTTCTCTCCCATTTCTATCCTTATAGAGTGGATGGATTTACCCAGGTAAGTATAGCTTAGAAGTTAGTACTAGTACTAGTACTCTTCTGGAACCCAGCATGCAGGTAAATATGGGCAGTGCTAGATTGAAACATTTAAGTATATACAGATCTGTAAAAAAAAAAAAAATAAGAGACCACTTAAAAAGTATGATTTTCTTTGATTTTACCAAATTGAAAACCTCTGGAATATAATCAAGAGGAAAATGGATGATCACAAGCCATCAAAACAAGCTGACCTGCTTGAAATTTTGAACCAGGAGTGACATAAAGTTATCCAAAAGTAGTGTGTAAGACTGGTGGAGGAGAACATGCCAAGATCCATTATTATCCATTATTATCTAGTTATTCCACCAAATATTGATTTCTGAACTGAAGAAAATGTATGAATATGAACTTGATTTCTTTGCATTATTTGAGGCTAGGCAAGGGAAGAGAAGTTTATAGAATTAAACAACAATGTTCATTTTACTTAAACATATACCTTTAAATAGCAAAATCAGAGAAACTGAATCAGAAACTGAAGTGTTTTTTTCATTTTTTTTTCCAGAGCTGTACATGATTGCCTATGTTGGTAATGTGAAAGGGTTACCATACATGATTACACAAGGGTTTCCCATGAATGCCCAAATATATGCCAAAGGATGCCATTTGAAACAAGCATGGTACTAGAGACTCCATTCAATTGTGCAGTTACCCCCCAATTTTTTTTCTAATGTTCTAATCATTAACACATTTTCTGACAATAATGGCTCAACCATATGTCTATCTCTAACAATTATAATTCACCACTGGCATATAGGTCTTGGAATGTAAAAGTTATTTGATGGTTCGGCATCTTTGAACTGGGCTGTTTTGGAACAAACAGAGGAAAACACATCTCACACACCCTGACCTGCTGCCACTGACCTGATCATCAGGAAATCCACAGGGAGAAATCCTAAAGAAGTCCATTCCCATTGAAAGTAAAACACCCCGAATCAGCAGCAATCAAGCTGCAGGGAGAGGAAGGGAGGCCCAACCTGGCAACCTTCCTCCACCTTCACGGGAATTTGCAGGGTTAAAGGAACCCGCCTATGTCATTCCCTGTCATACACAGATCGCACAGATATCACTGCCCTTACTGATGAGCACGTTTATCTACACAGTGTCTACTCTGCTCAGCAGCCATCCACAACCAAGAAGTTCAAAAGTCCAGAAAGAACTCAAACACTACGAGTCCAGACAATAGAGTTACAGGAAGGAAGAGAAAAAGGTACACGAGTCACCTGATAATTAGTTTCAACAATACACACGGTAAAGAGTGGACGACGGGTAATGAATGCGGCATTAAAACACAATCTGTCTCAAGACCTTGAAATTCCAATAGCTGTCTGCTCCGCCCTGTAGCAATTAGGAAATTTCCTATGTTCCAAAGGGAGATGGGCAAGGTTAAGTTGTTTTTGGACATACAGAACCAGTCAAAAGTTTGGACACACCTTTTCATTTTATGTGTTTTCTATCTTTAAGCTGCATATTGGAGTCAAAAAGAAAAAAAGAGATGCATCAGATTTTAACAGTGCTAACTGGGCTTGTGCTGCCTTTTGACTTATCACTAGATCACAAATATAATGGAACTGAGACATTTCATTACTTCCACTCTTGATCTAAATGAATTATACACTTCTTATTTGATCAAATTTAACTCATATGTAAATATAACCAAACTGAATATACTCCTCGATAATGGAGGAGTGTAGTTCACTGGGTGAAACAGTAGCATATTTAAACACTTTTATCTTAAACTAAACAAATATTTTCAAACAGAGAAAAAGAGACAGAGATAGGTCAGATGCTAACAGGCTAACACTTTTACAACTACCTCTTTGGGAAAAACAATGCTGACAATTCTAACTGGACTTGTGCTGCAATTTGATTATTACTAGATCAGAAAGATAATGGCTAATATTGCTGGGATTTAAATTATACATTCTTAGAAACCATACAAAACTTGGAATGTCAAGGAGTTTTTTCTTTAAAAACATGAACACAGACATTTCATGACTTCCAGTCTTTGTCTAAAGTAATTATAAACTTCTAATTTTAACAATTTAACTCATATGTAACAGGAAGAAAATACATGTTTCTAAGTGTTTGTTCCTTTATTCCCTTCCCGAATATAATCCTTAATAATGGAAAAGTGCAGCTAACTTGGTGAAACAGTACAATTTAAACACTTGTATCATAAATTAAAGTAATATTCTCAAATGCACATTTTCTGTGCCTTCCAGAAGCTTCTATACATAACCTATATCTGCTGTGTCGGAGGGAAAGAGGGAGTAAAGAGACAGGTCAGATGCTAACAGGCTAGCATTCTTACAATTACTTCTTAAAAACAATACTAACAATGCTAACTAAGGCTTGTGCTGCTTTTGACTATAACTAATAAGAAATATAATGGAACACAGGCTAATATTGCTTGGATTTTAATGTATACAGCATTAGAAACCATACAAAACAAATGTAAACAAGAAATACCCGGAAGTTTTGCTTAAAAACACAAACACTGAGACACAGCCACTATTTCATGACTTCCAATCTTTGTCTAAAAGAAATTATAAACTTCTACTTTGCTCAAATTTATCTCATGTGTAAAAAAAAATACGTGTGTTTACGATTTTAGGGTAAAAACTGAATATACTCTTCAATAATGGAGGCGAGTAACTTAGCTAACTGGGTAAAACAGTACCATACTTAAACACTTTTATTATAAATTAAACAGATATTCTCAAACTTACACTGTCTGTGTTAAGAACCATCCAGAAGCTTCTATACATATATAAGTTGTGTCTGAACATATGTGGTCAGAGAAAGTGGAAAGATGCTAACAGGCTAACACAATTTCCACTATGGGGAAAAACTATGCTAACAATGCTAACTGGGTTTGTGCCTTTTGACTCATTATATTACTAGATAAGATATATAACAAAATAATGGCTAATAGTGCTGTTATTTTATGTATACAGCCTTTATACAGCCTTCCAATCATGCAAAACTAAGTTAAATGTGAAATGTTAAGCCGTTTTGCTTTAAAACACAGTGTGACACAGCCACACTTTCATAACTTCCATTCCTGTTTTAAAGGAATTATAAACTTCTAATTTGCTCAAACTGACCTCATATGTAACAGGTAGTACATGTTCTAAGTTTTTAAAATGCTAATAGCCCCTTTATACCCTAACTGAATATACTCTCAGTAATTGAGACTTAAAAAATTATATTTAATGTGAACAGTAAGTTACCATGTTTAAACACTTTTAGCACAAGTTAAACAAATACTCTCTCAGCAAACACACATTTTGTGAAAGAAAACATGGTTATCATTGCTAACTTAGGCTTGTGCTGCCTTTTGAATATTACTAGAGAAAAAAGATAACCAAACACAGGCTAATAATACTGCTGTGATTTCAATTTATACAGCCTTGCAAACTGATATAAACCATACAATACTAATGTAAACATGAAATACCAAGGAATTTATGACGTCCACTTTTTAAATGTTTTTTTAAACTTCTACTTTGCTCAAATTTATCTCATATGTAAATAAAATACATGCTTATACGCCTTTTTAAAGCTAATAGTCCCTCTATACCCCAAACAGAATATATTCCTCAGTAATAGAGCAGTGTAGATAACATATTTAAACACTTTTATCAGAAGTGAAACAAATATTCTCTCAGCAAATGCACAGTATCTATTTTGCGAACCGTATAGCTATCTCGGAGAAACAGTACCATATTTAAACACTTCTATCATAAATTAAACAAATAAAATTCTCAAACTTACATTTTTTTTGTGTTAAGAACCTTCCAGAAGGATATATACATGTAAGTTACATGATAAGTCTGTTTAAACATTTTAGCTGCATATGGAGTCAGAGAGAGTAAGTTAGAGAGATTGGTCTATGTATACAGCATTAGAAACCGGACAAAACTAATGTAAACATGAAAAACCAGGGAGTTTTTGCTTTAAAACACGAACACTGTGTCACAGCCACACTTTCATGACTTTTTTTTTTTGTCTAAAGGAACTATACACTTCTAATTTGATTAAACTGAACTTATATGTAAAACATACGAGCTTATACAGTCTATGTAATGAAGTGCACATTTTGGTGTATTTTCAGCACAGTTCTCACCTGTAAACAGGATGGACAGGATGAGACAAAGGAAACTTGGCTTGTCTGTGTAGCAGCTTCTCAAACAGCAGTATTTACCCAACGCTACAGCGCTCCCTATAGGACATCTCACTGACCAGCACTTCCCCAGCAGAAATTCATAGACAAAATTAGGAATGGGCAATATTATATCGCAGGGGTGTCCAAACTTTTTTTGTTGGGGTCCAGAAGGAGAAATATATTTGAAGTCACGGGCCACACTAAGTAAAAAAACAAATAATGAAATATAACGTTACCACTTTAAATACTATTTTTTTCCTGATTATTTCATTTACACAACATTTTACTTGACTTACTATCTTTATCTTTGACAGTGTTGTGAAAACTAAGATTTTTCAAATTGATGTTTAATTTTATGATGTCTCTTAATATAAAACTCCTTAATTACGGCAACTTTTAGACTCTTTGGCCTGTTTTTCTGCGCTAGAAATGCGCACACTCTCCGCCTTTAGACTCTTTGGCCAATTTTTCTGCGCTGGAAATGCGCACTCTCTCCGCTTTTAGACTCTTTTGCCCGTTTCTGACACCTAGCGTTCAAACTTTGAATCTCACATTATAAAAATCTCGTGATAATAGGGCTGTTCTGTCTCAAAAGTAGTCTATTATTCACTGTGAAGCTTTAGGTGTATTTATTGTATAATTGTTTTAGTTTGCAGTTTATATGCATGCACTAAATATTCTGCAATATTATTTGCTGCATTATATTATTTTATGCTATATTATTTATTTTGCCACATTATGATTATACTGTTATACTATTATACTATATTCCTATTATATTAAATATTACTATATATTCCTCATATTTTAGTTTTCCTATATCGCCAAGTATATTGTTAACGCAAACATATCCTGAAATATCGTGATATTATTTTAGAGCCATATCGCCCACCCCGATACAAAATACATAGAAAAATCATTACAGCAGTGACCAACACTTTGAGGACAGATCTGCACACTCTTTGTTTTTAAATCTTAGTGTTTTCATGAGGGAGAGTCACCTGGAATAGTTTTCTCAGCGTCTTGAAGGAGTTCCTGGAGGTGCTGAACAATAGCTGCTGTTTTTCCTTCTCGCTGTAAAGCTTCAGCTCATCCCAATTAAATCACCTCAAATCACAATCTCAGTTCATCAGGTTTAGATCAGGGGATAAATGTGGAGGACAAACACTTTTTTACTCTTTACACAAAAATTCCATATGTGTCTCTTAATTATTTTTCAATGTAATATTAATGTACAATGTAGAAAATAAATAAATAAATAAAAGACACAAATAAGGTCCACACAGTCCTCATACACAGATACACTGCAAACACACAACCCCATCCGGCTTTGAATTCACTGCTTTAATGATGTCACAAAAATGACATTGCGCCTATAGTAGTTTAACTCTGCCGTGTTTACTAGTTACAAGTTCTAATATTTAAAAAAGTTAAAGTACTTTTTTTTTGAAGGAGGCAAAATACTATATATTTTAAATACAATGGTACATAAACAGTGTACACTATTTGGACAAGTATTGGGACACCTGATCATTCATATTTTTTCCAAATTAGGTGTATTAAAAATAGTTTATCCTGTTTTGTTGGAGTAACTGTCTCTACTCTCTAGAGAAGGCTTTCAACTACTAAATTTGCCACGTTTATTAAGCTTAACTAGACATCAAAATTAAAATAAAATCTAATAATTAGTTTCTTCTAGATTGGGTAATTTTTGACATTGGCAAAATTTTCTTAAAAATTACAAATATATAATACATTCACAGCTTAATGATAAGACAATATTTCATTTTATCTAGTCATTAAATCTGTAGGCTCTCAGAGAGCTGAGGTAGCGATATATATAGTCTTTTTCCACCACTCCCTCGCTGCGATACTATAGCAAGAATTGATAAGTCCCCCAATGGTCTTTGAACCTCAGTGCTGTTGATCCACCTCTCTGAACAAAGTTTGAATACTCATGCACACGTTTCAACAGCAGGTATGTTTTAGCCCTTTTATATATTATATATCATATGTTTTTACCTTGTAATGTTTATAGGTACGTTTATACGTATGTTTATTGTAACAAGTTATACTTTAATACTATAATAATTCTGATCTCTTGTGTGTTATTCATCAAGATGAACCGTTAAACAAACAGAGTGAACAACCACTGGTGTTATGTAAGGCAGTTACATGTGAGCTTATTTGGGTTTCTTGGAATAATGAAGTGAAATTCTAAGGAAAAGCAGAGGAAAAACATGAAGTTTTAAGGAAAAACAACAACACAATATTGGTAAATTGTTAGCAAACTAAAGACATACCTCAGTAGATTTTCAGCACATTCATCCATAGAACAGTGGCTCTGATAAGCACACTAAAACACTAAAGAGTATTATCTTTATCAGACCAGTTAATCATTTCCATCGCTACCAATAAAACTAATCAATTTCACAATAAATAAATGCTTCTCATCGCATAGTGTAATCCTATCAAAACTGCAGTGGCATGCAGACATTTTGGTCGAAATATCTGTTAACAATCTGTGAATACTTAAATAAAATTGTAAGTATATAAAATAAAATAATTTACAAAAGGTATAAAGTTAAAAATGATGTTCATTTATGTAATGTTTTAGGCTAAATCTTCCCATTTTGTTTCCACTGCTCTTAGAGCTTAGGTTCATAGATAGAAAATGGTCTTTCAGTTCTTGTTTTGGAGTATATTCATATATTATTCTTTGTAAAAATCTCAACTTGACCTCAACTTGACCTGCACTATTCCTGTTATCTGCTATTTCTTTAATACATCAGAAACTGAGGAAATGCTTTGGTTTCTTCTTATAGCCTGTGGGCATAAATTATTATACATTAACCCATTAACATGGCTTGTCCTGTATTCAGGCCTCAGGTGTAGGTGACACAAAACACGTTTTTTTTTCTGCAGTAAAACAACATATTTACATCCTGAAAATTTGAGGGCTTTGAAATCTCTTACAGGACACTTCGAGAAGCTGACTGTTTTCTCTTGGCTTCACTTAACCCTTGTGTGGTGTTCATATTTTTTGTTACTCGTTTACTTTGTTACTTGTATTTAATTCAGCAAAATTAAGCAATTTTACATTAAAATGCTTTACACATGCTTGCTTCACCTAAATTGCAAGCAATATAAACAGCTTACATGGTTAATATTTACCCTTTACCTTTCTTATGTTACATTTCTTTCAAAAAGTGCTACTCTTTTTTTTATTAGTTTTTTAATAAAATGTAAAAGAAAATGAATTAAACTCAAGATATGAGTAGAAAATTTGTTTAGTTTCAAATTTACAAATGAAGCAATGTTTATTAGCCCTTGGCCAAACACACTGTATGTAATATAAATGTGTAGGGGGGAGGGTGTACAGTGTGTGTTTATCGAAAATGTGTTTTGATATATGTTTTTCACAAAAAATGAGCCAATGTCAAGTTACAAAAATTTTTTTTTAGTATCATTTGATGCAAAATGAAAACGGGGCCCACAGACCCGAACACCACACAAGGGTTAAAAAAATCAGATTAGTAACAGGAGTCAACCCAAATTCTGCATGTTTGAAAATAGACGTAAAAACTAGACAAACATAACAAAACTAAAGGTTTGGAAGACATGAATGGTTTGATTTGTATTCAGGAAAATATTAATTTTAAAATGAGGTTCAAGAAAGAGCTAATTCTTTGATTTTATTTATTTTATTTTGACGTTAGCAGATTTACTTTATTTTTTTTTTTTACAATTACAATTATGCTTTAAAGTAATGTTCCTTATCAAACATGAAAGATTTTTATGTAATGCTTGAATAGAAATCTTCAAGATTTAGTAGTGTAATATCAGGCAGAAAATTGACAGAAATTCTGACCTGTTATAAGGTTAATATAATATAGTTTAAAGTTACTTTTTAAAGTATATTCCTGACCTGTTAAGGGGTTAATATAATATAGTTTAAAGTCACTTTTCCCTGTTTATAAACCTGTAAGGAAAGGTCTGTAGTTCTTGTGCTGCAGTTGGAAGTACAATTACTTGATAAATGCTTGATAAAATACAAATACTGATTCAGAAGAACAGTCCTGCTGTGTTTAAATATTTGAAACAGTACCATGACGATCAAACCATGACGTTCCAAGTGATCCAGAGTATTTGCTCTGTGACACAAGCAGAACCTGCAGATAAACTTTGGCTCTTCAAAGAAAACAGGGAAACGTGACAGCTGCATGTGATTAAAGCAGCAGAACAGAGTCTTTCACCAGCCTTACTCAACACTGAAACTGCAGAGCCAGCTGGAGGACTTCTCCAACTGCAGTCTCAGATATCAGCAGACTTATGCAGCATGCAGCGGCTGAAAAACACATGCGGTGTTGTGGCTGAAACATATGACAGCAGTGACACGAAATGACAGCTCAGGAACAGAGCTGTCAGGATCAGTCAGAAGAAGTCGTGGCAGGTGGAGAACTGGATGGTTAAGGTAAGGCTGGTGTCGACTCTAGGAAGGGGTTTTGGAGTTTGGGGTTTGTGCAGCGAGGAAAGGGTCATTTGAGTTGAAGTGAAGTGGAAGTAGCAGGTTGCCAGTTGTTGTTAGGCAGATAAATGTAGCACTGTTCAAAAAATGTTGAGACGTATACAGCTCTGGAAAACATTAAGAGATCTGATTTTAATATTTATAGGTATATGTTTGAGTAAAATAAACAATGTTGTTTTATTCTATAAACTACGAACAACATTTCTCCCAGATTCCAAATATAAATATTGTCATTAAGAGCATTTATTTGCAGAAAATGAGAAATGTCTGGAATAACAAAAAAGATGCAGAGCTTTCAGAAATCAAATAATGCAAAGAAAACTCATTTTAAGTTCATATCTATAAAGTTTTAAGAGTTTAGAAATCAATATTTGTTGGAATAACCCTGATTTTTATTCACAGTTTTCATGCATCTTGGCATCATGTTCTCCTCCACCAGTCTTACACACTGCTTTTGGATAACTTTATGCTTGACACTCCTGTTGCAAAAATTCCCACAGTTCAGTTTGGTTTGATGGCTTGTGATCATCCATCTTCCTCTTGATTATATTTCAGAGGTTTTTAATTTGGTAAAATCAAAGAAACTCTTTTTTAAGTGGTCTCTTATTTGTTTCCAGAGCTGTATAATATTAGTCATTGTTAGGAGGCGTGGGCAATACTCTTGTGCTTTAAAGAACATAAAAAAGTTAACAAATGGCTGGATTAGTGTCATACCCATTCTATTCATTTCACTATTATTTGTATGGAGTGATCTTCTTGCTGTACCTGTGCTGTCACGTTTCTCTCATGTTCCTATCTGAAGATCCAAAGCTTGTCTGCAAGTTTGTGCATGTTTTGCCTGAGCCATGGAGCAAAGGCAGTCACGCACTCTGTAAGACCATGGTGTTTTACCCTTTCAACACCTGGTCACTTTATACAGTGTCCAACAAACAACAACACATTTTATTATATTTATTTATGAGACAACAGTATAGAAATGAAATTTTGCTATAACTCAGTAAGTTGTCAGTGTACAGGTTGTACTGTAGTATAGATTCACTGTCTTCTGAAAATAACTCAACACATATTCATTAATGTCTAAATAGCTGACAACACAAGTGAGTACACCGCCCAGTGAACATGTCCAAACTGTGTCCAATTGTGTTGTCTTTTGTTGGTGTCATGTGACATGTGGGTTGTTAGAGTTACAAAGTTCCAGGTGTGAATGGGGAACAAGACTGTTAAATTTGGTGCTTTGTGTACAATTCTCTTGTACCAGCCGCTGGACATTCAACATGGCACTTCATGGCAAAGAACTCTCTGTGGATGTAAAAAATATAATTGTTGCTCTCCACAAAGATGGCCTAGGCTAAAGGAAGATTGCTTACACACTAAAACTAAGATACAGCACGATGGCCAAGGTCATACAGGGGTACGAATATGATCACTCAGACCACATGCATTAAGCCACTTGTTTTAGCAGTGTAAATACATCCATCTACCCAAGACCCATTCAGTTCAACAACAGAAACTCCTACCAATACAATTAAACCACTAATAATACTTGCCGTGAAATAATATTTGCATTGCCTTCACTCACATCTCTACCAGACCTCTCTCAAAATTGTGTTTAGCTTGTGTGTGTTGAGTTCCAGTTGTTTACTCAGCTTTCAGACTAGAGACATCCCTGCTTGCTTCACCATCTTTCACTTTATTGTGAACCAAGTTGTGGTAGTGAGATCCGGTTCACAAAGAAACCTGTATGCCCATAATTATATAGCACTTACTCTCGTAACATCTCTAACAAACTAACTACTTCTAACCTCAATTTCTTCTTCATCTCCTTTTCTCCTCTAGCCTACTATTTTCCTCTGACCTCCTTTAGGCCCTTAAGCATCCTTTAGCATTATTTTAAGTCGCTTTGGACAAAAGCGTCTGCCAAATGTAATGTAATGTAATGTAATGAGGTGATGAGCTGCTGTCTAGTATCAACAACACCTTATTATTATAATATCACTGTGGTCTTTTACAGCATTGCTAGCTTTAACTAGTGATTTTCTGTAGTGTTCTTGTTAGTGTATGTTAAGGTATGGGAATATAAAATATATAATATATATATATTTTCATGGGATTGTCACATGTACTGAACTCTCTTTATTCAACTATATCCTGATATTAAGATATTAGAGATTATTAAGGTTTTGATCTTTTTTTTTATAATTCTTCATTATTCTAAAATCTAGAGTCAACAAATTGAAAAATTGGAATGTTAGATTATTTTTTCTAACCTGTGAAATATAAAATTATCACTTAATTGTAATGTATTAATACACATTTCCCCAGGATATGAACCATCAACAGATGGTAACTGAAAGTGACTAAGTGACTCAATGGTTGTTCACTGGAAAGTGCTTTGCTATGCACTATCTGTGTTTTGGTTGTTTGTTTAAAGGGATAAGCTGGAATGCTGACAAATGTAAAAGAACACTGAGGAATTTACTGGCAAAAACAGAAAAACAAAAGACAGTTCTGGTCAGAGTGCAGTTAGGGTTGTGTTGCCATTCTTATCTAAGGAATGCAGATTTCCTAAGCCTAACTCAAACCCCCTAAATATATTTAGCTTAAAGTGTTAAAGCGTTAAAGTGTTAAAGCTGAGTGACAAATCCTGCTAAACACCGTCAGTGACTGTCAGAGAGCAAGCTGTGGAGTTATACACTGCCTGGCCAAAAAAAAAAAAATCGCCACAAAAAAGGTCACATACTCTAATATTTGGCTGGAGCATCTTAGGCTTTGATTGAAGCTCTTATTCACTGTGGCATTGATTTAATAAGCTTCTGCAATGTTACAAGATTTATTTCAATCCAGTGTTGCATTAATTTCTCACCAAGATCTTGCAGCAGCATTGATAATGGTAGAGTCTGACCACTGCACAAAGCAGCTCTTCTCCATCCAGCACATCCCAAAGACTCTCAATGAGGTTAAGGTCTGGACTCTGTGGTGAACTCTCTCAATCCATGTGTGAAAATAATGATCTCATGCTCCCTGAATCACTCTTTCACAATTCCAGCCCCATGAATCCTGACATTATCATCTTGGAATATGCCCGTGGCATCAGGGAAGAAAAAATCCACTGATGGAGTAACCTGGTCAATAATCAGTATATTCAGGTAGTCAACTGACCTCATTCTTTCAGCACATACTGTTGCTGAACCTAGACCTGACCAACTGCAGCATCAACCCCACATCATTTACTTACTTAAATCCAGGTGGTGACTTTTTGTTTTGGCCAGGTAGTGTATCTATATATAAAACCATATTTTGTAGTCATGCTGACCCATGGTTCTGACTATGATTTAAATATACTTAGGTAACATGTAAACATACTACTTCATGTATGTAACCCCGTATTTTAAATATGCTTACAGTAAAATTATAATATGTTTAATGAGTACAATTAATTACAACTGTATTACTATTATACACCAGGTATATTAGAAATGTACTAAGAATTGATGTTAAATATATTTACATCAGAGTACAAATATGCTTCTTGTTCCTGTCTTTTTTAAGTAGCACACTTCTCGTATACTTCATTGAGTATAAAAATATATTTTAATTTACTGTACTACAATTTTTAGCGCGTTATAAACTCACTTAAAATATTCTAAATTTAGTAATTTAATTTATTTTCTAAAAAGTTACATAATACAATGTAGTTTAAGTGAACAACTATATCAGATGTTTTAGCCCACTTTGCTAAATGTACAAATGTACAAAAATATATTTGGAAATAAGTATTTTAGAAGCATATTGAATTACAATAAACTAAAAGTATACTTCATAGTAGTCTATTTATTTAAAATACACTATATTGTACTTTTTTAAAAAGTATGATCAAAGTTTCCTTTTAAACATTTGATAAAAGCATTATATTAATGTACTTTTAATATATTTTAGGTAAGTAGATAAATCTGCAATGCTAAAATCACTATTACAAACTGTACAGCAGCCAATACTTTCATTGTTTTTAACTTTTACCAGACATGGATATACTTTAGAGTAGTGAAAGGGGAAATACGTTTTGATGGAAGCCATGATGCTCCTGAATGCAACCCATCCAGGAAGGAAAACACTGCCCGCCCACACTAAAAACTGATTGGCTGACTCACAGACTCTTTACAAAAAAACAGGTCAATCAGAAGCCTCTGTTTTGCATACACTTAATGAATATGCACATGAGGGGAGAGGTTTTTTCTTTCTCTCGCTCTCTTTCACACTTGCGATTGTAGAAAAAAGTCAGTGGGCCACTCATTCTAGATTCAGGGAGATTTTATCAGGCTTGCGGGCATCAGGGAGCCGTTATTGATATGTGGTAGACTCCCGCAACTTCCAGGAAACTTGTCAAGTCTGACTACGACCAGGCACTACTATTGCTACCATTCACATCAACACCTGAAGCCCATTAAATCACCTCTCAAGAAGACATAATCTGATGAACATGCAATGATTACTCAGCTCCCCTCCCCTCAATGGCCTGTATTGTGTTAATTCCTTTACTTTTACATGACAAGATCACCTCTTACAAGATGGACTTGACTAATTCCAACCTGTATCCAAGGCTTAATAATAAGTAACTGTATGAGTTTTACTGAGTCATTTCTAAGTTATGTACGTGTCAACAGATTGCGGCAGGTCTAATTGGTGTTTTATATACAATTCTATTATATCGGCCGCTATATATTCAACATAGCACCTCATTGCAAAGAACTCTCTGAGGATGTGAGAATAAAATTGTATTTCTTCACAAAGATGCCCTAGGCTATAAGAAGATTGCTAACACCCTAAAACTGAGATACAGCATGATGGCCATGGTCATGCAACGCTTTTTAAATAAGAGATATGAATACGATCATTCAGACTTATGTAAGTGTGCACTAGATGCTTAAACCTGCCGGCAGATTGCGGCCCATTAGTAGGAGCAATACTACGCCCTGGGCTAGTCTTCTCACTGGGAGGCCTTGCTATTCGCAGCAATACCTCACTACTGAGTAAATCAGTTGAGTAAATCAAGCTAAATCAAGACCCATAATGCCTAAACAATAGACAGGAGACAGAGTAAACAGGGGTGAGCGGGGGTGTCTGGGCAGACTTCCTCCTCTGTCTTCTCCGTTTTTGAAAGGGATAACAGGCGAGAGCAAACCTTCAATTCTTTTGTGCTTGTAACAATGGCTTTTGCAGGATGTAGCTTCATGGATTTCCCTGTCCTTAGATAACACACTGTTTCTGTGTGGGATTTCCAGATGTTCGTAGTCCTCTTTGCTTAATCTGATGTGCAGACTTGATTTTCCTTCTGATAATATTCCATTTTTTAAATTTATTTTTAATTTCTTTTATTTTATTTCTTTTTTTTTATGCCATTTTCCAATCAATTTACAAGGCTAATTACCCAACCCACTCACTAGGACTCCCCCTATAACTAGTGATGCCCCAACACACAGGAGGGTGAAGACTAGCACATGATACATGTACTACCTCAGATACATGTGAAGCCAGCTATCACATCTTTTCAAACTGCTGCTGATGCAGCATTACCAATAGCATCACAGTGCGCTTGGAGGACAGCGCAGCGACTCGGTTCTGATACATCAGCTCACAGACGCATTGTGCTGATCGACATCACCCTAGGAGTGATGTTGTGAGAGAGAGCCATCTACCCACCCAGAGAGAGAGCAATGACAATTGTGCTCTCTCAGGGCTCCGGCAGCTGATGGCAAGCTGCATGAACAGGATTTGAACTGACAATCTCCTGATCATATTGGCAGCGCTTAGCCTGCTGGACCACTCGAGCCCTATAATATTAAAATTTTTATATATATTTTAGCTGTTTTCTTTTTTCTTTTTTAAACAATATCATAACTTATACACACACACGGTCCAGTCAGAAAATTTTGACTACATCCTTGTTTCTACACTCACTGGATACTATGGACACTATGCTGTTCTACAATTACAAACTGTATTCCTGATATTATTTGGGAGGTGGTGTCTCAGTGTGTTAGTGTGTGTTGTTCAGGTTTGAAAGAATCAGACACAGCAGTGCTGCTGGAGTTTTTAAACATCTCTGTAACTGCAGGACTGTAAAATACAGCACCAATTAGAAACATCCAGTCTGCAGTGTCCCGTATTTAATAAGGGTAAGATGTTAATGTAAACCTTTTTGTCAGCAAAGATTCATAACTCAGCACAGTACACACCCTGCTCCACTCACATGTTTAAAGAACATGAAAGTGCTTATAATAATTGCTGTTTCCTCTTTTTTGTGGTGGAACAATGGAAATAATCAAGGTGCTGACGTTCCTTTGTGATATTCATGGTCTATCACCTGATAATATAAAGATTTTGCTCCAAAAAAGGTTTTCATGAAAGTGTAGAATAAAAAAAAACACGTAGGAACTAAAATATCTGTTGACTTTACGTTAAAAGAATTAAATGCACCAGTATCTTCAACATGGAGAAAAATCATTTGACTATTTGATGTTTTATTGAGTTTTTATGGTTTTATATATACAGCTCTGGAAAAAAAAAACACTTTAAAATTCTAAGTTTCTTTGAATTTACCAAAGTGCAACCCTCTGGAACATAATCAAGAGGAAGATGGATGATCACAAGCCATCAAACCAAGCTGAACTGCTTGCATTTTTGCACCAGGAGTGGCATAAAGTTATCCAAAAGCAGTGTGTAAGACTGGTGGAGGAGAACATGCCAAGATGCATGAAAACTGTGATTAAAAAGCAGGGTTATTCCACCAAATATTGATTTCTGAACTTGAATATAAACTTGTTTTCTTTGCATTATTTGAGATCTGAAAGCTCTGCATCTTTTTTGTTATTTCAGCCATTTCTCATTTTCTGAAAATAAATGCTCAAAATGGCAATATTTTTATTTGGAATTTGGGAGAAATGTTGTCCGTAGTTCATAGAATAAAACAATAATTTTACTCAAACATATATCTATAAACAGCTAAATCAGAGAAGTGGTCTCTTTTTTTTCAGAGCTGTATATATATATAGCGGTGATTGGAACATTGGAACATACATTTAAATAGGACAGTTTATTTACACAAGCTTTACTTTATTTTATTACAAGGGAAAACAAATATTTTTATGATTTTTCCACAAAAACAAAATGAACATCTTCAGTATTCCAGAAATGCATAATTTGTTTGGCTATAAAATCAAAATCAAGAACCCTCAAAAACTGTGAAAATTCCCTAATTTGCTTAGTTCCTTTGTGAAACATTGCATTTTGAGCTTGTAGAGTAGATTATCCTTAACCTGCAAAAGCAAAAAAAATACAGATAAAAGATAAAATAGGATGGCTTTGATGTTTTTTAAAGCTCCAGTTGAATGAATGTCTCTGAATGCCTTTACTCTTCCCTCTTTAAATCAGATTAGTGAAAGCAGGGCAATCATAGAGAGCATCACTGATCTTTAGCATGTAGACACAAAGAGTAATTTCACCCCTGATGGCCCATGGGAGTCCTATTCATATTTAAGCTCTTTAAATCACACTGCAGGTCACTGTTGGGGTTTTTGGTTTTAAGGGAACCATCAGAGATAAAAACGAAAAAAGAAACGAAAAATAAATTTTGACTTTAAAGTAGTTCACATAGTTACATTAAGTTTTTGCACAAAAAATATAAATAATCTAAATCTTTATATATAACTACATGCAGTATGCACTGTATTATTATAATCAAACAAAAGTTTAATATCTTCAAATGATAACTTAAGTAAAATACTTTCCTAAATTTTTAATGGAAATCAATATAAAACTATTTGATTACAAGTAGTTTTGAAGCATTTCTATTGGTTTGTTCATCATGGAGTCTTAAGCAATGTGAAGAACAACTGATAGATTCACATTATGTCAAAAAATGAAAAATAAAAGTGAACATTTTTGGACCAGTGATGATAAAACCCAATTTATAATTTATTATGTATATTATTATTTATAAACTCATTTATTGATGTTTTTACTTGTTTATAAAGTCAGTTCATGTAGTTATACTGCAGTTGTATTATTCTATTGATGGATCATTTTGATAGGTATTCTCATTTAACAATCCAATATAACAGTTTCTCTCAAGTAAAACAATTTTAAATGAAATCAATTAAATGAAATCCCATAATATTCTTGCAACAACCTCAAAATACATATGTTTCCCGCCGAGTCTCAGTCCTGGCTGTAGTTTTAAGGGTTTTGGTGGGTTTGTTTGGTTGGGGGTGCAGAAGGTGCAGGCACTGAGATAAAGCACTTCTCTCATTATCAGCTTTAATCACACAGCTGGGAGGGAGGAGTCTGCTGCTGATTCTGAGAACTGACACTGTGGACTGAGATGCGTGAGGAACTCTATATATTGGGGGTAGTTTTCCAACAAGGAGAGAAATGAGATTCTGACCTAGAGAAGCCCATGGACTTATAGGATCAGTGTGTGCAGTCTGTTTATAGTGAGTATTACTTCATATCTGATGCACTGGAACTGTGTTTTATGTCTTATTTCTAAAGCTGTTTCAGAAACTGTAGCTCATTTTATAGAATAATTTATATAGAATTGTATACGTTCAGTTTACACACTATATAAATTATCTGAAAAAGTGATCTGAAAACAGTACCACTTCTTAATTTACTTATTTAACTAAGTCTTACTTTACAGAATGAGCTGTTCTGTTGTGTTAATTAATAATTTAAAATTGACTTAACAATGAACAATTATTACTTTCTTAGCCAAATTAACGTATTTATCATTTCATTTATTCAGCCCTTCCAAAAAATATCAACCATAAATCAACCATTTCTACCTTTTGAGAGAAACATATTTTATGTTCTACAGTAAAGTGTCTTCCAGAGTGAAGAAAAACTATTTTTTTCTTTTTTATTGTATTTTTTTACATGGAAAAAATTGTTTAAAAAAGTGGTAATTTGTCAAAAAATGTTCCATTAATTAGCATAGAAATAGTAATACAACTGGATTGACATAATTTAGAAATGTATAATAGACACATAATATATAAAACTATGGGTAGGCAATATAACAATATTTTATCATATTGTGATAAATTGTGATATTGTGATTTACAGCATATTTTCTATTAAATTAAAGGACACTGCACACATTATTTTACAAAGATATATTACGAAGAGTATAATCACTTTTGTTTAATTGGATGAAGCTCCGCACCTTTTATAATATACAAATCTATTCTGTAGAATCTTCTGCTTATTGATGTATTTTGCTTGTATACCAAAATATTGCAATAAGTATTGTGTATTTTGAAAATGTCTTAAAACATCTTAATTTTTCATGATAGCACATGATACTAATGTGTAATACATAAAACATATGTATAAACATATAAGCCCACAAATTGTGGCTTTTCTTGGTCGTGAAATGAAATTTTAACAAAATAAAAAATAACAGCTGCCAGATTTACAATATGAGATTATAAGTGAATAAATATGATTTATTAGCTGTGTAAGCTGCTAATTTTACATTGCCTAGAGCAGCAATTCTCAAACTTTTTATCTGGAAGCCCCTGTGTGGATGGCCAGCCTCACTGTGGCCACCGACCCCCACCCTACTCTGGGTAAAATACTAAAAACTGCAGGCTTTTTAATGTTTCCCTGTAATTCTTTATTAGCAGGTACCATTTTTTGGCTAAATCAGATAATAATGGACAAAAGTAAAAATTTTACATAGAAGAGATACAACATTTTAGGAATTGTCTAGACAACTTAAAACAGAAAAGTTACCTGAGCATTAGCTAATTAGCATTTAACTAATTCTTACAATTTAATATTAGATTACCTGGTTATTTTTAGCAAATTGAGTAGATTTTTTTATCAGGGGACAGTTTGTGAGACTAAATGGTTCTCCTACAGCATTAAGGTGCTAATGTGATTTTTAGAGTCAAACTCCAGTGTAAAATGGAATTTAGTTGTAGTAAAACATGATAAAAAAGTACTTACCTTTGATGAATAGCACACCTCCGTTCTCCCACAACGTTCCGAGATTCAGAAATTTTAACAGTTTGTCCAAAACACCCTTCAGACTGGGTGAGACAGGGCATAATTTGCCCCGATAAATCGCTTTTTTCACCATTATCCAGCTCAAAGTAGCCCCACACCTCCTTGCTAGAATCTGGAGAGTCCTGACATTTAAAACAAGGCATTAATAACTTAAAAAGAGCACAAGAAGCTTATTAAAAAACACTGTTTACATCCCATAATGCTAGCTTGTAAGCAGGCTATGTGGAATCTATGTATATATATATATGTGTGTGTGTGTGCAATAAAAGGCAGGGTATTTTAGAAGTTCAGGACATTTTAGGAGTAAACAGAAACTACAGTAAACAAAAAAAGTCACTGGCTGGTTTAATGTGCTAATATAACAAGTGTATAACAGTGTAAACATGGGTTGACCATTGTGTGCACTGATGGTAACTCCCTGTTCTTCTTCTCCTTCTTCTTCTTCTTCTTCTTCTTCTTCTTCTTCTTCTTCTTCTTCTTCTTCTTCTTCTTCTTCTTCTTCTTCTTCTTCTTCTTCTCCTCCTTCTTCTCCTTCTTCTTCTTCTTCTTCTTCTTCTTCTTCTTCTTCTTCTTCTTCTTCTTCTTCTTCTTCTTCTTCTCCTCCTTCTTCTTCTTCTTCTTCTTCTTCTTCTTCTTCTCCTCCTCCTCCTTCTTCTCCTTCTTCTTCTTCTTCTTCTTCTTCTTCTTCTTCTTCTTCTTCTTCTTCTTCTTCTATCCTTAAGGCTTATGAAAGCATCGACAAGCAAAGGACACCACAGCCTTTGATCCACCAAAATGGCCACGCAGGAACCCAGCGATAAGTAAGTTAAATACATTATCATCTGAAACATCTTCATCAGGGCAGCTTCTGGTATCACTGACTGTCTAGCTTGGATCTATTGAAGTTCTATTTTATGATTTTGTGATGTTGAGATCTTGTGTAATCTCACCAGATATAAAGCCGTGTGGCTGATTTTCTTCATGCTTGGACTGGGGACATTACTGCCATGGAATTTCTTCATGACTGCAACAATGGTACTGAGCTGACCTTTTTTTTTTTTTTTTTTAGAACTTTTCCTTTTACTGTATAAGAGATGCTCCAAATACAGTGTCCTTCTTGTCATATCTTTTTTTGATGATCTTTTATCTTCTCTGCACACGCCTGCAGTATTTTACCAGCCGTCTGGGAGACAACACAACAGCTGAGGCTACTGAAGACAACAGGAGTGTCCTGCAGGCCAAGTTCAACAATGTGATGACACTGTGTGCTATGATCCCTCTATTAGTCTTCTCATATCTCAACTCCTTCCTGATACAGAGGTAAGTCCAAGTAGCTTTCACTTATCTAAAGCTCTAAGGTCATTAATATGCAGGATTGAAGAATGGTTGGATTGGTGGATAAATGGGATAAATGGAGTTAAATGACAAGTTATTATGATCTGCGTTTTTATTCTGTGAAGCGCCAGCAGCTCAAGTGAACAGCAATGTTATTTTATTCTTTATTTTGTTAAAATTTATTCTTTCCTGTTTATTGTTGAGGTAAAAGCGTGGTTTTTACAGTGCTCCTGCATAGCTAAGATAGGATTGGGCAGTTGTCATGGTTTTAATCAGTCAGTGGTGCACCTGTGTTTTTTACAGCCAAGACAGAAACACGCCATGTATTTACTTGAACACACCTCCCTTCCCTTCGGCATATATTCCTAAACTCTGACACTATTTTAATGGAGCAGATGTGAGGGGGTGTAAGATAGCAACTAGCAATAGGGTGCAGCAGATACTGGATTGATGGAGCTCCATTTAACCAAACAGCTCTACGGTCCAATGGGGTGTTATGGTCTTGTAGACGACATTTGCCATTGAGTGTGATATCTCACTGAACTTACCTTTGATTGTCAATGATTTTCTATGGAAGTACACCCTAGTTAATACCCTAACCCTTGCCCTTATTCTCCTAACAGAATCTCTCAGAAGCTAAGGATCATGGGTAGTTTGGTCGCCATCCTGCTGGTGTTTTTGGTCACTGCTATTCTGGTAAAAGTTTCCATGGAGCCACTGCCCTTTTTTGTGACCACAATGTTAAAAATTGTCATCATTAACAGTGAGTATGGCTTCAATCGATTGTCGAAAGTTATTTAATCAGATATTAAAAATATATAAAAAAATTATACATTATGTGACTGACAGTGTTTTTACTTGTATATCTGCTCATCTCTTCTAGCGTTTGGAGCTGTGCTGCAGGGAAGTCTCTTTGGCATGGCTGGAACATTGCCGGCTTCCTACACAACACCGATCATGAGTGGGCAGGGACTGGCTGGCACCTTTGCTGCTTTTTCTATGATCTGCGCCATTGCAAGTAAGATCATATCTAAATCAGGGGTCGGCAATTAAGTTTGGCAGCAGGTCAGACATTTTCCAAGCCATAATGTGGCGTGCCACAAAATAAATTCTGTTTTGAAAAAGGGAGTGTAATGGGATGGAGTGCTACAGACTAGTAGCTCTCCAGCCCAGAGGGTTGTTGAACCGTGGGCAGCCTATTGCCTATTGGAGCTAGAATTCTATCCCATGACGTTTGGCATGTACTATGGAACCTACAGAATGCTGCACTGACCTGCAGGACAGGCATTTAGAGACTCCTGCATTGAATGTGGGTGTGATTTTTAAGGAATCATCATTATCACCTACTGTGCTGTCAACCGTGGGTGATAATGCCCAGTACACATGTGATACTTTGGATTGAGGAAAGTTAAATGTCAACAAAACTTAGGAAATATAATATGCCATCCATCTGGCATATTATATTTATTATATATCAAACATCTGAGGCTCAAATTCCGATCATTTATGTCGTAAATGATGCCTCGTGTTGAGCGACATCACCCTTTGGAGTGATGAAGGGATAGAGCACCATCTACCCATCCAAAGAGAGCAAAATCAATTGTGCTCTCTCAGAGGTCCGGCAAGCTGCATGACCGGGATTCAAACAATTCAGCAATCCGTAATTCAGCAATCTCCTGATCATAGTGGTAGAGCTTAGACCGCTGGACCACTCGAGGCCCAGTGTTTAATCTCAATCACAGAATATCAATTTATAACAATTTATACACGTGTGGAAGTTCCCAGTGCAGCAGTTGTTTTCTTAATTCCTCTTCTTCTGCAGTGTGAATCATTTATAGTAAAAAAAAAAAACTATGACAGATGTACAACTTTACCTATATTTACTGAGCACTGAACATTTTAAACTAATTTTTTTAAATTATTTTAGCTGGTTCTGAATGGATTGTTTCATCAAAAATGTCTTTGTTTAGTCTTTTCACTTATTTTTCCGCACACCAAAATAACTTTTTTGCCATAATCAGCTAAATCATTTCAGTTGCCAAATATGTGGTGCGTCCCCAATATGTATGAATGTTATGAGATTGTAGATGTTCCCAAGTCTTCCATATGTTTCCACTTAATGTTCAGTGATGTTCATGATCTCTTTCTTCCTCAGGTGGCTCTGCTTTAACAGACAGTGCTTTTGGCTATTTCATCACAGCCTGTGCTGTAATAGGTCTTGCCATTGTTGCTTACATCGCTCTTCCCAAACTGGTGAGTATAAAACCAGTAGCTTCCATCAAATTAATTGCTCCAGCACTCATTTGATCAGTAAAGAACCACTATCTTCCTTCTGGTAGGAATTTTACCAGTACTACGTTGACAAAATCCAGAGCAGTCCTGCACAAGATGAAGAGAACAAAATGGACTTGCTGAAAAAAGGTAAGACACTTTTCTTTTGTTTGCTTAAACTGTCCAACATACAGCCCTGGAAAAAATAAGAGACCAATTAAAATGATGAGTTTCTATGATTTTACCAAATTGAAAACCTCTGGAATATAATCAAGAGGAAGATGGAGGATCACAAGCCATCAAGCCAAGCTGAACTGCTTGAATTTTTGCACCAGGAGTGACATAAAGTTATCCAAAAGCAGTGTGAGAACTGTGATTAAAGTTATTCCACCAAATGTTGATTTCTGAACTCTTAAAGCTTTATGAATATGAACTTGTTTTATTTACATTTTTTGAAGTTGAAAGCTCTGCATCTTTTTTGTTAGTTCAGCCATTTCTCATTTTCTGCGAATAAATGCTCTAAATGACAATATTTTTATATGGAATTTGGGAGAAATGTTGTCTGTAGTTTATAGAATAAAAAACAATGTTTATTTTTACTCAAAATGTTTATTTTAGCAAAATCAGAGAAACTGATTCAGAAAGTGGTCTCTTATGTTTTTTCCAGAGCCGTATACACTATATAGACAAATGTATTGGGACCCCTGCTTATAATTCATTGTTTCTTCTAAATATTAGGTTTTTAACGGTATTTAAAAGAGTTTATCCAGGCAAGGATGCCAATTGCCAATGGGTCTATTCTATTGGCAGTACTTCAAGACTGGACACACTATTTCTTTTATGTATTTGCACATCTGCATCAGCAATTGGGGCAATTTATTCACAACCTGAATTCATTTGTTAGCAGGGTTAGGTTAAAAGACAAGGATTGGCTTTCATTGAAAAATCTCCATGTAAAATGCTGTGTAAGGTTTAATTCCAGATTGAGAAACTGCTTCATTATTTATCTCTACTACTGTCCACTGATTTAAGTCTGATTTGTGATGTTTCAAACTCACTTCAGAGGAGAACAAGCCAGGAACAAGCTCTGCTGAGGAGGCTAAGAAGAATCCGTCCATGGTAGACATCTTCAAAAAGGTACTATGCTTAGGTTTGGATGTACTGTATAAGATTAATCATGTCTATTCCTAACCATAACCCTATAGTTATTAGTTTCAGAATGAGATTCCATCCATTAGTTCACTTTTAGAGGCTCTGTAATAGAGAAAAGCAACCACAACCATAGCTATGTTTCAAAGGTGTGTTTCAAGGTGGGCTGAATGTTTCAGCTGGTTCACAAAAAAGTGAAGGACCCTTCATATACAGGCAAGAAATGCAGCTGATGTTTAAGGCAATTTTCTAGCCCTCAGTTACCCACAATTGAAAGTACATGATTTTTTTTTTCAAAATTGGTGAAATAATAGCGCTTTAAAAATTGAGCAATAAGCATTTGTTATTTTAAAATGTTGTTTTTAAACTATGATCGGGAGATAGCTGATTTGAATCCTGGTCATGTAGCTTGCCATCAGCTGCCAGAGCCCTGAGAGAGCATGATTGGCCTTGCTCTCTCTCTGGGTGGGTAGATGGAGCTCTCTACCCACATCACTCCAAAGGGTGATATCGATCAACACAAGGCATCTGTGAGCTGATTTATCAGAACCGAGTCGCTGCACTTTTCCCTGAGTGCGCTGTGATGCTACTGGGTAATTCTGCATCAGCAGCAGTTTGAAAAGAGGCGGAGTCTGACTTCACATGTGTTAGTCTTCAGCCTCCTGGGGTTGGGGCATTACTAGTGATAGGGGGAGTTCTAATGACTTGAAAATTGGGGAGAAAATAAAATACAAATTACAGGAAAAAAATATTTTTAAGGATGTAATTCCTTTCTGTGAAGGTTCAAACTTCAACCTTGTGTTTTAAAGTAAAGTAAGTGTACACTTGTCTAACTCAGCTCTTCTTTATGTCCTTCTCTGTGTGTGTGTGTGTGTGTGTGTGTGTGTGTGTGTAGATATGGGTGATGGCCTTATCTGTGTGTTTCTGCTTCACCATCACTATCGGCACGTTTCCTGCGGTCACTGCAGATGTTAAATCCACCATTGCTAATGGAGGAGCCTGGGGTAAGCTGCAATAAGAGTGTGTGTATGAGTGGCTATGGGTTGTTTTATGTTTTAAATGTATTTAATGGTAACAGTCAGTGAATGTCTGTGGTATTTCTTACAGTTATCTTAAATGTGATAACATATTGATGAGTGAATTCTCTGTTCTCCATCAATTATCTCAGAGATGTATTTCATTCCCGTATCCTGTTTCCTGCTCTTTAATCTGTGTGACTGGGCCGGCAGGAGCTTGACCGCTGTGTGTATGTGGGTAAGTAACAAAGTAATTAACACACTTTTCTTTCTGATTTAGAAAGTGATGGTGCACTGTTCCACTGTGCAGCATTGCTTCCACAAATCCGTTTAAGGGAAGATTCATAACAAGGGAAAATTTGTCACAAAAGCTGAAGTACTCTACAGAACAGGTAGACATACCAAATGAGATTATAAGCTGTTTTAGACAAATGATGTCAGAAAAAAATCATTAATGTCATGAAAAAAAAACTGTTTTCCAGACAATGATTAAGCCTAGTTTCGGACTACACAGCATCTTGGATGGAGATTTTCCTTTGAAAAAAAAGGATTTATTGAATTTTAAAAACTGAAACAAATTGAAACACAAAAAACATGAAACCTGACTGACGTTAGATGTACAACCACTGACAAATAACACAGGAACATGGAGGACTATTTAAACACACAGAAGGGCAGAGTAAAACAAGAAACGGGTAACAAGGGGGCGGAGCCAAAGGATTAACACAGGACACGTGCATAGGAAGGTAAAATAAACAGGGACAGACCAGAGAGATGCAAAAAAATTGACAAAAGAACGTGACAAATGCAATCAGATCCTCACAGCCATGCTCCAACATTTCGTAGAAAGCCTTTCCAGGGCAGTAGAGACAGTTACTCAGTTAAAGGCAGGAATACCTCTTATTAATAACTTTTTATTACATTTCAGAAGAAAAAATGATGAGCAATGGTACCAATGCCTTTTTACATGTAGTCTATAATTCGATTATGACTATAATTCTAGCCCTGACTATGCCAGGGCTTCTGCTTTTATGAGATGTACTGAGATGTGAAATATGGACCAACCCTTCTGCTCATAAATACCTCCCACTCCTCTCCACTGGAGCTGACTGACTGGACCTTTCACCCATTGAGATTGCAGCTCACACTGATATACCTTTGAAACCGGTTGCAAAGGGCGTGCTCACAAGCCAATTAATCGTTTATCTAATACGCTTGATTCGAAGGTCCAGCAAGACCATAAAATAAAGCAGGCTCTCAAATTCAGAAGCTCAGGTCAGATCAGAACTATGCTTTAAAAAAAAAGAAAAAAAAGCATTTCTTGTTCTTGTAAAATGTGCTATTCACTGCCCCTCTTCCTGTGATCTTCTCTCAGCCGGGGAAGGACAGTAAGCTGTTGCCGGTGCTGCTCCTGGCCCGCGTGGTGTTTGTTCCTCTCTTCATGCTGTGTAATGTTCAGCCACGCTACAACATGCCCGTGTTCTTTGAACATGACGCCTGGTTCATCATCTTCATGATCGGCTTCGGATTCTCTAACGGATATCTGGCCAGTCTCTGCATGTGCTTCGGCCCCAAGTAAGCTCAAGTCCAGTCATCTGTAACTTTATTACTACAGAATATTATACAACATTATTAGAGAATATTATAGGAATGTTAAGAAACTTTTTTTAACCAAAAAGGTACCAACACCAGCAGATGACATGACTCTCCAAACCGTTAGTAAACATAACTGAGTGTGCCAACTCCTGCTGGAAAATGAAATCCACATCTCCATAAAAGTTGTCAGCAGTGCTGTAAGATTTTGTAGGGAAACTCTGCACTGACTTTGGACTTGATATAACACAGTGGATCAACACCAGCAGATGACATGTCTCTCCAAACCATCTTTTGCCATCAGTAAATTTTGCATTTTATTTGTAAATTAAGGGAGCAGAGTCTGGAGGAAGAGTGGAGAGACACACAGTCCAAGCTGCTTGATGTCTAGTGTAAAGTTCCTACAATCAGTGATGGTTTGGAGAGACATGTCATCTGCTGGTGTTGATCCACTGTGTTCTATCAAGTTATATCAAAGTCAGTGCTGTGTTTTTTTTACTGCAGAATTTTACAGCCCTTTATTCTTCCCTCTGCTGACATCTTTTAAGGAGATGTGGATTTCATTTTCCAGCAGGACTTGGCACACTGCCCACACTGACAACAGTACCAATTGGTCTTATGTAATATTCTAATTTTCTGAGACACTGATTTTTGGGTTTTCATTGGCTGAAAGGCATAATCATCAGTAAATCAACAGTAAAAATAATAAACGCTTAAAATAGATCACACGGTGTGTAATACATCTATATAATATATGAGTTAAACTTATTAAAATGAATTACTAACATTCAGTAACGTTTTACTGATATTCTATTTTTTTCTGATGCACTAGTATACATTATATAACATAAAATGTAATCCTACACATATTAGCAGAACCCTTGGAGTGCTTTCTTACTTTCTCTATACTCTCTATACTCAACATGAATCATGAATCAGGCCTAAAATGAAAGAGGGAAGTTGTTGGAAAATGCAGAAATGTCATGTAGAACTGAAATTCTTTTGTCAGAGAGCCACAAGCAGATTCTTTACTTTTTAAAAAGCGTTTTTAAAAAGGCTTTGGATGGAGGACTAAAATAAAACAAAATGTGACTTCTAATTTCTTTTTTTCTTCTGTCTGTTAAGGAAAGTGGCGATGAATGAGGCAGAGACAGCCGGAGCGGTCATGGCCTTCTTCCTGTCTCTAGGTCTGGCTTTGGGGGCCTCCTTCTCCTTCCTGTTTCGAGGGGTCATTTAAGGACGGCCAGTTCTCATCAAGGGAAACACAAACACTCATCTTTTACTGAAGCGCCTGCATCTGCGCCGAAACAAACCCGAGTACCTGCAGTGTTTATACATCACCTTCCAGAAAAGAGCTCTACTGATGGGTTTATGGATCAGTGGGACTCAAGCAGTGATACTGAAGATGGATTAGCTTGTGGTTCTGTTTCATTAACACAGATTAAGCCTAGTCTTGGACTAAACTGCAGTGCTAAAGTAGTTTTCCTATAGAAAAGCTGTTTAGTCCAGGTTTAGGCTGAAGCTGACAGTATATTTCAAATGAAAATTATATTTTAGGCCAAAATGAGTCAATCATGAGCCAATATAGGTTCCAACTATGACTGGCTTAATTGGCTGAGTTGTTTTTTTTTTAAACAGTGGCTTGCAAAAGTATTCATACCCCTTTAACTTTTTTACATTTTGTCACCTTACAACCTCAAACTTTTTAATAAAATGTTTATAGAGATTTTAAGTGATGGACAACACAAAGTAGCACATTATTGTGAAGTGAAATGCAATTGATACATTGTTTTCTATTTTTTTTTATCAAATAAAAATCTAAAAAAAAAAGTGTGACGTGCAAAAGTATTCAGCCCCCTTTACTCTGACCCCCTAAATAAAATCCATTCTGCCTTCAAAAGTCACTGAATAAATTAATAGAGATAATCCAGCTGTGTGTAATTTAGGGTGTACTCACACTAGGCAATCCGAACCGTGCCCGGGCACGGTTACCTCCCAAAGCACGGTTCGTTTGGCTAGTGTGATCGCTCCGAACCGCTGAACCGTGCCCGCTTGGAGAGGTGGGCCCGAGCACGGTTCACTTGGGCACGGATCAAGATGACGTCAGTGATGCGACGCTACTGTAAACGGAGGACGTTTTATACACAATTCTGCGTATAATATTTTTGAAAAGGGTTCTAAAGAGCACCATAATGGTTAGTGTTACCCATAATAAATTAGGACTACTATCTACAAGTCCTAAACAACAAACACATTTTATTATTACTTGAGTTTTATGTTTCGCTCCTTTGGTCACTATTTATGTATATAGCAAGTACGTCTCTTACCTTACAGATGAACGTGAATTGTAGTCCGCGAGTAAAGCTGCAAATTTCTCCCTGGACGTCTGCTGCTTGTGTAAAAACCTTCTTACACGTGCAGCACGATTAGCAGTAAATCGCTGTGTTGCACAATCAATGAATCTCTGGTTCAGTTGCGTATTTGCACGCCCAAAACGACTCCAGATAAACAAAAACAACAGTACAATCCTGAACTCCATTGTTTTGCGCGCGCATACTGTTCTTCAAAACAAAAGTCACCTGTTGATGACGAAAGCGTGCTCGGGCACGGATCGTTTAGCGCAGTGTGAGTGCAGGCCTGCGGGGGAGTGGGGAGGGGGCCGAACCGTGCTCCGGCACGATTCAACCAAACCGGGCCTAGTGTGAGTACACCCTTAGTCTCAGTTTAAATACAGCTGTTCTGTATCGACCTCAGTGGTTTGTTAGAGAACACTCGTGAACAAACAGCATCATGAAGACCAAGGAACTCACCAGAGAGGTCAGAGATAAAGTTGTGGAGAAGTTTAAAGCAGGGTTAGGTTATAAAAACATATCCCAAGCTTTAAGCTTAATCCATCATCCACAAATAGAGAAAGAATTCTATAACGGTCACAACAAACCTACCAAGACATGGCCATCCATCCAAACTGACAGATCGAGCAAGGAGAGCACTGGTTAGAGAAGCAGCCAAGAGGCCCATGGTCACTCTGGAGGAGCTGCAGAAATCCACAGCTCAGGTGGAAGAATCTGTCAGGCAAGACAGAACAACTATAAGTCGTGAACTCCACAAATCTGGCCTTTATGGAAGAGTGGCAAGAAGAAAGCCACTTCTGAAAGAAAAACACAAGAAGTGCTGTTTGTACAACAAACATGTGGAAGAAGGTTCTGTGGTCAGATAAGAGCAAAGTTAAACTTTTTGGCCTAAATACAAAAAAGTGCTTTGTGTGGAAACATGGTAGTAAAATATATCGTTCTACTAAGTATTGATATAGGGGGAATGAATACCTTTGCACATCACACTTTTCAGATTTTTTTTATTTGTATTGAAAACCATGTATCATTTTCATTCCACTTCACACATGCAATACTTTGTGTTGGTTTGTCAATTAAAATCTCAATAAAATACATTTAAGTTTGTGCTTGTGAGGTTTAAGGGGTATAAATACTTTTGCAAGCCACTGTATTTGAAGCAAACTGCCAGCTATAGTCGAAATCTGAAAAATGGCCCGGAACTGTTTCTGAACATTCAGAAGGTCAGAAACGTGTTTATTGGACAAAAAGGACAAATCAGGGTTTAGAGATCTACAGTTTGCTCACTGTAATCCAAAAACCTTGCATATCCAACTTTGAAGAAAAAAAAACATTTCATTGCAGCATTTCAATTGGCTGACTCATTTTAAAATCTTGACTCAGTTTAAAGGACAATTCCCAGATTCACCTCGTCATTGTGTGGAACAGCAAAAATGGAGATACAAGGTTTTTGTCCACCAGCAACACTATTTCCTTTACACTGGGCACTCAGGACATGATGGTCAATAATGCTGCATCACTCAGAGCATGAGCTGCATAGCAGTCAGTCATAGAAATATACAGTTTTTATATGTATTTAACCTTTTCTAATGCTGATTTATCACAGCATCAGCCTTTAGTTTCTTTACATGAACAGTGTTGTTCGTACAGCAGCACAGCATTATACTATAATCAATATTATATTTAGTGTTTTAGTCTTTATAGTGTTTTCAGTTCTGAAAAAATGCACTTTCTATGAAGGTGTCATTTATGTTATGTAGCATTCTAGCATTACAATCCTTTAATAACTGAAGTAAAATGTGAATAAATTCGCACAATTAAAGCATTCATACTTAAAGGTCATATAATGCCTTATGATAAAGTTTGTAATAAAAAGAGAAAGATACTTCATTGCATTTCATTGAGTTTTTTTTTCAGTGTTTTTATTTCAGGATAATGTAGAGGTAACTCTCTTTTATCTCCCAAACTCAGATCACTTAAATCAGCCACTGGGTAATAAGTTTGGGTGTTTTCACAGCTGCTCTTTTTAAACCGTTTCACTTTTACCCAGGGTGTGATTTGATTGGGAAGGTGTGAACACAATAATCACACTCGAATCAAAAACTACCACACCAAGATCTTTGAGAAGAAGGAAAAGGTCTCAGTCCCCCGACCACCCCCCCCCCCCCCCCCTGTTTGGGACCCAATGATCTAAGCTAAACGGCTCTGCAAGTGTAGAGCTTAGTCTGGTGGTATATTATCCTGATAATTACTATAGCTATGAACTAATGCCATTTTTGTCTTTGTCACATTTTGCATAAAAAGAACTGGTGTACATAGTGTACACTGCCTGGCCAAAAGGAAAAAAAAAGTCTCCACCTGGATTTAAGTACGTAAATGATGTGGGGTTGATGCTGCAGTTGGTCTGCAGGTCTTGGTTCAGCAACAGTATGTGCTGAAAGAATGAGGTCAGCTGACTACCTGAATATACTGAATATAGACCAGGTTATTCCATCAATGGATTTTTCTTCCCTGATGATGCGGGCATATTCCACGATGATAACGTCAGGATTCATGGTGCTGGAATGGTGAAAGAGTTCAGGATTCAGGGAGCATGAGATCATCATTTTCACACATGGATTGAGAGAGTTCACCACAGAGTCCAGACCTTAACCCCATTGAGAATCTTTAAATTTAAATCTTTAAATTACTGAACTAACTCTGAGCTGAAGTATTTGTTAGCTCAAAATAGATTTTCTCCATCGATAAACAAAAACACAAAGATTTGTAGACCAAATTTCCATGACTTTCCAAAACGTATCCAGGCCTGGAAATCAGGGGTGGGCAATATTGTATCATATACAATATATCGTGACAGAAATATCATGATATTAAAAATACATATGGTGATAATAGGGATGTTCTGTCTTAAAAGTAGTCTATTATTCACTGTGAAGCTTTAAGTGTATTGATTGTATAATTGTTTTAGTTTACAGTTTATATGCATGCACTAAGTATTCTGCAATATTTTTTTGCTGCATTATATTATTTTATGCTGTATTATTTATTTTGCCACATTATGATTATGCTGTAATACTCTACTATATTTCTGAAATTAATTAATTATTTTTCTGTTTTCCTATATCGCCAAGTATATCGTTGTCGCAAAAATACCCTGAAATATCGTGATATTATTTTAGAGCCATATCGCCCACCCCTACTGGAAATTGCTATTTTCAAGATCCATGGCTTTTCCAGATTTTTCATGACCGTACAAACCCTGTATCATGATGTTAATCATGCATAAGCACAGAATATTGTGACTGTGTAAGTGACTGACACCAGTAATAAAATATACATGAATTTAAAAGATCTAACACTGATTATTTACATCTAAATCACAATATTAAAAGCTTAAAAAGTCTTATGAAGAAGAAAAGGTTTGATTATTTGCGATTAATTCTAAAACAGATTTTAATTTATTTTAGAATAATGTATATGTATATTATAGTTATAGAATGTTGATTTTTTTCTATTATTTAAGCTCAACAGAAAACATTTTTTTTTATTTGATAATATTTTAAAAGATTTCTCCTGTATTTTTTAATCTCCAAATCTGATCTGCAGTATCAGTTTTATTCTACCCTGTGCTGCTCTCTGCTGGCTGTGCTAAAGAGGACAGGACTCACACCCACAGGATGAATACCAAGTTTTATTGATCAAGGAACTGAAGATGTCGACAAATGCTTCACCACAGAGATGAACTTCTGGACGAAAAACGCTTCAAAATAAATAAATCACACAGCCAAACAAACTCTACAGCTCAAAATCAGACTACTGGCTGGAGTGGCAGCAGAAACTAGCGTCAATGAAGAGCAGACTGGGAAAAAAAAAAAACAATAATGCAAAAACAAGACACTATTTTACATTTTCTCTTCAGTTCCTCTCCTTATTCAAGACTTATACAAACTGTACATATGTGCTTTGGAACACCATCACGATGACGGTGCCGGAACTGAAGTGTATATGCATTTATATCACACATCCATCCGCTTCAATTCACTCCATTTACTAAAGGCCATCCAATAGAGGAGTTCTGCACTCAACACATTTACCACTCTTTTATTCTCCTCTTCTAAAAGACATTCTTCATTTCATAATAGAACAGATAGTTATAATGATTAAAACAAAACCAAACCAAATATAAAGTGAAGGAGTGATGAGATTAAAAATCCATGAAACAAACAGCGAGGTTTAGTTACAGCTAGTTATGGACACACCTTATCAATACACAAACTGCTTTTATCAAATACTTCAAAGCTTCAGCTCTTTTTGTGTCACCAAACAGTGTCTGCGACAATTAAAAAAAAAATAAAAATCATAAAACCCTCCGGCCTTTCCTTTCATGGTCTAATGTCGTGATTAATGCTGCGCTCCATTTAAACTCGGATGTCAAAATTCTCAATTTCAATTACTCTATAGCCTAAAATCAGCTGGGCAATATGACAATATTTTATAGTATTGTGACAAATTATTGCATTGAGTAAACAATGTATTATGTTTTAAAGTGTATTAAGAATACAATCAATGCTAAAAAAAAAAGCACTGACCTAATTTTTATAAAGAGTGTAATGAGTCCTGATTCTGTAACGGAATATAACTGAATATAAAAATCACTGCACTGTGAATGAAACAGTATATGAATAGCAGTCTTAAAGAATCCGCCTCTGCTGATGCATTTTGTTCTGCTGTGAAAACGTTTATTGTTTATCCTGAAAAAATTTACTTTAAATATTGGCATATAATATTTTTATCATACCACTAAGCAATTCCCACAAGGACTTCATATGGTGTTAATTTATGCAAAATACCACCAGTCTCTGGTTCTAACAATGCAAACCTGGGACAATGTTGCTAACCAGTCTCTGATGCTAACAATGCTAATATGGGATGATTTTCAGTCATTGGACACTTGACACTAACAATGCTAACTTCGGTCGGGTTGATGTTACTTACCGGTAATCGATGCTAACAATGCTAACCTGGGACAAAGTTGCTAACCAGTCAATGATGCTCACAATGCTAACCTGGGATGAGGCTAATTAGTCATTGATCACGGATACTGATACTAATAATGCAAACATGGGACAGTGTTCCTAACCAGTCAGTGATTAATGCGAACAGAGCTAAACTAGAATGATGATTATCAGTTATTGAACATTGATACTAACAATGCTAACCAGGGTCAATGTTGCTAACCAGTAATTGATTAAGTGCTAATCAGTCATTGATATGAACAATAATAACCTGGGATGATGCTAATTAGTTATTGTACATTGATACGAACAATGCTAACCAGGGTCAATGTTGCTTACCAGTAACCTGCAAACCTGGGGTTATGCTAATCAGTCACTAATGCTAACAATGAGTTTGTTTGAATTCACCATAAACTACAGAAAACTACTGGTTTGATCCTAAAACCTGTTAAGCTTATGTTTTCTAGAAATGTTTTGAAATAGAGTACAATTTTCCAAACGTCAATTCGGGTGGAACATTTTTCCAAATTCAAACATCCGACTTCCGAGATTAAATGGAACGCAGCATTGTTTGCGCTCTCTTTCATTAGCTAATCGCACAAGCGAGCACAAGGTGGAGAAACACACCAAGAACCAGAAATGACCTTCATACGAGTCACTGACACCCTCAAGTGTTCGTGTTTAGTGCACTGAAATATACAATTCCCAAACAGAAAGAAAGAGTGAGTGCATGATCAAAAACATCCCAAGCGTCCTGTGACTCAAAGACAGACACAAATTTGCATCAGTATCTCCAGCGTGTAGCTACGGCATCCAGACACGTACATCATAAAGCTATGCCATACAGCCAAAAAGTGTCTACGCATGGCAACGTATAGATTCCTACTCACTACTAACTAACACTATTAACTAACTACGACCTGTGACTCAGGTTCAGAGATGAACTATGTAGCTACAGCTTTCATAGGTTACCATTGTGTCTACCAATGAGGAGCATGTAAACGAGGGTCATGCGTAAAAAAAACAACAAACAAACAAAAAACAAGCAACACAAAGACACCGATGTAAACAGATTTTTTTTTTCATCTTTTTTGAAAATAAAGAACACCTGAGACGGTTCACCATTTCCTCAAGTCACTGCAATACAGTCGTACCATGATCTTCGCTAGATCCACTTTGTTATGGATAATGATGCACCTGGACAAGATAAGACAAGATAAGCTTCCTCAGAATAGTAACCAGTTTCGGAGAGGTGGGTGATTTAAAAAGAAATTGGGAATACAGTAGAATAGTAATAATAATAATAATAATAATAATAATAATAATAATAATAATAATAATAATAATATAATAATAATAATAAACAAACCAAGAACAAAGACAACTCTAGAAAACCTATAATAACAGTGCAATCTTCATCATTTCTCTGAGACCTTCACCACTGACAAAATTAGGATTATGTAATTCATTACTGTCACCCAAAAAAAAAAATCAGGAAAAAGTAATAATTAAAAAAAAAAAAAAACGTAACTTTCAATAGAATTTAATGTGAAATGGAGCATTTTTATTTGACTATTCATTCAGAAATTTGGTAAGAATGCAAAGAACACCCACCAGATTCAAATTAAGCCAAAAAGTCTGCAACGATTTACATTTTAAACTTAGCTTGAAATGTTTTAACACAAAGTAGGTTCTTGGTTTAAGTTCAATTAATTGAAACGTTTAAAACAACCAAGCTACTCACTTTTATAAAGTTAAAACACCATTTTATTTTTTCCCTAGTATAGTTTATACTGGACCAATTCTAGGGGCCACTGTATCAATGGGCACAGTCTACAAAAATAGGCTTTTCAGGTCATAAAGAGTCCCAGAAAACAAGCAGAACACTCCCAAAATGTACTTCAGCAGGCAAGCCATTCCTGAAAGATTCCCCACTAGAACAAACAAACAAAAATAGACCTGCAAAACAAAGATTTATCTGGAATTGAAGCTGCTGGATTATACTGATGACCTCCTCATACTGCATCTCTTCAGAGCTAAACATCCCTTTAACATTCCTTTATACGACTGGTCTTCTGATACTTCTACCCAAATCTCTTCCTAAAAACTTTGTTGTTGTTTTTTTCTGAAAAGTTACTGGAGTTTAGCTCATCCCACCTCATCTTATCTCATCATCAGAGTGATTCTAGGCCTTTTTAAAAACAAGCCCAACATCCGCAACTCGCCTAGCTACCCACAATTCACCTGGGAGCTTACAACCGAAACATACTTCATGCAAAGATGTGAATGCAGACAGTTTAAGCCACGGCAATTGGGTTTTGTGCATAGTTGTGTTAAGTAGATTTGGGTCATTTCTATTGGTCCATTCTTCAAGCAATTTGGACATCATAATTTTTTTTAAGAATTTTTGCAATATTGCGATATTTAGTTTTGCAATACTGTATCAAAATTGTACCGTACTTTAATTATTAGTGTACACATACAGGCTGGTGTCAGGCATTATTTTTTATTTATTGAGTGTTGTGTTTAAACCTCGTCCACTAGATAGCTTGTCTTGTACTGTCATTAAATCCTGCTTACAACATTGCAATATATCAGTGCAATGTATTATATTGTAACCCCTGTATGGTGATAAGTATCGCATCGACAAGTCCCTGCAAGTACACAGCCCTAATTTAAACTGTAATAAAAACTTAGCTTTAAGCCTAAGTTGCAGTTACCTGGTTGAAATACTCAAAATTAAACTCAAAATATGTCATTTCATAAGGCAACACAAGCATAACTGCATTATGAGCCTTAATACAAGCGGCACTACACAGCAACCGCCACGTTGTCTTGTTACCTTCAGCATCAGGGCCTTGTGATTTGTGCTTTATTTGTACAGGAGGCATTCGCGCTGGCATTCACATTTCATGTCCTTGTGTGAAGTATGTTTCAGGCCTCTGCTCATACAAAACTACAGGCAATAAGCACTCAGAAATCTACCCGTCCTCCAGAGCTTCCACATCGCACCCAGCCTGAACTTACCCAGCCTGGTTGTCGTCCAAATGACCTGCTTTCCAGTGTGTCATCCACTTTCCACTGTTCTTTGATCGAGATCTGCTACTGCTAAAGGATTACTGAAATAAAGCTTACTGAGAGAAAAGCTGAGATTCTTCATACATGGTATAACCTCTCACATGCTGTACACAACATGATGCATGGACATATCTAATCTGTTTGGGAAAGTCTAAAAGATTTTCCCCCGTTTTCCCGATTCCCTACTAAGCTTGGTGTTTCTAGTCTGCTACGAAAGCAAGAACACTAGTGTTCCACTTCAAACGTATGCAAACAGACGTCCATTAAGGTAGTTAAGGTGAAACGAAAATAAAGCTGACCAACAACAGAATAGGAAACGGCGGGTGAACGAAGACCAGAGGACTCTTCGGATGTGGACTTCAGGCATGGTCCACAACTTTGGCTACATTCACACAACAGGTAAAAAGGTGAAAATGGCCCAAATCTGCTTTCCTTACCAAATGTGATGTGCCTGAACTGACATGCCTGCATAAAAGGGCAGCGCTTCACGTGAAGTTTCGGTTTCACCCTTCATAGAATTACAGGCTTCCTTAAGGATTTCCAGTAGCTGATGACTGGGATTTTTTTATTTTTCGTTTTTTTTTTACAGAGAATGCTTTCGCTGGAGCTGGCTGTAAAAAGGGCAAGTTATTCGGCCTTAGATTCTTTAAACTTCCCTTTTAAGCTTTTTGTCCTTTTCCTAATTTCTTTTGCATTTATTCCAACCTGGCTGTTTAAACTAAGTCGCATTGCTGTGGGTAATTTCTACCCGTAGCCTTTAAGATCTCCACATTGTTCGTGCCGCTGGAAAGACACCGACCTAGTTAGATTGCATCGCTAAGGACTCTCTTCACCTCTGATCACTTAGAAGCAGGACTGTGAAGGCTGGTCATTCCTCTGGTCAGTCTCTTGATGTCGACTGTGGTGGCGACCAGACTTCCTACGTTCTTATGAGGAGGCCGGTGCTGCACTCTCGTCTCCAAGCTATCCTCTACTGCGCATGTGCTCTGGAATGCAGAGTGTAGTATGAAAAATCTGTTCGCTTAGGCAATAAAAGACATGCGGACAGACGGAAAGACTGACAGATGAACAGATTGACAGACAGCAAGCAAACTAAGTCAGTTGCGCAGCAGCTAACACAGGTGAAGGATTAGGATTAGCGAGAGAAATGAAACTTCTCAAGGGCTGCCGCGCCGAGGCAGAGTGTCCTGGAGATTCTGAGTTTCTCTGCTCAGGAATTCCCAGACTATCGTTTATCGCTACGCCGTTCGCTCCAGGTGGATTCTGGGAGTTAGAGTCTCTAAACTATCAAGAGCTGGATGTTAAAGTCACTGTTTCCAAGTGTTTAGAAAGTACATAAAACATAGGCCATATAATGGAGCACTGTACTCTACTATATTTGAGGCTAGTCGTTGTGAATTTCCAAAAAACAGGCTTCCACTTCCGCAGAATAAGAAGCAGACAAAGAAGAAGTTTGAAAACAATAAATACAAAAAAAAAGAAAACATAAATCATAAATACACTTCACTCCATGACAAGCTCACACACAAACACACACACTTGCACTGACTCCAAAGCGCTAAAGTGTCTGTTAGCGGTCCCCATTGTTCTCTTTCTGCACAGAACCAGTCTGTAGCATAAAGTTAAGAGTGAAAGTGCAAGCATGAGTGTGTATGTATGTTTGTTTATGTATTTGTGTGTGTATTTGTGTGTGTGTATCTATTTATAGAAACCTGTCTACTATCTACTACTGTACTTGCATGTGCACCAACATGTCCAACATGTTCGTCTGTAAGGATGAGTAAATGTGTGAGTGTGTGTATGAGTGTTGGTGTGCATGGTTTGCGTATGAATGTAAATGGCTGTATGTGCAGTTTGTGCTTGAACACGTTACATGTTGGTGTGAAGTGTTTTTTTTATTTTTTGGCAACGCTCCTCAAAAGACCGACACACTGAATCCGTTCGTGGTGCTCATGAGGGAGATGACGCGGGTCACGCGGATGTGCGGAAAGCTCCAGAAGGTGACAGCTCAGTAATGGGTCGGAGACGTCCAGCGCGGCCCTCTCTCTTCCTCTTCCAGTCCCTCCTATTCTCTCTCTCTCTCTCCTCTCTCTCTCTTTCTCTCCATCAGTGCTGCTGCTGTTACTGGCGGACTTCATTGGCGATGAGGCTGTCCTCTCCGGACTGGAAGTCGGCCTCGTTGAGGCTGTTCCCGGCGTTGATCATCTCCTCGTCCTGCGAGGACCCCTGCCCATCCTCTTCTCCGCTGCCCCCGCCCGCCTCGTCACAGTTCGGGTCCTGCAGGACCTGGGCGATGTACATCTGCTGCTGCAGAACAGAGGAGAGCAGAGAACGTGTGTTAATTGTAAACATTAATAAAATAAATAATAGACCAAGAAAGAGTTACTGGCATGGAATTAAACTTTATATGTGTACATGTAATGAGGATATCTGTAAGTGACCACAATATCAGAACAAACAGCTGGTTCTATCAATGAGACAAAGAAAAGCTGGTCCTATTTAAGCTTGATGCACGCTTGAAACATTTTTTGGAAGTCTTTTATTTTTGTGGGCAAACATTATTCTGCTGAAAAATTACAGTTGTAAGTCCTGCCATGAGAGGCGACACATATGGCTAAAAGTTTGTCCAGTTGGTGACCCACTGACAGTCAGGATTTATTATTAAAGACTACAGTCTGTATACAGTTGCAGTCTGTAACAGTCCAGGTTTCTTTTTCACCAAACCATTGAAAACAAATGCAAGCATTGCAGGCTGGTAGATTACCTACTGTATTTTCCGCACTATAAGGTGCACTTAAAATTATGTAATACATATTAAAATTATGTAATATGTAATCTGTTGTGTTTGGGCACTTTTGGAATTAGGTGTGAACTGTGTGTGTGAGCCATTTGCCCATCTACTATTGCGAGTCTGTCCCCAACACTTTGTGTAATGCGATACTGTTACAAATAACGATTAGTCGACAATAAAATTTGTAGTCTACAAATTTAAATACTCAACATTGTCGATTATATCGACTAATTGTTGCAGCCCTACTGCCAACTGGACAAAATGTCTTTGAGTGAGTTCCACAGGCACGTCCAACAGGCAACAATCTTTCACCCAGAGGTACACTACCCTAAAATAGTCTCTGTGACCCTTTTTATAGGCTAGCAGGGAAAGAACCCAGTGTATAATCAGATCACACCTGTAATTAATTACATATCTGACACATGGCTCACCTGTGACCTGTTAGAGGGGGAGGAGCGCGCCGGCCGCCCGTTCTCCACACCGTCCACATCCGTGTCCTTGGTGTCGATCTGTACGAGGACACAGACAGACAGACAGAGAGAGAGACAGACAGGAGAGAAGGGAGGGGGATCAGTAACTCTACTCCGGTAGGGGTCAGGACCTAACGCTGCTACCTGCTCCAGCTAAGCTGGAGTCCTATTCTAGGGCCAGTGAGGGCCTACCTTGAGCGGCGCAACCCGTACCTTGTAGTTGTGAGCGCTGAGGTACTTGAAGTGACCGAAGCAGACGTGCGAAAGGCAAATCACGATGGTGATGATGAGCACTATGAAGGTGAACATGGACGTCGGAGTCACGAAGCCTGCCAGGGGGTTGGACGCGGTGAGGAAGAAAATGTGAATATCGACCAAAAAAAGAGAATTTTTTTTTTATTATGAGTTCAAAGCAGCAATAAAATAAATACACTTTAAAACAATGTATTAGTTTTTTTTTTATTTATTACTCACTAAAAGTATAGCAATAATATATATATATACATATATATATATATATATATATATATATATATATATATATATATATATATATATATATATATATGTATATATATATAGTAACAAAACAGTCTGCTTTATATATATTTTTTTAAAAGAACCTTTTGGGGAAATCAATCAACTGGAATAATAAAATCAGTGTCCATGACATCCTAATTATACTCATCTCTCTCTCTCACATACCTGTGCGTACAGTAGAGAAGAAAAGTAACCAGAAAAGGCAGAGGATAGGCGCGGCTACTACTTGATTGACAGCACCGGAGTGGATCTTCTTGTCCAGTTTGGAGGGCAGGTAAGCATAGTACATATTATACCTGTCCACCAGATGCTTCAGGAGCATGTACATCAGACCTGGCAGAAAACATTCAAGAGTTACACAGTGCAGGACAGCTTTAGTTATATATCATTCGGAAGTCAGTGCAAAATTCTTTAAATGACAAAAATTCAAAATATTAGTTCCTGTCCCATGACTTTTGGCATGTCATCTGTGTTATAAAAAAATAATAATGAATGTATTAATAAAAAAAATAAAAAATCACAGCAAACCACTCTGAATGACATTGCAAGTATCTGACAGAATTATTATGGTGAAAACTGATGCATAAGAGGATTTATTTTTGTTTTTTAGAATAAAAATAAAAACCTTTCTAAATTAAAAACTATTATTTAAATAATAGTAGTGCTGGGAGGTTAACCAAATTAATATAATCAAAAAATATCTGTTTTCTTATTTTCAAAATGGGATAATGGAGATATTTACATATAGAAACTGGCAGAGGGAATCTGAGAAGGTATAGGCTTGTGATTCTGTTATAAACCTGTAATGAAGTCTTTTATGTATCAGTGACATTCATATATTGCACAAATTTTACAAGCATGTCATATTTTTTACTTAAACGGAAACAATAGCTTGTGCATCACATTAATTGTTATGTAACAAGAATCACTTATATATTTGAAGTATATCAAGATTGATTTTTTTTTAACAATATCGCCCAGCCCTAAAACAAAGCTTATTCTATTTACAGTAACAGTCAAAAGTTTGGACACAACTCTTTTTATTCAATGTGTTTTCTTTCTTTTTATGATTTTTTTTTACATTGTAAATATAATAATAAAGACTACGTTAAAGCTCTACAGGAACACATGCTGACTTATTCTGTAAGCAAAAAGTGTTAAACAAACCAGAATATATTTTATACTTTAGATTCCTATAAGTAGCACATTTGTCTTCATGAGGAAGAGTCGCCTGGAATAGTTTACTCAGCATCTTGAATGAGTTTCTGGAGGTGCTGAACAATAGTTGCTGGTTTTCCTTCACGCTGTAAAGCTCCAGCTCATCCCAAATCACCATCTGAGTTGATTTTTGAGTTGATTTTTGTTTACTACGTACTTAAATATGTGTCTCTTAATAGGTTTTATGTATTTAATATTAATCTACAATGTAAAAAATAAATAAAATAAATAAATAAATTAATTAATTAAAAGGGGTGTGTCCAAACTTTTTTGCGGACAAAATGAACCAACAGAATATCTGTAAGTTTTCCTGCATTACACATTATTGGATGTTAAGTTCTTAAGTTGTTTTTCCTTGCTGTAGGACATTGCCGTTTCAGAAACGCCTGCTGTTATTGTGTTGCTGCAGCAGCGACATTCCAGCAGTGCCGCACACCAACCACACACACAGCCCTCTGCTGCTCTTCCACTCGTCTGCACACCAAACCCTCAACGACCTGATGAGTCATACTGCCTCACTACCAGCAGCCAGGGAGCGTGTGTGAGTGACTGAGAGAGCATGAGAGAAAGCGTGTGTGTGTGAGAGAGTGAGAGAGAGACAGCTAGAGCTCCTTTATCTCCTGGTTTGTGTGAATGAATGTGCACCACAAATGGCTATTATTAAACAGAAACACACACACACACACAAACACACACACACTCCCTGTCATTGCTTTGTAAGTCCTAATGTTTAGCATTAACATGTGCAGCCTCTCACCAGCAGAGGGCGGCACTGCTCAGGGCTGCTTGTCCTCTATTCTCTCAGCATCTCCTCCCTCTCTCCATCATCGGCTTTGTTCCTCCACTCTCTCTCCTAATTTACTCCCATTCTCTCACTCTCTCACCTTGCCACTGTCTCTCACCCTTTCCATTCTATCACTATTCTATAATACAGAATCAATTAATCACTCATTTTTTCCCTCTCTCGCCCTTTCGTTCTCTCTCTCGCTTGCCTCCGTTTTCCTTGAACCTGATTGGTTCCCTTTACTCACCCCACCCTGCATCTCATTCCCCCCCTCTCTTCTCTCTCTCTCCTCATCCTTGGCTGTTCTTGTTTTGTGAATGGGCTGGGAGGGTTTGGAGGCGGGGCTTACTCACCGAAGGGCACAATGATTGGGCAGGTGATGCTGTACGTCATAACGACAGTGAAGACGCACATCATCCAGGCGTAAGCAGCACCGAACTGGAACTCGTAGGCCTGGTGCTGCATGACCACATAGAAAATTTCGGACAATTACTAATATTTCAAAGATTTTTTTAATTAATATTATTTATTAAGTATGATAAATGAGTGTAGATCTTCAAACAGTGATACAGTATCAGTAAATTAATACATAAAGCACTTTTGATTAAGTTTTTTTTACTTGAAAAATCATATACAGCTCTGGAAAAAAAAAAAAGAAGAGACTAGTTAATTTTTTTTTCTTGATTTTACCAAATTGAAAACCTCTGGAATATAATCAAGAGGAAGATGGATGATCACAAGCCATCAAAAAAACTACTGCACCAGGAGTAAAGGCATAAAGTTATCCAAAAGCAGTGTGTAAGACTGGTGGAGGAGAACATGTCAATATGCATAAAAACAGGGTTTTTCCACTAATTATTGATTTCTGAACTCTTAAAACTTTATGAATATGAACTTGTTTTCTTTGCATTATTTGAGGTCTGAAAGCTCTGCATTTTTTTGGTTATTTCAGCCATTTCTCATTTTTATTCTTTAAAAAAATTACTACTATTTTTAAATACCAAAAATATTTTCTATAAAAGTCTTTTAATGAATGCATTGACCTACTTAAATTGGTGACACAGATGTGCAAATGTACACAGATAGAAAGAGAGAGAAAGAGATTTTTTACCCGTTTGACGTTGCGTCTCTCTGCGACAGAGCGAGCGAGGCACAGGCGGATCATGTACATCAGAAGGCCGGGAATTCGCAGCAGATCCATGGCGTTACCGATGAATGCAGAGGCGATGACGTAGTTCACAAAAAATGCTCCGTTATCAGGGAGGAACACACACCTGCAGTGTGAGAGAATGTTATTAGAATTTCGTTAACAAACCTTAACCTCCCTAATTCCCTAATGTCCAACAATTTTTTTTTTTTACAGATTTGTATGTGGCTTTTAACCTGAGCTTTTCCTAAATCAAAGGTCTATTCACACATGGCACTAACATGTGATCTTGGTGAGTTGATTACAAAATATTGCTGAAACTAGTAACTGATATAATGCCATTTCCACTGGAGGAGGCGGGGCCAAATACGGTAAGAGTGTTCTATTTTTTTTTGCACATTAAGACCTCAACCCCCAAACCAGATAAGGTTGCTAGGTTCACTTGTGCACCAGACACAAGGCATTAGCGTGTGATTGGAGCATGCTCAGCTAACCTGTGCAGACAGATAGACAGTGTTGTCTGGCAGTTATTATATATGTTTCAGTAAAGACACTGTTAATGTGGGTTAATTATGGACACATCGAGAGATCCTGGCATTAACACTAAAATAATAATGTGGTTACATGCTTCTCTGAACACCTTCAAATGTGGTTTGAGTGAACAGATTACGAAGTGTCTTCCAGATTAATTATATCCCAATTAAACCTGTAGTTTGTGCCGAGCAAATCACCCAGAATGCATGTTAATACCAGGTGTGAACAGGATCAGCAACTAGTCATGGTTACAAATTAGTCTCCTGTACAACAATGATACTTGGCAAATACTGTGAATTTTTGCTCACTTTACTGCAATTTTATAATTTTAGAATTGCACTACTGAACTTTTTGCACTTTTTTCATATTCCACTGCTGTAGATAACATGTACTTACTTGTAAATTATATCCATAACACATTACTGTTTTTATGTATATATTTCCATCCTGGATGTAAATTAACACCAATTTAATATTTATATCTGGTTATCTTTTTTGTGTATTTTCTGCTTTTATGTTTATGCGGCATACTTGGCGAGGAGGAATTTCATTGTACGAGGAAACTTGTTTCTTACTGTGCACATGACAATAAACTCTTTGAATCTTTGAATCTTAAATCTTTCTTACAGTTAAATGGGGCCAATTCACCTTCATATGCAGTGTGTGCACAGGAGCTTTGATCAAGACGGGAACAATATATTTCACTTACTCAAATCGGATCGTAGCCACAGCCAGGAACTGCGTGTCGAAGAGCCAGCGGAAGAAAACATCCAGACTGTGGACGACAAAGCCGTAATTATCTTTTCCAGCAAATTTCTTCTTTCATTTAAAGCACATGATACTACAAAACCTCAGCAGAACCATTATAACTAAATTACATTATCATAACTGTGTTATATAAAATCACTGTAAAAAAAATAAAAAATCACCACCACTAATAAAATACAGCATAAAAATATGGAGGTTTCTCCATCAGCCAGAGCTGAAACCGGCCATGACGAGCCCAGGGCTTATACAGATTGATAGTCTTTAAGAAGTCTTTTGCCACCACCTTTAGCTCAGCCTGATTTACTAAAGCAATTAGAACGTGCTAAATCTCTCCTGCAGAGGAACCAACGACGTCAGTGATCAGGCAGGAATTTATCCAGATCCAATCAATGCTGGAAATTCCATCTGCTCAACACAACTTCTCACTGTAACATCTATTACTGACTGTGTTCTGCAAAACAATTACGATGGAAGAATAAAAAGGAAGAAACCAAAAAAAGACAAAGAAGAAAGAAACAAAAAAACAGAAAAAAGTAAAGAAAGTAAAAACCAAAAGAAAAGGCAACTAATGAAAAATGTATTATAAATAAAAAAGGGAAAGAAGAACTAAGAAGAAAGAAGTACTCAAACAAAGTATAAAAGAATAAAAAAATATATAAAGAATCAAAAAATGGAAGAAAAAAAATAGAGAGAAAGAGAGATTGTAAATGTGTGTGTGAGAGAGAGAGAGATACCTGCTAAGGCCCAGTGAAGGCAACAGAAGAACCATGAAGATGAGAAACGTGTAACATTTGTGCATGGTGGTCCTGTTCTCGCCCGACCTGAGAGAGACAGACAGACAGAGAGACAGTCAGTCAGTCAGTCAGTCAGACAGATAGACGTCAACACTAGAATCTGTTCTGAGTGTCAGTAACGGAGCTTCAGTAAATCCCGCTCTGCCTCGTTGGGCCTGCAGTAGTGCTGAGCTCTGGGCTGGATTAACTCTCCACAGAGTGAAGACTCTCCACTGAGCTCCAGCACAGAGATCAGCACAACCGCAGAACAGGCCTGAACACATTCACTACAGCCAGTCTGCAGCGAACACACCCAACCTATTAGCACACCCCTTCCAGTTCTGTTCAACACTGACAGTACACCCTAAATCCAGACACTGGAGGTAATAAATGTTCTCAGAGCGATGCCAGTGTCATTTATAATACATGTGCTTATGGAAAGGTAATAGATTATGGAAGCTGGAGTAAGATCTGGTAGTGGGTGCTAGATATACTGGACATTCCATTTCCAAAGTTTTGAAGTGTGGGGATTTAACATTCCTCGAACTACATTAGAATTGGGAACAATATATGGATATTGCGATATATGCTATGCGTCGATATGTGGGGTAAAATATTGATACTCTTATTTAAACATGGGTGCTCATTATTCCATGTGATGGTGCTATAATTAAATTAATGAATAGGGTAAATCTGGTTGTGAAATTCTGTAAAACTGATAAAAATTGACACAAAAAAAATCTGCCGTTATAAGACGCTCTGTTGTTAAATTTCTATTTTCTGGTCTATTTTCATACATAAGGCCCACCAGATTATAAGGTGCATTATACAAAGCTAGTAAGGAACAGGGGTGTCGCCATGTCTTCCTTCTACTTCAGCAGATCTCGTCGCTGTAAAGCTAAGCTAAGTACACAAAACTTCTTAAAAAAATAAAATACTTTTAAGTGTCAAATGAGCTCTGGATGTTAATCTACACAGGTTTTTCCTCTGAAAACTGCTTATTTGGGTGAGTAAAGCGCTTCTGTTTCCAGATTTCCACTAAGGCTGGGTGCAGCAGCATTAGCATTAGCAGCTGACAGCCAGCACTAGCCACGTAGCTTGTTTTAACACAGTAAACATACAGTATACAGTCCAATATACTCACCTCAGAACGGCAAAAGAGCTAGTGCTTAGCGTGGTTAACAACTAATGCTAATCCTTACAACCTGACTCATAGAATTTGCACATAATGCGCTACAGATTATAAGGCGCACTGATGATTTTTGGGAAAATTAAAAGGATTTTAAGTGTGTGTGAAAAATACGGTAAATTAGGCGACTTCTATCATGTCAGTGTATATCTAATGCAAATACAGTTATTGTTTTTTCTGTGGTATCACCTAAAAAGGCTTCTGTAGAATCTTTACTCTTGAAAGGCATCATGAGTGAATTAACAGATTACCGTAGTTATAATCTAATTAAAACAAGTAGATCAGCATCTATTAAATATTATCAATTACATAGAAAGTTCTTTAACCTTCAGAAAATAATGAGAATGAGACTGTGCTCACAGTCACGATTAACCACAATCTACAGACACAACCTCTCTTCCCACAATATCCATCATTATATCTAAACCTGTAGCAAAATCCATAATGCAACAATAACAGCCTTATGATGTACAGAGCCTGGTGCGCTGGGGTTAATATATCACATTATGGATCATTATTCTTAGCTGATTAACCCTCTCTGTTACTACCCCAGTGTTATTTACAGCTAATCGATTTGAAAAGAAGCACCAGAGTCAGCACCACGCATCAGGGGGGTTTCTGTACCTGGTCCAGTGGGCTTCAAAGAAGGCTGAGTAGTAGACTATGGTTGGCAACAGAGCAGAGAAGGCCCACAGAAGGAGAGTGGGGAAGAACTGGGTGACGATGGGATTCTGAAAAAGGGAGAGAAAAAAAATAAGTAGTGTTAGATGATTTCTTCCCCTGACGTAAGTTTTCCTTCTTTAGCATCACAATAACATCTGCCAGCAGCCACACCACTTCCTCTACCAATCCAGAGACCTTGAGGATCAGTCACCAGCCACTGTTCCAGACATCTCACCTCTTCTGTGACTACCGTGATTCTTACACATACTGATAGAGGCTCCCTGAGACCCACAGATAACATACATACATCTAAGCTCACACACGTTTTGGGAACAATAAATAAAGACATAGCAAGTGTGACAGAAAGCATCCTAATTGTCCTCACCATGTGCTAAGAACTATCAGTGTACTCTGCGGGTGAGACTGACATTTCAATTTCTGTCTTTGTGTTTACTTTTTTTTGTGACATTTCTTGCCCTTATATAACTAATGTTATGTATATGTTCTATAATGTTATATATATATATACTAGCTGTGCAGTTCTCTCTCAGTGATGAGGCCAAACTCCCTATGTACTTTTAGTTTAAAGTTATAATAAAACACAAAAAATGCATGATACAAGTTGTTGAAAAGTAGATGTAAGGCTGCTGAATATATATAGAAACGTTTTAAAGAGTGAAACTAATGATTATTTTGGTAGTCGACTAATCTGATGATAATTTTTCCGATTAGTCGATTAGTCAGCGATTATTTCTGCCATGTCCTCCATCTCTAAAAATGATAGAAACAGCTGAACATGAGATTTAAAAGGTATTTAAGTGTCTGGATGTTGTTTAAATGTAAAAAGTACTGATATTTAGTGAATAATTATGTAAGATTTTGTTGTGTTTGGGCATTTTTGAAGACATAGACTAAGTTTGAATGTAACCTGTGTGAGTGAGCCATTTACCCATCTTCCATTGCGCTTCTGTCCCCAGCACTTTGTGTAATGCAGTACTGTTACAAATCAAGGACTAATAGACAATGAAATTTGCAGTCAACAAATTTAAATAGTAGACATTGTACTGTACTGCACTTTGTTTAAACCAATGACTGTAGGAAACATGGAAACCAAGATTCCATGAGCCTACAATCTATAGAAATACAGCTGAAACAACTGTTTTTAGACCACAATAATTTATTGTCCCGGCGAACAGTTCTGGTAGAAACAGGAGAGTTGAGGTGCACATTGAATTCTGCCGTGATTTGAGCAGCCGTGGTTTTATGTTTTTTTGGATACAATCCAGGTTAGCACCCGAACATCCCTGTCAGACAGCTTCCTCTTACAGCGTCCACAGTTAATCCTGTTGGATGTGGTTAGTTATTCTTGGTGGTATTGCTGACATTACCCTGGATACCGTGGCTCTTGATACATCACAAAGACTTGCTGTCTTGGTCACATATGCTCCAGCAAGATGTGCACCAACAATTTGTCCTCTTTTTGAACTCTTGTATGTCACCAATAATGTTGTGTGCATTGCAATATTTTGAGCAGAACTGTGCTCTTACCCTGCTAACTGAACCTTCACACTCTGCTCTTACTGGTGCAATGAGCAATTAATGAAGATTGGCCACCAGGCTGCTCCAATTTAGCCATGAAACCTCCCACACTAAAAAGACAGGTGTTTCAGTTTCATTGTCCAACCCCTGTATCTACCATTTTGCACTTTCAAAGCTAAGCTCTGTTTGCTGCTAAGACAAACCAAATAGTTAGAGGACACTTTAGATGCTACTGGTATAACCAACATTACTCACTTGCACAACAGTAAAGGTTATATTGGTTACGTAATGGGATCCACTCTGATATTTTGTTCTCTGATATCTGATCCAGCTGCTGAATTCTGCCCAACAAGGATAAGGGTGTCAGATCACTGCCAGCTTGTAAAATATTTAGGAAGCTCACTTTCTCCTCATGTCTTGCTTTCAGCCTTGTCTCTCTTGCTCTGCCCACACTTGTTTTGAAAGGTTTAAGTATGATGTGCCATCCTGTCAGTAATTTAACACACAGCAGCGCAGAGCAAAATACACATTTCATGGGCCGGCTCTTTCGAAGCAGTGGTGGGTAATGTAGAATTCCGGTTGATTTCCAACCAGACATGCTCAGGATTCAGATCAGAGGGCAGTTCACAGCTCCTACAGTCCTCAAGTTCTCCCTGCTGGTGGCCGAGCTGAAATTGCCCAATTTTGAGAGTTAAACAGCCTGAGTCCTGCTGGGAAATAGTCCGGAGTGAAGGGTCTGATGGCTCATAAGTATGATCATGGTGGGCAATCATGTCCTCATTCTCTGAAGACTGATTGGTAAAAGCTTTGGTCACAGGAGTGGATAGTGACTGTTGCCAAACATACAATTTTGCTGCACACATATGGAGTAATGGAGTGATTGAAAGGGTGTATTGATAGGTCTTGTTCAGGGGTTTAAAAGTTTTGTCAAGAGTAAAAGCTGTTTTTAATTCTTGTAGTAGAAGTCAAGAAGTGGTCAAGCGATGGTTCACATGAAATGGACTCTGGTGTGGCGCCACTGAAAAGAATTGGAAGCTATCTGCTCCCAGTGCTGCGTGTAGGGTTGTGTGATTGGTTCATTTTGTAACATGACTGCTTTGACTTAAAAGGAGATGCAGAGCATCCCAAAAGCGCTGTTCCAGAACGAGAGTAACTGAGATTCTCAGATTCCTTTTATTTTCATTTTTAAATATGGGATAATCTACAGTTACAGTAGATACAGGAATCACCAAGGTGAACTTTTGCATCCATGCTGCTGCATGATGTACTTGAACATGCACATGCAATTGTTTTGACAGTCAGAACTACTTAGAAAAGTGTTTTCACACAGCACGTCAAAAACTATGTCACAAACTATGTCACGGTTTACTTAAGTCAAAATTAATAAACTCTGCCTTAATTTTATGTAATTGGCCTGAAACTGCGAAAGAACTGGATGATAAAACCTCCTATTTTGATCAGACCAAATTTTGGTCCTTAGGCTCGCAGCACCTTTCACACCTGATACTTTGTTTTAGACCAAACTTCAGGTCAAATTCAGAAGGTCTGGACCAAACAATGTAGAAGTGTAATTACCCTTAAAGCTAAAGTCAGGTTAAAAATCCAGGCTCTATATTAATATAGACGAGTGTAAAAGTAAATTCCATCACCGACGCTGAAACATCCACCCACCTGAAGCAGCTGACAGAAGAAACAGCTGGGCTCCCTAAATTGCTTTCTAAGGTCAAATCTAATTAAACTCTCATCTTGTTTCCCTGAAGATCTTAAATTTTTTTGATGTTCTTAAACATAAAACAAGGTTAAACAAGGTAAATCAGGGCGAATCAAAAACAGCCACCAGACAACCTGATCACAAAGGCTCGTTTCTTCCTGTGCTAAGAAAGGAACAAATGTAAGTACAGATACTGTATCAGTGCTGGATTGGATCACATTAATATGTCAAGATCACTTAGTCATTCATTTCATCAGTGGTAATAGTGTAGTGTGTGTGCAAATGAGTGAATCAGTCTATAAAACAGACGCATTTTCAAAAGTTAGTAAATAATTAAATCTTGTAAATATGATATATGATAAAACACTGTTTTAGGGATTTCATACTTTTAAAAATGTATATTACATACGTTTCCCATGTCCATATTTACCAACATAATATCTGCATATAAAATTTGCAATTTACAACCTCTTATTATACCAGCCTGTCGTGTTCTGCTGTGAATATGGCTCCGAAGTCTGATTAAAAAGGATCAACTTATGAAATAATTTTTTTTTTCCCCATCTGAGACAAAATCTTATTAATAACAAATATACTCAATGCAGTATGATAAGACAGACACTCCGACATAAATAGATCACTGTATACATTAGATAACAGACATGTATACTGAGGTTAAGTGAAGTGAGAAAGCCATAAACCACACTTACATTGAGGTACTCCACTGGCTTAGTGACATTAAACTTGTCCATAGTGGTGATGATGATGGCAGGGGTGGTGAGGAAGAAGAGCAGGAGGAACAGGATGCAGTTGATAATGAAGCAGCGGATCCACCAGATCACACCTCCCAGAGACAAGTGCTCCCTGTGAAAACACAAAAACAGGCCAAACATTCAGAAAACTAAATACTACACACAAAATTAATCCAAGTTACCATTCACATTTTTACACTTAAAAGCTCAGGAAAGAGATTGGAACATCAATAGGGGATGGATTTAATTTGTGACAAAAACAATTATTCATCTGAAAATCATCTGAGAAACTAAACATCCTGAGTTATTCAGGGAGTGAGGGAGAACACTGGCAGACAGAGAAATAAAAGTTCATTTTTACGCTCTACTCTCATAAAATAAATTAAATAAAGCATTCCACTGGCTGTTTTCCAGCTGTACAGGACCAGGATAGTAACATTAGCCTACATACATTTTCCAAAGACTGCATAAAATTTTACTCCTATGTGACTTAAGCAGCACTGCTGAGGTAAATCTCTGCTTTACGTGACTCACCAGCGCACGTTCTGGGGATCAGGGGCGTAGGTCACACTCCAGTCGTAGACATGAAGGTTCTCGCTGAACTGAGAGGAACGCGGTTCCTGACGACACTTACAGCCCTGACACTGACACGCATTGAAGTCCTTCAGGATTCTGCAGTAAGAACAGAGAGGATACAGCTGATTTCAAAAGATCAGTTCATTTAAATTCCATTTCACCCAAATTACTTAACTTCCTCAGAACAGAGTGAAACACACACTGCAGTCACTCACATTGCAGTCATGGCCTCGTTTTGGAAGGTGACAAAAGCCATGCCCAGGGGTTTGGTGTTGACTTTCTCCTTCTCCTTCCTGTAGTCGTCCTTTAGTTTTGCCTCCAGCTTTGTGTAGTAACTCACTGCCTCCTCCTGAAACAGAAGAACAACATCTCCCTCATCAGCTCAGACTACACAGTATACCCTACAGTAAAACATTCTCAATCAACTCATTGCTTATTAATCACTTTTTTGTTTATTATGGGAGATTGGACAGATGCATCAGTGGATAAATGGAAATATAGGAGATTGGATAAATGTACTGGGAGTGGGTGGGGGGTTGGATGGAAGAATAAGGATGGATGAATGAATGGTTGGATCAGTGGCGGGTTGGATAAAGCTGAATGGGTGGTTGGACTAATACTTGGATAGATGAATGGGAGTATGGATGGTGGGGGAATGGTGTTTGGATGGGTGGGGTAGTGGATGGACGGATGAATGGATGTTGCATGAACGGATGGACGGATGAAAAGTCTTTCATCTATTTAGCTCCAAGGGCAATTTATTTTTATTTTTTTTAATTGCTGGCATTAAACCACTCAACATATCCAAACCTGCTGATGGATGGATGGGAGGTTAGATGGGTGGTTAAATGGGTAGGTGGAAAGACAAACAGGTGGAAAAACAGATGGATGGATGGATGGATGGATGGGAGGTTGGAGGAGAGAAAGATTTGTTGGAGGATGAATGGGTAAATAGATAGCTGGCTGGATGTGTGGATTGGTGGTTGAATAGTATGTTGGATGGATTGATGGGTGGTTAGAGGGATGGTTGGCTGGATGGAAGGAAGGATAGTATATGGGCAGATAGAGGAATAGTTGGCTGGATGGATGGTTGGATGGATGGTTGAATGGATGGTTGGATGGGTGGTTAAATGGATGATTGGATGGATGGATGGATGGATGGATGGGTGGTAAAAGGGATGGTTAGATGAATGGGTTTGTGGGTGGATAGAGGGATGGATGGATGTTTGGATGGATAGTTAGATGGGTGGTTGAAAAGTATGTTGGATGGATTGACCGGTAGTTAGAGGGATGGTTGGATGGATGGTATGTACGTGGATAGACGGATGGTTGGATTAATGGATGGATGGATGGACGGCAGAGGGATGGTTTAAGACTCTAAGAGAATATGGTTCTTACCTCCTCACAGCCTTTGATGGCACAACAGCACAGGTGACCACAGGGTTTAGGGTTGATCATAGTGGGCATGTGTTCCTTCGCCATCAGATCAGTGAAGAACTTCTTACTGCGCTCTGCTTTTTTCCTATTGATCAAACACACACACACACGTTTAAAGAACTGCCATCATGAACCAAGACATACTGTATTCCAAACATCACAGCGTCAGCAAGCCCAGCTCTTTCTCCTAAATGCACGTGCTCAGACACACACCGGCACCAGCACACTTTTAGCTCTGTGGAATAAATCAATATCTCAGCCCTCAGAGAGTGGCAGCGTGGGCGGACGTTGAGGCATTCCAGCTCTGCTGAGTTACAATTCAGCCTGCATATCAATCACTGCCATCTATCCATCAGCCAGGCTAAGTAAAGGGGGATAAAGTGGGTATACCCTCTGAGGAGATTTATCTGTGACAGCAGAAAAAGGCATTCACTCACAGGACTGTCCGTCATACACAACAGCACGGTTATATTCTAAGGTCTGCTCTCATGATGTGGGGTTTGATCTTTATTACAGGCACTTTGTCAACCCAAAGTTAAGCTAATAAGGTCCTGCAACCAGAGACCACACCTTTCCTGAACACACACACTGGTGCCCCATTTCAACAGGAGAATGCTCGTCCACATACTGCTGCCATCTCAAATGCCTGCCTTGAAGAAACAGATCCTATGCCATGGATGGCATTGTTTTGATAGTATGCTATTATTGGATGCATCATCAACACCACAGCATTAGAACAACAGATGCAACAGATGAATAACAACATTTTAATTTTTAAAAGCAACCTTATAGCTATTAGAAAGTTCGTTTTAAATTTTATTAAATAATTAGTGCTGTTAATTAAGTGCACACCATTTTTCTGGACACTTTAACAGCATTTTTCTTATGCAAATTATTATAATTTTGGCCCCGCACTTCCTGCTGTAATTCACTTTGTTTACAGAGCATGATGTTGTATTAGCAATGTTCTATTTAATTATTTAATCACAGCATTCAGAAGGTAGACTTATTTTTATTTTTGTTGAAATATGGATTAAACTTTCACAGTCTAATTTCTCCTCTCACTTCTTTTCTTTCCCTTACACAAACCTTTTCAATGAATCACAATGTATCACAACAAATTGCGATTTATTATTATTTATTTTAAATGTGAATGTGAAATACAATACAATTATGAATTATAATTGTATATACTTTTATAACTTCTTACCTCTCAGCATTGAGGGACATGAGTCTGGCCACGTTGTAGCAGATCCGGGCCTCCAGCACCACACAGTTCTCATAAGCCTGCCTGAGAGAACAAAAGCCCAGACATCAGGCCAGCCTGCACTCAGAGCACTCAACACAAACACTGGAGTGGAACATTGGATTAAGCAATTATCCTAAACACTGACAGCACAAACCACACGGCCTTATAGATCCCCCCCCCCCCCTCTACATACCCTCCAACCTCCATCCTGCACTGCTTACATCCTCAATCACAGCGAGGCCCTGAACTGGCTTCATGCTTTACATACTGTAACTCAATACACTTTACTATTCACTTTAACTAAACTAATCACCATTCAACTCAATGATCCTCTTTAGCTAAAGCTGTAAAGCCAGCGCTCAGGTAGAAACACACACTTGTGACTATTCTCAGCCTCTTCACAGTCTGTCACTGCTCCTATTCTTGGCGTCGGAGGCTTTGGCACAGCAGACGCATGACTTCAATTTAAGGCGATAATCTGGTGCTCTGTTCACACAAATGTGTCGGGCTGAGGACGCTGGTGGGTTTAAATACTGCGGCTCTTTACTGAGGTGGGTAACGATCACCCAACAGACTAACAGCAGCATTAGAGCATAACAACCTTACAGTATAAAAGATTATTAAAATTAACCAGAACATTATTTCTAATGTTTTTAATGAGTTTTGGCAGCAGCAGAGAAGATGGCACCAATTTGAATCGTATTGATTGACATTTCTTCTTTGCACGATACAACTTAAACTAGTCTTCACCCTGCTTGTGTTGTGGCATCACCATGGATGTGGGATATACAGCTGGGTAGCAGCTGAATGGGTGGCACAATTGGCCTAGCTAAACTGGGAGATAATGTGAAAAATGTAAAATTTAAAATTCTAAAAAAAAAAAAATTCCCCAAGATCCAAAGAGTTTGGCTGTATAAATATTGCAACATACTGTATGTTGTGATTTCGGTATTTCAAGAAAAGACACTAACGGAGATCTGATAGGTTGTGGATATAGACTGTCCTGTATTCAATAAGTATTTAATTACATTTATTTATTTATTTTACCATTAACATAAAAAATGTAAACCTAATATTTACAACTGCTTGTAAATAAGGCTTAACTTAATTGTAAATTCCAATCAAAAGTGTGTTTATGATAATACAAACACCTTTATTCATCACTACATCCACAGAACCAGCTAGGGTATCATTACAATCTTATAGCTGGAGGTCTCAGTTATGGAAAACTTACTCAAAGTGCTGCTTTATATGGATCTCCTCCGCATATTTTGAGATGCCGTTAATAAATAAAGTGCGTTTCACCTGAGAGAGAGACAGAGAGAGACACAGAGGGAAAAAAATAATTAGCAGTTTTTTTTTATATTTTACCTTCTTAATTTATCCACAAATGTACAAATATCCTACAAATATTACACCCTTTTGATTGACATACATGACATTATGCTAGATTATTTCTATTAGAGAGGTAGGTGAATATAGTGTTGGGAGTCTTGCCCAAGGACTCTTATAGGTGTAGCACAGCATTCAGGCACCCAGACCTGTCTGGGTCTAATCTAATTGTTAAAATAATGCACTTTCTTTTGCTCTATGGTGAAATTGTGAGGACCGACCTGAATATTAAACAACATGATATATAACATCATGTAGAAACAGGGAGGCGGTATTAATGTTATGGCTGGTCACTATATTTACTGATTTTCACATTAAGCTTCTAATGTTTAGCTTCTGTCTTTCTCAGACAGCGCAGACTGCAGAGCATGCAGCTTCCTGACCCTGCTGCTGCTGTTGTGCACGTTTGCGTATGTAAGAGGTGAGCAGCTCCCGGCTGAATGTAGGTCAGCGCTATAGACAGCCTTCATCCATATTTCATGAGCTGCGCACCATCTACACGCAGCAGTCTGGGGCAAAGACTCCGTCAGAGGCACGTACAGCGTGCAGCGTGAACGCCACATCAGGACTTTTACAGTGTACTGAGAGGAGATACATACACACATACATATACACTGTATATAGACAGGAATCTAGTGACTGAATACAAGGTCAGATGGAGGTCACAGTCTGATTCTGCATTGTGGTCGCCGACAGTAACTCAGCATGGCAGTGGTTCATTCTGAACACTTAAAAGTAGGGCTGTGTATTGGCAAGAATGTGATAATGATACAATACTCACAATCACAATACAAAAATATTAATATATCACAATATACTGTGATTCTGTAAGCAAGATAAACTGCGATTGTTTAAAATCACAGTTTAGGGAATTTCTCATAGTATAAAAATTACAATATATTTATAATATCTGAGTACTGTATTTTTTTACACTCTAAGAGGCACTTAAAACCCCCTAATTTACCCAAAATTTGACAGTGTGTCTTATGTATGAATGTTACCAGGCAGGTATTAAGGAGCAGTAAAGCCACTCCACTGAAGTACAGCATTATAAAGGATTTTCAGTAAAGTTTCTCCAGCACTAAGGCTGGAGCAGTATTAGCATTAGCTGCTAAACACGCTAAGTGCTAGCTCTTTAGCCATTCAGAGGTGAGTATATATCAGACTGTAGTCTGTGCGTTCACCGTGTTAAAACAAGCTACGTAGGACGAACCGCTAGCTAGTAGCTAATAGCACCCTGTGTTACTGGAACACTCAGTGTTCCTCAGTGTAGCGCTGACAGGCAGAATTTACTATCTCTCTAAGAACTGTTTGAATTTAAAAGAATGACGGTTTTGTTTAATTAGGCGCCTTACATTTCGGTGTGCCTTATGTATGAAAATTGACCAAAAAATAGACGTTCATTGATTGAGTGTGCCTTATAAAATGGTGCGCACTATAGTGCGTAAAATAAAGGACAAGTATACTTTGTACACAGTCAGAACATTCGAATCGAACAACTGAGTACAACACTGCTATTTAGTGGGCGGGGTTTAAACACAACACAAAATCTGCCACCAGTATTTATAGCAGTGTAAAGGTTATTTTTGACCCCTTTATTTCTGAGAGCACAGAAATGGTATCATGTTTGAACAATACCAGATCGTCCTCTTTGTAGTGCATCTTAGAGGTGTGGCGTCTCATGCTGTAGACCGTCAGGAGGAGGTACATGAACGCAAATGACGTGTGCAGCCACAACAGGTTATTCCTGCAGAACAGAAACAGACACAGCTCAAGAAACAGCTTTTATATCACCAACTCAACAGTACATAAAAAAAAAAAATCTTACTGTAAGACAGATAAATATAAGTGCACATCATCATTATCGTGGAGTGTATCAGCGAGTACAAAAAACACATATCCTTACCCCGAGTTCAGGTTAGCTATCGTGGTGCGGCCGAAGCTGTACGCGTTGTTTTCTAATGAGAGAGGACAGAAATAAAGGTCAGATTTGAATAAAAGATTCAGCTCAGTATGCAGAAAACAACAACAACAGAGAGCAGCAGGACAGAATCAGCCGGGAGGGATTTGTAGTGTTAGTTTAGATACGACAGAGAAAGAGCAGATAGAAGAGGAGCAGGGATGGTAAAAGATATAGAGATATAGATAAAGAGTGATGGGGCAGGAGAACAGAGGAGGTAGACTAACAGAGGAAGACAGAAAGCAAATGGGAACATCAGTAGAGATAGAGATTCTTTTAGAGATTCTGTGTTTCTGTGAACTGAGCTTCACTGTGGTCCTACATTGAAACCCAGCCTTAAACTTTTAAACAATTCTGGTTTGGTGTGACAGACGTGTTTAATGGTTTGTGCAGATGGACAGATTTAGAGAGAAACAAATAGCAACATACTGTAGCTTGAGAGCAAGATACAGGGGTTCTGAATATATGGGTAAATTAAACAACATAAAAGCTAGAAGCTTGAATTTGCTATGTTATCTCATGAGGTCAAATCTACCCATCAAGATGAATTCATTTCAGTTTCCCTAAGGATTAATTAATTACTATTTTTTTTAATTATGTATAATGTACAGTATATAACCCAGCTCACTGCTTCTCCTTTACCATCTTTTCTACTCGTCTCTTGTTCTACATTCTGTTTTGCTTCACTTCTTCTTGTTCCTCCTGTCCATCCATCTCTCCAACTCATTGCTCTACATCCCTCCCTCATTCCTCTCTCTCTCTCTTTCCCATTCCCTCATTTCTCTCTTTAGTTGCTTGCGACAGGCACCCAATTACCCACTCCCAGACAGAGTTCAATCCCATTACAGGACCCGAGCGCAGCGGCTAAGCCCTCACTCATCATCTCCAGCTATCTGCTCTGGAGGACAGAGAACAGGAGAGCAAGAGAGCAGGACATGGTCAGGCCCAGGGCCAGAGCTAATGCTAATGCTAACAGTAGCTCATTAGAGACCAGCGCTGAGGCTCAAACCCCCCCTGCCAAATCTTATTCCTGTCTTTCAGCAGTTGCCATATTACAGCAGCTGATTTTAAACCCATTAGAGAACCCTTTTTCAGATAAATCTGCACATTTTCACCCAAAACTAAATTTAAAACAGTGTATCTCCAAAAAAGCAACAAGGAGAAAGGAAGTGAATGCAAAATGATTTAATTCCAAGTCCAAATGGAGCATTTTTATTGGTTCTTTTATCACGAAAGCCACTACTTTTGGGCAACTGCATTGTTCACTTACCAAAAAATAAATAAATAAATAAAAAATTTAGAGATCCCAGACTTTTGTGTGACACCAACAATACAGGTTAATAAAGCTTCTTATGAAGATAAAGCTTCTTATGAAGGAGTAAAACAAACAATATTGAAAACATACAGCTCTGGAAAAAATGAAGAGACCACTTCAGTTTACGAATCAGTTTCTCTGATTTTGCTGTTTATAGGTTTATGTTTGAGTAAAATGAACATTGTTGTTTTATTCCATAAACTACAGACAACATTTCTCGCAAACTTCAAATGAAAATAATGCAAAGAAAACAAGTTCATATTCATAAAGTTTTAAGAGAGTTTTAAGAGAAATCAATATTTGGTGGAATAACCCTGGTTCTTAATCACAGTTTTTTTATGCATCTTGGCATGTTCTCCTCCACCAGTCTTACACACTGCTTTTGAATACCTTTTAATGTCACTCCTGGTGCAAAAAATCAAGCAGTTCAGCTTGGTTTGATGGTTTGTGATCATCCATCTTCCTCTTGATTATATTCCCGAGGTTTCCAATTTGATAAAAAAAAAAAAATTGGTCTCTTATTTTTTCCAGGGCTATATAAGCTGCCAAAATGTTTATCTTTTTTTGTTTAAATAATTTGACATTCTGCGATGTTGCATTTGTGAATATAAGTTTTAGAATCAAGCTGACACTTCACTTACTGTAATAGGGTGACCTGCATCACTGTGATTGCCACTGTAGACTGGAACTCTTCCACAGAACTATGTATCTATGGTGTAGCTATTGGAGACCTCTCACCAGAACTATGTAATATTACTGTAACATTCTGTATTATAATATTGCTTTACCACCTCAGTCCACATACTTCTTTACCTTTAAACTAAGCTTCTCTATCTTCTCTTAGCTTGTCCAAAAATGCATGTGTTTAACTGTCTATGAGGGGTGCTAAAAAGTGATTTGTCTTTATTGTGTTTCCCTTGATTTCAGAAAAAAACAATGTATTGAGAAGGTGTCTGAACTTCCACTTTCATTTCAGCCAGTGAGTCACTGTAGCACATCACTCTGCATGTGCTGCTAAAAGATAAAATTTATTTTAGCTCTTTCCACTCCTCAGAGAGTCGTATCCCACACTGCTCTTCATGCTCACCCAGCAGATCTCCGGAAAAGTTGACTGGTAGGACGATGCCCACTGACAGCACGCCCACCACCACCAGCAGCCCGATGATGTGCCGCTGAAAGGAGAGATAGTGCACGGCATCTTCTCCACACTTCTCACGGATCTCCTCATCCCTAAACACACACAAACACACACACACACAAGAATACACTGTCAATGTACTCTCAGACAGAACATTTCAGTCAAAAAAATATATATAAAAATAACTTTCAGTGTTTGGCCAAAAATGCATATTGGTGCTTTGTTGGAATGCCTGCTGGGATATTAAAATGTTCAATGTTAAATAAATATTTGTAAATTGTATTTTTGTAATTGCTTCATATTTGAGAAGTAAGAGAAAAATACATTTGTGCTATTTTATTTATGCAAATGGTGAAAAGCAGTAAATTTTATAAAAACCTGCAAAAAAAAGTGTTGATTTTGATTCTTTTTTTACTTTAATTAAAGCCTGCATCTCTCACTAAATACCTGGCAACACATTTAAAGGATGTAATAATAACAGGATGGGTTTTTGTCAAATCACAATGCAATTTAAATTTTTACAATCATAAAATATAATACTGTAAAATTTCTGTTAAAATACAGATTTGCATAAAAAAATTAATCAAATGAATGGATGAGCTACACCATTACACAGTGGTTAAAGCAGACTGGTAGTTAAAGTTACAGTAGATATATAGAACATAGAAGCACAAATAAATCCAGTCCAAACAAACATGATAAAATGCTTCCCAAAAAGACCTTTATTAATATTCCGAAATGTAAATGCATATGGCTAAATGAAAAGATGAGATCCCCTCCCCACCCCCACTCCTCCACACCCCCAGGCCCCGGCAGCAATAGCTCTGATGCTGGAATTAAAGAGCTACTTACTTTATTCTGAATATGGCCGTCAGCCAAGAGCAGAACCCCTGCAGGAACAGCAGATACAATTATCAGCACACACACAAACACCCCATTCATATATATATATATATATATATATATATATATATATATATATATATATATATATATATATATATATATATATATATATACACACACACACAGTTGTATCTGCCATTTATATTCATTCCTAATAGACATAAATATTATGGCAATATTGGGCTTTCACTGATTTTTGCACTGTTCAAGTTCTGGAGCAGAAGAATCTACAATGGGAGGGTGTGTGTGTGTTTTGTATTACCAATAGATTATTAATTTAAAAAAGGACATTTCCACTGTTGCTATGGTATTCCAGGTGGTTTCCACAGTGATTATAGCTATATGTGTTATGGGACAGATAGTTGCTGCACGGTACATAAGAAGAAATGGCATTGCAATACTTATTATTAATATTAAAATGCAGGAATTTTCAACAGGAATATTCTTTTTTCAGGAATCAATAATCCAACATGTATCAATCTGTCTGCCAAATATCGAAGTAAAATAAATTGAACTGGACATATTTAGTTGGGTATAGCTTGCCTAAAGGCATCATGGAAAATACTGTAAGAGTGGCTGCTATGGTGTTGCTAAGTGTTTGCTTTAGTGTTGCAAGTCAGTTGCTAAGGAATATGATATTAGCTTTTAAGCATGGTGGTGGTTGCTTCATTTTTTGGGACCCATTTTGCACCCAGTACTGGTACATTATATAAGTGGATGGAATAATAAAGGAGTACTATGTCAGTGTCTCAGTATACACCTCAAAACCTTGTAGACTTTTAAAATTTGGACACAACCAGGTGTTCCAACAGAATAATGTACAACTCCTTACACCTAAAATATGTCTGTTCATTTTTGCCATGGGTTGATATATAATTAAAAAAAAATGTACATCAGGTTCTTCTTCAAGTTCTCTTGAGATATATTGAGTATGAGAAGATGAGACCTCTGATCCAGGATTAACCCCTGCTGAGAGGAGACCACATGAACAGCCTAGAGGAAACCTGGCTATCAGAGGCCCTGAATTACAGACCTAACTACAGGCCATCTCCCCCCCACAAACACACAAACACACACATATCCTCACTGCCCTTCCCTGAAGCACCACATCTAGCCTCATCCACGTGCAGCCTGTGAGTCAGTTACTCAGCCGGTTGTGTTTAACGCTTTAGGGACTGAAAGTGAGACTGGGTTTTAATGGGAAGAAAGTAGCACTTCTCCCTCTCTCTCTCTCTCTTTCCACAGTGTGGAGAAACATCAAGGTCATGGAGCTGCAGAGAATTGCTGGATCATCATCTATCTATATATGTAGTTTGTGGAAGGAGCTCAAGGAGAGAGCAGGAGAGCAGACCCCAATCAGAGTGCTGCATCATATATACAGCTTAAGTGTGGCCAGTGTACTGTGGAAGAATCGATAGATAGCAGAGGGAAAACGAGGACTCGGGACGAGAGAGAGCGAGGAGAGAGCGAGAGAGCAAGAGAGAGAGAGAGAGTTTGCTGAGCTAGAACAGCTCGACTGATGGAAATCTGTGTCACAGGAGCAAAAGAGCGCAGCCTGCCAGAGCTGGAAATATGTGTGTCCCAAACTGACCGGAACAAACTATTCACTAAGGGCGAGCGATGAGGCAAAAATAGATCATAATGTCCAATATTTACTGTGATATTTAGTTATTAAGGTTGCATCTCGGTACATTTAGTGTACTGACAAACCACTGTTTCCAAAAAATATATATAAAAAACATTGTGTTCCAGAGGACTTTTAATTTGAAACAAACATTCACAATGTAATGTGAAGCTAAATTTATTTTCCGGCATATATTGATTTGACATTTACACACAGTTAGCCCAGCTGATGTTACTATACTAGCTCTGTACAGCTCGTATCTTAAAGCTGCAAAACACTAGTAAACTGATCCAGTTCATAATCATAACGTCTAGTCGGTTGCTATGAAATATGATATTAGCTTTTAAGCATGGTGGTGGTCGCATCATTCTTTGGGTCCATTTTGCACCAAGTACTGGTACATTATATAAGTAGATGGAATAATAAAGGAGTACTACTTCAGAGTGTCTCGGCATACACCTTAAAACCTAGTAAATGTTTGAAATTTGGACTAACTTGCTTTATGATTCATTGTCATATCCTGCATAATAAAAGTCCTAATGTTAGACCAACACTTTATTTAGTCACTAGTTGAATGCCAAATCAAATTTTACATGTTTTTCAGTTTTTTCTGCTAAACCTTACTGTAAAGGCTAGAAAATTTAATCAGCTTTCAGTAAATTAACCAGTTGTAGGTCCACATCTGGTTAGAAGATCGTCACTGTCTAGACCAGTACAGCAATCCACCTATTAGTAACCTCAGTCTTTATTTTACACAAAACAATATTATTAAGTGAAAACACAAAAAACAACTTCAGAAGAACATGGAAGCAAGGCTAAATGCTAATGCTAGCCTGAATTAAGCAAATACTAGTGCTTATCCAGCACACTGGAGACTGTAAGGAGGCTAAAAAATACAGCTAGGCAACCAAAGTAAGGACCAGTGTTGTTGCTCTGTGTGCAGAAGCCCTCAGATTGGCTAAAGGCTAACACTGGGTGACTGAAGCAATGATTACCACAGTTATCCAGCATTCTGAAGCCTCTGGAGCGGCTAAAGGCTAAGGCTAGGCTGCTGCATCAGGGAATGTTGGGACAGATCAGTATTCCCAGTTACAATATCAGTGTACATCCCACGCTCACACTCGCTCACCCCTATATAGATCACACTTCATCTCACACTGAATCACACTCAGCTCCAATTACTGACCCTGCACTACTGACCAGACCCACAGCCCACAACCTGACAGGAGAATCCAGGGCAGACACAAAAACTGCAGGCTGTCACTGAAAGAAGACAGAATGATTGACAGGTGTCTTACGTTGTCTCGCTGTTCAAAATCCACAGAGCTGGAGACGGAGGTGAGACGCTCATAACGATCCGGAGTTTCTGAATGCAACGCTGAGGCCACACTGCAGAGAGAGAGAGAGAGAGAGAGAGAGAAAAGAGAGGGAGAGAGAGAGAGAGAGAGAGAGAAAAGAGAGGGAGAGAGAGAGAGAGATAGAATGCAAGAGATTGCAAAAGAAAGTGAGAGCACAGGAGAAAGGAAAAAATGTGCATGCAAGAGATGGTTGGAAAGAAAGTGCAAGGTGGGATAGCACAAGAGAGAATGCAAGAGTGATAAAGACAGATGACAAAATATGCATACAATAGGAGAGATTGAAAATATGTAACAGAAAAAGAGTGAAAGCGTAAAAAAAGAAAAAAAAAAGAGAAATATTTGACAGAAAGTATGACCAAAAGTAGGAGAATATATGCGAGAGAGGGAATATATGAAAGAGAGAAAAGGAGAGAGAGAATATATGCGAGAGAGAGAAAATATGAAAGAGAAAAGGAGAGAAAGAATATATGCGAGAGAGAGAGAATATTTATAAGAGAGAGAAGGAGAAAAAGAAAATATGCAAGAGAGAGAATATATGCGAGAGAGAGAATTTATGCAAGAGAGAGAGAGAATATATGAAAGAGAGAAGGAGAGAAAGAATATATGCAAGAGAGAGAAAGAATATATAAAAGAGAGAGAAGGAGAATATATGCGATAGAGAGGGAGAATATGCGAGAGAGAGAATATATGTAAGAAAGAATATATGCAAGAGAGAGAGAGAGAATATATGTGAGAGAGAGAGAATATATGAGAGAGAAAGAAAATGGATGAAAAAAAGACAAATATATAGAGGGAGAAAGAGAGTGAAGAAGAGGGAGAGAAAGCGATAAAGAGAAAGTCAGTCAATCTGGTCAGTAATATGGGTGTTAAACAGATGTAGTATAATTATTTGTTATTAATATTACAGATATTATTATTAGTAATTATAATCTGCAGGTAGTTGTTGAGCACTGAAATGAACTGAGGAGAGCAGAGGGCTGGATGGGACTGAGATACTGATTCAAACTTAAATCTGGGTCAGACTGACTTCAGATAAGAGGCCAGAATTAAGTATTTACACTGCAGAGGAACAGTGAGACCCTCAGCCTGGTCCTCCAGCCTCCTCACTTATCAGTTCTAGCTATTTTCAGGGTGTTTGACAGAAACACAGGTACTCTCACACACACACACACACACACACAAACACAAACACATAAATACACAAACACACACAGACACTGCGTCTCTCTGGAAGGTTCTGTACACACATTATCCATATAAAGACCGTCTTCTGCAGGTCCAGCTGACTGACAGGGTAATTAGGCTCTAGCTGAAGAAGAGACAGCTCTGCTCTGGGAGACATCACTGTGTCATGGGTGGGGAATCTTCACACAGGCATAGTCTGACCTTCACACAGGACTGAACTGCCCATACTTATAGTTACCTTACTTGCAAGAATAGTTTCAAAACGTATCTGAAAAGCATGATCTTATTTTTACAATAAAAAAGTTGAGACAGTAAGAATCAGTCAAGAACCAATCATATTTCATGTCTTGCATGGTCAACTTCATTTCATTGAATTCAGCAAATCTCTGTGTTGTAGTGTTTTAAAGAGTTACATTCATTTATGCCACTTAAACTAAACTTTAGTGTAAGAAACAGGAGCCAGATTTTAACCGTGTTTAGAGGTGGTGTTGACTTTTCTGAGCTAGGGGGAATCTGGGATGGACCATTACTTACAGTGGAAAAATGTACTGTGGTCAGACAAATTAGTATTTAAGATATTTTGAAAGAAATGGATTCAATGAGCTCTAGACTAAAGGCATAAAAATACTATCAAATACTATTTAATAAAATTAAAGTAGAAATAAATCTGATTAATCACAACAATATTCTTTTTATCATCAATATGAATATATGACTAAACTGTGCAAAAACAAAACATTGACAACACAGTGGAACAACACCAGCAGATGACATGTCTCTCCAATCCATCACTGATTATGGAAACTTTACACTAGACCTCAAGCAGTTTGGACTGTGTGTGTCTCCACCCTTCCTCCAGACTCTGCTTCCTTGATTTACAAATGAAATGCAGAATTTACTGATGATCAGTGATGGTTTGGAGAGTCATGTCATCTACTGGTGTTGATCCACTGTGTTTTATTATTAAGTCCAAAGTCAGTGCAGTTTTGTTTTCCCACAAAATCTTACAGCACTTCATGCTTCCCTCTGCTACTGACAACTTTTATGGAGGCGCGGATTTCATTTTTTAGCAGGAGTTGGCACTCTGCCCACACTGCTAAAAGTGCTAATTGGTCTCATATAATATTCTAATTTTCTGGGACACTGATTTTTGGGTTTTCATTGGCTGTAAGTCATAATCATTAAAAATAAAAAAAACCTTAAAATAGATCACTCTGCATCTAAAACATCTATATAATATAGGAGATTCATATTAAGAACTGAATTACTGAAATAAAGTAACTTTTCATTGATATTTTGTTGTTTAATGTTTTGAGGTGCACTAGTACTTCTGAAAATGTCAGCACTAATGCTGGACAGTCTAATAAGATCTTATTACAAGCTAATCTTGATTCAACAAGACATTTTAAATTTTTCCTCAATGCATTTTTTTTTAAATGTTGTGAGAAGGAATGGCAGCATTATAAAGTGGTAAATGCTTTACTCTCTCAACTTTTTATATTTGTTATAAGATCTAATATGCAGGAATGTGTGTTTATTAACAAATTAAGTTTGAAAAAAAAAAAAGTTGACCAGACAAAAAAAAAGAAGAAGAAGAAGAAATACCTTGGATTCAATTTGCATGTCCCAACTTATTTTTTTTTTCTTATATAAGTTTTACCAGCAGAATCCCAGACTGTTACTGGGTTCTTGTCTAGCTTTAGAAGAAGAAACCCACTGACCCTCAGTAGAAATATCTGAAGCATTTGTGGAGGCCAGCAGAATCTTTCAATGAAGCAGCAGAGCTGGGATAATGGCAGCATGCCTGCCGGAACACCACACTTAATAGGACGTAAATCTAATTTAGCCAATCAGGCCAATAATAGAGTGGACAATAGAGATAGTGTCTTATTCTGCACTGGGCTTCAGTCCACAGGAACCTATATGAAGGGGTATAGTGGAATCTTTATGTGTGTACGTGTGGAGGAAAGTCACGTGCACCATCTATTAAGGACTGTGTTGGAATGTGGATGATTCTCCATGATGAGCTACAAGCTGAGATCTCTGATGATGTTCACATGAGAGGAATCACAGAGTAAATCACCAGGTGGGGGTAAAAAATCACATCCACTTACTGCTAGTTAGAGCTAGGGGACATTGGACAAGTTACACTGGGAGAGGGGCGGGGCTCACAGTGGCTAATACTGCATAATCCAGCAGCTATACTGGTTTACCTGTGCACAGGCTCATAGTTACCCCTTTCTTTTCTCCTACTGTAGTCGTTAAGGACAGACATGTCACACACACACACACACACAAACAAGCAGGACATAAGACATACATTAGTCCACCCTTTGCAAAGCAGAAGGTCAGAAGGTCAGCTTCGTGACTGACACACACAGACATGTAGGGTTGGACAAAAAAATTAAAATTTGATAGTAATGCTCTATTTATCGTGATAGAAAATGTTTCAATAATAATGATAATTTTTTTCAAAATATTTCAGCATCACCCAGTACTCGTCTGAGGCTACACTGCAATATTATGAGCTTTATTACTGAAGATTAGACTAAAGTACAGACATTATATTTACACACACTCACAACAATGCTTACTATATCCAGGCAGTGCACTGCCATTGACCTGTCATCAACTATCAGTGAGTAATCCAGCTCAGAAAAACTAAAGCTAGCATCGTGGCTAACCCATTTCAACACTGTCAAGGCTGGATGCTATGTTTGTTAGCATCAAAGCTTTTACCTACTATTCTATGCTTCTACCATGATTATCAAGTCTGTATCAACTAGAAAACAGTTAGCATTGTTGCTAACCTGCTCTAAACCTGCCGATTCAGCTGTTTTTTTTTTTTTTTTGGACTTCACTAAGTAAACGTTTGTTCAAAATATGATCAAACATCTAAAGTCTTTAAACGTTTACATCTTAAGTTAAGATAATTTTTTCATCATTTTTAGGCAAAAAACTGTAAAAAATATCCTAGGGTTCTAAGAAATACACACTATTTACTCACTAAATGAAGATCATTACAGGATGCGGCTTTCAGTTTATTGTATTAAAGCAGAACCCTATAGAGGCTTCCATAGCCTGGCAACGTCAGTGTGTGATGCACATCACAAGCAGTGGATTTATACTGTTAATATTGATATCAGAATTATCATACTGATATCGAATCGATCCCACAATTAACAAACATATCTGTCATATAAATTCACTACCTGGACAATATGGCTAAAATTTATATCACACTATACAAAATAATTTCAGTCAAACTAAAATCATTACAAAATATCTGTTATGAACAAAATATAAGTAATAAAAACCAGTCATAAACTCCTACAACAGATGTCTGTACCTACAAACCTCTAAAAATTCATGCTGTAATGGATATCAGTCAATGACCAATTCTGTATATAGTGAGTACTGAAATATCAAAAATGTTTAAAAATCATTATTTAAACACTATTGAAACATTTTCTATTGTGATATATACTAATAATGCATTATTGTACAGCCAATATACACATATACACACATGTACATGTACAAAAGATTAGTGGTAGAAAGTCACTTCCAAAGCAAGTTTCAACACACAAGTGCAAAAACCAGCAGCATGAGGCACCAGTGGTGTGCTGGGGAAAAGGTCAGGAGGTGAGGTGAAGAGCACACACACACACACACACACACACACACACTGACTGCAGCAGATTTAGATTAACAGCACACTCCCAAATCCACACACACACACACTCACTCACTCTCACACACACACTCAGCCTTGAGGAGAGAGAGAAAGTTCATCAGAGTTGTTATACAGTCAGTTAGCAGAGACGGGAGCAGCCCAGGAGAAATAGATTAGAAAACAAAGCCCCTCAGATTAAAAGTGTGAACATAAAAAAACTAAAACATACTATTCCCGTTCCTCCAGACCCTGGAATCGCTTCTTCTGTCTTGAGGGGAAAAATAAACAGGTAGTTAAAAAATTAAGTTTATTAACAAAATCAAACTTCTCTGATAAAACACTTCTCAGCAGCACCTGGGAAAGGAAAGCAGGTGAGATTAACAGATTGAGAGAATACTGAACTCCAAAACACACACCTGTAGAGGCCATGACCCTGAAATATGTATTTAAAAAAAAAAAAATCTTATGTATATTTGCATGTATGATGACCTTAAGGGTGGCCTTAAAAAAAGCAAACAAATAAAAGAAAAAATTATTAAACCTTATCATGATCTTTTGCGATATATAATCAATGCATGGCTTCAAAAGTCTATTACTATTATTGAAAGATTTATGACTTCCTGTGGTGGCGTTAATCAAATGAACTGGGTAATCCTGCAAGAAAATTGGAAAATATTGGTTGTAAAATTCTTTGAATTTCACACTAATAAATCCATAATTTCTGGAATTTACTTGTTTTATCCTCTTCTGGTATATTTTATTTTATTCTCTTCTGTAAGTATTGTAGAGAATCGTCTTGTGATATATCAATTTCTGTTTGTTAATTTGTAAAAGTGACTTTTATTTGACACAGTATGTTTGATTATAGCATGGTGCTTCTCCACTAAATTTTACTTTCATTGCCCAAACTTAGCTTAGCTTTCTTGTTTTCTCATATTTGGTATCTGGCACCAGCTACATTTTTAGAACCTGCCTGCTCGTAGTTCAAAGCTAGCAGAAAGGGGCTAAAACACAATGTTTACTATTGCAGAGCTCTGATTGGCCAACAAGAAGAGTCACTCTAAGCCAAACACAAAGGAGGCATTTGTAAAATCTCCAAATCAGGCAATCTGTACGGATCACAGCTTATCTGTGACCTGTTACACCATTAAAAAGAACATATGCATGTGATAAACATGTAATATAATATACACACAGTGAAAACGTGTAGACATGGATCAATACAAAATGATAAGACGGCAATTAAACTACACTGACTATGAAACATTACGATAATAAGAACACATGAAGTGCATCCAAATCCAACCATTAGCATCAGCTATAACTATATTCTCTCTTATATTAAGCCACAGTATAGGTTGGGGCACACTGGTGCGTGCCTATTGGTTGTAACGGATTGAGGGAAGGTCATGTATCAGCATCAACCCGTCAGCCATCCTTCATGACACACACATCCCCATCTACCCACTCACACAAAACCACAGATCACCACATACACGCACACACACACACACACACACACAAAGTGCTGATGAAAAACTTTGAGATTCCTGAACAAACACTCTCCAATCAGCATCAATCACCAGCCCACATACGTCAATCTCTAAATTGCCCCAGTTCGTCTGTTCTAAGGCCTCGGGGGCACGTCCTGCCGGTCAATCACTGCAGGAGCCAACGCACACTTGTCTATCCTCCGCTGAGGAAGTAGGAGAGAGAGAGAGAGAAAGAGAGCGTGCTGAAAACAGCAGGAAATGCAGACTGTAGGAGAATCCACACATTCGCATGAGGAAACTCTCTCTCTCACTTCCCCATACAGCCCAGAAAAACTCCCTACTTTTCAGCAGAAAAACAGAAAAGCATGTCTTACATATTGGTCACGTACCATGTGTTCAGCAAACTGAACAGAACTGATCATTATGCATTTTATTATGTATGAATTTTGGTAATTATTATTATTTTTTTTTTTTGCTATATTCTTCTTATAACACCTTATTAATATTTTTAGTCTCTGCTTATGCCATTACGCAAAGTTCTTGTCCTGTTCTGTGTCACTCCTGTCTGTTTCTGTGTGTTTCCTGCCATCTTTTTGGTTTATGTACCTTTTTTCTCTGTGCCTGTGTGGTTTTTCCCACGTGGCCCTGTGTTCCTCAAATGTCTCTGCCTTTGTTCATTTTTAACTCCACCCCCTTTTTACCTGTCCCCAGGTGTTTCCTGTTTCCTGTCTATTTTCTTTGTTTCTAGTCTCAGTGTATTCCTTCTTTCTATGTTGTTTCAGTTTATCTCGTTTTATTTCTGGTTTATTGTTTGTTTGTTTTTTTGTTTATTATTAATAAATACTTGCATTTGTGTCCACTTTCCTCGTCTTCCAGCTTTATAACTCCTCACATCTTACACAGGTGTGGGTGTTCCCAAGCTTTTCCCTGAGGTAACATTTCACAACCAATTTACATACTGTGTCCCATGACTTTTAGCACATCAGTCTAAACACACCTTGTCAGCTTATTTGAATGAATCAGAAATAAAAAATAAAACAAATGATCATGTGACTACCATAAAAAATAATTGAACAAATTTCTATAATGATAACTATAGAAGATCAAGTAGTTCATATGCTGTCAAAAACAACACAGATCACCTGATTTACTGTAATAAAGGCCTGACTAGACAGTCCAACTAGGTGTCGGGTGGGAGCTGTCAGTACTGGCCTTCTTCCAGAAGAGCGCTGGACATCTGTTGCAGGGCAGAGGGTCAGTCATATTTCATTCACACAAGAATCACAGCCCTTTTATTACAGACCATAACTGGACAAAGGTACCCTGAGACCCTGAGAACTGCATCTCTGCTGGAACAAACTTTTATATTCCAAGTGACTGCGGTCAAATTCTGGTTTTCCAGTAGTCATCAAGTTTATTTTAGTTCTCAGTTTCTGCAAAGAAACTGGTCCATATTAACCTCAATGTCAAATAATCATCCCTCCCTCTCAATTTGCTCCACCCACAAAATTTTAATCACTGCAGAAGTCTGTTGTGCTGTATCACACAACAATACCAGAGCTTGAAGCGTACATTTGGAAAGTGAAATGAGCTTGGAGGAGAACACTAACCTCCAACAGTGCTATTAACAGATGCTCATGCTGAATAGCATCCCGTTGCATAACTGGGGGAGAGGGAGGGACATCCTACTTATTCAAGAGAGGAACAAACCCTTGTATTCCAAGTCATTGTGGCCCATTTCTGTAGGTCCAGTTGTTATAAGTGTGTTCCAAAGTCTAGGCTGCAGTCACGGTAGGACAAGTCCTTATTAGACTCATTTACACTAGTTGTGGGAAATGTCACATAATAACACCGATGCATGAAACTTGTCATAGAAATAATATTTAATTTTTAACAAAATATTTAAAAACAAACACTGCTCCAGAGTCTTAGCTTCCTGCCTTTTTTGTGTACATTTCGTGGAATCGTTTTCTTCTTTTTAAATATGTGTTGTAGTACTGCGCAAGCATGCTGGAGTTGAACTAGCTGTAGCATGGCCTCCGGTCTGTTGTGTCTATCCTAAGTTATTCGGACACGGAGTGTGTCCTGTGTGTGAGTGTGCCTTCAGAGAAGCCAGGAACCTGTACCTTTTCCCTGCTAGTTCCTCCACTACACGCTTTTACACCCATTACAGTACAAAGAATCCTTCACATGATGTAGAGGCCGAGAAATGCAGCCCACCTAGTATGCAGCCTCGATTTTTGGACGGAGCTACTTATGACATAATAGCAAAGTTTGTTTTTATTTAAAGTTAAAGTTTATATTTCTGAGTTTTGACACGAACACAATAAAATAAACTAGAAGAGAACACCAAATAAATACTCCTATGAGGATGCTCTGTCTGAAAAAAAAATGAAATAAATAAATAAAAATAATATGTGTCAGTTATGTAACACTTTGGAAGCGTGGCTCAGCCTCATTTCTGGATTTCTGGGCGTTTCAAAAAGGAATAGCAATAAGCCAAAATCGCAGTTGCCACGCTGCAGAATGATACGATGCGGAAAGCAGGGGTGGTTATTCCTGGCACTGAGGAGGAGAGAGAGAAAGAGAGCGAGAGAGAAAGAGGGAGAGAGAGAGAGAGAGAGAGAGAGAGAGAGACACTCAGAGTAAGGGGGGAGAGAGACAGAGAGTGAGAGAGAGGGCGGGTGGGAGAGAGAGAATGCGTGGGTTCTAGAAATAGTCAAGCACAGTCACACTGTGCAGGACAGGCAGGAATTCTGGGAGCGCAGTAAATATGCACACAGCATCATAAAACAGATTGCTTTATGGAACAGATGGCATTTATGATTGCGGCCTAATTCACTGCCCCTCCCAGACAAACCAGTGTCAGGGAAATGGGCTGGCGCTACCTCAGTGCCGTTATTCCTGGCTGGAGAATTAAGATGGCAGAGCAAAGGGGAAGGAAACTGAAATGTCTTGTCTTGCTTGACAGTGAAAGGCTAAAATGAAAAGGTGGGGGCATTAGATGGAAGTATATGAGGGCAATTTTGCCCCTCCAGCAACTTTCTTGGATGAAATGGTCTTTGCCTCAGAGCCTTATGCAAAGCATGAATGCAGATAAACAGCAATTTACACTTTTAGCCTCGAGGCCCGAGCAATAACTTTCTAATGAGCTCCCGAAATCCATTCCAGCTACACTATATGGGCACAATTTCTAAATTCCAGCATCATACTGTAACAGGATGCCACCACCGCAGCTGTAAGAGTTCAAGATACTCACCCATTATTGCACATTCTACAGCAACTAAGCCACAATGTAGCAGATCACATAAAATCAGTTTATAGTGGTGACATGAATAAGAAACCTGGACTGCTAAAGACTCAAACCACACTGTCTTTAGAGATTAATCCAGGTTCTTTCTGTAATCCAACCACAGCTCTAACTCTTTTATACAATTTGTCAGAAGAATAATGCTCACCCACATACTGCACACATTTCCCAGGAATTTTAACACTTTATATAAGTGTCTGAGCTCACAAATACTCCCACAGGTACTATAAAAACGTGTAGACTGCCTTCCCAGAAACGTGGAATCACAAAAACAGAGTTTCTCTCACCAAAAGACCAAACAGTAAAACTTTCAAATACTCAGAATTTTAAATCATTCTATATTATTATTACTCCCCTCTGTTTAATTTGATTTCAAGACTGTATTGCACAACAATACGAGAGCATATGCTTTGAGAAGAACACTTACTGCCAAAGATTACCATTTTTTTCACACTATAAAGCGCACCAGATTATAAAGTGTACTGGATTACAAGGTGCACTGGATTATAAAGCACACCATCAATAAACTATAATTTTCTGGTCTATTTTCATACATGAAGCAAACCAGATAATAAGGCGCATTATGCAAAACTAGTAAGGAACAGGGGTGTCGCCATGTTTTCCTTCTAACTCAGCAGCTTGGTGGCGAGACCTGTAAAACTAAGCTAAGCTAAGCTAAACTAAGTAAACAAAACTGTATGTCTCTTTTTCTTTTAAAGTCAAACGAGCATTGGATTTTAATCAAACAAATTTGTCTCTAGAAAACAGTTTATTTGGGTTAGTAAAGCACTTCTGTTTATTTACAGTAAGCTTAGATCTCCAGATTTCCAAAAAGGCTAGATGTAGTAGCATAAGCATTAGCCGCTAACCGCTAGTGTTAGCCAGGCATAAATGCTGGCTGATAGCGCCACACTGAGGAACCCTGAGTGTTCTGGTAAGCCAGGGTGATATTAGCTTGGTAGCTTGTTTTAACACAGTAAAAAAACAGGCTACAGGCTGATATTCTCGCCTCTGAATGGCAAAAGAGCTAGTGGCTAGTGCGGTTAGCAACTTATGCTAACGCTGCTCAAGCAGTGTTAGCCGGGGTTAGCAGCAGGCTACAGACTGATAATACTCACCTATGAACGGCAAAAGAGCTAGCGCTTAGCACGGTAAGCGGCTAATGCTAATGCTGCTCAAGCAGTGCTAGCTGGGATTAGCAGCAGGCTACAGGCTGATAATACTTTTGCTCTGAGAAGCGTGGTTAGTGGCTAATGCCAATACTGCTGCAGCCTCAGTGCTGGGAAACTAAACTGACTTTGCTGCTCCTTACAACCTAAAAGGTAGAATTTACACATAAGGTGCACCGGATTATAATATGCACTGGCAGTTTTTGGAAGAATTTAAGGATTTTAAGTGCGCCTTATAGTTTGAAAAATACAGTATTAGCTAACAGACGCTAGCATCTAGCTAGCTAGCTAGCTAGCATTACATTCAGTAACTGGAAGGACACAGAGGAACATCCTGTCCAAAAGTTTACTTTCAAAATAATCTAATAATCAGTTTATCTGCTATTACCAGCCACTTTACCTTCTCCCAGCCCTCAAGAAGACCTATATGTTTATGTTATTGTCCTCTTTTCCCCTCAAGGCTAGACTGCAGTCAGGCCAAAGAGTAGCGCTTGTAAAAGTGCCACTAACCATAAACAATAAAGCAGATAATAAAATCTAGTCAGGCCCCTGGATCTCATTACACACTCACTGACCTGTAGGTCTGAACTGCTTGTTCCAACTCTGATGAGTAAACGATGAGTAAATGTTAGGTCATCTATGTCCCTGCAGTAGAGCAGGAGAGGAGAAAGAAATGCAGAGTACTGATAGAGATGAGGTGATGCTGGCAGGATAAACTGGGTTATGAAAATCTCACTGCTTATTAAGTGTATCATGGCCCAAACGCCTGTGCATCCTTCATAAATAAAACAGTGATGAATGACTTTTCAGTAAGAACAAACATATTACATAGTACAGCTTTACTGTTCCGTCACAAGACATTTTAAACTGGTTTTACTGGTCCCAGGGCCTTAGATTAGATGAGATGAGATTAATGCTTCTCTCATCATGATTTCCTTGATCTCCTCACAACAAACTGATACTACCAAACTTCCTTTCAGCAATATTTGCTGCTACTCTCAAAAACTATAAACTCTCTACCTCAGTAACTGTTGTGATTATATATGTTCTATATGTTACAGTATGTTACACATCTCTGCACCTTATCCTCACTATACACATTATTATACCGTATCGGTACTGCACTGTCCTGTCTTTAAATTGTCTTGTCTCTTGTATTTATTGTTATTTAGTGTTATATTTTTTTGTTGCACTGTCGTCACTCCTGCACTTTATGTTGTCTATTGCTTGTTGTTCTATGTTGCACCATGGTTCTGGAGGAATGTAATTTCACTACACTGTGTACCTGTACTCAGAATGTAATGACAATAAAAGCCTCTTGACTGGACTTGACTTGACTTCAGCCATGCCATTCCACACACTCAACACTCAACAAAAGTGGAGAATCAAAATAATACATGAAATTTAAGGTACAAGGATATGAGATAAGCCTGGTCCTAAACTGTGGCTTAATACACTATAAGAAAATCACATACTTGCAATAAAACCAAAAATATTAATAATACTACTACTACTAAAATTCCATTAACCAAATTGACCAATAAAAAAACTGTGAAGAAAGATGATACTGCCCTGAAAACATATAAAAAGCATACAAAAAACTGTTTAATTATTTCAGCAGTTAAACAATCATAGGGGTGCTGCAGACCCCCAGCACTGTCACTTCCTTTGTCCATTTACCTGCATGAAGATTTTATCATATTTTTGCACTATAAAGCACATTTAAAATCCATTAATTTTCCCCCAAAAGCCTGCATGTTTATCATACTGAAACAAGCTACATGGGACGAACCGCTAGCAAATATCACCCTGGCTTAAAGGAGCAAACAGGGTTCCTCAGTGTAACGCTAGTTGTTAAATGCTAATGCTAATACTCCAGCCTTAGTGCTGGAGAAATTCAGGAATCTAAGCTGACCACCCACCACCCAGCGGCGAGATCTGCTGAATTAGAAGTTTCTTATATTAAAAAGCACCTTATAATATGGTGCGCCTTACAGTGCGAAAAATACGGTAGTGCCTTGTAGGAATGTCCTGATCAGGTTATTTTGTTCAACAATCAGATTCTCTGATAGCAATCTGATGAAATCTTGATGTCTGTGTAATTAATACAGTTATACAGTTTATATCATTTATTTTACTGTAATATAGTTTCACACTAAACTCTCTAACTCTTACTTATTACCCTTCTGAGGAATCATGTCTGTTAACCAGTGTGTCCTGATGGCTAAACACTGTGGTTAACTTGAACCAGACACAGAACTGGGTTGGGATTAAAGTAGCCAATACCCGATCCATTAAAATATCCCTGATCCACTGCATTTGATCAGGACACCACTATTCACTGGTACTGGACATGCACTGTGTTCCACTCAACAAAATCATGATCATAATTAATAAACACAAAGCACACTGTAGGAGCAGGAACATCAGCAATACTTTAGCTGTGGAGCTGGATACATTATCTCTGTAAGGATAGAAGCACAGCATGATTTTCTGTAGTTAGCAATATTTAATCTTTACCTGTCAGCATCGGTCACCAGCGCCAGCCGCCCGTAATCCCATGCCACTTTTCGCAAGATGGAGAAAACAAAGAGAAGTACCTGTGAAAAACACAAAAAAGGACATCTCAGATATGAAATAAGAGGAAATGTTGGGCTTGCTCCTATAAAGAATGGACCCATATAAAAAAGATAATTGATAATGAGTTACAAAATGCTGGTACAAAGTCATAATATGTGCAGATAAAATGACCCCTTTAATGTCTAAATGCCTGCCAGAATATTTAATGTTTTGAAAGTAAAAAACATAATAATTGAATAATTAACACATTGCATATAAGACTTTTATTTTGCATTAAATCTGATTAACCTACAACAGGGATTTATTGCTCACAGCAATAAAACAGCACTTACCTTAAATCAAACTAAAAAGAAACGGAATATAAAAGTGGTTAACCCCTGATTTGCCTTTAAAATGTGTGGCACCTTGGAATTAGCTAAAACTACAGGTTGTAAACAGTAGCTTTTAATAAGCTTCTTGTGCAGTTTTAAAGTTGCCAATTTTACTCCGGAGTTCTCCCACCAGCATTGAACTGTGGACCTCACTGATTTTTTTGTCATCAAATGCAATGAAATCCACACAGCCATGTTCCACAATCTAGTAGAAAGTCTTCCCTGGGCAGTAGAGACAGTTACTCCAACAACTACAGCAGGATAAACCATTTTAACACCTTTAATTTCCAAAGAAATTAAAGAATGAGCAGGTATCTTAAGTTTCAGAGGTTCCAAAAACTGAAATGTCTATCAAATATGATACATTAGGCTTTAAACTGTTAAGGAAGGAAATCTCTCACATGGCTAAACAATACTCTCACGCTCGTCCTGCTTCACAGCAGCACAATATTCACGCTACAGTAGCAATGCTGAGTAAGTCGGACGCTGCCCTTGGCTGCCAATTTATAGTGACAACCTACCCCAGGCTCTGCTCATCAGCAGGAATGTGGGTCAACAGGATAGCACAGCACACAGCTGAGAGTGTTACTGGGTTACACTGCTCTCCATCTCTCTCCCTCCATTACAGTGTTCTTTTATCTGAAACAAACTCATTTATTTAACTGTGCTGTAATCTCCTGATTTTGGGGTGAAATCTATCAACCATCATTCCCTTCATAGTGATGGAATGGCACATTTTTATTTTATTCCTGCACCATTTTAAAAGTCATATTTAAAGCTTTTTAAGACATTTTTTTAGATCACAATAAATATAATTTAAGACCCAAAAATGTAGTCATATTTTCCTTCATTGAAAATTTGTTATTTAACGTACATAACTTGCCGCTTACGTGACTATGATATCTAGCTCGCTGCTAATGTCAGCTAGCTTGCCACTTACCTTAATTCTCTCCCCGGTAACGTAGCTAATTCGTCGCCAACGTTACTGTTAGCAAGCTGTCCGCTTACTTAAATCCCCCCCCGGTGACATCGCTAACTTGTTGCTAATGTTATTATGTTAGCTAGCTCACTGCTTATGTTACTATGTTAGCTAGCTCTCCACTAACCTTAGTTCTCTCTCCAGTACTGTAGCCAGATAACTTGCTGCTAATGTTAGTATGTTAGCAAACTCACCGCTAAAGTTAGCTAGCTCTCCGTAGTTTTATTTACAGTAATGTTAGCTAACTCACCGCTAAAGTTAGCATGTGCCCTTTCCACTGGCATTAAACGCACTGTCTGAAAATGTAATACCAACAGCAAATTCACAGTAAATTTAAGACAATTTAAGACATTAATTACCAGGATTTTAATTTAAGACATTTTAATTCTCTCAGTATCAATTAAGAATGTAAAAAAATGGATGAACAATATCCAACAAAAGTGAGTACACCCCTCACATTTCTACACATAATTCTGTATTTTCATATCTTTTCATGGGACAACACTATAGGAATGAAACTCATTCAGTGGACGGTATGAGAGAATTGTACACAAAACAACTTATTTAACAGCCCAACACAACACAATTGGACACAATTTGGACATCTTCACTGTAAGGTGTACTCACTCGTGTTGCAGCTATTTGGACATTAATGACTGTGTGTTGAGTAATTTTTAGAGGACAGTAAATCTATACAGCTATACAAGCTGTACACTGATTACTCTCCCAGGTTATTGCCAAGTTTCATTTCTATAGTGTGAGGGGTGTATTCACTTTGGTTGGATACTGTATCAAAGTATCTACATTTTTTCTGTGTTTTGCAAGACTGTATTGATTCTCAAAACACAGTATTGATTGATTTTTAAATAATGTAAAGATTGGTGACCGACAGTGGAAATATTTTAAAGGTTTAAAGATGTAAATATAAAAGGTTCTATATAAATATAACCTACCTCTCCAAAGGTTTGTGGACTGCATTCAGTTACTTTTAGATTCACTGCTGAACCGCTTTTTCAGTCCTTGCAGTGTTCTTGCACCATTTAAAAGTCAAATTTAATGCTTTTTAAGGCCTTTTTAAGATCTCAATAAATAAAATTTAAGACCTGAAAATGAAGTAATAATTCCTTAGGTAAAAAAGAATTTATTGTGTTGGAAATCAAAACTTAATGTTTCCCGTTTGCCATAATTTTTTTCAATTTTGTTCCATTGTGATGCAGAACAGAGCCGAGATAAAGTTAGCTAGCTTTCCGCTAATTTTAGTTCTCTCCTCTGTCACATTAGCTAGCGCGTCATTAATGTTAGCTAGCTTTCAGCTACACGTAGTTCTCTCCCTGGTAACTTTAGCTAGCACACCAATAATGTTAGTTAGCGCTCCACTAACCTTACTTCCCTCCCCGGGAACGTAGCTCATTGCTAATGTTAGTATGTTCTTTTCCAGCATTAAATGCACCGATTTAAATTTTAATACCTAAAGCAAATTTTCATGAAATTTAAGACAATTTAAGACCTTAATTACCTGGATTTAAAATAAATTAAGGCATTTTAAGACTTTTTAAGGAACCGCGGGAACCCTGCCTTGTTGTTTGTGCCAATAGAATACAACTTTATGGAGAAGATGACCAATAAGGACATGATGTTATAGGTAGGTACCATGCCTAATGCCAGGCATAAGCTAGAGGGGTACAGACCCCCCAGACACCCCCCATAATTTGATTGAGCTGTAGAGCAGTGTAACTGTGTTCTCTATATATTTATATTAAATAAATGCTACTGAGTAATTATAAACTGTGTGTTCTAGATATGACTTGAAATATGAACAAGTCATTTTGAAAAGTCCCTTTGTATCAATCATTTAATTAAATACAATAAAATATCTACAAGAGGTGAACTCACCAAGAAGCACATAAAGTCCAGGGCGAGGACGGTAGGAACGCCTCCGAACGGCAGGCCCTGGAGCACAGTGCTGCGAATGCGGGCCGAGTAGCAGTAGTCTTTGGAGGAGTTGTTCTGATAGCAGTTGGCCTGGGCCGTACAGGCCGAGGGCCCAGCTATTCCCATTGTGACGATCAGCACTGCACAGGCTTACTGTCGCATCCTGGAGAAGAATCTACACAACCAGACAAAGACAAAGAAAAAAGAGATGAAGAGAGATAAGTGGATTACATACATTACACAGAATCTTTATTAGGTCTTCAAACTCTGGGAAAAGTCTGAAGAATCAGGTTCAGATTTTATTCCTAGCTTCCCCTTTTACACATGTTGCAAACAACCTGAGATCTTCTGTGTCAGACTCCTTCCCAAACAGGAATGGTATTGGAGAAGTGCAGGAAAGGTTAGGGATGGTACAACTACTAGACATTTACACTCAGATACACAACCCCTCCAGATAATATACAGAAATATTCTGGATTACCATGCATTTTAGAAATGGAATTTCTACTGTGAACCAAGAACCAACAGCACTGGAAAATGAAAGATGCTACAGTAAAGATGGGCTCCTAAGCAGGGTTGGAACTAACATATATGACATATGTTGTGCTTCATATAGCATTTCATGTGAATTTGATCCATAAAAGACTTGCTCTCAAGGCCTTAAGATTAGGGGAGGGACAAAATATTAATATCACAATATATAGATGATGGGCAACATAACAATATTGACAGTATTCAGATCCCATGATACACTTTAACAGAGAAAGCATAGATAGTCCAGTTTAATTGGATGATTTGCAGTAAACATGTTGAATTTAAATCACTGTAATCAATATTGTAGAGTATTTGACTAGCAGTTTTTATCAGTATTACGGATGCATTTGGTTTTTTTTTTATTATCTTTGTTTTTTATTTATTTATTTAATGTTTTTATATCCCCTATTACTAGTGATGCCTCAACACAAGGAGGGTGAAGACTAGCACAGGTCTCCTCCGACACATGTAAAGTCAGCCACCGCCTCTTTTCAAACTTTCCGTGTAGCATCACAGCACACTCGGAGGAAAGTGCAGCGACTCGGTTTCAATACATCAGCTCACAGATGCAGCCTTATGATGACTGACATCACCATTTGGAGTAATGAGGGGAAAGAGCACCATCTACCCACCAAGAGAGAGCAAGGCCAATTGTGCTCTCTCAGGGCTCCAGCATTTGATGGCAACTGCATGATCGGGATTCGAACTGTTACTGATGCATTTTGACAGTAACCACATGTAATCATCACAAATCATCAAAAAGGTCTTTAATCACCATAATGTAAAAAAAATTCTACCATAATCACCCAACTATAAAGTCCCAACTGCAGTGTGAACAGTTTCAGGAGGATTAAAGGAAACGTCAGAGGTAACCAGTTTCCTAGCAGCACCAACAAGTGCTATTTCTGATTCCTACAGAGACACGCCGCTCCTGCACTTCCCTCAACACAGCCCAATTAACAGCGCAGAAAATCACACCATCAACATTTCACATCTGAACTGCAGCCTCTCCAACAGAGCAATTACATAACAGCCCTCTCTTCTCCGCCTGACGCAATGGAACAGCACACGCCTGTCTGACAGCGACACTCGATCTCTTCCCTCTTCACTCAGCATGGCAGCCATGCCCACAGTGCCCACAGTGCCCACAGCGTCCAGCTCTGCTCTCTTCTGCTCTGTGAACGTCTGCCAGCTCAAAGCAGCCTTCAGCCAGACACGGCTCTCTGCAGCACGGCACAGCACTGTCATACTAACGCCTCCAACTGGAACCTGTACAATCTATACAACTGTTCCTGGATCAGGGCTAAACAGAGGGTCTCTAGAGTTTTAATCAAGCCTTATTCAGATTTCAACTGAATCTAATACTGGACAACAGTGTTCAACTCCATACAAAGTTATTCCATCTGAACCAAAACACAGCAAAACAAAGTTCTGACAATTGTATTTCAACAAAACGTCTTTCAGTAATGGCTATAACTCGACAAAATTCAATCCAAACTCAATTATATCCTTATAAAATTCTGCCCAAAGTCAGGTATTTTCATTTGCTTTGACAATATTCTTTCAGCATCTGACTGCATCCTGACAGAAACCCAAAACCTACATTTCAACAACATCATTTCCAGACTCAACAACATTTTGGTCCGATCCTGATGTATTTTAACAACATTATTTCCAAACATGACTGTATCCCCATAAATTCCTGTCCAAAACTAGTTGTGCACTGACAGTATTTTTCAGAGTCTGATGGTCTCTAAACAACATTGTGGTCAGACTCTTCTGTATTTCAACAAAACCAGGTTTGCTTTGATAATATTCTTTTGGGATCTGACCATGTTCCAACAAAATTCTACCAGAAAAATGTTGGGCTTTGACAATATTCATTTCAAATCTTAATGTATTCCAACAAAATCTAGTCCAAAACCAGGTGTGCTTTTACAATAATCTTTTGGAATCTTTTGGACAAAATCCTGTACAAACTCGAACTGAACGCCAATTATATTATATAAATAGCTGTTCTTAACTTGATTGTACCCACAAAAAATCCTGTCCAAAACCAATAAAATGTTGAAAATATTATTTCGGAATCCAACGGCATCCAGAGAAATTCTGCCCTAACTCTCGACAATATCATTTCTGAAGCAGACAGTATTTCAACAATAGTCTGGTAAGACCATCCTGCATTTTGACAACATGCTTTCTTGTACTGTGCTGGGAACATAACAAAAAACAGTCTGCCTCATGAAAAAATATGGCCAAAAAAAAAAAAAAGATGTGGAATTATATTCCTTCAGAATCTGTCTGCAGCTCACAGAACTCTGTCCAAACTCAAATGAATTCCAATAAATATTTGCTAGAAACCAATTGTGCTTTGACAATATTCTTTCTGAACCTGACTGCAACACACTAAAAAAATTCTCCCCAAAGCCAGTTGTATTTCAACATCATTTCTGCCAATCTGCTAAATCATGTAAATATTTTAAAACCGGAACTTCTCTTACTTCTCTTTCTTGGTTAAGAGCCTGACAAAACCCCTGTCCAAACTTAAAGGAATCCCATGAAATTACAATTCTGTACTGTAATTCAAAAAAATTATTTATGAATCCGACCGTATTCTATATTACTTCCAAACCAGACTGTATCCTAACAACTGTATCCCAGAAACCGGTAAAAATTAGACAACATCATTTCTGATATTTCAACAACATTCTTCTCAAACTCTGCTGGATTTGACAAAATTGTGTCCAAATTGATGACACCTGATATGTTGCAACAACATTGGTATCTAGTCATCAATGTCATCAATAATCTAGATCAGGGGTCGGCTATTAAATTTGGGGGGGGGAGGTGTAAATTGAAGTGTAATAGGATAGGGTGCTACAGACTAGTAGCTCTCCAGCCCAGGGGGTTGTTGAACCCAATTGCAGAACAGTTAATCTCAAAGTAGGTAAACCCAAGAAGAAAGGAAAAAACTGCCCTTGTACGGAGATAGGGAGCCCGAGAATGAGCGGACACTAAAGTCATGTCGAGCGCGACAGAGAGAAACGGGCGGTAAGTAAACAAAAGCTCCCCAGAGACGCATTTTATTTCATTTTTTATTTTTTTCATTATAGTTTATTATAGTTCAAACAACCTCAAGGTCCAGGTGATTTATGCTTGCAGGCCACCTACTGCCGACCCCTAATCTAAATTAAAAATTAATGGACTTAAGCTTCTAAAGCTCAATGTCCGTCAAAAGAATGAGCTCAGGTTCAGAAATGAAGGGACTACTGGTTTTAATAATGTATAGAGAACTCTCAGAGAGTCTGAAACCTGATCCCACTATACAAGCAACCAGAACCAGTTCACATGTTCCATAACTGATCTGGGTCTAAATAAGACTGTTTCCAGGTCAGTGTTTCCATGTCTTTATTAGAGACCTCAGCGGTTTCATATATAGCGTCAGATCTTCATGGGCAGGGGAATTTAGAGGGGTGCTGAGAGCTGATGAGTTCAGGCATACTGAGCCGAGATCAGCACTGGGGATATATGAGCCACATGTTGGCACGATGCCACCAGCTTTGTTTGAACTGGAGCACAGAACGAACTGGGAATCCAGAGACAAACAACAAAAACAACACCAACATTAGCACACACACCCCCCCCCTCTCTCTCTCACTTTCACTCTCTCTTCCAATCACACAAACACACACACATACCAATAGTTGAATGTAATGCTGGGGCCCTCATCCAAGAACTTTTTGTTGGATGTGCTTGTTTGGACAGAGAATCAATCCCCAAGATGAACGGAAACACCCATCACCAGTGTTGACAGATGTATGTGTGTATGAAGCAAGGCCTTAAGCAGTGATAAACTCCTATACTGGATTATAACAATACATAAAAGTAACAGTGATGAGAAAATATAGTTTTTAGTCTAGGAAAAGTACATAGAACATAAATTCATAGCCACAAAAAAAATTCTGCACCCAAAAAAAAAAAAAAAAAATACAACAGCAGCAAGATCAATGGTTTGTTGTTGGTCAAAAACCTACGAAATTTCACCACACAGTGACACCAGGCCTTCTGGATGTGTGATTCTTTTGGATCTTTGACAACCTAACGTTACATTCATGAGGTCCTGGAACTAGTGCCCTAACTTTTCTGAACCTTTTCTGAACACTCTGGTTTACTATTCCAACAGGATAACGCTCATCCTCATACTCCTGTTGTGTCAAGAGCTTGTAATGAAGACACAGATACTATGCCATGGCAATTAGGGGTGTCACGATCTCGATATTTTATCGAAATCGAATCGAAATGAGGTCACGATCTCGAGTATCGAAGTCAAAAAGAGGATCGACGATCCCTCCCGCGCGCGCTACGCAAATAGCGCAGCGCGCTACGCAAATGGCGCGGCACCAACACAGCGCATCCTATTCATTTAAATAGAGATAGCCACTGCATGAGCGCAGTCGGCGGGAGTGTGATCACTGTTTTTATCTGTCCAACGGGGGAGGGGGGGAGGGGGTTGGGCGCGCAGGTTTTGTATCTGTATCTAGCGGAGGGGTGGGTGCGCGCAGGTGAGAGCGTGTGAACTCGCTGAAATGCGTGTGTCAGTGTGACTTGAGAACACTGACTATAGATCACAGTGAGGTGGATTAAAAATCTTAAACTTATAATTGACTACACCTGTTGCTTTCCATTGAATTAAAAAAACATCTTTCTCTCAGATAAAGTAAACACAAGCGTGTTTCTGACTAAAATAAAAGCTTTTCAGGAGAGATATAAGTTATGTGTAAATATTTATAAGACAATACCCACATCACTTATCTAACCAGCCTGTACTGATTTCTGCCCCCCAATAATGCTTTCAATAACCTCTTGTAACCCCTGGGAGCCAGGGGTACACTCTAATAGCCTTTAATAGTCTTCAGTAGCCTTTAAAAGACTTACCTGGCGGCCGTGGTGTGTCCACTAAACTCCGTAGTTATAAACATCCTGAGGTTAGCAGCGCGCTAACTGACCTGTTTATAATGTAATCCGAGCAGTGCCTCCGTGTCGGCTGTTCTAAACTGCTGTTGTTAGCTGCTTGGGCTGAAAGATGAACTGTAGTGAGCTGTATTATCCGGTTAGTGGGGTTAAAACCTTTATTTGTTTACAGAAACAGTAAAAACGGACTGGCTGAGCTCTGTAGCCCGTGGCTGGGCTGTACTGAAGTAGTGACTGAGTGAAGAGAGCGGGGCTTGTGCTGCTGCTGCTAGTGGTTGGATGAAGAACTGCAGCTTCATGTAATGAGCAGTTTCACCAGCCATCCACACACAGCTCTGATAAACTGCTTGTTTTAATAGTGCACACTGTTGCTACCAAAAAAAGTCACTAGATGGCATTACCATATATATCTTAATAAATAATAATAATAATATTTATAATAATAATAATAATAATAATAATAAATATATTATTTAAATTTTATGAGGCATAAAATAATAACAAGAAAAAAAAACAAGAAAATCGAGAATCGAATCGAATCGTGACCCTCAAATCGAAAATGAAATCGAATCGAGGATTTAGAGAATCGTGACACCCCTAATGGCAATGCTATTGTACGAGCTACTACACTACTACTGCAAAATCTGCAAAAACTGTAATAGAATATTGGAGCTGCAGGGGCTGGATAATCACAGGATACCATTAGGAACCTCTGCAACTCCTTGTTGAGATGCTGAAAATACTTACTGTATGTGTAGCTCAGTAAATATAAATAATTAATCGATTATTTATTTTATTGTTAATGATTATGGCTTACAGCCAATAAAAAACTTTTTTTTTTTAAATATTTTTTAACAATTTTAATATTATATAAGACCAATTGGTACTTTTGGCAGTGTGGGCAGTGTGCCAAGTCCTGCTGGAAAATAAAATCCGCATCTCCATAAAAGTTGTCAGCAGAGAGAAGCATGTAGTGCTGTACGATTTTCTGTAATAACTCTGCACTGACCCAAAGGTCCAAACTCAGTGCAGTGTTTTCCCAGAAAATCTTACAGCACATGCTTTCCTCTGCTGACAACTTTTATGGAGATGCGGATTTTATTTTCCAGCAGGACTTGGCACACTGCCCACACTGCCAAAAGTGCTAGGTCTTACTATTACTATTATACTATACTATTAACATTTTCTGAGACATTGATTTTTGGCATTTCATTAGCTGTAAGCCAATTCTTTTGAGATGCACTAGTATTTCTTCCAAGATGAGTAGGTGCAACAAATAAAGAGAATAACAGATTAAAAAAAGATTGGAAATAAAGTAGGAGGAAGCCACCAAAATGAAAGGGGAGCAGAATGAAAGCAGCATGAAAAGAGAAAGAAGCGGAGAGACAGACAGTGACGCTGACTGCAGGGAAGACCAAGTAAAAAACAGAGAGAGAGAGAGAGAGAGAGTCAGAGATAGATACGGGTGGGTGGTGAAGGTGGCGGCAGTGGAGAGGGGGGGGGCTGGATTGGGTGCAGCAGCACTGCAGCAGATGGCTCTGCTAGACTGGCCTCCAAACTCCTACAGTCAGAGTGACAGAGCAGCTATAGCAGCCAGAGCAGCTAGAGCATCTAGAGCAGCCAGCCTTCCTCTTCCTAACCCTCTTCCAAACACCCACCACCCTCCAGACACACAGCACCAACAAACAGAAGGAAAAACACGCAGCTGTGAGCCCACTCATCCCAGCAACGCCATCCCAGAATAATCCCGCCTAGGCGTGAGACGGTTCACACTTCTGAGAGCATTGTCTCAAGATTATTTTAGATCTTTTAAAACACTTTTAAAACAGTTAGAACAAGCTGTGCAGTAGCTTCAGTTGAATAATAATAATAATAATAATGATCTTAGAAAACGACTGCAATTAAAGGGCAGATATCCCACAATTCCTTGCACTTCAATGTTGCACTTACATCGCCTCATTCAGAGACTAATAATTATCTGAACAACATATTTTACATCCCTAAGAAATCTTATAAAAACTTCATAAACAGGTTGTAATATTTGGCTACTGCGCCTGCACAGATCTCCACAGCCAGTTAGGGCTAATCATTACCAAGTTTATGCGTTTATGCTTTTTTTGGAGTAACTGTTAATATTATGATATTTTTTCGTGCTTTATTTTGTGTATGATACGACACGGCACACTCTGATGTGGTTGTTGATGTTATAAACAATATAACAAATAATAATTACCGTATTTTACACACTATGAGGCGCAGCATACGATAAGGCGCACTATCAATAAACATGTATTCTGTGGTCTATTTTCATAAATAAGCAACACTGAATTATAAGGCGCAATTTAAGCAACAATAGTAAGGAACAAGGGTGTTTCCCTTCTAATTGAGCAGGTCTTGCCGCTGTGGGTACAGTAACAAAACTGTAATTCTGTAATTTAAAAAAAAAAAAAAAAAAAAATGTAAAGGTTAGCAGCGTTAATGCTAGCCGTGGTTAGCTACACTAGTAAATGCCGCCCGACAACGCTACACTGAGGAACCCTGACTTAACCCAGGGTGCTATCAGCTAGTGGTTCGTCCTACGTAGCTTGTTTTAACACAGAAAACCCGCAAACTACAGTCCAATGTACTCACTTCTGAATGGGGAAAGAGCTAGCGCTGTGGTTAGGGACTAATGCTAATGCTAATTCTGCTCCAGCCTTGGTGCTGGAGAACATTCACTGAAGCTCCTGTATAATGCTCAGCAGAGTGGCTTTACTGCTTCTTACAACCTGACTGGTAAAATTCATATATAAGACGTACCTGATTCTAAGACGCTGATGATGATTTTTGTGAAAATTAAAGGATCTTAAGTGCACATTATAGTGTGATAAATACGGTAATACAAAAACAAATAGCATCTAAAAACCTATAATTCTGATAAATGGCAGTGGTTTCCATGAAGCATACACTTACACACACACACACAGTTATTTTAAATGGTTACTCTTCAATAACACTGACGTGGGAAGTACCACACACTCTGCTTTAGTCCCGCCTGCCAGTGTTGTCATGGCAAACTCGCATCATCAGACTGGGGGGAGGGGGTGGGGGGATGACTCTACAGGACATCTCTGTGACCTTGAACACTTTCCCTCCGGCTCACAGAGTGACAGACGTACAGCACTGAATCATCCCTGCACTGCTCAGCTCCCTCCACAGCCGTGAATCTTACCATGAGTCAACGCTTTCCCGTCCGAATGCAGGGAAATCCCTGCTCTAAACAACAGCCCAGTGTTTTCCCCTTTCCTAACACACCTGAAAACTGAAAAGCAATCTGCCATAAACAGCACAGTGTTTTCCTTTTTCTTACACGCCTGAAAAAAAAGCAATCTGCTCTGAATCTGCACAGGAAAGACAGGTCTGAACAGAATTTAAACTACATGCCCTTTAAATTATTGTAGACTTGTTAACATCAGAAACAAAACAGTGAATATACAGCTCTGGAAAAAAACAAGAGACCACTTCAGTTTCTGAATCAGTTTCTCTGATTTTGCTATTTATAGGTTTATATTTGAGTAAAATGAACATTTTTGTTTTATTCTATAAACTAGAGACAACATTTCTCCCAAATTCCAAATACAAATATTGTCATTTAGAGCATTTATTTGCAGAAAATAAGAAATGGCTGAAATAACAAAAAAGATGCAGAGCTTTCAGACCTCAAATAATGCAAAGAAAACAAGTTCATATTCATAAAGTTTTAAGAGTTCAGAAATCAATATTTGGTGGAATAACCCTGGTTTTTATTCACAGTTTTCATGCATCCTGGCATGTTCTCCTCCACCAGTCTTACACACTGCTTTTGGATAACTTTTTGCCACTCCTTGTACAACAATTCAAGCAGTTTAGCTTGGTTTAATGGCTTGTGATCATCCATCTTCCTCTTGATTATATTCCTGAGGTTTTCAATTTGGTAAAATCAAAGAAACTCATCATTTTTAAGTGATTTCTTATTTTTCCCAGAGCTGTATGGCCCTTCCAACACTCCATTCCACAAATCGGTGATGTTTTGGAGAGCAGTGTGTGCACTCTTCTATCCCAGCCCAGACCTGCCTTCATATATTGCATCAAACAATATGCCCCAACGTTCTGACTGTGAACAGAAACGTCAGCAGCTCAGACAAGAATCATCAGTCAGTCAGTCAATGACCTTAAGATACCTACAGACTTCCTACTATTAAATAGCAGAGTCTGTAATGGTCACAAAAAACAACAGAGACTAATACACTGAATTTCACTGTATTTAATATTAACCATACAATAAATTACCTGGTACCTAATACTAACTACTGTTTCTCCAGTCACTCATTATAGACAGGAATTCAATTTGCATATTACCAAAGAAGGCAGGTGATCTGAAAAAAGAACTAAACTTTCATGACCTAGATCTACACTTATCTACACAACAGCAGTAAGAAGACTTAGAAGCTCTTCACAGGAAGTACTGTGTTATATATCTATACTTGGGAAACGTATCGGAATGCTTGTACAAATAGGCTACAGTACCACCACGCACAACCAGTTACACACTTTAAACATACACCTACCTAAAAGTAAATTAGTTCTGACATTTCCTGTGATATTTACTACAAATTCTACAGATCTTCTAACCAACCAACTAACTAACTATCCAACCCTCGGCCTCCAGACCCACAACAGTAATAAAGGAATCTTTTTACCTCTGTTGTTTTTCCGTTTCTCAGGGAAGCAACCCTTACTTGTTTGTTTAGCTAATCAGTTGCTCAAGACGTCACGAAATGCAGCGTTCTATTCATCATTCAAGTTTTTCCACTTCTATAAAGCAGCTGTAGATGCGTGCCAAGACGACACACCTCACTTCTAGCACTGCTGAGACCTGCGCCACCATGTCTGCTCAATACGGACGAGCCAGACCAAACCGCTGACTCAGCTAAACATGAAATCTTTATTCACTCATACAATCTGACCTGAGGACTCATGACTCTTATTATGAAGCCTATACTAGTAAGAATTAGCTACGATGCTTACTTCTGGACAGGTGATGTTTTTCTGAGCTAGGCTACTTACTGTTAATTATTGAATGAAGTTCCAACTTGTATAGCGCCTTTCTAGAAACCGAAGGACGCTTTCCAATTTACACGCTTTACACACAACCATTCATACACAGCACTCATCCACACACTGTTGAGAAGCAGCAGCCAATAGCGCACAGCGTACTCTCAACTGGAAACCACTGTCCACCTGCAGGAATGCATCAGGCACTACAGCATTTACCCAGGACAGACAAGTGCAGACTACAAACACACAAAAAAATAAAATCTTAAAGCCTCCCAGTAAATAACATTGATTTAACAACAGAATACTGCTATTATCATGATACAGATTTATTTTTTTTTAATCACAATTTTCCCGCATCACAATATATTGTGTATAATACGATAAGGCAGAACTCTAGTATTCCTTTTTTTTTGTTTGTATCAGAAACTACAGTGCAGGTATATAATGGGTATTTCACATGTTTAATAACCGTTTAATAACAGTGTTGATCATCATTAGTGTATCTGTGTTAATCTGATCTCACAGGGAACATCAGCCTCCCTCCTCTGACCAGCTGTTATCCTCTCACTACTGCTGCTACTGGCAGGAGGGCCTAACACACTCGAGACCAGCTTAACAAGAGAGATGGACGACCTTCTGTGACCTTTTTTACCTACACACCACACACAATCCTTCTTCTGCTAATAAAAAAAGAATCCACCAATCAACCAACTGGTGTCCAATACTGTGTGTGAAACCCTGAGCTGAATCCTGATGTTCTGTCAGGTGATTTGGGCTCAGGAACTTTAATATTCCTGCAACAATGTATTGCTTTAAAAGGTTCTTTACACAGTCATACACATCTCCATTTAAAAGCCGGTGCATCCATTACTAACAGCCATCTTTACTAATGCAAAGGAGCATCTGAATGCTTAATTAGTTCTGTGCATGGTTAATGGAAATCCTTTAATAGATGGTTTTATTTCTGCTGGAAAAACAGCTCAAGCTGGATTCAGATGGTCCAGCACAGCATATGTTAACATTTGATTTTGGTGATATTGACCAGCTTTGTCATGAAGGTCGATCAGCAACGTCATGCTAGTCAATGAGCTCAATTGAGATTACTGCTGGCTGTTCAGTTGGGTCAGGTTGCTCCAGAGCAGGATGATATGGCCAAAATTTATTTCACAATCTACTTCTTAAAGTGGCAGTCCATATTATTTTGTTTCTAAACTGAAAGCAGAAGCATTTCTGAGGGAAGAAGGGATAAAATATTATGTTTAACAGTATCAGTGTGCTGGAACTACTATTCCTGCTAAGCCTAATATATGTCGGGTCACTTTTCGCGGGAGTTCTTCTTGCCACGTCACACGTTTTACTTACTTATGTCACACGTACAGCCTCTAAAAGAGGATCCGAATTAGTTTTACTGAACACAAGTGGCTGGTGGAGCAATGGAGACTTCAGAAGAGGAAACTCAGAGCTCAGTAGCTCATTTACCCATAGTAAAAAAAAAAAAAAAGAAACGAAGGAGTGAAGTTTCTGAATGAGTACTCTCGCTCTCTTTCTCTCTCTGACTGAACATAACCTGGAATCGGATTCATCCGCTTTAAAATTTAGTATGGCCTAAATAACCACAGAAAACACACTCAGACACCTCAAGCGCTTTCTGTAGTTCTGTCAAGATTACAGACACACACACCAACATGCCAAAAGTCATTGGATAGAGACAGCTTGTAAATTGATTATAATGTGTTAACTCGTGGGATGTATGAAGTATTTAACATTCATTGATCCACAGTGTTACGTGTGTGTAGCTGGAATACGTCAAAAAAGGCATTACCTCTCACAGTGGACAGTGCAGTGGGTGGTACTGATCTTGCTAGAATTGTTCAATCAGACACACAAGTGATTCCACACACAAACTGTATCATACAGGTCAATGCAGTGTACCTTAGCTTTCACTGGACATGCCAAAAGTTATGGGACATGGGAATATTTGCCCCTGTCCCACTGACAATAGGAGTTTTAGGGTAAATTTGATTAGTTAGCAGGCGACGTCCAAGGCTAGCTTCCACTGTGTTCCTGCGGGGGTACAGTGGGTCGTTTCTAACCTATATTGTTCCTTCAACTCTTCGCCCCAGATTCACTTATCAAAAGTGAAGGGAGGCCTCCTTCTCTCTTTGGCTGGATATCAAACAGAGAGAGATCCCGGGGGAGGGAGAAAAAAAAGAGAGAGAGAGCGAGCAAGAGAGAACTAAAAAGAGAGAGATGAAGGACAGGCAAGTAGCAAAAAAAGAAAAAGGGAGAGGGAAAGGGGCGAGGGAGCACTGAGGAAAAGATTAGAAAGAATTGCATATAGAATTTCTGATTTTGCAGCTTTCCCCAGAAGAGTCATGAACAGTACGTGTTTACAGTAGGCGCTGGAAGAGTCAGAACTAGGCAAAATGCAGAAATATTTATAAAAAATAAAAAAAAGTAAGGATTAGAAATAAAGCTAAATATTAAATAAATGTTCCATATTCCACAGCCCAGCTGCTCAAAAGACTGAACTGAAATATTCATGCATGAATTAATAAACGCCTATCATCAAACCCCCCCAAAAAACACAGCCTTAGGCTGCGTTCACATTACAAGCCACATTGCTCAAACCTGACTTTCTAGCAGTTTAGATTTGGCCATCCTGATGGTTTTGATGGTTTTCCTGTTTTTGCAGCTATAGCAGCACAACTGCACCAAGAGATGGGTATGAAAGAGCAGTCGCGTACAGTTCCCGCTGTTTGGGTTTGAAGTCACGTCGTGTGGCACGTTGCTACGTCATCATATTATGGACTAGTTCAATGCAAGTAACGGAGGGGGGTATGTGTGTTTGCACAATTAGTATTTAGACATTAATTCGGTATTCTACTGATATTTCTGTTGTTTTTTAAATAGAAATATGTTTTTCTTTACTTTGCATAAGTAACAAATTAACATTGTTTTTGGTGTATTTACTGTAGCTGGGATGGTCAGATTTGGGGGCCCCTATGGAGGACAGATTTGGTCGAGGCCCTAGGCAAATGCCTAGGTTTGCCTAGTTAAAGAATACTAAAGCATAAAAGAAAAAAGACTCATGAATTCTGATTTGACTGTTCACATTCATGTTGCATGTCCATGGATCAGATACGTATTCAATTTAGGACCACATATGAAAGTGACTCAAATCTGAAAAAAAAAAAAAAAAACAGATTTGGCATGCTCACATATAAAAAAAACAGATCTGAGCCACATTGAGCAAAAAATCAGATTTGTGTCATTTCAGTAGTCTTAGAACGTAGTCTTAGTATGTCTGTTCACTTGTTTCAGAAACCCTAAAAAGTACATCCAGCCTCAAGACCAGTAGTTAGTACCATGGCTAACCTTCTCCAATCCAGTTCAGCTGCTGTGTCTGTTAGCATCATGGTGGCAAATTTTTCTGTTTTATTTATAATTGTCAGAAATACAGTTATTGCAAAAATACTATTGAATATGGTGACTTTTTTTAGTCTACAACATGAACCAAATACGGGTGTGACTGTAACAGAGGGAACAGTGAGGGATTTAAAAACTCCAGCAGCACTGCTGTGTCTCATCCACTCAAACCAACACAATCTCTACTAGTAAAATTATGGATATTTGTAAAAATCTGCAAAAAAAAACCTTAATAATTGTGATAATATTTGAGGGCCAGATCACCCATCCCTAATTCCTTCTACTCATACATCAAAAATATATGGAATACATATAAAGAATTGGGCCCTTATGATTAAAACTATATATAAAATGGAGAAATAAGTCCTCTGATTTTAGGGGGGGTTTAGGGCTACATTAGTGCTGGGCATAACGATGATAAATTCTATAAATTCTATGAAAGAAATGGTTTGTCCTACGAGCTCTAACTGAATTACTGCCAATCCTGCTGTTTCCCACGTGAGAGAGGAAATCACTGGCACATGGACACTACACACACACAGACACAACAATGCTAAACCTTTCACAGCCTCCCCGCTAGGAACCAACACACCCCATGAACAGAATTAACATCTCAACCACATCTGGAATATTTCTATAGTCAGTTATTTAACTGGATGCATGGACAAAAGTATCGGAACACCTGCTCATCCGCTGTGTCTTCAGGAATCTATGACATTAAACAGTCTCTGTGTCTACTAGATTTTGGAAGTTAAATCTTGGCTGTGAGGTTTTGAATCATGGACGGCATTCAACGCCAAACATTTCAGTCAAAATGTTGTAGGATCACCACTCTACCTCACAAACACATTAGTGGAGCACCATTATTCCAGAGAACACAGTCCCTCCACTGCTCTACAGCTCAATGAGGGAGGCTTTATACCCCTTCTAGCCACCATACCTTAACCCACATCTTAATAGGTACAGTATGATGCCACTAGGTATCTGAGAGTCCTATTCTATTGGCAACACTTTTTTAATGGGTGTGCATTTGCACAGCGGTGTCAACAATGGGTGCACCTCAGAGTAAAGTAGTTGAATTCTCACGTTTATTAGAATTGGTGTTCTAAAACATTTGGACGTACAGTACTGAAACACAAATGTTCAGCAGCCTGAGGGAAGAACAGATCAGAGACGCAGGGTTTCCCTCTGGTTAGCTTTTTCTCCCACAGTAAAAGGCTAACAGGACTGCTCGCCAAATCGTTTTTTGTCAGATATTGATTGGGAGACATAATTCATATCCCAGGCTGCTGCTGAGACACTGTGTACTGAGTACTGAAGCACTTCCTGAAAAGTTTCAGGACTAGTAGTTTGACTGTCCTTGACAACAATGGGATCGCAGCATTACCAAAAGAGAGAGAGAGAGAGAGAGAGAGAGAGAGAGAGAGAGACACACACAGAAACCTTACCTTAACATTCTTCCAGCCAACAACATTTGAATATCTAATAAAGTTCCAGATTAAGAGCTTTCTGACATTCACAGCAGAGCTAATCAACTTCATCTAGTTCTAAATGCTGAGCAGAGGTGCTGGTACTGCTGTTCTGCTCCTTGCATGTGATCACTTTACGATGGAGCGCATGGAGGCTAGTATTTAAAGGTGCCCTCATGCCCATGTTACCTCCTGGCGCTCTCATTTTAGTTAAAGTGTTTTATAGTCGAATCTGCCATTTTATTAGAAACATCTGATGTAAAAAAGTGCTATTCAAATAAACGTAATTTGATTTAATCTACAACATGGACCTAACAGAGATTTGTGAACATTATATATACCTATAACTGGATTGTAAATATGTCATTTTAAATTAGAAAGAGTGAAATTTAAAACTATATAGCTATATTAAGGATATATTGTTCTGGCAATATGAATAGCCAGAATGTTTTTTTTTACATCTGTAGATTTGATTTTATGTTTAGTAGGGGTGGGCAATATCAATACAATATGGTGTTATTTTTCTGAATGATACAATATGGCGTACCCTTTATTACTAGTAAAAAATGCACAATTAATATCTAAAACCAGATTTTCTGCTAGAAAAAAGTACAGTACAGGAAAAGGCTTGGTTACAGCTTGCATTGCTTTTACAAATTTAGGCAAAAATGGTTAGCAAGACACTTTAAAGTGCAACTAAACCCTAAACCATATTTTTCCAATCATAGCTGAAATGCTGAAACATACCAGTCCTGCTTAAAACTTTTAAAAACTATCAAAGGCACACTGCTGCTGCTGCAGCTCAGCCAAACAGCTCTCCCTTCTGCCCTGCCTCTAAACCCATACATCACCCAGTGCCATTCCCAAACTAGCCCTTCTATTTTTTAGCATTTTTCAAACTTGAGTGAAACTTAGGATGTTTAAATACAGTGTGAAATATATCCTCCTGAGACCCTGACTTTAGGATCTAACGAGCAAAACAATGTCTTCAATTAGAAATTGTTGTTTATTTTAAAATTTAAGAACCTGAGAATCTTTGACCCAATTTGTCCAAAATCAAACTTTTCTCTTTTGACAGTGAGCAAATAAACACAAGGAGAACAGTTTCAAACATAAAATTGGATGAGAGTTTTGTATCTGGCCCATGTTTCTGTCTGAACTGGCTGTAGAAACCTTTGACTGGGATTCCCAACCTCTTGATTTCAATCAATTAAGTGTTGAATGTTGCCATGTGACCCCTAGATGATACAGCAGTGTGTCCATATGAGGGCAAAGGGTTAAAGTTTTGCATAATTATTACGTATAATGGTGCAGAGAAGCAGAAATGTGATGTCCTCATATGAGGACGCCGGGTCTCAAGAGGATATTAGGTCTTTTTTTATCAGTCTCCACATGCATTTACAACCTAAACATTCAGATCATAGGAGTCAGATCAAGGGTTAAGTCCAGTGTGATTCTCATTAACCATAAATGCATAAATGCACATCTGAGGATGAGCTTCTTCAGATGAGAGATGAATAAAGAACATTTTCACCTTCAATCACCTGACTTTCCTTCTTCTTATTATTCCAGAGCAGAGAACATTTATTTACAACACTGCTGTTACATAATCTGCTAATGAGAGCAGAGCTGGAGGCAGGAGAAGCTTGGTGAAGGACAGGAACGTGCTGGAGCGGAGCTGCTGGTTTTTGAACAAGGCAGCTACTTTACATCATATTTTATAGTGTCTGTTCTGTTTTTATTTTTAAGAAAACTTTATTTAATTAGAAGCAAGCATACAAAGTATAACAAATACAGCACACATTTACATTAACTGCATTATACTAAACACGCTTACAAATTAAAAATGTTTTTAAAAAGTCCTCTTTAGTTCAGTTTTCATTTGTTTAAAAACGATTTGGCTGGAGACAATCTGTAGTCATCCTTTATCACGTTTTCCTCAGTTTAGATTTTACAACATTTAAAACTCACCAGAACAAATCATGTTTATTATATATTTTCATCAAATATACCATAAACTACAGATTTCATTAGTATATTTACCTCTAAACCTATTCCTGTAACTAAATCCCACACTTCTTGAGAACAAAAACAGTATAATAAAAAACGCTCTAGAGCAGGGGTCGGCAATAGGCGGCCCGCTGGCCAGATGTGGCCGACAAGCATGAAACGTCTGGCCTGTGAGGCTGTTTAAACTAAAATGAGCGATAATAAAAAAATAATAAAATAAAATGCTTCTCTGGCGAGCTTTTGTTTACATGCCTCCCATGTCTCTCCGTCACGCTCGGCATTCTTGTTTTTCCGCCCGTTTTTGGGCTCACTATCTCCTTATAAGGGCTTTTTTTCCGCAGCTATGTCCCAATTCAGTAGCCAGGGCAGCTGTAGTATATTGGACCACGACCCTGACGACACAGGTTCGATCCTGCACGAGGAGCGGTGTGTTTATTTATTTATTTTTTTTCCTGTCTTCCTGGGTTTACCTGCTTTGAGATCAGCTGTTTTGCAATTGGGTTCAACAACCCTCTGGGCTGGAGAGCTACTGGTCTGTAGCACTCCATCCCATTACACTTTTTCCCAAAACACATATATATATATATTTTTTGTCGCCCACCATGTAACGGCTTTGAAAATATCTGTCCGGCGGCCAAACTAAATTGCTAACCCCTGCCTTAAAGTCTCTTTATATTGGCAGTTAGGCATGGGGCATAAAGTGGTTTTATTAATTTAAAAAAAGCTCTCTCTTGCTACAGCCACGTTTCACCATTACATAAACTAAATTGCTCACATGTACCTTTGTCTTGGCTTTTGAAGAGAAAGCAATAACAAAAGTACAATTTAAAAATATTTACTGGGCACATTTTGAACAGAAGAAAAGTGTTTTTACTACATATATTCTAAAGCAAAATGATTGCCGCCAACTGCTACAGAATTTACGAAACATGAAATTGCCTGGAGGGCAAGAGAGCTTTTAATTTAGATTTTAAACAAAGGATGCAGACAAACGGGGGAAAAGGAAAGAGTGGGGGCCTGCTGGGACTGCTTTATTTATTTAAAGTAATTTTTTAGACATTGTTGGGTATGAATTATTTTATTTTTTCACTATAAAAAGTGAAATATTTCTGCCTGCCATTCGATTCGTCCCTATCTATAAGTGTTACACTGCTGATCTCCAGCTCTCCAGCTCTGTCACAGCTTTCCACTAACTATTCTAACAGTTCTACTGCACTGCAGAGACACGAATCTGCCTACATATCCCACAGGCCCCTGCTCTCCCCCACACAGACAGAGAAAAAGCTGTGGGTGGGAAAGCATATGTCTGATGTGGAATCTGCAGTCTGTCCTCCTCCACCAGCACTCAGCATTACAACCGTACACTTACAGTACTGAGATTTCACTGCACCATCACCTTCAGATGGATCTTTTCATTTTAAGTTTTATCAGTTTATCATACAGTCAAACACCACTAGACGTACGCATTACATACAGCCATTCATCAAAAAAGCTCTATACTAGATCATCATACACCCCATACACCACTATACATACACCTTACATACAGCCATTCATCAAAACAGCTTTATACTAGGCCATCATACACACATACACCACTATACATACACCTTACATACAGCCATTCATCAGAACAGCTCTATACTAGATCCTCATACACCCATACCACACTATACATACAGCCATTCATCAAAACAGCTCTATACTAGATCATCATACATACATACACCACTATACTAGGGGTGTCACGATCTCGATATTTTATCGAAATCGAATCGAAATGAGGTCATGGTCTCGAGTATCGAAGTCAAAAAGAGGATCGACGATCCCTACGCAAATAGCGCAGCGCGCTACACAAATGGCGCGGCACCAACACAGCGCATCGTGAGCGCAGCCCCGCCCTCAGTTCTGCTGTGTGAGAGACAGCTGCCTTTCAACCACGGAGGAGAAACTGAAAACGGATTTATAGAAATATAGACAGGGCTCTCAAGTTTTGAGTGTGATCACTGTTTTTTATCTGTCCAACGGGGGAGGGGGGGCGGGGGTTGGGCGCGCAGGTTTTGTATCTGTATCTAACGGAGGGGTGGGTGCGCGCAGGTGAGAGCGTGTGAACTCGCTGAAATGCGCTTTCCATTGAATTAAAAAAACATCTTTCTCTCAGATAAAGTAAACACAAGCGTGTTTCTGACTAAAATAAAAGCTTTTCAGGAGAGATATAAGTTATGTGTAAATATTTATAAGACAATACCTGACAAAATCTGTTTTAATGACGTTAATAAACATCACTGTGACAGCGCTAGTCACAGTTTCACCACATCACTTATCTAACCAGCCTGTACTGATTTCTGCCCCCCAATAATGCTTTCAATGACCTCTAATAGCCTTTAATAGTCTTCAGTAGCCTTTAAAAGACTTACCTGGCGGCCGTGGTGTGTCCACTAAACTCCGTAGTTATAAACATCCTGAGGTTAGCAGCGCGCTAACTGACCTGTTTATAATGTAATCCGAGCAGTGACTCCGTGACGCTGCTCTAAACTGCTGCTGTTAGCTGCTTGGGCTGAAAGATGAACTGTAGTGAGCTGTATTATCCGGTTAGTGGGGTTAAAACCTTTATTTGTTTACAGAAACAGTAAAAACGGACTGGCTGAGCTCTGTAGCCCGTGGCTGGGCTTGTGCTGCTGCTGCAGCTCCGACTAGTGGTTGGATGAAGAACTGCAGCTTCATGTAAGTGAGCAGTTTCACCAGCCATCCACACACAGCTCTGATAAACTGCTTGTTTTAATAGTGCACACTGTTGCTACCAAAAAAAGTCACTAGATGGCATTACCATATATATCTTAATAAATAATAATAATAATATTTATAATATTTATAATAATAATAAATATATTATTTAAATTTTATGAGGCATAAAATAATAACAAGAAAAAAAACAAGAAAATCGAGAATCGAATCGAATCGTGACCCTCAAATCGAAAATGAAATCGAATCGAGGATTTAGAGAATCGTGACACCCCTACACTATACATACGCCTTACATACAGACATTCATAAGTACAGCTTTATACTAGACCATCATACACAAATACACCACAACACATACAGCCATTCATCAAAACAACTTTATACCAGATCATCATACACCCATACCTCACTATACATACAGCCATTCATCAAAACAGGTTTATACTAGATCATACACCCATACCACACTATACATACAGCCATTCATCAAAACAACTTTATACCAGATCATCTTACACCCATACCTCACTACACATACAGCCATTCATCAAAACGGGTTTATACTAGATCATACACCCATACCCCACTATACATACAGCCATTCATCAAAAAAAGAACTAGCAAGAAAAGAAAATGAAAAAGAGCAGATCAAGAGTGAAGAAATGAGAAAAAGTAATCAGACTTAAAGAAAGAAAGAATAAAGTGAAAGAAAGAAAGAATAAAGTGAAAGAATGAAAGAATAAAGTGAAAGAAAGAATGAAAGAATTAAGTGAAAGAAAGATTAAAAGAATAAAGTGAAAGAGAGACAGAGAGACAGACAGACAGACATAAATAGAAATAAAGAACAAAACAAAAGTGAAGGAGAGAAAGAAACAAAGAGTAAACCAGATGGAAAGAAATAGTGAGGGGCGGAAATGAAAATGTGGGAAATAAGGAAGGAAGGAAAGAGAAGAGGAAGAAGTGAGAAAGATCAGAGCCACAGTGTTTTGTTACTATGCCTCTTTGATGCCTGCCTTACATCTGCTTTCACAAAGTATAAAAATAGAGAAAAAAAAATCCTGCAAAAATAAGAAAAGTGAAAGTGAAAAGAAAAGTATGGAAAAGGTGAAACCACTTTAGCCTACAGACTCACAGGAAGAGAGAAAAAACGAGGAATAAAAGTGAAGCGGAATCTCTCGGTCTCTGAAGTCGGTTTTATAATGAATTAATAAAATCAGACTTAAAACCAGGAGAACAGAAAAGAGAGGAAAGTGTGGATTAAATAATCATCCAGTTCCAGCTCTAGTGTATTGACTAGAGGAGGGACAGAACATCAATACAGTGATATATCATACTGCTTTCATTTGAGATACATTATCGGTATGTGGCGTCAAATATGGATATATTTTATTTTAACATAGCTGCTCTAAAATCCCTAGGACTTGCCCCCCTGCATGGGAAACTGTATCATCCATCAGTTCTTCAGTGGGCAACGTAACGTGATAATACCTATAGTATTAGTGATTCCCACCCCTTGTATTGAGCTCATTAATAAGAAACTGCTCTTTAATGGAGATTATAATATGGCAGAATGTGATGAATGTGATTATATAAGTACATCCTGGTGTTTTGAGTTCATAGGAAGACCAAACCAGTGACTCCAGTGATAAACCAGTTCTGCCAGAGCTACTGGATCACTGCTTCTCAGCCACTGCTGAAGCTACTAAACGCTAATATAAAGCAATGTGTTTACTGTTACAGTACAACAGAAATCTCCAGTAACACACACACACACAATTTACACCTCGTTCCCAGTACAGAACACCTGGCCTGTCCATTACAGAACTGGAAACAAAGGAGAGAGTGAATCATCCCAGCGGCAGCAGCAGCAGTGTTGTGTGGGAGGGATGTGTGAGGAATTTCTCTATTTAATGTCATTGTTGTTGCTGCATGTTTGCAGACACTTCAAGAGCCAATATAAGAACTGTTGTTTTATAAAAACACCTGTATAAAGGGAATTCCTCAAGGGTTCTTTAGTAAAGAACACAGAACAACAGAAGCTCAGTGAAACAGTGCAATGAGTCACTGTTTTCTGCCTGGCTGAAAACATTTTCAAATACAAGAAACATATTATTGAAAAAATATTGAACCAAAAACCTTCTGATGATAGGACCAACCAACTTAAATCTCCAATGAATGTAGATTTTACTATTCATTAGATGTTCAGTTCTAAAAAAAAAGGACCAGTCTGTGTTAAGGAAGGGAATCCTCACAGTATGATGCTGCCACCACCATGCTTCACTGTTGGGACAGTGTTTTTAAAGTAATCCAGTATTGAAATACAATCAGACATTTGACAGAAGGCTGTCAGTATGGTGATTTTTTTTATAGAACGTGTATTAACACACACCTTATGGAGGAAGCGGACATTTAACAGATATTTAACACCACTAACTGGATATCACTCTCAAGAGTCCCTCACTTAGTGTAGTATAGTGAGAAACAAAACAGAGCAGAATTTAAAAAAAGACAGCTGCACTGTAGAGGTAGTGCTGAGTGGTATCGGTTTTAATTTTGGGTACAAAAGCATTTATTCAGCACAAGGGATAAAAACATAGATCCAAGGTGCAAAAAAACTTCAAGAACAGTAACTATAGCCCTTTCGAAAATATTAATACTGTAGCTTGAATGATAATATTAATGCATACTGAACTGACTATTTGTTTACTGGACAACCAAGGGAATAATTGTGATAAAATGCTAAACAGCTGCTTAAATACTTTAATGGCGTCAATTATAATGTTGTAATATTTTAATAAACTTGTGTCTTAACTTGTGTCTAATAGGTAATTGAAGATATGTCTCTTTTGAATACTTACATTTTGAGTATTTTAGGTCCATTTCTAGTGCCTATGCAACTACGGTATTAAAAATATTTCGTTTTAAAAAAGAAGCTGTGTTAAAATTATTGTCCAATATGCTTATCTCTTTTTAAGGTCTTTTGTTTACATTCTTTGGGTGTTTTTCAGCTAATTAAGTCTGATTTCTTCGTATATTGTGTAATTTTGTGGAACAAATAAAACCCAATACTAATCAAAGCCTTAATTTAAAACCTTAATGTTTGATATTATATGTACTCCTAACAGTCCAGTAAGTCACAAACTTATATTAAAGCCCAGTCATGCAAAAAAACTCGAAATAAATAATAATAAAAATATAGTGATACACTGAAACCATCAGAATTTTAAAAAGTACTGTATTAAGCATTTTTGGTCATACTGCTCAGCATTATGTAGAAGTCAAAATCAGAGTCAGAGTCTCTTAGTTGGTGCTTGAAGATCGCATTTAAATGTGGCTGTACAGTACAGTACATTTCACCCTTGAGGGACCATTGATTGGTACTAGTGATCAGCTGACCTAAAAACAATTATCAATCCTGTCTATTTCTAAAATGGACAGTGCTTGGTTTAGACCACACAGTGATAAATTCTAACCAAAAGATTACATTTTTGCATCATCTGACCACAAATAGTTATCCACCATCTGCTTCAATTTGAAGCATTCTATCAAAACTCAGGTTTGCAATGATTACCCTCACACACTTTATACATACAGCTCCTTTGTAATTGATGAGGAAGGAGAAAGCCTTGCTCTTTCACTCTCACCAACTTCCTTTCCTGTCAGTCATGGGGATCAAACTGGTGACCTTCTGGTCATAAAGGCTGCTTTTAGAACATGGCTGCTCCCAAAGGTCAAACAGGTCTGGTTCCCAGGCAAACTGCTTGGAAGTCAGCAATGCTCACCACTACACCACCTATGCAGCGTGCGTTACTTTTACTGCACAGTAAGGAGGTCAGCGAGTTCCTGATCTGCTTTATTACAGCCCAGTCTACAGCTCTAGTGATGCACTGGATAATATATTATCATTCCATACTGTTTTAGGATCCTGACTGACCAAACTTTAATTGGGTAATTTGGTGTGATAGCATCTCTACACATCTATTGGGATCCTGGGCAGAGATTAGGCCTAACCAGATCTCTTTTAATGGAGAATCCCCATCCATTCACAGGGCTGTATACCACAAGACTAATGAATGCTTTAATCTAACTTAAGTTGCACCCATAGCTGACATAAATCTGGTCTATGTAAAGAAGCTCTGCCAATAAATTTGAACACTCTTCTGAGCAAACTCTATTGGAATCATGCCTAATGCCAGGTGTGGGCTAAAGGAGTATGAATAAATAAATCTGTGAACCACTGAATCTGTGTTCTCTAGAATAATTGTGCTCTATCATTTTATGCTTTCTACTAGAATTTTAAACATTGCTATGAACATTTGATTGCATTCAGCAGGAAAGCTTTCACAGTAAACAGTAAAGACTATAAATCCAACAAAAGCAAGATTAATCATTTTTTTAATTTCTAAAGAAACAAAAATTAAGGTGTCCCAATATTTTTGCCGAAACAATGTACGCTCATGTTTTAGTTACAGTTAATTAGCACATTTTACATTAAAAGTACAATATTTTAAAGTGTTAGCCACGAGGGTAATGTGTTAGCCACAAGCTAATGTGTTAGCCACAAGCTAATGTGTTAGCCACAAGCTAATGTGTTAGCCACGAGGTTAAAGTGTTAGCCACGAGGGTAAAGTGTGTTAGCCACGAGGGTAAAGTGTATTAGCCACGAGGTTAAAGTGTGTTAGCCACGAGGTTAAAGTGTGTTAGCCACGAGGGTAAAGTGTGTTAACCGCAAGACAAAGTGTGTTAGCCACAAGCTAATGTTGTGTTAGTCAAAAGTTAATGTTGCGTTAGCCACAAGCTAATGTTGTGTTAGTCAAAAGTTAATGTTGCTTTAGCCACAAGCTAATGTTGCGTTAGTCAAAAGTTAATGTTGCGTTAGCCACAAGCTAATGTTGTGTTAGTCAAAAGTTAATGTTGCTTTAGCCACAAGCTAATGTTGCGTTAGTCAAAAGTTAATGTTGCGTTAGCCACAAGCTAATGTTGCGTTAGCCACAAGCTAATGGTCAGCCACAAGCTAATGCTCTGTCAGCCACAAGCTAACATGCTTGATACATGATAGAATACAATATGGAGAAAAATAACAAACACAATAACATTGTTATAATATTTGAAAAGCCAAAAAAAAAACATTTGAGGTAATAGCTTTATTCTTTTTTGAAAGTACATTTTGTATTTGTTTTCCTATTTATTTGACATTTAATTTCTTATGTTTGCAATTTATTTGCATGCACTTTAGTATGGAGGTAAGTGTTTGGTACATTACATTAATTTTGTTATTGTTTGTTGTTATTTATATCACTATCGATAGCTTTGAAGCACAAATATCCTGAAAAATCTAATTTATTTTGAGGCCCTATTGCCCACCTCTAATACAATACATACTACTCCAAAACCCTCTGATTTTCATTTAATATTCATACACTACTGCTAGATATTTTCTTGGTGCATGATAAGTCATAACTATAATGAGCATCAGCTCCACTGACAGGCTGTAAATGAACAGACAGTGTGAGTACAGGCCACTGCACCGGCCCTGACGCCATGCTGAGTATCTCAGACAGCCCTGCTGTTCTTCTGGGTAAAGAAGAGCTGCTGCTTATCTCTGACCTCAAGCCAGAAGCTGATCAAGCGGCACTCGACTCGATCTGAAACGTATTTTTTTGCATTTCCTTTAAAAACAGTTCAGATAAGCACTTGGCCAGAGCACCACGCTGATCCCCAGTCAGTTATCTCAGCCAAACAGACCTGCTGCAGCCGGTCCGGGGCAGCGAGAGCAACAGGCCAGAAGAGCAGAGCCACATGCTGCTCTACTTCCCTCTGTAAGCCCTCAAACACTAAGCCCATAGCATGAAGCAAGCAGCTCACGCTTCATTTACTTTAAACATCAGCATAGCAGTGAAAATCTGCAGCGATGCACCAGTCTGAAGGAGTCTGTGTGAATAATTCAAATTTAAAATCAGTTAGCATAATTTATTTAAAAAAAAATTATATACATCATATATATATTAAGAGACCACTTCAGTTTCTGAATCAGTTTCTCTGATTTTGCTATTTATAGGTATATGTTTAAGTAACATGAAGATTGTTGTTTTATTCAATAAACTACGAACAACATTTCTCTCAAATTTCAAATAAAAAATATTGTAATTTAGAGCATTTATTTGCAGAAAATGAGAATTGGCTGAAATTTAAAAAGATGCAGAGCTTTTAGACCTCAAATAATGCAAAGAAAATAAGTTCATATTCATAAAGTATTAAGAGTTCAGAAATCAATATTTGGTGGAGTAACCCTGATTTTTAATTACAGTTTTCATGCATCTTGGCATGTTCTCCTCCACCAGTCTTTCACACTGCTTTTGGGTAACTTTATGCCACTCCTGGTGCAAAAAATCCAAGCAGTTCAGTTTGGTGTGATGGCTCGTTTAAAGCAAATCACTCCCAAACCATGATACTACCTTCTACTACATCCATGCTTCACAGACTAGATGAGGTTCTCATGCTGGAATGCAGTGTCCACCAAACGTAATGTTTTTAATTTAATCTTGAATTCATCTGCCCACAAAACATTCTTCCAACCGACTACTGGCTTATCCGTGCGGCCTCCGGCACAGTTCCTTTCAGCGCCTCACATTTTTAATAAACATCAGAAACGGATGAATGTTAGCCCAGATCCTCCACAGCAAGTGTTTATTACATTCAAACAAACCCAGATCCAGAGAAAAGGCCACGGAAAACAATCATTCTTAAAGAGCAGGACAGTAATAAAGACACTGCTCTCCTGCAGACCCCTCTATGAAGTCCAGTCAGTATTCAGTCATGCCAAAACAATAGAGCTGTAATGAAGTGAGTCTTCAGTTGACCCATAAAAGCTTTCCTCAGCCTCAATATAAAGGACAGGGGCTAAATGATCAATATAGGCAATAGGCATATAGATTTCCAATGTACATACAGTTTTCTGAGCCTCAAGTCAGCAACTTAGAATGAATTTGATTAAAAGCTTTACTGACAATATTAAAATATTGTAAAACCATCCCTCAGCCATGGCTATTGATTTGTGTTCACAGCTTTTACTGTCACATTTCAATCAAACTCTCAAATTACTTAAAGTGCCAATAGCCTAGATTTTTTAAGGACCACCAACTGTGAAATTTGACAAAATGTTTGTGATTATATGTAGAGCAAAATATGACTGTTACATAATTTTACATAACTATTTTCAACTTTTACCTCTGATATACAGTAAATGAGATCTGCCCAGACTGGTTGCCCTGTGTTGTGCCTCATTTAAAAGGAAAGCCACATTGAAAAATCCTTTAGAAATCCTTTAGAGATCACAGTGTTTAAAAACTCCAGCAGCATTGCTGCATCTGATTCACATGTACAAGCGAAACACCGGTGCAGTGTATATTAATAATATATTTTCTCATTTCTATTCTCCACACTGCATTTAAAACTCAAAAACACAGACATAGGTCCACTGGTCATTTTAGATTGTGAGCAAACCTGCTATATATTGTGCTGAAGGTAAAGTCAGCCCTGTTTTCATTCACTACCAGTGTAAAGAAGTTGGCACATTCCTCTACAGTTAGCAGTTTTACACCAAACCACATAAAATGCCTTTTTTACACTAAGAGTGGTCGATACTTAAAAGTAATATTTCAGGGTATTTTCACAATAACAATATTCTTAGCAATTAGCAACATCACATTTTTTTTATTAATTTCAAGAATGTACTGCAAAAAAAATCTATATTAAAGTTTTAGAGCAAATAAAAGCATAGTAGTCATATATTCAGTAGAAACAAAATAATCTAAAAACTTAACAAAACTTACCAAGACCCTATTTTTGAAAATAAATAAATAACAAAACACAAATAAGGAACTCCCACTGCAGCTCACCACCTCCTGCCCATGTTGTACACATATTCACACATACACACTCCAGCCATTTTTAAGATTCTACAACACTCCCTCTCTAACCTCCAGCAGAGCATCCAGCACGTCCTTCTGTCCTCATGTCCAGCTGTACATCTAACGCAGTGGCTCATAACGCTTGACCTCATTCTTCTAGTCCCACAAGAGCTACAGGCACTGAGAAGGAAAGCACATTAGCGCAGAAAACTGTCCACACTGACTGAGAACACACAGCCTGAGGGGTTCTCCTGCTGAAGGATGTCCTCCCTGTTCTAATAGACCATAATGCTGAAAGATTTACTGTATCCCTTTCCCTCACACCCACCCACACACTCACCCACCACTACCATCCTCACACCACCCTCACCTCACACACCACTGCTGTCCCAGAAAACGTAAAGAACTGTAGGGAAAGAAAGATAGACATACAAAGATGGCCTGAGATCCAAACCACTGAACTAGTGCTGCTTTCCATTTACCTCAGAAGTCTAAGCTAAGAAGTACACCACAACAGAATTTACAACATTTCCAAATGTAGCTTAAGATTTATGGGTGTTTGTATTGTCCCAGGTTAGCATCATTAGCATTTTTACACAAAGCCAATAAATAACAGCCATTTAATTTAATGTGTAATTTTACACATCCAAACATCATAGAAACATGTTGACATGCCCACAGACATTAGACTGTGTGTACGACTAATGTAATTAGACAAATAGACAGAAATAATAATAAATAATAAACTGTAGAATTCTACCTCTGCTTTTACTACTGATTATACACACACACACACATTAGTGCATCTCAAAAATACAAAAAAATCATTGGATAACACAGTGGACGAACACAAACATGACTCTCCAAACCATTACTGATTATGGAAACTTCACACTAGACCTCAAGCAGCTTGGACTGGTGGCCCATTGATTTCCAAATGAAATGTTAAATTTACTGATGGTCAGTGATGGTTTGGAGAGCCGTGTCATCTGCTATTTTTCAATTTTCTAACACACTGAGATCTCTTGGAAAAAATTAAGAGACCACTTCAGTTTCTCAATCAGCTTCTCTGCTTCTGATACGTTTGAGTTAACATAGCATTTCTCCCAAATTCCAAATAAAAATATTGCCATTTAGAGCATTTATTTGCAGAAAATGAGAAACAGCTGACATAACAAAAAAGATGCATAGATTTTCAAGCCTCAAATAATGCAAAGAAAACCAGTTCATATTCATAGAGTTATAAGATTTCACAGAGTAATTACAGTTTTCATGCATCTTCACATTGTTCTCCTCCACCACCAGTCTTACACACTGCTTTTGGATAACTTTATGCCACTCCTGGTGCAAAAATTGAAGCAGGGATCATTCATATTCCTCTTGGTTATATTCTAGAGTTTTATTTATTTTAGTTTTTTTATTTGGTAAAATCAAAGAAACTCATCTTTTTTTTAAGTGGTCTCTTATTGTTTTCCAGAGCTTACTTGTTCATGTGACCCAGAGAAAGATTGTGTTGCTCAGCGTGTCCTTCCTCGCAGCAAATGGATTTAACTATAGAGCTTACTAAATAAATAAATAAATAAATAAATAAATGTCATATAAATGTGTAAAAATAAGTTATTTTAGATAATGTCCCTTTTTACTCGGTTTAAGACAGTAATTCGTCTATTTTCTAGGCGTGACAGGCCCCCCCACACATACAGAGTCATATACACACACAATAGAAGAGATTGAGGTCTTCAATGATGGAAACGCTGCGCCAGTTCTCCAGTGAAATAACATGCGGTGTGAAAATGGCACAAATTTAGGTGAATAAAGGAGAAAAGCGGGTATTTTACCTGGTGATCTATCGGCTCTTTGCTCTTTGGTTTATCCTGCGCTGCGGGGACTGATCTGCCCAAGCCTGATAAATCCCTCACAGATCCGCCGCCGCGGCAGCAGCGCTCACCATCCCCGCTCACTGCGCTCCCCCGCCCCGCCGCTGCGCTCTCCGCATCGGGCTCCTCTCTCCCCCTCAGCCGCTGCGCTGGAGCCGGAGCGTGGCGGGCGCTGGGTCAGTCAGAGGGGGAACAGAGGCGGTGGTGGGTCGGGTTTTCTGTGCGAGCTGAGAGCGCCGGGGCTCAGACACACAGAGACGCGCAGGGAATATAAATACCGGCTATTGGAGGCTTAATATATTCAGCCCTGTGAAACAAGTGCCGACGAAAGGGGTTGAAAATGGCTGCGCCCCTGTTCACACTCCAATATAAGAGTCCAGATACCCTCTTAAAAACATCTCAGAGTTACGTAACACTGGAAAAACACTGCAAATATTCACAACAAGAAAAGAAAAACACCAAAAAGAAATATAATGACAGTATGACCTTCACTCAGTCCCTGTTTCCACGTACTCTAAAAAGCTCTGAAAAAGACTACCACTGTAACTTAGATAGATCATTCCCATACCAGAATAAATACAATAATATCTAGAATAAAAATAAAATAAAGAGCTGAGGGCAGGTTAATCTACTTCACAAATAATAAACAGCTCCAAATAAAACAGCTAAACAGATAAAGCTGAATGAAACAAAATGAATCCACAAATATATAGATGTGCAATATAGGTGCCTACACAAGGTGCAACCTTGTCAAAGGTGTTTATATTCATTACTCAGATAGAATTTTAGATACATTATAGAGGGGCCACATATTTCACATTATTTCACCAGTCACACTTGTCTTTATTGTAAAATGTATTTTAAAAAAGCTCACACTGTAAAATCTATGGAGTTAGTTCTGTGCCAAAAGCTTTACACACAAAAATTAAAACATGCAAACAAAATTTAAAGAATTAAAAAGTGTATGTTGCAAATAAATAAACTTGGTTACTTTATTATTCTTTGCAGTTGTTTGAAAATTATTTGCTTTGGCATTTTGTCAGTTTTTGCTTTTATTTTTGCATTTTTGTAGATTTTTCTGTGGATTGTTTTGGATTTTGGACAGGAGCACTTCAGGGGGCCAATCGAATTTCAGCCCCACCCTTACAACATCCAGTGAGTTAAAGTATTATCTCAAGGTTTTTACTCAAGTAAAAGTGTAAAAGTAACATAAGGAAAAAATGCCATAAAGTACAAAAACCTGCACCACAGGAGCCTATAGGGCACTACCCCATTTATATAAAAGCCATAATAACTATCTGTATATATGTTATATTAAAATATTAATGTTGATATGCTCCCTGTTTCAGCTGCATATATTTCCATTGTAAGTGAATATATTTTAGTAAAATGTAAATACATTAAAAAAGCTTAGTTGGACGTTTGCAACATGGATTTAACATTATGTATGGCCTGTATAAAATGTACTTTCATATATATATATATATATATATATATATATATATATATATATATATATATATATATATATATATATATATATCTTTATAGTATATAAAGAGACATTTAAATAATAATCATTGATATTAATGTTGCTATTTGTGGGAAGCACATTTCACCTACAAGCATTTAAAGATGAAATGCAACAAAAAATAATTTTTTTCAATGTTCTTTGCTATCAGGGATTGGTCTTTTGTCTGAAGCACACAGTGCCAATTTCCCCCGCAAAAATGTATTTGACTGCTAAACATGATTTACTGGGTGATGATCACAGATCCCAGATGTCACCGAGCCTACAGAAGAAGGTGAATATTTAATAACACATTGTATTGTATAACTGTGAGACATGCAGCTATCCAAGGTTCCAAATGGCACACCTGTGCTCCTTCCTCACTCATACGTTTACATAAGGACTGTAAGGCTGTAGGATGTCCAATGTTCAAAGAGGTGCTCTCTATCCAGGATCATCCTCTATCTGCCTTTAGTGCAGCCTCTGGTGAAGACTACAATGATACAGAGACACTTGAAAGCTAAGGAGATCATCCAATCCGTCTTCATGAATCAGTCATCCAGGTCTTGCGTCATGTCTACAGATGATGAAAGCTGAGGAAACGACTGCAGAACTGATTCACAAATACCTGCATTTATTGCCAACTTCAGCTTCTGAATATATCAGACTGCATATAAATTAGAACATGGAGCGTGTTACATGATATCAAAGCAGATTGAGCTAAGCAGTTTAAATTCAGAACCTTTTCAACTTTATTAGGGATCCTGAGGGTCCTGGTTACTTCGTCTTGTCCTCTTCTTTTGCTATGTGGATTGCACACCATGTAAACCCTTAATGAACTAAGAATAAGTCTACTCAAAACATTTAAAGCAATTCATCGCCTCAAATGAATTATTATATTTAGTAATGCTTATTTTTTTTATTAATTTATAACACTGTATAGTGTTGAACAAATGTTGATCTTTAAGTTTCAGAGACAAACCACAAGTACTTGACACTCAAAATGTGGTGTACCTAAAACTTAACTTTTAAGTTAAAGCGACTGTTGCACAATTGGTCTGTCTTACCAGTTTAAGTTGGCTGCAATTATTTATTATTTATTATTAATGAAATTTAAATTATTAAAGTTGTTAGAACTCAATATTTGCATATTGCAATTGTTTTTATAGCCCAAAATTCTAATGTTAATGCACTAGTTGACTTTACTAGAAAATTGTGTGGAACAAAGTTCTAAAGAAAACGAACAAGGGTTTTTAAAGTTTCAATGTATTCTTTACATTGATTGCGATGGTCAGGTTGATAAAATGTGTGGATTTAAATAAAATCTTCTGTTTGATTTTATTCAAGTATTTTTTTTATTGAAATAATAAAAAATAAGTAGATGAAGAAAGAAAATGCATAGCGTGAACAGTATTGAGAGCACAGACAACACAGAGTTACAGCAGCTCAGAAAATGATGCTTGTTCTTACAGCCTACAACACAGAGACCATGCAATTAATAATGATATAATATATATATATATATATATATATATATATATATATATATATATATATATATATATGCATAATATATATATATATATATATATATATATATATATATATATATATATATGATATATATACATAATATATAAATTACCTAAGGTAGCACAGGGGAAATCACTACACACTGATGGTGAGTGACAATGGGGGACACACGCCAGTATGTTAATAGATTGTGCCTGAAGCCAATGGAAAAGAAGCTGCCAATATCAACAAACTAAACTCATTTAGTATAAGTTGGTTCAACTCAAAGGTCCCAGTTTGAATGTATTTGTGCCCACAAATGTTCAGCTAACTCAAAACAGTTGAGTAATGTTTAGAAATATGCAATTTTATGTAATACCGAATTTTATTTGAATTCAAGCAACTTATTTACAGGGTTTATAGTGTAATACAGTAATTCATAATTCAGTTCTGTTCATCTGAGATGTAGTAGGACACTTATTTTTCACCAGTTGTGACTGTGGTCTGAACCATACAGAAAAAAAAATCCCTTAGTCCTTTAATTTAAATAGTTGAAAGCCGTAAAGAAAGACTAATCCTCTCTAACACGTTGAAGAGTTCAAGGAGGACACATCCTTTACATTTAAAGATAACACCCAGTTTTTCCTGGTGTGATGTTCCATTTACATCCACACCCAATTTCACAGGTTATTATTAAAAAGGGTGAGTCATACGTCACACCATTTATTTAATTAGGTGTAATTAAAGCTATGAGAAACATTTATTCATATTTGTTATATTTTTTATAATTTATTTCCACTCGTTAGGACTCCCCCTATCACTAGTGATGCCCCTACACCACCGCCTCTTTTCTAACTGCTGCTGATGCAGCATTGCCGAGTAGCATCACAGCACAGGAAAGCTCAGTGACTCAGTTCTGATACATCAGCTCACAGACGCTTTGTGCTGAGCAATATCACCCAAGGAGTGATGAGGGGAGAGAGCGCCATCTACCCACCTAGAGAGAGCAAGGTCAATTGTGCTCTCTCAGGACTCCGGCAGCTGATGGCAAACATTTAGTTAATTTAGTTGCAAAACAAAACATGTTTGCATGGTAGAAAACTCACATGACAGGCATAGCTACTAGCTAGTTAGTAGAGGCAGTTGTTCTATGGTATGCACTTTAAGGTCAAAACCCTCATTCTAACCAGCAGTTAGTTAGGCTTTGTCTGTAGGCTGGAAATAGAATGGAAGTAGAGCAAAGTTGGCTGTTTATTTAATATAAACTTATAGCAACTCTCAATGAACAAACTGGCATAATCAGATGTCTGTTTTCCACATTACTCTCATGAAAAAAACAATTATGCTAAGTTGTTTTAGCATAATAAATTATGCTAATAATTTTAAAACAACATGGTGGGAAGATGCTGAAAGGATTTTTAGGCCTTTATATGGTAAACCAGCTTCATTAAAATTTCAGAAAACTCCTAAATAGTCTGCTTTAAACATGCAGTAAATGTGATAATTGTATGCCTTAAAATCTTAAAAGGAACCCCAAAAACAGTCTGTTTGTTTGTAATGGAGCTACAGATCCAGTGTAAAAGGCTGGGTCACACTGTATCACTCAGGCTGATCTACAGCATCTGCTCACAGGTGTAATCCCACTACTGATCAGTATGGGGGTTTTTACCTGCTCTGTTTCCAGCCTGGGTCAGTTCACCCCTCCTCAGACAACCTGCTCGTCCCAAGCTCCCTCAGAACCACCATGTTGATACTGATCTTAGTGTGGACACCTGATCAGCACAGACCACTGCAGCCCAGAAGCCCTGAACTCAAGCACTCCACCAGCCTCAGCCTCCCAGTAACGTGGATTACAGGTGTGCGCCACCACACCCGGCGAGATCTGATCACATCCAATCAGCTTCTCACTCTCAGAACCCAAAACACCATGAGCATCATGAGCTACCTGAGAAAGAAAAGCAGCAGATAATGCAAAGCCTTGAGCAGCTTGCGGGGTGGACCAGTGGCCTAATGGATAAGGCATCAGCCTCCGGAGCTGGGGATTGTGGGTTCGAGTCCCACCTGGGTCGATAATTAAGCTAAAAATATATAAGCAGCAATTGTGAAGTTACTTAATTATATATATTTGTAAGATCAATAGAGGACACATCATTTACATTTAAAGATAACACCCAGTTTTTCCTGGTGTGATGTTCCATTTACATCCACACCCAATTTCACAGGTTATTATTAAAAAGGGTGAGTCATACGTCACACCATTTATTTAATTAGGTGTAATTAAAGCTATGAGAAACATTTATTCATATTTGTTATATTTTTTATAATTTATTTCCACTCGTTAGGACTCCCCCTATCACTAGTGATGCCCCTACACCACCGCCTCTTTTCTAACTGCTGCTGATGCAGCATTGCCGAGTAGCATCACAGCACAGGAAAGCTCAGTGACTCAGTTCTGATACATCAGCTCACAGACGCTTTGTGCTGAGCAATATCACCCAAGGAGTGATGAGGGGAGAGAGCGCCATCTACCCACCTAGAGAGAGCAAGGTCAATTGTGCTCTCTCAGGACTCCGGCAGCTGATGGCAAACATTTAGTTAATTTAGTTGCAAAACAAAACATGTTTGCATGGTAGAAAACTCACATGACAGGCATAGCTACTAGCTAGTTAGTAGAGGCAGTTGTTCTATGGTATGCACTTTAACATAATGATATCTTGTTAAAAAAAAAAAGACCCTTAAGTGTAACCATCTACAAGTGAAGCAGCCACTGTATCTCTGACTGGAAGAACCAAGAAAAGCAAGTATAAATCGGTTCCACAGGAACAGAACACTACAATGTTGTGCTGTATTTGGTTTTAAATGACAGATAAAATATTCCTCGAAGCTGTGGAAAGATTTGCAGTGGGTTAAGTGGGACGTGAGTTGCGAAAGGTACGGAACCCCTGGTCTAAACAATAGGCCCCATTCTTACATTACTTGTTATGGTATTCAGATATGCAATTTTCCTTTTTGTTCAATTTCTTTTTTCATTTCTGAAACATAAAAGTGTGTCCTGCGACTTTTGTCTCACCCTGTAGTTTGAAAGTGAGCTTGGAATTGTCTATGGCTGCAATTCTGGAAGAGAAATAATGATGATAACAAATTGCCTGTTTTTTTTTATCTAGATTTTAGCTCAGGTATAGAAATCTGTGTCTAAAACACGTGGAAGTTCTTGAAATGTAATCTAATGATTTATATCTGTTTGTACTGGATTGGAATTTTTTGTAATGTTTTTAACCCTAGAACGCTAACGCCGGGTGATTTTTACCCGAACAGTTTTTCATGTAATTTAATTGTGTTGCTGATGTCTGAGTTGCATGAGACTTTGGGGAGCTTCAGGGCTCATCGATGTCATTAATGTTATGGTTGATTCTCTCCTCCCATCTATAGTTTTTTTCAAGAGACATGCGTTCAGGTGATTTTAATCAGACGTTAGTGATAGAGAGTAACATATTTTATGGGTGTAATTTACCTGATTTTAGTGTTTGTGTGTTTAAATCAGGTGCTCACATGTCCCAGGAATGCGTGGAACAAAGACCAAGTTCCCAGCAGATTTTTTTTGTTTTGTTAGGACATTACCTGTTAAGGATTACCTGATTTCCCCCCAAAAAATCTGCTTTTTTATAGGGCCATCCATGGTACCATTTTTTATCTTAATGTGATGTTGTATGTTATAACATTAAGGAAGGGTTCCAAAACTTACAGTGTATACAGTGTCATACAGTGTATACCCAACTTTAGTGATGGTGTTACTAATTTTAACATTAGTGTTCTAGGGTTAATAGTTTTAAATGAACAGACATCAAGATTATCAGGTTTGCACACATTAAAACCCAACAACCCTCAATGACGTTCTTCAAATTAGACTACAGAGGGGACCAAATTACAATTAGATTTTTTACCCATAGATAGCCACTTGGAAATCTGATTTACCCACATGTTTGTGGACCAAAATACATTTTTAATCAAAATAAGTTAACATAATTTAAAGACACTAGTGTCACTGACCAGGGAGGCATTAGCAGTTATTAAGCATTTACATGGTACATTGCTGCAGACACGTCAAATTGTGTGTGGCATTTTTTTGGGTTGGTAATTAAATCAAAGGTGATTTAATCAACATTATAAAGTTTAGAATTATTAGGTCTGAGAGTCTTTTATGATTCTTAAACCTGTTTCTGCTAGTGTGCTCCCCTCTAGTGGCAAATAATGGTCATGGTATTTGGTGTGTCTACTGCACCATCAGTCCAGTTTTCAGCTGTAACAATATAACAATATGATCTCTATTTACCAGACCAAGATATTCCATGCATTAGCTCCTTATAAACCAACCTGCATTAATGAAGAGCCTATTTTTCAATCTAAAGCTAATAAAAATGGCCTGCTGATTTTAGCAACAAGCCAAACCGTGAATCATGAACCCATGAAGTCTCAGCTTGAAAAGCTGATGCTATTTTCACTAGGATACACTGCCAAATCGTTGAAGTGTAGTTTAGGGCCCCCATATATGAAACAGATGGTGTAGCAGAACACACAATTCATTACACAAGCAGTAAGTGTGGGTTTGGTTGTCTATATCTCTATTAGAGAATCATTGGAAATTTAAAGCACAACCCAGGTGGGACTTGAACCCACAATTCCCAGCTCCAGAGACTGAGGCCTTATCCATTAGGCCACTGGGCCACATTTTTAAAATCTTTTTATGTAATCCTATTGCCCTTTTATATATTAAAATCTTCTCATCTAGATGATGCACAGTGTTGTTGGAGGAGGGGTGAACCAGCCCATGCCAGAAACAGAGATGGTCAAAACCCTCATTCTAACCAGCAGTTAGTTAGGCTTTGTCTGTAGGCTGGAAATAGAATGGAAGTAGAGCAAAGTTGGCTGTTTATTTAATATAAACTTATAGCAACTCTCAATGAACAAACTGGCATAATCAGATGTCTGTTTTCCACATTACTCTCATGAAAAAAACAATTATGCTAAGTTCTTTTAGCATAATAAATTATGCTAATAATTTTAAAACAAAGCATTTAGCCACTTAAACCAACAAATCCTAGTTTTAGAGTCTGATTTCTTTTCTATTAGACCATTGTAACATGGTGGGAAGATGCTGAAAGGATTTTTAGGCCTTTATATGGTAAACCAGCTTCATTAAAATTTCAGAAAACTCCTAAATAGTCTGCTTTAAACATGCAGTAAATGTGATAATTGTATGCCTTAAAATCTTAAAAGGAACCCCAAAAACAGTCTGTTTGTTTGTAATGGAGCTACAGATCCAGTGTAAAAGGCTGGGTCACACTGTATCACTCAGGCTGATCCACAGCATCTGCTCACAGGTGTAATCCCACTACTGATCAGTATGGGGGTTTTTACCTGCTCTGTTTCCAGCCTGGGTCAGTTCACCCCTCCTCAGACAACCTGCTCGTCCCAAGCTCCCTCAGAACCACCATGTTGATGCTGATCTTAGTGTGGACACCTGATCAGCACAGACCACTGCAGCCCAGAAGCCCTGAACTCAAGCACTCCACCAGCCTCAGCCTCCCAGTAACGTGGATTACAGGTGTGCGCCACCACACCCAGCGAGATCTGATCACATCCAATCAGCTTCTCACTCTCAGAAACCAGATCTCCATGAGCATCATGAGCTACCTGAGAAAGAAAAGTTGCAGATAATGCAAAGCTTTGAGCAGTTTGTGGTGTGGCCCAGTGGCCTAATGGGTAAGGCACCAGCCTCCAGAGCTGGGGGTTGTGGGTTTGAGGCCCACCTGGGTCAAAAATAACCTTTAGATTATATTAAGCAGACAGTTGCTGTGGCCTAATGGATAATGTGTCAGCCTTCTGAGTTAGGTATTTTGGGTTCAAGTCCCGTTTGGGTTGCTGTTTAGATTTCAGTTGATGCTTTGAAGCAGCAATTATAGAAACCAAAATCCTAGTATAGGGAGTGAACTGCAAAATCTTAAAGACAAATTTTCCGATGCCCTCAAGGAGCTCTTACATAAACCAGCATTTTACTCAGGGGGGTAAGAAAATACAAATATCAAGGGCTGGTTTACATCTCCTCAGATGAGTTTGTGCAAAACCCAGCTGCATATCATTTTTCAGTCAGATAGCAATACACAGTATTTCTCTTTGTGGTCTAATAGATAAGAAATCAATCTTTGTGGCTAGGAATTGTGGGTTTGAGTCCCATCTGGGTTGTTGTTTGGATTTTTTTCTGATGTTTGAAAGCTGCTGGTATAGAAAACAACATCCCAGTATGATAAAATACAGTATGTTAAAATACTTTATCTTAAACAGTAGTTCCCAGCAGGCAAGAATGGAAAAAAAAAGAAAAGACACATTTTATGTGCATTTAAACTGTAAATGACAGACTATGGACAACTCACATAACTCTCCTTCAACTTCATGATTAAGAAAACTCATGCCATCATGTGGTCCAGGCTTCTAATTGGAGAGGAAGGCAATGATTTCTTAGGTCATCTAGATACTGTATGTCTGGTAAATGCTCTTGCAGGAGTTTGGCCACAGCATGTTTAAACCAACAAATCCTAGTTTTAGAGTCTGATTTATTTTATATTAGACCATTGTAACATGGTGGGAAGATGCTGAAAGGATTTTTAGGCCTTTATATGGTAAACCAGCTTCATTAAAATTTCAGAAAACTCCTAAATAGTCTGCTTTAAACATGCAGTAAATGTGATAATTGTATGCCTTAAAATCTTAAAAGGAACCCCAAAAACAGTCTGTTTGTTTGTAATGGAGCTACAGATCCAGTGTAAAAGGCTGGGTCACACTGTATCACTCAGGCTGATCCACAGCATCTGCTCACAGGTGTAATCCCACTACTGATCAGTATGGGGGTTTTTACCTGCTCTGTTTCCAGCCTGGGTCAGTTCACCCCTCCTCAGACAACCTGCTCGTCCCAAGCTCCCTCAGAACCACCATGTTGATACTGATCTTAGTGTGGACACCTGATCAGCACAGACCACTGCAGCCCAGAAGCCCTGAGCTCAAGCACTCCACCAGCCTCAGCCTCCCAGTAACGTGGATTACAGGTGTGCGCCACCACACCCAGCGAGATCTGATCACATCCAATCAGCTTCTCACTCTCAGAACCCAAAACACCATGAGCATCATGAGCTACCTGAGAAAGAAAAGCAGCAGATAATGCAAAGCCTTGAGCAGCTTGTGGTGTGGCCCAGTGGCCTAATGGATAAGGCATCAGCCTCCGGAGCTGGGGATTGTGGGTTCGAGTCCCACCTGGGTCGATAACTAAGCTAAAAATATATAAGCAGCAATTGTGAAGTTACTTAATTATATATATTTGTAAGATCAATAGAGAAAATCACACTTGATTGTGGAAATCTAAAGAGGTGAAGTTTGAACTCAGCTCCCAAGTTTACAAGATGGCACCTTATCTACTAGGCCACTGGAACACAAACAGCACTTAAGTCCTACAATTTGCAATCAATTTCTTTCTGCTTCCTAGAATCTTTTATAGGGATGATTGAGTGAAGGTAGGTGCCAGAAAATGCACAAAAATATAGAGAATAGATCAAAACTTCATCCCAAATTCAAATTATTGCAGCTAAACATGCTGTGGCCAAACTCCTGCAAGAGCATTTACCAGACATACAGTATCTAGATGACCTAAGAAATCATTGCCTTCCTCTCCAATTAGAAGCCTGGACCACATGATGGCATGAGTTTTCTTAATCATGAAGTTGAAGGAGAGTTATGTGAGTTGTCCATAGTCTGTCATTTACAGTTTAAATGCACATAAAAATGTGTCTTTTCTTTTTTTTCCATTCTTGCCTGCTGGGAACTACTGTTTAAGATAAAGTATTTTAACATACTGTATTTTATCATACTGGGATGTTGTTTTCTATACCAGCAGCTTTCAAACATCAGAAAAAAATCCAAACAACAACCCAGATGGGACTCAAACCCACAATTCCTAGCCACAAAGACTGATTTCTTATCTATTAGACCACAAAGAGAAATACTGTGTATTGCTATCTGACTGAAAAATGATATGCAGCTGGGTTTTGCACAAACTCATCTGAGGAGATGTAAACCAGCCCTTGATATTTGTATTTTCTTACCCCCCTGAGTAAAATGCTGGTTTATGTAAGAGCTCCTTGAGGGCATCAGAAAATTTGTCTTTAAGATTTTGCAGTTCACTCCCTATACTAGGATTTTGGTTTCTATAATTGCTGCTTCAAAGCATCAACTGAAATCTAAACAGCAACCCAAAATACCTAACCCAGAAGGCTGACACATTATCCATTAGGCCACAGTAACTGTCTGCTTAATATAATCTAAAGGTTATTATTGACCCAGGTGGGACTCGAACCCACAACCCCCAGCTCTCGAGGCTGGTGCCTTACCCATTAGGCCATTGGGCCACACCACAAACTGCTCAAAGCTTTGCATTATCTGCAACTTTTCTTTCTCAGGTAGTTAATGGTGCTCATGGTGTTTTGGGTTCTGAGAGTGAGAAGCTGATTGGATGTGATCAGATCTCGCTGGGTGTGGTGGCGCACACCTGTAATCCACGTTACTGGGAGGCTGAGGCTGGTGGAGTGCTTGAGTTCAGGGCTTCTGGGCTGCAGTGGTCTGTGCTGATCAGGTGTCCACACTAAGATCAGTATCAACATGGTGGTTCTGAGGGAGCTTGGGACAAGCAGGTTGTCTGAGGAGGGGTGAACTGACCCAGGCTGGAAACAGAGCAGGTAAAAACCCCCATACTGATCAGTAGTGGGATTACACCTGTGAGCAGATGCTGTAGATCAGCCTGAGTGATACAGTGTGACCCAGCCTTTTTATATTTTTGCTAGATTACTTTTGTTTGAATGCTAAATTGACTATATGAACCTTTGAAACATTTAATTTCACTGCCAATAATGTATAAGAAAGCGACTCATAGATATAAACAGTTTTATTTGGTCTGTCAACAACAGATATTCATAAAAAAGTGGTTCACTTACAAAAATAGGGGCTCCATTATATGATTTATCTAAAAGCAGTACACCTGTTTGACTTGCATAGTCAACTTCTGTGAATAAACTACTACTGGACTGGCTTTGACCTCAACAATATGTCATCAACATCACTGAGAAACTTTGCAGAAAGGATCCTAGTGTTTGAGTACCCTACCCACCCTAACTTCACAACATGCCCAAATGCTTCCTGGCAAATCAACCAAATCCTCACAGCAATGTTCAAAATATAGTATCATGCCATCCAAGAAAGTAAGAAGCTGTGACTGCACAAAGTAGGAATGCAGAGAATAGATTTACAACTGAAATCATCCTATAGAAATTGTACAAAAAGCCAAATAAGTAAAAAGATCAAAATAAACAATGACTAATCTTTTCATATCTTTCATTATTGTATGCCTCGTTAAAAATAGCCAGTATTCAATTAATATTTTAAACTGTAGTTTTGTAATTGCTTTTCCTTTAAAAGGCAAGATAAATTTAGGTGTAAGGTATTTAATTTATGTAATGGTTAAAAATGGGCAAAATGAATGAAAATCTGTGAAAAACTGCCAAAATCATGCAATGCACCCCTAGCAAAAAATTAAGAACACTTTCCCAGTTAATGCCCTTGATTTCAGTCAAAACCACTGATTGAACAGGTCTACAAATATATGGATCATTTGTAAGATCAAGTGATTGTTTTTTCTTTCTAAAGGTGCTATCTAATCAAACCACAGGAATTTACATTTAATTAATATATATATAATATGACTAAACCATATATGGCTCATGTATAAAATATAGAATTTATCTTAATGGTGACGGTATGGAGTGAGTGCTCCAACAGAGTATAAGTGATAGAAATAAATGTATGCAGTGATGGTAAATACTAAAGCACTGCTGATACACTAGAGAGTTCTGAAGGAAAATCATTGCAGCATGAAGAAGTCTTTTTTTTTGTTCCCCCTGTGTAAAAGCCTTTGTGTATAGCCTAGCAGAGGAAACATTCATCCACATCAAATCCTAAAGTGATTAGGATACTGCAGTATAACCCCTCTCAGTTAAAAGCTGCTGCTGCTGCTGATGATGATGATGATGATGATGATGATGATGATGATGATGATGATGCTAATGTTACTAGCGTTCTGTGCTGATAGTTTTCTCAGATTTTCTCTATGGCACCTGTTTGATAACAGAAATAGAAACATGGATAAAGTATCAAAAGCACTTGAGAAATTCCTGAACTGTTTAAGAGATGCCGGTCACATGCTGAACTCAGCACAGAAGGCATCCGTCCACAGTCGGTTCACAGTTTTCATGAATTTTTAGTTTTCAGGTTTTCCGTGTCCATCAGAACCGGCTCTATCCAGTGGCTCAGAGCAGCGTGCAGCGTTCTTTCAGGCTTTTCTTCTTCTTCCCACTTTTTCCATTCTTGTCCTTGTTCTCAGCCATCTTTTTAGCCCGCACCTCCCTCATTAAGTCAAAGAACACCTGAAAGAAAATAGCATGAACATCTGAGCAGAGCTGGGAAATACAATGGAAAAACTCTAAAAAAATCTCTAAATACTTCAGAAAAATGCCAATATACACATGATATATTTATTATTATTATTATTATTATTATTATTATTGACTACTATTATTATTATTATTATTATTATTATCATAGTACAGCTGCACTCAGCATGGTATTTTACTGACTGGGTAAACTGTGCTGGATGATGCTGTTTAAGATTTTAGTCATGCTGCTCTTTCAATTAATCAGTGTTTGTACCGCATAATGTACACTTGACTGTAATCTACTGAGCATCGCACCTACAGAAACCAAACCATCTCCACACAGATGACCCATATATGTTACTTTTTTTTGGAATTCAATTACACACAAATGGTAACCTGCATCTCATATTTTTTTATATCTTGTCTAATACAGTTTGAAATATATCACTGTTCACTATATACTGCCTGCTTCCACATCTGTTGATTAGACAGTTGCTTCAAGTGGTCAAGGTTACGTAATAATGACAAAGATAATGTTGGACAGTTGTCAGTTAAAATATGTGTTGTTAAAAGCCAGTAAAGCCTAAACCATAATTTGTCATTAATTGCTGTTAATGAAAAATGTTTATAAACATTTCCTAACCTTTAAAAAACGCTTTTACTGTTGTAATTTCTGCCTCTGCACCGCCCTCTCAGGTTAAACTGTGCTATAGGCTCACAATATGCAGATCATTCAATAATAACGCTCCACTGCTGACGTCCAACCATCTGCATTTCACTGTTATCAGAGGTACGCTGCTCAGCCCAATCAGCTGTCCCTCCTGCCCCACACCTAAACCCATACATCACCAAACAGTGCTCTCCCAAACTACTCCTCCCATTTTTTTTAGCCTTTTTCAAATTTGACCTGAGGTAGGAGTCAGCCAAAACCAGGGTGATTAGTGTCCCTTTAGTGTAAAAATCAAATGTGAAACACATGCTTCTAATCGCGTCTCCTTAACTGGAATACATTTTTCCAGTAAGCTTTTGAAGAAATCATTAATACAGAAGCTTCGATAAATGGTCTTAACAGTACAGCAGTGTGTATTTTAACTGTTCAGATAGATTGTGTTTGCTCACATTTATATAAGTGCAGGAGTGTACAGGCAAATTATTACCTTATCCACATTTGCGCGTGTTTTAGCCGACGTTTCCACATACTGTACCCCCCACTCATCTGCTTTTTCCCGGGCTCCAGCCACCGTCACCTGTCTCCTGTCCTCCAAATCAGACTTGTTCCCAACCAACAACAGGGGAATCTTATCCTCCTCCGACTTCACACGCAGAATCTGCTCTCTGTCACACAAAACACACAAGCAGGAGAACAAAAAGACATTTAATGATCTGTTATATTACCTACAAAACCACAACACGAGACAAAACAAGTGTTCAATCAGTCTTGGCACTTATACATCCTGTTTGTGCAGTTTTCTGTAGATCTGATGTCATGTTTTTGGATGTAATCAGCAAGATGAGTCAGCAGTCAGCAGATGAGTCAATCAAACTTTCCCTGACTGTAAAAATGCCCAGTTTCAGTAACAACAGATCATGAAAGCTAAAGAACACTGTCATGTGGTATATGTATATAAGCTTTCCTGCACTGAATGAAGATGTGATCTCTACCAGAGTTGCTTGTCTGTTTGCATGCACGATTTTATATACTGCACTGTCCACTAGGGGTGGGCGATATGGCTATAAAATAATATCACAATATTTCATGCTATTTTCTTGATAACGGTACTATTGGCGATATGGATATGAAAAAAAACTGAATTAAAGATCAGTTCAAGATCAGTTCAAACGTAGTGGCGCACGGAGCTGAAGCTAGCATTATGGGATGTAAACAGTGTTTTTTTTTATAAGCTTAAATAGCTGTTAATGAAAAAATGTTTATAAACATTTCCTAACCTTTAAAAAACGCTTTTACTGTTGTAATTTCTGCCTCTGCACCGCCCTCTCAGGTTAAACTGTGCTATAGGCTCACAATATGCAGATCATTCAATAATAACGCTCCACTGCTGACGTCCAACCATCTGCATTTCACTGTTATCAGAGGCACGCTGCTCAGCCCAATCAGCTGTCCCTCCTGCCCCACACCTAAACCCATACATCACCAAACAGTGCTCTCCCAAACTACTCCTATTTTTTTTTTTAGCCTTTTTCAAATTTGACCTGAGGTGGGAGTCAGCCAAAATCAGGATGATTAGTGTCACTTTAGTGTAAAAATCAAATGTGAAACACATGCTTCTAATCTCGTCTCCCTAACTGAAATACATTTTTCCAGTAAGCTTTTGAAGAAATCATTAATACAGAAGCTTCGATAAAGGGTATTAACACTACAGCGGTGTGTATTTTAACTGTTCAGATAGATTGTGTTTGCTCACCTTTAGAATATTATTTTATATGGCTGTAAAATTAGATATTATTTTATATGGCTATAAAATAATATCACAATATTTCATGGTATTTTCTTGATAACGATACTATTGGCGATATGGATATGAAAAAAAACTGAATTAAAGATCAGTTCAAGATCAGTTCAAACGTGGTGGCGCACGGAGCTGAAGCTAGCATTATGGGATGTAAACAGTGTTTTTTTTAATAAGCTTCTTGTGCTCTTTTTAAGTTATTAATGCCTTGTTTTAATTGTCAGGACTCTCCGGATTCTAGCAAGGAGGTGTGAAGCTACTTTAAGCTGGATAACAGTGGAAAAAGCGATTTATCGGGCAAACTGTGCCCTTTGTCACCCAGTCTGAAGGGTGTTTGGCCACACAGTTAAAATTTCTGGATCTTGGAACGCTGTGGGAGAACAGAGGAGTGCTATTCATCAAAGGCTAGTACTTTTTATCATGTTTTACTACACCAAAAGCTCATTTTACACCAGAGTTCTCCTTTAAGAATTCATAAGTAACATGATGAGTGATCAAAAACTCCTGAAACGTACAATGTACTCAATCCCACACACACATTCCCAGCAGAGCAACCTGCCTGAACTCGGACGTGGCGCTGAACGACTCCTGCTCAGTGATGGAGAACACCAGCAGAAAGCCCTCTCCACTGCGGAAGTAGTTATCCCTGATGGCAGCGTAGTCCTCCTGCCCCGCCGTGTCCAGGATATCGATCTGAACCTCATCTCCGTCCAGAACCACCTTCTTCCTGTAGCTGTCGGCTTTGGTGGGTTCGTAATCTTCTACAAACTGGAAAAGAAACAGACTGGCTAAAGCAGAGCTGGAATAATGGAAAAAATAGGGGCAGTGGTAGCTCAGGGGTCAGGTTTGCTGGGTTTTGCTCATGGTGTTGTTTTGTAATTACCCAAATAAACCCAATAAATACATTTAACCATCTGCGTCTCACCACTATCAGAGGCAAGCTGCTCTCCCTCCTGCCCTGCCTCTAAACCCATACATCACCCATTTCCCCTCCCAAACTACCCATATCCTTTTTTCTGCCATTTTTAAATAGGGGCAGTGGTAGCTCAGGGGTCAGGGTTGCTGGGTTTTGCTCATGGAGTTGTTTTGTAATTACCCAAATAAACCCAATAAATACTGCCCAACTCTACAGAGAGATATAATTTAACTCCACCCAATTTGAATAATGGATGTGCCCCAATCCTAACTTACCATCAGTGTGTAGTCTTGCCCACAAGGGCCACCTTCCAATTGTGTGTCCCATTATATTTTACATAATGGATGTTTGCCTAGCCAATATGTTGTAGGCTATAAGAGCAAGTTACCTTCTTCTGTACTGTAAATTGTGACAAAGTGTTGGCAATGCACTGAGAACTGCAATGCAATGGTAAAAAACATTGGCCTAACATAGGACATAAGCAGGGATGTTTTATTCTGTATTAGGAACAAAAAACACGAGCTAACCTCCCCTGAATAATACTACAATAATAAATAGTCATACCAATATATCTTATCTTCTTCTAATTTATTTTAGTTGTTTTTTAGTTTTTATTTAGTTTTATTTTAGTTGTTAGAGTAACAATTTAGGGAGTTAACCAAATACAAATGTTAGTTTGAATGTGAGTTCAAAAGTAACTCTGGCAAGGTGTTAAATATTTATTTTAAAAGTGTTGATTTAACTCCAAAGAGTGTGGAGCTATATAAACCTTGGAAAAGAGTTTAAATCAACTCAGTGGGAGTTAATCCAACACTTGACTTTTTGCTGTGTACAGACCTATACAGATTTCAGGCTCCGCAAACACCTGGAATAAAAACCCAACCCAGGGGGTTTAAAAAGAGTTAGAGAGGAGCGTGAAGAAAAAACACTCTGTAGGTATCTTTCAAGACAGTTGGAGAACCATTCTAGGTTCTACCTCATGAAGCTACTGAGAGAATCAGACCAGAGAGGGCAAAGTTGGCATCAAAGCAAAAGGTGCTACTTTGAAGAATCTAAAGTATAAAACATATTTTGGCTTCTTAAACACGTTATTTGTTTACTTCATATTTGCATTTGCATTACTTTATGGTTCTGACGTCTTTAGTATTAATCTACAATGTAGAAAATTATACAAAAAAGTAAATAAAAAAAACACATTAAATGAGAAGGGGTGTGATACTGTATGTTGTGTTGGTTGAAGTAGATGAAACACAGCAGTGCTGCTGGAGTTTTTAAACACCTCAGTTTTAACTGCTGGACTTAGAATAGTGCAGCAACCAGAAACATCAAAGGTCCTGTGAGCAGAGTCCTGTGGGAACTGATGAAGGACTAGAGGATGACCAACAGAAACTGTGCAGAAACATATGAGCCTCTGTCTCTGACTTTACTTCATCTACAAGGTGGAGCAGTTAGATAGCAGTGTCTAATAGAGTGAATGACAGTGAGTGTTTGAAACACAGTGTTTAAAAACTGTGCTGATCCTGTTGGATCCTGACCACTGAAGAACAACCAGGGTGAAAGGAAGGTTAAAAAGTAGGTGGAGAAACAGATACAGGACTACAGTCTGCTATTATAGAACTACAAGGTGCTGAAATAATAGAGAATGAGTGTAGAAAGAAGGTGATGGTATTAATTAATGTTATGACTGATTAGTAGATAGACTGTTTGATGTGAATCTCACCTCATCATACATGAACTGCAGCGTGAGGGCTGACTTTCCCACGCCTCCACTGCCCACCATGATGACCTTGTGCAGGACCAGAGAGCTCTGACCCTTGGCCTTATTGGCAGCCATGTCTGTACTGCTGCTGCGCCCTCTCCACCCTTCTCAAACTGCTTCCTCCTGGAAACGCCAGATCAAACACATACATGTATGAACATTATATTGACAAAAGTATTGGGAAATCTGCTCATTCATAGTTTCTGTGAAAATCAAGGGTATTAAAAACTGTTTCTAATGCTTTCCTTGAAGTAACTCTCTCTACTGTCCAGATAGTGTCTTTGATTGCATTCAGCGAAGACAAAAGCATTAATGAGGTCAGGATGTTGGATGATTCCACCACCACCACCACCCTGCCTCATCCTAACTAGGGCTGTATCTACTACTTGTGTCAAGAATCAAAACATTGCAACATGAAATGTTTAATTTAATTGCCTTAAGTGGCATCGCACATCCTGCAATGTGATTATTGAGCATGCGCACATCGCGATGATGATGCTTAAACGATATATCGTGCAGCCCTAATCCTAACATTTTACTTATTTCACCCAAAAGTATTAGCGGTAGATAGAGCACCATCATTCCAAGGATCACCGTTCCACTATTGTCAGTACTTCTCTTTACAGGGATTGGACAACATTTGAGTGTATTTCAGTATCCTTACTTGTGTAAATCAGCTGTTTGAGCTGCTGTTTGAGATGCTGAAACATGACTCACTGACTTATCATATCTCAAGTGCTGAGGTTAGCACTCTACATTGGCAAACCAGACAAGACTGGTTTTACACACTACAGTGTATTTCCATGCAAGTGTCAACATTATATATCTATTTTTATTTTCAGAAGAAACCAAAATTGAGCAAAATGAAACTTTTGGTAGAAGTCAGAAAGACAAATTGTAAATGTGGGTCAGCCACTGTTTTTTTAAATAAACTAGCTAATAGATAATCTGTTATTAGCCCCACAGTGGGGACATTACAATTAAGGCATTTATCTGACGCTCTTATCCAAAGCGAGTTACAAGGTTATTCCTATTACGAAGGTACAGGGCCAATGTAGTGTTAGGAGTCTTGCCCATGGATTCTTGTTGGTGTTGAGCAGTACAGTCACCAAGATTGGGAATTGAACCCCACATGTCTCCCACATGATGTGGTAGCTGAATGGCATGCAGTGGTCTTATCCACTATGCCACACCAACGACAAAATGTATTAATAATAATAATATAATTAAATTCCCTATGTTCGGTATAACTTATTTGGTCTTTTCACTTATTCATCTGAACACCAATAGTGCATTTTTTTCAAACATTTTAGTTGCCAGATACTCAGGGCATCCCTGGTCCCCTCAAACTGTGATTTCCAGATTTTATACAACATATATTTGTTACACAAATTATCAATATCTGAAGGAGCATGGCACTACAATCACAAAGCTAGTTAGATTCTGGTTAGAAGAAACATGAATTCTTTCCTTTGCTTACAATGAGAGTAAAAAACAAAGTCATAAAATGAAACAGTCATTACAGTAACAAAAATCTTGCATCATCAAATGTTTAACTCTTAATCAAATGTATTTGTTCTGAGTAAAAATACCAAGATTTATTACTTCTCAAATGTCCTATAATTACATTATAAAAGATTATTGCTTAATCATTTTAGGTAAAACAAAAAGAACAGATTCACCAGTCTGTTGAAAGAATATCACTTAAACAGTCTAACACATTTCTGATAAAATAATAAAAAAACACAAAACACTAAACTATTTCCATTAGGTACTTTTTGCAAAGAAACAACTGTTCTGTTTAATATTTATTAATATGTTAAAATTACAAAAAAACTTAAAAATAAGTAAATCTGTGTAAAAAGACAGTAAAACATCTTTTTAGGGGGACTCAGTAACAACTCAACTCAGTGATGTCAGTTACTCTAATCTGACCCTTTTTTCAGTAACGAGTAATCTAACGCATTACTATTTCCAATCCAGTAATCAGATTAAAGTTACTTATTTAAGTCACTGTGCGTTACTCTCTCTCTCTCTCCACCTCATCTCCTCCACACACACACACACACACACACACACACCGCTCCCTTACCCATTCCCCCTCCGCTCTTCCCCAATCACACGCTTCTCGCTTTCTCCCCTGTCTCTCTCTCTCGCGCTCGGCGTGTCTTTAGTTTCCGCCCGTTTTTGTTTTTCGCCAGTTCTCAGCTCCCTATCTCTTTATAAAGGCGTTTTTTTGCGGCCACTAGCCAGGGCAGCGGTCTGCCACAAATTTGATTGGCAGAGGAGAGCATTTAAAGATTTTACACCACACGTGATTGGACGTTCACTGTGGCGCAGAGCGCACATACCGTAAAGACAAGAAAAGTTCCGGTGCTTTAAATGAACACTGTCAGAATTAAATCCTTCTCAGTAGTTGGGTATTGGACAACGTCTGGGTCCGGACCCGGACCGCAGTCTGCAAATATGTGATCCCTGGTCTAGACCATATACACGGTTCTGTTTTATAAAACCACTCCTTGCTGCCCTGCAGAGAACAACAAGTTCAATGTTCAGTTTTACAGTGTTAAATATGTCAGGTCAAGAAAGACTTTCTTTATTTTATATATTTTTTATAAAAACAAGTATTTATGTTTAGTAAAATCAAGAAAGACCATGTTTTATTTTTTATAAAAAAAAAAAAATATATGTTAAGTTATTTTTTTTATTTTTATTTAAAAAAAAACTTATTTTTATTAGGAAATAGTTCAACTTAATAGAGATACATTGTTGCTGTTAAAAATGCATTTTCCAATAAAGGGAGTATTGGCAAAACTGGTTATAATGTTTATGTTAAGGCGGCGGGAGGTGGTGTCTGCAGCTGCTGAAAGTAACTAATAAAGTAACTTGTAAAGTAACTTAGTTACTTTTAAAATCAAGTAATCCTTAAAGTAACTAAGTTACTTTTTAAAGGAGTAATCAGTAATCAGATTACTTTACCATCACTGGACTCAAGACAATAATCCCATCCCTCCACAAATTTAGAGTAAAAAACATTTTTTTTGTCGTTAGAATTGTCGTTAGAAATGGGAGGAATTATTTATGAGAAAAATTTAAAAAGTCTCGTTTGTTTGCCTCACCCTTTTACCTTAATCTTCCTATCTGCTGAAAATACAGTATTTCTTAAAATGAAAATAAACAACTGATATGAATTAATAAATTATTCAATTTGTTTCAACATTAACACACCTAGATAATCTCTTCAGAATTTCACTGGAAAAATCCAACATATTTTTAAAGTATGTTAAAATTACCAAAACTAAAAGACTTAGGTAAACGAGTTTTAAAAGTGTAAAGAAGTTGATGTGGAGGTTATAAAAAAGCATCTTATTTGCTATCACTTAACACTTAATATTTTAAGTGACCTACACACACACCTTCAGTAAACTATAACACTCCTCATCTCAGTTCAGTTTAGTTTAGTTTAGCTTGGTCTGCTCTGTTTTGGTTTGGGTTGATTTAAACTGCAGTTTCTGCCTTTTTGAGTCTTTTTAGTTTTTATTTCCACCCTGATAATCGATTATAAGACACAACAGAGGCACAACACCTTTTCTAAAGTTTCATAAGCAATAATAATACTGAAACTACTATGAAAAATGTTACATTTAAAAAATAAAACGGGGGATTTTACAGAGAGTACTCCTACAAACATAGTAAATACAGTATATACACTAATTAAACACTGTAAAAACAACCACAAGCGCGCGCTCACAGCTATAGAACACACACATACATGTATATACCGTCTACAGCTGTATCTACAGGGTTTAAAGATACTTTGTTTTCTTTCGGGATTCTCAGAAAGAAAGGACACCACCCCTTCCTTATTGTCCACCATAAGACCCGCCTCCTCCTGCCCCTGATTGGCTGAGCGGGCTCTCCAAACAGCCCGCCCTCCTTACTTTTCCCTTCTCAGAGGATTAGAAGCGTGTCAATCAAATGTTTTCCGACAAAAGAGAGAAGTAACGCCTGAACTGTATACTTGTAAAATCACATGACCGCAATCTGTAATATAAAATGATATAAAAGCAGAAACATTAAAGTGTTATTAAAGTGTTTCCTCACCGCAGGCCGGCCTTTAACAGGCTGAATCCGGGTCCAGAATTCACTTTATTTACACTGCAGCTCTACTACAGCCCGACTCTTCTCTCTAACTGCTGCTGCGCTCTAGACCCGCCCACAGGAAGCGCAGATAATAGGGATGTGACGTCACAAAGCTGACAGGCGGCCGCAGCAGAGAGATCCTCTGACGTAACGATGGCAGATCAAAGGGAGAGGTGTACCACTGTTACCAGTGTTACCATTGTGGTGGTTACACTGGCTGATAATGAATGAGATAAAGTCTGGCTCACAGCTAAATAAATATATGTTATATTATTACCCATTTAAAAACACAAGAATGTGAAACTTCTTTACAAACTGTATCCAAACTAAACCAAATAACCTTCTTTGTTGTAATGGTTCTGCAATTATTTAGTCAAATTATATATAGGTTTCAAACCTTTTTCCACTTAAATAAGATATATTATAATGCAATAACTTTTTATTTGGCCATGACAAAATCACGAAAGAAACTTTACCATGCATCTCAAAAAAACTTGCTGGAAAATGAAATCCACATTTCCAAGTTATAATCAGAGGGAAGCATAAAGTCCACTGTGATCCACTGTGTTATAATCAAGTCTAAAATCAGTGCTGTATTTTCTAGTAAAATCTTACAGCACTTCATGCTTCCCTCTGCTGACAACTTTTATGGCCACACTGACAAAAGTATCAATTGGTGTTATATAATATTCTAATTTTCTGAGATGCTGATTTCTGGTTTTCTGTAAACACTAATCATCAACAACAAAATAAATAAACGCTTAAAATAGATTGTGCTTTCATTTCAAACTGAATTACTTGAACAAAGTTAATTTTTAATAATATTGAACATTTTTGAGATGCACTAGTATATTATAAATGTATATAATACGGGAGAATAAGGAGAATGCAGGAGAAGTCAGTGAATAAAAATATTTAATTCCAAGTAATTTATATACAGTATTTACCATTTCCAATGGTCCATTCATTGTGAAATTGTGACACAACAACGTAAACTAAAATCTGTAAGATTCAAATTATGTTGACAATTTAAAACACTCTTTTCCCCAAACTCTTATCTCCAAAATAGCAAATATGTAGTAAAATAAAACAAATTTCTTCTTTTAAAAAAATTAAAAGTACAATTGTCTGTATTTATTTAAATAAATAAATGAAACACGATTTGATTAGTCTCAGCATAAGGTTTACTACACAAACATTTACAAATTAAATTTTTCAAATGGTTCTATGGGCAATGCGATAGAAGAACCACTTCAAACAGAGAACACTGATAGTTTTTGGTAAAATGTTTCGTTATTGGTTCAGCCAACTTGAAGTGGGACAACTTGAAGTGCGGTCAGAGTGCGCATGCGTCGTTTGTCAGACAGGTGGCGCTGTGGGACAACTCTTTAATCATACTAAGCCTGGAGCGCGTGCGTGTCGCTGCAGGCTGCGGTGTGTTGTAGACTGACTGCCTGCGGTTTTTATTCCAAACAATATTTATAGAATTGCTTCATTTTCCTAGACGGCAACAGTAAACTGTATATGACATTCTGGGGTTTTTAGTTTTTGTTTTTTTTTTTTGTATGGTTTTGCTCATGTTTATTTATTTTTGAGCTGAAATAATGAAAAAACAAAACAAATAGCATACAGTTATTGCACTTAATTTTGTAGTTTCTTTGCATTTTTATCAAGTTTGTATAGGGTTTACATTTGCTTTCCGTTTATAGCGGCTGCTCTACATTCTGCGAAATACAAATATCTTCAAGAAGTATGTTTATGGAACTTTTTGTTGTTCTTCGATTTAAAATTGTGGAGGAAACCTTAGGTTTTCTAAATGTTACTAAACATTTTAATAAAATGTTTCTTGAAGTTTCCTTAAGCACTTTAATTAAGGGGTTCCTCTGCAGTTTTAAACTGAAGAACCTCCAGAAGTTCCAAGTTCCAAGATCTTTGGATAGGCTGACTTGTTCACCGAGAACCAAGTATTAATACCATTACCAATAAAAGTAGAAAAAAATGACTTTTGTAAGAGTCTTTACAGACGTCAAGTATGCAGCCGATTGATGGAGATCAACTATTTACTATAGTTGGGTTTTAAATTGTGCTTTAAGGAACCTTTGAGAAAAGGTTTCTTATAAATAACAAAATCGTAAACGGGCCCCTCCATAGTTTTAATGTCCAAACCTTATTTTCTAAAGTTTCTCAAGGAGCTTTTAACAGATTTTAACAGGAAAACAGTCTTACTGGTTCACAGAGAACCAAGCATTACTACTTGAGCTAGAATAACTTCTAGAAGATAAATCTTGAATCTGGTTTTATGAGTCAAATATATGCAGCCCATTGATGGGGATCAGCTTTGCACCACAGTGATTAACTTTATTCACCATGAGCTTTAACTAGTTCTTAAAGCAATATTGCCATGGAACAACTAGTTTAGGTTCCAGTTTGGTTTAGACCTTGAATAAAAAAAAAATATATATATATATACTATGATTCAGCTCGTTAGATCCAGTCCAGGTCGTTTATTCCAATGCTTCAATCTGGTTGGCTGTCAGTAGTCAGCATCTCTCCTCGCGATATAGTCCTCTCTAAAGAGCCAGGACTCCAGTTGGCTACTCTGGCCACGTGTTTTTTTTTTTTTTTTTCATCTCATCCGTAAAAAAAAAAAAAAAAAAAAAAGATTAGGTCTTTCTGTCCAAAACTGTACAATGTCACGCTTGCGAGAAAGAGGAGGAGGAGGAGGTGGGGTGGATGGTGGGTGGGTGGGATGGATTGGGATGGGATGGGTGGGGGTTGTGGTGTTGGGGGTGAGAACAGCAGTTCAGAAGATGACCGCAGCAGCATCCCCGTGGCCCTAAAGCTATGAAGAAGCGCTTGGAAGAGAACGCACACTGGAAGTCAGCGTACCGAGCGTACCACACAAAGCGAGGCAGCGGAACGCGAAGCTAGAACCTAGAACCTGCATGGTGAAAACTGGTGAACGTCACGTTGGGAATAGTGGCTATAGGCTGCTCTGGGGAATTTGAGGTTCTTGGTTGTTTCATTATGGATTTTTTGAATTGGACTGTTTAATAAATAAACGAATGAATAGACTGAAAGGTTAGTTTTTATTTTAGGCGTTTTTTAGTTTAGTTTAGTTGGATTTTTTGCTTAGTGTCTCTTGGTTATTGGTCATTTTCTTGGATGGGACCTGCGCGCAACCATGCCATGATGCGCCAAGGCTCGCGCTGAATTTGGATCTCCAGATCTCTAGATCTCCAGAGGGCTACAAATCAAGTTATTGTTCAGTCTGGATGGTGCACCGGTTGGGGATCAGTTTTGTTATTCTGTCAGCACTTCATTAGGAGCATCACTGAATGACCAAAGACTTTCTTAGAACTTAGAACCTAGATCTGCTTTAGAACATTTATTCAATGTGTGCATCAATCCAGCTTTGACTTATCTATCGGATGGAAGCCCAACGCGTTGCGTTCCAGCACGGAAAGTGGATACTTTTACACCCTGATCTCTTCTGCACTTTGTTGCAATACTTTTTCTACTTTTCTTACACGCGTAAATCGCGCGTAAACCGTGCGTGAAGCGTGCGTGAAGCGTGCACACACAGCCTTACACGTCCTTAGGCTGCTTCCTCTCCATTCCAGTCCCGGGACGCGCGGCACGGACTGTCCTCCTCTTCGTGTTAGGTGGGCGGGGAGGGGGAGATTTTGGAGAAAATGAGAACGTTCGCCCTGAAGGTGCTCTGCTTTGCCGTCTGCGTCCTCCCCAGCCTCTGCACTCCGCCGCCGGACACCGAAGCCCAGAGCGCGTCTCCGCAGGACACCTGCGCATCGTGTGGCCTCGGCCAGGCGGACGAGTCGAGGCGCGTGGACGTGGATTTCCTGGAGGCGGTGAAGCGGCACATCCTCAGCAGACTGCAGATGCGGGACAGACCCAACATCACGCACCCCATACCAAAGGCGGCCATGGTGACCGCGCTGCGCAAGCTGCACGCCGGCAAAGTGCGCGAGGACGGACGCGTGGAGATCCCCAACCTGGACGGCCACGCGAGTTACGCCAATGAGGTGGAGGAGGAGACCTCGGAGATCATCAGCTTCGCGGAGACAGGTGTGTAGAGAACTTTAAGATAAGAAACAGCTATTCCTGTGACAAGTGTGGGGACCACCTCTGATAACAGAGAGTGACCAGTTATCAGTTATCACAAATATTATTTTTTAATTAATCAAGAGTAAGTTAGATGGTGTTTCCACACCTTTCCACACTACTTAGTCCAATTAGACCTAACCCTGATTTGTTTTCAGACTTGACTCAGATGCAATTAATTTGTGCAGGTGTTAGTTAACACACAATACAATCACATTGAGATAAAACATGAACTTTGAGAAGAGATGATCTCAGTCTGATCTTAAATAAACTCTGAAATGAATGAAGTTAGTTTGTGGTGAGAATGTGATTTAACCTCAATCCCACCTTGATCTCACCATCAGATATAGCTATCAGAAAGGTTATACACTAGTCCAGAACCTAGGATCTTCTGCCTGTATTTACTTTCTTGCTCTGCCCCAGACAGATCTGACCAAAAAGCAAAGAGATCATTACCATGTGGTTTACCTTAACACGTTTTAGTGCGGTTAAAGTGCTAACTGACCCAGACTAGAGCAAACAAACTCTAGGTGTGAAACTATAGCCCTCAGTTTGGATGAGTTCCAGATAAGTCATCCATGGTTGCGTTGTTGGTTACAGATGTTTTGACTTATGTTTAGCCTACTTCTTGCTCGGGTGATTGCACGACAGTGGTCAGTGGTGGGAGCAAACTGTTCACATGTGTATATAAAGTCATTATATGTCATTGTCTAGACGATTGGTGTTTAGTTTACTGGTGGTCTGCAAAACAATCCAAGCCCCCCAAAAAACTCCCATTGGTGTTTGTTGGCACGGGGCACTGTACCTGTAAACAGTGTGGTGTGGTGTATCTGTGCATGTGAATGACTGTAAACAAGCCCAACATTGTGAGAATAGTTGGAAACAACGAATGAGCTGTAAAACTTATGAAACTTTCCACCCGGCTGCTGCTGAGACAATTTAGATTTTCTCAAGGAAGACCAGTGGTGCACACCATGATTGTCCAGCATGGTCATGTTGTGAAACCAAATGACAGGTTGCAAATGGGACGAAGCTCGAATTCCAGCATGTTCTGTAAACATGTGATCAGGATTTCTACTGTAATTTCACTGGAATGACTCCATTATTCCACCTTAAAGCCTAAAACAGCTTGTGATAGTTATAATAATAGTGAATAAATACACCTGGATCAGAGCTGATACCTTCATTTGATAAACTATATGTCCAAATATTTGTGGAAGAATGCATTTATATACTTTGAGTTGCAACCACTCTCTGGAACAGTTAAAAGGCATCATGGCAACATTCTCTGGAATGATGGGGCTCCATCCAATACTTTTTTGATGGGATGAGTTGGGGAGTTGAGGATGAGGTTGTGTTGGGTGATGATCATCCAACATCATGACCTCACCAACGCTTGTTCTTGTTGCTGAATGTAATCAGATTCTTTATTTTTTAGTCTTTATTTATCATTGTTTATATTAGTTATAAGTTATACCTCCAACATATTAAACAAATATGATCATGTTTTTAAAATCTTCAGTAGTCTTCAAAGGGTTAATTGACAAATACATTAAAACAAGAAGTGAGTGAGCTGAGTTAAGAAACTTTACATTACTTGATTACTTGTATTACAAGTTAGGATTTTACACACAGAGAAGTTGTTCTTTTATGGCATCACTCCAAGAACTCTATGCAGGAGCATATATTTTAAGAGGGTAAAATAATATGTATTTTTTACAGTTTAGCACCACCTATTATAACTATAGCTGATCACATGCTTACACCTACTGCTCTACTTTAATCTGATTTAAATCTGGCAGTAGTATTGTGTTTTAATATCAGTAATAGACCCTTGAAAGATGATATGTATTCTAAATATAGTAGCTGTGGTTGTAATCCAACTTGTTTTACCTGCTTTTGGTGGCTTTTGGGTAAAATGAGGCAGCAAACTGATATAATGATGGAAATACTGTATGTAATCTTCTATGTTATGTTTTGAAACTCTAGTATACCAACATATCAGACTATATGATAATCTACAGTTTAAGAAATAACTTATACAAAGATTATCAGGGTTATCAACAGCAGAAACAGTATGAGACACTATGTTGTACCACCAGTTACAAGTTAGCTTTTCCTCCCAGTTCAATATAAATGCCAGTTCAGTCTTACTGGGAAACCAACAATAGGCCTTTGAAATATGATATATGCCAAATGTGGCTGTGGAAGATGTTTATCAGATGTTTTACAACAAGCTTCTGTTGGACGTTTTTTAGTGAATGATGGTGACATACTGATATAGTGATGCCACTATGATCAGGAAATCACCGGTTTGAATTCTGTTCATATAGCTTGCCGTCAGCTACCGGAGCCCTGAGAGAGCACAATTTGTCTTGCTCTTTCTGGGTGGGTAGATGGCGCTCTTTCTCCTCATCACTCCAAAGGGTGATGTCGGTCAGCACAAGGCTGCGTCTGGGAGCTGATGTATCGGAACCGAGTCGCTGCGCTTTGCTCCGAGTGTGCTGTGATGCTACTCGCCAATGCTGCATCAGAAGCAGTTTGAAAAGAGGAAGTGGCTGACTTCACATGTATCGGAGGAGGCATGTGCTAGTCTTCATCCTCCTGGTGTGTTAGGACTCCTAATGAGTGGGTTGGGTAATTGATTGGGTAAATTAGGGAGAAAATTGGGATTTTTTTTAATAAAATAAAAAAAGAAGGAAGAATTGTTGTCATCATCTCACAATTTATGTTTAAATAATTTAATTAGGTTTAAAAGTGTTAAAACTGGCCCATTAAACCTTTAGGCTCATTGCACAATAAGGCTCACAATTTGGCAACCAGATTGCTACAATTAGCACAGTCCTAATGCAACATCAATAACAGACCAGGCCTTCTGACTTATTGACTTATGAATTATTCTGAAGCCATAAAGGTAGGGAACAAGCAATGATTTTGGGTATTTAAGACTTTAGAATGTGTAAACTACTGGTCAAAAGTTTTAAAACACCCCACATTCTTTTTTTTTTTAGCCACAATCAAATGATCTTCAGTCTTGTGATTTTTTTTTTAATCTGTAAGATCTATTCCATTAATCTCCTTATTTCTCTTTTTTAGTTTTTAAGAGTTTTGATGGTATATGATAGAGGTTTTTAACCTGTGGGCCGCACTGGCACTGCTAGGAGGCTGATGGCCAAAAATGTAAATATTTAAGATGTGATGGATGGTATGTAATTTATTTGCAAAAATAAGGACATTTTCACACCAGCACTATTTGGTCCGGTTAAAACAGAATCTGGTTAATTTATATATATAGTATACTTCTTTTATTTGAGCTAAACTACTGATAAGGTGCAGTTTAATCTGATATATTAGCCAGATAATGCTAATTACCACAGCTTTAAACAAATGCTGTCTCTGCTCCGTGCTGTTTACACACGCTATGTGTGTGCTGTGTTCACTACTAGCAGCCATGTGACTCTGTTTACTATGTGTATCTCTGCGTATATCCCAAGGCAATTCAAGTCTATTTTATATTCAGTCAATGTGATATGTTATGCAGATTGTTGTTGATTATAATTTTGTATGGTCTGTAAAATGTTTGTAGTGGATTAAATTGGCTATTAGTTGCAAAAGTCTGAGAAACTCTAGTGTAGTAAACTGTGCTCACCACACCCTGTCTTTTTATTTGTGATTTCTCTAAAGGAAACATACACATTTTTTGAGTTATAATGTGCTATCTGTGTTTCTTTGAAATGTGTGCTTTTCTAGTCATTATGATAGCAATCCAGATGTGAATTGTGGTGTAAATACTGTGGTAGAGAGTGCAGGATCACAGTCTTCACCAACACTGCTTTTATACAGACAAATAGTTTGTAAATTGCAATGTAATGTAAATTGTTTGCATCAATTTTTAAACTTAATTTCCTTCCATTACTACAGTCCAGATGCAGGTCACATGTTCCCTAAAAATGATTTTTTTTTGTTAAAACTATGAACATTGTTTTTCAGTTTTTTATTCATTTTTTTCACACACAGTTTAGTGCTTAACTTTGTCCCCTATTTCAGGTTATTCGCTGTGATAGAAATGCTTAAAACAATTGGAAGAACTTTTGACCAGCAGCCTACACACCCATAATTGCACACAGAATACCCAAACACAGCACTGTGCCATGCTTGAAATCTTGTCCCGTGCCCCACATGTCATCGTCTAGTCATTAATTTCCTCATTCAGTCTTCCTCAGTGGCCCTGGCCACCTCCCTGCAATGCCCGTGGGCCCGTCGCTCTCAGGCCTACGCTTACCCAGCTCTGCCAAGCTGGACGTGGCATGGTGTCAAGCTTGCAGGACAATTTGCCAGAATGCCTCATGAAAGAGACTTGAAATGATCAGTGGTGCCACATGTCTGGCAGAAAGGAATGTCCATATCCTGCCCAGCAGAGTCATGGGATGACTGTATACATCTAGCCGGTCACTGAAGATCATGCTGGGTCATCAGTGGTTCAAATCCCAGGTCATTATGCCTGCCATCAGCAGCCAGAGTCTGAGAGAGCACAATTGGCCATGCTCTTGCTGGGTGGGTAGATGATGCTATCTCCCTTCATCACTTTAAAGATGATGTTGGTCAGAGGTACAGAGGTACTATATAAGTACTTTCATTTACTCAAATGTACACTTTTAATAATTGTACCCTCAAAGGTATAACATTGGTCTTAACAGGGTCAGGTATGTTCCATTTGGTACAGATTTGTCAGCCAAAAGGTACATTTGTTATTCTGTATCACTGTACTAATAAACTAATATAATTAAATATTTTTTTCTTTTGAAAGCCAGACAATTATGGATCATCAAGTTCTTAACACATATTTAGTTGATGGTAATGTTTATAATCGTTATAGTCTTTACTGGTACAAAAACACGGGTAAAAAAGAGGCTTTCAGCGAAAGGTACTCTATTGGACCTCAATATATAAGGTACAGCCCCCAGCAACAAGCTTTGTACTCTTTTAAGTACAAATCTTTACTTATTTTTCTAAGTGTGTGCTAGTAGTCACCATCCTAGTGTTGAGGGCACTACTACTGACAATGAAAGTTCTTAAAAATGGGATAAAATTAGAAATGAAATTTAAAAAAGCATGCTGGATGGATTTAAAATTAGACATAATGAATCTCACATCAGTCAAATTTGCTCTGGATTAAGATTAATCTCAGATCGGATTGGTCCACCATGCTGGCCAATCAGCTCACTGAATCTCTTCAGGCTGGTCAACAAGCTTGGTCTTGCTAGTCATCCTGGTCCTCCTTGTTGTCCAGCTTGGTCTGATGTTTGGTCTCTAGGGTTGTAGGTTGATCAAGCTCATAAACAAGCTTAACCACCAACTCAAACAAACACACCTGATACTAGTCTAAAGCTCATCTAGTCTAAACCTCATACAACTTAACCCTCCTGACACAGCTTGAGCTGGCAATGCATTTTTTTCAGCAGGAATAATAATAATGTTTCATCAGAGATTTACTTTGATTTTTTACCAATTAAAAAACAGAAGTGACCAGATATCCATGCTTTAGGCTTTGCCCTGATGTAAATGTGTCAGCACAGTCCTAATGCAACATAATACACCAGGCAGGCCTTCTGATTTGACATACTCTGAAGCCATAGAAGTAAGGTACAGGAGATGATTTTGACTATTTATGATTTTAGAATATGTTCTTGTAATATACATTACTGGTTGAAAGTTTTAGAACACACCCTCCTTTTTGCCTTTCAGCCACATGTCAAACTAGCATGCTCCGAGTCTTAAACCTAAAACCATCAGCTTTATAAGCAACAGAACACTATTTTGGATTGCAAGTAAGAATAAATGCTCTTCCTACACAGCTAAAAAACAAAGTGCTGCTATATCAGTTAAATATAACTTATATAACACCTAATAAAGGCCTATCTTAAAAAATAAATGAACTAATTTAATTCTGAGGCCACATACTAAATAGGGTTGTGAAACACACACACACACACACACACATATATATATATATATATATATATATATATATATATATATATATATATATATATATAAAACGTCACGGTCCAATTAAAAACAAATATCTCCAAAAAAGCAGGAGAGGAGAGAGAAAAACCTTCCAAACTTTTATTGGAAGTCAATGTAAAAAACTTTATTTTAGGTCATTTTGAAGTATTTCTATTGGTCTGTTCACAGAGTTTGTCACAGAGACACTTTGTCTGTTCAAATTATTTAGTCAACCTAAAATCTACAAAGATGGTGATACTTGGTTTTCACTGGACAGTGAAGATATACGTCTAACATATCATCGATATACATACACCGGCTGATTTTGTTGGGAAAAATTCATGACTCCAAGAGAGTAGCAGCAGGTTTGAGCTGTGAACTTGTTGGCATTTCGGCTTGAGCTGGCATCTCACGGGTCTCATTAGAAGGCAGGGTGACCCAGGGACACGGAGAACTGGACAAGTTCCAGAACCTTCCAGGGGGTTTTGCTTTAGGAGCAGCCCTTCAGTCGCCTATGTAGCAATTGAAATGATGGCTGAGTGGACTTTTCTGTTAACCTGACTTCTTTACTGTCTTTGAAGTCAGGTAAGACAGTCTGCCTTGTTGAATGTTGTTGAATTTGCAAAAAATATTAATGTTTCATATATAGACATTTATTAACAGTATACTGCAGTTCTTCAGTTTACATAATCCAAAGCAACTATTCACCAACTTCTATTACAACTGCTATATTTAGCTGTTTTATGTACAAAGAGCAGCATCAGAATCATTGTCTGTTGTACAGGCGTTCCGTTTCACCCCACTCCAGGCTATGGTATCAGTGTTTTCTGTGTATAATTGAGTTACTGTGTGTTGCTGCTTATATCTCAGCTGCTTTATCTGCCCATCATTGCAGTGAGTAAATCTAGCAGTGTGTGAAAGGGATTAGCACAGAGCGCGTCAGTGGCCGGGTTTTTTTCATGTGGCCAAACTGTCAGTCACGGCATCCAGGTGGCAGTGGCCCATTGCGTAGGGAGACGTTGAGTAATGACATGGAGATTTACTGCCTCAGTGCAGCGCGAGGCCGTGCAGGTGGAGGCATGCCGAGCGCTGTGTATTGTCGCGGGCAGAGGGGCCCACCCAGGTATTGTCCTGCCCTGCATGCAGCGGCCAGGCTTAACTTCTGGGGCTTTTGACCTTACGCATTTGTCTTTCTCCTCCGGCTCTCTAATTTGCATCCACTGACAGCTGTCTTTCAGGCCCTGCGCCGCGGCCCCTGCAGAATTCTATAAGAGGGGCCGAAGATATATGATGAATTTGGGGAGCACAGGATATTTCATGCATATATTTAGGCATAAAAGTGTACAGATGTTGAAAGAAATGCTGTAGAGCTTTGCATTTGAAACAGAAAGACAATACTGTCTTAAGTTTTTAATCTTTAGTGTCCAAAGTTAATTACAGTTAATGTAATGTAATGGGATGTTACGAGTGAATGAACGAATGAATGAAGTTATACTTATATAACATCTTTCTAGAAACCCTTGAAAAGACGTGTTAAAATCACACGTTTTACACACAACCATTTACACTCAGCACTTATCCACACACCGGTGAGAAGCAGCAGCCAATAGCACACAGCGTACTCTCAACCGGAAACCATTGTCCACCTGGAGGACTGTATTTTTGCCCAGGGCAGAGTGTCAGTCCATATCAGGACACACAGTCATACATACATTTATGCACACAAACTTACTTACACATACACTCCACATACGCTCCAGATCAATTTAGAGTATGCAGTTTACTTGATCTCCATGTTTTTGGACTGTGGGAGCAAACCATAGTTTTGGAGTCCCTGGAAACTCCACCCAGATAGGGACTTGAACCCAAGACCCCAGTGCTGGGAGGCAAACATGCCATCCGCCATGCCGTCCAATGTTATTAGATAGCGTATTATTTTGAGTCAATTATATTGATATATTTAATATAGCAACTTTTCAGAAATGATATTTGGCTTGGACAGACAGTAGTTTTCATTAACATCTGTGGACCAACACAAAGAAAATACATTTGTTAAAAAAAAAACATTTTCCCACACATTCTACTCAATGCTTGAAGTTGAACAGAAAAAAAGAGTCAGAATTCCATGAATTTCATACATGCTGACTTCACTCCCCCACCACACATACATTTAAAAAACTGAGATAGATACCTTCTTTTGCTGAATTAAAGGTTCTGCCCTTCCCAAAATAAGGATTCTGATTGGTTCTGCCTCTGAGTTTGACTCTATACTGCCCTCCCTCAGCTGAAATTGAGATTCTGATTGGCTCTGAGTTTTTACTTACACAACTTCATACCTGTAGAACCACATTGACCTCCCTGGTGAATAAGGTCAAACCTAGCCCCACCTTTTTATACTCTCACGCTGCTTTAGTGAAGCACTTTTGGTTCCTTAAATCTGTGCTTCTCAAATGGGGACCACCACAGTTTGGATTTACCATGAGGACCAGTTTGAGAACAATGACTTCAGGGATTCAAATGTGTTTCTTCTCTGGTAGTAGAAGAACAATTTAGTGGTTCATCAACTCTTACACTGTTAAAAAAAAAAGAAAGAGAGTGCGGTTATATATTCTGTAAAGTTAACAGAATGGAGAACCTAAGGTTCTAGAGTGATTCAGAGTGTCCTAGAACCAAGCACCCTATCCACAAAACATTTAGCAATCTTTATTTTTAAGAATATATGGGTTGGATTAATCTTTTGTATTGGATAATCTTCATTCACAGTGCTGTATAGTCTAGAACTAGGCTTAATCACTGTCCAGGAAACCAGCTCTAGATGTTTAAGATGTATTTTAACTAATCAACAGTGAAACGGGAACAGGAAAAAGTTCGTGCCAACGCTTAGACAGCTACACCACCCCAGAAAGGTTCTTTAAACTTCTGAGAAGCACTGAAAACTGAGAAAAATCACTAAGAAGAACCATCTAATGCAGCAAAAATTTAAAACGCATATCCATATCAAACCATCGCATTTACAGTAAAACGCTTTAAGAACCATTTTTAAGGAGAGTAGGGGAGTTTCTGTGGAAACTGGTAGAAAGTACAGTGTCGTGTAAATACGTAGTTTCTTTATCCTCCCTCTCCCTCTCTCTCTCCCCTTCTCTCTCACACTCTCTTTCTCTCTCTCTGTTCTCACTGTAAAGCCATGTGTTGAAGGTCCGGCTGTAGCACATGCTTCTTTTGACATCACAGGGCTCATTGTGCCGCTTCTGAAGCACTGTAAGCTCGGCGTCTCAGCAGCTTTCATTCACAAGTCTTTGAACCTTTGTGCTGTGCCCTCATAAGCTTCCTCTCCTCATCTCCGCCCTCACGCTGAGCCAACCGGGCCCGACCCCAGAACACTGCTGTCATAGCCCGCACTGTCATGTGATGTCAGAGAGGAGAAGAGCTGGGAGAAATGCACCACGGCTCGGCTTTGTCCAGAAGAAAACTGCCAGAGTTCAGCCCTCTCCAGAGTTTTACTGAATTACGAACTCAAAAGAGCGTTACACAGACGTTTATACCTCTGAAACCAGCGGAGAGGAGAGAACCAGGGAAAGTTCATGTGTTTCTTCAGTGAAAGAAAGAGAGAGAGAGAGAAAACAGAGTGAGAAAGAGAAAGAGAGAGAGAGAGAAAGAGAGAGAGTGACAGCGGAACAGACCCTGACAACTCCTCCCACCCACGTTGTCATTTAACACAAAACCCTAACACCATTTGATCCCTTTAGGTTGAAGTGTTCCCAGTTAGGGAGCCCATTCACGGCAATGTGAACGATCTACTGCCCTCTCAGCATGTTAATGTCCCTGCTCTTCTGTCCAAACTGAGACATTATTCTATGGTCACACACACTCTTAAAAAATCACAAAAGATGCTAAAAATAGTCGTTTCTTTTTTTTTTTATCAAGGAACCTTTTTAATGCTACAGTTACTTATTAAAACAACTGTTTTTCTTTTTATTTTACTTAAAGAATTAAGAATGATCTAATATGATCAATTGTCCTGTGATGTTTGAATAATATGGATGTGACTTTGTTTGGAAAGAAAAATGCCCAAAATCAGTTTTGCAAGCATATTTACTGCCCTGTTTACAACCCTGTTGTTTTGTTTCAAAATGAAACATACTGGTTGCATACTGATTCCAATGTTGTACTAATTGCTACCAGATTTTGAGTATGAAGTATGTATTATAGTTTAAAGTTTTAAAGCTGAGTGTACTTAAAGATCCTCAAATACTTTTTAAGAAGTTTTTTTTAATGTGGTTACAATGTTACACTGTTACACCACAATGTAACTTGAAACAAAATGAGAGGAGCTACTCTGGTCTGGATCAGTATCAGAAAAATGTAGCAGTGCAGCAGCAATGGTGTCAGGAGATAAGTTAATGGGTTAGTGAATTACTGCCAAACCGCTCTATTAGGATTAGTATAAAGCATATATATTTTAGTATTACTGTGTATTATACCATTGGAACGCACCCACTGATTTTTTCTTTATGGAAGACGTGTGATTAGCTTTGTTTAAATTAGCTGGTTTATGACACCCTACACTTTTAATACTTTAACCAAAACTCATTGAACACTGTTGCTGTTATTTCATTATAAAGAGATTTTAGACAGTTAGCTTTTAGCCTTGCCTCAAATGCGTTCACCCAGGTTTAGCTTCCTTGAGTGTTAATGGGAAAAAAATAATCCAGATCTTTGTGTGTTTAGCTCCAGGTTGGTTTAGTTGGGGTAGTACAGCATGTATAGGTTTTAAGGAAGAGGAAGATGGAATGAAGAGATGGGTAAAGAGATTTTCTATTCCTGTTTGGTCCAGTTTCACTATGAGGAAACACATAGAACTCATAGAAACTTGGATACTCTAAATTGTCCTGGTGTGTATGTGTGTAGGTGTGTGAATATATGTGCGACTGTGTGCCCAGATATGGATCAGTTCCTCAGTGCTCGATGCCGTCCTCCAGGTGAATGGTTGTTTCCGGTTGAGAGTATGCCATGTGCGATTGGCTGCCCCTTCTCTCCAGTGTGTGTATGTGTTGATGAGTGTAAATGGTTGCATGTAAAACGTGAGTGTAAAGCATTCTTGGGTTTCTAAAAAGGTGGTATATAAATGTAACTATATTCATTCATTCATTTATTTATTCATTCATTAATATATTCCCCTAAACTGTCAGAGTCTTTGGGTGGTAAGCTGCTTTTGAGTTTCAACAACACATACTGTTGTGTATGTACATTTTTGAAAGGTATAAATAGATCACATATTTATTACTTTTGTGTATTGAACTCTGAATATTCAAGTAAAATTGAGTTTTCCATTCTAGGGACTTCCACCATAGAGAAGCACAGTTTGACCATACTAATAAGGTTCTCTTTCTCTTGCAGATGAACTGCTCTCCTCCAAGTCCAGCCTGTTTTTTGTGATCTCCAACGAGGGCAACCAGAACCTCTACGTGTCTCAGGCCAACCTGTGGCTTTACTTCAAGCTGCTGCCCTCACCCTCGGAGAAGGGCTCTCGCAGGAAGGTCACGGTGAAGGTGTACTACCAGGAGCCAGGCTTGAGCAGCAAGTGGAACCTGGTGGAGAAGAGGGTGGACCTGAAGCGCAGCGGCTGGCACACGTTCCCACTGACTGACGCCGTGCAGCTGGTCTTCTCTAAGGGTGAGCGGCGGCAGAACCTCGACATACGCTGCGAGGGCTGTGAGGCGGCTGGTGTCCTGCCGGCCTTGGTCAACTCGGCCGACGAGGCGCACCGTCCTTTCCTGGTGGTCCGGGCCCGAGCGATGGAGGACAGCAAGCACCGCATCCGCAAGCGCGGCCTGGAGTGCGACGGCAGCAGCAGCCTGTGCTGCCGCCAGCAGTTCTACATCGACTTCCGCCTCATCGGCTGGAACGACTGGATCATCGCGCCGTCTGGATACTTCGGGAACTACTGCGAGGGGAAATGCCCGGCGTACATGGCCGGGGTGCCCGGGTCAGCCTCCTCGTTCCACACGGCCGTGGTTAACCAGTACCGCATGCGCGGCATGAGCCCCGGCTCCATGAACTCCTGCTGCATCCCCACCAAGCTCAGCACCATGTCCATGCTGTACTTTGACGACGAGTACAACATCGTCAAGAGGGACGTGCCAAACATGATTGTGGAGGAGTGTGGTTGTGCTTGAGCTGGGAATGTTTAAAGTAGAAGTTTGCTGAAAAACGTACAATTTACACTACAATTTACAACTTACAACTTTCTCCTTAAGTCCAAACGGTCAAACAGTCAAAGCATGTGGTGATCTGAGTTTCCTCTGAGTTTGCTCTAAAACTAATTTAAGCTTATAGCCAGCATTATACACACTTCATAGCCAAATCATTAAAGGGAGGGAGGGATGATATCATTAGACAATAGCCTACATACACCAACATCACCATCTGTGCTTAAAAATAAAATAACATAGGTGAATGATAATTATCATAATCCCACTGTAAAAAAACACAATGTGTGCAACAACAATAGCAACAAAAAAACTGGCAGCACATTTTACCAAATATTTTTTTTGCTTGTTGACTAAACGTAAAAGCAATTGTTGCTCAGACTTTGATCAAGACATGCAGAGTTTGTCAGGATTAAATATATCATACACTTTCTGATACAAATTCTATAAACAATTTTAATTTAATTTTATTGCTTAATGACAAATTCCATTATCTGTACTACAAATACACTTAAAAGTTATTAGCAATCTTTATGTTGCTAAAAATCTTTTAGCAACATACCTTCATAATGAAAAATAATAATACTAAATCCTTTAACGATAAAAATAAAAAAGTAAGGTACACAAAAACAACTAAGTTGCATTACTAAACCCCTAAAACTGCATCAGTGTCAACTGCCTCAAATCTCTTTCAAGCTGGTTTAGCTGGTTTACAGGAATTACCAATCTGACAAAGCTAAATATCCAGCATGACCAAACTTGGCCAAAATTAAATGCAACATACATTATGTTGGTCAAGAGTTGGTCAACTGGCTTACCTACCATTACAGGGTATGTTTTACTCAAAAGACCAGCTTTTCAACCACTGTGATCATCAAAAACAAGCTTAAATCCTCTAAAACCAGCTACCATTGATTGATGATTTATTCTTAGAATGGAACATATTTTGTGTATTCTTAACCTGTGACTATTTACTTTATCAGTAAAGCAAAGATTTGCTAATCATTAATTACAGTTTTCTAGCATTAGTTAAAAAAGTTGGGTCAATATGAGTGGCTGAACCATGCCTTCCACAATAATTTGGCCATTACTTGTTAGCTATTGTAGTTGTTTTAGCTTTGTAGCTTCAACGCAAAACTACAGACGCAAACTTCAGACATCAAACAGGCCTTGACTGATCATCTTTGTAAGAATCTGATTGATCACGGACATCCTTAATCATCAAATCAAGACTGATGACGTTGTAAATGTTCGGCAAAATACATTTGAAAGGAAAACAGCAGATTTACAGTCAGATAGTGATATTTATGAACATCCACATATCATCGACATATCCATCATCACCTACACACACTTCATGCATGCGCAGACCTACTTGTACATATATTTATATTCGTTAATATCCCACGGTAGAAGCATTTATCAGTCCGGCTGTCAAACGATTCAGTCTACGAGCACAGTTCTGTATAATAGGTGACGAGGTCAAAGAGACGGCGATGTTTGGGGTCAGGATTTAACAGTTTGTACTTTTCTTTTATTTCTTTTCTCTCCTCTGAGTAATGGACTGTACGGAGGAGGGGAGGGAAACTGGGGTCTGGAGAAGAGACGTGAGCCTTATGAAACAATGGCCTGGACTTTATTTTATTATTACATCTTTCTGTAGAACTGCCCACAACTGCATACAAAAGCACTGACCCAGGACTGTTAGTGACCACCGACAGTACTCCAGTCAACAGCAGCACTTGCCATGACCAGATCTTCAACTCTGGCGTCAAGCTGAATACAGAGATCTTCCATTTTTTCCATTGTTTTTTTTTTAGTTGTTTGCCTTGGGTTCTGCTTTCTCATCCTGAACTCTGCGGCCCTCATCGTCTCAGAAATGCTGCATTTTTTAAGCATTCTCAGTAATGAGTTTCACTACAGCGGGACACGAGCAGGCGTCCCACCACTTCCAGGCACCCAGGGGGTCATTCATAAAGCATGAGACATGACTTTAGTGGGGTTTTTATTTTATTATTTTTTTTGGTTTGAGTTTTAGACCAGCCTACATGGTGGGAGGGGTTTGCTTATTCATGTGACAAGCTGTAAACAGTGCGCAGTGGGAGCAGTGGAACCATCGGCCACCTCCGCCGAACACTAGGACACAGTGCCCTTTGGAACACACATCCAAAAAGTACTTAAAACAACTGAAGCATATGATATTCTCTCTCTTCTCTCGAGCTGCCATATCGTTCTGTTGGCTACGGGTGCAAAAATGCACTTGCAAAAAAAAAAAAGTATAAAAAAGTAAAAAAAATGAACAAACATGAAAAAAAGCTAAATGCACATTTTATAGCACTTGCTGATCGAAATGCCTTTAAAGGGTATCCAGTGGCGCACCTGTGCTTGCTCACAATCCTTTTATTTTTTTATTTTCTCTCTTATTTCGAAATAAGTGCCGCATGAACTATGCAATGTATAGTACCGACCCACACCGGACAGACTGAACCTTAGCTACTAGTCGTAAAACTCTCTTTCAATACTTGAAAACGTCGCTTCCTTTATCCAAGCGAATGGTTGTTACAATGTTTGCACTGAAAACGATACAAATTTGAAAAAAAGAAGAAGAGTAAAGCATTGTTAGAAAGAAAAGAAAACAAACTGCCATTGAAATACTAATAATAAGAAAAAAAGTTATTTTTATAAAAGCAAACTGAATTCTGTTCAAATGTATTATACGGAATCATGGAACCAAAGAGGCCAAGATTTTCTAGCTATTATAAGATGGCAAGACCGTCACGTTATAATGTAAAATACTTTTTTGATCGTGTAATAAGAGGCCTAAACACTGTATCAGGGTACGATATTACGGATTCCATTTTCAGCTCAATTTCCTTTTTTTTCCTTTTTTCCTTTCTTATTTTGTACAGTAGACAAATTGAATATTTCATATTTTTTCATCAACTTTAATATTTTCAGTTTTTCTATTTAATACTTCTAGTTCCTATTCAAGAATCATTTAGATGATCAAATACATGCCATCTCTGTACAGCTTATGTAAAATAAAGAATGCTTTTAAATATTTTGTTCTTTGTAACTGTTATGAAATAAATTTCTTATTCTGCATTTGGACTCCTTTCTCATTGCCTTCCCTTAAATATATGTTTAATAAAGATGAACAGAAAATACAGAGCAAATATTCTGATTCACAAAAATAAATTGAATGAACACATGTATGTGCAATCATGTATAATATTTTATATTTTAATTACATATTAACAAACTTATTGATCTAATTACTATTTGATCTACTATTCTATGTCTTCTATGTCATAGAATATCAAGTGATTCTCTGAAGAACATTTGAAATATATGAAAATATTTTATAAATACTATAAGATCTGTGTGAGTTTAAAGGCCTTTTCATTTCATCAATTATAAGCAGAATTTAAATTCCAGTTTCCGATGACATCACAAATACATCATTGTTTTATAACAAAACCTTTAAACCTTGTTTTTGATTTTATTATCATAAGGTGAATTTTACAATTCTTTAAATTGTGTCAAAATGATAAATGGACCAATAGAAACACTTTAAAGTGACTTATAATAAAATAGTCTTTATTCACTTTGAAAGTTGGGAAGATATTTTCCTTCTCCTGTAAAAACGACATTTTAAAGATTTTGGGCACCACTTAACAATAAGTCTCCTTTGTAATGTTTTATACATAGGAGTTTATTAGTGGTTATTTATTAGATTGTAAATACTTTTAAACCATTAATAATCAGTTAAAACCCATACATAGAAAGGGCAGCATTGCCCTGTTGTTTGCCAAATAGTGATTCTGGATACATACATTGCTAGGCCTTTTCTATCTATCAGTATTAACATATGTAATAAAAAATAAAACTGAGTCTAAATGCTCAATTAAACTGTAACAATTGTGATAAGAACAATGTAGCTAGATAAATCCAGAATGCTTAAATTTTAAAACTATTTACTAAGATTTTACTAATGCTAATTACTGACTATTTATTGTAGAGTTGCTGTGAAGAGTTTCACACACTCTTCATGATTGAGAGCCCAGAGCAGCATTATTGGCTCATATAGACTCAGTTTCACTGTTATTTGTGCAATGTAAGCCAGAATAAGTTTAATTTACCTAAACAATTTAAGGCAGTTTGTTTCAGTTACTGTGTAAACTAGATATAACACTTCATATTTTTTTGTTTAAATTGTAAATAGTTTTGAACTTTGTATTTTAAGGTCAAGTGAATAAAATAGGTTTGTATTTAGTCTTATTGTCAAGGCTCGGCAAAATACAGACACAGATAAAGAACATCTTTATTAGATAAAGCGGTAGGCAAAGGGATGGTCAGACAGAAACAGATCAACAGGGGTAAACAGCAGCAACATGGAAATAACATACCAGAATAAGTAGTTCAGTATCAGAGGGCGGACAAAAATCAAGTTCGACAAACAAAGCAAGGTCAAATATGAGAGATAATAAACACAGGAAAAGAAAAACACATTGTACGAGGATTAGGCCGTCAATACTTAGAAAGGCTAAATGTGCAAAATGAGTCCCTTTTATAGGCCAGGGGGCCTAGTTCTCAGGTGACAGACTTCCTGGTAGAGACATGTGATGTGTCATGTGATCGTGGGGGAGTGTAGTTTCTGTGTGTGGTGCATTCTGGGCAATAGAGTCCGGAGGCTGCAGATCACAGATAGAGCTGAGTGTGGGAGAGACAGGAGTGCTTTAAGCACCAGACGTGACACTGCTTTTAATTTTGTTTAAGTAAAATACAGATTGAGACACTCATAAAAAAGTTAAATGGAGCAAGAAAATGCTAAAAAATGCTATAGAATGAACAGTATAGCACAGAGACAACACAGAGTTAACAGCTCAGTAAATAGTGCTTGCTCTTACAGCCTACAACATAGAGGCCAGTTCATCATAATAAACTTTATTCAAAGTAGTTGAGTGATGCTTGGAAACATCCAATTTGACAGTTCAAACTAACTGTGGGTTTAGAGCAGGGGTGTCCAAACTTTTTTTGTTGGGGGCCAGAAGGAGAAATATATTTGAAGTCACGGGCCACACTCTGTAATAAAACAAATAATGAAATATACCACTTTAAATAATACTTTGTTTCCTGATTATTTCATTTGCACACCATTTTACTTGACTAACTATCTTTTTCTTTTACAGTGTTGTGTAAACTAAGATTTTTCAAATTGATGTTTAATTTCATGATGTCTCTTAATATAAAACTCCTTAATTACGGCAACTATTAGACTCTTTGGCCTGTTTTTCTGCGCTAGAAATGCGCACCCTCTCTGCTTTTTCACTCTTTGGCCCATTTTTCTGCGCTAGAAATGGGCACCCTCTCAGACTCTTTGGCCCGTTTCTGACACCTAGCGTTCAAACTTTGAATCTCACATTATAAAAATCTGCTTAACAACGGGCCAACTTTCATTCTATTTCTAAAATACCGCCGTAGTTTGGACACCCCTGGTTTAGAGTGTAAGGGTTCATTTTTACAGACAGCAGGTTTAGCTTTCTTTAAGCTAACTGAGCTAAATCCGCTCGTGTTTGTGACTTGTATCAGATACTGAAACTGAAAGAGAAACCTGGGTTGGATGGATTTAAATAAAGAAGTTCGTAGGAAGAGTTTCATTACTGTAAACCCTGAGCAGGATGGTTTTCCCAAGCTTCTCTGACAAACAACTCAGTTCCAGACCACACAGGGTTGCGTAAGTCATTGTAAAGCCTACAATATCCCCTCTCCATCAGCACAGCAATTACTACATGCATGTCCACTGCTGTGTTTGTGTTTGTGTGTGTAGAAGCATTGAAGCATTACATGAAACAGCATGTTTTGGAAAGGAGCAGGGCCTCTCCATCTGATAAGCCTTTCTTTTACTGTACGTGTGGGAGACAAAAAGAGAGACTAGAAGCCTGGAGGACTATATGATGTATGACTACACAAGCTGACATAACCCCCCCCCCCCCTTCTCCTTTGTTAAAATGCCCAATTTGGACTAATTCCTCTCAATATCCTAAAATGTCTTAAAAGGTTATTTTGATCCTGTGTGAACATCGGCCCTATTTAAGCGAATTCTGTAGCGCACTGGTCAATTGTGAGTCGCGCATCTGGATTTAGGGGTGTGTTGGTGTGTCTTTGGTATTGTGAGAGCACAAAAAATATGCCTAATGCACTAATTCTCTTAATTAATCATGGGTGTGTTTTGGGCGTAACATGAAATAAACCAATCAGTGTACCAGTTATCATCCTCTTTAAGAGGCAGGTGAGCTCTCACTTTGGCGCGTTCGTATCGTAACAGTGTGGCACTTTGTGCGTCTCTTTTTTTTGGCACATCCAATAGAAACTAAAGAACACTGCACTCACCTGTGGACATGTGTCTGTAGGGTCTCCTACATTAACTGTGGATGTGATTTCTGCCAGAGTTGCTTGTCTGATCGCAAGGACAGTTCTAACCAGGCATCGCCGGTCATGATCATTACCACACACTGCACCCACTGCACTCTGAGATGTCCACGGTAGGGGGTGGTAATGACTTGTATGGTGTGTGACACCGACACAAGATGATACTATGGATCAAAGAATGTTAAAGGCTTGCACAACTTCAGTATGTCCCATCCATCTATAGCCCGCTTAATTAGGCTTTCTCAAAGATCATAGTTCACATTGCAATGCCTTGCTTTGGGCATGCTGGCCAGTGTTCAAGCTCACTCACAGGATATCACCTCACAACTTATACATACAACCTATGTTTAGCAGTTCCCAAGCTGCCCCCTGAGGTAACACTTCACAATCCACAAAAGTCCCGTGACTTTTAGTCAGTGTATGCCAGTGTAATTGTTGAGGTAATAAATGCACAGTCAAGAACTACAATTCTTATGCCATTGTCTTCTGCTAGATTTATGGCCTTCATCAAAACCATTTAAGTGATGAGAAAAGAATGATTCTGTGGGCTATATAGGAATGGTATTTAAAGGGATTTTCTGCCCATAGCTTCACTGGAATGTCTCCATACAATCATGGCCATGATTCCTTTGTCCAGACTCTCTTTTGTTTTTACAATGAACGTAAAAGCCCTCTTTTTCCATTGTGTTACATCCGTCTCAAGTCTTCTTAACAGCATTATTCCCAACACCACCGGCTCCATCTTTCCCACCAAACAGCTTCGGCTGTTCAAACTTAAGGATGCTTTTTTTTCTCTCCATTTCAAAACACACAGAGATTGTATTGTGTTCACAATATTAAGGCACTTTTCTGCCAGACCACTCAAGCAAACAGAGCAAAGAAGACCATGGAGACTCTAATGTATGGATTTAGATTTGTGGGAAACTCCTGTGGGAAATGAGCTTCATCAGAAATACCAGAGAAGCGATGTTGCGTTATTATGGTCTGGAATGCCAGCACATGCAGGGCTCGAAATACCAAAGAAGAACTGATGGTTACTGATGTAGATTTACAAAGATTGTTAGGAGCTCAGAGAAATATCCTACCTGACATTATATGACAAGAATAAAAAAAATAGAAAGAAAACATTTTTTTTACAATTATTACAATTTAACATTTTAATTTCTTAAATAAAAATAAAAATTTAGAAGCAAAAGTTGAGGTAAACCATGCTTTGGCAAGCATCACAGCTTGTAAACACTAAAAGTTGCCCATTCTACCCTATCTGTACAGGTGTTGCTGCACAGTAGAACAGTGCACCCCAACTTCAAAGTCTAATAAAATGTAATTTTATTTGATTTCCCTTTTCTAGAAACCATACGAGCAGCTTTCTTTGAAAAAATGACATTTTCTTGGTGTAACAGTTTTAAACTTGCCCCTTATTTCTAAATGAATATTATTATGAACTGAAGAAATTACAACTAGAAGAGGGTTTGCATTTTCTTGTAACCTTCTGCTCTGTGAACACCATTTTTTTTTATGTATAAAGTGTCAGGCAGCTGCTAAGAGGAGTCCATAGTTGCTGATTGCTGGGACAAGGTTTTAGTAGTCTTTAGGTGGCTTTAAATCTGCCTATAAATCTGTGATTGCAAACAAGTCAAAGCTCTAACAATCGAATTATGGTTCATTACGACATTGGCAAAAACTGAGATGTAAAACTTGCTTTTAAATGTTTAAATTAATGTTTTTTTCTCTAATTTATCCTTTTAGGAAATCAGTTTATCGCATACTCATTTAATTGTCCACAATAACAGAAATCAATTATAGAAAACAATTATAGGTATGAACACTGCTTTAAAAAATTCTGGGTACTTTTTGAGCATTTCTATTGGTTCATTCGTTTATGATGATTTGTTGATACAATACAAAGAACAACTGCCACATTTAAGTTGCGTAAAAAAATGTACAAAAATGTATGTGCAAAAGTTTAGACATAAGGTTTTTGGTCGTCAGCGAGGTTAATATGTTACAATTTACAATTGTTATATTACAATATATTTTACATTAAACCATTTTTATAATGTTTTTGTTGTTAATGTTGATTTTCTGTTAATTTATTGATGTCCTGCTCAGGGTTGCAGTGGGACCTGAACCTAATCTTGCAAAAAAATGGTGCAGACCTCCAGGAAGTGCCATCAAACCCCCCAGGGTTCCAGTCTGAGGACCACTCGACTAAAGCAGCGGTACAAACACTCGGTCATGTTTGACATGTGGCACCTGGACACTCTGAAGCTCATTACTGAGTGGAGACAGTCTGAGATTTGTCTGTAAAAGGTTTGGCTGGTTTTGGAAGGACATTTTTTACAGTCTTTGCTCTTGAGAGTTTATGGAGGGGAATGACTGGAATGTTCCACTTCAGTTATCAAAATATGTACATCTCAGGATATTTTTACCCACTGCATCAACACCACAACTAATACTCAAAAAGGACTGATTTCAATTTCCCTTCACTGCAGTGACTCAGCAACATCACTTTTAAAAAATGTCATCATCTATCTGAGAGCAGTACTGGACATGGGCTGTGCCTCATTCTCTATAACACAGATAGATAAGCTAAAACCAACTAAAATAGAGTTTCAAAATATATAAATTATTAGATGGTTGAGATATGCCAATTTATTTTAGGTTTTAGGATGATTTTAATGTTTTAACTATGCACAATTTATTTAAACGGGTGGAACTGGAACTAGTTTCAGAGCCTGTCTAAATAATGTTACAACAAAAAACCCACACCCACAAGCAACAAATCAGACTGTTCATGTTGGGTGTTCGGACAGGTATTGTGTCCCATGACTTCTGGAAGCTAAAGAATGTTGTATTAACCTGTGGGATATGCACATGGGACCTCCTGTACCGAATGTAGATGCAATTTCTTCCAAAGTCGCTTGACTGTTCAGGTGGACAATTCTAGCCTCACTCTAATAACTGTAGATGTCTTGCCATAAGCAAAGTGGCCAAGGTTCAACCACACTGACAAGATAATACCTCACAACTTAAACAGGTGTGGGCGCTCCCAAGCCATCCCTTAAAATGACACTTTCAATTTACATGAACACTTTACAATTTACAGTAAATAATGGAGTGGCTCAGGTAATATTTCATACAGTTTTTGGCAGCCACATAAAGAGATTTGACTTGCCTGTCTTACCAGCATATGAGCAAATCTGCATGAGAATTTCCTTGCTCTTCTAGTTCTTATCTTGACCTCCACTGTTCCCCTGAAGTGCTTTTCATTCAACAGTCCACATTATCCAACACAAGCTTTAAACAGATGTTTGCAGGAGTCTATTATTATTAAATATTTTTTTTTACAATGGTTAAAAGTTTGTTTTGATCAATTTTTATCTATTTTTTATCGTTATCCAAAATTAATTAGGTAATTAGTTTCTATTAGGTAATTGATCATGTGCTTCAGGCCTGATTTTCTAATGTGCATATCTTAGCCATTGCTGCACTGATTATTTGAATTAAACTTTTTCTGTTGTATAAAAGAACATAATTGTGTATTAAAATTTGCTAAAATTATGTTTTTGCCATTTGTCGCATCTTAAGATGAATTGAAAGCTAATCCACAATTAGCCGATATCACACAGAATGTACCCACCAGGATAATGGTTCTTTGTGTCATTTAATGCTCATTGTATGTCAGGAGCATCCCTGGCAGACCTGCCAAGCACACATCTCAACGCTTTATCTCACAAGAGCGAATAAAGGCGGAATTGTTCATGAGTGACAGTGTTTCATAAAGGAGCACAAAAGATGAACTTTGGTATATCATTCCATATAATCCCATTGAAGAGGGTTCCCTTCACACGCTATTCACGCCATGACACCACAGTTATGAGATGCTATCAAAATGAACAGGTGGATATCCTATAGAGCTTAAGCTTGGGCCCCCCATTGTCATAACTGGAGGCAAGGCCCCACTGCAGTATCCATATGGCTGCGGTTCCTGCTTCCCTCCAGCTGGTGGGTACATATACATACATACATATACTGTTAAAGCAAAATGTGTGTCATGATTTAGTTTTTAAATTATAGTACAATAAATAAATAAATAAATAAATGCTGATATTGGACAAAAACCTTGTATGGCCATTTTCCTATTATTGAGGTATTTAAGTAGTGTTAATCTGACAGTTGTCCTTAACACTTGGCCAAAATTTCAATAAATATTTTTACATTGATTTTCATTGAGCCTTAAAAAGGTTTTGACAATTTGGAGATATGAGATTTTTGATCAACAGTTTTATGTAAAGAATTAGTTATTTATTCACTTATTTTCACCAAAATATGACTCTGTAATTTCACCAGGGTATTATATGTAAGTTTTAAGTTAAATAAACAACTGGGACTTTGCATTCCAATATTAAATCATTAGTTAATCACTTTTTTTCCTAAGTTGTTATCCCATTTTCTCCCCAATTTACACAGCCTACTACCCAACCCACTTATTAGGACTCCCCCTATCATTAGTGATACCCCAACACCAGGAGGGTGAAGACTAGCACATGCCTCCTCCGATACATGTGAAGTCAGATATCACCTCTTTTAGAACTGCTGTTTAGAACAGCGTTGCCGAGTAGCATCACAGCTCGCTCGGAGGAAAGCGCAGCGACTCCGTTCTGATACATCAGCTCACAGACGCCTTGTGCTGCAGACATCACCTTTTGGATTGATGGGGAATGAGCGCCATCTACCCACCCAGAGAGAGCAAGGCCAATTGTGCTCTCTCAGGTCTCCAATAGCCGATGGCAAGATACATGAACAGGATTCGAATGATCAGCTTAGCCCGCTGGACCACTCTGAGCCCCAGATATTAACTTTTAATAAACTACAAAGACATAACTACCGACTATACTTAATTTACCCCCTTAATCTCTAGACGTAATGATTTAGTTGTTAATTAATGACTCCGTTAGTTATTAAATAGACCATGCGGCTGATTGTAATGAGTCTTACAGGGTTCTATTTTCAGGCCTATGGAACTGATGTAAAGGATTGTAGTTAATGAAATATTGTCTTACATATAGAGTTTAAGGGGTTTAAGCCAGGGTTAATGCACAGCCAGCATGTGCTAACATAACTGTAACAGCTACTGCAGCAAGACACCCAGACACAAAACCCCAGCCAGTCATTTATTCAGTAAGTAGTAACACAAAACACCTGCTGGAGCCGTTGATTGAATCCAGTAGCTGTCCTATGCCTTGTTTAGAGCCAATCTGACAACACCCACCTGGTGCTCGTCCACCAAAAAAACAGTACCACGGCGCCTCCATCCTAATGCTACCCTGCACATCTGACCCACTGACTGCAGCAGCGCTATGCTACCCGTCTGACTGCTTATAGTGTGCTGCTAACAGAGAGATTAGAGAGAGATATGATGGAGGGATGAGCACTGCCCTCATGGCTCTGAAAATAAACTGCAGGGGCCAAGGCCACCCTGAACTCTACTGTTATGCTGACATCCAAACTAATGCTGATTTTCAACACTTACAGTCAAGCTACGGTACCAGTTTCTGAGACTGGTAACTCTGATAAACTTATTCTGTACAACAGAGGTAACTCTTGGTCTTCATTTCCTGAGGCGGCCCTGATGAGAGCCAGTTTCATCATAACGTTTTTGATGGTTTTTGCAACTGCACTTAAGGATACTTTCAAAGTTCTTAAATTTATTTAGTTGAGTAGTTCTTGTCAAAATATAAATTAGAACATTATTTAAATAGAGCTATTCTCTGTATACCAACTCTACCTCTTCACAACTTTACAACTGATGCTCTCAAACACATTAAGAGGCAAGAAATTCAAGTAATTAACTCTTAACAAGTTCACCACAGCTGTTAACTAAAAGCCTGAATTCCAGGTGACTCTACTTCAAAGCTGACTCAGAACATCCAAGATGTGCAAAACTGTCACCTAAGCAAGAGGTGCTACTTTAAATAATTTAATTCTATTTTTTGTTTCCAAAATGATTCCATATACTTTCCTGCATATATATGACTTTAGTATTAAACTACAATGCAGAAAAACATAATAATGAAAAAACACTGAATTTAAGGTGTTCAAACTTTTAACTGGTACTGTACCTGTAGAATCTGTGTTAATTCTACAATTCTCTACAATCCAGATCTACGAAAAATTGAATTTGTAGAACTTAAAGGCTATTAGCAATAAATCATCTCAAAATTATAACACATAAAAATATGTGATACAAAGCTTTTGTTAGACTATTTAGTCCAACCTTTTTTTTTAGAAAAAGTGTCTTATCAAACCAGTGTTTATGTCGTTAACGTTAATAAAATTACAACGTTAATTACGTAGAAACTAAATAAAACACAAAAAATATTTTTTCACTTTTCACTTTAGTGAATAAAAAATAAATTAAAATGTCAAAGACTGATGGATGGGGAAATTATCTGTAATTAATTGAATTATTGACCAGTGATGGAACATAGCCTGTTAAATGTAACAAAACTTAAAGGCTATTTTTTTATTAAACATTATCAACAAATGATCTCAAAATATGAACAAATCTAAAATAGTAAAACCATAAAAAATACCTGATACATACTTTTCGTTTGACTAAAACTAGATTAAAAATAATATAAACTTAATTACTAAATTGTGATTTTTGAAATTTTTTTTTTTTTTTTAACTATTATACATTTTAGTGAAAAGACTAGGACTAAAACTAAACTAAAATCACCTGTTAAAATGAACAGTGAAATGTAATGAATGTGTTCAGGCAGTGTTCTGGGCAGCACCAGAGTTGCCAGGTTCGTGGTTTTCCCGCCAAATTGGGCTTGTTTGAAAATCCAGTCCCTGGTGAAAATTTTGAAATTTTGAAATAAATCTTCCAGGATTTATTACAACAATAAGAAGCAGGATAACATCACAACATAAAGAAGGACAGCGTGAAAAGGAGAGCGAGAGAGAGAGGGGGAGAGAGAGAGAGAGAGAGAGAGAGAGAGAGAGAGAGAGAGAGAGAGAGAGAAAGAAAGAAATCACAATGTAACCAAAATAAAAAAAAAAATGTTAAAGAGGAGAGAAGAGAGTTCACAAGGGGCAAGAACAGAAATGAGTAAGTTAAAGTTTTTTTTTTTTTTTTAGAGATTTTATTTTTTTTTCTGCTTATTATGTTACTATTAAATGTTGACTGGGATATACAACTGTTATTAAAGAAAGTAATAAAACACCTTTGTTACAATATTGTTAATGACTGAATATACTGGATATTTGGGACCTGGCATCCCTGGTTAGTAGAGCCGGACTGCAGTAAAAACCTGTTCTCCTGAAAAACAGCACAGCTGAAGTCCCCTGCAGTGCTGCTCCTGAGAGCGGGAGAATTAAACTCAGCTAGTGTTCTCCTGAACTCACAACAACACGTCCAGAAGCTTTTCTACTCAGAGCTTCCAGAGCTAAACCAAACAAACTCCCCGTCCTGCTGCAGAGAGAGAACAGCTTTATTCAGCCTGAACTACTCATACACCACCAGTGAGTAACGTTACATCCCTCTAACTGCCTTCAGTAAACACTTACTAGCGTTATCTACAGGTTAACTCAGCTAAACAAACTCCTGTTTTTACTGAAACTAAAAAAAAAAACAAAATACCACCAACAAACAAACACACGGTGGTTGTCAGGTGACGTCACGGTGAGGTTGTGTTTGTGTTTAGCACCATGCTGTATACATTTTACAGTCAGCCTTATATTATCTTATTTTAGTTCATTTCCCTTTATAATTTAGTCTTCTAAAGTAGCTAATGCTAATGCTAACATGCAGTCAGTCTCCATACAACTGTGTGCAGTCTGCTTTCTGCTACAGTGGCCGGTTGCACCAGCTGTGAGTAAGTTAAAGTGTATGTTATTTGTAACTTAACTAAGTCTTTACTGAATTCAGATTTAAGCATTAATAAACAGAGTGGGTCTCAGGGTGGATTCCTGTGGATCTCTCCCACAGGAATAATTTGTTATTTAATTCTAAATAAATAGAAAATAACAATGTAACTAGGGCTGGGCGATATGGCTCTAAAATAATATCACGATATTTCATGGTATTTTCACTGTAACAATACTTTTGGTGATATGACAAAACACGGAATTAGAAAAATGATTTTGAATTTTATTCTTGCATGCAATATGATATGGCTTACTGAGATATTAAAAAAATATATTTGATCAGATTTGTAACAGAAGTCAATGATCTAGAATGTCATGATACTAATAATAATGCACTCCAAATATCTCCAAATATCCAGGATAAAAGAAAAATAAATGATACTGGACAGATATAATATTATATATCTCCAGTAGATATATAATGGGAAATTAAAACGATGTGAATTTTTCTTTTGCTAAAAACGGCAAAAAAGTCTAACCCTGACGTGATAATTAGGTAATTAAAGGTGGGTAATATGGTACGATATTCTTAGGGTATAATATCGTTCACGACATTCAAATTTTTGGGCGGTATTATCACGTATGATACGATATGGCACACCCCTAAATGTAGCTGAAAATCCCTGTAGAAAAGGCTTTTATTACATCTCATCCACATATTTTGACACTGGGATTCAAATATTAAGTTAAGGGGAGCTGTAGGACTGCATTTTTATAGCTTGGCTAATGCTTTTTAAAAAGCTTGGCTATTGTTAATTTTCAAAGTAGCCTAATAAAAAGATAGAAAATAAGTCTTACCTTAAAATATTGTAATCAACCAGTTTCCTGTAAAAAACTATTAATCTAAGTAACTAATTCCTCACTAGGTATACTGCAGTGTATTAGGGCTGGAACGATTAGTCTCTATAATCGACAATGTTGATCATTTAAATTTGTCGACTACAAATTTCATTGTTGACTATTTGTTAATTTTTAACAGTAGCACATTACACAAAGTGCTGGGGACAGAAACGCCATGGTAGATAGGTAAACGGCTCACTCACACAGTTCACACTCAACTTTTGGAACAGTTTGTGTTTCCGAATGTTCCCAAACACAACAGATTACATATTTATTCACTAAATATCAGTACTTTCCACGTTTAAACAATATTCAGACATTTAAATACCATCTAAATCTCATGTTCTGCTATTTCTGTTGTTTTAAGAGATAGAGAACATGGCAGAAATAATCGTTGACTAAGCGACAAATCAAAAAAATAATCATCAGAATGTCGTCACATTTCCATTCCACCTTAACAGTTTTCCTGCATTAAAACTAATTTTCTCTAGTTAAAACACGGTTCCCTTTTTTAGACTAGATTATAAATTGTTTTAAGAGTTCAAGTGTTTTAAGACATTTCTACTTAGGGTGTGCAGAAATCACAAACAGCCCATGTAAAACAGAACATGGATTACCATTTGAATGTTCTGTTCCACCTTAAAAGCGCCAAAAATAGTATCTTCAGCCTGAAGCTAGTGTTTAAGGTTGGATAGCAAAGTCATGTGAGTTATTTATGTCAGGAAAAGTGTGTTTAAAGTGCATTTTTAAGAAAGCTAAGTAGATGGCAAGCTACGAAATATTGTAGCTTGAGACGCTTGTGTACCTTAACTAGCCAACTGGACAATAATGATCCAGCAGGCAGGTAAATGAGAGGAATGATTATTAACATTGATTGGTATGATTCACTTTAGGGAGCTTTGAAATCATATCACAATATTCTTTCAGGCATAGATACTGCATTGTTTTTGTAGTATTTAACATTATACATAACAAGAATATTTAAATTTTTTGACCCCATTCTTAATTCTTAATTGGGGAGTTCAGATATCAATATTAAGAAAGTTATTATACCAGATGGTTATGCATACCCTGCCTGATGTCTGAGACACCATAGTTTCGTGAAGATTTTAGGTCTGTTTAAAAACAGTAAATGGTATAAATGCTACACTAAATATGTGACTGAATTTTGTACTTTACTTTGTAATAAATGAAACATGATAATAGTAACATTTCTCACAGTTTTATTATATTGTTTATTATCAGAGATGACAATCAAACTCCTCTGGACATCAGGATGCTGTGGAAGCCCACTGAACTGTTTACACTGGAAAGAACTACTTTTCAACAGACCAGAGTCTTTCTTATTACACCATTTCACTGAATTACTGAAGGTAAGGTTATTGTACGTTTTATTTTTCAGTATTTTACCCATATTGTCTCTTCACTGCACACAAATTTAAATGTTTGAGCCCATATATATAAAGAAAAAAGACACTTCAGAATAATATACTATTACAATAAAAGTCATTTTAGATGGCTGGACTGAGACAGTGTTAACAATAAAAATGATAAACAATGCTAACTTTAAATCAGCAATGATCTGTTGATCACTGATTCAGATCATGATTAAACATATTCATTTACAGACAGACAAATGTGACTCATCAGTTGACTTTTTTAACTTTAGGAAATACATAAGGAATATAATTTTTAAGCTGACATGACCTTTTAGTACTTTAGACAATTAGTACTTTTATACATCTTTTATCTGAGAATTTATCCTTTAGTAGATCTTAAGAGAACACTTATTAAAAATATAAATAAAATCTAAATGTTTCTTTGCTGGGATGCATTTCTAATGTAAAAGGATTCTTTATATTCTTCATTTATAACAAAAAACTGAAACTTTAAAGAACCATACATTAAAATGAAGTTCTTATGAAAGGCAGGATATAATTCAGATCATAGTAATAAACATTTCTTCTAATATCATACAAAAATGTTATTGGCAGATTTCTTCACTGGTTTCAACAAGCCACAAGTTTGAAATCAATAAAGTGTAATAAAACTGCAGCATACATACATAATAATTGTTGCTAATAATTATGACCTCTGTTAGTATTTAAAAAACATGTTTTTAAATGTTGTGGCAGATCAGATGCGACTCGCACAAAGCAACAAAATTAGTGTAACAACTATTGTTATTCTTCATTGTCCTGAAGCACATACTGGTCCCCAGCTATTCACATGTACAGAGTCATGCGTGTAAGACCACATTATAATGCAAATTAAAGCACATTCATACATACATTCCATAAATGGAAACACTGTGGCTGTATACAGTAACGAGTAGCGTCCACGTTGAGGCTACCCGAGCTTACTGTCATAATCGCCTTTGCGTCCGTAAATATGGATCTTCTACTAAGATGTTTGTTTGATCTGATAAATCGGATCAACCTTTAGCTGAGCCGTGGCTCAGTATTAGTGATATATTAGGCTAATAGAAACGGCTTTACCATTCAAGTCCTAATGATACATGTTCCATATCATTGGCTATATTTTGGGATTTACGACAAGGTCTTTATAAAGACAGGAAAGTATACCTTTCAGTGGTGGGGTCTTGGGTTCAAGTCCCTATCTGAGTTTCTGCATGGGTTTCCTCTAGGAAATCCAGCTCTAATCCAGTCCTAAGTGGTTCTTGAGTATGGGTCTCTAGTACTTTATACATGTCTGGTGCTTTTACATCTCCTTTTTGGTATGAAACTTCTGGCTTTTTAGTCTTGTGAATTAAAATTTTAGATGCCTCAGAATGATGCAGACCAAAAGAATCATGGTTTGGTTCATTTACAAAAAAAAAAAAAAAAGACTTTTTTTTTTTTTTTTAGATGGTTCAAACTTTTGCACCAATAACAGGAGGTTGCAGCAGGCTTTCAATACCCATTGAACAATAGAAAAAGAAAAACATCCTAAGTGGTTCTTGGTGTGAATGGAATGTTTTACGGAAACTAAAAGTGGTTTATAACTTTTACAGGTATTGTATTTGGTGTAGGACCTTTTAAACAATTTGAGGGTTCTTCAATTTTCCAAGGGTGCTTTCTAGACATGTATAGTAATGCAGGAGAACTACTTCAGTACTGTACTTAGAAAGTAAAATGCTATATCTGTATTTACTGGAGTATTATGTTTTCTCCTACTTCCACTTTAACTTCACTATATATTTTCCATGAGTTTAATACTTTTACTGTGATACATAGTTTGTGGTTTTAATTATAAAAAAATGTTAGTAATGATTCTAAACCCACATTATCACTAAAACCAGACCAGAAGATGCACTGTGCACTGTCAGCGGGTTTAATGAAGCTCCTCACCATTGAGTAAATCAAGAGATCAAGCTGATCTTATAAAAAAGACCTCACTGCTTCCGTTCTGCTTTTCACTTTAAGAACTTTCCACTGCTTTCTGTAATACTACTCTAATAACACATTGTACATATTGTACATTTACTTCCGGTACTTCAGTAGCACAGTTCATAATAAACTTCTTGCAATACTTAAGTACAAAAACCTTTTATATTTTTAAAGAAAACATTTCAACTTCTACTGAAGTCACTGCTTTTGCATCATTGCTCCAGAGAGTTCTAACTGGCACCTTTTTAATGTTGTGTAAAGCCTGAGTCAAGACCCTTGAAGACCCTGTCAGAGTGCAGCTTGCCTTCTTATAGATGACTGATGGGACAGTGGGGCCAACCATTCAACATGCTTGACATGAAATATTCAGAGAACAATCGCTCGACACTCGCCCAGAGCAGACTGGCTCCAGAGTATACCCTGTTTACTGAACCTCAGAAACATCACCGATATAAACGCTCTTACACAGTGTTAGACTGAACTGACTCACTTACAATCTATAGATTTAATTATCGTACTTCAGAAGCTTTAGACTTATTTCAGACTCATACAACATGGCTATGACTTGTACATGGACTCAAGCCCTAGAGACTTAAGATTTGACTCAGACTTGCACCACAGAGTCTTCAGAGGCTCCAAATTTGATTCTTGAGACAGTTAGACAAGCACTTCAAAAACTCAAGTCTTTTAATTCAGACTGGCACCCTACAGACTTAGGTAGTTTTTTGTTTTTTTAAAAACCTTATCCTAGACACCTAAAACTTGACTCAGACTTACATCTCAGAGATTTAAGATTCAGACTCATGTTGCACAGACTTCAATTCATTTCAATTCCGACTCATACCCCACATACTTGACTATGGCAAGATTTAAGACTTGTCTCGGACTCACACCCCAGAGATTCCAGAATCAGACTTACACTGCTAAAACTAAGAGGAGCAGATTAAGAAAAAACTTATTCTCAGAGACTTAAAATTAGATTCAGACTAAAGTCACATTCCATAGATTCAAGTCTCTCAATTCAGATTCATACCCCACCAATTTGACTAGAATCAATTAGACTTAAGACTCGACTCAGACTCAGATTTAACAATCAGACAAACACTCCAGAGACTCAAGACTCTTTATTCTCTTAATTTAGACTGGCACTACAAGCTGGCACTCAAAGACATGAGAAGGATTTACCTAAACCCAGACACATAACAATTGACTCAGACTCAGACTGAGAGAAGTAAGTTTCAGATTTAACATTTAAGACATTGCACAGACTTCAAATTCAGTGTAGACTTGCACCCCACAGACATGACTAGAATTTACATCCAAAGATTTAAGATTTAACTTTGAGTCATACTATAGATATTCAACTCAGAGATACCCAGAGAACTAATACTTGACTCAGACTCAAGATTTAGACTCATAGTTAGGGGACTCCTAACTCTTTGTTTGCATTCCTGTAAAACCTGACTCAGATGTAAGGCTTTCTGGATATGAGCGTTAGTCATATGTTTTAAATGGTGAAATGCCTGAAATGAAATGGTGGTGCCTAGGGCTGCCACGATTAGTCGACTAGTCACGATTATGTCGACTATTAAAATAGTCGACGACTAATTTAATAGTCGATTAGTCGTTTTTTTTTTTTTTCTTTGTTTTTCTCTCCAAACTGCTGCGACTGCCTTTCTGTCCTGGACGCACATGCGCAGTAGTGGAAACCGGGGTAGGTAGTGGACGACATCTCAGGACATTATACAGACAGGCTCTGGTTTCATGGCTACCCCGCTACAGAACTCAAAAGTGTGGGATCACCAAGAAAATAAAAGTGAAACGCGTGCAATGCAATATCTGCAATGAAGAACTTGCCTTCCTCGGCAGCACAACCGCGATGCACGAGCACCTGAAAAGGAGGCATGTTGTGGCTGATTAAATGACGAAGAAGCTAAATTGCTATTTAGCTGCTAAAATTAGCGTAAACAGAGCGTTAACTTAGTACTTAACTTACTCATCTTGATAGCTTTAAAACAGAGGTCACTAATAGGCGGACCGCGATCCGGATCCGGACCCAGACGTTGTCACAAATGCCGTCCCAAACCGATAAACTACAGAGAAGGATTTCATTCTGACAGTGGCTTCTGTTCTCTTTTCGGTGCAGTAAACTCACAGATCAGTCATGTGTGGTGTAAAATCATCAAACGCTCTCCTCTGCCAATCAGATCTGTGCAGACCGCTGCCCTGTGTACGGTAATGTACACAATATCTGGACAGAGAGGCATTTTTTATTAATATACTTTTTTTTCATAATAGTTCAAACAACCTCACGGTTGAGATGTTTCATAAATGCCAGTGCCTTATCCTTATTTTACACAGTTGTTTACACTTTATGCTAAACAGTAAAATAATTGTCTGTTACAACAAGCTGCATATTTCATTAAAGGTTTAATGAACTATGATTTTAATTGTTTTTATTTTTAGTTAGCATATAGCTGAAATCTAATGTTGGTTGTATAATAGCAGCTGCATTCTATTGTGATAAACTGTGTTTTATATTCAATTAACGTATGATCCGATTAGTCGACTAATCATAAAAAATAATCGGTGATTAGTCGACTATAAAAATAATCGTTTGTGGCAGCCCTATATGTGCCAGACAGTAAAATCCGATCTCAGCTGGCCACACTAGTGGCTCTTTAGAAATGGAATGGAGCCAAAGCATATAGAGCTTCAATCCGGTCCTACACGTGTTCATGCAGGTTAATCTACGGCTCTTACAACATCTTACAGAACTGTGATGCGCCAACTGTGATAATACTCAAAAGAGCAGGAGGTCACCAATGACAATGCGGTGCATTTAGGCGGACGACTTCAGCGTGAAGCCTTTCGCTTTCATAACGGGGTGTACACTATATTGTGCCACCAAAAGCTCCAGATGGTTGGGTTGCTGCCGCTGAGGCTCCGGGAGCGGCCCGGGTGACGGCTTTCCGTTGCCGTACAAAGCAGCCCTACTTCTTCATGCATATTCATGCAGGCAAGACGCTTGTTGGGAGTGACGACTACCTCTCTTCATTTGAATATTCATATTGAGCCGGGCCCGGGAAAAGGGGTGACGTCTGTGTGTCTCATGAATATTCATGAGAAACTGCCCAAAGGTTTAGGACGCACAGTAAACGAATTTCATGGTGCATCTGGGAAGGACACACCCCCCTAAAGTAAAGAAAAAAAACACAACAACTAATAATAATAATGAGGAGGATTGTCAGAGATCGGGATTTTTTCTGGATGAGTGCAGCAGATGCTGCTCTTTTGTGGAGTCCTCCAGTGTGTGGACATGCTTGACCAAGAGGATTATGACGAGTTATAATGAAGTGCTTATTAGGGATTTATAAAACAATAGCGAATTTAAAAGCATCATGTCACGGCTGATTAGAAAGCTCTTAAAGGGTTAAATGGGGGGGATGTGGGGCCTAAAAAACTACTGTAATAATAACCCTTTGTTTTACTGCCTATTAAACAATAATAAAGAGAAACATACTGTATAAACCCAGTGAACCTTTAGAACAGCATCATTAATAAGGTCAATTTGTTCTAGATATGCTAAAACAAAACTTCCCGTTATTAAAAAATAAAGGTTCTACCAGAGGACAGAGATTATTCATAGTATCAAAAAGACACTGTTTTTTTGTTAAAAACCTTTAACTTCTTGATCAACCTTGTGATAGAGCACATTTGAATCACTGTATCTTAGTGGTGTTGAGTTTAACTCAAATGAATTGGGCCATCTCTACCAATCGACAGAATTATGTAACTTTATACAACATACAACATACATACCATATACCATATACCGTATTTGCACTACTGTTATTTACCATTTTTACTGTCATTCCATCTCAATCACCATCAATATTGCACTATTGTCTTACGTATGTTTATTGTGTCTTGCTGTATTGAACATATAGTGTCTCCCACTCTTTTATATTATAATTATATATCTATTTTTACTTATTTACTTATATTTATATATCTATTCCTCCCCCACACCACTGCAGCTTGTTTCTGTCTCATGTATGTCTATTTGTGTCCCTGCTGTATTGTACACATAGTGTCTCCCATTCTTTCTTTTATTATATCTATTATCTGTACTTGCTGTAAAATTGGGAAGGAGAGTAACGTAATTTCAATTCTCTGTATGTCCTGTACATATGCAGTATTGACAATAAATCTACTTGACTTGACTTGACTTGACTTGACTTGACTTGATTTTATTACATACTTTAATTATTATTTTGTGGTTAGTGTTATAATTATGCGTTGTGTTATTTCAAACTGCGTGTAGAGATGTATAGTACAAAAACTGGGGTAAAGAATAAAAAAACCCAAATCATTTTTATTATTGCCCTAAACAAATAATAAAAAAAAAATCCTTGATGAGGATATTAAATATGTTAAATTCTCAAATACAATCTCCAGTGTCAGAGCAAAGCATTGGTAAAAATGAGGTCCTTAAAAATTAGGTCACAAAAACAAAGGATTAATTCAGAATCATTCAGCCCCAGGAGAATTTGTGGTATGCCTCTGATCTTAACATAAGCACATTTTGGGATGCCAGCATTATCATATTTTGGCAAGGGGCACATTACAAATTCAGAAACCTAATTCAGGTCCTAATACATGCCAGATAAACGCCAAAAAACCTGGAGGAACAAAAAAATAGGTCACGAAATTGCAAAAAACAAGGCTTAGCGTGTTAATCTAACAATTCATAATGTGGCATATAAGCATTTTGTACAACACTGTGTAAAAAGTGGGGCTCATGCTAAAAACAAGGTGCAGGTGATTTAAAACACTTCAGAAGGCACTTAAATACAAATCTGTAAATCTAGCCTGCTGCAACTCTTCTCTAGACCTGTGAAGAGTTAATGCTGGCAGGAAGTACAGGAAGCGCACCAGGCACCCCCCCCCCCCCCTCATTTTTCCAGGGTGCTCTGTCATAGTAATGGCTCACATACCTCCAGGACATGATGTCAAAGCTTATTGAGTGTTCACCGAAATCAGCTCTCCTATACAGCAGTACTTTAAAGAATGCCATTGTTTGGGGCAGGGTTATATTGGTTCACTGTCTCGGCCCAGTAACCTGAAAAATAGGAAGAAATTGCTTAAATAAGCAGCTTCAGAAGACCAACATTCCAGACCTGTTTCTAAGACTGTATGCTGACCTGATCTCACAAAGATAGTTTGACTTAGTCAACTTAAGTGATCCCAAATTTGTGTAGTGTTTAAGTTATTTTAAATTTATTAATTCAAGAAATCGTTTTTGGTCTCCATCAGAAATCATATCCATCGCTGCTAATAATTATTAAGGAGAAGATTAGTCAAGTTATGTCAGATAAATATTTGGTGGTATATTTAGATGCAGCACTATGCTGGAGTAGTCATATGTACTTTGTTGGTAAAAAGACACAGCAATCGATTTACTTTCTTCGAATATTGAGATCATATAGTGCATACAATAGGATTTTAATGTTGTTTTATATTTCAGTGATTAAAAGTGTGTGTGAATACTGCTTGGCTATATGGTTTACTGCTTTTTCAGTGAAGTTGTTGACTAGGCTGTTTAGACTGATACAAATTTGATCTAGAATCACTTTAAGGCAGCTTGTAGGAAAGGAATGGAAAGTCTAGCAAGGAGCATATTGTCTGATCCAGCCATGTGTTATATGAAGAAAATGTTCTTTTACCTTCAAACAGGTTATATAAAGTACCAAAGATAAGATTGAACAGGCTGAGATACTCCCTTATTCTACAGTCAGTTATTCTGCTCAACCAGTGGTGTCTGTCCATGCAAAAAACACATGTGGCCCTATCATACACCCTGTGCAAGGTGCGTCACAATGCTCTTTGCTATCTTACATCATTAAAATAACTTCAGAGTTTAGGAATAAATCTACACTAATGGGCGTGGTGGTCAGGAAGTGAGAAGTGAGTAAAATTTTTGCGTGTTTCTATTTTGGCGGTGGAAAACACCGAGGTACGCCGCTGACTGATTAAAACCATGACAACAGTCAGTCGTCAGAGTCCATTCCTATAGGTACAGGTACACCCGCACCTGTTTAACACACTCACACACACACAGACCGCACTGCAGAGCACAGACCTGACTTTTAAAGTCCTCTGCTGAGACACACAAAGCATTGCACAGTTAAGATACGAATGTGCCCAAGTAAAAGTGCACCTGCCTCTTAAAGGGAATAACAAGTGACGCACTGAAATCATGATCAATTAAGATAATTAGTACATGCCTTCTGCGTGTCTCCAGTCACGCAAGGCATATGTTTGGCACCCTTACAATACCAAAGACACAAAAACACGCTCTAAATCCAACTGTGTGATGTGCAGTTGATCGGTGCGCTATGTATCCTTAAAATAGGGCACATGATGTCAATGTTTAATTTGGGTGTGAGTGTATATTTTTGGTTTGTTTGTCTGAATAATGTGATGTGAATATAATTGATGACACTTTACTTGTAATAGAGCTCTTGTGGTGGCTCTTGTCAGTAGAACTGTTAGATTTTACAGTATAGACTGGGCTTATAATTATCACGAAGATGAAATTCACATTAACATTTAGAGATTACAGTATCTTTGCATTCTTGAGGGATTTTGTAAATTACATGTGAGCTCATATGGGAAGGTAGCATGAGGGGGAGGACTACACACTGATGTTAATTGAGTGACTTGGGCAAAAGACATATCTAACATACAAATAGATGGCCCCTGGAGGCATTGGGAAATTGCACTGCTTAAATATAAGCCTCACCCTAAATATCATCATACTATATATAAGAACCACTGCAGTCAGTATAACTCAACTGAATCAATTCACCTTAACTCAAAATGTGCTGAAAGGTTGGTCTTACAAAAAATAACTAAAGTTAGTTTGACTTAAGTATTCCCACATTTCTGTAGTATTTAGGATAGTTACTTAATTAATTCAATAAGTAGGACAATTAAATATTGCAGTGTAGACTGCATGGGGTTGTGACTGTCAGGAAGATAGAACTTGCAGCAACACCTGAAGATTATCTCTGCATTCTTAAGGGGTCTGTGAGTGTAACCTGTAACTGTGACACACTGTTTTTAGTTTGTTTTACTTAACTCTGCTTTAAGCAATCCTTCAGTGGGGAGTTCCAAAGAAACCCTTTTAAAATTGTAAACAGCCTCCACTTATTAATCGTTTTTCCAAGAACTGAACTCCTAGACAAAAAAAAAAAAATTCAAGGAAGCTGATCTGGGATCAGGTTGTTGGTATTGCTGGTATTAGTTAACTGGGTTTAAATACCAACTACTTAGAAAAAAAATTCAAGACTGATCTCAGATAAAAGAGCATGAAAACAGGCCATAAACTCACCCAAAGCTCCTGTGGAGCTCCTCCACTGGCCGAGGTGCTGTAAGAGGCCTCCAGGTCTGTTTGCCTTCACTGACTTCAAGTCAGTCTAAAACAGATCCAATCACTAACAGGGCAAACTAATCCACAATTTTGATCCACAGTCTCGGCCCAGTAACCTGAAACATAGGGAGAAATGTCTTAAATAATTAAATAATTCCTCATGCTGGCTGCCAACCTCATCTCACAAAGAATTTGGAGGAATTCTGACAAGCAAATCGCAAAGCAGCTCAAGTTGGATTTATGAGAAAAAACATTTGACGTTTGTATTTGTTCTTAAACTCTTCAAAATAAGTGTGCCAAGCAGCGTTCTTTGGACAGAATGGCTTTAAAACTTTTTTAGATTATTTATATTTACCTCTGTAAATCTGTAGATTTGGTCACACTTTACTGTAAGATGCCTACATAAGCACTACATAAGCACTTTCTGTAATAACTACATACCACAGTACTGTACTTTACTTTCAGTACTTCAATACTACATTTTACCATAAACTACTTGCAATACTTTAGTACAAAATACGTTAGTTAAATGTTAAATACGTTAGTAGTTAACTTAAGTGTGGAGCTGAAAGAACACTTCTAATTAATCAGCGATTATGTATGAGTTGACATAACAAGTATCTCCACTGAGAGAATTTGGTGAGCTGAACATTCTCTGGGGTGAAATGACATAGCAGGAATAAATAGATCAACTGACTTTGTAGCCTTTTGTATTTTTTCTTTCTTGCTTATGTTGTGACACTGCTAACTAAACCAGAAATTGAAGTCAGAAATTCAGATGTTTAGCTGTTATGAAGCACTTTAGTTCGTGTTACCAATGATTCTTCACATTCATCAATCGGGAAAGATTACTAAGTCAACCACAGTTGCCATTTGTTTTAAACAAAGTTTAAATTTGACTTCTGGCCTTTAACCCATCTGTGTCATGGACACACACACACACACATAGTGGTGAGCAAACAGACAGTGGACAGTGAGCACACATGGGCATCCTCTGCAGAGTAGAAATGAAGTAAAGGGCTTTGCACAGGCGGGTCCATCAGTGACTGATTACTGAATCACTGAGCAAAAACTCAGTTAATTTACAAAACAGTTCCTTATGGAATCAACAATGGCTTTGGTGTTACTCAATGAAGTCTTTGTTGAGCCTTTATCTATAGTTGACATTACTCAAACAGCAGTCTTTAAATCTGCACCTCAAATTCAGTATTAAGTGATGGACTTCTTCTAATTCTGGTAGGGGTGACAACAAGCAACCTGCTAACTATTGTCTCAACTGTTCTCTTTAACTTACAGCATTAATTCGATTTTTTTTACCTAGACAGAAATGACTACTCTAGAATTCACTCTCAGCGCCAGTGAAAAGGTCAGCTTATTCTTACAGCCTACAACATTTGCCTACAGCCTACAAGGCCTTGCAGCTGTACAGTAATATCTATTATATGTGAACACATACAGTAGCCTGAGGAAAATGACTACACACTGATCATGATTTAGTGAGCGAGAAGAAGGCACATCCCCTGTATGCAAATAAATGGTCCAGGGAGACAATGGGAGTTAGTTTGGCTTAGTCATCTTACATGTTGTAATTTCTGTAGTATTTAAAGTATGTTAACTTTAATTAAACTTTTAATTAATTCAATAAGTAGGACAATTAAATTTTACAGTGTAGACTGCATGGGGTTGTGACTGTCATGAAGATGGAATTCAGAACAACATCCTGAAGATTATCTCTGCATTCTTGAGGGTCTGTGACTGTAACCTGTAACTGTGACACACTGTTTTTTTGTTTTTACTTCACTCTGCTTTAAGCAATCTTTCAATTGTGAGTTCCAAAGAAAAGTGTTGACTTATTTCACATTTTTCCAAGAACTGAACCTCTAGACAAAAAAAAAAAGCCCTGTAGCTGATCTGGGATCAGCTAGTTGGTGTTGTTTGTATTAGTTAACTGGATTTAAAAACCAGCGATTTCAAAGAAACCTCAAACCTGATCTCAGATAAAGGAGCATAAAAACAGGCCATAAACTCACCCAAAGCTCCTGTGGAGCTCCTCCACTGGCCGAGGTGCTGCAAGAGGCCTCCAGGTCTGTTTGCCTTCATTGACTTCAGGTCAGTCTAAAACAGAACCAATCACTAACAGGACAACTATTTTGGGGTCAAGACCGCACAGCTCGCTAATCTGCTGGTATGAGTGACTTCATCAGTCAAGAAGGTGGCGGTGCGAAAGAGTGTCGAACACATATCATTAAGCAGGCTTAAATAAACCCATGGTGGGAATATGAAATACCCTCAGCCTCTTACGGGGATTTGCGGAGCGCTGTGTAAATGTTTTCTTTTCGAGAAGTCACGCTCCAGGGCTAAATGCTTTCAGCGAAGAGCAATTGCTGTAAACCACAAAAAAAAGATACTTGAGTTTTCATGGTGAAAAAAAGCCTGACTTTTATTATCGTAACAATATCAAGATTGGAGAAATTAAAGGATGAAAAAGAGTTGCTTTGTTTACACCAACATCGTAACGACATTATAAATGATGTTCAGCTTTCAGCCAAAAAGCATGACATGAAAGTTCAGAGCTCCGTCTTGTGTCGAGCCGTGTTCCAGAGCTGTTTGTTCAATGCAATTTCGAGTTAATTGCTTTCTGAAGAACACAAAGGGCCGCAGTGTTCCCCTATGGCTGTCACCATTCACCATGCATTAAGTCCGTCCAGCTACTGGCAAGACTCTGTTTTATTTATCTTATATGTATTTGCATAAATGATTGCTCGATGGCGGCCAGAAACGGCTCAGCCAGCTTCTTGTGTAGCGATTTAACCTCCCCTTGTTGTGGAGCACTCGATTGCCGACTGACCCAGTAATTGCACGTGCTAACACATGTTGGAATTATAGAGTCTACACGCGGTTCTACAACACGCGTGGCAGCAGTTCAAGAGGCTCCAGATTAATGCTTCTATCATCGAGGTCGCCTGTCGCTGGAAAGAGACTCTCTGTTATACGTTATGTACATCATTTGCAGCTTGGATTAGTAAATTAAAAAAAGTCAGAAGAAACAAATAACAGACTGGCATCCAAATACTTTGAAAACTTAAAAAACAAAGTTTTTTTTAATGTTTCTTTCCTTATTATGGCGTGGTGATGATATGGGAGTTCTTTCAGATTTGAAAGATTGCATTACATTTATTTAGAGAAGTTTCCAGTGTTTTCTATTGTAAAAACATTGTGGTTCTTGTTTCTTACTGAAGGAAAAATGGTGTACAATGGGTTCTTTGAGTGATCTTGTAGAGGAAAGAAACATACACGGGTCTATAAAAAAAAAACTACTAAAGGTTAAGTTCAAGAGTTCAGTTACACTTTATTTAAAAGTTATCTACATTGAATTTCAAACCACATTTATAAGCATTGCATAATGTATTTAGAAAGCAACATTTGGATATTTATGACAAGCTTATGCTCTGTCATAACATGACGTAAGTTCTGTTAAGGATTTGAAAGGCCTTCAACTAAAAAAATGACACATTTTCCATTCAACACCTTTATTAAGCAGAATTCAGTATACACGTTGTGTATTGAAATGCTTATGAATGCTTATAGATGTGTTATGAAGCCCCTATGGAGGTGCCCATCAAATAATGTGTTAACATGAGTTTTAAATAGAACTCAAATTCTTTGCCAAAAAGGCTTAATTGGGTCTGTAACTGTTTAATAAGGGTTCTTTAATATAATTCTGTATTTCATGTATTTAAAAGTATGTATGATTCTATAAAGAACCATAACTGAAAAAGAGATTTGTGGAGTTTCTTTAAACCCATAAAGTCACATTTGCAAACAGGAATCTTTAATTAACTATTCATTAATGCGTTAATAATATGATGTGTTAATAAGATGACTCCAATGGCATCACTAAAAGATGCTTTTATACAGAGTTATAGTTTTTTTTCCTAAGATTTAAACTAATATCAAGGTTGTGGGCAAAATCCTCTAATGTCCTATGTAGTGAGCTTGAGCTTTTGAACTGCTGCTGATGCAGCATTGCTGAGAAGCATCACAGTGCACTCGGTCGGAAGAAAAGCGCAGTGACTAGGTTCTGATACATTAGCTCACAGATGCCTTGTGCTGATTGTCATTAACCTTTGGAGTGATGAGGGGGAAGAGCACCATCTAACTTCCCAGAGAGAGAAATGCCAATTGTGCGCTCTCAGAGCTCCGGCAGCTGATGGCAAGCTATATGACCTGGATTCGAATCAGCAATCTCCCGATCATAGCGGCGGCACCTTAGTCTGCTGGACCACCCGGAGCCCATTCCAGAGCCACAATGCTTGTCCACATACTTTTGAGCTGCATGGGAAGGAATATTGCAGGAAAACGTTTTGGAACATCTACATCTGGCCACTTTCGTTACTCCCTACTTCTGTGTAGTTCAAAGAATATTGCCCATGTCTTTCAAAATTGTAATCTTTCATTGTCCCTGATGACTTTCATCTTTCCTCTTAATAGCATTTCAGTGTTCCTGACACTTCTTTCTCCACGCAACCACATATATTTTTGGATGATAAGTGTAATAAGAATTTGAACAAACCAATGGCATGCAAGAATGAAATGCTGCATTTAAACTATGTGTAATGTAATTAATCTGGCAGCGTGAGTGGTCGTAGTAGGTGTAGTGTTTGGACTCTCCCATAGGACCAGGCTGTCCTCTGTAATTGCACGCTTTCACTGTTTTCAATGTGTTTGTCAACGCTGGAGTAAGACACAAAGCTGGGGGCTCGGGGTCTGACGCATATTGATGGACACAATCAAGAGATGCGCAGAGGGGCCCCTGAGGCCCCCCTGCTGGGATGGAACAGTGGGGCCCCAGTGTGCGTGTACTGCGTGAGCAGGCACCAGCACACTGGCCCAGTGTCTCTCTCAGTAGCCGGGTTCATCTCGGAGTGTTTGGAGAGGCTTAAGGCTGTCCATCAGGCCTTAAAGTCCGGCCCAGCAGGCAGGACAAGGGCCATTCAGAGCGTACACTGACCCACCAATCCATCCTCACTACCAGCGCCTCAATGGAGCGCCTCTCAATGACCGCCGTGGACGACTGCCAACAAGTGGGCTTTCAGCACTACAAAAATGATCTTATCAAGGATCAACAGCTTCGCTAATGTTGTTAGAACCATATCAGAGGAGGCTAATTACTTACTTACAGTTCTATCAACAGACAAGATTACCGACTTTTTCTTTTTTGAGTCCTACAATTATACAACTTGATTCTGACAATAAATATGGCTTATGATTCATACCAGCACTATTAGGAATATTTGGAGTATTTGAATGTTGTTCGATTGAGCAGGCATAAAAAACATTAATCGCACTTGGGTGCGGTTCAAAACAATCTCTGGAGAGGTTTGCTTGCGGTGAGATTGTGATCTAGTCTCAATCCAACCCAACTATCAAATACTCCTTTTATTGAGTTAAATTGCTTATATGGCCCAATTTAATTTGATATTTTAGCCAGATAACGATAATTATCATAGCTATAAACAAACGCTGTCCCCGCTGCTCCATGTATTTTATACAACGGACACCGTATGTGCAGGGCTCACTGCTTGCAGCCGCGTGACTGTTGCATGTGTCGTTTAAATACCAGCTGCGCTTGCGAATATATTTTTGCCGATAGGTGTGGTGGTCTGGAATTGAGGTGTGGCATATTTCTGCCATATTGCTTGCAATTTTAATCTTGGCAATGGAAAACACTGTGCCACTGACTGAAAGCAGTCTAGGCAGATGTCAACAGTCAGAAGTTCATTGCTATTGATTACATGGTACATTCAACACAATTAGGTTGATTCCTGGAAGCGGAGGTGTGCAAAGATTGAATTAAATTAAATTAGGGTACCCCACTCATTGACCTCACACTATCTTGGCAGTGAACTGTCACAGACGTTTGCACCCTGCTTGAAAGAGCAATCAGTTTCCTTTGCAGAGAAATGTTGGACAGGTCCAGGTAGCTGCACTATTATAATAGCAATCCGCCGGAGTGCGAAGTCAGAGCAATATGGCTCTTAAAGGGAATGGCAAGTGAAAAATATATTGGTTTATTGCACGTTACGTCCAAAACACACTCATGATTAATTTGGATAATTAGTAGTACATGCCTTTTGTGCGTTTCAAAAACTGCAAGATATGTTTTTCCTATTGTTACGATAGCAAAGACACACTGATGCCCCTAAAGAAAGCTGCAAATCACAATTGACAGCTCACCCAAAGATGGCTAAAACAAGGCCCTTAGTCTGAAACAGCTCATGGTTAGTACACATTATTGAGATGCATGGATGATTGGATACAGGAGTTTTGTCTCAGTGTGTTGATCAGGTTAGAGCCTGCCTAACAAGAGCATGATAGGAACCGCTGCAGACGTGTGTCACCTTAGGAAAATAAATCAGGTTCTCGAACCCTCGCTTCCAATTACGTGGCCAGAAAAGTGTTTTTCTTTCTCTGTGCCCTCTAATCAGAGAGGGAGCGGACAGGCCACAGCTGGGGCAGCGACATAAAGGGAATAGTTCAGACTGGAAGCAGGTGAAAACCATCTCTCGACTTTCTCATGACAAAAGTTAACGACGGAAAACTGAAAAAACAAGCTACTTTATTATTTCCTCTTCCACGAATGAAATCCTGCTTCCCCATATTTGTATAATTCATGTGCCTGGAGTGAACATGACAAACACACGCACACACACACACACACACACACACACACTCAGCTCTAAAAATACGAACACCAGATGACAGAGGCCGACTGACTGACAGAAACTGACTCAGGTGTTTCATTTTGGTTCTGATGGTTTAATTTTGGAAGTCTGCAGTGCTTCTAACATGCGTGTACTTGTTCATTTCCCCTGCTTCTCACTTACTTCTGCCTGCAAATGGTAAAATTACACCACATGCTAAATGTCTGTAGTTGATTTACATGATGTTATTTATAATATTAACTCATCATCAAACAAATAGTTGCACAGAAAAAAAAAATGTCGGATTGCAATGCTATCTGTAAGGAAGATAAAAGTTACGAGGAAGAATAAATGATAAAACGTGCACTGATATATGGGCAAAATGTATCGAGCTGCACATATAAAAGTAGTGTGTAACACATGTGTACAAGTTCAGGTTGCCTTTGATCTTCAGTACAGGTATTTGGCAGTCCAACGTTATGGTAATGAGGTCTTGACTTGCACCTAGTGGTATATTTTACTATTCCTGAACACAATGTGCTATTCTAGTAGGACAATGCTCATCCACATACTGCTTCCATCACAGGAGCTTGCCTTAAAGACACAGATACAATGCCATGGCCAGTCCCATCACCAAATCTATCTCCAATTGAAAATGTGAGAGATACTAATTCATGCACAGCACCACCTCTAACACAAAATCTGCAGGAACTGCCTGAATATTTGAGCCACATGTGATGGATTATCACAGGACACTATTAGAAACTTCTATAACCCAAAGACGCAAAGATGTCTGGCACGTTGTGTTACACACTACTTCTGTATGTGTAGCTCAATAAATATGAACAAGAGTTCATATTCTAGAGTTCAGTCTAATTTTAACAATTTATTGTTCCTGGTAACTATCATCTTCCTTCTGAATAGAATTGACATGTCATCATCTAACACTTCATCATTTTATGATGATGAGTGTATACTCACACATACACAGAGTATTGTTAGGGAACACATTTCTCTATAGAGAGTACACTATATTGACAACGTATCTGCACGCCTGTATTGTGATTGGTTTGGATGGAGCTGCTCGGCCATGGAAACTCATTCCATGAATCTCTGTACTTTTTACTTCTCTTAAGCTAAGCTGTAAAGTTGGTGAACTCTGTGCACTATGCTCCTCAGCATCTGCTGACCCCGCTCTGTTATTTTACACTGACAGAGCACAGAGTCGCTGTCGTTCCCAGTCTCTTTCACTGTGTTATAATATCACTGACAGTTGGCTGTGGAATATTTAGTAGTGAGTAGTAAAATGTCATGACTGGACTTGTTGCACAGGTGCTGCATCCTATCACTGTACCACAGTGCTGGAGTTCACTGAGCTCCTGAGAGAGACCCATTCTTTCACTAATGTTTGTAGAAGTAATCTGCATGCCTAGATGCTGCTTTTGGAACCTGAATTGACCAATGATTTGGATAGGTGGACAAATACTTTTGGCAATATAGTGTAAGATTTGTGTTTTTAAAAGGCATTGGGATAGAACATTTTTTTCATTTGAAGCAAGAACACTTTATTAACTCCATCTTTCCAAAAAAATCAGTTAAAAAAGAAATAATAATAAATTAAAGATTAAACTGACTTGAACCTGTTGACCAGTATATGGTATGTTTAGTTTCTTTCGTAAGTTTAGTTTGATAGCATAGCTGGTCTACCAGCCTTATTAACCTGACCAGGCTTGAACCAGCACATGCTTGACCATGCTGATTGACCATAATGACTAGTAACACCAAGCCTATCAACCAGTAAGACCAATATAGTGTTTTAATCTGCTAATTTGAGTGATTGAAAATGGTTATTAACAAGATTTTTAATCTTATTATAAAGTTTACTTGTTTTATTGCACTCAGAGTCACTGAGTACAGAGATAACTGTGTTTATGTATGAGGGTAAGTGTATATACTATGCTATACTGTGAAAAATGAAAGTGAGCTGCTGTAGAAGCTGTCTTTCCTCACAGTGGACGGGTCTGGAGAGGTAGAGTGAGAAGTAGGACTGGAAGATAGGAGAGAGGGAGAGAGGCCAGAAAAAAAAGAGTGAATAGAAAGCGTGGCGTAAGGGACAGAGAGAAAGTGAGAGAGAGGGGGAGAAATTGAGTTAGAAAGCTGACTGGTGAGTGAATTGGACTGGCAGAGGGCTGGATTCCTGAAGCACATCTCTCAGGCCAACGTTTGGGCCGATTGTGAGGGGAATACCAAGCGAGCGGTTCTGTGCTTGCACAACAATGAGGAGAGGGCACAGTGTGCCAGCTCAGTTTTCAAAGAAGCCCGGAGAAAGTGGCCATCTCATTTGCCCTCTGACAAACACCTTCTAGCAGCGCAGAAAGCCATATTGTAATGTTAATCATATTGATCATATAAACAAACGCATCAACAGAGGCTACTGCCGTAGTGAACAATGCGGGGCTGTTTGTTTGGACTGCTCACAAGACCACAAAAAAGCTCTTGTTTGTGAAGAAAGCCTGGCGAAGAAAGGCGTCGCAGGTGACGACGCTCCAGTGTTTAGCCTTAAATGAAGGCGGAGGCATGTGTGAAAGGCTATATTGAAGCGAGAGATTTAAAGGACCCGTTTGAATGAATAACCACGAGCTATTACTGATGCAAATGTCTAAATTGCTTACATATTTGTTGTCCCGGACATCTGGCTCTTGTTTATAATGCTTCACAGATTCCACTTTAGAATAACTTAATAGAACAAATCGGAATCCGCTCCTTAATCCGTTTAACGAAAACATTAAAGCTCTCCTGAGGCAATAAATGAGGCGCAAGCCAAACACACACTTTTAATGAAACGCTCGTCTCGACCAAATAGGGCCCTTGAGGCTGTTTGTTGAAATGTGAAAAGGCACAGTTTACAAATATACAGGATATTTCACATACCTCCACCGGCCTGATTCCGCTCTAAAAAGAAGGTGTGCCGGAAACCTTTTCACAAACAGTTCAGTGCAACAGCTTACGCATCCCGTAACTCACGCAGGCTAAAGACAAGGAACGGGAACACTCGCAGTTTCCTCCTCACCGGCAGCAGCTGCAGGAACACTGACTTCCAGCTCTAAAAACAAAGAAATGTGCCAAAAAAGTTCCATGGAGTGACACCTGATAAAAACTGTAATACAGACAGTTATTTCTCCCAGTTGTGTATTGTGTGTACATTTTTTTTTATTATTATTGATAAAATCTGGGTATAGATAAAGCCTGTTTTAGTAGTTTAATGTAAGAAAGTTGTCCAATTATTTTTTAAAGCACCATTAAGAATGAAATTTCCTGTAACAACTCAAAGCATGATCAGGATGTATCACCAGATATTAAAAAACAGGGAGATTAAGCTCTGGCAGCTCTTGTCAGCAGAGCTTTAGCCAGTATTTTCTTATTTAAACTGTGTGGTATGTCACGATAATCTGTTTGGGTTGTGGTCTCAGAATCTGCCCACCTCCGATCATTCCCCCAGTACAGTTTTCACACTCAGGGTTGCCAGGTATAGACAGCAGCATTTAAATGGTACGCTGCAGCCATGGAAAATATTTTTCTGCTGAACAGGTAATTACTGAGCTTTAGTTAGTTTGCTAACCATAGCTGGGTAATTTACCAGTACCACTAGCGTAGTAGAGACAGACTTTTTAACTTTGAAATGTATAAATTCAGCGATTAGCTACAGAGTCACTTGCTACTGTGTGTCAAAATGGCAACCCACATTGCAGATACAGCTTTGTATCTGGGGAGGACTGGGCAAGAACTGATTTCTACCAAAATTAATAACTGATTGATGCATATAGTTATGCATTAAAAGGACTCATTGACTCAGACATAAAATAATGCAAAATAAGTGATCAGTGATCTGATCAGTGTGAAATCCTTTACATATCTTCCAGAGACAGTGGGGAAATTTGAGATGTCAAGTAATGAAGTACAAATACTTTTTACGTAATTAGAAATGTTATCTATACTTTGCTGGAGTAATTATTTTTAAGATTACTTTTTACTTCTACTCCTTACATTTTCACCCAATTATCTGAAGTTTCTACTCCTTTATCCATGTTGCATGGAAGCTAAAGCGTGCTACACTGACCTGTGGGATATGTGTTTGGGAGCTTCTACATTGAATGTGGTTGTGATTTCTGCCAGATTCACTGGTGAGTTCACAAGAACCATTCTAGACACTAAATTGTATGGTTTAAATCACTGCATTTTACTTTAAAGAACCAACTTATTGGGATCCAACGGTTGTTCCCATATGACTCTCTTTTTAAGTGAGTTCCATTATCACCTACTGAGAGTGAACATATACTGTAGACAGAATTTAGGTAGTACCACACTTCATATTCCTTTACAGATCCAGACAGATTACAGACCCAAAACATCTTTGTTTTAAATAGTGTGGTTCTTCTACATTAAATGCTGTGGCTCTGGCTGCTAAGGTTAGCATAGCTGTAGCAATGTTAGCACAGAGATAGCCAGCTTTGGCAGGGGACTGCCTGTTCTGGCACGGCGTCCATGTGGCTGGTGATTAATCTGATGCTGCTGCTGAAATTTAATCTGTCTGCAATCACGATGCTGCTCTCTTTCACTTTCTTCTTTTTCTTCTTCTTGTTCTTTTTCTTCTTTTTTCTTTATTGTTTCAATACCCATGCTGAATTAGCCGTGAGAATACATTAGCATACTAAACACCGAACTTTACCACACGATCTGGCTAATCTGAGACAGCCTTCTCGCTCTATCTCTGTCTGTAAATGCATTGTTTTTGTGTACCCATTAACCTCCAATTCCCACACTCCATTGAAGGATAAGAGTCTAATTTGTCAAGTGATGTTTATTCTGAGCTAATTATCGGCTTATCGCCACATTTTATACCATTTCTATTTTTTTTTTATATCTGTTATATTATGAATATAGTGTTTTCCACTCAGTGACCTTGTTAATATTAAACTATTTAAGGCAATATTAATTGAATTTATGTTAGTTATATCAATTGCTTCTTATAAACATTCTATTTCTAATTTTATGTCCAAGTAAATACATTTGGTTTGCATTTAGTCTTCTTTTTTATTTAATTAAACTAAAATGTACATTTAAAATATGAAGGTGAGAAAGAAAATGCTTTAGTATGAAAAGTATAGAGCAAACATCCAATACAAGGTTAGCAGCTCAGAAAATGAAAAATTATGCTTGCTCTTACAGCCTACAGCTTTAAAGCAAGTAAGTTATATTGCATGATCTACATGTGTATCTAAGGTAGCCTGGGGGAATTACTATACACTATACATTGGTGAGTGTCTTAACACTGGATGACACACTTAGTATGCACACAAATGGTTCTAGAAGCCAATGGAAACAATCTAAACTCAAGTATTATTAGTTGATGTAACTCAAATATTCCATTTGATTTACTCAAAGTAGTTGAGTAATGTTTGGAAATATCCAATTCTGCATAAAACAGACTAAGTTTATTTAAGTTCAAACTAATTGGATTTACAATGTAAGAGTATTAGTTTATTCAGTTAATATAATATATAATATAATATAATATTCAACTTTGTAACAAAAAAATGTTGGTTCATTTTGAAGTTTTTCTATTGGTCCGTTCATCAAGAAATTTTGGCACAGTGTAAGGGACATTTTGTTTAAATTATGTAGTAAACTAAAAATCGACAAAAATGGAGATTTTTGTGAAGATTTTTGTTTTTCATTGGAAAGCCACGATATGCACTTAAGTTAGTACAATTTGCTAACTTAAGTAATTGATGTACATTGCAATTAAATGTTGTTTAATTATATATAAAATCTGGCATAACAGTGCCGAACATCCAACTGAACTTTTTACATAAAAGAAAAAGAAACTAAGTATCCAGAGCCAGTAGTGTGCATCCATAATCAAACGAGGTGTGAACCCCCTCTTTGCCCCTAAAAAAAAAGAGGGTGGGTTCATTTCCATGAGAAGTGCACCAAAGCAAAAGCCATTTCACATGCATTGTTTCAGCTATGCAGCTGTCATTTGCCGAGCATTATGCATTCCTCATCCTACCATGCTAATTTTTCGGAGGGACAATTTTTCGACAATAAGCACTCCAGTGACTAACAGAGACCCTTTTATGGGCCGGACCCCAGGGAGCTGTAAGCTGCGCCAAGTCAAACAATGGCCTGATGCTCTGAGGGAGCCTGTCTCTGCTATTAATACGGCATGAAGTTCACGGCACCCAGCACCTCGCCCGGCACCCCGCGCAGTACCCTCCCCACCACCTGGACTCTCCACCAGCGTGCTTAATCAAGATATCAGTCAATATTCTACTAAAATAATAGCCAATTAATGAACAAATTAATAAGCAAAGGGTTTTTAATAGCAAAGTCTCTTGTCATCATTTACAAATTATTCCATAGCATTAAACAGGCTTCAGCCATGAGCCTGATAGACCCCTTCACCACAGCTAAAGTAAGGGCTTTACCAATGATTCAGAATTTCTCCATTATTTAGCGAGTAGGATCTGAGACAGTAGGGGTGTTGGGTTGTTTGAAGCATTAAATGTATTTAAACATGAACTCCTCAAAAGTTCAAAGTTTAAAATAGGTTTAAAATATACATTAATCCAGCTAGATTATTAAGTTGTTGGTGATAAAAGTTCCAAAATGTCTTTAAACCCAAGAGCCCAAGGTCCCTTAACTTCCTCTTGATTGATTCTTTATGATTGACTAAAGCTGGAAGCTTCTCTACACCCTTATAAAAAATTGTTTGTTTGACAGCACTCCAGACATCCCATCTCTACTGCAACTTACAGGGATCTCCTGGATATTGATAACAGCTCCCTGATACCCACACATCATATACAGTACATGGTCCTGGAAACCAGGGCATGCATGTGTATCATGCTCTCTTGTTCACTTTTTTGGAGTGATTAAGCAAAACTTACCAAATAAGTGACAGACGTAGTGAGAATGTGACACACAGAGCATTCAGATTGGCATCTACTTGTGCTTAGTAGAAATATCAGGGTTCTCTTTGGGCAGAATATACAGTACAATCAAACATTCTCTTTAACCCTCCTGTTATGTTCCGGGTCAGTTTTGCCCATTTTAAAGTTCGAAGTGTTTTTAAAAGTATTTTTTTCAGTATGAAACCTATTCTGCTTGCCTTAATTAGTGTAATAAACATAAAATATAAAAACAGTTCATCTCATATATTTGCAACCACCCTCTGCAAATACAAAAACACAATTGCAATGTTATGTTTCAATGTTATGTAAAATTATTGTTTCATATGTTGGTCTTTTAAAAGTAACAAAGTAGTGAAACATTAAAAAAGTTTGAACTGAAAATGAGTGAATTATCCTAATTGAACCATTTCTTTATAGAGGTAAGAAACACCATTGAACACCATCAACACTGCTTGTAAGGATTTTTTTGAGTTTCAGACATCTTTTAGATAATTAAACATGCACCAGTTTAAAATGACCCTGGAACACCATTGCTGTTCCTGACAAATGAACATAACAGGAGGGTTAATAATGCATCAGCTCAGGCTGATTCTGCAGCACCATTTAATAGAGTTTAGAAAAGTTTAGAAACAGAAAATATAAAAAAGCTAATGGCACTGCCTGTATTACCCATGGAGGACACATGCCTGTAGGCAATGTTGAGGTCCATCATTGGTGTAGTTTATGTTATATACACTGGCTGCTTGCTGTGATGCTTAATTGATGTCCTTCATGATGAGGCCAAATTCTCTGTGTTCTTGTTTCATGTTATAATAGAACCCGCTTAAAATGTAATATGATACAGAAATAAACTCTTATATAATATAAATTCATGCTGCTTAACAAATATAGTGGTGGTAGAGGGCCGACTGGTCAAGAACAAACCAAGAGCCACCAAGTCACAGGCCTGCCTTGAACTATGGGATTGATCTTGTAATCAATTAGAACGTTTTAATGCAAGAAGTATTAAGCATGGGGGTGGTAGCATCATGCCCTGTGGATGGTTTGGTGAAAATGAAATAGATACATTGCATAGCTACAAACCATCAGGTATACGGTTGAAATTTTGGATTTAATTTTATTTTACACTTTAAAATGATGCCTAAATACAATATTCACATTAATGGTAGTTAATGGTAGACAAAATTAAGCTTCTAGGATAGCATTCCCAAATATCTCACAGTCCTAATAATAAGTGGACTGTGTTTTAGGAACACATTAAATCTTACTCTATAAAACTTCATAGGCGACAAATATTTTGCATGTTGTATATTTCTGACCCTGTTCATTTTCAACCCCTGCCCCAAAAAACTCTAGTTTATTTTTTAAAGATTAATGATTTAAAGATTTAACTTCAAAAAGCCCATTACAGCCCTTTTATTGAACAGCTCAGTGATTTATTTTCTTTTAAAGAAGGCACGATACGTCCCATGATAAATGTGGGACAGAGAGAACAATTTCAAGAAGAAGAAAAAAGGCTATTGATCAGCGTGAACTAGATCTGGTCATTGGAGAGCGTCTGAAATCAGAGCAGCGTGCTGGCGGAGGCTTTAGGTTGGTGCAGCAGGGTAATGTTTGACTTCATTGTACTCCTCGAGTTCTCCGCTCACCAGCCTGAGGGCTAGTCCTCTCTCTGCCCAGCAAAGTCAACTCAATTTGGGTTATTATAGACCTGAGGCTCAGTCGACCACCGGGAGTCCAAAATTATGTGGCCGCTTTCCCTCGCCCAAAAATAGTCTCCGCTCAACCCTCGGCACGGGACAGCAATTTCAAAGTCAGCGCAAGCCTCGCTCCAAAAGGCATTCTGCCCTATTTGACGCGATGTTCCTTGAAATGAGGGTTTAGTGGTGATTTGTGACGTGATTTACATCTGTTTAATTGTGCTGAATTTGCAGCAGCTTGGCTGTACTGTTCTTTAAAAAAAGCTTTCATTTGCTTTTATGGTATCTGGGAGATGCTTATGTATCTATTCACAGTACAGTAGTAGGAGAATATAACATAACCAGTCTTTAACAAGTCTTTATGTGCTACAGTTTGACTGATCTCAATCAGTTTTGTTATAGGAACCCAGTATAAATAAATACAATATGCAATATTCTTAAAAAATATATATAAGAAATTGAATTCTGTAGCAAATTTCCCTCCATAATTAAAATTCAAATAAAGAGATCCCTCTATAACAGCAGTCCTGTTCAAACTGACCTTAATGTACCTTAATAAGGAAACCTGTTCATTTGGCAAACAGAAGATAAGTCTTATCTAGTCATGCATATTACAGAGACAGAAGAGAAAAATGTAGTGTTAGTGTTACCATTCAATTTTGTCACATATATAATTGTATAGAGTTATTATTGCAGTTTAATTATGTTACAAATATAGGAGAATGCAGTGTTAGTGTTACACTAGCTAATGTTACAACTGGCTCATGTTACAGACAGATGTAGTTTTAATGATACAGTTTAACTGTTACAGATGTTTGCGAAACATATGTAGGAGAATGTACTGTGTAAACATCAAGTCATGTTACAGATGCTGTTTTAGTGTTTTATCCAGTTTAGCTGTTTAATCCTGTCTCAGACAGATATAATCTTAATCTAACAGGTTACACTGTTACTCACATATGAGAATACTGTGTTAGTTTTACTATTTCATTCTGTTACAGGTAGTTAAAATGTATTCATGGTACGGACATGTCAAGAATGCAGTGTTAGTGAAACCCTTTACTCCTCTTACAGAGGTAGGAGAGTGATAGTGTTAAAATTCAGTCATGTAACTGATGTAGGAGAGAAGTAAGATTTTGTGTTACAGATTAACCGTGTTACAGACATAGCAGAGTGTTAGGGTTACAATTTAGTCATGTTAGAAAATAGGGTGAGCATAGGAGGAAATAGGGTCAGTATAACAGTTTAATCTTGTTACAGGGGTAGGTAAATGTAGCTTTATGGTGCAGTTTAGACTTGTAACAGAAGTAGCATAATGTAGTGTACATACAGCTCTGGAAAAAAATAAGAGGCCGCTTTATTTTCTGAATCAGTTTCTCTGATTTTGCTATTTATAGGTTTATGTTTGAGTAAAATAAAGATTGTTGTTTCATTCTATAAACTACGGACAACATCTCTCCCAAATTCCAAATAAAAATATTGTCATTTAGAGCATTTATTTGCAGAAAATGAGAAATGGCTGAAATAACAAAAAAGATACAGAGCTCTCAGGCCTAAAATAATGCAAAGAAAACAAGTTAATCAAATCAATATTTGGTGGACGAAACCTGTTTCTTAATTACACTTTTCATGCCTCTTGGCATGCTCTCCTCCACCAGTCTTACACACTGCTTTTGGATTACTTTATGCCACTCCTGGTGCAAAAATTTAAGCAGTTGAGCTTGTTTTGATCTTTGGCTTGTGATCATCCATCTTCCTCTTGATTATATTCCAGAGGTTTACAATTTGGTAAAATCAAAGAAAATTGTCTATTTTTTTTCCAGAGATGTATATTAACTTGACCCTGCTTAGAAAAAGTGATTTCCATATAATACATATTTCTTATTTAGAGATTGTGCTGCCATGATATACAGTTATTTACAAAAAAAACAAACCTTTATTTTTGCTTTTTAAAGAGTGCATTCAGAGGGGTTTCAGGTTTAGATGCAGAGCCATCAGGACAGATTTTGAAGGTCAGAGCAGTGCCTTTGGGCAAAATCAATATAACCCACTGTGAGGAGAATAAAGGGGGATTATATTCAATTGTAGAATCATACTTCGAAATGGGGGAGGGGTCCCAAATTAAACCTATCCTCCGTCCATAGACCCGTGGAAACTGGAACATGTGTTCATTATTATAGACCATTCAAATACAAACGTTAGGTAACATTAATCATTAATAACCAAATTATTGTACTACATTAACATAACAATGACCAAGAGTTGCACGATACAGTATACTGCATCCAACATAAGTTCAGAAGATTTCCTGAGGTCATCACTGGTCTTTCTGGCTATTTATGTCTGCAAACTGCTCAAATAAAACAGGGCCTCCTGCTTCTTTCCATTGTGTGAGCGAGGGAGATCTCGCTGTAAGGGGGGGTAGGAGGGGAGAGGGGGGTCTCTTGAACACACCCTGCTGAAAAGTAGAAAGTAGTGGGCACCGTTCTCTTTACAGAGCACTCTGTTTACCACTAACTCACTAATTCATTCAGCCAGCTCTGATAGGCATTTTTCTAAAAAAAAAAAAAAAAAAAAAGGAATGGCTAATTGCCATTGAATGGAATCTATGGAGTTCCCTTCTATTTGTAAAGGCCCCTCTTTTGTAGATCAGCAAATGCAGGGGAACAATAACGAGGCATTCAAACACAGTGCCATATAGAGGGCTTTATTGCAACATGATTAGCTATAAATGGAGCTTAAAATGCAAACATACTGTGATATACATACAGTGAATGAGCCATTGCAAGCATAATTTCATCATCATAGCCTCATAGTTCCAGCTCATGTTTACCAGTACATAGTTTAGTCTATGTTTGAGCAAGTGTTTGTTCTAGAGTTTCTGTCATAGGCCAACAAATACAATGATCGGGACAGAGGGTAAATAATGTTGTTTACACACAGTCAAGAAAGAACATTATGACCACCTTTTTATTCTGAGAATCACTGTAAATGTTTAAAAAACTAGAAAATAGAACTTTATTGTTCTTCCAGGAGACTCCAGGAAACAATATTTGAAGTCTAAAGCCCTATCCGGACGGGATTAGTTTCTCAGGTGGACGTTTGTAAAAAATATTCCACACTTCTATGTTTTTAGTGATAAAACTCTTGCATCTGGACTGCAACTGAAAAACACGAGGACCAGTGAGTTTTTAAGCTTTCTCTGTCACATGACATCACGTTCAGTAGCTCCTCCATTTCCACTCGCTGTTGTGTTTACGTAGATCTCCATGGAAACGCGCACACAAAGTGTAATTATGGTGGGTGGCAGTGGACAAATAGCTATATTATTAAAAACGAGGTGCAAAACTCAGAGCGTGTGTGTCCGGACGGGACTGAAATTACTGGAGGGCCACAGGTTTTTAATCACAGTTTTTATTCATCTTGGCATGTTCTCCTCCACCAGTCTTACACACTGCTTTCGGATAACTTTATGGCGCTCCTGGTGCATAAATTCAAGCAGTTCAGCTTGGTTTGATGGCTTGTGATCATCCATCTTCCTCTTGATTATATTCCAGAGGTTTTCAATTTAGTAAATTCAAAGAAACTCATTTTTAAGTGGTCTCTTATTTTTTTTCAGAGCTGTATATTAAACATGAGCTTTTCAGTATGATGTGACACAACCGAGTGCTAGAGGTGTGTGTGAGGGGGTATTTAGTGGAGCATGGTGGGGGTTGATGACAGAGCTCCATGCCAGGGCGGTGTGAAATGCCCCGGGGAAGTCCTGCAGTGCTGCACCCCATGGAGCCTCTCCCGCTTCCCAAAATTTGGAGCATGGGTCGCGGGTCACTGCAAGCTCAAGGCACGTCAAGTTAATCTGCGTCAGCCTCACTGATCTCACCCACACGCACTTCCACACACACTTCCACACACACTCTCGCACCCCAGGTGCATTGAGGATTAGCTCAGCCTGCCAGGGAAAACCCCTGGTCTGGGCAAAGTGCAGGGGCTGCCAGTGCACAATCACGACTACCTTCACATACAATACGCCAACATGACCACGCACACTCACACAGAGAGAGAGAACCACACCAGAGACTTTTAAACAACCTCTCCAGAGCATGTAAACTCTGCCACTGACTGTTTAAGTGCTGAGAGATTTAATCAAAACTACAACAACATTGTAGGATATCAGTTATTGACTGCAGAAATGTATTGGGAAGGATTTGCTCCAGTTTTAAATGAATGTAAAGAAAATCAGATCATATTGTAACAAAAACTGATCATTTCAAAGCGATTTAAAGTTATTTTCAATCCCAAATCTGAAAATGCAAATAAAAAAACAGATTTTATCACATTTCCTTTGCTTTTGATTTCATTGCATTTCATTTTATGTTTTGCCTGGTCAACTTAATTTTTTTTGTTAATATACAGTTTTTTTTTCTCATTATAAGATAAGCACTTGAAATCCTTAACTTTTCCCAAAAATCGTAAGTGCACCGTATAATCAGGTGCACCTTATGTATGGCTTTATAGCTATTAAGGAGCAGTAAAGACACTATGCTGAAGTACAGTGTTATATAGGAGTTTCAGTTTAGTTCTTCAGCGGTATTAGCATTAGCCTCTAAACACAAAGTGCTAGCTCTTTTGCCGTTCAGTGGTGATAATTATCAGACTGTAACCTGCTGCTAACCCTAGCTAGCACTGCTGGAGCAGCATAAGCATTAGCCACTAACCGCTACCTCTTTCACTGTTCAGAGGTGAGTATATTAAACTATAGTCTGCATGTTTACCATGTTAAAACAAGCTATGTGGGACGAACCACTAGCACTTTATCACCAAAAAAAACAGTCTTCCGGAAATAAATCTGGGTAGATTAACATCCAGTGCTTGTTTGACAGTGCTTGTTTGATGTTTTTTTTAAGAATTACAGTTTTGTCTACTTACCACCCAGTGGTGAGACCTGCTGAATTTGAAGGAAAACATGGCGACACCCCTGTTCATTAATATTGTCACATAATGCACCTTATAATCCAGTGTACGAAAACAGACCAGAAAATAGACATTTATTGATGCATTGAGACATTTATTATAATCCAGTGTGCCTTATAGTGCGAACAATACGGTACTTTCATTTTCTGCATTTTAGGCCTGGCACACATTCTGAAAAGTTATGCTGGGGCACGTTGGTGCTAGAAATAAGGTTTAAAAAAGTAAATAGCTGAAGTACATAGAGATTATAGAGCAAATTCCTTTATCAGGGACTTCCATGCATTTTTCAGCAATACAATGCTAAACCACGTGCTGCATGCTTAAAAAAAAGGCATGGCTGTGAAAAGGAAAGGGAATAGATTTTTAATGGAATAAACACTGCTTTTATTAGTTCATATTTTCCATACTATTGAATTTCTTTTTTGTGAATTGGAGCTAAACCTCTCAATTAATAAATATTTTTTTTTTTTTATAAAGTTAATAAAGTTGCTTATTGTTCCAAAAAAGATTGTAGAATAAATGTAGTTTTACTTTTGCTAGGTCATGTGTCCCATTATTACATTACAATATTTTTTTCTCTCTATAATAGGATTAGATCACAACTGAAATGATGTATTTTATTGAAAATAAGCTCTATTTAGTTTTTCCAAACAAAGCATTTCTGTGTCGTGCACAAACACTGCAAAGACATTCTAATATGCTCTCTCTCTCTCTCTCTCTCTCTTTTTCACACACACACTCACACACACACACACACCACACACACCTTTTTGCCCTTATGGTCCAGCTCCCATTTATAGGCCCTGAAGTGCTAACAGGGGTATAATTTATCATTGGGGCACAGAGTACTAAAAAGGCTCCAGAGGTAGGACTACTGTTACTACATGCAGACTGCTCTCACTGGAGCTATGAGCTCAACTCACACCTATATTCTCTCTGTACACTTAATAATCTATCAGTATTACAGTCTAATGCATTCTAGAATACATTTTTTACCAGAATGTAAATCATTACTGCAGTATCACCTCATCATAACTTTACGATATGTTGGAACAATTATAATATAGAAAACATCAGTACACATAGACAGTTTTTATTCTCCAGTAAAGTTACCATTTCACAGACTCCAGCCTCTTTCAGACAGTAGCAGCAGCATAATCTTGCTGTCAGAGAAAGAAATGTAGCTTCAGTTTCATACGAAAATGTAGAGTTGGTATTCAGGGAATAGCCCTGTTTCAGTAATGTTCTAAGCCATAATAAAAAAAATACTGATACCGAAATGAAGGTCAGTCAGTCTGGAAAATTCCAAAATGACTTTTACATTTTACATTTAATCTTTTGTAAAGAAGGATTTATGTGATATATTTTATATTTTATATTTATAGAGAAGTACTGCTGTAAGTAGGGGTGGGCAATATTATATCGTATACAATATATCGTGACACAGAAATATCATGATATTAAAAATACATATCGTGATAATAGGGCTGTTCTGTCTTAAAAGTAGTCTATTATTCACTGTGAAGCTTTAGGTGTATTTATTGTATAATTGTTTTAGTTTGCAGTTTATATGCATGCACTAAATATTCTGCAATATTATTTGCTGCATTATATTATTTTATGCTATATTATTTATTTTGACACATTATGATTATTCTGTTATACTATTGTACTATATTCCTGAAATGAATTAATTATTTTAGTTTTCCTATATCGGCAAGTATATCGTTATCGCAAAAATACCCTGAAATATCGTGATATTATTTTCGAGCCATATCACCCACCCCTAGCTGTAAGTACACTGCAAAAACGTTATTGGCAAAAACTAGAGAAAATAAATAAATTGAGATGTATATGCTTATATAAAGTAATAAAATCTGCCAGCACTGATTCCACTGATTGTGGAAACTTCACACCAGACCTCAGGCAGCTTGGACTGTATTTCTCTCCACTCTTCCTCCAGACTCTGCTCCCTTAATTTCTAAACAAAATGTGAACTTTGTATAATTTGTCTAATATATAATGTTCTAATTTTCTGAAAAACTGTTTATTGGGTTTTTATTGGTTGTAAGCCATAAACATCAACAATAAAATAAACTCTTAAAATAGATCACTGAGGTGAAGACATTTAGACATTATTTCTAAAATAAGCAAAATAAACATACACTAACATTGTTTAGTAAGACAAAAACAATTAAAAGAAAAGTTTTTGGTATCATATAGCCCTATATGGCTGTAAATTTTAATGAAAAAGTAACGTATTAACACACTAAAATCCAACTGACGGTTATTTAAATATTGTAAATGCACATCTGTCAATACCAAAGTGTGTAATGGGTTGGTTTAACTTTAAGCTGTAAAAAGCCCACCTGCTCCCCTTTCTCTGAGCAGGTGATTCTCCCACAACCTGAAACCCTTTTTACACTCACAAGAGCCTCTTTGATCTTTTCTCATTGACTTGGAACACAAAAGTCAGCAAATATGGTGTTGAATGGGGCTCTCTTCTACCTCAGATATCTCCACTGACACGGTCTGCCTCGCTCTGACATCTTATTGTTGCTTCTATCACAACCTGGGCAAGGTTACAAAAATCAATGTATTTGTCTTTAGGATTTCAGTACTGTGGAGGAAAATCATCACACGGTAACAGTGTGAAAGTGTCCAGCCTTGGACTGCTGATAGTGTGGACGAGCATGAATTGAAAACATCAGGAAAAGACGATGTGAAACAGATTTAGATTTAGATTATTTAGATTATAATGAATAGCTAAATAATAAACTTAGGGTTTAAAGAATTAAGGTACATGTTCACATTACAACTATTATTAACTAACTCAAATCAGATTTGACTGTGCTGATGGTTCACATTCATAAATGCAGGAATAACCTGTATCTTTAATGTAAATTTAAACAAATTTGTAACTTTAATGGGATACGTGCCCCCATTGATACATAAACACATGGTGCCTCTGTTGTTTTGCTGCACTGCCTGCTTATACTTTATAACTTATAGTACTATATATCAAAAGCTAATCATAAACAGAAACAGGAACTAAAGGAATAATAACAGGCAAAAAGACACATGAAATCAGATGTAATCTGACTGTTCACATTTATATTGCTCCAGCACTATAGCTGCACAAGCGCTCACGTCAAGATTTCAACAGCACGGTTAGCAGCAGGGCTAGCCGGGGTTAGCAGCGCTTAGCGCTAGTAAATGCCGCCCGACAGCGCTACACTGAGGAACCTTGAGTGTTCCAGTAAACCAGGGTACTATCATCTAGTGGTCCCACATAGTTTGTTTGAACATGGTAAACAAGCAGGCTACAGTTTGATGTACTCACCTCTGAACGGCAAAAGAGCTAGTGCTGCAGTTAGCGGCTAATGCTAATACTGCTTCAGCCTCGGTGCTGGAGAAACTTTACTGAAACTCCTGTATAACACTGTACTTCAGCAGAGTGACTTTACTGCTGCTTACAACCTGACTGGTAAAATTAATACGTAAGGTGCAGAGGATTATAAGACATGCTGTATTTTTTTTGGAAAATTAAAGGATTTTAAGTGAGCCTTATAGTGCGAAACATACAGTATTTGCCCATTTTTGGCAACTATTTAGATCTCCATCTAGTAACAAGCATCGTGCCAATATTTGAAACTCCTACACCAAAAAGAGTCCTTTGTCACATAACTGTGTAGCATGATTATAATGTTGTTCACACAAGTGTTTCAGTCAAATGGTGCAACTGTTATAATAGTGTAGAAAGTTTTGTTCTTTACATTTCTACAATACTCTGCAGTGCTGCAGCACTGTGAGGGTGGAGGACACACCAAACAGTGCTGGTCAGCTGTGGACCATATCAAGTTCAGCAGCCTCATTTTAAAACCACCACAATGCTGAGAACAGATTGAAGCGTAATGTTATATTGTCAGTCTTAGCGCTGGAAAAAGCTGTCAGGGCACATATTATTGACCACTGTAGATTTTCACTTGGGAAAAATGCATTCCCAAAGCCGAGGCCCATCATTTCAATGCCCATTCCCACTGCGGCGCTTAACCAGAGTGGAAGCTTCCCAGTCTAAGCAAAACAGACCGGCGATAAACAAATCCAGCATAACACGTGTGTGTGGAAAGAAGGAGGGAGAAAATGATAAACCACCTTTTCTTTTGCTGATGGGGTGAGAAAGAGAGAGAGTGAGTGATAAATGCTGTCGGTCATAAAAAAAACAAAGAGTGAATGCCAAGGAAAATGCTGCGGGTGATTCATGGGAACTGTGACCTGCTCACGGTCAGCCGAATGAGCCACTGTGATGCAAGAACAGCAAGCTGAGAGCTTCTAAAACTATATCTGTCATAGCAATAATGCTTTATAATAATTCAGTTCGTACATAATATGAACTAAAGTATTAGGACCCCTGCTCTTTCATTGTTTCTTTCTAGTTCAGTGGTATTAAAATGGGTTAACTCTCTCAGCTGTCAAGTAAAGGCTTACTTCTAGATTTTGAAGCATTGCTGTTTAGTTAGTGAGCTCAGACACCTCATCCCTAACTTCCTATCTCATCCCAAAAGTAGTGAATGGAGTACGATCAGAGATTTTAGAAAACCAGAGATATAGTAACAATTAGAACTAATGAAATGCTGTATCTGTACTCTACTTCCACTTTTACGTCACTACATATTTTCCATGAGTTTAATACTTTTACTCCGACACTAGGGCTGCCCGATATTGGAAAAATTTGACATTGCAATGTTTTTTTTTGACGATATATATATTGCGATATTTAACAACGCAGGACCCTTGATGTTACCAGCCCCGCCCCCACCTGCATGCTGTCTTGCCTCAGATATCCGAAACGACAGGAAGTGCTTTAGAGTCAGCCAATGACTTAAAACTCAAGGAAAACAGCAAAACAAGTTAAATGGTATTTTAAGAGGTAGATAAGAGTGTTTTTTATGGGATTTTGGATGTAACTGGAAAAACCGTGCTGGACTGAGGTGCATAGCTTTCAACCGCTGTGTTTACAAGCACTTGCCCAGCCATGTGGTCACCTTATGTTTGCCTCTCAGACAGCAGCAGCCCGTCACTAACACAGAAACAGAGACAACGCTGCTCATTAGAAAATGTGAACACTGTGTATACTCATTGTGTCAAGAATCAAAACATTGCAACATGACGTGTTTGATTTAATTGCCTTAGGTGACATTGCACGCCTGTGCCACAAACATTTGGAGAGTGTACTATACAAGAAACAGAACATTTTTACAAAGGGTGTAAAGGCTAGACTAGAGTTACACCCCTATTTAACTATTCTGTAATATAACAGCTTTTTCTGGCTTAACTGGAGATACCAAGTGTAAACGAATGTGGCTAAAATCTTATCAAGATACAATCCAGACACTAGTCAAATAAAGTAATCAGGAAAAAACAGGGTCAGAGATTTAACTGACGAAATGTGTGTTTCAGTGTAAATCTCTTTTCCACACAGGCCATCACTAAAGAAAGAAAGCTAACACCTCTGTGATGTCTTCATTAGAAATGAGAAAAAGGGCCCAGTCAAGATGTTAAGCCCACTACTGCTGGGTTTCCCGCCCTCTACAAAAATATCAATAAAGGATTCAGTTCACAGATATTTTAATTCGTCCTCTAGGAATCGTTCATCTCCAGGGACCCTCACGCTCAGTCAATTACAAGCCCACAGCTTCACACAGATTCTATATGTGGCTCCTCATTTACAAAGACCCGCATTATTCGTCCAACGAGGCGGGTTTGGTGGGCTTGCTGGTAAAGGGGCAGCTCCTGCTCTGAATCCTGAAGGACGGAGTGGAAAACATTAGTCCCCTTCTGAACAGAACAAAGGTTACGACTCAGAGAACAGCTTTTAGTTTCACGCTCTCTCTGCTTTTTTAGAGTGCACCTTTTTTGTTGCTACTTACTGGTCCAAAAAGAAAAAAACCCTCCCTTGAGTGATGGTAGTCAGGAATGGCGTGGCATTGGGGTTTTGTTGCGTGAACTCAGCCTTCTCAACCTAAAGCTCAGAGCAATGATCCCACAGAGGCCCTCTCAGAACTGAATACCATCCCCACCCCCGGCTCCATGCGTAAACGCAATCTGAGAAACTGGTAGAATGTAATCACTATTCATTATAACCAGTACTGCTCTCATTACTGATCTTCAGTTCTTCAGTTTTCCTTTAGAACAGTGGAGAAACATCTTTGATTTCTAAGTTAGAAGTTAGAACTTCTTCTGCAACAGTGAATCTGCTGATATAGAGTTAAATTTTAATGGAACCTACATACACTTACTGGACATCAACTGCCCAGTGGAAAAATCAACTTTTCTTCTGGCCCTTTAAGGCTGTGCCATTAACTCAGTGAAGTTAATTAGATTAGATATGTATGTCTGGCTCTACTGCAAAGGTTGCAAATTCTGACAACATTTCACAAATTTTTGGCTTTATTTCTATAGAACACAAGGGAATGGAGCCACAATATCTGGTACGCTTTCTACAGGCATTAACTATGGCGAAAATAAATCATGTTAAACTGATGTTAGCACAAGCTACTTTCAGAATCTCTTGAACTGGATGAACATCACTGAATGTTGCACTTTTTGCAGATTAGGGAAATAATGCTCGTTAGTTGAGCTTTGCTGACAGATGCTGCAAATCCAACGACCACAAATGATCTGAACGAAGGCAGTCTTGCTTGCTTTGCTGTTGTGTTTTTGAACTTCTGAATCGGGGCACTTAATTCCTTTCTTTTGGGATGGATTTTGCAGAGATGATCCGTGCACTCTTCCTCTTGTGAGCGGGTGAAAGAAAAGCTGTGCTGAAGCACTTGTTTAAATTCGAGCAGAGACAAAGCCCATTGACGAGCTGACAAGCCGGAGCAGCGAGGGCCTCACAGGGTGAGGGAGTGAGAGTAGATGCAAGTGATTGAAGAGGCACACAGCGATAAAAAGGACACGTAGGCCAGCTTTACTGTAATCTAGGCTTTTAAAAGCCATCTCCATTCAGCCTCCAGAGTGTCTCACTCACACAGACACTGAAAGGCTTTTACTCAACTTCGCCAACTCAGAGTGCTGAACCTAAGTATCTGATAGCCCTTTCCCCTTTCAGACACCCGCTCAAAGCACTGAATGGCCATGGTTGCTTGCGTTAACGAACACAATACTCCCCCCCTACATTTTGTATACCCACCTATATTGTGCGGAATCAGCGATCGAGACGGAAACGTTCTTTAAGGTAAGGTACACAACAGTAACCTTTTCAGAGTCCAGAAAGTCCAACAATGTACCTGTCAAACAATCCACCTTCCCTACACACACACTATGGATGCATTTCCACTGCAGGGCCAAACGTTTCTGAGGGGGCCCAACGGAGGGTAACGGCTTCAGTGGTGGCTTTTCTGCATGGACAATTTTCAGCACAGAATGCTCATATTTGTTGGTTACTCTCAGCATGGTTACTTAACCATACTTGGGGCCACAGAAATGTTCATTAGAAGGAGATAAAGACTGAGGGATCTGCCTAATGGCTAGCCGGGCCTTGCTAACACTGTGGAAGCGATGTAGGAAGAGACCTGTAGCCGCCATGCCATGTAAAGTATGTGAGACAAACCTGACTACAATTTTGGGTGAGCCTAGTCACCAGCATGCAGCTGCTGATGCAGCAATAACAGTGTGGCACAAGCCTGGTTGTCAGCATGCTAATACTGTGGCAGTGATGTTGGATGAGCCTAGTCACTTGAATGCTTGTGTTGCATTAGTAATATGATAAGACACCCAATAATGACCATGCCCAAAGAGCCTTGTTCAAGGGCTCAAAAGTGGCAGATTTTTTACTCTTTTCATTGATAATATCAATAGCTTGGTGCTCTGGCCACTGAAACACCACTCAACAAGCATGGTCACCAGTATGCTAACACACAGGTAGCAGTGTTAGATGAGATCAGGAGCAGGTGTGAAACACACAGTTCTCCAGTTTACATTTAGTGAAAGAGTTTGCTCTCTTTTCAGCTGGGATGCTAGACTAGGCTGCCAGAATTGCATCCACTGACAGACCAACAGGTCATCATCTCACACTAGAGGATTCAGAAAAAGTCATGTTTGAAAATATTGCAGGGCCACATGGGCCCTTTAGGATTACCTTGTTACCAGATTACCCACAAGATATTCGCTTCGATTTTACCTCCCAACTAGCTAATAATTTCGGTTAATTTAAGAAAGACAAAACTGGAGATCAAACTGGTTTAGCTTCAAAGCTGCGGTGCACACTTTAAACACCAGTCAAATCTTGAATTGGTGACTAAATTTGACTATTTCTTTCATTTTATAGTTGGAATCCCAGCACCAGCACCACAGTTTACTGGTGTTACCTTATCCAAAGTGTTTCTATGGCCATAATCTTGCTCAAGCTGCCACCACTGAGTCTTTGAACAACACACTCAACCCCCTACTGCTTCAGGGACGCCGCTGCAGGGTATCTGACCCTGGCTCTGATCCCAGCCGCTCCACTTTTTTCTCCCTCTGTGTTATGAGCAGGAGATGATGAAAATCCCACCTAATCAGACAATCAAAAGACAATTTAATGCCAATTTGATTGTGGGATTAAGGGCTATTTTAGGGAAGTGGTGGCTCAGTGGTTACAGCACTGGGCTTTCGACGACAAGGTTGAGCAAGGTTGGGGGTTTGATACCACCATTGGGCCCTTAAGCTTGGCCCTTAATTTTGCCCACCACTCCGAGCACATGTTCTTACAAAATCTCACAAAATCTCTTCTAAGTGTACTCACTAGTGTGTATGTGTGGAGGCCAAATTCCATCTGTGCCCAGCACAAGTATGGTGTATTTTTTGATCATGTCTTGTAAAACATATAATACAAATAAAGTCAATTATTTTACACTAATTCTCACACTGCACATGCATGCCAACTTCTTCAGAAGTCTTTATGGGACATGTGTGTTTGACTGTGCATGTGAGCTTGTCTCGGCGGGGGTGTGTTTGCAGATCCTTTCAAGCCGGAGGGACGGTGTGGCGGTGAAGGTCCAATAAAACCTTTTCAGTTCCAGCTGAATCTTAAAGACACAGGCATCATTAAACACAGCAAATGGTTGGCTTCTTTCAAAGCAGATTACACCAGGTCAGCTTCATTTGACCTCAAATTATCCTTGACATATGTTTGACCATTCTAGGAAGCCTCGAGATGTAATGCTTATTGGGGCTTAATAGACGAGAGGTCAGTAAGGTTGAAACCCTAGCATTCAAGCACTCATCCGAGGAACTCGTCAATGAACGCTGACCCCTGGGTCTGGCTGGATGGCAGGCCGAGGCTTAACCCTGGGGATTTGCAGTATAAGAGAAGTTTGGCTTGGTCAGATCTAGCAAAAAATGATAATATCAACTAATATAAAAATGTATAAACATGCCAGGATAATTTGCCCGCCTCTGCTTAATGCTCTCCTCAGTTCAGTTCAGTCTTGAAAGTTGGTGCATTTCCTGCATTTTCAACACTATCCAAGGCTTTGTTCACATTAACATTTTGATGTGTCGTAATCTTAAACCGATCTGATATTTTAAGGGTTGTTTGGACACAATGTCAAATTGAATTTAAGTAACTTTTACATATGGTACTTGATCAGAAATGTTTATAGTTTATGAGCATGTGACATGAATGTGAGTGAATAAGTCTCTTAGCCTCGACACGTGCCTACTGCTATCATCAGCCAGCACCAGTGTTGTGCCGAGTTCTGTCTATCTGCCAAAATCTGACCCTGCATTGCATCACACCACAGTATGAGCACAAAAAGATTATTCCCCTATTCATTTTTTCCTTCACAACAATCAAAGAATATCGCTTATGGGGAGTTAAATTCTGTCAGGAAGCTGGAATTCGGCATAACACTGGCTGCAAAGATACAGATACAGATCACATACATTTATGACTAGCCAAATCTAATCTGAGCAAAAAATCTAAACTGATTCATGAAGCTTGTAATGTAAACGTAGCACAAATCAGCCAAAACATGTTCAACAATCTTGAGGTCTGTACTCAAAGGGTGGCGCAGTGATTTGAATTATCAGATTTTTATTTTTATTTTTGAAATTATATGTTTGTTTATATGTTTATAAGTTTGGCCTTACCCATAAATATTTTTTATGGGATATTTATTTTTCTATGTTCATGTCCAGTTTCTTCCTCTTTCTTCAGTATTTTTTACATCCCTCGATTCACCCATAGACTCCCATTTAATTGTTCCCACTCCAAGTTATTTTCTTTTATTTTGCTCTGAAAGCCACCATTCAACATGTACTCTCAGGGTAGGTTCCCAAGCTCCAGTCTTCCACTGCTTTATATGATGTTTTCATCCCTCATTCCATTTATAGACTCCTATTCATTTTCAACAACACTAACAGTAAAAAATGGCCAAGTTAACACCTTAGCAGCAAACACTTTAACACTTATACCATAATAACCATCTACAGTAGCAACACCTTAGCAACCATCCAGTTTGCTTTGGCAGCAAAGTAGGAACACCCTAGCAACCACCTAGGAACAGTGTAGCAGCCAACTAGCAACATATTAACAACCCTGTTATGCATGGCAACAACCTACCAACAACACCTACCAGTCGCACAGCTTAGTGATTAGCTTGTTACCCTCACATGGCTGGGTTCAAGTCCCTATCTGTGTGGAGTTTCCATGTTCTCCCTGTGTCTGCGTGGGTTTCCTCCTGTAGTCCAAAAACATGGAACAATTGCCCTGGTGACTGTATGCCCAGATATGGGTTGGCACGCTGTCCTGACGCTGTCCTTCAGGTGGACGGTCGCTCCAGTTGAGAGTACGCTAAGCGCGATTGGCTGCCGCTTCTTACTGGTGTGTGTTGTAATATAATTGTACGTAAGTACCTTAGTAATCACCCCATCCATTTATTTGTCTTTATGTCTGTCTGTCTATCTCTTTTATCTAATTTTTATTTTACTTTAAAATTTTGGCTTTGCAAACATTAAAGACCCTTTGTGAGGTTACTTTGAGTCTTCAAATACACCTGTGGCTTTTTCTCCTCAAGGGAGAACTAAACTAACGAAGTGCCTGTAATATTATTATTACTGTGTCACTGTTTCTGTTCTTCACGTATTTTCATTGTTACATTTAGATCTGAATAAAAGTGGCTTGTATTGTGCTACTTATAAGTTAATCAGAAATGTGTGACCTGGGTTCTCTGGTACGTTTCTCTGTCTTAGACAGGAGATGTTGAATATTTCAGCAGTTGCTTTAAACTTATCACATACTGCAAGGTCATTTATTGTGTGTTCCCAGAGTGTTCTGGGGACTTTGTATCTTTAGGCTGCACAGGCCTGTAGCATACGTCAGAGAGCATACGCAGAACTTACGTTAGCATGGAGAATGTTGTCGTCATTAAAAAACTGATAGTACGAAATTCAAACACAGACACCTGGCTTTTCAAGGCTCCTCAACTTCCTTAACTGACCCGATGTTTACACAGTTCAGAGCTCAAAAGCCTCAGCTAGAAATGCTAACAATGTGATTTTAATGTTATATCAGCAGCTTTGAAAATAGATTTTTGTTAAGTCTGCTTTTGGATGAGATTGATTCAAAAGTAGATTAATAACACATTTATTACCTTTATTCAAATTGCTGTAGTGTTAAAAATGTAAAGGCATGTCAGATAATTTCAGACGGGTCTGAAAAGCTTCAGGGCCCTATCGTACACCCTGCGCAAGGCGTGTTGCGATGCTCGTTGCTATCTTACACCCTGTCAAAAGTCTATTTTCACAACTTGTACTACGCAATTAAAATATCTTTGGAAGTCATGCAGGTCAATATCCCCTGCTGAGACACGTGAAAGCACTGCACTGTTAAGATAGTCAGAGCTCACCTGACTCACTGATTGCTTTATTTCACGCCCAAAACAAAACACCCATGATTAATTAAGAGAATTAGTACATGCCTTTTGTGCATGTCGAGCCATGCAGTGCTTATTATTTGCACCCTTATGATACCAAATACACACAGACACGCCCTAAATCTAGCTGTGCGATCCGCAATTGACCGGTGCACTATAGAATTGCTAAAATAGGGCCCTCAGACTTCATGGGGTTAATATAACGTAGTGCAAAGGCATTGTTGTCGGGGTGGATGGAAAGAAATCATGAATCGGCTGCTTCTAAAAGCAGAAGGACAGGTGCAATTAGGGTTCTTTTAATGACAGGTGGAAGCTGCTGATTGGTCAATGTAAGGTAACGTAGCATTAGAGTCTACTGGCAAACTTCTGGTTCTTCAGTTTTTACACATTTTAAAAAAATGGCTTAGTAAAACCCTGTGTGTGCTGTTTGCTGATCTATGTGGTAAGATTTTGACTCCCAGTGCCAATTTAGAGTCTGTAAACATGGAAAAAGATTGCTGGAGTTAGATTGCTTACACATTGCAGCGATTTTGTGGGTTCTGCCTCGCAATATTTCTGATCATTCCAAGATTCCAGGCTCTCTGATGCTGCAGAGGCCGAGAGCTTGAGGCTGCAGTGGTTTCAGCCTGGGGTTTTTAACTGAGACTCTGGACAAGCCTGTGTAATTGTTTGAGAGGAAGCACAGCAGCTGCTGAGGTGGGGGGGCTTTAGGGGGAAAGTCCATTATTGGTCATCCTCTCTTCAGTCACTCCGGTCTTGTGTAAAACCTTAATGATCCGTATGTGGGGGCAATGGAAGGATGTGTGCAGAAACAATGTGACAAAAGGGAAAGCAGGTAGCAGCAGTGGGTAAAGCACGGTGAATACTGGCTGAGCAATACCAGGGGTCAGGGGGGTCAAATGACAGAGCAACATGGGAGGTGAACACATATTGGTCAACGTCCTTATCATGCCGGCAATTAGTCCTCCACCAGCCCACCAACATGAGTGGTCTCTTTCACTGCACTGCAGTCTTTAGGATGTGTGTATATCAGTGGCAGCTGGTGGTCTGGTCAGTTTGGGCATTGAACACTACAACAGAGACAAAATATGCAAAGTGGTTAAGAGGGCATTGAGTTCACTCACATCGTTCGTCACTCATTTGAAATAAACCAACTATTTTTTTTGGTTTAAATAGATGACCAATTGGGTAATTGGGTAAAATAATGAATAGTAAACAAATGTAGACTAATTAAAACTAACAAAAGCATTCAATGATGTTCTGCTGACATTAAAGAATATAAGAAATGAACCCTAAAACCCTAAAACTGAACCTTGTGGGACTCCACCAGAAGCACTGTAATATTCTGATGAACCATTTCCAAAATAACCTTATTTATTTATTATACCTTTATTTAATTATTTATTTAGTTAGTTAGTTAGCTGTATGAATTTTCCATTCTGAACCTGTAGGTGAAACATCAATGATAGTCTTAGTTTAAATGCCACACAAGTATTTCCAAAATGGTATGTTTAAAAAAAATAAACCACTTTCTACAGGCTTCCCGCTAGCCAAGTAACCATATGATGTAACGCCAGGTAGAGAGGAGTGTCGCGAGCCGAGTTAAAAATACAGGCAGGTTTATTATAAGAAAGATTAACAGGTTCTGCTAACAGAAGACAAGCAATGATCTCACCGATGACCAGAGACGTAGTCAAAGATACAGTCCAAGTTCTAAACCGGGAAACAGTCCAACCATATACCAAATCCAACAAGGGCAAAACAAAAGACATAAACCGAAAATCCAAACACAGAGTCGTAACGAGAAGGCAAAAACAGTAATCCAGAAAACGCTTAGTACGCAACATAAGTTGACAATACCTCGCGGTGTTTCCTTACAAACGGATGCCTTAAATACAGAATCTAGATAAGAATGAACCGGAAGTAATTTAGTAAACAGGTGAATCAGAGCGTCGGAGCGTAACATGATTGGGTGAATGTGAAGGGTTATTATTGATGTCATAATCTGGGGAATTCCGGTAGTGTGGAAGGAGAGCCAGGCTGCGTAACATATGAGCTCATTCAGACTTTAGTTCTAATTGCTACTAACTGATTATTTTATTTAAGGTGATCATAAAACACTGCTATATGTGATATATAATATCAGCTTTTTATTAATGTATTCAATAAAAATTTATCTTGTTTAACATAATAGTTTAGTAACAGGTAAATGTGACCGCATCTTTGAGGCATCACATTGTTAATAGAGAAAATAAATGAAAGAGCAGAATTGAAGGCTGCTTAAACCATTAGAGGGCATTTCTATTGGTCCATTTATCTTAAAATGTGCTCATTATGTAAAGGCACACTTCAGTGATCAAATGATGTTGGAGAATACAATATTGTTTTGCAAAAAATATGACTCTATTTAGATAAAGTTAAAATTAGCGGAATGTGTACTGAATACAAATGCAAATACTCAAAAATCAATAAATCATATTTAGAACTGGTCAGCTATTGAGTGAGAGATTGATGAACACTATTAATTTATAATATTTTTTTTAATCTGAAAGGGAAAAGCCACTGACGTCATTTAGTAGAAAAATATGGCAGGTAATGCAAATGCAGTAGTGACTGTGCAGGAGCAGTGATGTACGGTTTATCACTTGTTGTTAGTTTATTAATGTTTTGTGTTAAATCTGCGCAATTAGGATTAGATACATGAAATATATCTTACTATATAAGTGTGTAGTAAACATTTGGGCCACTAATATTGCAGGTCTGGGTGAAGAAAATGGAAAATGCTTTGGAAAACCATGAACTTCAGGCTACTATATTTAACTAACTCCTCCTTCTATCAAGCTTGGTTTCTTAATTTTAGAAATCATTCAGTGCTCAGATCATAAGATGCCACAAGGCATCTTATCTTATCTTATCTTATCTCATCTCATCTCATCTGAGAGGTTTATTATGTGTAAGAATAGCAGCTGACTCAGATATATTCTTCAGATATATTTAGAATTTGGACAGTGTGCTGCTCATTGCTTCAGAGGAGGAGCAGAAGAAGTGTCAATACACCATCAGTTCACGATGCACCCAAGCCATTACGGGAGCATACCGAATCCATTCATCTCTCAGCTGAATTAAAAGGGACTACACAGCCTCCCCTTGGGCACAACCCAGTACACACATTGATGAGGGGGGGTCCACTGTGTAGAGACATGTCTATTGTAACCCTCATGAATCAGCCCCCCCATTAGGAGGCCAGTCACTACAATATGGCTTTGGGAGGGTCAGTCCAGAGGCCCAGTTGAAATATCCCAATAATGGCGTGACCACGCTTTTCCCACGACCCTCCCATACACACCAGTCCATTATGAGTGAGCTCCATCTCTCCTCTGGTCTTTATCAAGGTCGAACTCCTCCACAAGCAAATGAAAGGGTTTACAAATCATGGTGTCCATTGGTGGGGGAGAGCAATAGCCAGGTTTCTGAAGTTGACCTCGAGGCAACAAATTATTATGGCAAGCTTCATAACACTTGAGAGCTGAATGGATGAGGAGTTACGGGGTTTGTGAATAAGGTGCAGTTCTTCTTTCTATTAAATGAATGTTTGGTATTGTACTATAATGGAGAATAAATGCCAGAAATACAATCCCAAATCAGGAAAAGGACAGAATGGAAAAAATGAAAACAAAAAATTTATTACAGTCAGTATGAACCCATGATAGAGTATTTCACGTTTTATCTGGTCAACTTAATTTAATTTGTTAGCTACTCCACCCCTATATTCTATACTATTTTGTTATTAATTCAAATATACGACTTGGTATACCTTGATCAGTTTAACAGAGCTCTGTTTTGGGGCCTGTTAAGGGGTTAATATATATCCATTACCCCATTTCAGGCCTGCAACACATTCCAGAATAGTTTAGAGGAATTATTGGGCTAGTAATCTCAGTGAGTCTCTGAGGATTAAAGATGTTTTTTTTTTATCAATAAATGCATGAGAAAGTTGCTAAAATATAAGAATGTTTATTTCTCTGCCAAGCATAAAATCAATAAAAGATTAAGGAATCAGGTTCCAGTGTGTAAGGGGCAATGTCACACGTTTAAGCTGAACATCTGTGATCTCTGATCCCTCAGACAACACTGCATCAGCAACCGTCATTCAACAATAACTGATAGAACCATAGAGATTGTGGTGGTGGTTGGAAGGAAAGAAAAGGGACCATTTTTGAACAAGAACGTTATTTTTAGTGACATGGCATTTAAAGACAGTAATATTAACAGGGACTTAAGAACAATACAGAGAATATCTAAACATTTTTAACTTATTACATTAATTAAGGAAGAGTAAAATATCTTGTTTTTTGCAAGCGAAGGTGGACGGTGGGTGATGCTAACAAAGAAAAAAATACAACAGGTGGCACTCACCCATTGCCCAATCTGTCTAATCGAGAAATAACTGCATGTTGTGTACAGGCTTGCCCAGATGAACCTGTCCACACATCGCTGTGGGAAGAGAGTAGAGAGAGAGAGAAATACAAAAAGGAGGGGAAAGCAACAAAGTGTGAGCTAAAATTCAACAGGCTACATTCCCAAAACTAAGTACCAGAGCTAGAGAACCTCACAGCCAAACAATCTCACACAGCTAAAATCCATCTCTCTTTCCCTCATACCGACACTCTAACAGGTGAATCTATTTATTCGCCAAGAACCACTGCTTAGCAACCAGCAGCATTTTGATTGGATGGTAGGCACAGCCAAAAAACAATGCCATGTTCCTTCGTTCAACACGACCTGTAAAGAATTTAGCAGAGAGAGGTAGAGAGACACAAAACAGCCTGGACCATGATACAGGGTTCTGTCTACACTTCTGTGATGCAGCTTTAATGCAGAGAATTGCATGGAAAGGTGCCACTTTGAGCGTGATGAGGAGAGAGCGCCATCGCCGGCAGCTGATGGCAGAGCTACATGAACGGGATTCAATCCTGCGACCTCCCGTTCATAGTGGCAACGCATTAGACCGCTGGACCACTCGGCGCCCCCTGTTCTACAGGTTTAATGCATTATGTACTTCCCTCCTCCAACATTGCTGCTCCGTCACTTCAACAAATATTTCAATAAGTAAGTGTGGCACCTATAGAGTTTGGTACAGATTAAATCATCCCATTTGATTTTTTTTATTTTTTATTCTTAATTGGTCTCATGCGACTAATTATTATTATTTGTGACTGTTCTTCACAACCACGGTTGGTGAAGTGGCTGTGAAGTGGTCCTCTCTGCAGTGGGGTTCCCTCAATCTAATTACAGGTTGGGAAGTTTAAGCAGAAATAATGAAAAATGAAAGAAGAGGTCGCTGACCGGACCCCCCCATTGGCAGGAGCCGGTTCTGTTCAGGCCAGCTGGGCTCCTCTGTTTTAAACCCTGGTCCAGTGTGTGGTCAGCAGCCCCTTCGCAGCCAGTTTGCTGTTTTCGCTGCTGTGCCAGTCAGTCTCTTGTTCAGAAGTCTAAAAGAGTGGATGACTGTGTTACGCTCTGCCTTTCGGGGAAGCATCTTTCACGTCTCCTCGGCTTTGCTCAGATCTGAAGGGAGCAGAACCGACAGCTTCAGAACGCAAACAAAAAAGTGTGTGTGGGGAGCAACAAAACAGAGTGTGTTTGCCTGTCGCCCCTGCGTGGCATCGCTGCGCCCCTCGATCCCCCCCCACCCCAGCACCACCACCCTTCACCACCCTCCACCACCCTCCTACCCTTAGCCACGGCAACAGCGTGGCATGCATAGCTAACAGTGCCGATTGTGTGGGGCCTTTTGTGGAGGCCGCAGGCACTGCGAGATGCCCCCAGTACAGGGCTTGGCATGGTAGCTCGATACATTTTTTGGAACAGGCCCCTTGTACATCAGCGACACGCATAATACGAAATGTATTCTCCGCACTCACCGGGTAAATTCATTTTAAACACTTTACCCCCGCCAAACAATGCCCACCGGCCATGCCTATTATCTGAAGATTTATCAGGGGAAGGAGGAGGGGCGGGAGCTGGCAGAAGCTGGTGGTGACGGTCTGGTGAGAGAGAAATGGCTCCTGGGAGACTTGGCAAGGCCTGCGAAGCCTGCAGGAGCACAGATGCGTTTAAAGCCCGATTGTGCACCCGCTCTCGCACTATCGTCTCCTCGCTCTGCATTGTTTAAGAAAAACAAAAGGAGGTCTATGGGTAAGAGGTTTTTTTAGGACATGCAGTTCTTCTATATAGTTCGGCATTTTACATCTTTAAGTACAAATAAGTTGGCAGCTGTATTGGACACTGTTTTAACCTATAATGCTACCAGCAATAGAAGACACAACATGTGTATTTACTCTTTGCAATACAAATAGTCTTGGTTAAAACAAAAGAGGGGGCAATAACAGGCAATATGACAATATTATATCATACCCTGATTAATGATCAGAATATACAGTATACATGTCTTCAGATATTAAATAATATTGGTAAAACTTTGCAATCAGGGTTATAAATATCAGTATTTACAGTTTTTGTTGTGAGTATTGTTAAGTAATTTTTTCGTGTTACCATTCTTTGTTAAACTATATTTTTTATATATTTTTTCTCTGTTCTGATCCCATTTTTAATGCATTATTTCCTACATTCTGATCCCATTTAAATGCATTTTCTAAGCAGAAACTCTTTTTTTATATATTCACTATGAAATGTTTACTCCTAATAATATCAAACCAACAGATCTATAAAACCAGTCAGACTTGTCACATGACCAGGTTGACATTTCCAAAATGTTTGAATCATTTTGTAATAATTACATTTTACTGTTAAGTCAGTTAGAGAAATGTAATGTTGCTGTCACACAAAAATGTAAAACCTGTAGCACTAAAACGGATTTTTAATTAATTTATAAGAGAAGGAAAAAATAATTTAATATTTACATTTATTTTATAAATTGCAAATATCAGTAATAAACATTGTTAAATGGTTAAGTAGTGTCTCAAATAGTATTAATTGACACTAGGTCAGACATTTTTAAACATTATTACATTTTTTAAACAATAATAAATTGAAATGTTGTAATGATTATTAAATTTTATTTAGTGTCAATTGATAATTAATTGACAGTTTGTAGTAAGTACTGTTAATTTATGTACCCTTATTGTAAAGTATTACTAAATCTCTTTTAATGGAAGTCAGTGTAAACATTTTCAAGCGTTTCTACTGGTCCGTTTGTCATAAAATTATTATACAGTACAAAAAACACACTTAGTGTGCAATGTTCTAAATGGTGTCAGTAATCAATTATTCCTTCTGAAGTCAGGGGTATTTATTTATATACAGTATTTTAAGAGAACGTATTTAACAGTTTATCCTGCTTTTGTTGGAGTCTCTTCTGTTAAGGGAAGCTTTTCTACCAAATTCTGGACCTTTACTGTGAGGATCTGATTTGCAGGATTTATTGACAAGAGCGTAAGCGATATTATTCAGGATTTTAGATGATCAGCACCCAACCCCACCTTATCCCCAACTCATCCAAACTCATCCCAAAAGTATTAAATACGGCCTTATTGTTCCAGAGAACAGAGTTCCACTCTATCGGCAAAAATGAGAAAAACAGAATAAAATGTTTTTGCCAAACCGTGGTAATAAATATAATAGCACTAAATGCACTTAATTGATCCCTATTTTAGCTTCATAGTTTATAACAGTGTCAGAATGTAATTTCATGTGTATAAACACTCAGTGATCTCGCCTCTCAAGCATCAGCAGCCTCACAGCCTGGCCCTGGCCCGGGAACAGAGAGAGCGATGCTGGAATAAAAGAAAGCAGCACTGGAGTAGGGATGAGTGGAGATGAATGGATGGAGGAGATGAGATGAGTGAGTGTTTTCATTCAGGGCTCATGTGCATTAAATGCGGCCGCGGCAGACGCCCAGCGGCCTGCAGCGTAAACAGCCCATAGACAGCCCAATGCTATCTGAGGACACTGACCAGACACAACCCCTATCAACATCCACCACACCATATGGCTCGTATAGAGCACACAAACACACATACACACACATATCCACAAATACCCTCCACTCCCCCTCAATCACACACACACACACACAGTCATCAATCCACAAAACAACATAATAAGGCTTCTAATCTGGTATGTTAATAGCGGCTCAAACCCAAGCAGCTGAAAACAGTCTCTGTGGTGGAATCCAAAGACACAAACATGGTGGAAAACACACACACACACACCCACAGAAACAAGCACACACACACACACACACACACAAACACAACCACATTTACACTGTGAGACTGGATAAGTCGAATTTACTTCTTTAAATCATTTAATGAAAACGGTCTGGCTTACTTTTTCTAAGTAATGTTTTTCTTAAAACTTGCATCAATTAAATGTAAAAATAAAGTAAATATAAGTTTTCTCTCAATCAATTGCTTTGCTCAATAATTCTACTTCTACAAATGTTATCATCAGGTAAATAAATAAGAAAAAAACTATTATATATATTTAAAAATATTCAAACATAGGAAATACTACCGAACAGCATTGATTTCACAGCTCAGAAATTGACGCTTGTTTTACAGCCAATGACATGTTTACTTAAGGTAGCCTAGTGAGAATTATCTTTTAAGTTTATTTAAGGTAGCCAGGGGGAATGACTACAAACTGACAGGGTGTCAGAAACTGTATGCAAATAAATAGTGCCAAAAGCCAATGTAAGTAAAACTGCCAGACTCAATAAATATAACTTTTTGAGTTGATTCTTAACTCAAAGATTGCCTTTAGAATGTATATGTGGCATTAAATTAAAGTAGTTGCGTAATATTTTGACATTTTTCTTTTTTTTTTGTTCAAACTAATTGTGGATTTACAGTGCACTCTCTCTTTCTTGCTCTCTTTCTCACACACACGCAAACACACACAAACTCTTAGGTTGAAAAAACTACAATACTACAGTAGCTCTGTATAACAGGGGGCTGAATAAGTTCTGGGCGATTTTAGGTTGCATGTCCAGTAGTTTTGCCTCCAAGCAAGATAGCTGAGTGTGTATGTGAGTGTATAAATGTGTGTGTGTGTCTCGATGTGTGTACTGTGTGTACTGTGTGTGTGTGTGTGTGTGTGTGCGCCCGCCCGCCCTCTTTAGGTCATCTCCTTAATGTGCTTCTACAGTCCCAAGCCCGGTTGGCCAACAAACACACGCCATCTCCCCGGCCCCCCGCTGTCTTCACATCAGCCTCACACTGCGGCGCTCATGCGGCAACAAGCCCCAAAATCTCCTCTGCCCGGTCCGAAACGCCGGCCAATAACAACTCATGCATCCTGAAGCAGCTTTGCACCCGCACTTCCACACATCAGCCGCGGCCTGTTGTGAAATGAGTAATTCATGGTGTGTGATTTGTGAAGGTCCCCGACACTGCGAATGCGACATTGTGCAGCAGAGGGCTGCGTTTTTTAGGACAGGCTTGTGTACAGGGGTGGGTTTTTTTGGCTTCTGGGAAGGTCACACCAAAGTCAAACAGAAAAAAAGGACAAGACCCCCTGCAGAGTCTGACATGGTGCCTCATCTTCAGCTCAGCTTTATAAAAAATGATAACACATCTTCCACTGGCTGGGGGTTTTTCATTCTGTACCATCTGTGAATGTTACAGTACCTCAGGGGATGGCTTGGGAACACCCACACCTACTGTATATACGTTGTGAGTTGTGTCTTGTGAGTGAGGTTAAGCACTAACCGACATGCTCATGATAAGCCAAAGTGAATGATCAGACTTTGAGCGTGGACTGAAATGCAGGAAGGTGTGAGCACCTGCAGTGAGCAGTGCAGTAGATGGTAATGATCGTGACCTGCGGTGTCTGGCTAGAATTGTCCATGCAAACAGGCAAGCAGTTCTGAAAATCTCAGAAAACACATCCACTTCAATTCAGGGACCTCACACGCATACTGTATTACACAGGCCAATGTTGTGTTTTTAGCTTACATGGGACATGGCAAAAGACATGGTATACAAAACTATGCTGCTGGCACCCCTCATCATGTGCTACAGGTGTAAGCGCAGGCAAGCAGTGGTACATGTGTATTCTCCTGCAGAAAGCAAATGCACCTGCATAAAAGATTTCCTGTAGTTTTAAGGTGTACTCACACTAAACTCGGTTTGGATAATTCATGCTGGAGCATGGTTCTGCCCCCTGCCCACTTTCCCCCAATGGCCTGCACTCACACTGCATTTAAAGAATCCGTGCCCGAGCACGCTTACGTCACTTGCTGCTCAGTGGGCTTGCTGAATGTAGCACCCTGCCATGAAAAGCACCCTCTCTCTGGAGCTCATAAGCACAGTTATCTCAGTCACAGTTACATGCATAGCGACACAGTGCATGCTCCAAAGAGGAGGTGCTTTTCCTGGTGGGGGGCCGAATTCGGCACAATACTGCCATGTTTGTTTATCTTGTTCCAATACTGCATCATCTTGTTCCGTGTTCGCGCTTACACTGCATATGTACCGTCCTCGAGTCCAAGTGAATCGTGCCCTGGCCTACTTGAAGAGGTGGGAGGTTGTGGATGAGGTGGGGTGAGGTGTCTTGGGCTGGGGTGATGGTTATCCAACACCCCGTCCTCACTGATGCTCTTGTCTCTAAATGCAACCAAATCCTCATAAAATGCTCCAAAACCATAGAGACAGTTACTTCATCAAAAACAATAGAAACTTTTTTTTAATAACCGTGATTTAAAAAAAAAAAACAATGCATGAACAGTTGTCCCAAAACTTGAGGTATCAACATAGGAGGATACTTAGCTGTAATGGTTCTTCTATAGTGTTGTAGTGTTCTTTATTGTATACCATATTTGCACAATGAGAAGGTAAAAAAGAAGAGGTTTTGATGTGACAGTGATGATATTTGACTGTATCTGACACGGACAGATGGCTGTTATACATTACTGTAGAGCAGTATAAAAGAGAGAGAGAATGAGAGAGTAAGGAATGCTGGAGGTATTTATTGGAGAACTGTACAGAGGCCGGTGGGAATTTTAGCAGACCCAGGCGAGAGCGTACAGAGCTGAGCTCTGAGATTATCATAATTGGGGACAAAGGGAAAACGTCCAAAGTTGGAATCGGTCCCAAACAGATATTGTGACCTTTGACTATCAAAACAATAGCTGTCATAATCTCACATCCACGGGTTCCTTTCAGATGTCAGGAACCCAAAACTTTCCCAAATATCCATCAACACTCTTCTCTCTCTCACTATCACTCAGCTGAGCTTTCACCAGCCTGCAGAGCAAGAAAGAGGGAGAGAGACATGGGGTAGATATTGAGAAGGAGAAAGAGAGAAATGGACTCTACATAGTGAGAGAGGGACAAGCCTGAGGGATAGAGAGTCATTTGATGAGTGAGACACAGTAATGAAGGGAGAGAGAAAGAGTGAGACAGTGCTAGAGAGAGTGATGGGCAAAGGTACAGATAATTGGAGAGGTATAGAGTTGGAGAGAGTTGGGAGACAGTCAGAAGGATGCGTAGTGGGGATGAAGAAAGATGGGATATACAGTAAGAAAGAGGAGAGGGAGAGAGTGAGACAGTGTGATGGAGGTTGAGAGAAAGAGAGTGAAACAGAGTGGTGGAGAGAGAAAAAATGAGTCAGTGAGATGATGTGAACAGTGAGTGCTGATAGAAGGATAGAGAGAAACAAAAAGTAAGGGAGAAATGGATGGAAAGAGAGAGAAATAATGAAGTGAAATATGACAGAATGTGGAGCAAGAGGGAGGACAAACATGGGGAGAGAGAGGGATTTTAGAAATACAAGGGAAAAAGCGAGATTGAGAGAAAAAGGGAATGTTAAGAGAGACAGGAATAGAGGAATGGAGATTGGGTGAGAGAGAGAGAGACAGAGAGAGAAAGAGAGTATTTAAGTTTTTTTATGTTTTTTAAGTTTTCTGTTTTTTGCTGATGTATTGATTCAATAATAATATAATAATAGCTGAATAATGAAAGCAGTGTGGGGCTCTGACGTGGGCTCGGCTGGTTGTGGGCTGCTGTGAAGCAGGAGAGCTGAAATATTTGAGGTTTTTTTTTGTCTCCTAAACACATGTCCCGCTCGGAGGAAACCAGGGGATTTGAGGAACCATCTGTTGGCCAAAGCCTCTGGGACGCACTGTAAGATGGACTTAGGATATTGCTCTCTGCAGGTGGGATGGAAATGGCAGTGGCCTCTCGGCTCCTGCGAGAGGAGGAGAGGAGGGAGGAGATGGGACGGCCCGAACCGAGAGGTCAGCAGCTTAGCCAGGACAGGGGAACACCACATGACTGAACTGAACTGAGGACATCAGTGAAAAGCCAACCTGGAGAGGCTGAAACTGTATATTTTATAGTTGCTGTATTGAGTTGAGGCCTTATTTGCTGACTGGAGGTTTTTGATTTTGGAATAACTTCTACTGCCAGTCATAATATGGTGCTTTTCTGTCTTGATCATGATCATGATCATGGCTTTTGAAATTAGAGCAATTATTATATTTTGGTAAACTTTTACTATATTAAATACTACATAATAACTAAAACCTGAATAAATGTTCTTCAAGTGATCTTTAAAGCTGATATGTGTAAGATTTGGGATTTAGGGCCCTCTCTGGTGAGAATGCATAATTGCACCGAGCATGCAAAAGAATCATTTTAAACTGGGCGGGTGTGATGTGGTCTCCTTTCAGAGCGGATGAATCTGATTCCAGGTTATGTTTAGTCAGAGAGAGAGAGAGCGCACTCAGTCAGAAACTTCACTCCTTCTTTTCTTTGTTTTTACTATGAGTAAATGAGCTACTGAGCTCTGAGTGTTCCCTTCTGAAGTCTCCATTGCTCCACCAGCTGCTCACGTTCTGTAAAACTGAGCCATATCCTCTTTTAGAGGCTTTATGTGTGACGTAAGTACGTAAAGATGCGTGAGATGGAACTCCGGTGAAAAGCGACCCGACACCCCAGTTTTTAGAATGAATATATTCAAGAATGCTACATATATGGATTATCCCCATAGTATATAGCATTTATAAGACAGGTGCTTATTCATATGCTCTGCAGTGGTCAATGCTTACAAATGCATTATGTAGGTGTCCTTTAAATAAGCTGTTATCTACTTTTTTTTTGTCAGTTGAATTTTGTAAATCATCTAGAAGCATTTCTATGGGTACATTTATTATTCAATGTAAAGGCTAAAGAAGACTGAATCAATGGTTTGAAAAACGTAAACGAACACATTTGAGAAAGTGATATTGAACTATCCTGAATAAGCTCCAAGCCTCTCTGAGCTCCACGGCTCCATGCGGCGAGAGCAGCGAGTATACAGGACTTACTCTACAGACTCTGCTTTCCTTTGGCTTAAAGCTCATTTCCTTGTTGCTTATTTGCTGGTATTTAAGTGGCTTTAAAGAAGAAAAGCAGATTCACTCACCTGCAGCATTGTTTACTGTTCAAAGTCTAATCTTTCCTACTTATTCGGTTACTAGAGTTACAAGTCAAAGAACCTGTTTTTACAGTTTATAAAACTATTTTCTAAATATGTAACTTGGTGTCAAATGTATAAAAATGGTAACTTTCTTGTAGAGTCATATAACTTAATTCCATAAGAGAAGGTAATCTGTGGGATTGACTGCACACTGATGGTGATTGAGTAGATGCGAGTTTACATGTCCAGTATGAAAATATATTGTGCTAGGAATCAGTGGGAAAGGTCTGAGTTTTACTCAGACATAAATTGCACATGTAGTTTCAGAATATATTGTTTGACTGGACTATATAATTGACTTGTTAAAAATGTCAGTATTAAAGAAACATTAATTACTATCCATTAGACAAATCAATTTAACTCCTAATATGTTATGCTAATAGTAGAGTGATAGAATTAATTTTACTGTTGTTTTTTAGTTGTAAAAATACACTTTAGGCCAAAAAAACTTTCTGAAAACAATTTAAGTCAGCATTTTCATAAGCAATTTATAACCAATTTGTATGTTTGTTGTATCTATTTAGGGTCACTAAACTCCAACATCATCTTCAGATTGTCCCCTTAATTTTCAATAGTTTGGCAGTACCAAACAGTAGTGATTGGCAGCACTCTTAATAAAAAAAATCAAATTTAAATATTTGGTGGAATTTCACTTTAATAAAACTATAAGAACATGCAGTGATGTCAAGCTGCTGTAGATATTGAGTAAATTTGCCTCTGGTTTTAAGGATTTGCCACACAGCCGCACCATTCTGTTCATCCTAAATTAGGATGATGGATCAGAAGAACAATGGCTTCTGGAATTGGGGCTTTTTTTCCAACTGCCACTAAATTACATTTCTACAGTAATCCACCCCACTCTGTGGCCTAGCATCTTCCTCCTCCTCCTCTTCCACTCCCCCGTGTTTTCCAAGGTAATAGGAGACTTAAGTCAAGGGAAACAAATCTTTAAGGAACAGATTGGCCTGTGGTTGTTGACCTGTCAAAGCATTCAGAAATGTGTCACAGGATTGAAACACTAAATCAGAATTAGAGGCTTTTGTTGTGCCTGCATCCTCCTGCCTGCACGCCAGGCCTTTATCTGACACAAAAAATGAGAGGGGGGGAGGTGGAGAGTGTGGTTTTAACTCGAGGAGCCCCTCCTTCACCCCTCTCTTGCCCACCGCCACCGCAGGGTCAGTGTTTACATAACCCAGTTTACATGCCGTTGAAGCTGGAACACTACTATTGACAGTGTCCCTCATATCATTACTGGGGTGACATATGTGATGGCTCCTGAGATCATCACACCAGCACTTAGGGCAGTATGTTGTTCTACATCAAGAGCAGGATTGAAGTTCTTGCTACATGGAGCACCATTGTGTATGGCAAATCACGGTTGCTGATGGTGGCTAGATGGCAGGCGATCTGTCAAAGCAATTATCCTGCTTTTTTCAGTCCAATGATGCACCCCTCTCTTGAAGTAAGTCAACTGAGCAAAATGTTATATAAGTGCATCATAGAAGCATTTATCAAGTCAAAGATGTCTCACCAGGGGGTACACTACCCAAATGTAGTCTTTGGTGTGCTCCATTGAGATAGATAGATACTTTATTCATCCAGAAGGAAATTTAAAACAGGTCCATTGAGATGCATGTTTTAGAGAGGCTCTGACCTTTCAATTGTCTAGATATCATAATTAAGCTCTTGTCAAAGTGTTTTAGATACTTACCCTGCTTCCAACACATCTACCTTTAGAACTGACAGTAAGACAGTGTTTATATAGGCTGTATGTACAGACAAAATCATGCATGTATACATATACTCTATATATAAACATATATATTGACCTTATAGGGCGTACTGGCCGTAGCAATGCTTGATGATTAATTACAGTGTCATACTCTAAAACAGGAGCGGTCATATGTAGCACAAACACACAGGAGATTAATCTAATAGCTGCCCTCCTACAGCAGCCCCGCTGGCTTAAACAGGGGAAATAAACCCTTCTTATCAGATTAATTGCCACAACATTATGCCATTAAAATCTTATCTCAGAGTAATCATTCATGCAGTCTTGGAATTTATTTATATCAGATCAGGGCAGCCAAATCCTGATTAGCAGTGTTTCTCCTTGCAAACAAACATCTATTTGGCTCTTTGTCCTGTAATATCAGTTACAGCCGCTTTATGTGCACAGAACAAGATTTATATGTCAGAGTGTGCAGAGCCTGACGCTGTATTTAAGAAGCATGAGATGATGTAAATCGGTTTGTAAATGTGCTATGTAAATGTGATAATCATGTTTGGAAAGAAGAATATCTTTTTCATTTCTTCCAGGGACTTGAGATTAGCTTGATTTATGCTATATCAAGTCAAATTTAGTTTATATTGCACTTTTTATGGAATGATGATGTGCATGTGGCATGGAGCTGGGATGATGATCATTCAACATCCTGACCTCATTTGAGCTCTTTTCATTGAATGCGCACATTAATTCTCACAGCAATGTTCCAAAATCTGCAGAAACCTTACTTGGACAGTTACTCTCTTCTAGACAAAACCATAAGCACCTTAAAATCTGGTTATAAGCATTATACAGGAGTTTTAGTGAGGTGAGTTTTATCGGACTGTAGCCTGCGTGTTTACTGTGTTAAAACAAGCTACATAGGACAAACCGCAATCTGATAGCGCCCTGGATTGCCGGAACACTCAGGGTTCCTCAGTGTAGCACTGTCGGGCACCATTTACTAGCGCTAAGGCTAGCGGCTAATGGCTAGTGCTGCTGCTAACTGTGGCTAACCCTGCTGCTAACCGTGCTGTTTAAAATAAACAGAAGCGCTTTACAAGATTCAAGATACTCACCCAAATAAACAGTTTTCAGGAGAGAAATATGTGTAGATTAATTTATAGTTATAGATTTTGGAAGAATTTGGATTGATGAGCAGGTGTCCCAATACTTTTGTCTATACCGTGTACAGTATATCAAATGCTGGGAATGTAAGGTAGTCAGTTTGTGTGTGGCAAGTAGCAGGAGTTAGTATTTTATCATGTGGGCAGCCAGAGTGCAGCAGGCAACTTCTGGAGGCAACCGAAAGAAATGAGAGCCAGAAGGTAACATAGACCAGAGTTCAGCCTGAAACTGTGGCCTGATATTCTTCCACTGCACTGCCAACAAATCTGGGTGATTGTGTGCAAGTGGTGGGACAAGAGCACCAGCATCTCAGTTTACAATAATTCCCTGTATACATAAACTCCTGGATCTGCATCCTTTATCTAAAGAGAAACATTAATAAGCAGCTAAACTGCTGAGGCTTAGAAACCTCATATAACAACAATACACTATGGCAGGTGTCCTTTACTGTATAGAAACTGTCTCCGCTTTAACTGTTGTTTTGTTTCACTTTAAACGAAAATCATTTGAGCTCCTGAGCAGCGCCTAAGGCCCTGTTTTCCACAAGTGCAGAGTTTCCATCACTGAGGCCTGTCCGAGTTTGATGGATGAAAAAAAAGGGACGCGGGTTCTCTGTATGTGTGTCAACGCTACACAATATTGTGGCCCAATACATTTCCCAGGTGATCTCCCAGGTGTATGTTTTTTAAGACATCATCAAAGGTTTAACCACACACCCTTTCCTCAAAGCGTATTTTCTTACCACTGGTCAATCTCTCTCCCTCTCTCTCTCTCTCTCTCTCTCTCTCTCTCTCTCTCTTTCTTTCAGTCCCTATCTCTCTCTGAATGGCTATACAGCATATATGTTCATTTTTGTCAAAGATTCAGTAATTTAACTCGCTTGTCCTCATACTCATGTACACCAATCAGACATAATATTTTGACCACCGCCTGTTTTTACACCCATGTGTTTTTAGCACATATATGTAGTTTCATAGTCACAGACTGTAGTCTTAAATATCTTTCTCTGCTTACTTTTACTATTATCCTTAGTTCAAAAACAATGATGCTCAATTCCCAAAGAAGCCAGACACAAGAAGAGACTAGAAGATCATGTGAAGAGGAGATGCAGGTCTGTCTTTATTGGAGGTGTATCTGTAACGCAATACAGCCAGAACACATGCACAAAAAATAAAGCATTTTACAGCAATATTATACAGTACAGAGAGAGGTGAAGTCATTTTCCCCTCTTTATTCTTTTCATATTCAAAATGGTGACCCTCAGCTTTACAGTGTAGCATGCTACATTAGGATGATATCATTTTAAGTAAATGGACACCATTATAGTGATAAAGCTTATGCTTGGTTTTCCTAAAAAAAAAACATACCAAGAAGTTATTGTCTTGTATTCTGCTGATCATCCACCCACACATATTATTCCCCCCCCCCACTTCTGTCTCTTTTGGTTTCCATCCCAGAAAAGATGGCACCTGCTACTTTAATGAGCACACTTTTGACTCCCAGTACAAACTTTATCTCTGCTTAACTCCCAGTACAAATTTTATCTCTGCTTAACTCCCAGTACAAACTTTATCTCTGCTTAACTCCCAGTACGAACTTTACCTCTGCTTAACTCCCAGTACAAATCTTATCTCTGCAGGTGGGGCTGTTTCAGCTTTCAGACTTTTATTCCGAAAGACTTCTATAAAAGTATAAGAAATGTATACTTTGTTAATGAGAAATGCCTAATTTTATATTTACTTAGCAAAATGTCCAATTATATTTAATCAAAAATAAGAACTTTTGAAACTTCTCTCATCAGCATAAAAAAAAAAAACTTTATGGATATTAAAGTATCAAAGTATCTCCAACGTCTCCAAAACTCCAGTTGCTGTGGTCAATACCTACCAAAAGTGCTCCAAAGGACAACTGGCAACCAGAGTCATGGGCACCCAAGTTTGCTGATGCCAGAACTTCAGTGAAGATCACAGAACATATGTGTAGGGGTTCGGTGAGATACTACTACTGAAGTATCTTTGGGGAATAAAGTTCTTCTGTGGCTTCAAAGAACACTTCTGGTAAAAATAAGAATAAGTAAATGTTTTCAGCGTTTCTTTAGACATACTTTCCACTTTGAAAACTGCTGTTTATCTTCGTTCCTCGCACCCCGCATGACGGGAGGCACATCTGCGGCCTTTACAGGCGCGTTCAAGCGTCTCGTACCGTATGTGGAAGCAAGTTAACAGCGAGCCCGTGAAAAGGCCTGGACCGTAGATGTCGAGATTAGCCGAGCGAGCCTCTGGTGTTTGGGGAAAAGTTGCCTCTAGCCATGCTCTGCTTATCGTTTATCTTTGATCTATAGAGCGCTGAGCGTCTCCGGCGCGTATTGAGTCACGGCGAGCTCTGAAACATGCGGATTCTGGGATGGTTGAGGTCATGCGTGCACAAAGGGTCATTTGATGTGAGAGGAACATACAAAAGCTGTTACACCACGATAAGGAGGCACACAAACATGCACACAGTCACACACATACACACTGGCCTACACACATGCCATCATAAAGGCACTGATGTGGCATTGTGTTACCTGCATGGCTTTTCTTTGATGTGAGATTGCTTTCACAGGCTGGAGAGCAGGTAACCAAAACAAGGCACTAGACACCTTTTCCAGCACATGCAGTCCGACTGTGAGGAGCTTTGTCCATTGTGAGCCCCTCGGAGGCACACAATCGAACACTTTGTGATGGAACGATTGATACAGAGAAATTTAATCACTTTCGCTGGCTGGTGCTTTTAACTGTATCTGTGGCAGCATTGAGTGCAGTGGGACAGGGTAACAATGGGGAGCTCTGTGGACAGAGGGGTTAGCAGCACTGAGGCCCAGACATCAGATACCTGCCTTTGCATTATAGTTCGCTCCAGGACACGATCTGCCTCTGAGAAGACATCAATTTAGCAGATCGGAGGGCTAAGTGCTGCAGTCAGGTGAAATAAAGGCAGTATTATTGCATTAAGTATCGCTCTGATTGTTCTTCAACCATGAGTCAAACCCTCTACTTACCTTCTCCAATGGTTTGGATGCATTAAGAAAACCAACTAAACCACAGTCGAAACACAGATACGTTTACACATTTAAAACAACTAAAGATTCCCGAATGCTTCCTGGATGAATGATTCTAGCAATAACCTGTATGTGGTAAAGAACAAAGACTCTTTACACTTTCAGAAGATTTTAACACTTTCACACATCATTAAGTTTTCAGAATCACACATCTCATTTCCAAAAATAAAGTTTTCCAAGTGCAGCATATGGGAAAAAGTGGTTGTGCTGTGACTTTATGGACCCTGAACTGATTCTCCTATTCATTAAAATGTGCTTGAATTTCCCCTGGTCTAAATGGATTGTTTTGCAGAACCATTAAATAATAGTGAGGTAACTAAACATTTAAATTAATATAGGAACATTTAGCAATATTGAATTTCAAAATGACCATACAATAAAAAAAATTCTTGTAGGACCAAACAGTTAATGGTTTCTAGTTCTTGGCAAGGATGGGACATTTTAATGGTTCTTCTAAGAGTTCCCAAATGGTTCTTGGCTTGGACTGGATATTTTGTAGACCCAAAAAGTTTTTATGGCTACTCTGAGAATTGGCTCAGTTGTAAAGTTATAGTGAAAATGATTATTGTTGGTAAATTAACCCTCCACAAAATGGTAAATTTGCTGCCTTCAGATGCAGCTCCTCTGCTTTGAAATTTGGTGGCTGTAGGTTGTATGGTGTCCTACAACACTCTAAACCTTTGTGTTTTAAATGTTTGTTAGCTATCCTAACTCCAAATAGCACCAAATAACATTAAATAGGCTGCTGCAATGTTGGGTTAGCATATGTATCTACTTTATGATCAGTGTCCAGAGCAGTAGATACTTTAGACTGCAATAACTTTGAATTCACTGTGATATGACCATGAACTATTTGATATAAAATCACCAGAAATTCTAACAACCAACCCAATAGTCAATCAAATATAGATCAGTATATTTAAGTGATTTCATTTAAGTGATTTCATGTTTTCACTTTACAGCTCTGGATAAAAAAAACTTAAAAATTATGAGTTTCTTTGATTTTACCAAATTGAAAACCTCTGGAATATAATCAAGAGGAAGATGGATGATCACAAGCCATCAAATCAAACTGAACTGCTTGAATTCTTGCACCAGGAGTGGCAAAAGGTTATCCAAAAGCAGTGTGTAAGACTGGTGGAGGAGAACATGCCAAGATGCATAAAAACTGTGATTAAAAAACAGGGTTATTCCACCAAATATTGATTTCTGAACTCATGAATATGAACTTGTTTTCTTTACATTATTTGAGGTTTGAAAGCTCTGCATCTCTTTTGTAATTTCAGTCATTTCTCATTTTCTGCAAATAAATGCTCTAAATGACAATATTTGTATTTGGAATTTGGAACTACAGTTGTCTGTGGTTTATAGAATAAAACAACAATGTGCATATCTCTTATTTTTTCCAGAGCTGTATAATAGATGGATAAAGCTTTAGTTCTTGTTGGCTTTAGCTTTAGTTCTTTCAGAGCAGCTATAGATAGTTCTTATCAGGAGGGATTGTAAATGAGCTAATGGGTCCTGATCACTGTGAACAGAATAAAGAACAATGCAGAATCTTTGCAGTTTTAGGCAAAATTTGACCTTATAGCACATTAATGAGACGTACAGAATACATCTGATAGCAACCGGTAGATCCTGTACAGCAAATAAAAGCAGCCTATGCTGCCTTTTTGTCCAAGGGGTTGAACCCCAATTCCTGCATTTCAAAGGCCCTGTACAGCGTCCCATTTTGGCTCAGCTCCCACAGCGGACCCCCATTGACTCGGCAGCCCTGTTAATGGTAATAAAATCTTTTACATTTCCTCACATGGCTGTTAAAGTTTACTGCGCCCTGCCCTTTCAAAGCTGCTGCACGTCCATTACTGCTGTAAAAAGGCCCGGGCTTTCTCCTCCGCCTCGCTCGCCTTCTACAGTTACCCCTAATCCCTTACCAAAAAAAAAAAACACTATTATCATATAGAGCTTAAAGAGTCAAGCAGGTTCCAGCTTTTCATATTGTGTCATCGGATAGGCGAGGAGCTTTTAAGGGAAGAAAAGGCAAGAGTTTATTTTTTGCCCATCGCCTTTGGGCTGCGTGGTCACAGGCTCCTTTGACATTTGAGAGCGGTGCCAAACGTTAAACATTTAGCAGTTCTTTAGGTGTTTACTTTGCGCCGTTGTCGGAGGGTCCCAGCTCCCCCCAGTCTGCGCATGCTGGGGTTTTGTTTTGGCCCATGACAGCGTGTCAAGATGCCTCTACAGGACAGACAGTCTCTCTCGCTCACCGCTGAAGAAAAAAAATAAAGGGAGAGCAAGATACCGACACACTGCTTCAAACATTTATTGAACAAAACATTAAAACCTTAGAAATCTACTATGGAGATCCTTCAGTGATCTGTTCTTTATAGAAAGATTTATAAATTCATAATGTAAAAAAGAAATTATATAATGAACAAGTTTCAAACCGAAACCTTAAATTGTGATGTTATGTATACATTTTAATAGGTTCCTTTTTTATGTAAGGTTCTTCAGGGAACCAAATGTAGTATATCCCTATTTATAGTAGAGTTGCACGGTGTACCGAAGGTTCGATTCTTTTTCGATACTACGTCATCACAAACGATTCGGTTCTTTAGCGTTCGATGCTTTCGATACTGTATATAGCCCAGTCACTAGCTTCAAATGAGTCAAATTAGTAGGCGCGATTTGATTCAGTTCATAAGAAAACTGATTCACACCGCAGCAGTCGGTGTGGCAGGATTCAGATAAACTTAGTGTTCTGAACAAATGAATCGATTCACGCGCAAGCCAGCAGAGCAGCAGCGAGTGTAGAATGGCGACGGCTAAAATAACAGATTTGTGGAGTTAGTCAAGATACACTCTGTCTGTAGCTTTACTAAGATTTACTAGCGACTGCCAATAAATCACGTTAACAAGGAGAGGAGTGTGCAGGAGTTTTGTTTTGGACCCGTGGTTTTCTCTATTTCTCCATTATCCCATTGGCTGTGTAACATGAACTCAAGATGTTCACGTTTTCGCGTTTCCATCGCAAATCTGTGGTCAGGCACGTAGCCTGCTTGATCGTTACACTGAACATGGGCTTATTAAAAATGGTAAACGGTTGATTAATAAAACGGAGCAGTGAGTGTTAAAATGAACATAACATTGTAATGTTCTTCTGTCTCTTTATTTTCCTTATTCAGAACTTAACTTCTGCCCACCCGTCAGGTTCACATAGTCAGGCTACCATTAGCTCTGGTTTTAGTTTTAGTTTTTAGGAAGTGTTTAGATAATTATGTTATAGTTAAGGTTATAATAACGAAACTTGTTTTTTGTTCAAATGTTTCATTTTAGAATAAAAACGTTTGCACCGATTGTTCAGTGTTCAATCCAGTTCAGTCAAAAATAAACATTTTATGTTCAGATATTTTTATTGTTTTTTTTTCTTCCAAGTATCGTTTTGGTATCGAGAATCGTGATACTACAGTTGGTATCGGTATCGAAGTCAAAATTTTGGTATCGTGACAACCCTAATTTATAGCCCTATCAGGACAGTATTAGTTTATCAGGGGCTCCTGGGGTAATTTTCTCTTAATATGGGGGGTCCTCTGTGATTTTATTTCTGTCTGGAACGACCATATATGTGTTTTTCTCAGAAGTCCTTACACGCTGAATTATCTACAGTTAACTCCTTGGTCCTCTGGAAATTTTAGTCCGGACTCACATCTCTGAGTTTCATCACCTCACATTTAATAAAATAGCTATTTGTCCACTACCACCCCCCGAAATTACACTTTAAGCACGCGTTTCCACAGAGATCCACGTAATCACAACAGCGATTATCTACTGAACGCAATATCATGTGATGGAGAAAGCCATAAAACTCACTGCTCCTCCTGTTTTATGAATTGCAGTCCAGATGCAGGAGTTTTAGCACTGAGTAAAAGTGAAATATATTTTTTTACAGACACCCCCTTGAGAAACTAATCCCCTCCAGACAGGGCTTAAGAGACATTTTTTTTAGAAATGTAAATATAATCCCTTTGGGTTTTATTATTATTGTTAATAATAATCATTTTGGTTAACATTGTGTATAGACAAGAGACTCTCATAGGCTGCTTTTGGAGAGTGTACCTCTTGTTGAGAGATTATTGACTGCTTTACATGCCTCTATGATGCATTTAATGACTTTTTGCCCAGTTAACAGTCTTTGACAGGGGGTTCATCTTTGGGCTGAAAGAGATGCCTCCATCTAAAGATTTACATATTTGTTTGGGTGAGTGAATACTTTTGGTGATATATTATATTTTGTTGTTCATGCAGAAGAGTGCTTTAGCTGCTAAGCTAAACTCAAGTTCAGTGACGAGTTCTTAAAAAATGTTACTGAATTTTGGGTGAATGGCAGCTGTCTGCAGTAGGTTTGGTGGGTCCAGCCCCAGTGCTTTGGTCAGGTTAGTGGGATTCAGTCAAAGTGCTAATCAGCTTTATTAGCCCCACTAAACCCAATTTGTGAGCAGACTGTGAGGATCAGACATGCCAGCTGCCATCACTGTATGCTCCACACCGCAGGATTTCATTTCATAGACCTGAAACGCAAGAATGTGGGTCAAATTCAATTCATTCAATTAAATATCCACCCTGATAGAGGAGAGGGAAGGGGGGGGGGAGGGGGTGGTGTTATCTATTGTGCTAATCTTTATTCCTCTTAAAGATTCTTTATTTCACCTATTCAAACTACATCTAGAGATAGAAAGGTGGATTTCTTCACCCCGAATAACATGGAAAATCTGTGAATCTATGAATTGCATTGGTTATTATTCAGAATCCAGGATCCCTTATTAACCCCTTAAATATCCAGGGTTCCGGTCTATTGCTGCCCCCTATAGCTGAAGCTGAAACTGTCTGCATTGTTTTACTTTTTATTTCACTTAATTATTGAATAATAATTCTGGATGTAGTAGGAAATGCTGCTGTTTTTTGTGATGAAAAACCTCCCCAAAATCAAATCTATATATTTATAAATGTTGTCACATATTTTATATTACTATAAAATATGACTATAAAAATGTGACTATCAAAAAATATATTTCTTTTTTTTTTTTTTTTTTTACATTTTTTAGTCACACATTTTTTATCATTTTAAATCTTCCTGAAATGTACATCTATATATTTGTACTGGTGAAAACTTAAACTCAAATGCATATATTCATAATATAAATCAATTCATAAGTTTTTTTTGCACATTTTATTTTTCACATATTTGATTCTTAAGCTATACATTATCATGTGCAAGTTTGTTAATTTACTTATATGCAGCATACATAACATTAAAATCACTGTCATAATTTTCATTCAAAATAAACAAGCCTCATCAGGTGTCCCATCATAAGGTCTGGTCTAATTAAAGAGAAGGTAATTCCCCATTGTCTCCACAGGACGTTTTAATTGAGGGACAGAATCTGGGTTAAGACCATATTACCAGTCCGAGCTAATGTTGTGTATTAGTGATTAGGGCTGGGCAGAAGACTGCAGAGTCACTCCTGTCACTTTCCTGATTCACAGATTAAATATCTTTAATTCTTCATTACTGACAGGGTGGTCATAACGCTACACAGCTCTGATCAGATTACACATCTTATGTGTTCAGATTGTTTAGATTATCTGTTATGCTGCATCTTATATGTACCCGGTGTGTGTTTTAATTAATTAATTAAACTGTTAAACTGTTTTGTGAGACTGTTCCTTTTATAACATCAACCTGCACAGGAACTATTAGTAAAAAATAGTAAAAATCAGGAATTAAATCTGGCTAAATCTGGCACATTCACATAATGAAATAACCCTTCTGAAGTGTTTTTATTTTAATAAATAAATACAATCAAAACTATATTTACTTGTACTACTAATAATGAACAGTAACTAATTACATCTGCTCGATTGGAATTTCAGCTGATACTGTAATAATTTGGTAAACATAGTAACACTTGAAACATTTATAGATGATCAAAGACACATTTATTTAACATTGTTTATCACTATGGAAATAAAACATAAATTGACCAAATTATTACAGTAAAATCTTGTTACCTTAATTTCATGAATTATATTACAGTTTTTCTCAAATGTTTAAACGCATTTCTAAAGTTTGTTGCAAAACTATAAGTGTAAGTACAATGAGAAACATGACGAGGAAAATTAGTTCACGTACAAAGAGGTAACAAAAATATATTTACAGTTTTACCCAAATGTTTAGCCAAACACATTAATAGAAACTCAGTTTCTCAAAACTCTAAACACAAACTGAAAATTATTAACTGCTTTGTTGAAACTCTACAAATCTCTAGCAAAACTGATTCCTTCCACCAAAACAACACACACAGCTATTTATATGCTCATCTCCTGCACAGCATCAAATAAACACTGACAAGATCAATTCAGAGCACTGTAATCAGAATTATTTGGTTATGTTTTTGACTTCATGAGGCCACTGTACATATTCCAATGCAAGTCCATGAAAATATGTTGGCTTTCTGTTCTTTTTTTAATATTTATTTGGTGTGGTGTAGGACCCCCCAATAAAGCATTTACAGTACTACATGTATATGCAACACAAATGTAAGCCATTTTTACAGTTTTTTCACATTGTATACACACAAAATGTGGAACTATGCACACAAATCCAAAAACATGAAGCTCATGTGTCAACATTGTGACTCCAAACTGCTAAACTCTAAGCACAGTTCCTTATGTTCCCACTTAAATAATTATTCTAAATCACAGCTTTACAAATCACTAAACACAAATTGCTTCAATTAGAACACCTTGGTCACCTAAGAATCACTGAAGAATCACCTTCAAATACATAAATAATAAATACATGTCTTTTACCTCTTTGTATGTAAACTGATTTTCCTCGCTATGTTTCTCATTGTATTTACATAAGTTAAAAATACACTTTTGCAACAAACTACATACAGTAAAAATGGCTCAAATTTGTGTCACATATACATGTAGTACTGTAATGCTATACGGGTCCTACACCAAACCAAATAAATATAAAGATCAGAAAGCCAACATATTTCCATGGAATTTGTACAGTGGCCTCATGAAGTAAAAACAAATAACCAAATACTTTTGATAATAGTGCTCTGAATTGATCTTGTCAGTGTTTATTTGATGCTGTGCAGGAGATGAGCATATAAATAGCTGTGTGTGTTGTTTTGGTGGAAGGAATCAGTTTTGCTAGAGATTTGTGGAGTTTCAACAAAGCAGTTAATAATTTTCAGTTTGTATTTATAGTTTTGAGAAACTGAGCCAAGTTTCGTGAAATGCGTTTAAACATTTGGGAAAAACTGTAATGTAGTTTGTATGCAGTTTGTTGCAAAAATGTAATTTTCAGCTATGTAAGTACAATAAGGAACATGACGAAGAAAATCAGTTCACACACAAAGAGGTAACAAAAATGTATTTATTATTTATGTATTTAAAGGTCAGTGTTTCTTAGGTGACCAAGGTGTACTAAATGATGCAATTTGTGTTTAGCAATATGCAAAGCTGTGATTTAAAATGATATTTGAGTGAGAACAAATGGAATTGTACTTAGAATTTAGCAGTTTGGAGTTACAATGTTGACACATGAGCTTAATGTTTTTGGATTTGTGTACATAGTTCCACATTTTGTGTGTACACAATGTGGAAAAACCGTAATTGCTGTTAATTATTTAATTCCATGTAATTCTTTGTAATATTTTACATTATGAATGGCACAGCCATCTGTGCAATCTGTGCAATCCAGCACTTTTCTCAGAGCATGCTGTGATGCTACCCAGTGTATACCAAGTTTTTCATCATTAGAAAAGAGGCAATGTCTGGCCTCACATGTATCGGAGGGGGCATGTGCTAGTCTCCACCCTGCTAGGATTGGGGGCATTGCTAGTAATAAGGGAAGTTCTAATGTGTGGGTGGGGTAATTGGCCTCTCAAATTAGGAAAAAATGTATGTGGGTGTATATGCATTGAGGATGCGCCTGTTTACAGTTCAAAAAAGGCAGAAGAAAAAAAAAAGCAGTGAACATCTGACTGCTGACAATTGAATCTGTTTTTTTTAGTCAGTGGTGCACCTGTGTTTTCTGTTGCCAAGATAGCAATACGCCAGAAATGTACAATCCAGATACTATTCACATTTCTACTTTTTCATCTCGTCAAAGTGAAATTCTTGTTACATTATTTATTCACATTTTTTTTTACATTGGTAATTTATTGGTTTATTGGTAATTGATTGTTTTACCATGGCTCATATGCTGTATATATATATTATTATAGTATATAAACCAGACATGTTAAAGCCATGTTGCACTTTTATGGAGTTCTCTCTTGCTCTGAAGCAGATGTGTGTTCTAGGAAATTTCATAATTTCTTTTTCTCTTTTTCTTTTTAAAAAGTAGATAAAGATTTAGATGTCACTCGGACACTGCAGGGGCACAAGTTCAATTCAGAGTTCAGCACCCTCCTTCAGAACCGCACCCTGCTACATGCTTTATTACAGCATCGCAGAGGCTGTTCTTAATGAAAACCGGTTGAAGTGCGGTTGAACTCGCTGGCTTGATGAAAGACTGAAAAGCCTGTGATAACTGCCACACAGCTTTAGCTCATTTCCTCCGCACACTTCCACACACACATGCAGAGTGAACAGAGTGATATATGGGATCAAGCAGATCCAATTTGTTGGCCCGGGCAGCGCTGGACTGCAGCTGGGTCTGACTGGCTCTGTCCTGTTTTAAGGAGCCACTGGATTACTGCAACTCACTGAGGGGCCTGTGGATCTGGAGAAGACCAGGTTTACTGCAGTGTGGTTGGGTTGTTCGTTTCATGCACATAACAGACATCCCACAATGAGTGTGATGTTTAAAATGAAGCTTTATTAATCTTAATATTCTGCAATTAAAATGATTACATTGTGAACACTAGCATGTGCAGTTTCCTTACAATCAATTAACAAAGGCAGGTGACAGAGCAACAAATAGACAATCATTTACAGAGGAGGACCTGATTTAAAGACCAGCAGTAATTGACAAGTTTTGTGACGAGTTTTTTTACTTACAATTACTTCTACTTAATTATGTTAAGTATTTTAGTTAAATGGCATATTAAATGGCAATTTTCTCCCCAATTTTAAAGTCCAGTTACTTCACCCATACTTATTCCATCAGTATCAATGCTCCAATGCTATCAATGCTATCAATACTGGGAGTGTGAAGACTAATTCCACAGTCTTTATAGAAGTGATTGGAATCACAGTGTCCATGTTTTATACAGTAATTAGTGTGATTACAATATAGCAACACTTTAGCAACCACCTAGCAACACCTTAGCAACCACCTAGCAACCACTTAGAAACATTGGTCAACAATACAGACTCCATTTGTGGCGTGCTTGCAGAAATGGCTTCTTTCGCATCACTCTCCCATACAGCTTCTCCTTGTGCAAAGTGCACTGTATTGTTGACCGATGCACAGTGAAACCATCTGCAGCAAGATGATGCTGCAACTCTTTAAAGGTGGTCTGTGGATTGTCCTTGACTGTTCTCACCATTATTCTTCTCTGCCTTTCTGATATTTTTCTTGGCCTGCCACTTCTGGGCTTAACAAGATCTGTCCCTGTGGTCTTCCATTTCCTTACTATGTTCCTCACAGTGGAAACTGACAGGTTAAATCTCTGAGACAACTTTTTGTATCCTTCCCCTGAACAACTATGTTGAATAAATCTTTGTTTTTAGATCATTTGAGAGTTGTTTTGATGAGCCCATGATGCCACTCTTCAGAGGAGATTCAAATAGGAGAACAACTTGCAATTGGCCCCCTTAAATACCTTTTCTTATGATTGGATACACCTGGCTATGAAGTTCTAAGCTCAATGAGGTTACCAAACCAAGTTTGTGCTTCAGTAAGTCAGTAAAAAGTAGTTAGGAGTATTCAAATCAATACCGGTCAAATTTTGGTTTAATGCATATTGCACATTTTCTGTTAGTACAATAAACCTCATTTCAATCCTGAAATATTACTGTGTCCATCATTTATTAGATATATCAAACTGAAATGGCTGTTGCAAACACCCAAATATTTAGAACTAAAAATGACCACTGTTTAATAAAGTTGTTTGCTGTGATCACTCCTAATACTGCCCTCAGTCATGATTTGATGAAGACAATTTGTTACTTTGGCCACTATTTTATAACATCATGCCCAACAGCACTGTGCTAACATTACGCAATAATGGAACATGCTGCCCATCATAATAAAACTTGATGCAACATCAGATGCAAACAGATAATGAGCTTTGTCACCCATTCCCACACATCCCAGCAGAGGAATGCTGATATGGATTGTAAGGGGAACCTGTCTAAAGATTTACTGCAAACTATCTGATCATCTAGAACGTTCCGCTCTCGTCCGCTCAATCCAAATCCAGCATTCTTCTGTCATTGTGGCTGTGGACTTCACAGGACAGAAGGTTCATGAAAACACACATAAAAGAGGCTGAGAGAGAGTTACGGACATGTTTTGACCTGTGCTGTCAGGCAGTGTCTTATTTGACAAGTGCACCAGTTCACCCACATGAAGGCATGTGGACAAGAAGTGATTCAGTCTGTGCCATTTTTAAGGCCTTATCGGTTATCATTGTACCTTAGGAACCAGTAATACCTCACCCAAAGCCAGTTCAGACAATCATAACAATAATTTAACAAAACCTTAGTTTGTTTTACTGAAGAGTGGATGTTTAAAAATGTGTTTACTGAAATATACAAAGAATAAAGTGTTTGCAGTGTGATTAGCATCATGGATTCACAGTAAAACCAAGCCATTTGTCCAAAAAACCCCAAAAAAACATATCAAATTCATTTATTTAGTGTTTTTTACTACTGATGTCGCAAAGCATGTGTACAGAAACACAAGGGGGTCACCTCTACTCAAAGCCACTTGAATTTGACCAATGATGGGGACCGGCACTCTTCAGTAAGATCCCACAACCAAGTTAATCAAAGTTAATTATTGAATGGCTAAACCTCTGATTAGTGTAGGTTTAACTGTTTTTGTCCTTTATCAGTAAAGCTTGTTTGACCTAGCAACAGTTGCTACAACATAATGCATTTTGTGGACGGAGCAATTTTGAAAAACACAACTCCCGGTCATGCAGCTTGCCATCAGCTGCCAGAGCCCCGAGAGAGTACAATTGGCCTTGACCTCTCTGAGTAGGTAGATGGCCCTTTTCTTCTTATCACTCCAAGGGTGATGTTGATCAGCACAAGGTGTCTGTGAGCTGATGTATCGGAACCGAGTCACTGCGCTTCCTTCCAAATGCGCTGTGATATTACTTGGCAATGCTGCAACAGCAGCAGCTCAAAAAGAGGCGGTGGCTGACTTTACATTTGCTAGTCTTCACCCTCCTTGTGTTGTTGTATCACCTGTGATGGGGGCTATACCTGTGATGGGGGACTAGCAGCAGAATGGGTGGGATAGTTGACTTAGCTAAATTGTGAGATAAAGAGGAAGAAATTTGAAATAAATTAATAGAAATCTATCTTTTCCTGCTTGATGACAATTAAATAGACCAGGGGTGTCCAAACTTTTTTTGTTGGGGGCCAGAAGGAGAAATATATTTCATGGGCCACACTCTGTAATAAAACAAATAATAAAATATACCACATTAAATAATACATTGTACTGATTGCTTTCATTTACACACCATTTTACTTGAGTTACTATCTTTATCTATCTTTGACAGTGTTGTGTAAACTAAGATTTTTCAAATTGATGTTTCATTTCATGATGTCTCTTAATATTAAACTCCTTAATTACGGCAACTTTTAGACTCTTTGGCCCTTTTTCTGAGCTACAACTGAACACTCTCGCCCCTTTTAGACTCTTTGGCCTGTTTTCTGTGCTACAACTGCCCACCCTCTCCGCTTTTAGACTCTTTAACCCCCTTTTCCTGCGCTACAACTGCGCACCCTCTCCACTTTTAGACTCTTTGACCCCCTTTTTCTGCGCTACAACTGCGCACCCTCTCCGCTTTTAGACTCTTTGACCCCCTTTTTCTGCGTTACAACTGCGCACCCTCTCCGCTTTTAGACTCTTTGACCCCCTTTTTCTGCGCTACAACTGCGCACTCTCTCCTCTTTTAGACTCTTTGACCCCCTTTTCCTGCACTACAACTGCGCACCCTCTCCGCTTTTAGACTCTTTGGCCCGTTTTCCTGCGCTACAACTGCGCACTCTCTCTGCTTTTAGACTCTTTGGCCCGTTTTTCTGTGCAACAACTGCGCACCCTCTCCGCTTTTAGACTCTTTGGCCCATTTCTGACACCTAGCGTTCAAACTTTGAATCTCACATTATAAAAACCTGCTTAACAGCGGGCCAACTTTCATTCTATTTCTAAAATACCTCCTTACCGTCTATTTCAGGGCTGTCCAAACTACGGCCCGCGGGCCTTTTGCGGCCCGTTTCCTTTTTTGGAGCGGCCCGTGGGCCGTAGTTTGGAAACCCCTGATATAGATGGTAAATGGCCCCATCTCTTCTACTTGTAGAATTTTAAGAGGTGGAAATATGAGAACTATTTCGATCAACTATGTTATCAACCACCTTGTACTGACCCCTCCCACCCGTTCAAAATCAGCCCCATTCCCCTCATTTGTCTAATGAGCACCATATGGTCCAGCGCGTATGAAAATGACGGCAGGGGATGTGCTAAAGCCGAGGTTTCATTAGGCCAGGCACGCTGAGGGTGGAGGGGCTGAGTGTGTTTGAAGGAAGCGAGGGGGGCCTCTAGGACCTTTTTTGGGAGGGGTGGGCCGGTGCAGACAGGGGTGGAGGCAGAAGGTCTCTTGTTAATCAGAATTAGGCAATAGTGAGGGGCAGGGCAGCCGCTGTAGCGCTCTAATCCCTGAGCGGATCTTAATTGTATCTGCTCCAGCAGCCCTCACACACTCGGCGGCTCACTCCTCCTCCTTGGAGTGGCCACACTGATTAGGAACGATGCATGAGCGACTCACTGAGAGATAGGGAGAAAAAGACAGATTTGCATCATAAAAGCAGGATAAGTATCCTTGTTTGATCGCTAATATCTAAATGGTCGGGGCTCATCTCCCTGAAGTGCAATCAGTCACCCCAGAACAAAGTCTGAGCTTAGCAACAGAGAGGAACTGCAGAATATATTGTTTATTAATCATTATTGCATATGTCAATTTGATGATCATTTTTTTATTAGTTGACTTTTTATTCTTATTTGTACGTTTGTAAGTTTGGTGACATTTTATAAATGTCACCAATAAATGTTTCAGGCGGATTAGTTTCTCTTTCTTGTTTTCTGGCTTTCACAGACATATTCGGTCTCTTTCCAGCTTCTGCCAGAGTGTCTGTATGTTAGTTTGTAAAGAATGAACCAGTAGTCTTTGTAGAACTGTTAGAACTAAAGGAAAGCAGGTCGCAGTTCTCGCGAGCGTTGGTTGCGGCCGCCTGGTTTGAGCTCAAAAAAAGATTAAAAATCAAGGAAATCCTACCTAGTGCTGCTTTAAATTTGCATCAATATCTTTACTGTGAACAGCGCAAGTGTTTGTCCTGTTTACTCAGAAGCTTTAAAATCTTAACCTGGATTCATCCAGTAATACTGTAACCTTCCCTTAAAAAACATTAAAATCCACTCTTGCATTCATACTGTTTGTACTTATATGTGCAGGCATGTGTGTACACGTGTGCACAGGCACACACGGATTGGGTGAATGCCAGCAAGCACATGCACTAACACATGTAGGCGTGTGTGTTGGTTTAAGCTTATTTACACCTTCATTCCAGCACATACTTAACCCTACTGTACAACAGATGTGTCGAATCACGTGAAGAAACCTTCAAATGTGAAAGAACCATAACTGGTTTTTTTTTTTTTTTAAACCTAACTACTTCTCATGTGCAATCTTTTTTTTTTTTTTTTTTTTTTTTTTTTTTTTACTTATTTTGGTTCTTCTATGCCCAGATACATTTTGAAGCATCTTTACTTTTAAAAAAGTATAAAAGTCAAGTCAAGTAGTTTTATTGTTAATACTGCATATGTACAGGACATACAGAGAATTGAAATTACGTTACTCTCTTTCCCAAACTTTACAGCAAGTACAGATAATAGATATAATAAAAGAGAGAATGGGAGACACTATATGTACAATACAGCAGGGATGCAAATAGACATACATGAGACAGAAACAAGCTGCAGTAGTGGTGGGGGGGAAATAAGATATATAAATAGAAATAAAAAGAAATAAGATATATAATATTAAAGAGTGGGAGACACTCTATGTACAATACAACAGAACACAATAGACATACGTAAGACGGAAGACAATAGTGCAATATTAATTGCACTGGTCAATCAGTTTAGAAGATCTAGAATGTTTAGAAGGTTTAACATCAAATCTGGCAACACAAACAAACAAACTTTGACATTTATTGTTGTATTTCAGGTCTAAAGCACTGTCCATGGGAAAAGCTGTATATACTATACCTCACGCTCTCCAGGGATTATGCTGTAATAGATATTTACTGTGGCCACATACTGTGTACTGTAGTGTACACACCATTCTCCGTCCACCATGCTTACAGTATACCACAAAGTTGTTGCTGTGTTGGTGGACAATCACTAGACCTGGGTCTAGACCTGGGTAGCACTTTAATGAGATTTCCAGAAGCTAAGCCAAAGGCCAGAGAAGAGGTGGGTAGCTCGAGGTCTATGACCAGTGGTTTATTGCAGCCAATTCTTGGCATGGCCTGTATGTTTAGGTGTGAGGACAATGAAACCAGGTCATACCAAAACATTCATCAAGTGCTCTGGAAACTCACTGACCACACGGAATAAGTGCTAGTAGGAAATCATGTAAACTGCAAACACTGTGGTTAATCAAAGTTTATATACGGTCCAGTGTCAGGAGACAGGAACGAAGCTTCCCTAAATCCCTTATTCCAGGATTTAGATTCCTGTTATGTCTAGAATGCCCGGTAGCATTCAAATTATAATCTTTATTGGGAAGAAAATAGAGAATAAATACTGGTTTAAGTGTGTTTATTTATGTATTTATTGTTGGCTTACCAATAAAAAAAAAAAAAAATCAGTTTCTCAGAAAATTAGAATATTATATAAGACCAATTGGTACTTTTGACAGTGTGAGCAGTGTGCCAAGTCCTGCTGGGAAATGAAATCTGCATCTCAGCAGAGGGAAGCATTAAGTGCTGTAAGATTTTCCAGCAGATCTGCATACCAGCAGATCACATGTCTCTCCAAACCATCACTGGCCATCAGTACAATTTTACATTTCATTTGGAAATCAAAGGGCCGGAGTCCAGAGGAAGGATGGAGAGGCACACAGTCCAAGCTGTTTGAGGTCTAGTGTGAAGTTTCCACAATCAGTGATTGTTTGGAGAGACATGTCATCTGCTGGTGTTGATCCACTGTGTTCTATCAAGTCGAAAGTCAGTGCAGTGTTTTCCCACAAAATCTTACAGCACTTCATGCTTCCCTCTGTTGACCACTTTTATGGAGATGCAGGTTTCATTTTCCAGCAGGACTTGCTTGGCACACTGCCCACACTGCCAAAAGTACCAATTGGTCTTATACAGTATGCTCATTTTCTAAAACACTGATTTATGGGTTTTCATTGGCTGTAAGCCATAATCATCAACAATAAAAGAAATAAACACTTAAAATAGATCACTCTTTGTGTAATACATCTATATAATATGAGTTTCACTTTTTGAACTGAATTACTGAAATACCCTGCTGCTCAATAAAAAGGCTCTCATGGCTGCTTTGGGGTCTTTAAGATGCATTCCAATATATTTTGCCCAGTTGACTAACTTTCTGAGGGGGGCACATAATTGGACTAAGAGAAACAGGATCGTTATTTGCAGTAATTGTTCCCCAGTGACAGTCAGTCACCCCTAGTAGTGATATGAGGGACACTAACAGCTCAGCAATTTGTGTAAGACATCATGTAGCCACAGCAGGGCCTCCAACAAGCATTTTTAGCAGGAAAATACTCATACACACACTGCAAGGGTTTCCATGAATTTCCTTGACAGATTGGAACAAATTGAGCATTAATGCGACTAGCTTCAGCAACTGTAGAGGATCTACAGGCCCAGCTACAACATATGTGCACAAATGTGTGCCACAGGATGCCATTCGGAGCTTATATACCACCATTCCTGACCATTCTGTCTCATTTTGTATCCAGACTAGAGGAGGCAGTCCCTAATAAACATATCCTTTCACTCCAATATTGTAATCACTTATATTTTCAAATTTTATTATTACATTGACACATTTAATATGGTTGTTTTTTTTATCAATGATTGCATTTACAGAGCTTTTTTCACACTCACCAAAGCAGTTCTTATAATAATTTTTAAAGGTTTGTGAACTACATATACGTTACTGTGTTAAAAATGTACTCCCATAACACCCAGAACTTCCATAAACACAGGTTACATAACACCAGTAGAGAAACAGCACCCTTGGTTTGACATGCAGCACCGCTCACCACATCCATCTCTCCATCCAGCGAGCCAACGCCTTAACATCAACACACTGCAAGTCCTTTAAAATGAATCACCTCCCTAACCACACACACACACACACACACACACACACACACACACTTACACACACACACACCAATGGCCTGGTTGCAGTCTCTCACTCTTACGGGCCAGTGTAGTTGCTCAAATCATTAAAAATGATCTACTGACTGTGTGTGTGTGCGTGTGTATGTGTGTGTGTGTGTGTGTGTGTTAAGGGGAGAAATGTAAAGCTGTGTTAAGTAGGCGCTGAGTTTTAGGCCTTCAGCTTGACCACTGAGTGTCCAGTTTAAGAGGTGCTACATGACCAGCTGCAACAACAGGAATTCCTGCAGCTGCGTAAACGAGTAGAGTAAAGAAAATGACAGAGGAGTAAAAAGAAGAAACAACAAAAAAAGAAGAAGAAAATGTGGAAAAGTTCGAGAATAAACAGAAGAGTTGAAGAAATTCCAGAAAACAGGAGAAGATGTGAAGAGAAAAAAGACTCAAAAGAATAGAAAAGAGAAAAAGAAAGATATAGAAAAAATATAAGAAAAAAGTGAGAGAGATAAGTAGAGAAGCAGAGAAGAGAACGAAAGAACACAAGATAATATGAAAAGAAGAGAAGAAGAGCAGATATGAAAAAAGAGAAGGGAACAGATGAGAAGAGATCAGAAAATCTAAAAAAGGAAAGATGAGATGAGATGAGAAGAGAAGAGAAAAGAAACAAAAAGAGGAAGACAAAATAAGAAGAGAAGAATTAGAAAAAGTCATAATGTTGGTGAAGTAAAGAAAAGTAAAGAGAAGAAGATAAGATATGAAGAAAAGAGAAAAGATGAGGTGAGATAATACAAGAAGAGACAAGAAGAGAATGAATTGAGAAGTGATACGAGGAGACAAAGTGAGATGAAAGGAGAATGTTGGAAAAGAGAACAAACAAGAAGAAACAAGAAAACACAAGAAGAAAATGTAGAAAAGAAAAGACAGTAAAATCCAAGAGAAAAGAAGGAAAAGAAGATAATGTCAGAAGACGAGAGGAGAAGAAAGATGGATAAAAAATAGTATTGAAGATAATCAATGAAAATAAACCATATCATACTAACAAGATGAGAAAAGAAAAGATTAAAACAGAGAAGAGAAGAGAAGAGAAGAGAAGAGAAGAGAAGAGAAGGCCTGTGACTGGTTGTGTCAGTCACTACCTCATCAATCAGCTGGTAAGCTCTGTGTACTGCAGGGCTGGAGAACAGACTGCAGCAGATCAGAAGAGATCAGGACGTGGCTTGGCTGAATGGAAAGTAAAGAAGAGAGAGAGAGAGAGAGAAGCATTTCCTGGTTCTTTATTCCTCACTCGCCCACTGTGTTTATAAAGCAGATGTACAGCAGAGCAGAGTCTGAATCCCTGCATTCTTATCTCTCTCATTCATATCCCACACAGAGCGCTGAGGGCTGAGTGCACTGGGCTGGCTATCAGCGCGCTTCCCTCGCTCCCTTTAAAGGCTATACCGGGGGAAACGATCAGTTACTCTAATGTCAACATTATGACAGGCCGGCCCGTACGTCCTAACATAAATGTGCGGCCCGCACCTCGCCACTTTCGGACAGTTCCCATGCCTTCACCACTACTTTTCAGAAATCTTTCCCCGATGACTGGACTATGGAAAACACAAAAAAATGAATAGCGGACCACAGTCATGCAAACAAACATCCCGCGAGAAGCTAGAGGCTTACAGGCAGCAGCGCCACCCGTCTGACCACCCCCCACCGCCTCCGCTTTACGGGCAGTCCCTCTCGGAGAATGCAAACAGTAGGGGCAGGAGGAGGTGATCTAGGGTCAAGAGCAGGTCAGTGGGATTGGAAGGAAGGCAGAGTGTCAGGAATTTATTGCGGCTGTGGAATTTCAGATGCTCTATCTCGTCGACTGACGTCCCGCAAAATACATCAGCAACAGCATCTGTCTTAAAAGGGACCTGGCTATCATCACCTCACTCAGAGTGTACACACTGGTACATAAGCACACACACACACACACACAGAACAACAGGCATCCATTAGAGGAGCTGAACTTGAGGCCAATCTGTACAGCAATGTGTGTGTGTGTGTGTGTGTGTGTGTGTGTGTGTGTGTGTGTGTGTGTGCGTGTGTGTGTGTGTGTGTGTGTGTGTATGTCAAGGTGATAGGTCAAGCGGTGCTAGAGTGGGCCAGAGATTTCCTGATAACCTCCAGCTGTGTGTGTGTGTGTGTGTGTGTGTGTGTGTGTGTGTGTGTGTGTGTGTGTGTGTGTGATTGGTTTTGTACATTTCAGAACAAGAAATATTTTGACTTACTAAGAACAACATAGTAAATTATAGTACCAGGACTAGCGCTGTAGTACATCTTTTTTATTGTCCCAAACAAATTTGAACTCAAGTATTAGTACTTCCACTTGATTTCAGTTTGATGACTTTTGTATTTGGACCTGTCTTGGACTCAGTAGTATTTATACTCATATTTGTTTTAAACTTGATAGTGTTTGTAATTAAACTTGTGTGCTTAGACTCCTCTTGCCATAATAGTACTTGTACCCAGATTTGCCTTGGACATATCTTTGGCTCTGTAATACTTGTGTTGAGATTTGTCATGTCCTCTGTAGTACTAATAATCACAGTTGTCCTTGGCTCTGTGGTACTTGCACTGAGACTCGTCTTGGTATCTGTAGTACTAATACTCAGTTGTCTTTGGCTTTATGGTACTTGTACTAAGACTTGTCTTGTCCTCTGTAGTACTTTTACTCAGACTTGTCTTTGGCTCCATGGTAATTGTACTATGATTTGTCTTGTCCTCTTTAGTACTAATACTCACACTTGTCTTTGGCTCCATGGTACTTGTGCTAAGACTTGTCTTGTCCTCTGTAGTACTAATACTCAGTTGTCTTTGGCTTTATGGTACTTGTACTAAGACTTGTCTTGTCCTCTGTAGTACTAATACTCAGTTGTCTTTGGCTTTATGGTACTTGTACTAAGACTTGTCTTGTCCTCTGTAGTACTTTTACTCAGACTTGTCTTTGGCTCCATGGTAATTGTACTATGATTTGTCTTGTCCTCTGTAGTACTAATACTCACAGTTGTCTTTGGCTCTGTGGTACTTGTGCTGAGACTTCCCTTGGCTATGTAGTACTTGTGTGTTGAGGTTGGTCTTGTACTCTGTAGTGCTAATACTCACACTTGTCTTTGGCTCCATGGTACTTGTGCTAAGACTTGTCTTGTCCTCTGTAGTACTAATACTCAGTTGTCTTTGGCTTTATGGTACTTGTACTAAGACTTGTCTTGTCCTCTGTAGTACTTATACTCAGACTTGTCTTTGGCTCCATGGTACTTGTGCTGAGACTTCCCTTGGCTATGTGGTACTTGTGTGTTGAGGTTTGTCTTGTACTCTGTAGTGCTAATACTCACACTTGTCTTTGGCTCCATGGTACTTGTGCTAAGACTTGTCTTGGCCTCCATAGTACTAATACTCAGACTTGTCTTGGGTTATATAATGTTTGTGTTGAGATTTGGCTTGACCTCTGTAGTATCTGTACTCAGACTTGTCTTTGGCTCTATAGTACTTGTGCTGAAACTGGTCCTGGCCACAGTAGTACTAATACTCTCACTTGTCTTTGGCTATATGTTACTTGTGTTGAGAGTTGTCTTGTCCTCCGTAGTAACTGTTCTCAGACTTGTCTTTGACGCAATGGTAGTGATACTCTTGCAGTGATAGACTGATAATACCTGTCCTCAGACGTGTTTTGGGCTGGATTGTACTTGGACTTGTCTGGGACTTGGTATTGGTACTCAGATATGCTTTTGTCTTAATGAAAGAAAAAAACATTATTTTTGAATTAATAGTGTTTGTACTTAAATTAATCTTGGGTTCCTTGATTTGTTTTGGACTTGATCATCATTGTATTTAGTAGCTAAATACTAATTTTTCTATGACGTTTTGGTGAGGGGACTGTGATGGCCATTATAAAAGCTCCAATTTCAATTTGGAAGTGAAGTTTGAGCCTTTTAACAGATGGTATGACAATAAAAACGTCATGAATACATCAGTGTACAATAAAAAAAAATGTAATTTACACTCACACTCTCAGATTTTCTGGTAATACTATACTTGTAGACCTCTTATAGATGTTCATCTTAAGGTTTTAATGTTTAGGTTAGGGTTAGGTTTTAGGGCTGATTCGTGGTTGACATTATATTTGTGCATGTAAAGTCTTTATATATCTAAACCTGCCTGTAGGTCCTGGACAGTCCAGTCATGTGCAGAATCTGATTTGGCTTTTTTTACTAGCATATGAGCCCATTGTTTTGTGCTAAAAATGTCTTACACATATTGAATACATATTGAATTGTGTATATTCATTTGGAATATGAAAAACTTATAATGCTGCATATATTGCCTAATATGAGACATATGGAACATATGTATGACCCTATGACACAGAATAAACTCAGTGTGTGTGTGAGTTTGTGTGTGTGAGTTTGTGTGTGTGTGTGTGTGTCAGAGAGAGAGAGAGAGAGAAAGAGAGAGAGCTGTTATAGGCCTGATTTCCCTCCGATACGGCTTCATGCCCAAGGTCAAACCTCTCCAGTTTCACACAGAGCACTATCAACCCCCTAAACACACACAAACTCCCACACACCCCTTCACCCTTATGGTAGACATGGACATGGACTTGGGAATGGCCTTGTGATGGGCTCTGACACTGGACAGGGTCCAACAGCCTGGAAGGGAAACATTAAAACCCACCCAAATAAAATCTTGAAAAACATCACTATCCCATTGGCACTAATCCACAGTGTACAAGAGCTTTATTGTCTGATGAGTTTATGAGTGTAACTCAATTGGGTGTTACTCAAATCCTAAATATGCCAATAATTCTTCCAGAAATAACCAGTCAGCCCACTCAGACCAAGAGGAATGGCGATGATGAAGTAAAGAGTTTGCTATCACTGGGAACAAGACGTTTCCTTTAGAAATTAAGATACGCAGTGCTGGTCTTTGCCCCTTTTTGGGCGTTATCAGGAAGAAAAAGGAGTAGTCCTGCCATTTCAGTCCCGAAGCCCAGGCTATTATACTTAAACCTGACCTTGCTCGGGGCCCCTCCGGCCTGAAGAATGAGGAATGCCAATGAGTTCTCATACAAGCCTGCAACACAAACAAAAAGCCAGCACACTGGACCACAGGCATGCTAAATATGACAATGCGAAGAAAGGGGCACGAAGGGAAGCTGCTCGCGCTGAAGCACGACGTCATAGCGTCTTCAGGGAGTTTCTGTGACTCAGAGAAAAGCAGCTCTTTTATGGCATTTCAGAGCATGCGAAAACACAGGGGTGCCTCTTGTCATCGAGCGCATCCATCTGAGCGAGTCAAAGAAAGAAAAGCGTGCAGCATCTGCGGTACGACTTCAAAGCTGCGCGAGGGAGGGCCGAGAGGGGCCGCTTCAAACCTCAAGAATGGGCAGGGGTTGGGGGTGGGGGGAGACAAACGGTAACCTGCTGACCTTGGCCACGAGTTTCATTCACACACACCATGAGCACTATGAGAAAAGGAAGAGCCTGCTCAGTGTGGATTTTACATTTATGATAATTGTTCAGTGGTAGATGGTCTGTAATCGTATTTGTGCTCAAAACTTTTGATTTGGTTGAACCTGACCTGACCTAACACATTTAATGAATAGAAACTTATATAATATACACTGATCAAACATAACAGTATTTCTAGGACCACCACAGAGCAGGTATTATTTGAGGGTGGGTCATTTCCAGCAGTGACACTGACATGGTGGTGGTGTGTTATTGTAGGACACAGCAGTGCTGCTGAAGTTTTTGAACACCTCAGTGTCATTGCTGGACTGAGAATAGTCCACCAATAGCATCTCATGGGCAGCACTCTGTGGGCAGTGTCCTGTAACCACCGATGAAGGACTACAGGATGAACAACACAAACAGATGAGCTTCAGATGATTCTGTCTATAAGTTTACATCTACAAGGTGTTAGATATGAGTTAGGTAGGAGTGTATATAATAAGGTAGACAGTGACTCAACTTATTCCACCATCCAAATAACATCTGATCAGTGGTTTCTCCTGTAGGATCTTGAGCATTGAAGCAGAACAGGGTGAAAGTAGAATAAAAAGTATGCAGAGAAACAAATACAAGATTATAGACTGTAATTATAGAACTACATTGTGCCCTATGTTGACAGTAGGGTTGCAGCGGTAACCGGTTTCACGGTATACCATGGTATTAAAATGCACGGTTATCATACCGTGTGTGTTTGCTTATTACCGGTAAAACGCAAGCCAGCGGAGAAACTCACCCGCGCATGCGCAACTCTGCTCCGCTTCAGCTGCTCAGCACACAGCGGTGAGAACAGCAGAAAGTGCATCAGGCTAAACAAATCTCCGTCCGCCTAAAAAAAGGCTAAACTAAAATCAGCAGTGTGGGAATATTTCAGAGACCCGCCGAACGCACCCGAGGATGGTTATCCGATTTATAATCAATGTGGCCGTAAAGTCACAGCTAAAGGTGGACATACGTCAAACCTGTTCTCCCATCTCCAAGAACACCACCCCGGCGTGCAGCGCAAAGTATGTGTTTAGTTTATAATTTTAATCTGAACATAAATAAAACCTCTTTGTAGTCGTGCACAACCCATGCGGTAAGCGCCCGCAAAAGCGCTGAGTTATCCGAAATTTGGGCACGCAGGTACAGGCGTGAAGTGCGTGCTACGACGGATTCACGTGTCCGTGTAAAGGTGCTCGCCGGACTGGATGTGAAAGACGCCATTCATTTACATGCGTTAATTTTCAAATTCTGACGTGCCTGTTTTTCATGTGTTAAAACCAGACTCAGAAATAAATCCCCTCTATCTGGTTATATACCAACTTGGCAGTAAAACGGACGTTTACAACAGTTGTTGATCAGACACTGACCCAGGCTCAGTTTATCAGATATTAAATAATTTAAACTTAAATAATTGTACTGAATAGTTTAAACACATGATCTTTACTTCTTAGAGGACATGTAATGTGTGACACGTGTGTGTGTGTGTGTGTGTGTGTATATATATATATATTTATATACACCCTTAATGACCTTAAGAGTAGTGGAAAAACCTGGTTTCCTTCACCTAATGGTGTACAGTTTATTTTTTTTAAGGAGACATTATCTATATAGTTGTTCCAGGTTTCTACAATAAATAGTTAATTGAACAACAAACCTTTGTTGTAATTTCTTTAAGGGTCAGTTTAATAATATATGTAACAAACTGTGATACCGTGATAACCGTGATACCGCGGTATTTTCTGAGACGGTTATCATACCGCGAAAATCTCATACCGTTGCAACCCTATGTTGACAGTGGAGTTGAAAATGTATAAAGGGTGTAGAAACAAGGAATGGTCAAAATATTATGCTTGCAAACACATTGTTTTTATCTACAGACTGAACTGTTTACCCATTCTTGAGCATGTTGCACTGTCCCGTCCCCGTCCCCCAGTGCTCGGCTGTCCCCAGGCTGGGGTTGTGCTGTATCTGCATTAATGAAAAGGTGGGCAGGCGCTCTGCAGGGTCCAACAGGAAACCGCTTGATCTTCTGGGTCTGTGTGAAGAAATCTGTGTCTGAAAATCTGGATAAAGTATCTGTAGCTGTCTAGACCGGATAGCCTCTTTCTCTCTCTCTCTCTCTCTCTCTCTTTCTCTTATTTCTCTCTCTCTCTCTCTCTCTCTCTCTCTATTATTTCTCTCTCTCTTTCTCTCTCTCTCTTTTGTTATTTCTCTCTCTCTCTCTTTCTCTTATTTCTCTCTCTCTCTCTCTCTCTCTCTTTCTCTTATTTCTCTCTCTCTCTCTCTCTCTCTCTATTATTTCTCTCTCTCTCTTTCTCTCTCTCTCTTTTGTTATTTCTCTCTCTCTCTCTTTCTCTTATTTCTCTCTCTCTCTCAAACAGTTAAATAGTGAAAGCACTACAGTACACTGGAGATGCTGCACACAGTGTGTGTGTGTGTGTGTATGTGTGTGTGTTTGAGACTCAGGCCTGATGCCTGGCCACTGAGTGTCCAGTTTAAGAGGTGTTACATGACCCACGGCAACAACAGGAATTCCTGCAGCTGCGTGAAAGGGTTGAAAGATAAAAATAAAAATAGAAAAAGATTTGGAAAAGAGAGAGGATGAAAAGTAGAGAGAGATGAGTTGAAGAAAGAGAAGCACTGACAAGAGAAGAGAAATTGCACTGAGAAGAGAAGAGAAGAGAAGGGAAAATACACAGAAGAGAAAAGAAGAGAAGAGAAAAGAATAGAAGAGAAGGGAAATTGCACTGAGAACAGAAGAGAACAAAAGAGAAGAGGATTTGCACTGAGAAGAGAAGAGAAGAGAAAATACACTGAGAAGACAAGAGAAGAGAAATTGCACTGAAAAGAGAAGAGAAGAGAAATTGCACTGAGAAGAGAAGAGAAGAGAAATTGCAATGAGAAGAGAAGAAAAGAGAAGAGAAAAGAAGAGAAGAGAAGAGGAATTGCACAGAGAAGAGAAGAAAAAAGGAGAAGAGAAGAGAAGGGAAAATACACAGACAAGAGAAGACAAGAGAAGAGAAGGAAAAATGCACAGAGAAGACAAGAGAAGAGAAGGGAAAATGCACAGAGAAGAGAAGAGAAGAGAAATTGCAATGAGAAGAGAAGATAAGAGAAGAGAAAAGAAGAGAAGAGGAATTGCACTGAGAAGAGAAGAGAAGGGAAAATACACTGAGAAGAGAAGATAAGAGAAGGGAAGGGAAAATGCACAGAGAAGAGAAGACAAGAGAAGAGAAGAGAAGAGAAGAGAAGAGAAGACAAGAGAAGAGAAGAGAAGAGAAGAGAAAATGCACTGAGAAGATAAGAGAGAAGAAGGGGGGATGTATTGAGAGGAGAACAGAAAATGCGCTGAAGAGAAGGGAAGGGAAAATGCGAAGAGAAGAGAAAATAAGAGAAGAGAAAATAAGAGAAGAGAAGAGAAGAGACAATGCACTGAAAAGAAAAGAGAAGAGAAAGGAAAATGAGAAGACAAGAAAAGAGAAAATGCACTAAAAACAGAAGAGAAGAGAAGAAAAGAGAAGAGAAGGGAAAATGCAATGAGAAGAGAAGAGAAAGGGAAATAATCTAAGAAGGGAGAAGAACAGATGAGATGCAATGGGAAAATGCACTGAGAAGAGATAAGGAAAGAGGAGAGGCGGAGAGAAGATAATGAAATAGAGGAAACAAGAGGAGAAAAATGTGGAAGAAGAAAACGAAAGGGTATGGAAGTAAAAAAGATCTGGAAAAGAGAAGTGAAGGAAAGAGAAGAGATAAGATGAGATAAAAGATGAAGGGAAAATAAGAAATAAGAAGAGCTTAGAAGTGATCAGAAGAGAATAGAGGAGAAGGGGGGATTCCACACAGAAGAGAAGAGTAGAAAAGAAAGGGGGAGAGAAGAAAAAAGAGAAGAAAAAAGAAGAGAATGGAAGAAAAAAAGAAGAGAAGAGACCAGAAGAGAAGAAAAGAGATGGTAAGGAAAAATGCACTGAAAAGAGAATAAAAGTAAAATGAAGATAAGAAGAAATGCAATAAGAAGAGAAGAGAATATAAGAGAAGGAAAGGGAAACATGAGAAGAAAAGAGAAAACTCTATTCACTACAATGATGATGCTGTAACAGTGTGTGTGTGTGTGTGTGTGAGACACTGCCAAAAGGAGCAGAGTCCAGGCTGCAGTAATTAAGTGTGTGAAGAGGAGAGGAGATCAGTGAGGTGTCGGCCGTGTGGATCCTGTTCCGCTCTGTTCTCTGGGGGACGGTGATTTTATCAGTGTAAATCCTGTGTAAAACTTTCCCCCTGCTGCAGTATCACAATATCAGCACAACCGCTATTTTAGGACACTTCTGCTCTTCATCAGACACTGCTGAACACATCTGTGAGCAAGCACACACTATAGCATCTCAGGATGCTTGTGAACACCTATACTGATTAATGCGTTCAGCTAGACGTTTTACCCTATTCATAACACAGATGTGCAAATAGGGCAGTGGAACTGTGTTCTCTGGAATTGCTCTTGTCACTGCTGAATGCAATCAAATCCTCAAATCAATGTTGCTAACATGTAACAGAAAGCCTTTCCTGGACAATTACTAGACAGTTACTCCAACAAAAGCACAATAAACTATATTAATTATAGTTAATGATTTCAGAACAAATAATTAATAATAAATGAGCTAGTATCCCAATAGGTAGTTTATGAGATAATTTAAGTTTTTTTAAGTAGAAATGAAGTATTTTTTGTCTGAAACCAAAACCAAACAGCATTAAACATTTGGCTTCTTTTGCAAAGAAAAAGCTATAACAAAATCTCAAAATCATCATTTTCATTGCATCCTCCGAGCGCTGTCTGCATCAGCAGCAGCTCAAAAAAGCGGTGGCTGACTTCACATGTATCGGAGGAAGCTTCGGTCTTCACCCTCCTGGTGTGTTGGGGCATTACTAGTGATAGGGGGAGTCCTAATGAGTGGGTTGGGTAACTGGCTGTGTAAATTGGGGAGAAAATGGAGTAAAAGAAATAAAACTATTTAAAAATAATAATAATAATAATAATGAAAAATCTTCTGTGCATCTATATTTTTAAGAAATATATTTGGTTATTCTTTGGAAGTTCATTCAGCTTCTTTCAGGTAATTCCAAAAAAATGACAGCAAGGCCTGATAGTGGGTGAAAGGTGGATGCTACTTGGGGCATTTACGATTCCTCGATCACTACAGCATCAAAACAGTACTGGAAATATGTCTAAGAAGGCATTACCACCCACAGTGGACAGTGCTGCAGGTGGTACTGATCTTAATGACTGCTGGTGTCTTCAAGAGTGCCATCATTCCAGAGAACACAGTGCCACTGCTCCACAGTTCAATGCTGGGGGTCTTTATTTACTATATATCCCTCTAATTCACACCTATCATTAGGCATGGTGCCAATAGATTCATTTTTATCTGCTCCAACAGGAATATAATCAAGAGAAAGATGGATGATCACAAGCCATCTAACCAAGCTGAACTGCTTGAGTTTTTGCACCAGAAGTGGCATAAAGTTATCCAAAAGCAGTGTGTAAGACTGATGGAGGGGAACATGCCAAGATGCATGAAAACTGTAATTAAAAACCAGGGTTATTTTACTAAATATTGATTTCTGAACTCTTAACTATACTTTATTTCTGCAAATAAATTCTCTAATGATATTTATGTGGAATTTGGGAGAAATGTTGTAAAAAAAACTATTCATTTTACTCAAAATCAGAGAAACTGATTCAGAAACTGAAGGGGTCTCTACTTTTACTAGACTAGAAACTAGACAAGTTGTATGAATGTGCATTTTCACAGCTGTGTCAGCAGCAAGGGGTGCAACAAAAGTAGCTGAAAGTTTTTAAAAGAGGTGGTGTCCACAAATATTAGGATGCACTATAGTGTATTTTGAGTAGATGCTAATCAATCCTATTGGATAGATCTTTCAGCAGTGATCTCTAAAGCTTTGGCAAGTTTGTTTATGATTTTATTGGCATCATTTTGTGAAGGTGAAATGTAAAATAAGTAAAATAAGCTAATAAGACCCCTGTTATCCCACTTCCCAGAAGGCCTTTCACAAGACCCTGATATCTGGATATATCTTGCAGCTGTGTTCAGGATGCACTGTTTAGAAATGATAGGGAACAGGTATGATGAAGCACACCAGGGTCGGAAGCTGCCTCCCTCCATCCGACCTGATAACGCACTGCACACCGGCCCATACTGCAGCGTCCCAGCGGAGGCCGGCTCTAATAGAGAAGGTGTGAAAGGCGTTTGTGGAGGGGAGGTGAGGCAGAGGTTAGAGAGATGAATGTTGATTAGGGACGTTGTGTTTTTTTCCGAGCGCCGGCCTTGGAGGCCTGCTCCTCCGGAGCGTGAGAGGAAGGAGGACAAAAGGGGGAGCGGTGCACGGGACGTCCCAAACGCTCTCACCTTTCTCTCTCCTCACCTCCACCCCTTCTCACGTTCCTCCGCCAGCAGTTTCACAGCTCGCACAAAAGGGACGCACTGCCATTGATCTTAGCCCACCACAAATGGTGCCAAGTCAACAAAGAGGCAACTGAAATATCAGCGGCCGGGATGGGGCTGGGGCGGCGGGTGTGCGCTCGCTCTACGTGTGTGACGTCTCCGGACGGGTTTGACGGATGGACAGTTGAAGCACGTGAAGTCCCACCACACCCGCGTAAATCCTCTCCGATGGTAAAAAGGAGGGAAGACCTTTTGCTCATCGTTTTGTGGAGGAATGGAAATATGAGACGAGAGAGCTGGATAGAAAAGAGATTTTTTATAATAAATACGTTATAAAATACAATGCTCTAAGAAAATGATTGACTTCTTCCTCCTTGTCACAGTCAGTGACACTTTAAAATCTTTAAACAGAAGGTAATATGAGACAAAGATATTAAATAAACACATATACCGTATCACCCAAAACACTTTAATATATCTTTTCATAGGACAACTCTATAGAAATTCTATACTTCTATATAACTTAGTCAGTGTACAACTTTTATTATATATTTATTTCTAAATAGTTTGAAACACAAGTGAGTACACCTTACAGTGAACGTGTGCTGTTAAATTTGGTTCTCTCTTTAAAGCCACTGGATATTTACCGTTGCACTTCATGGCAAAGAACTCTCTGAGGATGTGAGAAATAGAATTGTTGCTCTACACAAAAATGGCCCAAGGAATCTAAGGAATATAATTACTAACTCTCTGAAACTGAACTACAGTAAACTGGCCACTCAGAAACTGAGGAAATGCCATACTCAAGAGGGTATAAGGGCACAGTTTGGACGTGTTAACTGTAAGGTGTACGTACATGGGTTGCCAGCTATTTTGACATTAATGGCTTTTGTCAGAGGACAGTAAATCTACACTGCTTTACAAGCTGTACACTGACTGCTCTAAATTATATCCAAGTTTAATTTCTATACTGTTGTCCCCTGAAAAGATATATAAAACCAGAAATAAAATATTTGTAGAGATATGAGGGGTGTACTCATTGTGGGTGTTACAGGTTTCTTGTTTATTTATTATCTTTGTCCAATATTACCTTATGTTTAAAGATCTAAAAGCATACTTTAGTTTTGTATCTATTGATGACATGTATGTGCAAGTAGAGCAGAGGAACTATGTTCTCCAGAATGATGGTGCTCCACCAAGTACTATTTGGATGAGTTGGGGAGTTTAGGAGGAGTTGAGGATACACTAATTGCTCTCGTCACTTTTTAAATGCAATCAAATCCTCACAGCAGTGCTCCATGTAGCAGAAAGCCTTCCCTGGACAGTGGAGAGACTTATTCCAACAAAAGTAGTATAAACTGTATTAATACACTTGATTTCAGAAAAAAAAAACAATGAATGTGCCCTTTGGACACAATTTGGTCATGTTTACTGTGAGGTGTACTCACATGGGTTGCCAGCTATTTAAACATTTTGGCTGTGTTGAGTAATTTTTAAAGGACAGTAAATCTACACTGCAATACAAGCTCTACACTGACTACTCTATAAGTTAAATATAATGAAATATTGAATCATATATGTGAGGGGTGTACTCACCTCTGGGAGATACTGTTCTGTACTGTGGAAAATCAGTCAGCAATACTGTTCACAAAATCTCCTATTTTTCCACTGAACAGAAAATTATATATTTAATCTGTTATTTGGTTTACAAAATACACAATAGCAGTAGAAGGCTTGGACACACCATCTTATTCAATGTATTTATTTATTTCTATATTTAATTTATTTTATTACATTGTAGATTATAATTAAATACATGGAAACAATTAAGGGACATATGGAATTACGTGGTAAACAGTAAAAAAAGTGTTTGTAGACAATCTCCTAATCTAAACCTGATTAACTAAAATGGTGATTTAAGGTGATTTGAGATGAGCTGGAGCTTCACAGCGTGAAGGGAAACCAGCAACTATTGTTCAGCACCTCAGAAACTCATTCAAGATACTGAGAAAATTATTCCAGGTGACTCTCCCTCATGAAGACACTGAGATTAAAATACCAAGAGTGTGCAGATCTGTCCTCAAAGATGAATGTGGAATTTATCGGAAATATTCTGGTTTGTTGAACACTTTTTGTTTACAGAATAATTCTGCATGTGTTCCTGTATAGCTTTAATATTAGATTTAGAAAAATACATAGAACGAGTAGTGATGTGTGCAAACTTTTGACTGGTACTGTAAAGTGAACTTCATATTGCATATAAAATTGATATATTTAATGCATTTTATTCAGATGTGTGCATTATTCCCACACATTAAATACATCAAACCAGTTTTGTTTTTCTGTTTTCATAATATTGCCTATAAATGTACTAAATATGAGTATATTTCAGTCATGTGGAAATAATACGCATTTCTAAATTAGATAAATTTAAGGCACCCATTTGGATAATGCGCCAGTGAGGATTCGAAGTATCACTATTTCAGTGAAGTGTGTTTTCCGCTGTGAATCAATGAGCTCCAGCCCCACACTGAGAACGCCACGGCTGCAGACGAGCAGGCGCTGAGATTTCAGTGAGCGGTGCTGAAAGCAGAGGCTGCGCTGCTTCCTATAAACCCACACATGGGTGCCCTCACTGCATGGAGCAATTCATAAACTCCACATAAACCTGACGAGTGTGAAAATAATATACGGAGCTCCTAAAGCCGTCCACAGGGTTAGACTCACTGCTCTAAAGAGGAGCCGTAATTTTAGACTGAGAGACTGAGCACTTTCCTAGAATGTTCCAGAGACTTATTCAGCTCTAAAGCAGTTATTCAGTTTGACTCAGTTTTACACTTATTCCAAATGTAGCTTGTTATTCATTTTTTGGCATGGAGATATTTAGATGAGAATAATAGAAGCTTGCATTTAAGTTAGAACAGAAATCTAAAAATGATACACTTTAGGCAGGGCCGCTGCTAAGGTTTTGGAGGCCCTAAGCATAACTGGCCCCCAAAAAAAAAAAAAAAAAACACACACACACACACACAAACACAAAAGGTTTACGCAAAATTTTACTATTTATTAAAATTACACATGTAACTGTGAATATTTACAACGTTATAAGTAAGGCCAATAACAGTGAAGAACAGCACAAGAGTACTATTTATAATGTATAAATAATAAATGAAACGATGCATGTCTATTTTAAGCAGTGGACACGTCATTTACACAAGCCAGCCTTAAAGGTTATGAAATTATCGTTTATATTCGTGGTGTATTTATATCAGCCTGTCAAAATCTATAGAGCTGTCTGATCCTGCTGTCATACAGACCATTTGGATAGTGCACTGACGGCATTAGTCAATAGGTAGGCTACTCTGTTTATTAATTTTTTATTAAAGTCACTAAAAATCTTCAAACTACACTACTACTATTTGCAAACGTGCCACGTGCCTTGCAATACCCAGATTAGTTTCTAGTTAAGCGTTTAAAGCTACCAAATCAGCAAAGCCAACGTAACTAGCTCAGGCAACACCACTGAACATGAAGTAATCAAAACTATTTAAACCTTTATCATCGAAGTTACTCACCAGAAAGGGATGCATGGGCCTCATCTTTCTGCTTCTTTTTCTTCTTCTTCTCAGCTCCAGACTCAAACCGTCGCTTCATAGTTGAATTACCATTTAGTAGCAACTTCGCGCGGTGAACTTGTCTCCTGCCAAACTCAAGTAGCGTTGCTACTTTAGTTAGGACTAAGGTTGCCAGATAAGTTACAATTTTTCATCCTATTTGTTTATTTTATTTTAAGTTTTTAACTTACACAAATATTGCACTGGACAAGTTTTTGTATAGAATGGCCACATACACTTTAAAAATGGTTAAACATGCGCAAGATTTAGCGCCTCCATGCATTTTTTGATTATTTATTTGACTGGAAAATGTCACATCTGGCAACAACTAACAGAGCAAACCGAGCCGTGCCATTTCAGGCAATAGGGGTGGGGGCATTATATTATGCACAAAAATAATAACGTGCCGCTTTTAAGTAGTAGAGTAGGTGCCCCATGCAATGTTTAAAGACAAAAAAAGATGAGCGTATCATAAATAATTCACATTGGGTTTTAAATTTAATAATGTCATAATTTCAACACATTTCATTCTCAGTCAATTTGGCTCCCTGCAACTGCAAAATGGTTGAGGCCTAACGCTGGCTGCGTTGTCTGCGTATGCAGAGCGGCGGCCCTGACTTTAGGCAGCAAATCTTTATCTCTGCTGTTGCAATACCAAACAAACGGTGTGTAGAGAGCTGTCCATAGCCAGGCAGCTTTACCCAAGCCTTAAATCACCAAATGAAGAACGGTAATTCAAGAGGAGATCGGTACTTGTCTGAAAGCATTGTTTCAAGTGTAAAGTTTGGTGGAGGGGGGATTATGGTATGGGGCTGTTTTTCAGGAGTTGGGCTCAGACCCTTAGTTCAAGTGAAAGGAACTTAATGCTTCAGCATACAAAGAGATTTTGGACAATCACATGCTCCCAACTTTGCGGGAACAGTTTGGGGATGACCCCTTCCTGTTACAGCATGACTGTGCAGTAGTGCACAAAGCAAGGTCCATAAAAACTTGGATGATGATGAGTTTGGTGTGGAAGAACTTGACTGGTCTGCATGGACTCGTTCTGCCCTCAGTCTGCAATTGGCCTGTTTCCCATCATCACCTCAAAGGGTGATGTCCGCAGCACAAGGTGTCCTGTGAGCTGATGTATCAAAACCGAGTCGCTGCACTTTCCTCCGAGTGTTCTCCATCCATAATATTAAACCCACCACCCTAATATTGTGTAGGCTCCACTGATTCCTACATGGACTCCACAAGAGCTCTGAAGGTCTCCTGCAGTGTCTGACATAAATACTGCGGCTTATGAATTCAGTCTGCCGAGGCATCGTGGTCAATGCCCAAATCAAATGTTTTTTTGTCACTAGTAATTTAAGTAAGTAAATTATCTGGGGTTGAAGCAGTTGGTCAGGTTTAGGTTCAGCAACAGTATGTGCTGAAAAAATGAGGTCAGCTAACCTGAATATAGACCAGGTTATTTCATCAATGGATTTTTCTTCCCTGATGGCACGGCCATATTCTAAGATGATAATTTCAGGATTTATCGAGCTAGAATTGTGAAATTGTGGTTCAGGGAGCATGAGATCATCATTTTCACACATGGATTGAGAGAGTTCACCACAGAGTCCAGACCTTAACCCTATTGAGAATCTTTGTGATGTTCTGGAGAAGACTTTGTGCAGTATTCAGACTCTAACATCATCAATGCTGCAAGATCTTGGTGAAACATTAAAGCAACACTGGTTTGAAATAAATCTTGTGAAATTGCAGAAACTTATGGAAACAATGCCACAGCAAATGTGTGCAGCACTCAAAGTTAGAGGGGGTCCAAAACAATATTAGAGTGTGATCTTTTTTGTGGCCAGTTTCGTATGATACATAAACACAATTTGAGGTTCTGCAACCAGTGGCCACATATTTTTTTTGAAAGCCCTATTTCAACAGGACAATGCTCATCTACATACTGCTGCTGTCTCAAGAGCTTGCCTTAAAAAAAATACAGGTACTATGTCATGACAAGCTAAGCTACATTGCCAGACCAGTTCCCAATTGATCCAAAATGTGTGGGATTCTTTTGGACACACTAATAACACTCCACCTCTACAGGAACTGGAGGAATATTTGAGCTGCATGTGATGAATTGTTGAAAGACACTATTGAAACCTCTATAACTCCATACCAAGTCTGTGGGTTTTGCATTACACACTACTTTTGTAAGTGAAGCTCAATAAATATTACCTTTATCAGCCTACATGTTTAATCATTTATTGTTCCTAGTAACATTTATCATTTTATGAATCGATAAAAGGAAATGATTTGAGTGTATATGAGCTTCATAGCTCCAATTTAAAACTAAAGAATCAAACCACAGATATCAAACATGTCTTGGCTGATCAATCACATTTGGATTAAACTAGTAAATTGATTATGATACTAAAATGTCAGTGCATTTTCTTCACCCTTGTTATGTTGTTGTGAATGTGTGTGAAACAGGGTGCACGTCCTATTCTCCCCATTCCCTTCTTTTCAAGGTAACTGGCATGTGCGCCCTAAGGCCAGGGCCGTCCTCCCCTCACTCCGTCCGGACCCTCCAGTGCTGCACAATGCAGAGGGTCATGGAGCCAGTCCCCCCCAGTCAGCGCCGGGAGAATAAATCAGACATATACCCGGGGCGGAGGCCACAGCCTGGTGGGCAAAGGGTGAAGGGGGAGGTGGGCTGAATATGAGAGGCCAGGGTCAGAGGTCACGGCCTTTCATGTGTAGAAACACTTCACAAAGAGGGCCAGAGAGTTTGGCGCGTAATGGGTGGGGTGGGACGGGTGTGCGTGCAGTAATTTATACACCTGTCATGGGTAAGTACGCCGGAGCAAGAGGTCAGGCTCCAATTTGTTTAGTCACAGGGGTCTCGAAAACAGCACGCTCTCTGGAGGAAAACAATGCCGCCTATTTAGGAAAGAGCTGAGTGGGTCGTGCCCCAGTTTGAGTTTACCTGCGGAGCTCTGAGGCCCAGTGCACTCGCGCACCAGTATCTTAAAGGCTTCTTGACTCAGACGTACAGATATATGGAGAAGGCTTTATATGATTGAGTTTTTAATTACCCTTACCCATCCAAAATTCTGTGTAAACACCAGATTTATTATTAAATCTGGTATACATCTATTGTTTTTGTGTTATTTTTTACTTTTTTGACATAATGTAAATCTGTAAGTGTAAAATTTTACACCAGATTTACCATATCATCTATTGTTTTGGGAGGCATTTTTACTTTTTTGACATAATGTGATTTTTTTTTTTTCGTTGTGTCCGAATTTAACATCTATTACTTCCATTAATATTTAAGATTTTTTCTTCTCCTGTAAATTTGGTCTTTTGGAGATTATATAATGAAGCTTTGGACTGAGAAATCTGCACATCTTCACATTCTCAAATTGTTTCATTGAACCATCCATTAAAAGGTTCTTCATAAAAATAAAAAAGACATTTCTCTGACAAAAATAGACATTTCCAAACTTTTCCACCAGATTCATAAACGCTGCATAAACAACAGCTTTACTAGTAGACTGTGTGTATGTTAATGCTTTTTGCAAATTAAATTTTTCAATTTATTTTATTTTTTTCAAAAATTACAAATGACCACCATGTCACTGTCAGACAAAATCCAATAGAATCAATACAAATGCTCCAAACCAATAAAAAGCCAGGAAATAACTTAAAAAGTAATATATTTTTAGACTGATTTCTGCTTAGAAACTTAAGAACTTAAGGACGTTTTTTTCCCCTTTTTTAATTTTGTTAATTTGTTTATATTATTATCTTTTTATTATATGCCCAATGAGCACAGAAACTTTGTACAAATGCTATTAAAGCTCCAAAGAGGTGGGGTGGTGGGGGGGGGGGGGGGGAATAACTTTATGTAAAGTTCTGTAGGTATTGTGAAGATACAAGGTTTTTACATGACAGCGTTGATATGAGGACTGAGAAATCTTCACATTGTCACATTTTCAAATATTTCGGTGGAGCCATCAATTATAATGCTCTTTAGGGAACTTGAAGCATTTTAGCAATTCATTACTACAAGAAATACTAGATAGTATTTCTGCTCACTGTTCCTTATTCATTCATTCATTTATTCATTCATTTAATTATTGATAGTTTTGTAAAAACATGAGCAAACTATAAGTAAATGCTGAGTAGAACAGACCTTCCTGTCTGATTGTTGCTCTGCAGACTAATGGGATTTTTTCCCACCTGAAAATCTGCAAGTTTGGATCCCTATAATTCACAAAGATTGGTTTGTAGAACTTTGTCAATTCTGCAATCTGTTTTTTTCCCAGTTTTGCTCTGAATCCTACTCTTTTAAGTGCATATGTGTTAAACAGAATTAGTGTAAGAAAGGGTTAATCTACAGTTACAGTAGATACTGAAATCACCAACGTTAGCTATGGACAGCATACTGCATGAGTCACATGAGTACAAGAGAAAATGGCTTGGATTTCAGAACAACACTTATTTTACTTCTTCTGTTGTTGCTGAATGGTTTAAAATACATTTTACTGCAGACAAACTGTACCAGATGCACAAATGCACATTGTTTGTGCTTATGAATGTTTTAGAATGTGACCATTTTATAAAAAAAATGTTTTACCACATCCCAAAGTTGTTTAACCACTGAAGAACACTAAACTGTCATTGACTCATTATTGGGTTCAGGCAGGTAGGGTTATTGGATTCATGCTGTTGGTGACAAATTCAGACCCAACCACAAGTGAGCCTCAGTAGATGTGAAGATTAATCAGATCAGGCTATGTTTTCCCAGTCATAAACTGTCCAGTTTTGGTGAGCTTGTTCATTAGCCGCAGTCTTGGCCTTCTGTTCTGTTGACAGAAGTGGAACCTGTAGTAGCCCTCTGCTGTTGTATCCCATCAGGGTTGGATGGGTTGTGCACTCTTTTAAAGCTTTTCTGTTCTTTACATCAACTGTACAGTTGTAAAGAATGGTTATCAGAGTTTCTGCAGCCTTTCTGTCAACTCCAACCAATCTAGCTAACCTAATTACAATCCAACTTGTTTTAAATCTATCATAATTTTACTTAGACTTATTTTGAATCTGACAGTCATCACGGTCCCCATTGTCCTTCCAGAGTGTCTGGTCCCACCTGAGAGCAACCACAAATAACACTCTTTTGACAAAAGTATTGGGACACCGGCTCAATTATTGTTTCTTCTGAAACTATATATCATCTGATTTTTCTAAAAATACAGCTCTGGAAAAAAAAAGAAACCAAAGTTTTGTTAATTTTCCTAAATTGAAAACCTCTAGAATATAATCAAGAGGAAGGTTGATGATCACAAGCCATCAAACCAAGCTGAACTGCTTGAATTTTTGCACAAAGTGGCATAAAATTACCCAAAAGCAGTGTGTAAGACTGGTGGAGGAGAACATGCCAAGATGCATGAAAACTGTGATTAAAAACCAGAGTTATTCCATCAAATACTGATTTCTGAACTCTTAAAAATTTATCAATATGAACTTGTTTTATTTGCATTATTTGAGGTCTGAAAGCTCTGCATCTTTTTTGTTATTTCAGACATTTCTCACTTTCTGCAAATAAATTCTCTAAATTACAATACTTTTATTTGATATTTGGTAGAAATGCTGTCTGAAGTTTATAGATTAAAACAACAATGTTTATTTTACTCAAACATATACCTATAAATAGCAAAATCAGAGAAACTTATTCAGAAACTGAAGTGGTCTCTTAATTATTTTCAGAGCTGTATGTTGTCCTGCTTTTGTTGGAGTAACTGCCTCTACTGTCCAGAAATGGCTTTGTATTAGATTTTAGGCATTGATGTGAGAATTTGATTGCGCTTAAAGATAAGTTAATGTCCCCAACTCTCCAATTAATTTTATTCAGAAATACTGGAGTGAATACTATCATTCCAAAGAACACACTGCCACTGCTCCACAGCTCAGTGCTGGATGCCCTATTAAGCATGGTGCATACCGCCACTGACCGATTACCAAAAAAAATATATATACATTTTAGTTTTCATTTGAACAGACAAACTCTCCCTCACCCTGCACCAAAATTTCTTGATAAACAGACCAAGAGAAAAACTTGAAATTAAATTAAATTTACTCTTTTTACACTGATTTCCGTTGAAAGTTTAGAAGGGTTTTCTCTCTCCTGTAAAGTTGCTATTTTGGAGATATTTGTTTTTCATTGACCACATTTATCTGCTCAAGAGAGTCCTATTCTGTTAAAGCCGTTATCTACAGGGACTAAACAAGCTGTGTGTGTGCACTGACACATCTGTAGCAGCAATAGGTGCAACTTAAAGTGGATGAATTCTAGTGCAACCATTTTTTCTTCTGATTGTGTTTGATTTAGCCAGTTGGTTTAAACACATTTGAATTAAGTTTTAATGTGTTTTAATGTAAAGTCTTGTTTAGTTGTTAATTAATTAGTTAATTTTTTTTATGTTTTTTTTGTAATGTTCTGTGATTTCTGACAGGCAGATACATAAGATTTCTATTTCAAAGAAACATATTTTGGTCACTTTGGTCAGTCTGAACAGCTGTGTGCAGCTCTCTACTGTCACCTAGTGTTCATCATTTAAATAAAGGATGATCAAATACTGAAAGACCAGCCATCAAAACAATCGCTTAGTGTTATTAAGAATAAATTAATTGATTGAATGTCATAATAGTACAACTGTATTAGTTTTGGTATTCTTAATTCAAATATAATCAACTGTTCATACATTATTTGATGATATATATAATTCAGTATTTTTAAAGCATTTTATAGTATTTTTAATTATTATATAACTGCTGTTTTATTCTTGGACATTGCATTGTTTGTATTGTGTTTTACTAATTATGAACACTATAGACAGAGTTTTTGTTTTCTGACTGATTAGCAAATTGGCTGATTTAGCTTAGCCATTCTTAACACTAGGATTTACTCACCACCTTTTTTTTTTTTCAAACTGCCGCCAAATCAGCATCACTAGGCAGCCGATGCTCTCAGAGGAAAGCACCAGACCTCCAGCTCTGATACATCAGCTAACAAACACCTGTGCTGACCAACATCACGATGATAGTGATGAGGGGTGAGAGTAACACCCACCCACCCAGAAAGAGCAAGGCTAGTTGTGCTCTCTCAGACTCAGACTGCCACCAAAGCTTTAAACTTGTGATTCTCAGGCATTAAAATCAGTGTTTGTTGTTTCAGAAGCAGCTTTTTAGAAGAGTGATTTCATTTCTATTGGTCCATATTATTAATATAATATACATAATATAATATTAAAGATGCGAGATGTACTGTATATTTTGTCAAAAAGTCAACTGGCAAAAATGAAGATGCATGGTTTTCATCTGCGTCAACAATATGCTTCTGTATTGGAAAACACTTACAGTTGGCTGGGGCAGCTCTAGCATTGCATCCATTTCTGGACTTGTAACTTGTTACCAATGATGCCATCCTATGACAGTGCCATATGAACTCTTTCAGTGCAAAGTGTTAATTTAATTCTGATTTTTGGTTTAAATATATTATTTTTCTAAACAAACTAAACTAAATAAACATTATGCAGGTACATGTCAACCCAAATTATTTTCAACGAAAAATTTCACTATAGTTCTCTAAACTAAACGTAGCAAGGATGATAAAAAGGTACCCGATGAACAAGATGGAACTTTTTAGTTGTGCATCATCTTTAGAGATGGAGGCCAAGGTCCAGTTTTAAGTGCATCTCCAATTACCACACCAATCCTGCAGTTCTAGGTCACGTGACAAAGGGCCAATGGTCATATTGACTTTGAGCCCTGACTGACCTTGCCGTGTGAGCTCTCTGAAGTTGCCATTAAAATAAAGCAGGTTTAACGTCCCATGACAATGACCCTTATTTGTTACTAACCCCTCCAGTAAAATGGACCGGAAGGCTTTTTTCCGCCTCTTTTGTGAGGCCTTTTTCCCAAGTTTATGCTAACAAATGCTGAGGGGGGTTTACTAGAGCTTTAACTTAGATGTTGAGGAAGTGAATGCCGAACGCATAAAGACTTTCCACTTGTTTCAAATTGCTTAGTAGATTCTTTAAACCCTGAGAAGTCGCAGTTAAGTGGAAAAACTCTGTTAGAAGTGCGGATTCTATCTGTACTGTCCGGATTTGAGGTTATAAGTTGATAAAGAGTAGATTATAATTTTGAGAGTTAAATTAATACTTGAACATTATTGATGAACAGTGTGAACAGTTACTTTAGGTCTGTAAAACCAGGTTTCTCCCTTTCACTGATTTTCCTTTTTAATACAGTAAAACATTCCTGTATTTTTTGTGTTCTGGTTTGTTTGGTATCTAAATATGTAGGTGCCATATATAATAGAATAGAGTCCTAAAATGTGACAACTTTTGGTAAAAGACCATCAAATAAGCTTTTTATAATATTTAATCATATTTTAGGAATTGATGTGGATCATTTAAATCATTATTGTTTAGAAAATGTGAAAAAGCATAGTTGTTTAGGAATTATGAGAGTTAAAGTATCAGTAGGTTACCTTCTTAGCTATGTCACATTGTTCAGCTATTTTTTTTTCACAAAAATTTAAACTTTTTTGTGAAATGAAGTTTGCTTTGTTGATAAGCTTACTTATAGTTGGTATTAGTGATGAGTGAAATTTGCTATGTTAAGCTTACTTACACTCTAATTTATCTGACGTACTTCATATTATACCTTATGAAACAGACCAGTTAAATATATCGTTATGTGTAAAATTGTGTTGTACAACAAGGCAAGAGCACTTATTGTGACAGGCTGTAAAATCTTAAAGACAATTTTATCTGGTCCATTTTACGATAGCCCATTTTATCTGACTTTACCCTACTTGACAATATTGACAATATACTGATGAATTTTGTTTTCATGATAACCAGCATAATTTTATAAGCAAAATAAAATCAAAATAATTAATAAATACTAAAGGGCTATTCACTGTATACCAACTCTACCTTTTCACAAATTTACAACTGATGCTCTCAAATTCATTAAGAGACAAGAAATTCATGTAATTAACTCTTGACAAGTTCAGAACAGCTGTTAACTGAAAGCCTGAATTCCAGGTGACTCTACTTCATAAAGCTGACTGAAAAAATCCAGCCAGGATGCTAAAACTGTCATCTAAGCAAAAGGTGATACTTTGAATAATCTAAAATATAAAACATATTCTGGTTTACTTAACACCTTTTTTGTTTAATAAATAATTCCATGTTTTTTTTCATAGTTCGGATGACTTTAGTATTAATTTACAGTGCAGAACATTTTAAAATAATTAAAAAATCACTGAATTTAAGGTGTGTCCAAACCTTTTTTTTGGGCACTGTACATAGAACACTTAAAAAACACTGAAGCTTGAAAACCTTTTCAGATAGTAGCAGAAGTAACTCAACATTAATTCAAAGTTTATTTACAGACTTTACTTTCTAGTCTGTTGTTCCATTTTTAACATGTAAATTTAGAAATTTAAAGTGTTTTTTGCATTTATTAAATATTAAACATTTTTTCAACATGTAAACAACAACTGACATTATTTCTACCTCATTTTAATGCTGAAAGACACTTTACAGACTTTGATAAACTATTAATTAATGTGAAAAAGGCCAAAAGCCTACAAGGTCTAAAGTGTCCAGAGCTGAAAATAATGCAGCATTTTATCGTTAGTCAAATCAACCCTCACCAACTAGAAGTTATTTTCTGAATTAAGCATTAAATATTACTATTTCTTACATTAAATCGGGTGTTTAATGTAAAGCAGTAAAATAAAGAAATGAATAATAAAATACAATAATAAAATATATAATATAAAAAATAAACAAAAGGATAAAATAACTAGAAAAACAATAAATAAAAGGACGAAATGAATAAATAAATAAAAAGGCTGATTTTAACGATAACTCCACCTTTCAGTACCTCAGGGCATCCGTTTGGGGCATTTTGAAGGGAAGGGCACAGCTATGGGGTCGGGCAGGGAGAATGCTGGCACAATAGAGCTAAAGAGTGAAGTCATGGGGGTTAAACTCACCCCGCCGAGGCTCCTCTGAGGCTGTAAGCTTCTCAGGCCATCCCGACAGAGCAACAATGAGTGGGGCGGAAGGTGTCCTGCTGCCCCTTACTGCACCGCTTCCACCCAGTGCCGCCCCAAAAGAGCTGGATTCGTCTTTATTACTGATCTCTAATCTTTCTCTCCACTCCTTCATTCCCTCACTCGTTCCCCCTGTGTGCCTGGCTTGGCGCATTCAGAAACCCCACAGCTTAGGGCAAGCCCCCTCGCACAAAGCCTGTAAAAACACCATCAAAACCTGCAACGTTATGAACCTTCTTGGAAGATTTTAACAATATTCAATCACTGCCAATGTCTCTATAATGTTCTCTGTTAACTGGAACGTCTCTACTACTGCAGTATAGTGTGCTGTGTAATATCTTGGCTTTGAGGTTGGACACAATCCACATTCTTCTCATCTTCATCATAATCATATTCCTTACTTAAGGTGAGGACACACAATCCATCCATCCAGTCAGACACAGTGCAGCTGCTGGACGGACATGTAAAGTCATGTGGAGTGAGTTTTACTGCATGAAGTGCTGCACCGTTACCAAGTTCATGAAGTGCCTTTGCACATCAATCTGTTCTCCAATCTCATCATGCTTTGTGTGTGAAGTCATCCCGTCCCCCACCCTGAGCTGAGCACGCTCTTACATTAACCCCCCTACCCCACCCCACCCCGTCCGTGCTGCTCCGAGAGTGGTGACATAATGTATTAACCACAGTTCAACACTGCAGCATTGCTGGCTCCAGGAGGTGGCCACAGTCAGTCGGCTGGATGAAGCCTTCATCAAGCCCACAGCAGATCTGATTTAATGCAGCTCTGGAAGACCAGGGCGTCTTGAGAATACTGCGGATATTACGGGTCAAAGGTCACAAGGCATGTGTGCATAGGATAAAGTTACTGAAGAAAGAACTTAGAACTTAGAGTTAGAGTTTCTCAGAGCCAGTTTGGATGTGTGATGTGGTCCTAAAGACAGCACTGGTGGACATAGAGTAGCAGTTTCAGTTTTAACACACCTTAAATTCAGTGTTTTTTTTTTCATCATTTTAAAATGTTCTGCATTGTAAATTAAAGTCTACTAAACTATGAAGAAAAACACATGGAGTTATTTAGTAATCAAAAAATGTAAAAAAAAAATTTAAAAAAAAACTAAACCGAATACGTTTTATATTTCAGCACCTCTTGCTTAGATGACAGCCTTTTACATTAAGTGCAAAGCATTTTCTCAGACACATTTATGAGGTAGAGTCACCTGGAAGGGTGGAGGCTTTCAGGTAACAGCTGTGCTGAACTCGTCAAGAGTTAATTACTTGAATTTCTTGCCTCTTAATGTGTTTGAGAGCATCAGTTGTAAAGTTGTGAAGAGGTAGAGTTGGTCTACAGTGAATAGCTCGATTTGAGTAATAATCTAATACATATGGCAAGAACTATTCAACTACGAAAAAAGGACTTTAAGAAATGAAGGCATCGAAATAAAAACAAGAACTTTGAAATATCCTCAATTGCAGTCGCAAAGACCATCAAAAAGGTTATGATGAAACTGGCTCTCATCAGGACCGCCCCAGGAAAAGAAAGCTTTAGGTTTTAAAAAAAAATGATTAATTATTAATTCAATATGAACATCTTTGGTATGTGTGTTTTTACAGTATAACAGTAGCTATTTTAATTCAGTTTGTATCTGCTGTGTGTGTAGTTTAAACAGACTAAAAGCAGTAACCTAAATTTAGTATTCAGCCATTTTTCAGTCTTTATTTGTTTACAGTCTGACAGTAATGACTGTGCATTTAATGTGGATGTAATACTATCACTGTGTGTATATAAAAAGCTTTTCTTGTTAGGGTATGGATCAGTAATGTGTGTAGCTTTTACAGTCTGACCGCTAAAATTATGATTTTTCAATTCAGTATGCATCTGTGGAGTATGTTTAGTTTTGACATATGGACCATAGTTTTTTACAGTTATATTGTATAAATCAAATTCAGTATGAATCTGCAGCATTTACTTTAACGGTCTGACACAATCCAGTATGCGTCTGCAGTGTGTAGATTTAGCGGTCTGACATAATCCAGTATGAATCTGAGTGTATAGATTTAACAGTCTGACATCATCCAGTATGAATCTGAAGTGTGTTGCTTTAACAGTCTGACAAAATCAGTATAAATCTGCAATTTGTTGATTTAAGATTTTAACAATTTTACATAATCCAGTATGAATCTGCAGTGTGTAGATTTAACAGTAACAGTCTGGCAGTAATAACTGTGGGGTGATTTTATTCCAGAAAAAATCTGCAGTTATTTTAGTCCAGCATGAAAAATAACAATGTTCATTCTACTCAAACATATATCAATAAATGGCAAAATCAGAGAAACTGATTCAGAAAGTAAAGTGATCTCTTAATTTTTGTCCAGAGCTTTTATTTCAGCCAAAATTTTAAGAAAGTTTTAGGGGGTGCATTTCTTCTGCTATACCACTAGATGGAGCCATAACAACGCACAAACACTATTCAGTCATGATGAAGGTCACTCACGTGGAGAAATAGATAGATTCGTCCTTTATTAGCCAACTGTATACAATTTTTTCACCTCTGTCGTCTCCTGGTATCCTGTGCATCCACTAATCTGCAGAAACATTCCTGACTCCCTGTGCTGATGCTATCTCTCAGTGGACAGGTGAAATGTTAGATGAGCTTATAAGCGCTGCATAGTTCTTTTCTCCTTGGTCACATTTTAAGACGACTTCTGAAGATCAGAATCAGATTATGATGGGGTGAAGTGTAGGTCAGGGTGTCAAATTGATTTAAACTTCATAACAGGATATCATAATTTCTTTTATCGGTTTAGTTTATCTTAAACTGTGTGCGGAATCTTAAACTGTGACCATTGTACTGGATAAAAACCATGAGGAAAAAGGTTACAGTAGATGTACTCAAAGTAAATGTGTAATGTTATTCATTTTTAATCATCAGGGAAAAACACAAAACATATGTTACAGAAAATTAAATTCACCTAAAGAATTAAAGCAAATATCATATGTTTGAGTGTTTATATTATATACATGTGCATCTTAAAAAGTGAAAAATGTGAAACTCATATTATAAAAATGTATCATACACAGAGTAATCTTTTTTAAATGTTTATTTCTTTTATTGTTGCTGATTATGGCTAACAGCCAATGAAAACCCAATAATTATTTTAATATTATATAACACCAATTGGTACTTTTAGCAGTGTGGGCTGTGGGCCAAGTCCTGCTGGAAAATGAAATCTGTATGAAGTGCAGTCAGATCTTTTAGGAAAACGCTGCACTGACTTTGGACCAACACCAGCAGATGACATGTCTCTCCATCACTGACTCAGGAAATGTTACACTAGACCTCAAGCAGCTTGGACTGTGTGTCCAAATGAAATGCAAAAATTACTGATGGTCAGTGGTGGTTTGGAGATGTCTTCTGCTGTACATCTGATCAACTACATATTTTATTACAGAAAGTGTAATTAGTTGCGTTTATTTGCATCACATTTAGCATAAAACCAGTGTATTTAAACACCTGTAATATTGAATTAACGTTTTTATCTGATAATACTAATACATTTGTTCTACATGTGGAAATATGAGGATTAATATTACATACTGTGAAATAATATTTTTATCATATTGCCCAGGATTTCTACAGAAAATGATAGGAAGATGTTTCCACACCTCCAAAGTTCAGTCTGTTGAACTTAAGCATTTTCCCCAGTGGGGGGCAGTGGTGGCTCATTGAGGGTTTGGAGCTCTTGGTTATTAATGATAGGGTTGTGGGTTTGATACCCAGGATTGCTGGGTTCAGTGGTGGACTCGGGCTATTTGAAGGGCAGGGGTGAAGAAATTAAAAAGCACCTACTTGTGGGGCACTTCTTTATTAGAAGGGGTATGGAATCCCTGTCCTCTGTAACTCCATGCCTTTGTGCCACCCATAGGCCCCAGCGTAACTCCAGGTCTCTGTGCCACCCATAGGCCCCTGTGTAACTCCAGGCCTCTGTGCCACCCATAGGCCCCTGTGTAACTCCAGGCCTCTGTGCCACCCATAGGCCCCTGTGTAACTCCAGGCCTCTGTGCCACCCATAGGCCCCTGTGTAACTCCAGGCCACTGTGCCACCCATAGGCCCCTGTGTAACTCCAGGCCACTGTGCCACCCATAGGCCAGAGAGTAACTCCAGGTCTTTGTGCCACCCATAGGCCCCTGTGTAACTCCAGGCCACTGTGCCACCCATAGTCCAGAGAGTAACTCCAGGTCTTTGTGCCACCCATAGGCCCCTGTGTAACTTCAGGCCTTTGTGCCACCCATAGGCCCCTGTGTAACCCCAGGCTTCTGTGCCACCCATAGGCCTCTGTGTAACTTCAGGCCTCTGTGCAATCCCTAGCCCCCTGTGCCACCCACAGGACTCTGTGTAACTTCAGATCACTGGCCATTCATAAATGTATATTTATATATAGAAAAACTGTGCCCTTTACAGTGGCAAAATACTCATAAAGACAAAGTCCCCCATTGGCTACATGTCTTGTGGGTAAAAAGGCCTGTTAGGATGTCCCATATGTTTCCATTAAAGTGAGATAAACTGTATTTGATGCCACAATTTTTAAAAACTCCTTCAAATTCTTAAAATATTTTGCATCCTGTTATGTTTTCAGGATTATCCTCATTCCCTTCAAGATATATAGATCCTAATCCAGGCAGTAGGTGCCTTTTTATTTGTTTGCCCCTGCCCTTTAATCTGCCTGAGCCTGTCACTGATGGGCAATATAAATAGTGATTACATTCTTGCATTGTTTTTCAGTGGAGAATTGTTTGGCACCTCTTCAGTTTGGACTGTAGTTCTAGCCTTTGTCAGATAGGTGGCGCAGTGTGACTCTGGGGCAGTGAGCTATGAGCTGTAGTCACTGGCGCTGTCTAATTCCTTCACTCACTTATTATTTTTTTACAGGTTACAGTGTGTTTATTGTATTTGTTTGATGTATAAACAAACAGGATTTTTTGATACTAGTAGTAAACCCCTTTCAAATAATTGGTGTTTTAAAATGTGTTTTTTGTTTTATACAAATTTAGATATATAAAACAATAAAAATTTTTTTATGTATATTGGAACCCTTAGCAGATGCACAATAATCAAGCAAAAAATGAAAAAATCACAGTGTAAAAACAGAATAGAAAATATGGGGTTTGTTTGTAAAAACTGGTAGTAATTAACCACTTGATACTCAAAGGGACTTTTTGTCAAAAGATAAAGTTAAAGATGGGAATAAATATTAAATAAATAGGTGAAAGTTAAAAAAAAAAGAACTGAAGTTGACAAATTTCATTAAAACCTATATTATCATAATGGATATTTTTGGACACTTGGTTCTTAACAATGTAAGACGACCATTTGCACATTTGAAGTGTGAGAAATATATATAATTACAAATAATAATAAAACACTGTTGGCAAAAAGGTCTAATAATCTAATAAACAAATGTTTATTCAGTCACTGGGTGTGATCTGAAATGGTTTATTATAGGAAAATGTGATTAATATAGGAATCAGCAAGCATGAAGTCTACAATACTAATAAAAGAAATATCTAAAACATTACCTGCTCATATCTTCTAAGGGAGACATATAATGTTGATGATTGTAAAATAGTATTAAATCTTTGGGGATTATATCACAACACACTGTCATATATTTAGACCTAAATACCTAAATATTTATATATATATAAATAAGTTTTATGAGTAGTTGAAAAGTTATGAAGTTCACATTCTTTTTTAACTACAGTAAAACAATGTCATGTGAATCAAGCAGCTGTGTTAATTAAAAAAAAAAAAGTAGAAATTTAATTTAAAATATTTTTTCTGGTATTTATTAAAAACATGCCGGCTCTGGCTCTGTAAGTAGTGGTGAATCTTTAAGTGGCCAAACGTGTCCAGGCTGATGATCCAGGCTAAAGAGTGGGCCAGTTGGCAGGCTATCATATTACAGATAATGCTATTTGTGAAATGCTGGCTATTTCCAGAAGTGATGCTCAGGACGGTTTAGGGTGAAAAAGAGAAAACAACAGAAAACAGTAAGAACACACTCAGTGGAACAATTAATGACCAGATACCTGTCCTGTTCTGTTAGAGAGGAGTGAACCAAGACAGAACCGAGAACTTTACTAAAGCTTAGCTTCACTAGTCCCGGCCCATCTGGAGCTGAGAGAGAGAGAGAGAGAGAGACTCTGTGTGTGTGTGTGTGTGTGTGTGTGTGTGTGCACGTGAGAGAGAAAGACTGTGTGTGTGAGAGAGACTGAGACTGTGTGAAAGATTAAGACTGTGAGTATGTAATCTCAGACTGTGTGAGTGTGAGACAGAATGAGTGTGAGAAAGAGACTGTGTGAGTGAGAGAGACTGAGACTGAGACTGTGTGAGAGAGAGAGACTGAGACTGTGTGAGAGAGACTGAGACTGAGTGAGAGAGACTGAGACTGTGTAAGTGAGAGAGACTGAGACTGTGAGCGAGAGAGACTGAGACTGTGTAAGTGAGAAAGACTCAGACTGTGTGAGTGAGAGAGACTGAGACTGTGTGAGAGACACTGAAACTGTGTGAGAGAAACTGAGACTGTGTGAGTGAGAGAAACTGAGACTGTGTGAGTGAGAGAGACTGAGACTGTGTGAGAGAAACTGAGACTGTGTGAGTGAGAGAAACTGAGACTGTGTGAGTGAGAGAGACTGAGACTGTATGTGAGAGAGACTGAGACTGTGTGAATGAGAGAGACTGAGACTGTGTGAATGAGAGAGACTGAGACTGTGTGAGTGAGAGAGACTGAGACTGTGTGAGTGAGAGAGACTGAGACTGTGTGAGAGACACTGAAACTGTGTGAGAGAAACTGAGATTGTGTGAGTGAGAGAAACTGAGACTGTGTGAGTGAGAGAGACTGAGACTGTGTGAGTGAGAGAGACTGTGTGAGAGAAACTGAGACTGTGGGAGTAAGAATGAGACTGTGTGAGAGATTAAGACTGAGTATGTAGTCTCAGACTGTGAGTGTGAGAGACTGAATAAGTGTGAGACTGAGACTGTGTGAGTGAGAGAGAGACTGAGACTGTGTGAGTGAGAGAGACTGAGACTGTGTGAGAGAAACTGAGACTGTGTGATTGAGAGAGAAACTGAGACTGTGTGAGTAAGAATGAGACTGTGTGAGAAAGACAGATTGTGTGAGTAACAAAGAGACTGTGAGTGAGACAGAGACATTATGTGAGAGACTGAGAGTGTGTTAGAAACTGTGTGAGAGAGACAGTGTGTGTGAGAAAGTGTATAGACTGTGTGTGAGAGAGAGAGTGAATGTGTGAGTGTGTGGGGGGAGAGAGATTGAGTGTGTGTGGGGAGAGGGAGAGAGAGAGAGAGTGAGTGAGTGAGTGAGTGTGTGAGTGGGGGGAGAGAGAGAGAGCGCTCGAGCGCAAATCAGAGTAAATCAGAGCAGCTTGGGGAGCTCGAGCGCTCCAGAGTTTAAACGTGTAGCGTAACGACCGACCAACGGTCCAAACTCTTCTCCAGGCTGTTTTTACAGCGCAACAACACGAAGACTAGCGATTTAACGGCGTTTAAACTGCATTAAAACAGAGTTTTACTCAGCGAAGTTTAGTCAGGGATGGCAGAAAGTTAAGAAGAAGCTGTAACTTCTCTCGGCGTCCTCTCTGTGTTTGGGCTAAAGTTTGGACTTTTGGTTGAACTTCCATGGATTCCTGCCGTGTGGGTCCCTGGAGGATGTGTGCGCTGTCCTCTCTGGACCGAGAAAGTTTCATCTGAAGAATCTGGAGCTGAACTCGGGTCGGTTTTTGAAGAAGACCTCGGTTAAACGACTGAACTCGCAGCTCACACCAGCCCAGCTTTGACGTTAACCTAACTATCGAGGTAAGCGTTAGCTAACGTTAACTACTTTATTTAACGTAGAAAAAGTGTGCAAGATGTTATAGTAATGTCAAAACAACTAATTTAACAACTCTTAAAATATTTTGCGTTAGTTACCGTGGTGCTGTTTGTTTACTTTCTGGCTAAAATAAACAAATCTAGCTAACTAGCGTAAATAGCTAGCGTTAGCTAACCTAACTAGCTTAGTTAGGTTAGCTTAGCTAGTTAACTAACTAGCTTAGATAACTACCTAGTTAAGTCAAACGTTTAACGTTATTTTTCATCTGTACATTTGTAAATATCAAAAGGCTCACAGCAGGATGGCACAAATAGTATAAAACGTTATGTCTTTATATATGTATAAATATATAGATAATAAATAGATAATTAGACCGGATAACATAAAAATGAATACAATAAAAACATACTGGAAGATTAGATAGACATACCTTCAAATGGTAAGTTAAGTATAAAAACTTTGTTAGAACAGTGCAGTAGATGGTGCAATAAAAATATAAAAGTGCAAGTGCAAAAGACATTGGGTATAAGATAAAGGGACCTATCATATATAACTATAACCTATAAGTTACTAAATATGTGCAAATAACAGTTTCTACTAACTGTACATAAATATACAAAACGTGGTTAAACAGAATATACAGAAATCAATTAGTCATATATATATATATATATATATATATATATATATATATATATATATATATATGTATATATTACTAGTTTGTAAATAACTTGTTTTTTTTACAAACTACTACAACCACTATGTAAACTAATTGTAAAATAAATAAATAAACAAATAAATAAATAAAACAAAACCTGGCTCCTTACATTGCTGTAAAAAGTGGGATAAACTGCTTCAGCTAAAACTCTGTTTACACTCCCAGAAGACTTTACACTGGAATTTCAACCATTTTTCCTTCTCCTCTCCTGCAACTTGATCCACATCGGACAAGATGTGGTCAGAAAGGTGCAAGGCGCCAATCCCATTAGAGCTAATTCAAAGGATTTCAGCTATGCATAACATATTGGTCAGTAAGCCAATGGTGGATTAGCTTTTGTAAGATTTGTTTTACATATAAGGGGGCTTGTGTTTAAGTTGTAAAAGTACAATGTGGTTTCTCACTAATTAACGAGGAAGAAAAAGGTGTCTAAATATTTTAATAGGGCTGTTCTACTGCGTTTTTTAATTTTTTAAAGTTTTGTCATACTTTTGTGGATAAACATTAAATATTCTTAAATAATTGTGCGTCATCAGACTACATTAAAACAGTGGAAAATAAAGTGAAGGATTAACTGCAGTGATTAAAGCATGTGTGCCAGTTTCACACATTTACTGTGTTTTATTCATATCAAATTCAACAGGCATTGCATATTCATTCTAATCTGTCAATAGAGGGGGAAAAAACAAAGGCTAATTAACTCAAGCCTGGTGTGAGCTCAAGTTTTTTCGGAAGCACCCGGACTGTTGAAAGTTGAAAGGCCCAATGTTTGCTCTCCAAACTGAAACACCACCACACTCTTAGCTGCTTTTTTTACTGTTTACTGTAGGGGTTTTCAGGCTGGAACACTTGGAATAAATCTTAGGAATCAGCCTGATAATAACCATGTTTTGTTTTGTTAAGGTGTCTATGCGTACAGTCATTCTGTAAAGGTGGTTTGAGAAAAAAATAAAAAGCCCTCTGGGCAATTCAGTGAGACAGAATGAAAGGATTGTGTGCTTGGAAATTTAGCTGACAAGGAGGCAAGAACAAGCAAAAAAGAAGGAAAAAGCTCTAATTGGCCCATTTAAATCCTGAAGGAAGAGGCAAAAAGAGTTGGTGGGAGTGATTTTTTTTCATGCAAGGACCCGGTCACATCCATTAGCATAAGAAAAAAGTTTTAGTGCATTTCCCATTGTCTGCTATGAAGAGTTCCAGCAGTCAGGCTGAAGAGGTTGAAAAGATGTAAAAGAACGACAGGCCATTCAGATTATTCAGGCCCGCTGGAGCTTGCGGTCATCGGCCTCCGAGCCGCATGACGGGCAGTGCCCCTTTCATCTCACTCGGGGCCTTTCGCCTGCCATTTTCACACGTTTTCCCCCTTCTCAGTCCAGCCTCCAGCCACCGGCTCCTTTTCTTCTACACCCATTTGTGGCGAATTTAATGAACCAAAATGCCTAAAAAAACGAAGGGGGGAAAAATAACAGCACTACTAGAGGAGCCTGGCTTGCAGGAAGTGGAGCGATTGGAGCAGGCTCGGGCGAAAAATGTGCGTGAAGCTCCCCGTGGAGAGGCGATTCAGAAGTTAGGACAAGAGGGAAGATGCCTTCTTCAAAGCACACAACAAATAGCAAACCCCGCCAACTCATCTGTTATTGTCGATTGGCATAGGACCTATTCAAGTCTAGGTTCCTCTGGCTAAAATAAAGCATGTAGAAGTGTCGGAGGTGACAAGCACAGAAGTCTGAGGGGCTGTTTAGAGCAAGGCCGAAATGTAGGTCCGCAGGCATGCGGCTCTGATGATTTTCATGAGTTAATCAGATGTGTACATTTTAGTATAAATATTCCCATTTTAGTAAATCTGGTATTTTAATTATTAAGGAATGTATTTTATATAGTTTGTCTAACTGAATTATTTTTTACAATACCACATTTTCATATTAATTCGCCTCAGCATTTTCTGTATAGGGATTTTTGTGGCCTGCGTTTAGACATTTTTAAATTTCTGCATTGTAACTATAGTGTGTGTTTCGATACATTCAAGCAAGCGATTGGTATTGGACCTCTACATATTTTTTTTTTTTTTTTTTTTTTTTTTTTTATAATTTTATTTCTAATTTTTTCCCATTTTCTCCCCAATTTACACGGCCAATTACCCAACCCATTCATTAGGACTCCCCCTATCACTAGTGATACCTCAACACACCAGGAGGGTGAAGACTAGCACATGCTTCCTCCGATACATGTGAAGTCAGCCACCGCTTCTTTTCGAGCTGCTGCTGATGCAGCATTACCGAGCAGCCAGCGCGCTTGGAGGAAAGCGCAGCGGCTCGGCTCCAGTACATCAGCTCACAGACGCCCTGTGCTGCAGACATCCCCGTAGGAGTGATGTGGGGAGAGAGCGCCATCTACCCACCCAGAGGGAGCAGGGCCAATTTTGCTCCCTCTGACGCCGGCAGCTTGATGGCAAAGCTGCATGAGCTGGGGTTCGAACCGGCGACCTCCTGCTCATAGTGGCAGCGCTTTAGACCGCTGGACCACTCGGCGCCGGACCTCTACATATTTTTACCAAAAAGACTGGAAAGGTCATTAATCAAATAAATACTTTAATCTTAATATGAGATTTGAATTAAATATCTTCCCATCAGATTCCTTTCCTACCAGTTACCAGTTTTGGTTGTAACCCCGTATTTCTAAATGATTGATCCTTAAGCAAAACAGACCCCCTCACCATCTCACTCTCCCTCCTTCTTTCTGTTCTCTGAGCACAATGGCCTTTCTCACTGGAGTATATGGAGTCGATCCTCCTCCAATATGTAGAGGAATCCAGAGGGGAGCTAACCTCCTGAGAAGTCACTCCATTATGGAGTCTCAATGGAAGCAGTGACCCCTGAAAATCTGTGTTATGTTATACCAAGCTGATTTTAGACAAATGGTCTCAGGAACCTCTCAAGTTTCATTGTTTCTTAAAGCATATTGGCTTAATTATCTTCAGCGAGTGAATAGCTGAGGTTACTGACTATTGACTGAACTTACTATTTAGTGATAAATAAATATTTACTAAAATATCAACATTTATCTGTAGATATACCTACTATATTATACTCCAAAAAGGGGCACTTTTACAGGAACATAATGCCAGAAGTGAAAAATGGAGATAAATTGCGTTTTGTATATATTACGTGTATTATTAAATAATGTATAATATAGGCCTAATAAACATTAAGCACCTGTATACCTGTATGATTGCCACTCAGCAATAGTTTAAGTTTTATCATTAACTCTACTTATTATAACTTAGTAACATTTTTTTAATTCAGCGTTCTGTGCTGGGTGTTTCAGATTGTTTAAACAAATAAACCAATAATATAGTAGGTAAGAGTTTTTTTCTGCAAGTCTGTTTTTTGTCTGGTTGTGATTTGTTATGTTAGATATATGAATCCCTGTGGCATAATTTTATAAGAACAAAATATTCTAGTTAAAAAAAGACAAATTAAAACATTTTTATAGTGATGTGGTATTCAGGATATTTGGAGGCAAGAATTTTGTTAATGCAAACATTAACAATGTCACATTGCTGAATTTTATCAGGAACATCCAGCACTTTCCATTTGTAAGGCTTTTTTAATCAGACAGTTCTATCTATCATGCTACTGCACTAAGTATTATTTCTAACCCTCCAAAGAGCAAACATACATAATTGCCTCCATAAACCCAGACCAGCGGAACACTAATATTTTTGTTTTCTCGTCTGCTCTGAGAAATCTCTCCACCAGTCGGGAGTGATTTGCCCTCGGGTGATTTTTGTGGCTAGCATCTCTCTGTCTCTCTCTCTCTCTCTCTCTCTCTCTTTCTTTTCTCTCTTTCTCTCTCCCCCTCTCGCTCTCTTTTTGAACCCCCGCTGTAGTGACTGGCTCTGCTGAAGGGTACAGTACACGATTTTCGACCACATGGGACTGCTCATCAAAGAGACTTAGATAAACTCCATATGGGACACAGGATATCGTGTAAGACGAGGGCGCCACAAGACGTGTGTGTCAAGGTGAAGGTTTGCGTTCAGGAAAGCGGTTGTTCGGGACATATTCCTCCTCGGGCTCAGACAGGAAATGGCATGTAAAGTTATACTGCGAACACTCATCAAAGCGTAATGCAGCGAAACAAAGTTGTCAGTTTTGCTTTTTAGCAATGACAGCCCAATATGTTGGATGTCTGAACATGAGTATATTAGTATGATCAGTCTAGGAATGCTGTTATAAAGATTAGAATGTGAAGTACATTGTGAAAAATGTGAACGGGAATTTTAGGACGGTGATTTTTTTTTCTTACTAGAGGTCAGATGAAAGAGTTGAAAAAAGCTCTGTGTTGGACTGGGAGAAGATCTTGATAAAGAAGGTGGCTCCTTGAGTGCAGAACCCTGGTTTGGAGAAGAATTACGTTTGTAACTTCATTGAGGTTCTATTTTGGTATTTGTTCTGTTAAATTCATGTGTCAATTTATCAGTCATAACATTAAAACCACCTGCATAATATTGTATAGGCCCTCCTTACACTATGCTGCCAGAACAGCTCTGTCCCATGGAATCATGGATTCTTGTAGACATTAGAATGTGTTCTGTAGTGTGTACTGTGAAATATCACTTCGTTCTGATGCATCTTTAGTATTACATTATACTTGGATAAGCCACATTAGAATGTGTAAAAGTGTAGACTCAGGATAGACAGTGTTCTTCATTTTTCCTCAAGTGGAGGTCTGCATGCTATGAACATATTTAAGCCTCCATGTGATCTCTTTTTTTTATAGACCTATTCAAGTTAGTCAAGAAGCTGTTGTGTTGGCACACTTTCACTGGTGGAATGAACTCCGATTCGATTCATACAGCATTTAATTCAGCAGCTCAGAGAGATTTAAATGAACAGTCAGCTACAGGGCTCTGGGGAAGGGCATCAAGTGAGGCATGAGGAGAGACCCTCATCAACTGGAGACAATCAGGCATCAAGCGCCATCTAATTACAGTGAATGAAATCAGAGAGGCCCTGTCTCATGAAAGGACATCACACACCAAGAGACGCCGCAAAATCAAAGGTCCGCACGCCACCAGGGGCACCAGAAGCCTGCCTTGCTATGAAATGTGATGGGTATCCATAGCACCTCTTGGCATGCTTTGATTCAGGACTTAATTAATTCCTGAAGGGATGGTGTAACCGGATGATCCTCTTCGAAGTCTTAAAGAACTTCTGACAGCAGCAAGCCGGTGATTTGTACCGAGCAATACAAATGCATCATCATCACTTCCCGTCCTGATAGAATCATGTACATCTCAGACAAATGCTTAAAGACAGAAAATCCTCCAGTGACTAGTCAGCGTTGCCTTTTTTATCCACTATCAGTGTTTGTTTGAGCATGTATTACAACAGAGGACATGACATCACAGTGGGATTCATTTGTTTAAATGAATAAAAAGTTAAGTGCATAGTAGGCCTGTCACGATAACTTTTGTTTTGGACGATATTACTGTCGTATTACTGCCATTTATGCCATCGATACAGTGATGCTATGATATATTAGTAGTTACACCCTATCATAGATAAATAAATATTTTAATTATTAAGGATGTTTAGACATTGAGATTGGAATATATTTTTCACATATTAAATATTTATATATCATTATAGATAATGAGCCGTTTGCATTATTTAAATTTTTATCCAAAGGTGAAAGAACCTCTGTAATCCAGAGATTTTGGAATCAGCAGATTTTATTGCACCTATAAACAGAGTAGATATTTACTGATTATCCAGTCTGCAGTCCCACATACTTAGTTTTTTAGCACAAAAACGCACAATTCATGTGGTGTTAATTTGTTTTGTTTTGCAAATAAAAAGAATGTGTTTATGTACTTTCAGTTATCTAGTATGGATAGTAATTAGTGTGTGATAATTCTCCTTTTTTATGTGTAAATATATGTTGTCCTGCTCATGACCTCAATGGCATGATATTAAATGTAGACCAGCACCGCTAGATGTTTTGAAAGAACCCGCAAGTACCACAGAGTCCCATGGGAATGCAGTTCTTTATTTTTTATATTTTTTATAAGAACCAATGAGAATGCTTCAGGTTTAAGCGTATGTCACCAGTGTTTCTGCATCTCCTGGAGTATTTGTTGCTTGTAAAAATGCTCTGCTTAGGCGACCTGGCCCTTGATGGCTTATTTGTCTGAGCAGCAGAGCTCCAGAGCAGGCTAACCAGGCCTGTTGCCTTCATAGGGGCATGTTCTTCATTAGATTCAATACCAAAGAGATGAATTTGAAAAGCAGCTGAAAAGCAGCCAAGCCACAGACTCCTCAAACAGGCAGTCTAGAAGACAAGGCTTACACTTGATGGCCAGAATAAAGGCTCCATGTGTTAGCCCTTAGCAATCAAAAGCAGTCCTACAATCAGGCCTTGGGTCAGGGCCCGGTTGGGGCTGTCCCGTCCCAGAGAGAGGGATTGCTGTGGGACAGCTGCGGTCACATCCTTCATCTTCCCAACACTTGGAAGTTTTCAGTTGTAATAGAGTAGCCCGTACAAGTCTCTCTCTGGCCTTTATCTTGTCTGCGTCCAGTAGTGTGTGTTTTTTAAGTGAATTCAGCTGGGCAACCGTGCTACAGTTACGCAGGCTAAGTTTAAGGCAAGGTCAAGACTAAAGCAGGTGGCTGGATAAATCATATTGTCATTTCGCTCCAATAAGTTCCTGTCCCGTGAGTGCAGCATCAAAATATAGAAAGGAAAGAGTGATCTATATATATATATATATATATATATATATATATATATATATATATATATATATATATATATATGTGTGTTATAAAGTTATAACTGCAAAAACCTTTCACACAGAGTAGTTGTCCTGAAAATTATAGCATATGTACAATGTTTAGTCTTCAGTTTAGTCTTGTGTTTAGACTTCTGACTATAGCATAAGCCTAGATACAGATCATAGAGTAATTTTGAGGTCAAGCGAAGGAAAAAGGTAAAAAATAAAGACTAAGAGTGAGGACAGTATGATTATAATTTATCTTGAGAACTAGGGCTCTGAAAGTGAGGAGTGCTTCAACCTCACCGTAGTGTATCTGAACTGGATGAAAATGAAAATGGTTAATAGTTCTCGTAATTTTTACATAAACTATGATAAATGAGACATGAGATTTTTGCATGACAGTTACTATATTATAATACAAAAAGGCTTACTTCAGTTTTAGAGCCTGTAAACAAAGACAACCAGAGGTTAGGAACTGCAAAGAAAAATATAGCTGATTTGATATCATCCCATTATGTTGGGATGGGCAATATAGTAAATTATTGTATCATGATATTTATAGTCACTTTCACAATACACAATATTTCTTTCAATATTTGACAGACCAAATGCATCAGTAGTGTGAGATTCTAAAAACTGCTATTTAAACAGTGTTAATTACACACAATGAAATGGTCAAGTTTCTTTAAACAGTAGCGATATACACAATATACTCAGAAAACCAACATTTGGCAAGTGGAATTATTGTATAGGGCTAGGATAGTAATGTTTGCTGAGGTGGCTGTTTAATTTGTCAAAGTGAAAAACCCTGTTAGCAAAAAAAAAAAATCTTCTGTATTTCTAAACTTGTTCAAGACAAATTTGCAATAAAACGTTATCTCATTTCCTACATCTAACATTGAGGCCGTAAGTTATATTTATGCATGCATTTTATTTCTAAATCTTTTAGGTCCTTTTGCAAATGCTCAATGAAAAATATAGCACAGATTTTCATTGTCTTTTTTGCTGATGCAAAACTATAGAGAAAAGGTCTGTCAGATGGTTTGCTGTCCAGCTGAGGACGAGTGTGACTCCCATTAGCGTATTTCTGTGAGCTGCCTGGTATCTCTTAAAACGCTGTCTCAAGCTGATGACAGACTCTTAAAAGTGTGGTGAAGCAGTTGACTGGCCCCTTCAGTGGTCAAACGCAAACAAGAGAGGACATTTACAGCACAGACTGGCTGTTAAACCACAAGTGTCTCTTAACAACACCATTTGGCCTCTGGATCAAAGGTAGCTGTGGTAAAGAACCAGAGGCACAACAGTTGAAGCAATGGTAGGTTTCCTCAAGGGTCTGCCCTTAAGACCATGCCTAAAGGCATTAAGAAGGATGTGTGGGTTTTTTCCTGTGCCATGTTTACGGGTGACTTAGCCCATGTTTTTGGCTGATTCTAAAACACAGGACGGGTCCTCCTTTAAGAAATTCTTCCGCTAAAGTTCAGTCAGTGGGGGCTATAATCGCAACATCTGTTTGACATTGGCCAAACCCAAGGAGATCACCCACAGGATATTGCACTTACCAGTGGGGGGTGTGATCCTAGCCACGGGGAACTCTCTATAACCTCACCTCTCAACCCCTCCCCCCACACCCCTCTATTCAGAACCAGGTCCACATGACTACCCCTGTGGGAGACACAGCTACCCACCCCCCTCCTCACCCAGGTCAGAAGACCCCCTGACTCGATGATCCACACAAACAGCAGGAATCGTCCCTTGCCAACTCACTGCAGTATTCTTATGACTGATTCTCTGTGTTCTGTATTCTGATTCTTCTATTTGGGCCTTTTTATGTCATATTACTTACATACCTTTTAATTTAGTTTTAACTATACTAAGACAATGTTTACATGATGGTCAAGACTAGGCTTGTACTGAATTCTTTAGTTAAATTTTTATTTACTGAGAGAAATAGTGGAGTATTCCAAATTCTGCTCATTCCAAGGGATTCACTTGTGTCTTAAGACCGTGTAAAAATATAGGCTGTCTGTAAAACAGTAAACAATAGTTGCATGAAATTTAGTTTGCATTTCTAAATTTGAAAATTTCATCAATCATTATAACATTGCGGTGAATTTACGTTTGTTTCTCTTTTCCCAACACCACTCGAAGTGATATGAGGCACTTTTTTATTGCCATGATGGGGCAAACTGTTATAAAGCTCAATAAATTAATTTAAAGTTCAGGAGGAATATGTGATTAATACCTTTCCAGAAGTCAACAATTTTAATGGAAATTCTAATGCTGTGGAGCAGTATATTTTGTAATACGTAAATGTATAACCTGCACACAAAGCTTCTGTAATTAAAGAATCGTCCATAATATAACTTCATTGTGATAACTATTAGATAATATTAGTATTTTACTGCATGGTGTATTTTATCTTGACTTTCTAGCTTAAAATAAGCTCAGATCTGTTGAGAGTTCAGATGTTCTATTGAGTACACCTGTTTGTCAGTGTTAATTAGAAAGTGTTTTGGTATAAACATTATTTTGTGTAAAGTTTTTCTTGGTCCAGAACGAAAGCCTTTCTTTATATGTTTGACATATAAGTGTTGCTCGTTGTTTGACATCAAAATAAATAGAGACTTCATAACGAGTAAAATGTTTCATGATAGTATGGTCAAGTGAATGGGAGTCTTGAAAGGCATTCAGTTACGTTACACCATTCCTTTTACTTGACATTGTTCAAAACAGGCCTAGGGAGATCCTTCTGGGTGCATTTATTAATTAAAAAAGTGTTCTTTGGGGGTAAAGTTGAAAGTTTGACCTCCCATCTCCGATGGCTGACATTTTATTATTTCTCTACTCCGTACATATGTAAATATGAACAACCCTGCCTGTGTACCATAAGCGTGAGCTTTGCCCCGACTCAGTACCGCCACTGAACGACCGCACCAGACGCGAGCAGCCGATAGAGGGAAAAGGAGAGCTCAGTGTGTTCTCTGGGATTTCACTATGTGACCTTTCAGTGTTCTGTCAGAGCCATTTGTTTGGCCGACAGCTCGCGCTGTAATTACTCAGCATGATGGGTTGTGGGTTGCTGTAAGTAATCCTGCGTGATGAGCCAAACGGCTCTCCAGGAAAGCTCAGCGCACCTGGAATATGGAGACATCCATTTCATTTTCCCCCCTCCGTCTTGGACGGGTTGAATTTAAGGAATTGGGGCCCCCACACTTTCTCTTCCAGCGTAAGATGCTAATTTCCAACTGTATAACGTGGGTTGTTTTCTTTGCTCATTAAACATCCGTGACATGTTTTGAAGATGCTGTATGACCACAAAGTACCTAGTCATAAAGTATGTAGACATGATGAACACTTGTTCAGGATTACTCATGCATATTTCTTACAGCTTGAGGTGGAATGTGTGTAGCTTGGCTTAACTCTGTTAAGTTTTTTTTATTTTTTTTATTGATATATGAGCTAAGCTAAAATTGTAAACTTTTTGTATGCAGTGATGCTTAAATCTGCGTAAGTCTATAACGGAATGCATAGTAAAAAAGAGCCTCACCCAAAAAAAGCAGAGGATGTATATAATCTTAAGTTCTACATTTTAATAGGGCTGTGCATTGGCAAGAATATGATGACAAGTGAAACGCATCACAGTACAGAGCTTATAATTCAATATATTGCAAAATATTGAGATAATGTAAGCAAGGCGTTACATTGTGATTGTTTAAGTAAAAAATAAATTGTAATACCACTACAGTTTATTACAGCTTATACAGCTGCTTATATAAATACATTCTTACATTCACATTCCTCTAAAAGAGCCTGAAGAGAGACATCAGTTTAATAACTGCTTTATGTGTAACAGCTGGATTCACTCTGATGTAATGGACAGCGTGTTCACACAGGAAATGGGCTGGACTACACGCAGGCCCCCACACTCAGTCTCTGTGGGGTGGGTTATCTCTCTGTAACGCAACAGCTGTCCACCTGTGAGTGAAACCCTGCTAACCTTCCAGCGCCTGAGCAAGCAGACGGGCTTGTAGAGCATTCGTCAGCTGATAGACCGGGTGTCAAGGCTAGGCAGGCACAATCTCACTGAAGCCCGTTGACACACAGACCTATTTGCGGTTTGCATTTGCAACTAATCACAAATCCAGTCCTCTATTTTTTTTGCCATTCTACCTCGAGCCTCAAAAGTGGAGGCAGAAAATGCAGAGGAGAATCTAAAGCTACTCAAACAAGTGGACTCTTTGATGTGTTTGCATTCCTCTTATGTGTTGTTTTAGAAGATTTTAGGGGTATGTGGGGGGTTCAGATGGTGGGGAGAGGGTTTGAACAGAAGCAGTGGGCCTACAGAGAAAGAATGAAGTGCTAAAACAAACATGTCATTGATTTCAACACAATGGGGCCTTGAATGGAAGAGAGTTAAGTTCAGAAGTTGTTGTTCTCCTCAATTACCTTTGCCTAAAGCCTCCTATTGTTAGTTGTCATCCCCAGCTGAATGACTGTGTGTGCGTACCTAAAGGGAGTGATAGCTGACAAAGGAGGGTTGGAGTTAACTGGCCTGTATGCGGCCCTGCTGTGCGTCAAAGCTCTCTCTTTTTTATATGCTAACAACAACCATTTTGAGCTCTGTGGTTAATGGCTAATTCCTCCTCATTTGTTTAATCCTTTGCTTTGTCTGAAGCATATTGAAGACTTCACACGTGTGCGTAGCTAAAGGCTTGGCACAGCGGTGTCACGATTGAAGCGAGGAATCACCCATGCTCAAACTTAATGGGCAGACGCGTTGAAAGCAAAAACGACCAGATCGCACACATTCACACCCTTCCGCTATAATGTCCTGTTAGCACTTGACGTGGAGTGCCACTTCTTCTTTGGGGGCATTCAGAGGATCCTGCAGCTTTTGAACAACTGATCACTGGCCCCATGATAAGGGCCCGTGAATGATGCCTGTTATTTTAGAGGGTGTAATTAATGAGCTGAAGTCTTTAGCCTGACTGCTGGCTCCTAATGAGGCCTTTGCCGCTGCAGGGATTTTAGAAAGGCACTGCATTCACACAGCACATCCATCTCCAAAGCCCACAAGTAGAATAGCCCTCTCACACCTGTTAAGCCCCTTCAAAGAGCGCCGGCCGCTTCATCTGGCCCAAAGAGCACACAGGCCTGTCCGTCAGGCCCTTTCACACTTCTCTCTCGTATTCAGAGGCCTGAAATAAATAGAGCCGTGGTTCTGAAGCCTCCGGCTGTATTGGATTGAATGGTCTATGTGAACAGAGAATCTGAGTGTTATAGATTAACAATGTTTTTAGTTAACAATGTTTGTCCATGCATATAGGGAATTTAGTCAGTGTAATTAGTAATTGGGTGAAATGCATTAGATATTTAATGAAAATCACTGTACTTAGTATTTGAGAACATGCAAAAGAAATTTCCAGAATCACAGGATTCATCAAGGAGTTTCAGTGGCTTTAAGCTTGCTGTAGAAAGGACACATTTTGTTTTTTCCTTTGCTGCTGCAGGCTCACCACCATGTGGTTGTAATGGATATGTACCAGATTTTGGTAACTCTACTTGGATGGTCTATTTGATGGCCTCGTTGATGCTCAACTGACATTCAACTAACATTCAACTGGATGTCTATTACCTGCAACTTAACCATATGTTGAATGTAAATAATCCGTTACATTCAAAATAGAACATAACCTTAATCGACCCTAAAATCTAACCCTACACTTAACCCTAACCCTACCTTCATTGACCTGAGCTAAACTTTAAATTTAACTCTAAACCCAATGCTAAAATGGTCAGAGTTTGATGTAGAGTTACATTCAATAGAGAATAAATTACTTTCACATTTCAGTTCAGTTGCATTTAACAAACATGCAGTTGAATGTCAGTTGAGCATCATCAAATGGACCATCCAAGTAAAGTGTTCAGTGTGTTTTGCCATTCATATGGTTATGTGCTATACTTGCTGCTAACAGAAACACATTTGAAGTCAAACCACTTAATTAAATTGCATTTACATCTGTTTAAATTGTATGTAATCCATGAATGTCTTGTTGTAAAGCCCACAATACCCAGCTCCTGATGCCTTATCCATTAAGCCACCAGGCCACAAGTGATCAGAAAATATTGGGCTCAAATGCAAGGTTTTAGCAGTCATTATCACTGACCCAGTGTGAATTTAGAAATGTATTTCAAACTCTATTTGCACTAAAGTTAAAAGAAATGAGACAGTATGACCCAGCACAGGTGTAGTTTTCACTGGAAATAGAGGGATGAGTGAGTTAATGGGTGCCCCCTCCCTACTTTTCAAAATCCTGTATTTGGATTATTGATGGGGATTAGGCTGTCTTAATCCTGCCTCCTCTTCCCCACTACTCATCCGCTCCCACTTTTTTTGGCAGCTGACTGTATACAGAAAATAACTAAACCGTGCTTTTTGTTACCTGTTTGCTGTCTTCGCCATCTGTCTGTTTGCTCTTTGACACCTGTATTATCCAGTCATGTGCTGACTCGTGTCCCGGTGGTGGCCCGGGACGGCCCCGTGCGGACCATAGTGCCCTCAGGGAGTCTGGGACAGGGGTGAGCAAGGGGACAGGACGCTCGGCAACTGCCCCTTAGATCTCACATGTTCTTAATGGACCGTCTATATCTCTGTCAGTACAGCAGAAAGTAATGCAGAGTACAGACGGAATGCTCTTTTAGTATCTGGATCTGTATTGACATTGATGAGCTAAACATGGTGAACTTGCCTTACAAGGATATTGCTCCACAGTGTGCCGCTGGAAAGGCATTGAAGTTACTTACTTTGCTAGACCAGCTACTAAAAGAAAGTCACTTTTGGCTTCCAACTAGGGCTGCCACGATTAGTCGACTAGTCACGATTATGTCGACTATTAAAATAGTCGACGACTAATTTAATAGTCGATTAGTCGTTTTTTTTTTTTTCTTTGTTTTTCTCTCCAAACTGCTGCGACTGCCTTTCTGTCCTGGACGCACATGCGCAGTAGTGGAAACCGGGGTAGGTAGTGGACGACATCTCAGGACATTATACAGACAGGCTCTGGTTTCATGGCTACCCCGCTACAGAACTCAAAAGTGTGGGATCACCAAGAAAATAAAAGTGAAACGCGTGCAATGCAATATCTGCAATGAAGAACTTGCCTTCCTCGGCAGCACAACCGCGATGCACGAGCACCTGAAAAGGAGGCATGTTGTGGCTGATTAAATGACGAAGAATCTAAATTGCTATTTAGCTGCTAAAATTAGCGTAAACAGAGCGTTAACTTAGTACTTAACTTACTCATCTTGATAGCTTTAAAACAGAGGTCACTAATAGGCGGACCGCGATCCGGATCCGGACCCAGACGTTGTCACAAATGCCGTCCCAAACCGATAAACTACAGGGAAGGATTTCATTCTGACAGTGGCTTCTGTTTTCAGTGCTTTTCGGTGCAGTAAACTCACAGATCAGTCATGTGTGGTGTAAAATCACCAAACGCTCTCCTCTGCCAATCAGATCTGTGCAGACCGCTGCCCTGTGTACGGTAATGTCCACAATATCTGGACAGAGAGGCATTTTTTATTAATATACTTTTTTTTCATAATAGTTCAAACAACCTCACGGTTGAGATGTTTCATAAATGCCAGTGCCTTATCCTCATTTTACACAGTTGTTTACACTTTATGCTAAACAGTAAAATAATTGTCTGTTACAACAAGCTGCATATTTCATTAAAGGTTTAATGAACTATGATTTTAATTGTTTTTATTTTTAGTTAGCATATAGCTGAAATCTAATGTTGGTTGTATAATAGCAGCTGCATTCTATTGTGATAAACTGTGTTTTATATTCAATTAACGTATGATCCGATTAGTCAACTAATCATAAAAAATAATCGGTGATTAGTCGACTATAAAAATAATCGTTTGTGGCAGCCCTACTTCCAACCACTCATTACATTGCTTTTAATGTAGGAGATCAACAGACATGTTCTTTGCAAACAACCCAGGTGGGGCTCTCCAGGTTCGTAGGCTGATCAATGAAAGAGCAAAACCTTGGGTGCAAAAAGTGAGAGGTTAGCAGGTGAAATGACCTTATTGCCAGAACTGTTAAATTATTTATATTACTGATTCTCTAATGTCAAAATAACTTTTTTTACTCAGTAAAACGTTTTATGTTAATGCTATTACAAGAAGTGCTTCCATCTAAATCAGCACAAATCAGCTCAGCCAGTCAGAACCGAACTTTAAACTCTTTACATACATCTGTCTTAAAGACACAGAAATAAAGCGGCCTATTCTAAACTGAAAAAGAGAGATAGAAAAACGTTCCTCTAAAAATAAATTATGAATGTTTTAATACAAAAAGCACATTTATAAGAAGACCTTTTAATATCAGAATATTTTTATAGACAAGTAATTGTTGATATTTAAAAATGTATTAATTATTCCACCATAATGAACAAATATGTCCTGAGTACTGGTTAGCGCATGTTTAGTTCATATGTATTTTGTATTGTTCTTGTAAAGAATCAAAAAGCCATCATAATCCTCAGTAGATGTATCCTCTTGACTGAAGGACTCCTGTAGAAATTATACTGTAGCAGGCAATTGGTGGAAGAATACTTGCAGATATGCTGCAATTGTCAGCATAAAGACACGGCTCAAGAGTGTTGTCATCCTGAGTGTCTGCCAACACCGAGAACACTCAGAGCCAAGAGCCTCCAGATGATTGATATTAAGGAGTGATAGTGTTATTCTATCGCATAAAAAACGATCAAAGTGGAGACAGGGTCTCATAAACACATAACAGGATTTGTTGAGCTTATTTTTTTCTCATATGACTGATTTGGCCCCAGCACTTCTGAGCTCCACCCTCTTTTCAGTCAGGCAGCTGTTCAGGCCACGGACAAGACGTCGGGGGCTTTGCTCTTTGAAGCCGTCGCAAAAGCACCGGCCGCAGAACGGCGGGGCCAGTGACAGGATAGCAGGGACGGCACTCTTGGCCCAACAAAAAGCAAACAGATGCCACCGAGCCGCACGAGTGTGACACCTCCCTTAATCGGCTTACCTTGAGTGAAAAAAAGAGAGAGATAAGAGATGGATGAGTGAATAAACGAATAAAGCCGTCATGGCCCGCCAGGACGCAGCACTGAATCATACGGAATAAAGCCGTAATGCTTAGTGTGCCATTTGGTAGTTGTGACCTAAATGACCTGGGCTCGAGATGAAGAATCTTTTTTAAAAAATAGTGTCAAAAGCTGCACTGAATATTTATGTATTCAGATCCACAACATTAATATATATATATATATATATATATATATATACACTGTGTTCCAAATTATTATGCAAATAATATTTTCTCAGATTTTCCAAAATTACCTATATGAATTGCAGTCATTGTAATTTTCTAGTCATCAACTATTAGAGTCCTATTGAAAGGTTTTTGAACAAGCTGCCAATGATAACAGTATATTTAAAAAAAAATAAAACACTCAAAATGCACTCAAAATGCATGTTCCAAATTATTATGCACAGCAGAGTTTTCAACCCTTTTATTTTTATAAAGAACAAAAATTGGTCATTTATGAAATCATAAGCATTAGCAGGTTATTACAAACTGAAATTAAACCGTTTTCCAGTCAAAACTTTATTCTAGGTGATGTTACATTTGCACATAGGACCCCTTGTTCGAAAGGATCTTCTGAACTATCTCGCCCATTGAATTTGTCAAGTTTTGGATGGTATCTGCTTAAATTATTTTGCATGAGGACAGAATACCCTCCCAGAGCTGTTGCTTAGATGTGAATTGCCTCCCACCATCATAGACACTCCTTTTGATGATGCTCCAGAGGTTCTCAATAGGGTTAAGGTCAGGGGAGCATTGCGGCCACACTACAAGTTTGTCCCCTTTTATGCCCATAGCAGCCAGAAATGCAGATGTGTTCTTTGCAGCATGAGACGGTGCATTATCATGCATGAAAATGATCTTGCTGCGGAATGCACGATTCTTCTTCTTGAACCATGGTAGGAAGTGCTGTTTGAGAAACTTCATATACATTATGGAGGTCATCTTAACCCCTTCAGGGATCCTAATGTGGCCGACAATCTCTCTTCCCATGATTCCAGCCCAAAACATTACTCCACCTCCTACTTTTTGGCACCATAGCCTTTTTTGCATGGGGTATCCATCAACCAGCCATCCACCACTCCATCCATCTGGACCATCGAGTGTGAACAAAACAGTTTTGAAGTCAGTCTTCATGTATTTTTTGGCCCACTGGAGCCATTTCTGATTGTGTGCATTGGGTAGAGGAGGTCGACAGGATGGAAGGACCCTGCATCTTGTTGTTCAGGTGATGTTGGAGGCACCAGCAGCTTCAAAAACTTGTCTGCTGCTATGACAAAGCATTTTTGCAGCTGCTCTTTTAACCTGATGTAATTGCCTGTTGGAAAGAGTCCTCAATTTTCCTTTATCAGCACACACACGTGTGTGCTCTGAATCAGCTACGTACATACTTCTTGATTGTGCGATGATCACGATGAAGTGCCTTGGCAATGTTGATTGTAGTCATGCCTTGACCTAAACACTCCACAATTTGTTGCTTCTCAGCAGCCGACACATCCTTTTTCTTTCCCATTTTGGCTGAAAATGTAGGCTGCTTAATAATGTGGGACAGCCTTCTTAAGTAGTCTTGCCTTTAATTGGACACACCTGCCAAACTAATTAGCACAGGTGTCTGCAATTGCTTTCAGTGATATAAAGAGCCCTGACACACATCACCATCAATGAGTTTAACTGACAAACAAAAAAATTCTTACCTTATCACTCCTAAACACTTTTTGCATAATAATTTGGAACACAGTGTATATATATATATATATATATATATATATATATAGCATATATTTAGTATATTAGCTATTGTTTTATTGTTACTGAGTGGCTTAAAATACAGTACATACAGGCTTTTCAAAGTTCTGTCACGTTTCATCTGCTGAGCTGCTTGCCTTTTTTTAATACAAGATAAAGACTCTAGAAAGTCTATATTATGTAGAATGGCTCTATGACTGTAGTTGTCTCAGCTATAGCTTTTGAATTTGGATTATGAGCAGTATGTACAGCAGTCTGACCTGCTTTCAGTTAACACACAAGTATTTTACAGTATAGTGGTTGGAGAGAGGTTTGTCTGTGTGTAAGGCTGACTGCCTGGAAAAGAGTTGCACAGAGCGCCCTCTGTTGGGATGAAGAGTATTAAAGCCTTTTCTGTATAAAGATGCTGAGCACTGCACTGCATTGTTACCATATAGTTCTTCAGTGTATGCTCAGTTCAACCTTACAGAAAAATGTAGTTTTAAATTATATATAAATAAATGTAAATTAACTGATTTCTTTTCATTTCTGCTTGCCCCAACAGAATCAGCCAGAATGGAGACCAGTGCTTCCACAGCTGCTGAGAAGAAGGAGTGTAAATCAACCAGCCTGGATGGAAGTAGCTTCACTGAGCTGCCCAAAAAGCCTTCACCTACGCTCCTGACCAGAGGTACAGTTTACTGTTCCCTTTTTCATATTTTAAAGTAGATATTCACTGAAAGTTTAGCTGAAAAGCAAACAAAACTACAGTTTTGAAATTCTTACCGAACCCTGAAGATATTTAACTTCCTAGTAGACAAACTAAAAAAGACAGTACTGCTTCAGAGGAAACAATATGCAATATAGCTTTTAAAAAAAAATTGTTCTTTAGTATAAATTATTGTTTTTGCATTTTTTGCCATTTTTAACTGAATAAAATTGATTGCCATATTTTCCCTGTATCTTTAATATCAAATCAGAGACCAACTGTTTATATATACCTTTGGCTGAACCTGTAAGAACTCTTATAGAGATTTCTTTTGTAATCATGAGAGATGACAGGTTGCATTTGAAGCCACAATTGGTAGCTCTGGATGCTGATGCCTTATACATTAGGCCTCTGGGTCAAAATTAAGGAGCAGAAACTTTACCCCCCAAAGAAGATCTATTTTCTGTAATATGCAAAAACAACACTAAGGATTTTTCCTTGATAAAATTTTAACCTTGTTCAGGTAGTTAAATACATCTCCAGACAGACTGGAATCTGATTGCTGTGTGGGAGGGAATTTGTTGCATGGCAGTTACTACTGGTGTTGAACGCATGAATTTTGGAGAGACAGATGTGTTTACACTGTTAGAACATGCTGCTCAAATGCCTCTTAGACCACTTAGATTGTGGGATCTAATTTGTTTCTGTCTTAAATGTGTTTTGGATGCATTTACACTTGCTCTTTAAATGGGACTGGACCTTATCCAGACATAATTATGATACTTAAAACTCACTAAGTGACCAGGTGTAAACAGGGTCTTTATTTTATTATACATAAACACTATACATATAAGTGTTGCAAAAAGATATTGGCACCTCTTTTGCTTCCCTGAAGAACCATTTGTGTAATAAAGACATCCTGATCAAGTACACCACTGTTTTAGAAAGTCAAAAATTGTTCTGTAGGGAAGCAATAATGGCTTTTGAATGGCATTGCTAAAAGAAGCTTCTGTAGCACCTTAATGTTTAAGAGTGCATGGTTTACACAGTAGGCCAGTAGAGGCCTCCAGCATATTATACATAAAACACTTCAAGGACATAAAGAAAACAGATAGAGCTTGTGCATATGAGTACATGCATGAAATATAAATTTTCAAAGATAAGATTCTGTCTGCTAGAGAGGAAAGTAGAAGACTCGCGGCTTTAATCGGCCAGCCAAAAGTCCCCCAAGGGTCAAAGGTGCCTTAGTGGTTCTCTGATAGGAATCCTAATACATCTCGCTGTGAGTCCTCTTCATTAATACTGAGAGACCAACTGTCCCAGAGAAGCAGTGCTGTTAAAAATAATGCTTCTGAAAAGGTTCTGTGGGGGTGAGTCTATGGAAGATCCACCATCCATTGGTTTTGTCTTTGAGTGGACGGTTCATTAAAGAAATACCTCAGGGTTTTTTAACCCGTTACACTTGTAGCGTACAGTCTTTCACTACTGGCGATAATTAAGACATTCTTTTTGTACCTCTTCTTGTACTGTTTGTCTCATGCATTATTGCTGTCCTGTCCATTTTTTTTCCTTTTTGAATTTATGTGAATTTGGCAACTTTAAATTGTGTCAGAATTCATAATGAATGGACCAATAGAAATTACTTGTCTTTTACATCCACTTTCAGAGAAAACAGATTTTTTTATTCTACTTCATTCCTTATTCTAGATACTACTAATAATTACATAAATAAACATATAATTAAAGTTGAAAAGCATTCAAGTTTTTATTTTATTTGGAGTAATGTCACATCACATTTACTGTTCAGATTGCATTGAATCCTTACCCCTGTATCATATTGCCAGGTTCAAAAAAATAGATCATATAATATCAACAACTGTCTAATGCTAATGTATTTTAAGGTAAATATTTTTTTTTCTTTTACAAATTACTTGACGTTTGATAGTTAAGTTTAAGTTAACTTACTACTAAAAAGATACATGTTTTTGAAAGACATTTAAAAAAAATTCTTTAAGGAAGCAAAACTGGTCCTTGTTTTGGAATGTCTAGTTTCAGTAGCGTGAGCAGTGGGCTGAACAGGTGACGGGACGAGGCGAGCCTGGTGCTCTGGCATTGAGATGTTAATGAAAAGTTACATCGGAGGGAGGAGAAGAAGGAGGGGAGAAGCTGGAAAGGAGAGAGTTAGAGAGCATGTTTCAAACATGTCTGCAGGAGAGTGATGAAAGCTATGAATAATGAGGTTGAAAGACCTTGTTCTTACCTCCAGAGTATAAACGTTATAAATTAGTCAGAATGGCAGTGCGAGCAGTGGACGACACGGCCCTTGCGAGATTGACAAAGATGCCAGTCGAGGGCTACTTTTTGAAATGGAAATGGTGCTTGTGAATTTCTGGCATTTTTTGCATTAATGAAGGAGTTTGGTGGCCTGCCATAATATTAAGGAAAGGAGAAGGCCATGAATTGTTAAAGGAAACCGAAATTAATTGTTAACGAAATTGGAAGTGGGCCACATGGTGGCAAGATGACAGTTAGATGGCATTACTTATGTAGAAGGCCTGTTAATAGTATTGATTGTGTAATGTAGGTGTATTAAAATAATGTGAAATGTATTTATATGTACAGAGGCATGATTAGGATGACAAATTGGAATTAAAGTATAATCCTGTATCTAGAAATTGTATGTGTTTAAAAATGTGCGTACAGATCCCCATAGCATGGCTGTATCCAACCATATTAAGTTATTACTCATTTCCAGAGCAAGTGTAGAGAATTGAGAGGGTTGCAAAATGATGTAATGAAAAATGATGTAATGGAAATTCAGGTACTACACCCAGCATATGCAGTGAATATCAGCCTTTGCCAAAGGCCAGTGATAATTACAGCATGGGTTTCAGGCTGTGGGCACTTCCTTCTGCATTTTGCTCAAGTGTGTCCAGAACCCAAGGTTGGGAGAGAGAGAGTAAGAGAGAGAGCATGTTTTAAACATGTCTGCAGGAGAGTGATGAAAGTGACGAATAATGAGGCTGAAAGACCTTGTTCTTACCTCCAGAGTATAAACGTTATAAATTAGTCAAAGTGGCAGCCCGAGCAGTGGACGGGATAAGATTGACATGAATGCCAGTTGAGGGCTATCTTTTGAAATGGAAATATTGCTTGTGATTTTATGGTGTTTTTGCTAATTAATGAAGGCTTTTGGTGGCCTGCCATTATAGCAAACGCTGCCATTGATTGTTCAGTAAAGAAATGCTGGGATGGAACTGGGACATTTGGAAAATGACCATTACAGTTTTTGTAAAAGTAAAGAATCCTGAAAAGTGACATGCACAATATTTATTGCAACCAGTAGCAACATTCTTAACTGCTATTAAAATACTATCTTATACTTATCACAGTTATTTTTATTCTCCTAATTATTAATTACCATCTATTAAAAATGTGCTGACAGTATTTAAGATATGCTTATAAAAGTATAGTTTGTCACAAAAAGCTCGACAACATTATAAAACTTTATATCAATATATATTTATATATATATATATATATATATATATATATATATATATATATATATATATATATATAAATATATATATATATATATATATATATATATATATATATATGTATGTATATATATATATATATATATGTATGTATGTATATATATATATATATAGTGATATAAAGTTTTACAATGTTGTCGAGCTCTTTGTGACAAAAAAAATGCAACAGTAAATAATTCAGATGTTAATATAAACAACATAAACGCTGCAGAATAACTGAATAAACTCCTTTAACAATACCAACATTTCTATAACAAAACGATAAAATATCGTCACGTTTCTCACTGTACTACTGTAATGAAAAAAAAATGGCTGTTCATTTGTATTTACTAATAATAAGGAAACTTTGATAATTCTGGTCAAACAAGGTCAGAAGTTAAAGAATTGATTCTCTCAGATATATACCAGTAAATACAAGTATATATCAGTATAATCCCATATTACAATGAGTGTTTTGTTAGAAAGGAGCGTGTTTCAAATCTGAGCTAATGGTAATTAAAACGACATCTGATCACACCCAGAGCTGAAATCATAAGCCTAATACGATCCGGCCTGCTTATTGGGTCTCAACGGCACGGCTGAATGAGGCCGATTCAAATCCACATGCTGAGGTCATGTGCCTCACTGAAGCAGGGCACTCTCAGAGCGGAATAGAATAGTTTAAGATGTTGCTCCATTCCTGCCTTCCCTATAAATTAAATTCCCATAGACAGGCTGAAGGCAAAGGGAAGAGGGCCAGTAGGCTCCAGGTGTGTAAGCGTATGTGCATGTATGTGTGTTATGGGTATTAGCCTTATAATAGCTTCAGAGGAATTTATGGAAGTTATTAAATAAGTCTATAGTGATGTGTGGTTAAGCATTGCTTTGGCCTTCTTCAACCTAACAGCAGCCAAGTTCTATCATAGATGTACTAAGTCTCCAGCTGAGAGAGGAGAGAGGAGCAGTCAATCAATGTGTGCTGAATGTTGGAAAACTGTAGCTAGCAAAGTGCAACTCTTTATATATTTTGATATATATATATATATATATATATATATATATATATATATATATATATATATATATATATACAGGTGCTGGTCAACGAATTAGAATAATTTGAAATAGTGCAATCACGAAATTCTTTGAATGCATTTTTTGTGCAGAAAGCAAATCAGGTGTTCACCGCACCTGTCCTACTCGTTAGACTAATCACAGAACTCATTACCTGGAAAAAAATTTGCTCAGCTGAGCTTTCCAAAAGGCCCATTTAGGCCATTTAACTGTGACACTGTTGTTTTATTGAATTAGAATAATGGAGAAACCGTTTCATTGAATTAGAATAATTTTTATCATAATTACAATCATCACTTTCTCAGTATTTTGTGGCTGCCCCCTTGGCTTGTATGACTGCCTGAAGTCTCCGCGGCATCGATTTGACCAGCTTGTCGCAAGTTTCCGCACTCACAGCTTCCCAGGCAGTGGCGATGTTCTGCTTCAGTTGGTCCAGCGTAGTAGGCTTTCTGTCGCAAATTTTCCGCTTGACGATGGCCCAAAGGTTTTCAATGACATTGAGGTCAGGCGAGTTGGCCGGCCATGCCAAAACTTCAAGCTGTTTTTTAGTGAACCAATCTTTGGTCGACTTTGCCGCATGAGCCGGTGCAAGATCCTGTTGAAATATGAAGTCTTCTTCGCCGAACTGTTCCTCAACAGTCGGAATCAGGAACGTTTCCAGAACATCTTGATATACGGCAGCATTGACAGTCTTCTTGAGGAAGCAGAGTTTCCCTACACCTCGAGCGGACATGCATCCCCAGACCATAACGCTCTGGGGAAACTTGACGGATCTTTTCACGCACTCGTGGTTGTAGGTTTCGCCACCACGACGCCAGACACGAGGACCTTGGTCACCGAAGGAGATGCAGAAGCGTGATTCGTCACTGAAGACCACTTTCTGCCAGTCTTCAGCAGTCCACTCGCCGTGTTCTTTGGCCCACTTCAGCCGTTTCTCCATTTGTTTCTTGTTCAGCATCGGTTTTACTGCTGGAACGCGAGATTTGAAGCCGAGTTCGCACAGACGACGGTAAGTGGTTGATCTGGAGACGTCAGCGCCGGTCTGCTTGTTCCACAAGTCGGTGAGCTCGGAAGTGGACTTGAACCGGTTGCTGACTGCGATCTTTCTCAGCTGCTTGTTGTCGCGAGCAGAAGTTTTTCGGAGGCCGGAACAGTTGGTGCGCTTGCTGCAGTTTTTCTTGAGAGCTTTGCAGACGGAAGACTGGCTGATGCCGAGCTGCTCAGCAATTTTAGTTGGGGTCAAGCCTTGTTGGCGAAGGGCTTGAATTTGAGCCACTATTCCGGTTGAGAGGTCACGCTGCTTAACCATGATTGATTTTACAACTTAGAAATTCTACTCAACCCTGACTTTATACTGCACAGTGAACACTCTTCACAGAAAACAAAAATTCGAGCATTTATTCTAATTCAATGAAACGGTTTCTCCATTATTCTAATTCAATAAAACAACAGTGTCACAGTTAAATGGCCTAAATGGGCCTTTTGGAAAGCTCAGCTGAGCAAATTTTTTTCCAGGTAACGAGTTCTGTGATTAGTCTAACGAGTAGGACAGGTGCGGTGAACACCTGATTTGCTTTCTGCACAAAAAATGCATTCAAAGAATTTCATGATTGCACTATTTCAAATTATTCTAATTCGTTGACCAGCACCTGTATATATTCAGCTATTGACCACATTTACATTCCACAACTATTCTCACAGTACAAAGAGACACATTTTAATAACATCTGAGTACAACACTGCTATCCAGTGGGTGGAATTTAAACACAACAATAAATGAAACAGTATCCGACACCAATTTTTTCATGTAAACTAATGATATAAATTCAATACTGTTTTAGAGCATCAATACAGTCTTGCAAAACACAAAACACTGTGATACCTTGATATTAATAATATTTTCCTACACTTCTATATTTATACTTTAGTACCATTTTCACAGCCAAATCTTTAATGAGAATGATATCTGTGTTAACTTTTAAGTTAATCAAATATTTGTTTAAAGTAGTGGCCGTCTGTGTAGTGTAAAATTTTCTTATGAAGAAAATGTGTACATATTCTTATGGTGAAATTCTAACAACAGAATGTTAAAAACCAGTGAGTCCACTCAAAATATTTAGAAAATATCTAGAATCTAAAAGCTAAAAGCAGTGGCTAGAAATCAGTGACCAGGCTCTTGAGTGGACAGTCCAATGCTGCCCTTGTTTACTCCCGACCCATATTGGCCCCAATCTCTGAGAGGAAGAATCGCAGCGCTAGGATCTAAATAAACAGAGAATCCTCGGCCGCCGCGGTCCCGTCTGAGCACTAAAGAGCCTCAGCTGTCTGCCAGCGCGCCACGACAGGGCAATTACTTATCACAGTAATCCCTATTATTATTCCGCCTTCCAGACGCTGATAAGTGAATATGCAGCGAGCGGAGAGCAGCGCAGGCCCCAGAGACGAGGGTCCTTGAACCGGGGCGCGCGTTCTCCCGAAAGGCGAGACTCTCTTAATATACAGCCCTGTTACGGGGCTTTATAGTCAGGGTGTGCTTTACAGCCGGCCGCAGGCTTCTTGTCACCTAAGTCATGCCCACCTCAGAGCATCGTCCCGTCCGGCTCTATTAAACCCCCCTCTGTTTTACGCTCCCTGTCCGGCATTATTTATTCCCAACAATTTCCTCTCTATCAGAGAACACGGCTAATGCAGACTTTTAATATGTTATTTACACATAAAAAAAACACAGCCACCCAAACTATTTGTGGCTCCCGATGGAAAACAAATGGGGCCGCCTCCAACACCCCTCCCTTCCCGCCCTTTCGCTCCCGTTATATCTGAGTTTAACAATCTGGATTGCTAATAGAACCATTTATCACAGGGGCCGGTCATTTGTTTTACGTTAGCAGGTCCTGTCCCCCTGGCTCTCTATGGAAATGCGAGCGGGCATATAATGAAGCGGGTGTGAGTCACTTTGTTTAAAAGTGAAAACAATGCCCGGAGTCAATTAACGTGGGACCAGGTGTCCGCCGCTTCTCACTTAACTGGACGACGGAATTCCGACTGTGAGAGGCTGCCTCTATATTTATGTGCAGGTTACGAGGAAGGCTGCTTTAAAGCGACACCTCCTGTGTGGTTTATAGGGGTCCAGGCCAGCACTGGTCTGCTTCAGCAGCTCCGCTCGGGCCTCAGCACAGCGCCGTCTAGCGCTCTTTATTAATGAAACTAAACGAGTGCCACAATCTCTTCTGACAGCCTGCATCTGTCTGAGCTGAGCAAGACAAACATGAGCAATGAGAAGCTGTGCAGTTCAATTCGGGATTTTGCAGCAGTTTAAACTATCGTTTTTATGTAGTCGCTGTTGTAAAATATTTTTTTTATTTTATTTAAAAAAAACAAGTCCTGTGTTTGTGGATTTGTATCTATCTTTGTATAATAACATCCTTCAGTAAAGATTAAAAACTCATATTCCAAAAAGAATAGTTCACTGTGAATACATTTGAGCTTTTAAACATGTTGACATACAGCACTGCTATGACTTGAGAATTCGTGGAACATTACCATAATTGTTTCTGAATCGATTAATTACAGTTTTGTGTCTAAATTAGTTTTAACGATATCAAAACTCTAAAAAGTTTTTCTAAAAATATATTGGTTCTGTGTCTGCTTTAGTTATACAGGACATCACAACATGAATGGAAAATCATTGTAATTAAGGTTCCAAGTTCTAACGCGCTGTTTTATGATATTTATCATTAATAGTATTATTTTTTTTTTATTGTTTTTATTGCTGTTATTATTGTTGTCTTTACATGTTCTATAAAAAGACAGACAGACAGAAAAGTGTCCGTCCACCCTTGTTTTATGTACACAGGCCTCTTTTTACTGTGCGGGTTTCAGCTGTTAAAGTAACTTAGAAAAACAATGTATATTTTACAAAATTTCATGTTTTCTTTATCATGAAATGTTTGCACAATGTGAAATAGAAATTAAAAATACAAACGCAAGATTTTATTTATTAATTTTTTTTATTTCTGTTCATTCTCATTCCTTCTCTTGCCTCTCTCCGTCTCTCTGGCTGAGGGTCTAGACCCTGGGCAGGCGGGCAGATAAGCAGGAGCGGGCGACGTCCGGTAATGATTTGATTAACTGGGTTTGGTGGCTTATGACATACATCATAGCCAAACTGAGTGTGCGGTGTGGGAGGGAGATTGATGGGCTGAGGAGGAACGCTGTTTCTGCTGAGTCGGGATGGCCCGGGGGGGGGGGTGCTCACACCGATGCTTAGAACGTCCTGGACACACCAATAGATAATATCCCAATACACTGTTACTCAAACGCTCAGCTATCCTTTAAATGCTGGGATGTGGGAGCTAGGGGTGGACAGTAACAGTAATCTTCTTTTATAACAAGTTCTTTCACCAATCAGCATGAGCTTGTATCTGCATTTTTGTCTGAGCTGTAAAGTAGTGCTTTAAGGGAACAATAATATTTTTATATCCACTTTAAACATTTGTCAGGATGGGTTTTTTTCAGGAATAATATTTCGTTTTCTAGTCGAAGCATAGCTGATAATAGAGTAAGAGGCCATATTTAGTCTTTTGTTTTACCTGAGGTATTTCAAACCAGTGGTTGGTGTATTAATTGTACTTAGTGTAAAGTGTTTAGGTGGCATTATGTGTTATTTTTTTTTCATTCTATTTCATTTAGAACCAGCTGAAAAGTGTTTGAGTTCCCTTTTAATGCCAGTCCAATGGATAGAGATTTTGGCCGAAAAATACTACATATATCACTATTGACCCCCATTCCTATATTGGTGCATCTCTGTCTTACAGTTACCTAGTTAGTATTTAAACATAGCTGCTTCATTCATCATCGACTCTGATTCATTAAATTTGGTGTCACATTATGATCACAATAACCCTGGAAAGGGAAATCAAATGCTTGAGGGAACAGGTCATAGTGGCTGCTTTAGCAGTGCAAGGACCATCAGCTGCAGCCTGCAACAGAATGTAAAGAAAAAGGAAGCTGTATGTTGTAGATAATCAAATGGAATCTTATCACAAATCACTGGTTTTCACTGGTTTTCGTGTTCACAGCGCATGTGGGAGACTGTGCATTATTCAAGCCTTACTGAAGGTTCAGTTGGAGAAAGAGGAGCAGAGGAAGAGACAGAGGGATGAGCTGGATGGATGGTGGAGGGCTCGGTTGTGTAAATAGTTTTTTAAGAGAGGCTGCTTAGCGATAAGGACAGTTTCCTTTATCAAGTGGACGAAGTCGCTTCTGCGACAGTGAGTAATTGACGGAGGCGGGCGGCGAGGCCTCGCGGCCGGTCCCGGGCTGCCTGGGGAGCGCCCCAGGGGTCAGTGCGCTGGCAGAGAAAAATGCGTCGGAAAGAGCTCAGCGTCCACCTCCTACTACAAAAGGACAGCCACTAATCTTCCTGAGAAGGGAATTTCTCCCTCGCTTTTTTCCCCATTCTCCCTCTTTCTCGTTTGCTCTAAATGAGTCTCTTCGTAGCAAAGGTTTATAGGCCTTGAGAGGCCCTCTCTCTCACTCGTTTTCTCTTTCTTTTGCTCCTGAAAAGTAGCCCCTGCACGGTTGGCTGCCTGAGTGTTTGAAAGTTATGACTGAGCGGATCAGCGACATTTACTAATGTTCTGCTAGAAACGGGCCACGGTTTTACCACACTTGGTCACCATGTTCGAGTTGAGACCCAGTTTTTACCCATAAAGGCATACTGCAGGTTGCCAGCAGCATGTAGGCATCCCTATTATTTTGCAGCTTTTAGGTTAGTTACTGAAAGCAGTAAAACGGTAAAAATGTAAAGTAAGATGTGCATTATGTTGGAACCCAATGATCCATGTGTCTTTGGTTCCCCTGCTTTGTGATACAAGTAATAATACTCTTTTGCTCTCTGTAAGCTTAATGTCCTCGATTCCCTGTTAGTTTAATCCCAATACAGACTGTACGTATCAAATCTGTGCCATTTCAGCTTCTTATTACAAAAAAAGTCCATTGAGCAGTTAGTTAAAAGCAGTGTTTTGTACTGTGTGGCTAGAGCAAATAATGCATTATTTCACTTTAGACATCCGTCTGGTTATATAATGCAACACAATCGGTTAGATAATTGTCAAAACATTTTTGGACCTAAATATATTATGAAAACTTTGAGTGGAAAAAAGATTGTATTTCTAGTCATTTTGGACCATTTCTGTTGGTATATTAATCCTCAAATTTGCGCACGATAAAGAACAAAGAACAGTTTTAAATTACGTCAGCAAAACAAAAAAAAAATGTCATTTTCTTGGGTGTTTTTACATGACATCCACAATATATGTGGGAGAAAGACTACACCTCAAACTCCTCTTCTCAGTTTTTTAGTTTCTATGTATTGTAACAGTTTATATCACATCATATTGCTCACTGCTACATTTTAAATTCCTAATTTACAGTGTAAAGCCATTTGTAGAAGAGTTTGTAGGTCTAGTAATGTTAGTGGTTAGCCAATGGTTGCTAATGACCCGAGGCTTGTACGGACAATTGGTGAAGCATTCATGCAAATAAGGGTTAAAAAAGAATGGCAGCCAAGTTTGGTCCATTTCACTCTCACAATGCTGTTCTATGTAGAACTTTATCGTAGAGTGTACGTGGACCAGTTTACAGCATCTCTGCATGAGTCATAGGAGCCGCCACCATATGCTGTGTAAATACAGGCTATTGCCTTGTAATAGAGACTGCATTATTTTCATTTCGCCTCACATGGGAATGCTCTCTGCTGCACGGCTGGTAATGGCCCTGCAACTTCCATACATCCAAGCGGCCCTTTGTAAACATTTAGCTCGATGGCTCTGGAAGATGCCCTCTTCCCTTTAATCTGAGCTTTCTCTCAGGCCCGGCCGGCTAGCCTGAAGGAGGCCAGAGATTAGATATACAGCGCTAAGTGAAAGCAGGATGCCTGCTCATTTTTCAGCCTATTTATAGGAGGCCATGTTGATTGCCAGATAAAAATCTGCTGTAGATACACAACATCCCCCCCCCCCTCCACTTTTCTTCTCTTGCAAAAAAGAAGGATAAGATGAGATTAAGCTTTTTCTAGTGCTTGAATGCAATCATTAAAGCAAGACCAGCTCTGAGGACGAATGGCCTAGATACCATTAGAAACCGGGAGAATCTGGGAGAGGAAGTCAGGCCTGATCTTTTCTCCCCAACATTAATCACAGGGGTTTTATACATTATATATTTTGTATTGCTGATGATCAGAGTCTTAAAAAGGCATATTTTTACATGCTAATCACTAATGTAATGAGCAGCCGGGATGTGTCCAAAGAATATCAGAACTTGTTCTGCAAAAGTTACTCATTCTCAGACCTCGCCGTTCAGCACCCAATGATGAAAAGGCCCAGAATCATAAGCATTACAAGCCTTCGCCTGGGACTGTTTACCATCACAATAATGCTGTAACCCCACAATCCCTTATAAAAATTCACTTACAACATAACAATGATCTAAGTCCCACTTTATACATCCCAATACAAAGAGGAGGTTCTGCTGCAGAACATCTGTGCTAGCATGCGAGGCTCTGTAATTAAATCTTTGTGATATTATATGTTGCACTGGAACACTTGATTCAGGCATCAAAGCCATCAGTTAGAATAATACTAAGCTCAGGGCGATGTCTGCAGACATAAATCTAACCCAAGCAGAGGAGTTCGCCAGCCAGCACTCGGCCCAAAAACAACACGCCACATTCCTGCTGATTTACAAGTGCTGGAGAGCAGCTCCGCCGATACACCAGCGCTTAGGGGGATTAGTGCTAACTTTGCGCCTCTTTCTTGCTCTTTTTCTTTCTTTATTTCTCTCTCTCAGCCTCACTCTTTCTTTCTCAGTTATTTCTTTCTCTGTCCCCTTTCTCTATCTCTTTCTTCCTTGCACTCTCTCCCCATCTCTCTCTCTACTTTTTTCTCTCATTAGTCTTTTTCACTTTTCTTTAACTCTTTGTATTACATTTTGTTGTTCTCTCTTTATATTATTCTTATATTTTTTCTCATTGCTTTCTATCTTTCTTTGTGTTCTCATTTCTCTCCCCCTTTCTTGCTCTCTTTCTTTTGCCTGTTATTATTTATTTTCTCATGTTCCTCTCCCACTAATTATTTCTCTTTTTTCTCTCTCTCATCACTTTCTCACATCTGTGTATTTTCTCTCCCTTTATTTCTATTTTCTTTCTTTGTAATTTTTCTCTTCTTTCTCATTTCTGTCTCTTTCTCTTCCCTTTCCTTTTAATTGTTTTTTTTCTCTCCCTCCCTTTCTCTTGTTTCTTTCCCCCTGTTTCTCACTTTCTCTCTCTCTCTCTCTCTCTCTCTCTCTCTCTCAATCAGAGCATTTTGTTTAGACTAAAGCTACGAGTTTTATTTGAGATATTATGACATTATAATATTAACAACTGGAAAAACAAATCAAACATAAATAGAAATAATATTTAAGCTTAAAGATTGAGCACTGCGTGTATACACTTAAAGTACAGATGTGTAAGGGATTGTATATTTATCCAGGTGTAAGTTACTGTTCTCCTCAGTTACCTGTGCAGGTGTGTGAGTTTAGACCATACAATCCAGTAACATTCCCAAGTGTACCTGTTCCAAACCGCATCAGGGTCACAACCTGCATCATGCGAATGCACTCCCAACACAGAGAGGCTGCATTTCTGAAGCTTTTGGAGTATTACAGATGAAAAAATCATTGCCAATCATTAAAACCCAGTGAATGCTGTTCTTTACTTGTTCTGCTGTAACTGGCAGATATTTACAGCAGTTAAAGGAATTGTGCACATGGTTCTGATTGGTGCTTTTCTGAGGCTGAGCTTGTTTAGCTGAAGCTCTGTTTGACAACACAGCCAAATAATGTGCAGATTAAGCAAATAACAATAAACTGATCCATGCACAGATAGAGGACTGTGTGTGTTTGTGTGTCTCATACACGCAGACTCTGGGGGGGATATTTGGCTGCTCTTTGCTCTGTTGTATTTGTTAATGTGAGCCAGGTTTATGTTAAGCATCTGGTTTATCTATAGTGATATCAGAATCTAGGGATGCACTGAATATTTGTCTATTTAAAAGGCTGTAAAATTGTATTTATTTTAGCAGCGGCAGTGGACAGACACTCCACCTCCCTTTTCCCACAGCTCCCAGCATCACCTTCGTATCAGAGTGCTGCTGTGTATGATGCAGGGAGTGAGAGCCTTCAGCAAGAGCTAAAAAATGGCAGCTTGAAATTCCTTCTTACAATCTTCTTGCATCATTCACATAAAGTTCAGTATCATTTATCATGATCATTAATTTGCTGGGTTTTTTTTTACCATCAGTTTTCTAGCTGAAGGTTGTGAGCTGTACAGGGCCAGGATAGTAATGATAGTTGAGGTAGCTAGCTAACTTATAAGCCTTTTCATTTGTTTGTCAAAAGACAGTCTGCCTTTCTCTGTGTATGTTTGATGTGAATTGAATAGCACTGCTTAGATACATGTTTAAAAATAAAAATGTTCATTACAGCGCATCCATATCAGAATCATATCAATGGCTGTGATGGATCCTTGTTTGTCTTCTGGGGCACTTGTCTGACATTTTTCTTCATCAGAAATTTCAAAGTGATTTTAAGGGCACTACACTCTTCAACACCTGTTCATGTTTTGAACAGTGTAGCTCACTACATCCAATGTATGCATCATACTGTTATTTCAGTTTTAAAACAGAGTGAGAGAGGCATATAGAGATGCTGTTGTAGTATCTGTTACAGCTGTGTAAATCCTCTTTGGCTCTTGAGCCTAGTGTTTGATTTACCGCCACACTCCGGTTCAGGCTGTAATGCTGTCATCTTTGGCCCTGTAAAGCCGACTGTCCGCTCATAGCAAACACGCTGCACAGTCCATTACTGCACGCTGTCCTGAGCTACGCACTCCTGTGTGGCCTTTAGGGTGTTTTTTAGAAGCCATGCCAGCATCCTGCTCCATAATCTCAACTTGAATCAGGCTGAAAAAAGAAGGTGTGTGATCCAGGAATATAAAGTTATGACAGGGAAACAGCTTTTTTTTCCCGCCTAATGTTTTTCCTTCATACAGGCAGAGCCTCGACAAATCTGTGGTTTTCTGCATGTTAGAGCTGAATGGTTAGGAGAAACAAGGCAAGGTTAATTAACCCAACGGCATCTTCACGTCTGCCAGGAGACGTTAACATGGCTTCAGGAGCTTGTATTTCTGAATGGTCAGATTATTTTATAGCCAAGAACATTCAACATGACAGACAAGCTTATGATTGTTGGCAAATTTTAAGGGTAGATTTTTCACTCTTCATTCATTTTTCCAGACATTAGAAAGCAAGATGATGGATGATGGATTTGCTTATAAGGAAGATGACAAGTGAATGTTCATTTTGGCAGAGCTGCTGCAAAGTGAATGAAATTAATACAATGTTTCCCACAGGCTGTATGAAATCAGGAGACTTAAAGTGCCATCAATGATAGGCCTTATGTAACTGTAATCTGTAGCTTAAAATTGCAGCTTTAGGATTGTATTGATGGTCCACCGAGTGTAATAGGGAGAATGGCGTCTCTGTGATTCTGTGATGAGACCTCTTCCTAGCACATGCTGGCACATGTAATGTCATGTCAACCTTATTTTTATTTTTATTTATTTATTTTTTTTAGTACATAATGATTTTATAAACTGTTGGCTAACTTTTCTTGTGGTGTTTTGGATTGAATCTGTGTTTTTTTGTGTTGGCAAAGTTTTCAACTCTCCAGTGTTTTTTTTTTTTTTTCTTTATCATCTTTATTAAATTAATACATTTTAATTGGGGTTTAGCTACTAGCTCTATCTTGATAAATGCTATGAGTTTGTCTTTGCATGTAATCTTGGTTCTCTTACTTTGTCAAAAAAACAGCTGTCTTCAATTAAATTGAAACTGACATTTGTGCAAGTTACAGTTTAACCCATCTTGTGCCAAATTGCAAACCCCCCCCTGGTCATTTCAATACAGCTCGTACTGCTTGAATTTAAACTGTAGCCCCATACAGTGATAGTTCTAATGAATATACTATTACATCCCTATAAATAATATATTTCACCAGTTGCTGCTTTAAACCAAAGCTTTCTCATCCTGTTTTAGGCATAACCCCCTTCCACCCAACTCGCTCAGAAATACAGTATAGGAAATGATTTCTGGATATATCCTCTTAACATGGGAATTATAAAACATTTTTTTCATTAAAGTTTAAGAATTAGAAGAAAAAGCGTTCCTAGATGTTTTTTCTTTTTATTTCTCTTTATTTCTATTGTGCTCTTTTTTATTTTAATTTTTTACTTTTTTCTAAATTACAGTACGTTTTCTTTTGCCCTGTTCTTTTCTTTCCAGTGCAATTTATATTGTTTGTTTCCCGTCACAATTTTTGTTTAAAAAACGTTTCCCGTAAAGCTTCGCCCACGGTGCTTAAGAACAATCCTGCAGACGCTTAGTCATTTCATTATGGTCTTTTCAGCATCCTCCCATGACTTCAGATCCTGAATCAGTTTTGTAATTTGCAGTCTGCCAGTGATTATTCTCTGTGTGTTGGTCTTACATCTATCAGCAGCAGAAGAAAATCACAGGCGCTTAGTTTACTAGGATGCACAACTAGGATAACACTAGAAGGCTACTTACTATTTACTACTATTACTGTTTACTTAGTTACTATTTTTAGCAGCACTGCAGCAGAATGTTCCGTAGATCAGAGATGCTGAATTAACTAAATGAGAAAGCTGGGCTGATTATATTTCACTTGGTTAGAATAGCATGTTTGCTGTAAGTAAATGGTGGGCCTGAGAGGAGAGAGTTAAATAAAGAAGGCGGCGATTACACACTGTTGTTTTTTCTCGCCCGGACCTTGAAGAATCCCCTCTTTCCGCTGCCGGTAGCCCACTAGTGCCACTCCTCAGCACTTGGTTGGCTCTCAGGCCAGCTGAAGGAACACTGTGGGTAGCCGGAGAGGCAGGCAGCCAGCACCCACGCACTACCCACAGTGACCGGCAGAGCGGCCTGGGGATCCAGACGAAGTGCGCTTTGGGTCAGAAAATAATCCCTTATGCCAGCGTTACAGTAAAGGTGGGTTTTTTAAAGGAAGCTCTGTTTGTTTTGACTGGATCAGGTTTGTAAAAGTATGTGAGTGTTATATTCTGACTCAGGTCTGTCTCACACACACTAATAGCTCTGCTTTTAACTCCAATCTGACACTGGTGGAAACCTGACACCAACAGCAACGATGCACCACTGTGTGATATACTGTTTTTATTTCTTGTCCACTGTAGACCAGTTCTCACCAGAGCTTAGAGGAAGAATCTCACTCAGATTGAAGTGTAGTGTGTGTATACCGGCTCAAAGATAGGTCTTTAATTTAACTGGAGTAGTTTTAGTAGATTTAAAAATACAAAATTCATATAATATCTACTGGTTCATTCATTGAGAGAGGAAAGGTTTGTGTGTTTAAATTATGTAGTAAACTAAAACTTGACCAAAATGGAGATACTTGTTTTCCATTGGACAGCGACGATAAGAATAATGATACAGTACATTTTCATTAGATTTTTTCTTCTCAGATGTTTTACTTGTGGTGGGTGTAATGGTCATATTAGCAGGGGAGATGGACTCAGAGCCAATTAGTATGTTCGCATGAGGTGAAGTTGAAGTAGACAGGCAGGCGTCGGGCGTCGTGTTTTTGGAAGTGAAGAAACTATAATGAGGAATTTAGTAAATTAAACTTTGCAATTTTTGGGAAGGCATAACATGACTGATCTCACTCAAGACAAAAGAAACTAATTGTACTAATTGTAAAAATATTATATTAGCACTGTAGTTTGGTGTTCTGAGAAAAGACCTAAACATTGTTCATGAGGTAGGCCTGTTCGAGACGCCTGAGGAGCTATTAACCCTTTGGATATCATGTAATTAGTGTTTGCCCAGATGCTGTATGTGGAAAAACAGTATTGAGAAGAGAACAGCACTAGCTAGGCTCTCTGCAGTGGGCTTGGGTGTTTGGATCTGGGACGAGACCCAAGGTCCTCTAAATCCATTTTATCCTCCTCCTTAAGTTCTCCATCTTGATGACATGTGATTTTAGACATCCTACCCACAGCCTCCCCAGCGAATCTGGGCACCGCTGTGAAGAAAATGCAAAAGCCAGTGTGGCAATTCATCTTCATACATTTATCTAAAGGCAGGGGGGAAAGATATTATTACAGGGATATTGGATATTATGCAAAATTAGGTATTTCCTTTGCAATTGTGTGGATATTTATATATTTATGTCCAAAATCTGCTTTATGCAAAAGTGAGCCTTTATGGTTTTCTGAATGTCTTTCAAGGGTCTTTTACAATATCTAAATGCAAACGCACTCACGCACGCACGCAGGCAGGCATGCACGCACATGCACACACACACACACACAAACTTGTAGTTCTATTTTGAAAGTAGAGTTTTAATTATTACTTAATTAATAATGAACTCTGCATAGTTTATTTGTGTCCTCCAGTCAGGCATTATATAAATACCTTACTTGTTTTATACATTGTCCCTGAATTGTGTTAAGAGCGTGAATGACCAGCTGTACCACAAACTCTCGCCACTCTCTCCACCTCTGCTAGATGTGAAACTTGTTGAAGGTTATTTTCCCTCATAAACGCAGAAACACTAATGACTCCCTATTAGTGAGCTCAGCACAGTGTTGGTGTAACCATAGAAACCAGCGAACCGAGGGTGAGAAAGGTTTGGTATGGGCATGCGGACCAGATGTGATCCGTCACGAGACGGACACGGTAACTTACGCTTTAGCGTTTCATCACTGGAATCTAAATTACTTTTTTTCCTCCCCTGTAGCTCGACAGCGATAAGCTATACTGATGTTAACTGAAATAAGCAGCGTTAAACTCCGTTAGCCTTGCTGCTAAATCTCTGTAACATGTTCAACAGGCTGGTGTAATAAAAGCTGAAGTTTTAAATGCAGAGCTGCTGCAAGTGCTGCTCTGCTATCGGCAGTGCTGATAAGCAGCAGCATGGAGGACTGAAGGATCGCTTTGAGTAAATCTTTACCCGCTTGGCTGACAAAAAAAAAAACTAGTTTGTGAATCAAGCTCTTTGTGTTCAAACAGAAACCCACCCCTCCTTCCCAAAGGCTCCCGCAGCGGGCCTTCCCGAGTGGGGCTGCCTTCAAGTGGCTCGCCGACACGAGGGAAGTCAAAATACCCAGCAGCACTTGAGTGAAGTGCCAGGACTTCCTGTGGAATGAATCGAAGAGGGTGATGTCAAGAGGAGAGCGAAAGACAGGGAGGGAGAAGGGGAGAGACAGAAAAAGAAAGCGGAAGAGAGATTATAAGGACAGTATAATGACAGTATATTTGGATTGAATTGAATATCCTATATCTTTAAAGTCATATATACTGTAATAGTCTATTGTTGTTGCTGGACAAAAAAAAACTCTAAAATACCTTACTCCTGGGCTCCCCCCACCGTTGGTTAAGTGGAATTCATGCTTTTAGCCTTCACTAAAGGACACGCTTATCACATGCATCTTACATGCTGAAAGATACAAAATAGTGCAGTGTTACACAGTTCTTGTGGGCTTTTTCTTGCACATTTTACCAGTGTTACATAGTGAATTTGTGGTTTGCCGAGCAACAATAGCTGCCCATTTCGACCCTTTACAAATCACTGGAGCATAAACGTGATTTTGAAGCTGCTTTTTAAAGCATGATTTTAATGGTGAAAATGTTGCATGGTATTGCTGCTGGACTCTTGAAAATGGCTAGATAATTAAAATCTTACTTAGAATTTGGAACATCATTTATGCAGTGCAGTGAAAGCCAAGAGGATGTAGTTGGGTCTCATCATTGTCAGACAATCAAAATGCCTTTAAAAACAATTTTGGGGTTAACTGTAGTTCCTGAACCCTGCCCTGTAAACTGGAGATTTTCTGCACTATATACTCAGTAGTAGATTTGACATTGGAATTTGTGTTGCATTTTAACATTATTAATGCTGACATCTGCGGCACACTCGCATCCTTCTCCAGAGCCAAAGTTCCTGCCTGCAGTGTGTGAAGAAGGCTTGTCTTAACCCTGTAAAACACTTTCAGATGAGAACCTGGACTGTTGCTAAAGATTCTGCGTCTGAGCGGAGTGAATTAGAATGACACAGTGAAATATTAGCTTAGCTAATCGTTCAGAAGGCTCGTTTTGTTTATGTATATGCTTGTTCTCATCTGTCCGACTTGCCTTAGATGGCCTGCGTAACTTTGAGACCAAAAAGAAAGCTTGAACACATCACAAATCGAGTTCTGAAGCAGATATAGGAGTCGGCATTGTGTTTGGACTTAACTGTCAAAGTCTGGTAATAAAAGATGGCTGAGCACATAAACAAACAGTTACGTTTTGCTTGTTGAGCACTGATTCGCTCTGGGGGGTAGGGATTAGCCAGAGAGGACAAGCCTTCTATCTGTTCCGAATCTAATTACGCCCTTTAGACTGAGAGTACAACTCTGTCACTGTTGACAGTTTGGTTTATGCTATTATCGGTGCAGATGCATTACAAAGTCCTTTCTCCAATTGAATCCCTTGTTTTGCTCAGATTTCACAATCAAGCCATATACCCCCCTCAGCCAACCCCTGCAATCACAGCTCTTCTCATCAGCACAATTACAGCGAGGCAGCATGCGCTTGGGCCATGCGGCTTGGGTTAGGTCCAGCTGAGACTAATGGAGTCATAACATGAAGCCCAAGAGGGGAAAACTGCTGTTTATGCCTCTTTTCTCCCATATGCTACATAGCGGAGGCAGTTACAGAGCATCTTGGCTTCAGAGTCTACTTGCCAGCAAGCTGTGGAGTAAATAACTGCTCTGGGAGTTTGGCCTTTTTATGTACTTGCATACTAGTGGGGATAACCTCGAATCATCAGAAATTTGGCCTAGACTTACATTTTTCTCTCTTCAGTATTTAGTTCACCTTTATTGGTCATTTTGGTCACATTAATAACGCTAAATTTTGGGACACATTCACATTATCCAGCTGAAGGGACTTAAATCAGAATTCTGATTTTTTTGTCATAACCAACCAGTGTAGCTGCTAAGTAATAAACATTTCTAAATTTGCACAAATTGTGTCCTTTTCTTAGTGAATCCATTATCTGTTTTTTTCTAAGGTGCACATTTCTCTATCTCACATTGGTACTGCCAATAACCCTCTGGGAGTTGTCCTAATCTGACTGTAGGCTAGTTAACGTAACCCCTTGTTTCACTACAGCTAATTGCAGGACCTGCATAAGGCTAAGGCTTCTGTACAGTGTACAGGAGTGTAAAAGCTAATTATGTCTCTAACCAGGCCACTCTGCTGAAACAGGGTCAGTGTACATGTAGTCCCAGCCCCCTCATTAACCCGCACTTTCTGCCTTAAAGCAATTTCAACTGTCACCAACCCTGTTAATTACTCAATTAAGCAGCTTCAATTAACAATACTCTCTGCATTGTTCATGCTTGTTCTAACAGACAAATTAAATCATAGGTTTCTTTTTATAATCCTCTTGACAGGTTGGGTTAAGCCTCAAGAGGAACAAAAAGGTGAGATAATTATCTATTGAAGAATATTGATTTCTCACACCTAGGAAGAAGTCAGATATCTGAGAAAATATTTAATTTAGTCTTAATTTAAAATTATGGTGGTTCACACCAAACATAGCCTTAAAACCCACGTTTAGATTATTGTTGGTTGAATAGGTCTTTGAAAGCCCTCCTGCTGTTTGAATAAGAGTTGTATGTGTGTTTGATTTCCATGTTTGTTCACACTCGAGAGGGGAGCCTTAGGTTTAATAGGCCTGCCAGCTCTGTGGGGACGACCCTTTACCCTTTCTAACCACTGAGCTGCGAGATGTTTGCTTGCTTCACATCCCGACTTTGTTATTCAGCAGCTGAATGGACTGGGTCATTCCTGGTGGGGATGCTGTGGAGAGGATTGTCCGCTCCTCTGGCACTGTTACACACATCTCACTAGTCTTTACAAGCCAGCCCTTCATCCACCATCAGATCAATATATTGCAGTAAGAAGGGGGCAGAGAGTCCAAGAAGTGCAAGAATGCAAGATTTTTGTGTATCTGCCTGTTTTACTGACAAATGTGTGAAAATGTCTTGGAGACAGATGTAAATACAGGCCTTAATTGCTTTCAGATGCCTACATGAGCATTGACGCCTTTTAGATATCTTTATGTGCCTAGGGTAAATGTAAAATGAGCTAGTAAATGAAGTGAAAAATAATAGTAATAAAAAATAAAAATAAATGAGTTAACAATTAACACAACTTAATTATCACAACTGTAGTGGCTTATCTGGTCTTGCACCTTTTCCCTACACAATTATTCTGCTGAAACTAATCTAATTTCTGAGTCAAAATGGGTATATTAGACCCTGTTTACACCTGGTCACTTAATGCATTTTGAGTATCTAGATTAACTTCTAGAGTTTTAGGATATGTTTGAACTGCAGACAAATTGTTTTTGTTTCACATATCAGATCTGTTGATGACTACCCACTATAATTTGAATGTGAATAAATTAAAGGATAAAGGTATAGGTTGCTGTGGTGCTTAGGCTTCGGTATTGAAACTTTCTCACTTATATTGGACCCTTGTATTTTTATCACTCTGGATTTGAGTTGGTCTTTTTTTGTCGCATTGTGAGTGATGCAAAAGACATTTTAAAATCCAATTTAAGCTTTTCTCCCTCAAGACATTTCGGGACAAATTGGAAAGCTTTGAGCACACACAGTCCAGGCAGGGGCCTCCTGTGAGGCTGATGTGTACGCTACCCCCACTATCCTCCCCCTGCAAAGCAATGGAGATCCTCACAAGTGCTCTGGAGGAGCTGTACCCTCCACCTGTTCCTCATTGAGCCTGGTAGAGGCAGATCCAGGCTGGACCACATGCTGTCTGTAGCCCTACTTGCGGAGGTGCTGTGGCTTAGGTAAAATACAAATGACTTGCATTATTTTAATCCAGTAAGAATCTGACAGCAATAATTGTGCTTGTAATGGAGCTCCTGCGGTAATAGCATTCCTGATCAAACAAATCTCAAAGCTATATAATAGCAAAGCCTGCTAGGAGTCTGCATTGCGCTGATCCACATTGGCCCTGGTGCTGGAAGAAGACCATTCCACATAAAATAGCAGTGTAAATGCATCCATCTCTCCAAGTCACATTAAACAACCAACCAGTGTATACCCAAAACACCAGTAATAATTGCCATGCAGAGACTGAATTTCCCAGGTGGTAATGGAGTCCAGGAGAGTTGTGCATTAGGACGAGTGGCGGGAATGTTATTGTTTCCATTGACAAAAAAATCAGAAACTTCAGATATTTAGAACATCATATATTTAGTTCTAGGCCTGTGGTCAAGCGTAGCGTTAACGTGGAGGACGGACAGGGAGCTGTTATGGACAGAGGGGGCGATATTTATAAATGTGGGTGGAAGGTTTGGAAGCTCTGCTTAGGCTCATTGCAGCCCACAAGCTGAAACACTTCAGCAAACACCCCAAGAGTTTAAGCAAACTTCAGCCCAGCCAAGCCAGACTCTGCCGTTCTATTATCTATTGCCATCGAACAGCTTCTGTATAATGTTCGGGGGGGGGGGACTCTGATCTGAAATCTGTCGACACTCAGATTGTGTAGTCTATTGAATGTTTAATATGGTTACTATTATTTATCTGATTATTTGTAGTTTTACTCTGGAGCTACAGTATGTGAAGATGTTACTTCACAAGCTGTGTATACAGCATAGTCTCCAAGTCTGTAAAGTTGTCTCCAAGTCTCATTCTGTTTCTGACACTGTACGGATTCCTCTGGCACCTTAATACCTACCCAGATTTTGTCCATTGTGTCACTTTAACCTGTACCACTTCAGCCTGCATCTACTCTGTCCATTTCTCTCTACTGGGACAATATATAGATCCTAATTCTGCACCATGCTCTATTTTGGAGTGATGCCTGCTGCCCCAGGAGGCTACAGAGGTCATCCCAGTGCGTGAAGGATGAGGCCGAAGTGGCTATTTCTGCCTGAGAAGCCATCCGTCACTGCCCTGCATTTACACAATTCAGTAGATGCAGAGGAGAGAGGTACACTATCGTCTAGCGATCGAGAAGATGCAGAAGAACCTTCTGCCTTTGTCTTGCCTCATTCTACGACTTCTGCTTGCCATAAGCACCACAGCTTCAAGCCAACCCAGCCTCACTGAGAGGATTTAGTGGCTAGTTAGCTATGACTAGCCAAAGTGCCTCAGCAGCTGGTTTCCAGACTTTATTTTTGGACCTGGATGTGCTTCTTTTTTTTTTTCTCCCCATTCCACCTTGCTCTTTGTAAATGAGCCGCGTCCTCGTTCAATTTACAGATGCATCCGAGGAGTAATTCCTGCTTTCCTGACGCCGCCTCTGGGCCAGGAGTAATCCCCATCGCCTCCTAGCAAGGGTTCCACAGGGCTAATATGAATGTAAGCAGGGGAGCACAGTGACAGCGCCTGCAGAAGACACCAATTTAATGTATTGTTTTTTAATTATCACGCTCATTCATTCACCCCAGCACCTTTCCTCCCTCTCTCTCTCTCTCTCTCTCTCTCTCTCTCTCCCTCTCTCTCCCTCTCCCTCTCCCTAGCTCATTCTCTCTTCTCTCTCTCCTCTCTCTCTCCCTCTCTCTCTTTCTGTCTCTCTCTCTCTCCCTCTCCCTGGCTCATTCTCTCTCCTCTCTCTCTCTCCCTCTCTCGCAGACAGCACTCCTTTTATCATCGTGCCAGTCTTAAAGATAATAAACTTTTGCTTAAAGGTAATTACTTAATCTGGACAAACCTGTGTGTTAAGCAGAGCTATTAAGAGCAGGGGCGATAAATCAGTGTGTAGAGGGGGCTGGGTGATTACATCGCCCTGTAATCAGTCTTGGAGACCCTTGCAGTCCTAAGTACCGAAATTACACAAACAGCATGCTAACAACACGCTGCCTGACTGCAGGGCAGGCAGTAGAGGCCCTTATGAGCCCCATGCTACATTCTAACCTCCAGCACTATGATGCATGGACCTTATTAGTGGCCATCCCAGGCACGGCTGAAGGATGCTGATAAGTGACCCTTGCTCTGGCCCTTGCCCCTTCAGTTGCAAGCCCAGGTTTGACCTCCTGAGCTTAGCATGAATGGCTAAACCACATGGATGGCTTAGGCACAGATACACATAGATAAATGGCTATGTTATAAAATGCAATTATAATATGCCTTGCAATATATTTAAGATCATTTTACCACTAGATGAGATAAAGTTTGATGTGACCAAGATTAATGTACATTATTTAAACTAAGATTATTGAAAAATGGAAAATTTCAACTATTGGGTTGCATTCTAAACCACACTACTTCATTCTTGGCTTCTGAAACCCCAGAGGCCAGTAGCCACCTTGGCACAACCCAGAATGCATTGCAAGCATGGGTCCCGGCAGTGTGTAATAGTTGGCATGATAATGTGTAGTTAGGATACTGGCCAGCTTGTTCCAGAGGTATTTCCTGTCTAATTTCCCCTCCCGCTTTTCTGGGTAAGACAGAATGCCTTTTAATTATAGTGCCTCAGACCCGGCCTGCTCAGAGCCATTATTGAGCACTTCCTATAAGATGGAACCACTTTAGCATTTAAGATTCAGGGATTAGGGCCCTGCAACACAACAGAAGACCAGGAATGTTTGTGTTCAAGTGAATATTCAAACCACAGTCACAAACAGAACAAACCACTTAGTTAAGGGCTACCTTATCTTATTTAGGGGCAAATAATGAAAGCTGTAGTCTGGTTAAAAAGGCTAAAGACATGTTCGATCAGGATGATTTCCTAACAGGGAGCAGGAGCTGATGGCCTTGCTTGGGCTGGGGTACAGAATTTAGGCTGCGTTCATACAGAAGGTGAAGTGGGCCAAATTTAAATCTATTTTCTCAACAAACCAATAATCTGTTTTTTCTGATTTAAGGTAGTTTCATACTGTATGTGTTCCTTGTTTGGGATGTGTACAATTTGTAAGCATGAAGCTGTAATGGGTGGATTTCCGAGTTCACAACAAGTTCATGCCTCGGGCAGCTGACAAGCTGACAAGCTGATGACAAGTTCCATGTTATTCAAGTTCATGAGTTGTGATGTGATGTGTGCACCCAGCCAGGGCTCTGAAGTGTATCAGAGGGTGGGTGGTACCACTGGTCCATCCCAGTGGAGAATAAAGTTATGTTGATGATGTAAAATAATATCATACTGTATTACCAAATTCATAATGTCCAGCTGTCTGCAAAATATTAAAATTGAACAATAACTTGACTTGTGATGAGGGTGTATCTTTACAACTTAAATTCACAGCCAGAATTTAGCACTCATCTAATTTTTTTCTCTCTGTCTGAGAAAAGACCTACAGCTCTTGAGTGGTGATGAAAAAGCGATTCACCCCGCAGTGCCGGTCCCACTAGATGTGAAAACAAATGTTATCATCCAAAGACTAATAGATAGCGAGGGTCTGAGTTGGGGAGTGCAGCCCCATGTGGCCCCCTCAGGGAGTGGGGCTCACCATAGCAGGTAAACGCCCCTCTTGAACTCTCCAGAGCGCTCGCCTTTTGTTCTCCCAGCCGTGCCTAAACAATGGAGCTGTCCGTGTGATAGAAGAACCTGAGCCCGCGTGATAGAATAACTAACCCGTGCCCGGTCAATCCCTCCAGCGCCTGCTCCAGAGACGACCACGGGGCGGCCCGGCCTACCCCAGCCCCAGGCCTCCTTTGGGGGGTGAGCCTGAATGAATGGCCTGACATGAAAAATGCGATTGCTGGAAATAACACTGGTAATGCGGATAATTGAGGCAGCGCACTGATGAATTGCGGTCTGTGGAGCGATGTGGAGCTTTAATGACGCTGGGAAGGGAGGGGTTTAATGCGTTTTAATCTTGTTTTTTAGCTTTGGTCACTGATTTCTTAGCTTTTTTTAGGTTCTGTATGTTTACATTGTCATAAATTATTGATAGTGTTTTGTTTTTGTTGCATGTTTTTGTACAAATGTTTCACATTTATCCCTAATAAAAACCTCCTTGTTTGTTCCATTTTTCAGTTTTTATTATTTCTAATCCGCTTCTACTCCCATAAAATTGAAACAATAGCATGTTTTAATATGCTAAGTGGCCTGGCTTGATTAAGATGCAGGGTAGTGTTTCAGGGAAAGACGGCTCTTCTGCTCTCTGTCATGTTTTGCTGACCCAGTTCTCCACACTCTTTTCCAGGCCTTCGTACGGTCCGCCCCCCACCATTAGCCTTTCCAACGACTCACCTATAGCATTAGTTAAGGGGCATTAACTGGGACTGGGAGCTGAATGAAGCTGTTTGCGCCAGCATCCACTCAACAGGCCCCCTACACTTGCATAGACACACATACACACAGGGCTGTTGCACAGCTTGCTTGAGTGTCAGGAGTGAAAAATGTCTTTCCTGCCCTTTCCATAAGACTTGGAGAAGGTTCTCTGCAATTTGGGCCTGTGTTCAATCAACTCAGCTCCATTGTCTGGCATAGCGCTGCAGCTGCTGGAGTTTTGTGAAGTGGCGGAGCTTTAATAGGAAGCTTTTCTGCTAAAAGGTCAGATTTGAACGATACTGTGCGAAGCACCCATTTTAAGCCGGATGAGTAGAAGGAGGGGGTCCTTAGCCTCTCCACATTGTGTTTGTGTGTGTGTGTGTGTGTGTGTGTGTGTGTGTGTGTGTGTGTGTGTGTGTGTGTTTTTTAAACAGCTGTGCTACCTTATTGTTTTGCTTTCTGTGCGTCAGGTGTGTTTTATGGTGTTTTTGCATCAATTAAACTCAACCCGGGGAATTTTCCATGACAAATGCAGTCAACAGCGAGGATGACTTCACATGTGGGGCCTGTAGCTCTGGGCCCAGCACTCACCATGCATTATTTTACACAATACGGACAATAAAAATTTGTTCTGTTGTGATGGCAAAGGCAGTTATGGACTTTGAATAGAATTACTGTAAATATTAAAGCCTAAACATGAAATTTAATGAAATGCATGAAAATATTCTGTACATCTGTTTCCATTTCAATTTCTAGATGTTGCTCCTTTAAACCCATTCCGCTATAATTAATGCAAAATTTGGGAATTAGACCTCTTTACCCTTGATAAAGATACACTGCACTCTCCTACCATTACACTATACCTTGCTAATACTGTTTTTGACATGGTTGAAAAGTAGCTGTATTATTCATTCTTAACAAAGGCTCTGAAAAGTGTCACCAAACTTTTGAGTAGAAAGAGAGTGAGGAAAAAAAAGAGCAGAGAACCATTCCTTGACTTTTGGTCCAGCCTTGTCCATCATGCTGTCCTGTAGGACGAGCTACGAATCGAGAGAGAGAGAGAATATGAAGGATAGATGGGACCAGAGTGCTGACTCACAGCAGCATTGAGTGTATGGGGCCCCTGGAGGCCCTCTGTGGGCACCTCAGGTATAGATAATGATCTGTGCCCCTGACCCCTCGCCCCCCTGCAAGTCACCCGCTTTCTCCTGCTGCACAGCGCAACATTTCACGAATTTTAATCCAATCCAGAGACGCTCTCTGCTCCTCTGCTATGGAGAAAAGATATGCATTTTCTGAGCGTGAGTGTTAGAACTACATTCACATTACATTACTTTATATTGGGACATCTGCTGATTCATTGTTTATTCTGAAATCAAGGGTATTAAAACAAGTTTGTTGAAGTAACTACTGGGGTCTACTGATTTTTGAGGATTTCTGAGTTGCATTCAGCAACAAGAGTGCTATTAGTTAACATTTTTAGCTAGAGACAATATTACCCAACATCTGAATCTTAGTGGGTGTTGTCAGAGTGTGTAAATTCCTTGAAATATGTGTGTTTCACAGCCAGTGCATTAAACTTGAGAGCGCTATATCTAGAATTTGTGGTGTATTGATACTAGCTTTGGATGTTTCGAGTCAATGACTAAGAACTTTCTGCAAAATGACAAGACATTCATGTTTATAGGCTTCAAATGGTCTTATTCTATTGGCAGTACTTTTCTGTGTGCATAAAATAGCTGAATTCATTCATTTTACAAACATTTGGACATAATATGTTGGAAAGATCAGATCTGAAAGGAAATTTAGAGCCCTAATCTGAGGCTCATAGAGTGAGGGAGTTTGTGACTGAGTGGAACAGCAGTGTTAATGTTCTCATGGAATAAAGCGAGAAGAAAAGCAGAGGGGTTACAAGAACCGAGACGCTAATTAGAAACAAAGCTCTGTAAAGAAATTAAGAGTCCAAAAGCCGTGCTTTCCTGGCACTAAAAAAACAAACTTGCCCGCGCTAAAGATCAACTGCGGTTTTCTTGTTATCACAACAGCTAATGAAGGCCGCTCGGGCTTAATGGGCTATCCCGAGCCAGGAGAGGCTTTATTACAGGAAAGCGTCGATTTTGATCCTCTTTCGTTCCAAATAAAAAAGCCCCACAAAAGTAGTCATAATGAAGAAAATACCCAGCTAATATATACGAGGCCGACTGTAAACGCAACAGCTTTGCTTAGTATAAAAAGTTGCTAAGCAGCGCACACACACTTCTTACTAATGAGACTGTATTCTATTTCAAAGTCATCATAGTTTTTTTTTTTTTCCTTTACTGCGGCCTATATGAACTTTCAATGATTTTCACACCATCCCCATCTTCCACACCATACACACTGGATTTCTAAATGTATTTTAGTCCTTGTTTTGGGCAAAATTAAGGATGTTATTACAACTAAAATTACAGACCAAAGTGAGAAACTTCACACTGCAGTTGGCACACTAAGAACTCTTTAATGCCTTCCTACCAGAAATCTCTCTTCAGGTGCACATTTATTATGAAGCAGAATAAGGTTGTACCTCTGATTCTTCTGTACCTCTGATGCTTCTTTTATTTCTGTTCATAAATAATCCACTGAGTAATCAGGAATCAGTAATCTGTTGTACTCATATTGCTGCGTGATGTGCCTTGATGTCAAGGGAAGTTTTAGGTTAGTAAAACATTTAACATTCCTAGATTGTTCAATCTGTCAGGTTCTCTGAATGTTCTTAAAAGTTTTTTATTTAACATTTTAAACGTTCTAGTTACGTTGCTGTAATGCTAGTAGCTCTGTTACTTTTAACGTTTCCATATGTTAATATTCGTCTAGCTGGAGCATTATGTTGGAAATGTTCTAAAAACGTTGTAAAGCAAAGCCATTAGAGGCAATTAGAATTTCTGGAACCTTTTCTTTCAATTAGTTAAATGTTCTTAGAACGTTCCTTGTCAGCTTGGCTGCCATAATTTATTGTAATTGCTTAAAAAACATAAAAAATTGCTTTTACACAGCAAATAAACAGAACTATGGATCACTGGATCCTTACCTATTTTGGTTGAACAAAATTTTGTTTCTTTGATGTAAACAGTGAAACAGCTGATGAATGTTTTCAATAAATCAGGTTCCTCCAAAATCCTCTCTTAGCATGTTCATTGCCTCATTGTCTAATTCTAATATTATGGTAGACTTTTTAAGTATTTAGTGAGGGGTCATAGATAAAAAAACATTTCTTATAATGAAAAGGCATCCTTGAGCTGATATTTCCCTCACCAGAAAATTGCATTTCTATTAATTGCATTGTAAAAAATTCAGTTTTGAATTTATATTGTAAACTTGAATTAATATGTGTGTGTAGGTGGGGGGGGGGGGTGATTCAGGCTTTCACTACAGTCTCCACTGCCTCTGCTCGTGTGTACATGTACTTGTAAGTGTGTGAGATCAGTGTGGAGGGATACGTTGCCTGGCCGTGGTTGCAGCGCTGGAGCTGGGCAGAGGAAGGCTTCTCCCCGTGCTGTCAGCTCCGCTTTGCGTACAGGCCGCACTTCTCCTTGATAGCGTCCATCATTCGCGCTAGTTCAAAGAGCCTCTAGCTGCAGGTCTTTGTCAAAAGCCCAGTTGGATATCTTTTATGTTTGAGATGTAGGATTTCTTAGGATGACTTTGATTATTTATTTATTCCACTTCTCTTGTGTGATAGTGCCAATATTTTACACGAAACTGCTCAGGCCTGCTCTGAGACTCATCTTACTTTATTGTAGAGCTTTTGGCTTTGAAATTTATTTTCTGAAAATCTTGCGCTTTTTTTTTCCTTTTCATTTTTTGAAGTCTCTTACTCCCTCGTTCCCCCTCTCACACCCTCTCTCCCTTACTCACTCACACTCTCTGTCTGTTCCGCAGGCCCTCACCACATCTTCCCAACTTTCCACACACCGATCCCTATCGACATGCGTCACCATGAAGGCAGATACCACTATGAACCCCACACGCTTCACGCCCTGCATGGGTAAGTTCTTTCTTCATATCTGTACAAATATTTCATATTTTATATTTTTTTCTGATAAATTATTTTTCACAATTTCCAAAAGCCTTTACCTCCACATCTTTAATGGACAACATAAAAATAATTTAATTTCCAAGTATTTCTAAATCAGAAAGGTATGGCACATTGTAGAAACTGCTAGTCAACTCGTGATTAGTACAGTGAATTATGTCCAACGTTATCTTTCATTTATCAATTTTCACCCATTCCATTAAACAGGACTTACTATACTCTTTGCAATTAAACATTAGTTTAGTGTTCCTTAAACAGTGATGATATCCACGATATTCTCAAAGAACAGTGTATCCCAACGAAAATGACATAGATACATTATCTACCTCTATGCTCTAATATGTAATGAGGATTTTCTTTCGAATGCAGTTCAGCTAAGAGGCGATTAGAGTTGCTCCATTTCTCTTGCATACATCTGAAAGAACAAAGGTTGCTGGACTTTCATTTGATATTTTACTTTTTGGATGCTGAGCAGATACAGCTCATTTTCATTCTTGGAAGTCATCACTGAGTACATTTTTTAGTATTATTTAAACTCAGATCATCAATATGTTTTTCCTAAATAAATCCCGGATTCCGGCACTCTGAACACTCTTGTTCTCCCCAGCAGGGTGTGATTTCCCTGAAAGCAGGCCAGTGAAATATTAAAGACAGATGAGGGCTTTGTGATCATGTCAGTAAAGCAGAATGTTAACATTTACCCCTAAATCCCTTTTCCTGCATGTTGATTGGAGATACTCAGGCCTGTGGCATCCTCAGCCTAAAGAGATAAATGCCTATTAATCAGACTTTTGAATAAGACAATTGAGTTTAATCAAATGCAGCATGTGCTATACACACACGCACTTACACAGAATAAGTTGCCTACCTAGGTCACAAGAAAATAACTCTCTACACCACCACCACCTCCCTATTCCCTCTTTCAGCTGGTCTAAAACAGCTTCCCAGGCCACAGCGGTAATCTAGGGTAACCTCCAGACCCATGTAGTTCCATGTGTCCCATATGAATTTTGAAACGGGGGCTTAGTGTTGTAAGAGCTGAATGTTAAGTGGGCCAAACTAGTTTAGGAGGCGAAGTTACACTTGACTGTTGTTGTGGTTGCTGTTGTTTATTTATTTACTGCACGTTCCGTTCAACTTAGAAACCTATTTTCTGGGGTCTGCTGCCTCGGAGCTAGGTTTTATCTTAAGAAAGGGACTGAATAAATCAATAGAATTCCAGAAGTTGTGTTCTTACATTTTAAATTCACAGATTTGATGGTGATACATACGTTGTGCCTGGTAGCAGCCAGCCTATTCATCATACACAGTGGCGAGTATGGGGTGGGGGGAGGGGGGAACCTGTCGTACTACTCGGCCACCTTGATTAATGTGATTTGATCTTGACAGTGCACCCCTAATTCATCAAGACCTTGATCTAGCTGTCTTTCCCTCTGCCTGTGCCAAATTCATCTAATTACAGGGACGTTGTGCAGCAAATTAAGCACGGTGTCACTCGTGGCACGCTGAGGCACTTTGTTACAGTGTGTCAGAGGGCAGCGCTCTGATTGTCTAACATGACATCTCGGTACAGTGTGCTTTATCATTGTTTGCATATACCATAATGAGGGTGCTGGTTATTTTGTCAGAGCTGTCATGTGAGCTGCGGCAGGAAACTTCCCTATCGGGCCCTTTTTTTTTTTTACCCCGCAAAGAGCGACGCGCTCGCTGTCTCTCCGACTAGCTGGGATGACAGCGGACGGGGCGATTCATCTGTGGAGTCGAGCAGGCACTGTGGGAATTCTCGCAGCGGAGACGGACAGGGCCGGGGGCTACGGAACGAGCCACCCACTTGTCTCACTCGCTGACACACACACGTCGACATGAACTTCCCTCGCTCTCAGCGCTGCTCAGAGTCAGAATGCAGCCAGCGCTAAAGACATCACTTTGAACTGAGGAAGGAAATGCAGCGTGATGCCTGACTGAGTGCTCGCTGTTTCAGTTTCAGACCTGGAGTTGTCCTGTGTCAGTTATGGTTCAAAGAACACTCTGATTCTTTACTTTTGCACTGGAGTTACCAGGACAATATACCGTAAACAGAGATGTAATTTTTACTCAAGTCTGGGTCTCGAGTACGTGCTCTGTCAAAAAAGAGACTTAAGTAGCAGCACCACACTTAAGTACTACAGTATTCAACATTTTTTGTATTTGAGTATTGTATTCTATAAAGTAATTTAATCTACAATTCACTACTCAAGTACTGAACGTAAATGTACAGTATTGTGTTATGCAGTAGAAAGTTCTCAGAGTGAAAGGCAGAACGGGAGCAACAAGGTCTTCTTATAAGATCAGCTTGATCTCTTGATTCACACTATGATAAGCAGCTTCATCAAAACCAGTGCAGGTGACCGTGCAGAGCATCTACTGCTCTAACAGTGAAAATGCAGGTTTGGAATTATTCTTAACATTTTTACAATTGTAAAGAATAACGATGCAGCACATAAAAAATGTAATGGAATAAAAGTATGAAATTCATCCAAAATATGTAGTGAAGTAACAGTTAGAGGTGTGACGAGACACTAATATCACGAGACGAGATGAGACACGATACTGGGTTCACGAAAACGAGACGAGATTTAAAAATAAAATTTTAATGAAAACGTCAAAAATGAAAAATGGCTTGAAAACTAAAGTTTTATTTGACAGAATCATATAACGCAAACGTAACAGACTGGTTTCTCTCACACATTGATTTTATAAGAAATAGAAATAAGAATAAGAGTAAAAAATAAAAATAAAACTTTTCTAAGTCTTATATAGTGCAAACAATAAGTGCAAACCACAACCAGTCATATTAAGCCTATGCTTGAAGTGCAAACAGAGACAGAGCATTTTTTTAAATACAGTACAGAGCTAAGGAATTAGAACAACTGCCTATAAAACAGTCACGTGTAGGATTTACTTACAGTATTTACATATGGTTTGTGTCTTGTTGGTCACTCTGTTACTGTTTCTTGTTTCCACTGGAAAACCAACATACAACTTAAAAGTAGCAGAAGCATATTCTTTGCAAATGCCCGAATTTTCCTCTTCTGCTGAGAGCTGCTCTCACTGCTCAGCCTCACTGCTACTGGGTTGCCAGATCCCTCTTAAAAATTCCACACTAAACTGTTTTTTCCTGTGAGAAAGGTTTAAGCTTGACGAGAAATATAGTCACGTTTTAATCCTAGCATATAATGATGCTTGTTGGTGCCATCAAAGCAGTCAGTAGGGCCACAAATTGGTGCCAGATATGACATCAAGCATGAACTCTCAATGTGAGGAGATTAATATTACGTTAGCAGCTTTGCAAGCAAAGTTTGGACACCTTTCACCATGTCTTGGCCAAGTTCATCCTGATGAAATTAAGATCATGAAGAGGTTTCGTATCTTTTCAAAAGCAACTTGGCTAACAGACCAACAGTTGCACATGTGGTACACAGGAGTAGGAATGTGGTGGTTAGATCCATGCAGCTCATCAGAAGGCATGTCTGAACAGACTGTGATTTAGATACTATTCACCTGTATCTTCAGACCAGTGAAACAGAGCTACGAAACTCCTGCATTTCATAGAGAAACAATCATCCATATCCCAAACTTTATCTGTATGCAGGTCATCAGTTTGTCTATACAGTTGACCAGTCTTGGTCTGTCCATTCTGAGTCCTAAAAGTCCTGAAAGTCATTTTTCATACTATACGTGGTTAAAAAGTTTGTGTTTGTATGTGGATGACCTACAGCAGTACAGTGAGAGTACTTTAGGCCTGTGGATGAAAAATGTGATTTATCTAAAACACAGCAGCAGCCCCAGGGTACAGACAAGTCTCTGTCACACAGCAATTCATCTCTGTTACACACAGACCTGCGCATACTCAACGTACAGACAGAGCGTGTACAGATAAAGCATAGGTAAAAAGTTGGAAGCGATATACATTGACTTTACTCAGAATAAAATGTTTTTATTTTCCTAATTATTTTTACATTCAGAAGATCCAAAAGAAAGTAAAGCAGTAATTCTAGGAGAGGTTTGGTGTGAATAGTTGACAGTGTCATGTACAGTTTTTATCAAAAGTTTGCATACATTAATCATTTGCATAAATGTTGATATGGCAATATTTGGACATTTTTTAAGGCAGAATGGGGACCATTACATCTTTGGTTTAAAAAAATTAAGAAATAAAATACTTTTAGGGGTGGAATTTGAAATTGACACGAACAAAATCTTTTATTCTTTTTTAAAAACTTTTAAACATGGTGGTGGTAGCAGCATGTTCTGAGGCTGTAATGATTTGATGTAATTTCTGTTAAAACTTTACTGTATATTTATGTGATTTGTTATGTTTGGTGTAGAACATTCAGTTTTAAATGTGATTCACTGAGGCTGTAGTTTATGTGCACATACTGTATCAATCCCTTTTCAATGCTCAAGCACATGATCGAGCATGTCCACACAGTGCACCCAATGCACACGCTCTGAAATGCATGACCGTGATTCAGACGCCCTGCGGGCAGTCTGGTATGTGCATCCGCACGCCCACATATTCAAACCCGGGCTCACTCACACCCACACCGTGACACAAAGGCACGATAGCGGATGCTCCTGACCCCTGCGGAGTTTGTGAATGGGCTTTAAGGCCGAGGCACCAGCCTCCATTACCCTGAGTGGCCAGACAATGGGTGTGCGAGGGCACCTGACTGCCTGGCACACGGCAAAACAGGTGCGCTGCCCATCTGCTGGGCATGAATGCTAACACAAACATGGGCACCCTCAACAATGCCCCCTTCGCAGGAGTCTGGCACCGCTGCCCGTCCTCAACAATAGCCTAGCATCTCCCAATGCTGAAGAGCGAGGGAATGAATAGGGAAACAACCCCACTTTATAGCTATGTTGTTATTACACAGGGCTGCATTATGACACGGATTGTTTGCTGACTGTCAGAAATGAAGCTGTTTGTCTACAGTTTAATTACAGTGTGCTTCGTTATTGCTCTTAGGGGAAAATATCAGATATTAGGTAATGTCTCCTACCAAAAAGGCAGCAATTAAACCTCATCCAAAAAGAAAAAAAAAAAAACACCCTCAGACACCACTTATTCCACAGCCCCTTAATGGACCTGCTCAACCTCTTATACTGCAAGGGCCCTTATTTGGGCCCACATTACAAAACGACAGTTGAACATTGGACAAAAGTATTGGGACACCCACTCAATTATTATTATTATTGTTATTTATTATTATTTTTATTTTTTTTAACAAGGGTTACCCTTCAGTTGTTGGAGTAACTACAAGAATTAGAGCCTTGCTCTGAGTATGAGTGTTTTATCTAAGTATATATGTTTTTTAATTCCATAAAACATATTGATTTGATATAAAAACTAAGATTTTGACAATTAAAATAGAGTTGGAAGGTTTGGGAGAACACTTGTTTCCTCAACAACATTTGTCATTAAAGAGTTAGTACTGAAATAGGATAATCTAAAATGATCTAAAAAGACTATATACTACATATTCTAAAATTCTTTAGAGAACCCTCTATAAGCTGGTTCCCACCATATAGAAGAACCATTACACATTACACATCTAGGCATTCAGCTGGTGTCACGAGTTCCATGGATTGATGCATTTAATTGATAAACACAGATTAATAACTAAATAACAGTAAATTGAATTTAAGGGTTTAACAAAGGTATCAGACAGTGCTCGTTAGCCAAAGCACACAGTGTTCATTTGGACCTGCTGAACTTTAAGCCCTAGGCCTCTAAGCTTCTGTTGGTTTTGGCATGGATCCCCCAGCACCAGCACCACCATCCCTCCACATCGACCTTAGCCCGGTGGATTGTGGGAGTCTTATGCCATAACTCCTGCTGGAGGTGAGAAATCAGTGTTTTTTGGTCCTGCATTCTCCTGCTTCTGTGCCCAGCCTTGTGTACTTGAGAACCACTCCACAGGCTACGCTTAAATTTTTTACAATTGTGCATATTGCATGACTTATTTAGTTGTGCTCAGGCTGTTTGGTGTGCTTTGTAGTTGAAATCTGAGTAAGATGTTCAGTTTTAAATGAGGCATGCCTGCCGCCAGACAAAAGACGCCATTCTGTGATTGAGCTCCGAAAGGCAAATTAAATCTTTTGGTACCTTCAGATGTGGTGCATGATGATGTAATGGGTTCTACATGAACTAGGCTTTTGTTATTAGTCTTAATATTTATCATACTAACAGGTTTTGCTGTTTTTGTGAATTAACATAAAGTGAAATAAGCGACCAAATATTTATTTGCAACAGAGATTCTGAAGTTGGAAGAGTTTTTATTTATCCAATGACATCATAAAAAATAATTCAAAACACTGTTTAGTAAATGCTTCTCACACAACACACTTTTGTTTAGCTGTCATTTTCCAACATTAAAAACCAAGCCATTGAGTTGTTAAAAATGGGGTGGAAAATATATCGCCTGTGTTAATTATTTACTGGCTGTGGACCAGTTTAATGATGTAAGTTAGTGGAAAACATTAACAGAACGCTTTAGTTCATCGATACAGTGTGTCTACTGTGTCAGACACACTCTATAAATCTAGATGAATTCCAGAGAATGAGCTCAATGTCATCATCCTATAATGATATGGTAGGTGAGGTCACTGTGGGCCTTTCTGCCTGGAACCATGCCTTTTCTCTCATGTCTACTAGTTGGTGTTCAGAAGAGATGAAACAACCTGTAAGAGCCTGAGAAGGCTGGCGGAGTGGTCGTGCTGGAGTGATCAGTAATGGATCAGACATTTGCCCTTGTTAAGACAGATAAGATCACCCTGAAGCCTGGTCTGTTAGATCAGAGTCTTAGAGCATGGTGTTATAGTCTCTGTAAGAGTTGAGTAGTAGTCTGGAGATGACGCCTGGCAGCATGAATTTGGTGTAAAGCAGGCGTCTGGCTTGCCTCGGCCTAGAACAGTAGAGTCTTTATGGGTCCAAGCATTTGCAACTGACCCAGAGAGAGACTGGTTTTGGACAATACTGGTTTCAGGAAAACCTGACCGTCTGTGACCAATCAGAGGAAAAATAGTGGGTTTAGAGTTATCTAAAGAGAAAACTAAAGAGTAAGGAAGTTCTTATTTAACAAATGTGCCACTAGATTTGTATCCTTGACAACAAGTCTTAACCTGTTAAAGCAGTATCAGAGAAAGGCTTGAATTATCAGTGTTCCTCAAAGAAATGTTGAACGTTTTCATATTTCTCCCTCTACAGTTCATAATGTTATTAATTGTTTAAAGGAATCACTATTTGCCAACACAATTAGTGGCATCACAAATGGCACTTTAAAACTTTACTGTGCAAAACAGAATCCTTATGTTAACTGTGTCCAAAAGTGTCATCAACTTCTCTGGGATCATAGGCATAGGCCACTGGAATGGACAATCACAATGAAAATGTGTATTATGGTACTCTAGATCTATTTTGGAAGCAACAAATGCCAAAGTGTTTTCAGCAACAAGTCTAAAAGCCATGGTCGTGGTATGGTATTACTTCAGCACACTTCTGTGATGGCATTTTTTAATGAAGATTTAAGCTTGTAGGATCACTTCTATAATCATCCCCCTTGCCTTAATGTTTTTGCATTGGTTGCTTTAAAACAGAGAGGAACTGTGAGTGGATCTAATTTCTGAAAGGATCTCAAAGAAGGCTTGCTTGTGCCGAAGTACTGTCAGTGGCCCTATTGGGTTGGACAATTCTGAACTTCTGAATTCCGCCTTGCACTCTGAAAAGCTAATAAAACGGCTGTAGAAGACGTGCAGGCTTAAAAGGAGCAGTTTCTTTCAACCCAAATAAATGTCCCACTGCTACTTTGTGTGGTCTGGGAATAATCAAAAAAGAGTGGGGTTGAAAATCAACCATGGCTAAAGAAAGGGGGAGTTAAAAAAAAAAAAAAAGAAAGAAAGAGCTAAGCGACCGTGATCTCTAGCTGCTGAGATATTTAACTACAGTGCACTCATTTCCTTCCAGGGGGGAGGGAGCTGAGACGGGCCTGCTTTGTGTAATGAAGTCTGGCATCCTCTCACTGCACTTCATACTGGTGAAAGCTCTTTTGCTTTTGCTATCTGAAGAACAGGCTTCAGACAGGCATGTTTTTAGAATAAACCACCCTTAACCCATCGCCCCAAGAGAAAGACGTTATGTCAAACATTGGGTAATTAAATCAGGGTGTTTGAGAGTGGGTTTCACAATCAGTGGTAGCATTGCCCAAACTGGCTGATAAGGGTAAACCGTAACCGGATCCGCAGGCAGCTTGGATTTTCTTTGGAGATATTTTGCTGTCTGACACACAAAGGAGAGTAAAATCATTGGAAAATTAACCCCCTGTCAGGCAATACATTGTGATTTTGTTCTAGATTACAAATAAACACCTAGTGCTGTTTACCCAGTGATTGTCTTTCTTTCTAAGGAGTGCTTATTTATTCATACTTAGCCCTCATGTTAAACAAGAAATTTGTTCTAGCTAGAAATTGTCTGATTGTTGTTTTTGACTGCTGATCATCCTTCACTATGATTGGTTGATCTCTGATAGTTATCAAGGATGAGCCTGAATGTCACGAACCTTTTTTAGACAAATTCAATAATGCATCATTGTGCAGAGCTTTTTTTATTTATTTATTTTGGGAACCGACCACATTTAAAGCTTAATGAGCTCTGCACAATTAGCTGTTTTGTGTGGATAGGGGTCTTCGTTAGCACTTCTGTGTTGCTGTGCTAATAGCTACTCACGATATTTGCACTTTCAAGAGGGAAATCCAGTTGTGTTAATGGCTCCTACAGTGAGCTTCGCCTTGAACTGCTATAATGCTTAATAGATGAATATGATCTAAACAACTCTTAGGATTATATAATTTGAGAAATATTCAATCAAATCAAAGCTTCCAGTTAATCACTTGGGATAGTTGATTATAGTAAATCTTATCATTGATATTGAGATACAGCTGAAAAAAGAGCAAATGGAAACTTTGAGTCAGGTATGTTTCTTGTAACAATCTTTTTACCCATAAAGTGATATGGCACCTAACCACTGGGAATATATCACGCCAGCCCCTGCAGACATGTAACATAGACATACACTTGAGTGCCTTGCAGTGTGGGTGCCCTACCCATTCAGCTTCCCCTGTTACTGCCCTCAGTCTCAACCCCAGCCCAGGTCCCAACACAATAAGACCGGCAGACATGATATCATGCTCTTTCATGAACCAGAGAGACGCTGCAGATCAGACTACACGAGACGAGTTGGCGCTCACTCAGGAAAAGTCTGGAGTCTCTCTGCTGGTTTTTGCAGTGAAAATCGCCTCAGGCCCAGGAACCAAACCCTATCCATCATAACCCTAACTCCGCACAAGAACCGCTCCTTGGAGGAATTTCACCAGTGCTTTGGCTGCTTTTTGATTTTGGAAGCTTTGGCTTGAAGGGGAATCTGGAGTGATTTGGAATCATTGATGTGCAGACAAACTAATAATGGTGGTTGATTGACTTTTTAAATGAAATGTTGATTTTTTTTTAGATTTTATTTATGATAGTGCTGATTTTTTTTGCCCAATTCTAATGAATCTGCTGAAGACAAATCTAATGCTTTCTTTAATACTTTATGGCTGCATCTAAGATTATTTATGATAATCATGGTTGCAATTACCATTATTGACCACATCTCTTTTTTTTCTCTTCAACAGACCACCAGGGTTAGCGGGCAGCCCGGTCATCTCTGATATCTCACTGATCCGACTCTCTCCAGGCGGGACGGGTGAATCACCATTCAGCCCACCACACCCCTACGTAACCCCTCATGTGGAGCACTACCTGCGCTCGGTCCACAGCAGCCCAACGCTCTCGATGATCTCAGCTGCTCGCGGCCTCAGCCCTGCAGATGGTGAGTGCACCAAGACAGACAGCTTTTTATAATTCACTTACATTAACTCATTTTTACTTGCAGTTATGAATTGTAATTGCTTTGAGTGGTGAAGTCTAAAGGAGTATAAAGCCCCATGTATTGTGATATGAAGCAGTGGAACTGTACTGTGGAATGATGATGCTTCATCCCTTTACTTTTAGGATGAGTTGGGAAGTTGGGGATGAGATTGGGTGGTGATCATCCAACATCCTGATCTTGTTAGCGCTCTCTGTCATCTATCCAATCAATCTTTAATGCAATCAAATCCTCAAACAAAATCAGCATGAACTCTTCAGGAAAAAAAATGAGCGGCTGTCCCAATACTTTTGCCATGTATAATATAAATATATGTATAATAAACAATGTATGTATATAACATATACAGTAAATTCTGTATTATCATTACATCAGTAGAATAAATTTATCTTAAAATGATAATATAGTTTATCACAATAATTTGCAATATCGTGACAATAATCTTGATAATATTGGTTATCGGGACCGGCCTAAGCTGCACATATTTAAGTTCTTTATACACAGCTATATATATTATAATTTTTTTTAATACTGAATTTGAATTTGAATAATTGACAACCTAGTTAAAATGCACATCCCTATTGCTTGACTGTGGAACTGTAGGACAGTGATTTTGTTCAAATAAGGCAGATGAGATTCCTGCAACTTCTCCTTTGGAGGTCACGCATGGGAAGCATGTGGAAATGAAAAAAGGTGAAAAGCGGCCTGGTAGAATTCTCCCTGACGTGCTGACACTTCTCTCTCCGCAGCTGAATTACAATAACAGGTTGAGGCGAGCAGGCCAAATAGCAGGCCAAATAAATCACCTTTTACAGTCTGTCAACAGTAATGTGTCTGCGCTTTTAAAGTTAAATAAGCAGCGCACAGGAGATCCCGACAGCGATAAAGCTAGAATAGAGAAGAGGGGGAGGAAGGAGAGCGAGAGAGAGAGACTGGAGCCTATTTTAACCTGAATGAATGCAGATCGGCAGACGTGGCCTTGAATGTGAGATGTTACTTGCGGATACAAGTAACTGCCCCTGTTCTGAATCGTAGCTGCAGCCAGCCCCGGCTATTCAGGACACTGTTATTGTTGGCTTTTATTTTAAGCGCACATTTACTTCTCCACAGTAATATATAGAAATAATAGGTTTGGAAGTAGATTGTGGATCGTTTTTGGCCAGGGGTCGTTTCTGCAGAGTGTAAATTGTGCTGAGCTATTTCCATAGCAGGACAGAGCCAGGACTACAGAAACTTTAGAAAACACTTTACAGCTCCTCAACTTCATGTCTGCAATTCTGCTTAGACATCCTTTCTGCTTAATTAAGTTTAAATAACATTAAATACACTAATGAAAAAAAAAATACATCTGTTAAACTAACCTCAGCATGTCTTGTAATGTCATGTAATTATGTGAACATCTCTGTCATTATTATACTGCCTTATATGGGTTAATTTTACCCAATTATTAAAAAACACTTTGCCTATAGTACTTTTCTTAATTTTGTTATAATTCATTATCTTACATTTTGTTTAAATCTACTGCCTACTTTTTTTTAAACTAACTAAAATATGAAATGTTTTATTAATTGTGATTTGCATTCAATGCTAATAATGCACCACTGAATTGCGGGATAGGCAAATGGGGATTCCAGCATTACATGTGAATGTGATTTCTGCCAGTTTTTTTGTCTATTTACATGGCCTTCTACATGGCATTCTAGCCAGATGCTGCCAGTCATAATAATAATTGCCACCCATTGCACTGTCCACTGTAGAGGCTATTGCCTTTTGTGCTGTTGTTCCAGGAAGCACACAACACTTTAAAATTGCTCACTAGATAAAATCTCAAAACTTATATAGATGTGGGTTTTCCGAGACATTAAAGTGCCATAGATCTGCTACAATATACGGGAGATTCCTAAGACTTCCAGGAGAGGTGGGATGTGGGATCTACTACAGCAACATTTCTGTGAGAAAGAACAAGCATGTCTCAGAAGCTCTCCCCAGCCCAGGAATTCCAGTTAATTCACAGCGGGCTCCCTCATTTGTTTTGCCACAACACACTGGACCTCAAGCACACTTAGAGCTAATTGTCTGTGAGAAATCCGTGGAAATGTTTTCAAGGTGTACGAGGCAGCATTTACACACACACATGCGTGCATGCAGTCGCTAACGCTAACACAGACATGTTTCTGAAAGCGTAGCAGAAGCTCCAAACACTCACTATTCAGGGCTTACTGTATGTAAATACGAACCATATGGGGAGGTGCTTTTAGTCTGTGTAGAGCAGCTTTCACTCTTTCAGTCTTATTGCTCCTGACACTTAACAGAATTTTACTGAGTGCAGATGTTAACACTGACCCGCTGCTGTAGCACTGGTCTCTTTTTGCACTGGACATGTGTGAGAGGGAGACCACAACACTGCCTTTATTTATGAGTGGATGGAATAAGAAATACTTTTTTTAATTTTGAAACTCGTGTTTCATTATTTTTCATAATGAAATTTCCTCAGTTTCCTCAGACTGGACACATGGAAAGAGGGACACATATTTGTGAAACTAATAACGATTGGATTTAAAAAAATCTAATATTTGGTGATATTTTAGATACAAATGTCACCTTGATCAACTCAGACATGGGAAAATGGCCATATACTGTTTAAAAATGATTTAAAACTGCTGTAATGTTTATACTACCCAATTTGTTGTTTTATAATTGCGAATCTTGCACCCTTAAAAGCCATGAGGCCTCCTGCCCTCTCAATACATTTGAAAACAAAAGTGTGTGAGTGTATAAAAATGTAAGTTTACTTGTATTTGAGGTGATGATAGGGGTCCTTTCACAAGGAGAAGCTTTGGACTCCCAAACCAGTTCAGATACTGTATTTAGCCTGTTGCATATGTTTGGAAATCATTAAGGCATCAGAAAGCTCATCTTATAACAGTTCACAAATAGTTAACCCTTCAGAGGGCTTGATTTGTGCCTGATCTGGAGCTTCTTTGACGATTTTTCTAAAATTGTCTGCAAGTAGGATATCAGGGCTGTTATAAGAATTATAAGACTGCTCACACTTGCTTCTTTCCCACACAGTAGCCCATGAGCACCTGAAGGAACGCGGCCTGTTTGGACTGCCCCCTCCTCCTCCCGGTGCCAGCTCTGCCGACTACTATCACCACCTGATGGCCAGCCACAGGAGCCCGTATGGAGAGCTGCTCATGCAGGGGGCCGGAGCCTCTGCTGCTGCCGCCGCCGCCGCCGCTGCCGCCCACCTGCCGGACTACATCAACCCCATGGACGGTGAGTTACAGCAGAGGTTACCTGCAAATAAAAGCATCATTCATTACATCTCCACACTGAACTGCAACAAGCACATATTCTAAACTTTACAGTGAAGCCTTTTGTAATGAAATTATGATAATATTATATATTTTAATTTAAACATGGAAACCATATTCACAATAAAAAATTGCTTATTTATGTTGCACAACCGGATGGTTACATTGAGCTAGACAGGCCCCTTTACCAGTACTTGGCTTACTTCATCTTTCCAGTATAAAAGTCGTGTCATGTCTTCATCATTTAACAACAAAGCATTATTTACAAATTATATAATGACATTTTTGTATAATATGCTTCAAATAAGATTTTAATTTGAACTTCTATATTACCAAAAACACACTTCACAAATAGTATATTTACATATCATGCTAACAAGAACACTTATTTATTTTAAGCACATTATTTTTCTTAATGCATCTCATTAAATGTTGTGAACACGTGGCAAACTTTCAATACATCCAAACTCTTCCTCAGGCTGTAAGGTAAGCCCTGCAATGTACAGTATCCCCCCACTCTCTCTGCCAGTGCTCTGTATAAACACATGTGGGACAGACTGAGCTGCAGTGACATTTATGAGAGTGTTTCCCTCAGAGGAAGGTGCGTGTGTTTAACATAATGAATGCCTGCTTTCATCCACCACTTCCTAAGTCACCTTAAAAGGGGACAGGCCGTCTGGAGGAGAGGCCGGTTCTTTTAGATAGGGTCCTGGAGCTTTCACATGCCACGTCTGTAGCGTCATCCATCAAAGGCTGTTTAATGAAACTGGCCATCAAGCACACTGCATGACCTGAAATGGAGATGCTGATGAGGGAGCAGAGGTGGCGGTGTTGTGCCCAGTTCACACTGGCACAAAAGGGGCTCATAGTGTACCCTTATCACTGCCCTAGACCCTGAAGGGAGAGAGAGGGGGGGGGGGGCCCAGATGTTCTGACAGTACAGTGTTCCAACAGTTTGATTTCTGTGGTTAACACTTTCAGACACGCACAGAGATTTTTTTTATGTCATATTTACTGATGTGGACAAATTGTAAATCATTAAAAATAAAGCAGATTTGTGTTGTGATTTTTTAGGTGCAGAGTCAAAGATCATTTCTGAAGTGGTTCCTCTGATTAAACACTGTGCAAGAGATGTTCTCTATATGTTTTGGTTTAATAACAGAAGGCTAGAAAGTTTTTCTTTGCTTGGGTGCAATATATGATGGTTTATGTGCTCAAAACTAAGCTCATCAAATAAGCTGATAAAATGTATACTGGGCAAAACAGTCCAGCTCACATGCTCAGCTCACATCCGCATGTGCCAATACTTCGGTTGCTGAGTGTAATAGGGCAGTTGGTCCGAGCTGCATGTGCCAACACTCTGTTTGCCAAGTTTTATAGGGCAGTCGGCTAGAGTTGCATGTGCCAGCACTCCAGTTGCCAAGTATAATAGGGCAGTCGGCCCAAGCCACATGTGCCCACACCTTGGTTGCCTAGTATAAACCATATGCGTCCCATTGCCTGAAGCTGATGCATAGTCTCTGCCAGTGCTCCCATACACCAGCCAAACTTGGGCTTATTCTTCGTGCTATCTGGGAAGGTTAAGTAAAGAAAACACTTGTTCAACTTCTGAAATCTGAATGGTGACCAGAGAACCTGAAGGTAGTAAAATAACAAAATAACATACAGTAGCTTCCTGCCTCTCTCCAGCACTGAACAAACATTTGCTTGGCCCTCGCAGCACGGGTGTACAGCGAATCCAAACAACCGCCTTCTGAAAAAACAAACAGCAAGGCATCCCACGTTTCTCCTCCACTCCTTTACTCCCTCTCTCCATTCTTCTCCTCCATTCACGCTCCAGCTGTCTCCCTCCATCCTCAGTCTTCATTGCCCTGATGTGTGACACGGCCGACCCACTCAAAACCCTGCGCTGTGTTAAGGCAGCGAGGCTGAACAGCTCATTAGGCCTGCTCTGGGTTTTGGCTTTGATCCACAAACCATCAGTCACCGCTTCTGAGCTTCACTCAGTAACTCTCAATAACCAGAGGAGGTGGAGAGGGGGGTTCCTGTGAGGGTCACACTGTGGAGAAGAAATGGAACAGTCGCTGAGAAGAGAACGTGGCATAGACATGATTGACAGGGTCGGATATGTGTTCATTATTACCATCCTCTAAGATTAAGCACTTCAGAAGTGTTCTGGATACATGTAGTGCAGGCAGGTTGTTCAGTCTGGGATGGCTTGCTACAAATTTACTTTTAATACTATACTATTTTCATTTAGTGATAATTTAAGTTTTCTGGTTGTGCCAAGTAATATTTTCAACACTGCATACAAGTGCAGGTTGTACTATAATCTGAAAATAAAATCATCTTATCATATTTTTCTGTCTTAAACAATTTTAAAGAAGAAAGTAATTTATTTTTTTTAGATCAACCCTGCCAGTTAGCTGCCACACACTGTTATGTTGAAATAACAGTTTATATGATCACACCGCAGTACTCCATATATAAAACTACATATAATCACACTTTCTTTTTGCTCTTTTTTTTTTAAACAGAAATGTACATGGCTTCATTATTCTGTCATACATTTCAGTGACTGGCAAAATCAAAGCAGGACTGTTTCATTGTGGCTTCAAGAACACTGACTCACAATTAAAACTTGTACATGAGAGCTAACAGTACTTTATAACTTGAAGCATCAAACTGAATCTTTAACAAAAGCCTTCCACATTCAAGATACTCTGATCATCTCTGGCAAAGCCTTTTACCAGCAATACCCTTTTAAAATGGAGGGTTTGGGGAACGTTGGTAACAGGGTGTTGGTGCGTGTGATTCCAGCAGCTTTAGCAGTCTCTGCTGACATAAATCACTGGGGTTGGGGTAGGGGTATCAGGAGGCCCGCCTTTCCATTTGGCCATTTATCAAGGGAAGTGCCACATTAATAAACACATCTCCCCCGAGGAGAGGGCATAACAGAGACAAATACCAGTGCCAAGGCTGAATGGGCCCGTCCCACATGCTCTTAAAACCCACATTAACACCAACCAAATACCAGCATGGCCTTGCTGGAAAGCCCTTACACTAAAACTGTGTAAACTGTGTTGGGATAAAGTTATGACCTTTACATATACAGGCTCAATGCCTGAGTTTTAAAGTTTATAATATAAATTAGCAGTTGATTGACATCATAATCCAGCAACAGCACTGACAATCAAATAACAATTTAACAGCAGAGATAGCCTGTTTTTTGTGCCAACCTTTTAGTTGTACAGAATCAATCATAAAATGGATTTTAACTGTAAAAATGTAGCTGGTGTATTTTTAAAAATTGTGATTCCAGTGGTGTTCTAGTTATATTAATTTTGAGATCATGAAGGAGTGATCATATTGGTTGGACCCTAGCATCAACAAGACTCCAGGACACTGTACAGTCTCAGATGGTTATGGGTTCTAAACGCCTGTTTGAGACCTGCATAGTGGACTGAATGTTTGAAATGACAGAAAGCCATTAGCTCATGCTAAGAGTAATGGCTTTCACAGCTACAAAGCTGGGGGATTACTTATTAGCGCTGTGTTCCTTGGGGAAGGGGCGCGCACACACACACACACACACACACACACACACAAACACACACACCCTAACGCCAGAGCAGAGGAATGGTTTTTGTAAGGCTGCTTGTGTTGGCACTGCTTGTGATGGAATCATTATGGACGTCCGGTTGCCAGAGCCTCTGGTTACAACCCCTAATCACACACACATACACACACATGCCTTTGCTTACACCAGCACTAATGCCCGGCACCTGTTGAGCTAACAGCCTCTCCGTATGGTTTCTCATCACACTATGCCTCGCTGAAAAGAAGAGTTAAAAATGAGGAATGTTTCCTTACAAAAGCTGATCTGCAAACATACACACACACACACACACATTCACACTGTCTCTGTAGGCACACAGAGTTAAAATCAATTCTGTAAATTGCCCTCATTAAACAAACCGATACATGCCTGCAACAGTTGATTCTTATCTAAGTAATTACAGTAAATTATTGGGAATGATTAATCATCCCGAGTGAAATCAGAATGAGGTCACCGCGAGTTGAAGATGAAGAAGATAAAGATGCATCATTGTACTTTCGTAATTTCATTTCATTTTAGCTGTTACCATATTCAGTCGGCATATTTTATTTTGATAATCCCTCCCAGTTTATCAACTTGGATAGTGGAGATGAAACTGGGATTAGAACCAATCTTAGGTTTTGGTTTTGGGTCTACGCAACTGTGAGTGTTAAACTTTCAGGGAAAAGTGTATGTGCTTTATATCTCTAATAGCTGACAGGGACTATTGCCAACCAACATTTTAGTGGTCTTCCTAAAAATATTGCTAGTACATTGTGATGTTTACGTTATTTTTTGGACAAGGCATCACTAGACTTATACTGACTTGGCAAAAGTCATGGGATAGCAGTGTGTGGTTTGGAATTGCCAGCAGCATCTATGAAAGTTATAAGGTGTTATCCTGTGAGTGAGTTTGAACACTGGCCATGGACAGCACAGCAGATAGTAATGATTGTGATTGGTGGTGTCTGGCTAAAATTGTCTGTGCAAAGTGAAAAAGGTCAGTCCAGTGTTTTTTAGCTTCCATGTACCATAGAAAACCAGGGTCAGAGTATTTGGTATCCAACCCACAACCTTGTGATCTCCCACAAACTCCAATTGAACTATAACATCTGGCATTCACGTAGTGTTTGTCTAAAATATTCATGTGTAAATTACAGGGTCACACGTTACAAAGTAAGGTTCACAAATAACAGTATTTACAAACTTAATAAACGTTGTTAAATAGTTAAGTAATTTCTCAACTAATTATTGATTGACAAAAGTTAGGACATTTTTAAACAGTAGAGAATAATGTTCATATATTAAGAATGTTGTAAATAATAATAAATTGAATTAAAAAAATTAATGATTAATAATGTCATTTAATAATTAGTAGATATTCTGTCATAAGTATTGTTTATTAATGTACCTTTTTTGTAAAGTTACACCAGTTGCAGTTTTCAGTATATTCAAGTATCATATTAAATTGCCTAGTTATATGTAATATATGTTAAATAAAGTCTGGAAAAGTGTTTCTAATGGAATTAAATTTATTGTAAATTGACATTGATAGAAAGTTATTGTTGTTGTGCAGAATTTATTGGGCAGTGTTCAGCATTAAATCGAACAGAGAAGATCCCAAAGTGTAGGCTGAACTCTGAGGCTGCTGCACAATAAAAGTTGATGATAATGCCCCCACATAATATAGGGGGTAAAAGAAGCTCAGTTAAAGACAAGATAAGTGTTAAAATAATCAGTTAGCTGTTTATTTACTCAGTTTTGCATTCTGTGTTTGTGTGGCTGCTTGTTCTGTGTGGAGTGGATTTGTGAAGCTGTCCACACCGTGAGCCTACAGTACACACCGTCTACTGTATTAGCAGAGGCTCAATCTCCAGCACTTATTGATAGGGCTGCGCTATTTCCAGGGGGGCTGCGTGTCGGAGAGAGAGTGTGTGAGCATCGATCACGCTGTCCCACCTGGCACACACAATCCTCACACATTCCCCAAAATAGCACAGAGGTGGGCAGAGCAGGGAAATGACACAATGCAATTCAAGCGCTGCACTGACTTCATAGATTTCTCCCCAGCTGGAGAGAGAGTGTATAATATTTTTGTTTCAATCACAGCATCCAGTGATTAGGGATTCAACCCTTTGGGAAGAAGTGCTTCTATTGGCTGGGATCAGGGTGGGGGGTTGTGCGTGGAAGGGGGTTAAGGAAAATAGGTTATTGTCTGTAAGTGGTTTAAGCGATGAGGGCTGCTGGTCATGGGGGCAGAAGTGGGCGAAATTTGCTTAGCCAGGAGTGTCCGATGAGGCAGGGAGGTCCGCAGGGGCAGAGGGGGTAGAATCCAGTGTAAATCAGGCCGCTCTGTGTGTGTGTGTGTGTTTGTGTGTGTGATTAATAGGGTCTGTACCATTTGATACAGAGGCCTCATCTGTTTTCCTGAGTTATTCGAGGAACTATTTTCTTCCTCTATTGACTACAAGCTGCACACTCCTGAAAAACGGAAACTTTCAGTTCTGTAATGTATGTTAATGTAACAGGATTGTGGCCTAAATCATTTAGGAGCATTTCTATTGGTCCATTCATCATGACCCGTTCACACAATTGACGATTTGATCTGACAGTGATGATATTATGCTGTCTGTGCTGTTCAGACTGTGGACTGAGCTTACATCATCCTATAATGGATTTCTGTGTGTGTATGTGTGTGTTGTACAGTTTCGCGCTTCCCCAGTCCTCGGCTGACCCCCAGGCTGAGCCGGAAAAGAGCGCTGTCTATTTCTCCCCTCTCGGACGCCAGCATTGACCTGCAGACCATGATCCGCACCTCGCCCAACTCACTGGTGGCCTACATCAACAACTCCCGCTCCAGCTCAGCCGCCAGCAGCTCCTACGGTCACCTATCCGTCGGAGGCATCAGGTAACACCAAAACTGACCACTGCTTTCAGTCCACTGAATAAAGACTGTTAAAATACTAATCCCTCCTCATATAACTGTAAACAAAGAGGACATGCCACAGATGTCCTTTTTAAAAGCACCAGTTCTAAAGTTTTTTAGAGAACACCTAGACAAAGAGCAGGAACAGTGTGCTTTGGTCAGATAAATCCCACCATGATGTTTTTTGATAGCAAGGGTTTTCTCCAGGTACATCTTCCATTAAAAATGTATCTTTTGAAGCTAATGTCACTGTCTATAATTTACAAAATTACTTCTCTTTTCTCTGGAACTAGGTAACACACCCCTTCCCACTGAATCAGATTCACCAACAACAATAACGGCCTATTCGGGACCAGCAGTGTTTATTTATTTTTTCCTAGTGTCTGAAATAGATTTATCTGAACTGAACGCTGTGTGTGTAGATAGTCCTACAGTGATGTAGTGTTTAATATGGCGATGGTGACAGTATCATGAAATATGGCGTCTGTGACAGTGCGGTGAAATGAGGACGTGGACTAAGACAGAGTGGAACAAGTGCTTATCTCTTTCTTTTCCCCTCGTTCTTTCAGCCCCTCTTTTCCCTTCCATCACTCCATCAACCCAGTGGCGTATCAGCAGTTGCTGTCGCAGCAGAGAGGGCTGAGTGCGTTCGGACACACCCCCCCTCTCATCCAGCCTTCACCCACCTTCTCCTCCAGACAACACCCACTGGGTGTCAGCGCTCTGCCCACAGCCACACACAACGACAACGAGATTAAGGTACTGCAAATTACTTTTGTACATTACTACTGCAAAAGATTGTGTGTGCTTAGTTATTAGGCAATATATCAGCTATTATTATTATTATTATTATAAAGATTATTAGATCTCCTAAAATAAAAAAAAGAGAACTTCGGGGTCCTGTTATCGTTACAGACAACAATGTGCAAAAAACTGTTAGTATTGTCTTGTATAAAACTAAGCTGTTGGGCAGGCTAATAAACACCAGACACATAGGGAAAATGTATAGAAAATCAAATGAAAATATTTCAGAGAAAATGTGAGAAATTCTTACTCTTTTATTAAAGCAACAGTTCATAAGATTTAGGGATGTTAGAGACCCTTTCTGGTGAGAATGTGTAACTGCACACCGCATGTGGAAAAGTACTTTAAAATCAGGTTAATGTAAATAAATGCAGAGAGCAGTTTCATCTAACAAACCTACCAGACCGATCTATTTATAGAATTATTATATTAGACATTGCAGAGATGGTCGTGTCTGGACAATGATACAATTTATTAGAATGTTTTGTCTTCTTCCAACTCAGAAATAATACTTATGATTATTCACATTTTGTCTTAGAAAAGCTTTTGTAAACCCAGTGCCTCAATTAGATAAGGGCCAACTGAACTAAAGAAAAAGGCTTTTTCTGTTGTTTATTAAAATAATCATAATTAAGGTGAAATGTCCAATTAATAATGATATACAAGTTCACATCGCCCAGTTCTACCAACTACCACTAACACACAATCAAGGCATGTTATTAATCGCACACAGCACTGAGTTTACACCCTTTATTTCAGTGTATTGTGGATGGCTGCTCGCAGTCAGAGTGTTGTGGTTTAAAACTCTGTATGTTGTAACTTAGCTTAGCCCGAGTGTGAACCGTATCTTCTCCTCACACAGCTCGCCCTACTCAGCAGCTTTTATGGATGATGGAAGAGCGCAAAGAGGCAATGCTTAACATCTGCTTAACGTGCCGCACGCCTCCTGCCTTTATTTGTCCAGGGTCATGTTTATAGCATTTGTTTTGAAATGGTGGGCCTGGCTGATCCCCGACCCTCTGTAGTGGCTTTTGGGTGTTTGTTCAAAAGCGCTTATTATCATATCTGTGGCTGTAAACTCCCCCGGCATAACTGCAGGATCCTGAGTTACAGGCTGTAATTCCTGCCCCCACACACTGACTCCCACTGCCTCTTACTCCAACCACAACACACACACACACACACACGGTTTTATATTTTCCTGTCAGGCCAGTATGGGCAATATGACAAAAAAAATACAAAATTATATTTTGTATTTTAGCTTTGTATTTTTCTTCCTTGTATGACAAAACAATGAAAAATATTTTTACTTTTAATAATATGATGCTGCAACAAAAGCAATGTTTTATTCTAAAAAAGTTAATGTGTGTGTGTGTGTAAACGGTAACTTACCAACCTATAAAATGATTTAAGACATTTTTAAAATTTTTATTATTATTTTTTATTTTATTTAAGACAATTTTTTAAACATGCTTAAAAACATAAACATTTAAACAAAAATGCCACAAGTAGTAAAAAGCAAAACAAATAAAAATGGACTGCTTTCAAGCTTTCAAGACAAACTACCACTAATAAGGATATGAAGTTTATTATTTTAGAAATTATACAACTCTATAGTGTACTATAGAATATGCCTCCCCCTAATGTCTTTGTATAATAATATTCCACTATTACTAATATACACTGGCATAAGAATTTCAGACTTATCCAAGGCATATAATTTTTTTTTTCCTATTATGGGAAACTTCCTGGGAAGAAAAAGTAACATTGTCCTGATATTATAGGTTAGCCCTGTTTTACTGTGGTTTTCTGACTAAAAACAGAATGTTCTTGACCTATAAATATACAAAAACAAACACACACACACACAGACGTCAGGCTGAGGGAGGTTCACTGATCAGAACCAGGTTTTTGTGCAGCAGAACAACCACGTTCAGAGTTACTGAGCTCTAAAACCACACACAGACAGCAGCATTTAATTCTACATATGATATTTTTTATTCAGCACTGCAGAGTGTTCAGTGTTTTGATACTGTTGTGGTCTCTATAGAAAGAGTCTAAATTGTTTAGTCTGTGTAGTGGTCCCTCACCATACACTCTTCCCCTGAGCTTTCAGCTTCACACAGCATCAAACATCAAAAACCTCCTCTCTCCTCCATTCTTTCCATCCTTCACTTCTCTGTGTTCTCATCCCCGTTCTCTCCGTTCTTCCCCAACAGAACACGAGCAGCGACTCGGCGGTCAGCAGCACAGTCAACCCCCTCAACACCAAGAGGTCAAAGGTCAAGATGGAGGCGGAGGGCCCGCGGCCGGTGTCGCCTTGCTCTCCGGTGAGAACATTTCTCAGAATCTCTCTCCTTTATTTCCCACACTTCCTAATGAGGCTCCTTCTGATATATTGTTTGACTTGTTAATGATTAGTGGTTTAGAGTGTAACAAACCGTTCTTGAAAAAAATGTCACTGAATTTTTAACAGGTCTCTGAAGGTTTTAGTGCTTCTAAAAGCTGAATAACAAAAAGATACTCAATTACATGGCAATGATTAGGTTAGCAGGGGCCTGAGACCGAGAATTCTCGCCCTAAAATCCATTTATGACAGTATAAGCAGGACATTGTAAGGCAATATACTCCCAAATATTTAATACTATAATCTGATTGCTGTGCGTAAATTAGTTTCAGGTGGTTAAATGCGTTGAGGTGAGAGAGATTTGTTCACGCTTTTATAACAGGGCTTAAGTGCATTTGCTTTTTTGTATGTGGTTTGGTTCAGAAAAAAACGTTAAGTGACTTTGTTTTGAACATTTAGAAAGAATAATGTTATACAAAGCCACTTTAAATCACTTTTTATTATACTACAGAAAAAAAAAAAAAAATTAAACTGCCCTTTACACTGATTTGTCATGTTAGGAATTAAATAATTTAAAGACGATTAAGGTGGTTTTGAATATTTTGGAATTTAAATTGAATTTGAGACCAAATTATTAGCCCACCACTAATTCAAATCAGCAGTTTTATCATTTTTTTTTTACTTGAGTCAAAACGGTGTCCAACAAGCCTTTTTTTCCACACTTAAAGGCAACATCTGCTTTGGAAGACAGAGTATACAGCAACTAATTATAACTGAAGACAAAAGAACAATTTAATTTTGACCATACAGAACCATATCGGCACTAATATCAGTTTTTAAAAGCAGTATCAGACAGTTTGCACAACAAAGCAAATGTGTTGGAGCGGTTCCACTGTAGGCTTTTTTTTTCCATGCCTCTGTACGGCTGATGGCAGAAAACAGCAGCGCATCTCCTCTGTGTCCTGTTATCCAGAGAAACGTGTAGATTTTTTTTTTTTTCTTGGCTCTGGCGCTGATCAGCGAGCGTCCGGAGGACCCCTGGGAGCCCCCCCTACCCCCGCTCCCTCCGGCCCCCTTCCACACGCGCCGACACGAGAAAAACTCAGCCTGATAAGAGCTTTACATCCGTTTGTTTTCTCGCTCCCTCCGTCCCTGGCTACTGTGTAAACTGTGCCAGAGCACTTCATTTTAATGAAGTATTGGCTGGCCGTTATTGTCATCTGAGGGCCTTTTTTTCCTGCTCTCGCTCTCTCTGTAGTGCTCTCTCTCTTTTTCTCTCTCTCACGCACACACTCTCTCTGTGCTCGTCTTTTGACAAATTTGTGGCTGCTCTCAGCAGTGAGGCAGGCTGGGGTGTGATGCATGGGGACCGAAGAGCTGCAGTCGTCTTGGGGCCGGCAGAATTGATGAAGATAGCTCACAGGGCAGAGATAAACATGCTGCAGTCAGCATGCTATGTGTGTATGTATGTATGTGTGTGTGTGTGTCTGTGAACATACACACAAACCCGCAGACTGGCTTGTAGCTTGAGCAGACTTTAACACATCACTCGCACATCTCTCATCACAGTGTGTGCGTGTATGTACACTTAAAACAGTAATGCACTATTTGTGCATGATTAAAATGTATCCTTTGAGAACTTTTTCCACATGAATAAAGTATATTACTTAAGCACATATTTTACCAATTGACCTTAAGCTTAAAGAAGTGGGTTTGGGCCTTAAAGATCCCCTGGACCAGCAGTGTGTTGTTCAATTCTATACCTAATTAGCTCACTGTACTGTGTTAATGTGGAAATCATGCGCAGACACTAAGATTATTATTTTTTTATTTTATTGATTAAGATTTATTTCTTCTGATTCACACTGAAGACCGAGGATTATATTTATGTTAGGGTTTTGTTTATAAGTCATAGAAATAATACATTTATAAAATATTATTGTAATTACCTTTTTTTGGTGGCTGTAATATATGGAACTGCACGAGACATCAGAACTCGAAACACCTATATTACCCTGCTACCCCCTCAGTCCACATGCTTCTTCAACTTCAGATGCCGGTTTTGTATCCCTCAGCTTGTCAACAAATGCATGTGCACAGCTGTCCATTAGGGGATTCTGTAGTGGGGGCATATGAGCAAAAATATCAGTTTAGGTAATGTTGCTTTAAGAGAATATAGTTTAGCAGCAGTTATAAAGCATTTACTCTCAATTCTTCAGTATTTTTTCATAATTGAAGCAGTTGTACTTTATATTGTGTCTAGTTTTTGTATGGTGAATGCTTCTAAAATGCTCCAAAATTCCTTTAAAAAATCATCTAAAAATTAGTACGTTTTTCTCCATTAAACTTATGGTTTTACGGCCACACAACCAACAGTCCAGGTTGCAGCTGGAGCCCATTCTACTGTGCCACACACAGTCCACTCTACTTACACTGCACTTGCTTTCAGCACCAAACTCTCTCTGTGGTTTTATGTCTTTCTCTTCTTACCCCTTTTTTATTTCAAGCTGTCGTATTTAATTAAATAGAAGTAAAAAAGTAAACGAAAGTGAAAAATGTCTTTTCCTCTGTCTGAGTGTCAGTCTAGTTCAAATTCAGTTAAATTACAGGCGTCTGCTCCTGCACTCCATAAACACACTGAATGTTTGAAGTGCTCTGTAGTTTGTACATATGGCACGGGAGCGGTCAGTGTTGTTTGGTGAAGGATTAAATGTGACCATGTGCTTTTTCCCCTCTTTACTCTCAGGACCCTTTAGGACCACTGGATCCCAAAGAGGAGCTGGACAGGGAGGAGGGCAAGCAAGAGCCAGAAGTAGTGTATGAGACCAACTGCCACTGGGAGGGCTGCTCCAAGGAGTACGACACACAAGAGCAGCTAGTTCATGTGAGTATGTGTGTGTGTTGGGGTGTTAGGGTAATATGCATTATGGTTTTGACCAAAATAACCAACCTTTGTTAAATTACATAGACATACACAAAAAAGAAAACTTTATTTATCAAAAGGTCCACAGAAACAAACGGTACTTGGTCAGGATGCTCACAATATACAGTATGACCATAGAGAACTGGTTGTATTTGTTGCAAGGCCTGTTGGGAAGTAATTAGTACAATAACAGCCAATGTAATTTAGTAAAGGTTAGGACACCCCATTAAAACCATGAAAAATGTAGTAATATTTAGATATGTGTTTAAATGTATGTTTCTTATATATATATATATAAAAGTGGTATATAATTGTTGAAACGTAATGGACGTTCCCACGTTTATTACTACTTGAAATGACAAATTATAATCAGGTGCACAAATTCAGCTGCAGATGATTATTACAACTTCTAAAATTATTATTGTTTAAATATGTATTAGCCCACATTTAGGCAAGGTGTATACAAACAAGCGTGCGTGCGTGCAGTCGTCTCAGTGTCTCTGGCTAAGGGGTTAGTTATGAGACATGGTCACTGATATTAGATACAGTTGACAGCTCAGATTACTTAAAGTTGAACTCATACATAACAGACATACTACTGTATATAGAAGTAAAGGTTTCTGCATAACAAGGCATACTGTCATTAACCCAAACTCGACAACCAGCACAGATCCTCAGATAGGGTGCTAACTGCCTTACAGTGATTACACCATAAAGCTGTGTGTCCTGAGGCAGTGCCTTTACTGCTGCTTTAAATCTAGATTCTATCTGTCTGCTAGAGCAGATGAGTGACACAAGATCACGTTGTCCTCTGACCTTCTCACTGAGGACCTTTTCCCACCCTTGACCCCTGAAGTCCCAGCAGAACTCTGTAATGCCAGATGCTCCAAGTGGCCGGTGTCATGCTATGTAGCTTAAGCGCCTGCAGGGTAGAGGGAAGACCCTGCGTGACTGAGCAGATATTACTGTAATGAGTTACTGATCAGAAAAGGATTAATTTATCATTCATTGATAATACTTAATAAGAGCAAATGTAATGCACACTTAATTTGTGTTGTTCTATGGCACATATAAACGGTTGTGGTGAAACATTTTTCCCCACCACCATAAATAATAGTACTAACTGAGTAAAACTTAAGATTAAAAGACAAAAACACACCTGTGGCTGAAAGGGTTAACTCCTTAGACTCCACATGCTGAGGCCTATTCAGTAAGCTCTGGGAAGAGAAGAGATTATTATTAAGTTGTAGTAGTAAGGGATGAGGGATAAAAGTGTGTGCATGTTGTGGGGTTCAGGAAATATAAACCTGCTGGTTAAACGTGTGTAAAAATAAACACTTTATTTGAAGTTATCCCCCAGAAAACATGTTGCTTTCATCAACAGTGATAAGATCAAGGGCTTGTTCATGAATCACATCACACACTGAGGCCCACTGTCACACCACCAGGAGGAAGAAGCCCCCATGCACACCAGCAGTGAAGAAGACAGAAAAGGAGAGTGAGAGAGTAAAAAAAAAAGAATAGAACGATAGGTTTAACAGAGAGAGAGACTAGAGTACACTATGACAGAGAGAAAAAAGGGAGAGAGAGTGAGGCAGAGAGTGTGAGGGAGAGAGAGTGTGACTGGGGCAGAGAAAGTAAAAAGTGTGCAATGTCTGAGAGCGAGAAAGTAGGAGAGAAGGCAGTACAATAGAGTGAGTGGTGCAAAGAAAGTTATGGAAAAGATGGGTAGAGTGAGGGGGTGGGAGTGTGACTGAGTGTGCAAGAGGCAGGGAGAGTGGGAGCTCTGTTCATGGGTGATTGCTCTCTGCTGGTGGTGATGTGCTGGCCTGAGCTGCCCTGTCCCATAATGCACTGCTCCACAGGGGCAGCCCAACATTCCCCAGCATTCCAGCCAGTCAGTGGAGCAGAAACACAACTTGAGGAGAGGGGCCCTGTGTTTCTTTCTCTCTCTCTCACACATGCACACACTGGATTAGTCGGACTCCATTGTCCCTCGATTGATTACAAAGCTTCAGATGGATTTTCACCAGATTACACACTGCTGATTGTTTGTTTATACGAGCAATACACACTCTGATAACAGGTCATTATGGTCTTACAGAGGAACAAAGGCTGGTGTGTGTGTGTGTGTTGCCTTGTTATCAAGTCCTGACATTAGAGTAACTCAGTGGGCAAGCATAGCAGATGATGGAGTGGTCCACAGATGTGAACTATAATGATGGTCATCATGGAGCAGACTAGCTTCAGAGGGAGTGTGTTTGAGAGAGTACATGAAATGTGAAAAGAGAAAGGGGGGTGAGAGAGTGTATTCACAATGAATTGGCTGTGGCTGTTGGGCTTTCATACAGCTGTGAGTGTGTTCCTCAATGATTAGCAACTCATTTTAGGCCCTGGCTCTGTTCTCTGTTGCCCTCAGGTCATCTGATTGAACCCTTTCAAATGGATGAGGAAGCTTTTTAGAATAATTAAAGGAAATTCCCTCTTACCTTAAATGCAGTCAATTCGTCACACCTATTAGCGTTGTCTAAACTGCTGCATTCCAAAACTGTCACACAGTTTTTGATTGGCTGGGGACATCACCACAACACATCACAGGAGCACCATAGCCTAGAAATGGAACAAATATAAATTATTTGTAAGTATTTAATTTCTCTGTGGCCAGTAGGCATGGGTTGAAGGTAGCAAGTTGGAGATTGTAGCTAGATGATCAGCTGTGTATCTAGTATCCAGATGTCCCTTTCACTTCTCTAATTAGTTCTAACATTAGCTTTTAGCCATTTAAAGAGTTGCACAGGCTTCCATGCATCAAAACTCAGTCCTCTGGCTTCCTGAGACATTTATTTCATTTACAGTCAGACTAGCGTTAGCTGTTAGCGTGTGCTTTCACACTAGCAGCAATGCAGCATAACAAAGCACATCAGTACTCAGAAGGCTGTGTGGACATTGGTAATTCAAAATGGTAAGAATAATCCTGCAAAGTTTAACTTGATGCAGCCTATGAGCAACACAATGTCCACCACTATAATACAATGTCCCTTATTTGGTTCCTAGAGATAGGAAAAATACAGCTGAATCAGATTTGTTTAATGGACCCAGTTAAAACAGTGCAGAACAGTATGTCATTTAAATCTTATTCATAAAGTCTACCAGAGAGCAGAAAGACCATAATAAGGATTTTTTTTTAAACAAAATTATTGTGCATTAGCTTTTTATTAAGAAATTTACTGTCCAGTTCATCCAAATGTATTTTGTTGGTGTGACAGCACATCCCAATGAAGAGCTGTTGTGTCTAATTTCACAGACTACTAGCCTAATCCTTACCTTACAGTCACCCTGTTTCTCTGAATATTGCTGTGAGTCTGCTGATGCGCTTAATTAATCTGACCAACTATAAACATGGAAAAAATTACAGATAAAATTCATACTTCATAATGGCTGATGCAGCTGTTTTTAGCTGTATGAGTACTTTTGTGTTTTTTGCTCTTTTTTATGTGATGAATAAGGCATGCAGTTTGTAGCTTTGCTAATTAGCAGGGTATACTGTAAGTGTCCATTGCTTGTTAGCTACTTTGGCTCCAGTGCAAACTAAAGAAACAAAACTTTAGACAGCAAACACATCCTGATGACTGGCAAAAAAGAAAAACACTGATTTTTATTCTTGCTAAATAATTTCCTTTGTACAAATATTCTCAAGCACAATTTCCAAACAGAATGCCAGCAGTTGCTTGCTTGTACATTTGAAATTTACTGTTTCAGATTTATTTAAATTTTCCCTCTAATGAATATCATACATTAAATTGCACTTTTAGCTGACACATCTTGTCTAGTCTCTGTAGAGCTGTTTTGCCAATAGAATAAGACTCTTTATAGTGTAAAAATATTAACAGATTGGCATAATGCCTCACAGCAAATCTCCAAAATGTAGTAGGTCTTTCAATTAACAAAGTCATACTAGAAATACCGACTAAGCTGATTTAACCTGACATCATTTTTTTAGCTGTACTATATCCCATAAATATATGTCAAAATATTTGCAAACATACTTAATGCTGTAATTTTAAAAGGAATGTTTTTTCCCTTTGGTCTCTAATTACTGGTCTGACTAACACACATCGGTGTGTGCCAAAACAGACAGCCTTAAACACACTCCTCCTCACCCAACCAAAGCCCATCACATTCTCTTGTTCGAGGCTGTCAGGGTGGACGGCCTTGATGGACGATGCGTCTCTCTACTTTGGCAGATAAATATACAAATTCCTACAAGCTCCTATAGCGCTCTTCTCCAGAGCTGTCAATAGATGGCAGATTTACGCCACTCCCTCGTCGTCAACGCTGCTTGCATTGTCTCTTTAGCGTGACATGTAAAAACAGCAGGGCCAATTAAAGATTAAACACTACAGTGACATTACAAAAAGAGGTCGTCCTCCAGACGCAGAGCCGACGAGTCAGCAGAGAAAACAGCACCAGGCTCCAGTGTGGCTATCAGGCACTGCAATGAGAATTAACACAGTGTGTGTACGGTATTTCTGTGTGTCTACAGCACATCAATAATGAGCACATCCATGGGGAGAAAAAGGAGTTTGTGTGTCGCTGGGAGGAGTGCTCCAGGGAGCAGAAGCCCTTCAAGGCTCAGTACATGCTGGTGGTTCACATGCGCAGACACACAGGAGAGAAGCCACACAAGTGCACCGTAAGTGAAGCTTATGACCACACACACACACACACACACACACACACACACACACACACAGTAAATTACATCAGATCTTGATTAGGGCTATACAACTAAGTCAGAGCATTTCCAAAATGACTGCTTTAAGTCTTTATTTACACCTTTTTCAACAGCCTCAGCTTCTTTCTGTTTGATATTTTTATTTAAATAACATCAAAACAAAACCAAATTTATATGCTGCTAATAATGGGTATGCATTTGTGTGTTACAGTTTGAGGGCTGCTCAAAAGCGTATTCACGCTTAGAGAACCTGAAAACACACCTCCGCTCACACACTGGAGAGAAACCATACGTGTGTGAGCATGAAGGCTGCAACAAAGCCTTCTCCAACGCCTCGGACCGGGCCAAACATCAGAACCGCACGCATTCCAACGAGGTAAACTTGCATGAACACAATTACCTTCACCTTTATTTTTAAACTTGAAGATAAATAGATTTTAGAAACAAGTCAAACAAAATTACTTAAGTTTCAAATATTAATGGTCTCTCATTGTAAGTTTTACTATAGTTTGTGCACTAAACCTTCTGTATTACTTCATGTCTAAATGCTTGTGGATGTCTCGTAACAAATTGCTGAATATCAAATCCTTACAGCAATACTCCAGAATCAATTTTCTATAACTTATACTTCAGACACAGTTACTCCAACAGAAGCAGGATAAACTCTGTAATGACTTCAGAAGTAGGTGGCTTAAAACTTCAGTCCATGTAGTCCGTAATGGTAGTGTAACTCATAGCTGCTAGATTAGCATTGCACATGTGAATCATCACACTGTTGCCTCTTAGCTAATAAGCTACATTTGGGGATGGGGGGAAAAAAAGTGTCCAAATTTAATTTACTGTCCAAACCATCACTTTAAGCAGTTCACTGGGGAACAGCAGGCTACATTAAACCCTGCTGGTACAATGTCTCATTCTGCTGGACTCCTACTCTAGCAGTTGCTTATGATTGTGCCTTGGCTAATCCACTTTCTCTGTGGCAGTAACGAACTGCTAACTACCTAAATTCTATGTAAATTTGCCATTTTCAGCATACGGTTTCAAATTTAGGCCAGAATTAGATTTGTCCGCATACTCCCTCATCATGCTTAGTGATTGCTCCTCGACGCCCAACCTTGTCCCATTAACAAGCTCTGCATGCAACTGTGTGTGTGTGTGTGTATATGTGTAAATAATGAGGTGTGGAACTAATGAGCGCTGCAGCCCACAATGCATTAGTGAGAATCAAGTACATCCCCTACGGGGAGAAAGACCACCTGCAGATTGCAAATATAAAATGAAACCTTGCGCCATTTCAACCCTCTGCCTATCCATCACAGCCCGAGAGAGTGGGGGAGATAGAGATCCTCTCATGCTAACTTTATTAGCAAACAGCCATGAATCACCAACACTTAGCGCTAGCACAATCAGCATGTCAGTGCCTCACACAGTAATCTGTTCCTCTAATTGAGCATTCACATAAAGCTCCATTTGAAGCTAATCTAACCAAACAGGGGCAGATAAAGCTTTAATTCAGAGTCGTACATTTGACTGTTAGCGGATGGCATACAACCGAGTGCTATTTGTCTTCGCAGAAACCCTACGTGTGTAAGATCCCCGGCTGCACCAAGCGCTACACAGACCCCAGCTCGCTCCGCAAACACGTCAAAACCGTGCACGGGCCCGAGGCGCATGTCACCAAGAAGCAGCGGGGTGACCTGCCACCCCGGCCTCAACCACCCCCCAGAGAGAATGGAGAAAACGAGATGGGGACCAAGCACCCAGGCAGGGGAACACAAGACAAGTATGAGGCCAACAGCACCACTAGAGGCGTGGAGGACTATCTGCAGGTGAAGTCAATAAAGACAGAAAACTCTGTGGTAAGTTTCTTTAGATCGCATCTGTGAATTTATAGCTTTGTTTAGGTATCACTGTCATGCAGATTCTAGATATTAATTTTGTTCAATCACATCTATCTTTTTATCAATCCATCCATCTCCCCTACCATTCTACACATACATATCTTCCCACCCATCAACTTATCTACGTAAATCTATCCATCTCTCTGTCTACATACATACCTATCTACCATCCCTCCCATCCATCTGCCTGCCCATCTACACACATACATATCTATCAGCCATCTTTCTGCATACATTCATACCCATCTACATTCCCATCTATTAAAATACCCACTAGTGTATCATCCATCCATTTATCCCCTCTGCCTGCCTGCTAACCTATCTACCTTCCTGTCAATCTACTTAAATATGGTCCTAGAAATGTCTTCCTGAATACCTACTTATGTGCCTGTATGTTGACCTATCTATCTACTAACAAACTATAGTTAGTAGTTCCCAAATCTGCTATATTTTAGTGCATGGTATTGTGTTGGAGCAGTAAAACAGTGCTTTAATATCAGGCTTTAAAACCACTGCATAGCAGCATCTGCAGTTAAATAATGCTCCCTTTGATGTGCTTAAGTCCACAGCAAACCAGCATGTAATTTTAATAACAGGTATTTTAGGCTCAGTGCAATGTATTAGTGTGTGTCAGTAGTTTGGTGGATTAGTAGCAATATTTTATTTATTCCTGATTAATTATGCATTACAGAGGTTGTCCTGTCCTTCAGATGTTGCTCTAATTGAAACAAACTAACAAAAGCAAGTAGCCTGTTTCTCTCTAACCCCCATTCTCGCTAACTGAAGCATGCACTCTCTCTCCCTTCTCTCCGCTTTCTCACTTTCCCTGGACAGACGTTACTGAGGTGAGCACTACATCCTAATACCACTCCATTCTTTTACTCTGCTTGATGTCCGAACATCTTTCATTTAACATTCACATAAACCCAGAGTCCAGAATATGCCAACCATCTTGTTTAAAAAAAATACATTAAACAAATGAGGCCTTTGTAATCGAAATCACTGTAAAAGTAGGTAATATATTTGCTACATTTTAGTCGTATAAACACTCTAATGGAAAGACTCTAATGGAATTTAATTATTTTATTACTTATTTACCTTTTCACATTATTTTAAAACCTTATTCATTTACTACATTCAACAGAATGATTACAGTATATTGAAAGTATCCAAACTATTTGGATTCATATTCCTTTGTAGCTTGAGATTCTTTGAAACACAGACTGTCTTTGATTTCCCACGAGCCCACGCCCACCCTGCAACCCCCCATCCCCCCCCACACACACCCATCACAGAGATGTAACCCATCCGCCACTGTAGGATAAAAGCCATTACACAATTAATATTCTATGACTGGGACTGTTTTGTGTGAGGAACAAATAGTGCCAGTGATCACGCTGTGATCAAGAACGGCTTGGTGGTTCACATCGGGACGGAATACATTTGCATCATTTGGGCTGCGCAGCGAGATAACACAGATGTGGAGAGGCTGTGTACCTTATTTATGTTGGGAGGATTTCCCCTCTGTGAATTCAGGCCAGCCTGCACGCATAATGCACAAAGACGCTGCCACAGGAAATAACACTTTGTCAGTCATTTAACCTTTGCTTTCTTAGTCGATCACAAGCGGGGAATATTTTCACGTATGTAAAGAGACAAAGGGAGTGTGTGGTTGTTTGACAGTCATTTACAGGGCATTCAAAGCTACGTAATTTTAGCTGCTGTTGAACAGCAACTATAATAAATTAACATTGGGGTATCTAACAAAGAATGAAATGTAGCTGATTTGAAAACTTGCTTGAAAAGCTTACATTCCTTCACCATACTTTCTTAGATGTATCAGTCCAGCCCTGGTGGTCAGTCATCATGTAGCAGCCAGCCGTCACCGCTTGGCAGTGCCTCCCACCATGACGGTGGAGTAGAGTTGGCAGGCCCCGGCGGGGGCAGCCTGGGCGACCTGAGTGTACTGGACGACATGCCGCCCGTGGATTCCACCATCTCCACGGGCACCCTCGGCCTTCACCTGCGCAGGAGCGCCAGCACGGCCCGCAGGCTCAGCCACCTGAAGGAGGAGAAGCTGAAGACAGTGAGGAACTCATGCTCTTGGGCAAACACTGCTCCACACGCCCCCGACATCAAGTTGCCACCCATTCCTGCCAGTGGTAAGCTTGCTGCAAGATATCCTTTCCATGTGATGCACATTAATAAAAGTGTTGGTTAGTACTACTGATTTTGAGTTAAGTTTGCACACAACACCTTAAACTGATTTCTGCTATCTTCGTAGGTTCCTTACTGGATCCGCCTCTACCAATTACTGGTCTGCGCCTGAGTGAGCTTTGCCCGGGTGAGACAACGGTCTTGAGCCAGCTGGTGGAGCGTCGGGACAGCCTGGCCAGCACAGTGAGCTCAGCCTACACGCCGAGCCGCCGCTCCTCCGGAATCTCACAATGCTACTCAAGCCGACGTTCCAGCCAGGCCTCACAGCGTCTCAACAACGTGAGCTCTGCTGACTCCTATGACCCAATCTCCACAGATCTGTCACGGCGCTCCAGCGAGGCCAGCCAATGTGGAGGCTTGCCTGGTCTGCTCAGCCTCACACCTGCCCAGCACTACCGGCTCAAGGTCAAGTATGCTGCAGCCACAGGGGGAGCCCCACCAACACCCCTTCCCAATATGGACCGCATGAGCCTGAAAACACGGATGGCCTTGTTTGGGGATGCTCATGAGACTCCAATGTACCAACATGGTTTACATGCTCAGGTGCCCAGGAGGTGCAGCGATACAGGGTACACTGCCACCAGTAGCCTGATGCCCCACGAGGTTCCAGGCAGTATTACACGTCGGGCAAGTGACCCAGTCAGACGCGTGGGCACGGAGCATCAGCAGCTCCTCCAGCAAGGCCGTTTTAACAGCATGAGCAACATGAACAGTCATGCTCCCCAACACTTACCTGCTTCCAGTCGCCACCTGGCACTACAGAACTACACCCGATCTGATGGAAACCTACATTGTACCCTTCAATACCCACCACGTCCTCCTAGCATCTCAGAAAATGTTGCAATGGAGACAATGGCAAGTGACATAGAAGGGGAGAATTCAGAGATTGATGAGGACATGGTATTGCCAGACGACGTGGTTCAGTACCTTGCATCTAACGGAGAGTCTACTCAACACACTGGACCTGGACACAGACACCAGCAGGCACAGGGAGTCCCTGGCGGTGGTGCTCCTTCCCAACAACCATGTTACCACCAGAGACGAATGGGCATGGTGGACAGCAACGTAAACAGCTCGACTCGGCAGCCCTCAGCTTCCTGCCAGCTAAGTCCCACACAACAGCGCTCCTTCCCTTCTTCTCCCAGTACCAGCAAGAACCACATGCCCGTGCAGTGGAACGAGGTCAGCTCAGGGACAGTGGAGTCATCTCCCTGCCAAGCCAAGCAGCAGCACACACAAGGATGGGGGAATCTCACTGCACTCCAGCAAAAACAGAACTTTAGCCCCTTCCAGAACCACAGATCCAACCAGCAAGTTGGACCCATGAGTCAGAACCTCGCACATGCAGCTCAGCAGAGTTCTATGCAGAGAAACGAGTTTATGTCCCAAAGGATGAACTGCGGCCAAACTTTGAGGCAGCAGACCAGCAAAAGTCATCACAATGAGCATGTACCCGTACAGCATGGCTGCCATCAAGGCCTTGCCACCAGAAGTGACTTGAATAGAAGTGTTGCTCAGCATCCCTCTTGTGGTAGCATGACAGGAGGCAGTGTAGGTTTGATGGCCCCATTGGGGAAACCCACGCAGCCCCTGCATGTGCAGAATAACAGAGTAAGAACTAGGCCAGTGGTCACGCAAAACCATGTCACTTTTGAAAGCAATCAGGGAGATTATTCCCATATGAGCGGGAATCCGCAGAGCTACAGCGCTTCGTCCCAGAACCCCATCCTGAACGGAAATCAAGGCTTGCTGCAGCCCAGGCCTCCCACGGAACCCAAGCCCTACAGCAGACAGCATTCAGGGCCAAGCACAACGACAGCACTGCAAAGCGGCTACCCACAAACCAACTTCAGCCCAGTGTACAACAGCTCTGAGGCCAGCCCCAAAAAGCCTGTTGACTTGAGCATTAATGACGCCACCGGAAGCAGCACTCTGTTCTACACAGGACAGATCAGAATGTTTGAGTCCAGCAGTCTGGGCTTGCCCAGCACAGCAGAAGCAGCACACCCCAGGACAGATACCCTAACCTTGGCTGCTGTTGGCTCTCCGGGAACCAATCAGGTCTCAAGCACAGTAGATACCTCCGGTGGGGTGGAGCAGCCACAAATCGACTTTGATACCATGCTGGATGATGGAGACCACTCCAGCCTCATGTCAGGAACATTAAGTCCCAGCATCCTCCGGAGCCTGTCCCAGAACTCTTCCCGCCTTACCACGCCCCGTAACTCAGTGACATTACCCCCGGTGCCCGCGGGAATCGGCAACATGGCCATTGGAGACATGAACTCTATGCTGAATGCATTGGCAGAAGAAAGCAAGTTCTTTAACATGTTGTCCTAGGACATTCAAGAAGAAGTAAAAGTACATTGAAGTGCGTCTATTTTATGAATAACATAGAGTTCGAGATGTGATCCAAACAAAATGATCCGTAAATCCGACAGCATAAAGTGATTTTGTGCAATTTCTCAACTGTATTACCATGTATAGCGTTAGTCGAGACATTTTGGTAGGTTTTTCTTGTAAAAAAAAAAAAAGCCATATTTTGCCTTAGATCAGTATATATACTGTATATATATAAATATATGTAAATGTATACTTACAGAGAATTTGAAAAGTTTCAGTCCAGTATTTTTGTACACTCTTTTACAGTAGTGAAATGAAAGCAGCATCAAGTGCCTTGCTATGCAGATGCATATGCAGGAAGCAAAAAAGAGAGAGAAAAAAAAAAGAAAAAGAAAACATTTTGTTTTTGTGTTTACCATGTAACTTGCAAATGTCTGATTTACCTTCCTTGGGGGGAGGAACAGTATTTTCAGACAGAGAATACTTCAGAAAAGTATAACGCTGACAGAATAAAATGTAGGATGGAACACAGAGCTTTTCGCCTGTGACGTAGTCTCTAGTATCTTCACATCCTTCATAACTGTAAAGGACTCGTCTCTATGGTACGAGGCTGCTTCAGTGTCATGCTAACTTAAAGAGAAGACATTTAGAAGAGCCTCTTACGCTGTGTGGACATTATATTTAAGCCAGTCTTGTTGGCTTGGACTTGAACTCTAAACCACTAACATTGAACTGTTGCTTTTATGTTTGTTTGTTTTGTTTTTTTTTGTATGTGACTAGCCACCTTCACAGGGCTGGATATGTAGATATCTTTTGTACATTTTTATGAAATACAGTATTGTTGTTTTTCTACTCCAGTTGTGTGTGTAATCCTTTGAAATCCAAGCTTTCGCAAGGCCACATTGTAACACATATAACCGCTTCGCTTATCGATATTTCAGTGAAGCCTGAGCCGAGGTGGACCATTCGCCAGAGATTTGTGCGCTAGCCTCACCCCCTCTTTAATGTTGGAAGCATATAAGTGTTGATTGCTTTAATAATGGAGGAGCAAACTTTTTTCCCTTTGAAGCCACTTTTCATCCTCTGCCAACAATGCATTTTTTTTCTCCTCCGCCTAGTGTGTCAGGCGGGCACTTGGGTATCTTTCCCACTGAATCATATGGAGCACCCCCACCTCACAATTATTCCACTAGATTTTGGCTGCTTTTAGCAATGCATGCAATCCCTGCACTTTTCCACATATACATGAAAAAGTATAGTTCTATAGCCAGGAAAGAAGGCGGGAGACAACACAGCACACGCATACTGAGCAGCTTGCTGAAGTTAGCTGCCATGTTTCCCAAAATGAGCAGTGGCAGATGAGCCCAGGGGAGCGGGCTGCTGAAAGCACATTAAAAACACACTTGAAGGAGGAAGAGGTCCGGGGACGAGGCCTTCGGAGTAAGCCGCAGGAACAAATGGTTTTATTCTGACAGCAAATTCAGCCGAGGCCTCGTTTGATCTGCGGTTTCTGATCGCTGGAATTTCTTATTCTCTCTGAGAAACGGAAGAGGGGGAAAATAGCCTGAGGACAAATAAAAAAAGACAGGGGGGGGGGGGGATCTTAACAAGAACTTGTCTAAGAGATAAGGCTGGAAGGGAAGTTGATTAGTTGATTAGGCACTGTGGAGGAGTTACCATGCTGACCTTTGGCAGGTGTCTCATTTGTCTAATAATTAGACACATGCATGCAGTCAGGGATGATCGTGTTCAGCTGCCATTATATTTTGTGTATTGGGCATTATACACAGGGCCCTGTGATCTCCAAGATGCAAAAAACACAGACCAAATCATGTAATAAAAGCATAATTTAGATTAGAAACAAAATACAGTCTATTAGACAATCTAAAAAAAGCAGTGAATTTAACCTTCATGAGAGCAGAGTAATGTACAGACATTACACACACACATCTCACCAAACAGCAGAACTAAATCTAACCGGCACAGTAACATCATACACACATCGTATCTAACAGCAGAATTTACCATATCTATACCACATCTAGCCATCTATCTGTTACCAAACATCAGCCATTAAATCAGCTCAGAAATCTGTTAGCATCACCAGTTAGCCATTAGCATCTCCATTCAGCTGTTATCGCCAATTTACCATTTTAAGCAAATAGTATTAAAATGTCCTAAAACAATAAAGAATCTTCAATATATATATATTTTACTTTTGGCCAGTTTTGATCATAATATGGTGAAATATAAGCATTTTAAGCAGGGCTGGGCAGCATTATTAAAAACCTAAAAATCCTAAATGTAAAGAAAAACACAATAAAACCGAAAACAGACAAACAATTTAGCTGAATTATCAAATAAATATAATGGATATCATAGAGCCCTAACAGTAGAATTTCAGACTGAGTAGGGCACAAAATATTTCAAATAATGTATCGTTTTTGTTTTTTTTGGCACAATGCTTCCTGCAACATCTAATACATTCATTCTAAAATAAGGTAAGTTTGTTGGATGTAATAGTTTTCTGTATTCTAATATTTTTAATTCTAGTATTTTAAAAAATAAACTATAATTAAACTACAATTAAAAGTACTCTTCCACATGCTCTGTGCAATTACACATTCTCACCAGTGAGGTCTCTAAATTTTTTATTGTACAGACTGTCGCTTTACTGCTCATATTGTTTTTAATGTATAAAATCAGTCAATTTTTTTGAGAAAACAACTAATTCCTTTTTTGCTTGAAATAAAATAATTCAAAAGAGCTTCACTTTACATGCAATTTTCTTGTTAACCTAAAGTAAAAAAAATGGATTTTCATTCTTTTAAAAGGTCAATGTATAATAATATAGATAACATATATTCCCAAATTTACCATAATAAACATTGCATATAAAACACATGCGAGTTTACTGATGATAAATAATTAAATGCAGTGAAATTGAGTTTAACATCAAAACCAATACAACTCTGACTTGTCAAACTCCTCATATTAAAAACAATAAAGCAAGAAAATGCATGAATATTACAAACTCTGTCCAGAGGAAAATCCTGCCTCACATCTGAAGAGTCTGTGCAGGCTCTAATCCCACCATGACTTTGACCAGGAAGAAGCGTTAAAAATGAAACTCTGACCTATACCCTCATTAATAAAACAGCAGCATTGTAAGAAATTTCACCCCACACCATGACACTAGGAATTCTGGGTGTGAAATGCATGACAACAAACTTTTGATTTTGTTCCTAATCACAGCGCCTCCACACACAGATTTGTTGGTCACATTCACCACCACAAGTGCAGAACAAAATCACTGACAGTCCATGGCAGTCTAGGACAACTACCCACCAAGCAACTTCAAAATTAGGGACACTTTAAACTAGTGTACGCCAAGACCAATAGAGGCGAAACTCAGTAATATTGACACTATCGACACGAACACCAACACTCTTTAAACCCAGAACAGACTTGAGTGCTACAGCAGCACTCTAAACTGGTTATCAACAGTAGAGCTGTGGAACCAATAGTTTCACTGGATTCAGCTCAACAGCTAATTATCCAGCCTGCTTTCCCCTGAAGTCATAATTATGTTCAAAATTAATTTATATTTGACCTTTTACTAACTCTTACTTCTCCCTGGGAATTACACAGGCTGTATTAGGCACTCAGACTTTAGAACTGATTCACACTATATGGACAAAAGGTTTGAAACATCTGCTTATTGGTTGTTCCTTCAAAATTAAAGGGCATTGACAGAGTTTATCCTGTTTTGTTGGAGTAATTGTCTTCACTGTCCAAGAAAGGCTTACTAGATTTCAAAGAATTGTTGTGTAATATTACACTTATGTACACTTTATAATACTCAATGATGCTTTACAACCACTCTGGCACAGTCCTTCACACTCAATCAACACGTTCAATCATCACACACCAACAAGAAGCAGCAGTCAATAGCATACCGTGTACATTTTACTGGAAACGACTCTTTACCTGGAGGACTCTGCAATGGAAATTATGGCAGGAAAGGCCATATCTACCATACAGACATGCATATCATGGCAATTTAGAGTGATCAGTTCACTGTATGTTTATGGTTTGGGCAGTAGGAGGAACCCTAGAGAACAAACTCACACAGACACGAGGAGAAGACAGAAACTCCATAGTTTAATATAATTTTTTCTCAATGTACTTTGGCCCCTTTCATCCTAACAAGCATAAAAAATAAATAGTAATTTGACTCAGTTAAATTTCCTATTATTAAATGGTGTAACAGCAAGTACTGAGGCTGCTGCATTTAAGGTGGAATGGACAATAATTCAACAAGAAGCTTACAGATAGCTGACTTTAGCTCCCTATCACCAAGGAATAAGGAGTGAACACTACAAAACAATTTCTAACACCCAAGCCACCCAATTTAATTGCATTCAGCAACAGAAATAAAAGTGAATTCAGGATGTTAGATGATCACCACCCCACATAATCTTCAACTCACCAACTCTTCTTTTTCAAAGGTTTCCAATGGAGCACCATCATTCCAGAGAACACAGTTGTACACAATGTAAATCTATCAGAGAGTGACGTGGTCTGGAAGTTGTCAAAAGAATAGGAGCACTTTACATTAGTAGCAATGGATAGTAGTAGTAAGAAATAGGTCATAGTAAGTAAGTGTAAATTAAATGTTTACTCTCACTCAATGTTCCTAAAGGCTGCTAAAGTAGCTAAACAAGATGTGCCTCATTCTAAGTAAATTTATATCTTACTCATATTCAGCAAACAAGTTAGCCTTAGAGATTTCCCTTCCACCTTAAATTCTTTTAAAATGTGGCCGCTCCACCAGCAGTTCCAAATCAAGCTGTAGTTTTAGTCAAGATAAAGTTCTATTCTTTCTCTCTCAACACATTTAGTAAGTTTTCCTTTCCACCATAAATGCGGCAGTAGTTAAATTCAGAGCAAAAGTAAATCAACTTTTTTTTTTTTATCAAACATGTTAAATAATAAATGTAAAGCATTTATTCAAGGTCTTTTAAAACTCCAATGTTGCATGGAAGTGTTTGAGTCACAGCCAAGTGTATATTTTATGGAAGTAAAACAGTGTCACCAGACTTTGAAATTTAAAAGCACTTGAATTTTTAGCACTGAATTATTTTACATTGAATTATTGCATGTGATTTTTTTTTGCCTCTGAATTAAACACTTTAATTTTTCAGTATATCATTTTCACTTATTTTATTTTAATGTAAAAAAAAATTCAAAAGTAAAAATTCAAGTTTAAAAAATTCAATTAAAATAAATTCAGGTTGCTCAAATTCGACCTGTCAAATTCGACTGCTAAAATACAACGCTCAAAATTCGCTGTAAACATCCGGGACACACAGGATGAGCAATCGATTCAGTCTTCAATCGAGCCAACAACCAGCCAATCACATCACGCTCCGAAGATCACGTAACAGGTAGCGCCTCACGGCTCAGAGCCGCTCAACGCGAGTCACAGCCCCCTCCGCTGCTCCTCTCGAGTAGGTGAGTGTAAAACAGCTGAAAACAGGGCATTTACCTCACCACTGTGGCCATGTAATATCACTTAAACTGTGTAGAAATCATCACTTTAACCACGGTTTGCTCTGTGGTTTGTAAACATATTACATTAAGATAGATATCCAGATATACCTTGTAAAACTAACTAAATAAATAAATAAATCTCCTCTGTTCATTTCAGAAAGAGCTTCAAACACGAACACTAGATCAATTATTTATAAATACAGCCAGACTGTGTGGAAGATAATTACTACTGTAGAATCTGAGATAGTAACTTAGTTTGCTAAATTATAGCTACCTATCTTGCTAGTTAGCTGTGGGACTGTGCGATTATAGACAAGATACTACCTAGTTAGCTGTTTGTTTAGCAATACCTTATTGACACTTTGCTGCAAAGTATGTTGCTTAGTGTAATGGCCACTGTCTAAATAAATATATTGAGCTATATTACACTTACTGTACCCCTCTCAGGCTGGTCTGCAAAGAATTCAGAAGCATCTCTGAAGAAACTTTATATGGGACAGAAGTGTCCATTAAAGTGCTCTCCTCAGAAAGAGGGAGGGGGGGGGGGGTGGTTCAGTCCTGCAGACCTCAGAGAGAGAGAGAGAAAGAGAGAGAGATGCAGACAGATAGAGACGGATGGAAGAGGCGATAGAGAGAGGGACTTGTGGGAGTTGGTAATGGTGTGTGTTGAGAGCGGTGGGCTCGGGGGAGCGCTGGGCTAACGATGCTGTAATGTAGTGCTGCTGTCCGCGTGAACAGCACAGTGACTGATTGGGTGAGCAATGAGAGCAGGCCATGGAGCCACACACACATGCTGCCCAATCAATCAATTAAGCACGCGGGCAGCCCCCCGGCACACAGCCAGGCTGAGGCGGCTAATTAACGCACACTGGGGTTAGGCCAGCTTCCCCCTTTTACACCCACATACACACACTCACACGCGTTAGACCAGCTTAACACACTGATATAGAACTTTTGACTAACACAGGCATCAACCGAATATAAATGCATCAAATTCTGAGTTTCTTCTTTTTTTTCTCCATTAGCTTCTTATATATGATTTTCTGACAATTGAAGAGCAACACACACTTTTACCACTAGTTTGTTTAATTGAAATGAGTATTTTTCACTGTTAACTTTAGGATAAAGTTCAAATTTAATTCTGATTATGTAGAAAGAATGCAGCACCTAATGCAATGTTTACCACACTACGTTTTCAATACAACGTTGTCATAAGCGATTCGGTTCTTTAGTGTTCAATGCTTTTATTACTGTTTATAGCCCAGTTACTAGCTTCAAAGGAGTCAAATTAGTATAGTATTTGTTTGACTTGGTTAAGAGACACACACGCGCAAGCCAGCAGCACGAGAACAGCAGTGCGCGTAGAATGACAACAGCTAAAATAAAAGATGTTTTCTCTCATCTGCGAATTTTGGACAAAATGGGCTCGAGAAGTGAAGAGTAGGGATATTTAACTTATTTTGCTATTAAGGACGGAAACCCAATGAACACCACAAACCCAGTTTATAAACTGTGTTACAAATCTCTTCAGTGCAAAGGAGCAAACATGAGCACGAGCTCAGTGCTTGGTGATCTCTACAGAGAGCTGAGAAGTGGAGAGGTTAGTGAAGTTAGTTAAGGTACATTCTGTAGCTTTATTAAGATTTACTAGCTACTGCTAATCCAACTGTTCAAGCGTCAAGGATAAGCTAGACTATAGTCTTGCTGCATGAACTCAAGATGTTCACATTTTTACGTTTCCATTGCAGATTGGAAGTCAGGCACATAACATTATTAATGTTCTTCTCACTATTTATTTTCCTTATTCCTTCTGCCAACCCTACCGTTCATATGACCAGGCTACCATTACATCTGTTCTACACACACACACAGAATATATGATAAATCCTCCAAAGAAGCAGAAAGACTAAACAGAGCTCTAGCTTAATACATCTGCACGGACCAAGTGTCTGTATATACAGTTCCCAGTTTAGAAATCAGATACAGCAGACAAAAGGAATGACATGCCTGACAGAAATGACTTCATGTTCAGACAACTTTAAATGTGTTTTTTTTTTCTTCTTCCAAGTATTGTTTTGGTATCAAGAATCGTGATACTACACTTGGTATAGGTAAGTAAAAATTCTGGTATTGTGACAACCCTATACCACACCTATACTGCTGGCCAGTATATTGTATCAGATCGCTCTGAACATTTCACACCAACATCAGACAGAAAAACAAAGAATTTCGTACAGAGTGACTGTTAATAACAGACAATAACCACAAGATTAACAACTCAGCTACTCAGTGTAATACAGACAGTCTGTTGCAGCCAATGCGGTCAATTAATTCCAAAGTGCAACTCTGCCTTTTTACAATACAGCAGAATAATTGTGCAAAAACTGATTTAAGGGTGAAATAAATAAAGCATGTTAAGCATGGTGGTGGTAGCATCCCTCTGTAATAAGATTAAATTGTAAGAATAACACTACATTCTCCTACATCTGTAACAGGATTACTGCAATTTGTTTCCGATCAGAGTGTAAGTGCTGTTATATATGTCACAGTTGGGACAATTTATTTTTTCTTTTTAAAATGTAAAAACTTCAGCTGTGAACATTATATAATAAAAGGCCTTACAGGAATACTCCAAAACTTTTTTAAAAGTTACTAGTGTCCTGTAAAGTTTTTAGTTCAGAGGTACGAGGCTTTGTCCCAAAAGAGACAGCACAGTGTTACAGTTTTTGTCCACCAACATAAATAGGTAAGAGGCATAAATGTCCCACTATTTCAAGACATTTATTAAAAGCTAGTCCCTATATAGGAATTAATGTAAATTATGTAACATATATCAAATTAAATGTATGAAACAAATGAAAGTGTGCTTTGAGACACATTATAGCAATTCAATAAATTAGTTTTTTATGTTAAGTGTATGCAGCAGTGATTATGTATCGTCAGTGAAAGTGATGAAATGAGCTGCGCTGTAAAGTCAGGCTCTGCTGTCCTCTTTCTGCATCTCTGTCCCACTTCTAAAACCCTGCATTATCCCTGTGCTGTCCACATGACCATTATTACTTATGTCACCCCGTAACAAGGCCCAAGTCTCTGTCCTGAAATCTCCCCCCAGCCCCAGTTTTTCACCAGCAATGCCAGCACTGATGGATTATACACTGAAAATCATGATAGGTCATTCATTTTAATGAAAATAATATCATGTGAATTTCTCTTTAAGTTGACCCGATTCCTGCCACCAAAAGACGAAATAAAAATTTTAAAACAATTTTAACCTTTAAATCCTAATAAAAGTTAACTATTTAATACATTTAATTTTTTTGTTGTTTGATTTGAAATAATAGCCGTTATTCTTAAATCTGTGCATGATTTGAATCAGTGTGATAAATCAAATTTGGAAAAACAACACTAATTATGGTACAATTAATGAGGCTTAATGTATATTTTATGCACATTTTATACACAAATCATTAATTAAATAACTAATTAACTTATACATTATTGTCTTTACCCAATTCATACTTTAAACTTGAATTAAAATTAAATTTATGTAATTGTGCTTCCTCAGTTATCAAATCAATTGCAAATAATAATTTTCTATTTTCCTGTAGAATATATAATTTATGTAATTAAATAAGCAGTTAAATGCAAGCAGTTATAAAATACATGTAACCTCCACTTAGGCAGGAAACAACTTAATTTATTTTTGTATAAAAGTTTTCCTTTTAATCTATAGTGATTTTAATGTAGTGACTGTAGTTATTATAGTCTGAGGAGTAACTGTGGAGTGACTCTAATGCAGTATGAATCTGCGATTTTTGCAGGTTTTATAGCCTGGAAGAAAGTGCAATCTCCAGTAGTCCAGTACGAAAACTAGTGCATGTACCCTTTTTAGTATGAGAAATATATATATATATAAATGCAGAATTATTAGTCCAGCTATGACAACGGTGTAGTGTTTTTAATCCAGTATGAACTTGCATTTTGTGGTCTAAGCATAAATTGTTTTGGTTACTGACAGAAATAACTTGTAGTACCAATTAATATGTTGTGCATGTAGTTATCATAACATTATTGTATTGTGATTTTACTTCAGTATAGATCAACAGTGCATGTAGCTCTAATAATTTGAGAAATAAAGGTTGAGTGGGTGTAATCCATTATGAATTTACAAATCGTGTAGTTATAATAATCTAAGAAATAACTGAAGTGAAACTAATCCAGTATGAATCTACAAATTCTTTAGTTATAATAATCTAAGAAATAAATGCGGAGTAATTCTAATCCAGTATGAATCTACAGTGAGTTTAGTTATCATAGCCTTAGAAATTACTGTAGATGTATTCTAGTCAATTATGAATCTGCAGTGTTTTATACTTAGGCAGAAATAATTTTATGATTTTAATCCAGTATGAATCTACACTGCATGTCTGAATCATAGCCTGAGAAGTGGATGTGTTTTTTTCATACGTGATTTTATTCAAGTATGAATATGTGCTGTGTATATTATTTTCAGAAATAGTTGTGAGTGAATTTAATTCAGTATGAATTTGTGGTGTCTTTATTTTTGTAGTTTGACAAATAGTCTAGAGTGTGTTTAGTTATCACAGTCATTCTAATCCAGTATGTGTTTATGGGTTCCATACTTGTTATTAAGTAAACACCTCTATTGCAATCTTACCATTCATTCAGAGAAAGAGCGCAAATAATAAATACTCCAGGCTGGAGTAATGTGGTTCACGCTGGATCCAGATGACTTTGTGGAACTCCTCTTTCCTTTGGGACAGTGCCAGGGTGATCCATTAGCATGGAGGCTTCATTTGAAATCCTCAGGATGAAAGAGAGGAGCCTCTGGGCCTCTGAAGGAAGCCTGAGGGTGTGCACTTCAGCTACTGAAGAAACCAAAGCACCAGTCAAAGCACCAGAGACCCCGCGAGTCCTTCATCAGTCTGAGGCCGAGACGGAGGAGTGAGAGGACCCGGGCTGAGCGGCAGTGTTTAATCACCTCAGAGTGAGACGTGTGCTTTAATCTCAGCTTAGTGATCCGTGTGAGGAGCCCACCTCAGTCAGACCCCCGGCAGTCCCAACACAGGCAGGCACTGCGTGAAGCCGTAACACCCGTTGGCACGGTGGCATGGCTCTGACAGAGCTCCACCAACAAGGTCATTTTAATCTATTAGATTACATTAGATGCATGATCATGATTGCTTGATGTCCTGTCAGTTCCTTTTTTATAGGCTATATATTCTAAAAGTATTGGGACACCAGCTCAATCGTTGTTACCTCTGAAATTAAGGGGTTTGTTTGTTGACGTAACTCTAACTCTACTATATTTTTAGGCTTTTCTAGATTTTGGAACATTGCTGTGAAGATTTAATTGCATTCAGCAACATGAGCAAGCGTAAGTGAAGTCAGGATTTTGGATGATCATTATCCCACCTCATCCAAACTCAAGGCATTTCCACATCTGTGTCAGCTATAGGTGCAAATTAAAGTAGGTGAATACTTCAATCAGAAGGTGTGTCCACAAACATTTGGACACATACTGTACTAATGGTCTCTAATAAAAAAAATAATTGCATGTTTTTGCACATTACCCATCCAAGCAACCCAGTTTTTTTCCAATTTAAATAAACTATACACAACTGCAATCCATATGTAACAGTGACAGTAACAGTGACTACCACACCATGGTTATTAGCCTCACATAAATTAAAGCTGATCCATCCTTCAGTCTCTCCACACCACAGCAACTAAGATATTGTTTAATCTGACATTTGGACGAGCTAAATATAAAGGAATCCTAACAATGTTGTGAATGTTATAATAGTGCCATTACTGCCCTAAACAATGTTATCTGACACAGCTTAACAGCTGCAGTGTGCAAGGGTTATGTTACACACATGTGAACCCATTTCAGGGTGGGGGTGTTGTCCCCCTTAATTGTCCCCTCCAGTTAGGCCTCTGGCACTGAATCTGCTAATGTGGTTAACAAATAATGGAAGGTTATACCCACCAGTTAGCGTAAAGTAAACTGGCTGCCTTTTGAAACATTGTTGAGTTGTTAGATAATCACAAAAAAGACCTAAATAATTCTTATTAATTGGACAATATTTTATTAAATAAAACTGGTTTATGATAGAGAGTTTTTAGCATATGGCAGCATCTTACGAATATCATTTGTAAGCAAGCACCGTGTCCACAGCATATTTTACAAAATAAAGATTGTGTAAAGTTGCCAGGATTTTTAATAACAGCAATAATATATATAATAACCATCCATAATATTTAATACCACCTTCATGTTTTTACAGTCACTGTCCATTTTATCAGCTCATTGTGCTAGTATCAGTGAATCAGACACAGCAGTGCTGCATGAGTTTTTAACCTGTAATATCCACTGTATGTCCACATTTGGGAAGACACCATATCTTTAAGTTGCACTTATTGCTGACACAGATATGACCACATATAATATTTTCAAATATTCTAGATTTCAGAAGTAACAATGAATGAGCAGGTGTCCCAATGCTTTTGACAGGAACTTATGCAAATTATGCTTGTTGAGTTGTACTCAACAAGGTTACTCTGACCTCAACAAACACTTTATGTATATCTGACTTATAAAACTTAAACATATTTAATATGTGTCACTAAAACAACACAAGCAAGTCAGTTATGCATGTTTAAGGTAGCGTCAAGCAGAGAAACCACATAAACAAGTCTAAGACTTATTCATTATATACATGTTTTTTTTCAGTTCCCAGAAGGCCCTAAGGGTTCCCCACCAGTGTACTGTCCCCGTTAAATACACAAATAGATTAAGTAAAGTAAGGGTTTTCCTCCCGCATGCCACACATAGACGAAGCAAACCTGAAACCCTAATCCCTTTTGCAGGCCGGCGAGGACATGTCAACGGCAGCCGCCCCCAGGGGGCCTGCAGAGGACAAGCTCTTACACCCCGTCTCTCAGGCTAACGGCTTTCCTCACATGCTTTACCTTTAAAGAGCTTCACCCGACTCTCAGACGGCTCCTCTGACCATCAGACGGGACTCAATGACAAAAAGCCTCGCTGACTGTGCCCGTCTTAGCCACTCTTCTTCTTCTGCCGAGCCACTTAGCGGCAGTCTTAAACATTGGCCAGAGGCGAAAAAGGGAGCTGAGCGGAATGATACTTAAGCGCCGGATACTCTGGAGGAGGGAGAGAAGCTTGAATATTTCGTGCATGGTGGCACAAAGGGGCGGCAGGAACCCCCAGGGGGCGATTTATAAGGCGTATTAATATCTCATGCTTCTGTCCTACTGACTTCTGCCCCGCCTCATTATAATAAGACCACCGCGCAGCCAATCGTAGCCCAGTTCTGGCACCGTTGCGAACATCGGGGGTCACGAGTCTGGCTCTGGTGAATATTAATATTTCTCACCGCATAATTTCGTACCACCGAAAGGTCACAGAGAGTGAATGGGACCCCGCGGCAGAGTTAGAGTGGGGGTCCGGTGTAACCCACTTCAGAGACAAAAGGGTTACCTCCAGTACTCACAGAGACAGAAAACTGGAGAAGGCACGCTGTGTGATGAAGCGTACCTGCTGAGTTTGTGGATGAGCGTTTTTGTAAGGACAAACCAGGGGCAAGCGAGGGGATAGAGAAAGAAAGCGAGAGGGACAGAAACAAGCTGTAAACCCCTTATACTGTTAACATACACAGCTGTATGTTTGCAGCTCCATCTCATATGGGACAGCTTTAGGAGGAATGCTAACTCTGCTCTTGTGGGGAGCTTTAAATTGACAGAAATAGAGTCCAGCTGCAGACAAACTGCCCCAGCTGTATTCCCCCATCTCCCCTCCCTGCTGTCTCCACCCCCAACCCCACATGGCCTGCTGATGATGGCAGCCCCCTATACACCCCACCCTGCCTGAAGGCCCCCATGCAGGAAGCACACCTCCACCTGAGCGCGTAGCACTAACACCACTGGCTCAGGGTATGTGCTGTTAAGGGATTACCGATTACTACATCCAAAGGGTTCCTAGGTCCAGGAAAAAATTTACAAGTTCAGGCAGCATATTAGGCAGCAAGCAAACAGTCAGTGAAACAGTGTTTTAGAAGCAGAAAAAAATTGGCCAATTGAATACTCTGAGGCACAACTATTTAACATGGTCAGAAAATCTCTGAAACATTAACCAGGTCAGTACCTAACAAAAGTGCTCCAAAGAAAGGGCAACCAGTGAACCAGTGATGGGGCCATGGGTACCCAAGCCTTAGTAATGTGATTCATGGGGGTTTCACCTTAAAACCTACAGGTCCTAAATGACCTGCTACCAACATCTTGGTGCACCACAGGAGACTTTCAGATGAGAGTACATACCTCCATGCCTATGCTTTTTGGCAGCACAAGGGGATCTACATAATAATAAGCAGTTAGTTGTAATGACTGCAGAGTAAGAAATGTAATGATACCTCTCTGGAGCAGCTTGGTATCAAATCAGAATCAGATTCAGAAGCGATTTATTGAACCCGCAACTTTAAAATGAACAACCCAAAGATCTTCCCACTAAGCCATTACTGTTATACTATATGAACATTTGAAATCAAAGATATTAAAAAAAGTTTATCCTCCTTTTGTTGGAGCAACTGTCTACTGTCCAGGGAAAGATTATATTGCATCCAGTGACCGTAGCTTTAGTAAGGTCAGTATGTTGGATGATCAAGACCCCACCTCATTCCCATCTCTACAGTTCATGGTTTTTAGGGTTTTATACCCCTCTAGTCCATGCATGGTAATAACAGGTTCATGTTTATCTGCTCCTGAACGTTCTATTCGATTTGTGGGCCGCTGTGTTTGTGCATTTGGACAGTGTCTGAATGCACTTAATAGAAGGAGTGTCCAAAATAATTTGAGCATATAATGTACGTAGCTTGTGTTTAGTCAAATACCACACAAACCCACACAAGCCTTATTGGAGGTTGGGTCCTTTAAAAGCAGCTTAAACACCAACTGATCCTACCTGTCTGAGCCCCTATGTCACCTGAGCAGGAGCCCACTGATACCTTTCAAAACAGGAGGAGATGTCTGATAAGACTCATCGGGGAGGATGAATGTTTAAAGTGAAAGTGTTTGTGTGCATATCTGCCTGTGTACAAGTGGTGGTGGTTCTGTTTGTTCATACATGTTTGGTATGGACTAAGGATCATGCAGGTGTATTCTTAAAGAATGCCATGAAAATAGGGTCAGAGCTTGTTGCCAACAACTTATTCAGATATCTCCACTGGTAGATACTCACTCAGGATAACAGGGTTAAATTTATGACTCATTTGAGTGTTCTTAAATGAGACGGTGTTCAGTCAGCTTTTAAAAGCATTGAGCAACGTTGCTCTGTCCAGATATCCAGGGAAAGTTCAATCCACCACTTCAGAGAATGTCTTCCATACATCTGGAGGAATGGAGGGTCAAGCAGAGCTATAATATGGGTTTGTAGACCAGTTTAAATACTCTGCAGATGATAAGAGACCAATTTAGCACCCTGGTGGCCTCCTTTAAGAAAAGGGCAAAGAAAAAGTATAGCAGGTTTGCAACATGAATCAAGCACAGTGATTTTTGCTTGGACACCCATGGGATTTTAGTTCCACCAGTAAAGATTCTATATGTAAAGGAAAACCAGCAAGGAGGGAGTTAAGATGACATGGAACCGATTGAGCATTTTTGTGGTCTCCCTTGAAGAAAAGGTTGGGATTCTATGGTTGTTGAGAAATCTTCCAAGGCAAAGTTAGGTCGAGAACAATAACTAGTCATCCAGTAAGGGGCAGTGATGTTTCAGTAGTTAGAACTTAGAACAGGGATGTGGGTTTAATACCCAGTTTTGCTAAGCTGCCACTTTTGGGCCTTTGAACAAAGCTTCTAATGCTCTCTGCCCTTCAGGCGCTGTATTCACTGCTGAGTTCACTGCACAGCTGGTCTCAAGACAGAGGCCAAATTCCATCTGTGTCCAAAACAAATGCTTAATATGCTTAATATCTTTGTCTACAATTACACCAAGGCTTAGTGCTTCTGCAAATGTAGTGATCAGGGAGTTCCTCAAAGTAAGTGGAAAGATTGCAGAATGATGATACAAGAGGACAGTCCACAGGTACTGGCCACACTGGCCACAGCAGGCTGTGCCTTTAGCTGGGGTTATGCAGGGTGGCTTGTGCAAAGCATCTCAACGCTTACAGGTTCGTCAGTGTCAGGAAATAATTAAGCATAAATATTCATGTGGTAGTTCTATGCAAAATAGCATCTGCTTTGGAATAACACGCCATCTGTTTTTAGGACTTAAAGGGACGATTGTGATAAAAAGCCAAGGCGACGCACATTATCCGTTTTGATCTAAAAAGATCATTTTTTTCATTGCTCTTCTGAAGATGTTATTTTATTCTGTGATAAATGATCCTTAATCTGATCCTGAAAGCCTCATCAAACAAGTGGGAATGCCTGTGCATCCATTGTCTGCTCGCTACTTTATTATAAGTCTCATTAAATCAGCAGGGCACGTGTAATGTGTGCCCGGGAATTTTTTTCCACACAGCCAATGATCCTAAAGTATTGTTTAAAAGCTGTTTAGCATATAAATTGTACAATAAACTGATCTGAAACATTTGTTTACATTTTGGTATACAGTACATTTACCAAGCTCTGTATTAGGAACAATATAAGATGATCCTTATTTTGCTCTCAAAACAGCCTCAGTTCCTCGTTCTTTGTGGCATGATTTCCTTAGAGATTCTGGTCCATGTTGCAGGGATTGCATCATGCAATTCCTGCAGATTTTTCAAGAGCACTTATAATGCTGAGAATCGTCTTTTCTACCACATCCCAAGGGTATTGTATTGGATTTAGAATCGGTATCTGGGAAGGCCACTAGAGAAAACTAAATATCTTCACCAAACTAGTTTGAGATGATGTTTGCTTTGTGAGAATTTTATCAGACCAGGCTACACTTTTCCTGTCTAACTGTTCAGTTTTGATGAGCCTTTGTCCTCTGCAGCCTCAGCTTTCCATTCTTGGCTGGCAGTAGCGGAACCTGAAGAGCTCTTTCTGCTGTTGTTTTGTATGCGTCTTGCATACATGCAATAGCAGTATGTACATATTTCATGAAGTGTTACTTCAGGGGTCAACTTGGGAACTTATAAGCAAGGTTTTATCTTCCTAGGTATTCAGAGGACATTACCACCTACAGTAGACGGCTGCAGGATCTGTCTGGATTTGTTTGTGTGAACAGATAAGACACTTTTGCGGAAATCACATCGACTTTCAGTGCAGGAGGACCCCCACACATTACACAGACCAGGGCAGCAGTCACTGTAAAATGTAAAATATACTAGTTCCCTTCTTATGAGATGTGTAATATTTGGTGGAATTGCACAAAGGTTTAGGTCTACAGACCTTGGTAAGTTTATATTGTCCATTCTGCTCTGCTAAAACTACAAACCATTGACCGGACGTCCATTGAAGCAACGCTGGTGCTTTTTTCTGATTCAGAGGTCAAACCAGCAGCTTCTTTAAGCCTGATGTATAAAACACTACTTGATACACATGGCAAACAGGCCCCCCATGCACTCATCTAACTCAACTTGTCTACCCTGCATCCATCCTTCTGCCCCTGAGAAGATGAAACTTTATGTCCTCTCAGTTAAATTCAGAGCATCCCCACACCTCACAGAGTGCTGGTGGCTTTTAGCACCCTGAGGTGTAAAACACACACATTATAGGTGGGAAAACATTCCCAGCTTCCCATAGGATGCAGGACACCAGAGGGGGGGGGGGAAAGCCTGAAGGCCAAAGATCACTTGACTGGACAGTGAGAGTCACCAGACCAACTGCAGTAGTGCCTCACAGTGCCATAACTGAGGAATCAGCACTAGCTGCTTCTGTTCAACAGCTAATTATTAAAGGGTCAATGTCAAGAAAAACTTTGTCTGTGGCCCAACTGTGAAGGTATTCACATGATACTACTCTTAATAGGACAGGTTTGGCAGGTTAGTGCACATTTTATATTACTGTTTATATAACAGGAACTGACAGTGTGCTCCTTTGCCATCATATATAACAGAGTTCTCCAGCAGCAATTGCAATTGCACTTTCATATACAGTATTGTGCAAATATTTTAGGGACTTGTGGGAATTTCAGTAAATAATAAGTGTCTTATCTGGGCAGTAAGTGTTTATTAGCTCAGTACACTCAGTACTGCATAACAATAATACAAACAGCAATTTTACAAAAAGCTGTGCTTTTACATCACTGTTTTCTTTAAAATGTCTCCTAATCTCTCCTCATCAAGTTTAACAGAGTTATTTCTAGTTCTCATCATATCAACGCCTGGTTTTTTAAATTGGTGAATGTGGTAAATCAGGTGAGCTGCTGATGGAACTGAACATAATATACACATGCTGGCTGAGGAACATCCAGGAGAAATCTGGAACTACAGGATACAGGATATAACATACTTAGTTAAAAATCAGAATTCCTTGTTGCGTTTACTGTATGTTTATTTGCATCTGTTGAAATATGTGGTGTTTTTTCAGGTAAAACACTTACATTGATGAGATAAATTGTAATTTATAAAGTGTAATTTGCTTTGTTATCTAAAACATTTGCACAGTACTGTATATCTAATGAAAACTGGGATAACAGTGTCTATTGACACAGAGGACATGAAGAAGCTGATGGCAGAAAAGGTAAACATGGACAACACAAGGGTTGAAATTGAAAAAAAAAACAGGAAAAACAGCAAATAATGTGTCTAGATCACAACCTATAGTGAAACTTCTTACAGAGACAACTGCCTTACAAATTCCAAAAACCTAAAGGGGAGCAACACATACCCTAGTGAGGACTACACAGAAGCTTTCTAGCAAAAAAGAAAATAACTCATTCCAGCCATAAAAAGCCACAAATGAAATTTAGATATGATGGGGGATATATAAGTATCAGATCAGATGTAGAAAGGAAAATATTTTTCTTGGTAACAAACATTGATTGGTTGTTAATGTCTTGTACAATTAAAAAGAGGTGGCTAAATACATTAAACACACATTAACCAAAACAAGTTGTAAATGTGTCAAACAAGAACTGTAACAAATAAGGTGGAAATAAAAACCTGTAAATGTTTTTACTATATTTATACTAAGTACCAGTTGACTGTAGTGATCGTAACTTGGTGACAATAACAAGAAGAACCGAGGTTCCAAAAGCAGCACCACAAGTGATTACAAGATAAACTTACAGACAAATCATATTAAACAGATCAATTGAAGATACAGAAGCTATATGCTGGAGTGAGATGTAGAGAAGAAAAAAAAACCAACCCAGATGCAGCTCTAAACATATTCAGAATTGTTTATGCCAGTTGTAGATAAACACGCACCACAAAAAGTCCACTGTAAAGAATAAGAGAGTTAATTATGAAAGAGAATTTAAAAACTGACATGTGAGTAAGGAAGTGTTTAAAAAGGTCATGAGCACAATATAAAATAAAATAACATTTGGAACTGAAAATATAGATGGGAATATAAAATAAATGCAGTAAAATTATACTAAACTATATTTTTAATTTAAGTATAGAGACTGATATATAGCCAACATTGTAGAATGATGCAGAAGTGATTCCTGTACCTAAGAAAATGCAAATGTTCCTTAAATAGACCCAATAGTAGACATGTAAGCTACCTACCAGTCTTAGGCAAACTTATGTGAGAACAATATATTGACTGCATGTTTATAGAAGAGGACATTCAACAGCATACAAATGCATTGTCCTATATCTTTATATTAGTTTCCTTGCTAAAGAAGAGAACCTTCCTAGGAGTGTAGAGACATTTACCCCAACAAAAGCAGGACTGTTATCTATTCAAATGAATCAATAAAACAAAAAAGTTCCAGAGAAGAACTGGTCAGCCTACAACAGGCCTATGAGATCACTTTAATGTGGAAATGAGGATCTTGGTAAGAATACACAGAGAGGTGGAGTTTGTGCATTTGCTTAGAACAGTGAGAACGAGAGAACATGGAGAACATTAAAGAGATGGATTCTACTCTGTTTCGGAAGCAAGAGTTTATGAGGGGGTGTGTGGAGCAGCAGGTCCAGCTGAGGGAGGTCATGGCAGCTCTCAGCGCTGCAGACCCTCGCTCACCTCCTCCTCCCACCTCTTCTCCTCCAGAGCCTCATTAAAACCCCACCGCACACACCCCAACACGGGACTCACACTGACCCCCTAAACCCCTACACCCCTCAGCTCACTCAACACACACACACCTCATTCCATGTTCTAATGTTTGACTATCTGAAAGCATCCATCTTGGCATACTTTATAGACAAAAGTATTGGGACACCTGCTCATTCACTGTTTCCCTTAAAATCAATGGAGAAAGAGTTTATCCTTTGTTCGTTGAAGTAGCCATTTTTACTGTCTAGGAAAGACTTTCTACTAGATTCTGGGGTGAGCTTTGCTGTGAGGATTTAACTGTTTTTTTAGTGACAAGAGCTTTAATGAGTTGGGTGATAACCTACCTCTTCCCAAACATACAAACTCATCCAAAAGTATTGTATGGCACACCAACCATCATTTCAGTTTCTTCCACAGCTCAATGCTTAAGGGCTTTATATCGTTCTAGTCCACACCCATGCAATAATGCATGCAGCTACTTAACTTAGTTGCACTTATTGCTGACACAAGTGCGCAAATGCACACCCAAACAAAGTGTGTCTAGTCTCTGTAGAATAAGTATTGTAACAGAATAGGACCCTCTGGAAGAGACAGTAACTCCAACAAAAGTAGGATTAACTCTTTGTAAACACAATACATAATTTTTTAAATATAATTTTATTTCTAATTTCTTTCCCATTTTCTCCCCATTTAACAAGGCCAATTACCCAACCCACTCATTAAGACTCCCCCTATTACTAGTGATGCCCCAACACCAGGAGGGTGAAGACTAGCACATGCCTCCTCCAATACATGTGAAGTCAGCTACCGCCTCTTTTCGAACTCAGTAATCACAGAGTAGCATCACAGCATGCTCGGAGAAAAGTGCAGCGACTCTGTTCTAATACATCAACTCACAGACACCTTGTGCTGATCAAAATTACCGTTTGGAGTGATGTGGGGAGAGAGCGCCATCTACCCACCCAGAGAGAGCAAGGCTAATTGTGCTCTCTCAGGGCTCCGGTAGCCAATGGCAAGCTACAAAAACAGGATTCGAACGAGGGATTTCCTGATCATAGTGGCAGCGCTTACCCCGCTGGGGTAATCACTCGGATCATTATCCAAGCTTTTCCAAAGTACTTTCACTGTTTCTTAACACTAAAGACATATACAAAATAAACACACCGTAAATTCATTTTGTTTGTGTTTTAAAATGGAAAATGTTTTTGAATTTATATTATATTTAACTTTGACCTCATTAATGCTCTTGTCACTAAATGCAATCCTTACAGGAATGCTCCAAAACCTGGTACAAACCTTCACCTATACAGTAGCTGTAGTTATTCCATTTAGTAAGAAAATGTAGAAAATTCTCTTATGAAAATGTATTGTAATATTGTAGTTTGTTTGTACTTCCAAATACTCCAAAATAAGGCCTAGTTTTGGGGTCTTCTTAAAAATGCTCCACATAGGAAGCTGATATTCTGCATGCAGAGGATCAGAAGAGTCTGAATGGAACGTGAATGTTTGGCTTTTCCCGTAGATACTCCTTTAGCCTCCGAAGACAAACAGCTCCAGAAACTCCCGAGCAATCACTCCACCAGCCCCGGACCCAAAACACAGGGGCCACCACGCTTTCATCTCCCAGGCACTGAAGGTCAACAATGTAACGGTGGTTTGAACATAAATAATATATCTTACATCTTCACAAAGCCTGTGGGTTTAACTATTCCACTCTGTTGTGGTCAGAGAAAGAGATACACAGACAGAGAGAGGGAGAGAAAAAGAGAGAGAGAGGAAGAGAGAGAGAAATGCTCTGGGTAGGAAGGTAGGACCTTTCCCCTTCAGAATTTCAAAACAAAGCCATAAAGGCCCTCAGAACAAAGACACTTGCTAGTCTCCTTCGCCCGCTGTGTATACTTCTGCGTTTGATTCGGCTCTTTCCCCAACAGTGCTAAAAAATGCTGTTGAGCCTTAAAGCCAGAAATTACAACAACTACGACCAACACAAGCCCAGTAAATACATTGAGGAGCCACAGTACAACTAATACTTCTCCCATTTGGAAAAGCAAAAAACAAACAGAAAACAGGGATGTTTAGGAGAAAAGGGAGTTACTGGAAGAGAAAAACTTTTTTCTTTCATGTTGCCCTCACTAAAGTCCCTTGATTCCGGTTCAAAGTATCGCATATTGAAATAAGTGATTTAAATGTTTTTTTTATAGTAAATAATGCCATCCATACACTCAAGGACTTATATAAATAAATGGATATGTGTTTACAATAATAGCATGAAAAGACATGTTTATTTCAGAAAAATGCACAATTGAAAGGAGGGTCTAATGACCTGTGTTTGACGCCACTAGCCTGGATTAAAATGAACAATGGCTGGACATGGAGGCATACATGTTCTATATTGCATCCTATGGCCCATTTACCTACAGAAGTTGCAGCTGGGCCAGTAGATCCTGCATACTTGTAGGGCCAAATGTGGTCCCATAAATGCTCAACTGGCAATAAATCTGGCAACCAGGCAGGCCAAGGAAGTGTTGCAATCTGACAAACATTCCAGGGCAACCCCTGCTGTGTGAGGGTGAGCATTATCCTGCTGACAAATGCCACTTAGACAGCCTGCACAGATCCCTAAGCTGTTAGGCAAGACTGTCATATGTGATGGCCCCCCATATACAGTAGAACACCAGCAGTTGGGGCACTGCGTCACTCAAAACCAAAGCAAGATCGAAGAGCTCACCATGAGACTTCCATTTTTAAATCAAACTGTTAATGGATCCCAAACAGAACCAGGATTCATTGCTCCCTTACTAGAAACACTAAAACGGCTTACAAATGGTCTAAATTATGGACAAAATTATTATCCTTTTTTATAGGGCAGCTTTGGAAAGAGCGTCATAGACTAATTTCGCAGCGACTAAGAATCTTGCTGTGTTACACAAAAGAGTGCAAATGAATTCCTTCTAAGATTACTTCCTATAAAACTTGTGATAGTAAACATTGTTTTGACAAGCACCAATACCGAGTGAAGTTGTATTTATTAGTTAACCATGTGGTGTATAGAACTGGTTTGAGAGTCTTCCCACTTTTTTCAATCTCACAAAAGGTATGAAATGGCAGTTTGTTTTTGTCTCCATGTTTTTTTTTTTTAGTTTTTTTTTAACCAAATTCACATCATAGTGATAGATTTCTTCTTCTAGTTTCAATCATTATTGTGGCAGGGAGATGGCAAGTGGTCCCCACTTCTTTAAATGACCTTCAGTTACACTGTGCATCCATGGGTTAATTAACCATGTAGGTCTTAACTACATTTTGCTGGGGGTCACCCAGTCACGCTACACACATTATTTCAGACTGGACTTCACGCCGGGACGAGACGCTTGGCTTTGGTCAGATTACGGCCCGTGTCAGACCCTAGCCGACAACATCTAATCTGGGAAGCGTGAAAAATCGAGTGGGACCGCGGCCCCTCGGCCGAACAGCATTAGGGCCTCGTTTATGCAAAGCGGCTCCCGAGGCCTGTCACGGGCTAATCACAAGCAAGGATGATAGATGATGTTTATTTTGTGATGATGGAACGCAACCCCCTGGCCGATGATAATTGTAATAAAAAGGACAGATCAAGCTGGCGGAGTTATTAAATTATCGGACTGTAATTTGCATTAATGTCGGCGGGTGCAGGCCCCCTGACAGCCGGCCTCGTGGCTGCTGTAGAGAGAGGGATCGCTCCACCTTCTAAAAAACAGCCGCCCCCCCTCCTTCTCTCGTCCTTGACCTCCAGAAGGTTCTCCTCCTCCTCTTCTCTGTATGCTGCTCTTCCCACCTTCTTCCCAGCCCCTCTTCCTCGGGTTACACACGGTCAGTGGACACTAAAGCGTAGATAGCACGGGTTCTGATTTACTGGGCCGCGTTCGATCCGAAGTGGATTATTACAGATTACTGAAAGTGCCCCATCCGTCCCGGCTGACCTCCGCACACATGGCCCACATTCACTCCCTTCATTAGCATTCCAGCATAGACAGCACCACCACAGCCATTCCAGCTCATTTAACCCTTAGAAGTGTTGAATTTTGCTGCTTCTATGCTGCACGTCGCTTAAATATTTTTATGCAATTAAAATGTAATTCAACTACAATTAAATAATCAATTATGTAGAAAGTATTGTACTTTTTAGTACATTGAGTTTTATTAGTAGCAAGTTTTTAGTAAGGAGAATGAATTCTTGGTACAATATATCCTGAAAAGATTACAAACACAAGCATGGTTTCTGCTCCTTTGACAAAACCCTGCAACTGTTTCAGGCACAGTGACATCAACCTGAGTGTCTCTTTCATACTGTTACTATTGATGAGAGGCAATTTATCTAAAGAAGAAGTTAGTATGTTTGGAAGGATAAGGAAGAGAAAGAACTAAACCAGGAGGTACGAGAAATTACAAGAAAGAGCAAGTTAGCTAAATAAGGAGGTACGATAAACTGTTTATAATGGCAAGTTAACTAATATGGACGTAGGGAAAAAGGAAGAGCAAGTTAGCTAATGTGGAAGTAGGCAAATTACACAACCCTGGAGAACGGAAAAACAACAAGATCAAGCTAGCTAATTTTGAAGGTAGATTAAATGGTAGCAAAGTTGTGAAAAAGGCAAATTGCATTAAGGGAAAAGACACAGAGAAGTTAGCTAATATGGAGGCAGGAAGAACAACAAGGAAGGACAGGACTGCTAGCTTTGGAGGTAGAACAAATGACCCAGAGTGAGTTAGCTATTATTTGAGGTAAAAGAGGAACATGAGGTTATATGGTAAGTAATTGGCCTGCGTGTCTCATTTGTCTCATTCTAACTTAGTGTTGGAACAACAGAACTGCAGCAGGAACACAGTGACGATGGACTAAGAGGGGCAGACAATACAAATAATTCAAAAGCATCACAGCACAGTGAGTACGCCCTGCAGATCCCGACTCGTCTGACCCGCTGTGGGATGTCCCGCTGGCCTGTTTCATGTCCTGTAGCGGTTCCCTCTGAACTGGTGGAGCACTGGCTCCGTGGCCCAGGAGAGGCCGTGTGTTCATTAGGCAGCCAAGGGCTGGAAACATTTGCCTCAGTTGTCCTTTTCTAAGTGAGCGTTTGAAGGGCTCTCGCTGGGGAGAGAAAACCCTGGTGCCGAGCCAGCTGGACACGAACAGAGGAGTAAAAGACAAGGAGAGAGAGAGAGAGAGAGAGAGAAAAGGGAGAGAGAGAAGAGGGAGAGAGAGAGAAGAGGCTAATGGGGCTGCTCCTCTTTTAAGTGTGATCTACCAGAGGAATACATGGATGTGCACAATCCCTGACGTGTGGAATCATGCTGAACAGCCTGTTTCTACTCTACTTCTGCTGCATTTGATAATCTCTCGCTCTCTCTCACTCTCTCATTTTTACGGCGGGAACTATAGGAGTATATTCAAAGAGCAAAAAGGGTTGATTTTAAATCAAGTTTAAATCTAACTGAAAACCATGAAAAACTGTAAACTATCTGTAACATGAGTAAAACTTTAATTTACAAACAAACTGAAAACCTTAACCTGCTAGTAATGCTAGCCATGGCAGCAATGTACTCTATTTCATAGAGTGTATTTTCTGAGTAACTGAGCAAATTCAATCAGTTTAATGTAACATCAAATTCTGAAATCAATAAATCAGTTTAAATCAATTTAATATTTCATAAACATTTTTTTAAGAGTAAACTGCAGAGAAACAAGTGTTCATTGAGGTTAGGACGTCTTTGCTGGTGGGTTTATAGTAGGAGTGTGGCAATAATATTGTCAAAAAAAATTTGAGCATAAAAAGTCATATTGTGTACTGTATTTCTTTGCTTATTTATTGTGTATGCTTATGTATTTAATTGTAATTGTTTGCAGTTTGTATACATGCACTAAATATGCTGCACTTGGTCATTTTTTGCTGTTACATTACTTTATTTTTGTTATTTCTAAGTTAAACTTTTTGTTTTATATAAACCAAGGTCTTGGTAAGCTAATGTTCATAAAGTAGATAAACATGTTTAGACTTATGTTTCTACTGAATAAATTAAACTATTGCATTTATAATACATAATAATTAAATATTTAATTTGTTGCAGCAGTGTATTCTCAAAATTAAATTTAGAAAAATGTAATGTTTTGTCATATCCAAAAATATTGTTATTGCAAAAAAACAACTTAAATAACGAGATGTTATTTTATGGCCATATCATCCAGCACTAATTTCTAGTAGGCTAGTAAGTTGTAGGGCCATTGCATGTGTGTGAAGTGGGGTGGACTTAAATATATCTAAAATAATGTTAATGTATATTAATACAAACATTTATTAATTTACCAAAATTACCCAATTAGTTTAAAAAAAAAACTACATTCTTAAATCATCATCTTTCATTTAAATTTGGTGACAGGTTGGGATTAAAATCGATGTGTTTAAAGATGTATAAATTTGCTCACAGAATTTGTGGCGACTGTAAAAGTGACATCAATGCGAAATCCAGGATATTTTGATCAGATTTTATACTGATTGAACTAATTTGTAATATGTTAGATCATTTCCATGCACAAAAACAAGTTAATGCTAATAATGCAAGTAATAATTTGCATTATAGAATAACTGAGCAAATACACTAATTAAACTAAATTTATTACTGAACATTTACTAACAATTCAAAAAAATACGTAATACTAGCAGTTCATTTAGTGACACAAAATATTGTTGAGTAACATTTAAACGATCTTCCAATCTGCTAAGAATAAAACATAGCTACACCCTTGCAACCAACAGCTGTACCATAGCAACAAATAAAACACCCAGCAACAGCTTAGCAACCAACAACAATACATCAACATCAAAAACATCTAGCAACAAAAGCTACACCATATCAACACATTAGCAACATTTTAGCAACCACCTAACACCACCATAGCAACTTCCAAGCTTAGCAAGCAACACATATACAATAACATTTTAGCAACCACCTAGCAGCACCACAGCCACCAACTAATATCACAACACTGCATGCAAAGAAATTAGCAGTTTCTGCAGGAACTGCACACTGTAGTGAACAGTTCACTTGCCGTTGTAAATCTTACTGTTGCTTCTTCTCTCTTCTTCACTTGCTGGGATAATCTCTCTCTCTTTCTCTCATTTTAACACAGAACTGTGGAAATCTATCAATTACTGTTGAGTCAGTCCAAATGCAATGCTAGTAACAGCTGCAAATAAATTATATGCTGCTGTAAGAATGCAGTCTTTTTATAGGAGGTAAAAATAAGTTTATAGTATCAATAAGCAAATTTGAATAAATTGACATAACCTTCTTTTTCATTATAATAATAACCTAGCTTCTTTTAAAAGTATATTTTTTGCTTCTACAGGTCTGTTTCAACCATTTCAACAAATTCATATGCTTTAATGATTTTTACAGTTTAACTAGTTCTGACAATTTCTAGAACAAAATGTTAAAAATCAAATTAAGAAGCTGTCATTTATGTTACATCCTGAAATGTAACTTTTAAAACCTTAACAGTAATGTGATATCACTTAGACAAAAACATGAAGGTGCTACTCAATTCATTTAATGTATTTAATTTGGAATTTTGTATACATTTTGAGAGCTGGGTCTGGTCTCTTATGGGCTGAAATGTAAATTCTATTTATTTCTGTTATCTGAATCACTTCTTGAATCATTCCAATAGAAAAACAGCTGAAAGCACTTTTTGCTCTTCTGCACTGTGTAAAGCATCATACTGAAGATAATGCCCACCAGAACATAAAAGGGTGCACGGTCCATCCCCTGGCGATGATTTACGAGCACTGACCATTAGACGCCATTCACGGACGGCAAAACAAACAATAATAAACAAAAGAAATTGAGCATAATTACCAGAGGTGGCAATTCCAGCCAGATGTGAGTGGGGCTTTGGGCTGAGGCCCAGCTCGTGTTAAATAAAGCGTCTGATTAAGCGCCAGCGCTCACAGCCACTCGGAGCCTGTCCCTAACGACCCGGGGGTCAGGGGTCACCGGGGGGAAAGCAGATCAGAGGGGCCGCGGGCCTGGGCCTGAGACATCCCCATAAATCCACTGGCACAGAGGAAGCCATCTTTTACCCCGCTGGTAAATAATAGCACACTCACCCCACTCTCATTGTTCACGGGGCCAACAGGGCCCTCAGAGACTCCAACACTGTGCAGAGCTGCCGAGCGCACACAGCTTTCTCACTGCCGCAACTAAACACACACACTCCACACTCACACAGTACTGAGCACTCAAATCTGCTTTAGTTTACGTTATTACAACACTTTACTCACACTTATCTCTCAGACACGGCCAACTCTGACACCTTAAGCTGTAAAACCCTGTTAGCTGTAGCCTATGTACAGTCAGTGCCATGACAGACTACAGAAGCCTATAGTAAAAATTACTATATTTTTAACAGCACAGAGAGAGAAGGGGAGAATGTGCAGGACAAGCTAATCTCCAACGAACAATGACAGGCAGGTTAGCTAATTTTGGTGGTGAGAAAAAAGGTAAGGAAAGGGGTAGAGAAAATGCAATTTCATTTAACTTTACATTCAACTTTAGAGGCTAAAAAACAAAGAAAACAGTAGAGAAAAAGGACAAGCTGGTTAATTTTGGCAGTAACAAAGAAAAAGAGCACAAGTGAGAAGTTTAGTGGAAGAAAAAAGAGAAGGAAGAGCAAGGAAAAGACAAGTTAGCTAACTTTGGATAAAGGGGAAAAAACGACAAGAAAGGGAAATGGAAAAAGAGAAGTTAGTTACTTTAGATGGAGGAAACAGACTAGAAAAGGGAAGAGGGGAAAAGACAGGTTAGCTAACTTTAGAGGAAGTGAAAAAGACGAGTTGGCTTACTTTGGATAGAGGGAAAAAAAGACAACAAAAGGGAAATGGAAAAAGAGAAGTTAGTTATTTTACATGAAGGAAACAGACAAGAAAAAAGTAAAAAAGACGAGTTGGCTTACTTTAGAGGAAGGGAAAGAGACAAGAAAATGTATAGGAGGAAATGGAGAGCGGAAAATACAAGTTAACTAACTTTAGAGAAAGGGAAAAAGACAAGGAAATGGATAACCAACTAGCATTGGAGGTTGTAAAAAGACAACAAAAGGGGTGGGAGAAGAGCAAGTTAGTATAAGACTGAAACTGGTAAAGTAATATACTGCAATTGTTTTATTTTTTATGCAGTAAGAGTTCATGAAATGTGTATGAAAGATTATACAACAAACTTGTTTGTCTATACTCGAGTTTGATATTCCCAATTCTGTATTAATTATCTACACTATCTAGCCAAAGATTACATTAGCTAACACTGAAGGAAGAAAGAAGTTGGGGGAAAATGGTGGGAAACATGCAATTTTGCTAGAAGTATGGAAGAAGGCAACATGAAGCTAACTTTTAAGGTGAATGCAGTCTAGGTGAAATGGAGCTGACATGTATTTTTAGAAATTAAAAGTTATATTGTTGAGCATTTTAATATTAATATTTTAATAATATTAACATTTTAAAATATTATATTGTTTATTGACAAGCACAAGCAGTTATAGGTGCATCAGCGTGCAGCCCTGGAGGAAAGCAACAGGCCTTACCTTTAGCTCTTTCATCCTCAGTAACGCAGGAAGAGAGCCAAATAATCAGCAAAACTTGCCCTCTAGTGGAGACACTGCACATGGATCATGGGCATCTTCACACCTAAAGATAATACATATAGAAATGAACAGTCTTTTCAGTGACTTCTGCTGGAAACACAACAAAAAATCACTAGAAAACCAAATATCTTAATTACTAAGAAAACAGCAAATTACATTTTGAATTTTTAGTTTATGCCCACCCAAAAATATATCAATATCTAGATTATAAATATACTGCATCTCTAAAATAGCAACTTCACACAATAAAAAAGAACTTCCATCCTTTTAATGGTCAATGTATGTGATTTTTTACATTGTAAAGTTAACAATGAAGATTCAATCATTGCTGCTTTTCTCCAGCTCATCCCGAATCACTCATCTCAGTTGGGTTTAGATCAGAGGATTGTGGAGAACAAACCCTTTTTTCTTTACTGCATAATTCCATATGTGACCCTTAATTGTTTTTTTGTTTGTTTTAATATTAATCTACAATGTAGAAAATAAATTAAATAAAAAAGTAAAGAAAAATACTGAACTCGGAGGTGGTACTGTATTTGTCATAACAAAATATATGTAGTATATGCAAACTTATTTGTCACTTTCATAGAGAATATATATATTCCAGATGGATATCAACAAATACAAAACATATATGTGTAACACATATACTGTATTTAAAAACCTAATGAAGACGACCATTGCTTTTTCTCCAAAACATGAACATTACAGGAAAAGAAAAAAGAAATATTTGCTTTCAATGTCAGTCAGTAATTTTTGGATAATTCAAAATAAAATTTAAATCAATCACTGAAATTCTGGTTAAGAATATTTATTATACATACATGATGTACAGCTGCTTTAACTGATTTACCATATGGAGTACCCTCATTTCCAAAAACGCAGTTCCACTGCTCCACAGCTTAATTCTGGGAGGCTTTACACCTCTCTAAATCACACCTGGCATTAGGTACGGTGCCAATAGGTTCATCACAGGTTTATCACCTTCAGTCTATTGTTTTGGCAGTATTTCAATATTGTGTGTGTGCCTGTGTGTGCATTTGCACATTGTGTCAGCAGTGGGTGTAATGAAAAGATGCAGGATTAATTTATTAGATGGTGTGTTCATTAACATTTGGACATACAGTGTGTGTACATAAATGGTCATATATCAAATTTCTGTCTGGGTACAAATGCTGTCAGTTGCCCAGTTTTGCAAATTAACTATAAGGCTAATGTAATAGACGTCTGTGGCACTCTTAGTTTGTAGTTTGTGTTTTGCAAAACTTCATTAGTTTTTACCTAGTAATTCCATAAATATCCAAAATCTATTTTAAAAATATAATTACATAAACAATGTGCTTTCCATTCCAGTTTAAACAGACAATGAAGCAGGTGTGCAGCCTGAATACAAACAACATCTGTAAACTTCTAGTCTATGTGCATGGACCATAAAGGTGTCTGGAGAAATAAAACCACAAAATAAGGCTGTCTTTTTCAGAGCTGAGCTTGTCAGTGCCTCATGGGTCATTGTAAAAGCAAGGCTGACTGCCGAGTAAAACATGAAACAGTAGACAAAGCTGAAGTGGGGCCTGAGTTTCCTTTAGAAGAGCAGACAGTACGCTTGGGCAATCTCACTTAAATAGTGATAAACCTATAAAATAATCACATGCAAACTGTAAAATAATAGTTTCACAGCTTCAACTAATACATTTACAGCATTTCCCTCTGTGAAAATGTATATTAAAACTACAGAAATATACTGTTTTTACAAAAGTACATTAATTATTTCACATACACATTTGTGATAGCTTTAAGCTGGCCATTTCAACAAAACTAACCATTAAAAAAAATGTTTTTCAAAAACAGCAACACTTTCTGTAATTTTACACAAATTTACTGTTATTATACTGGTCTTTAAATTTCCTTCAGGACCAAAAAAGTATTTCTGTCTGTCTGTCTATCACATTGTCAAATACAGTTTAGAACTACAAAAAAATATTCAAGAAAATAACTTTAATATTAAATCTATTCAAATATGTTTTTACAGATATTTGTTTAACATTGTATGGTTTTACATGCACAGCAGGCCACTTTAATGGGAACTGGTCAGAAAGTGACCAAAAGACCCCTGTTGGTAAAACATTATATATATATATATATATATATATATATATATATATATATATATATATATATATATATATATATATATATATATACATACACTGCACAGTGCTGAAGTACTGCTGTGCCTACTACACTCATAGCGGCACCACACACACACACACACACCACCATCTATGTCACTGTCATGTCAGTGTCAGTGCTGTGCAATGAATGGCTACCATCCAAATAGTATCTGGTTAGTGGTTGTCCTATGGTGGTCCCCTCCTACTGATGTGCTTAGCCAATGCACTGGTACAGTGGCTTGCTGTAAAGAGAGTTTATGCCGCTATCCTCCTCTACCATCTACTAGATTTTAAAGTGTTGATGTAAATAACTGATTGCATTAAGCAACTAGAGCATTAGTGAGACCAACGTTGGACAATCACCACTCCACCTCATCCCCAACTCCAAACACATTCCAGAAGTATTGCAAAAAGCACCTTCATTCCAGAGTTCCACTGTTCCACAGAATTAATGCCCCTTTAGCCCACAAATGATATTAGGCCTTATGTGGTGTAGTGAAATCATATTTAAGTTGATGTAACATAAGTAGTTATTAGTGTTCTCCTCCAAGTGTGTTGAGCTGTCCAGTGTTGTTAAACGGGAACTGTTATGATTGAGTTCAAAACGCAAAATGGGGAAATATCCCCATACAACTGAACTAAACAGCCTAATCTAATAACTGAAGCTGCTCTATGGATTTCAAAGTTTAAAAAGTTTAAAACAGGAAAAAATGAAGATACTGCCCCTTTAAAACGGCTCTGTAGTCCTGAGCAGAACATAGCCATGGATCAGCCCCAACTGAGATAATGACACTGGGCCTGTTTGACAGTGCCTGACACTGTGCTGCATTGTGACTGCATTACAGCCCACATTCAGCTCAATTACATCTTCATAATCAAAATGGATGACGGGACGAGCGTCTCAGACCCCCACAATCCCCACTCCACCTCCTCTTCAACAACGAGACGTTTTAATGTCAGTCTGACAGGCCTCACATGGGCCGGCGGGAGGCGAGCGCATACATATTAATCAGGCCGATTAAGACGCGTTAAATGCTGCAGAGGTGGCTCACTCGGACCTCCGGCTTCTGCATCTCATCACCGCTGCCTCCCTGTTCTCCCTGCGCTCCCTTCACTCCCGTCCCGCGTTCCTGACCTCCTACGCGGCCGGCGTCTGCCGCAGCCCGTTCCGGCCCGGACTTTCCCAGCATGCACAGGGGCCCGGCGCGGCTCCCACGGGCCTCCTGCTCGCTCCCTGCCATCTGCCGTGATTTATAGAAAACGCCCGATGATTTATGGTCCAGTCACCGCACAATGAAGTGGCTCTCTTTCAGCGGGCCGACCTCACCGACCCAGCCGCCACTCCTGGCCCAGGTTTGGGGAAACGAGCACTAATCATACACTAAAAAGATGCTTAAACAGAGAGGCCTGGCGAGGGGGAATTGAGGGCCTTTAATAAAATTAATTTTCAGCGGCGGGCCGCATATTGATGAGGACAGAGATGAGACACGGCCACCGGAGAGAGAGAGAGAGAGAGAGAGAAAGAGAGAGACAAAAAGACACACACATACACACACACACACACACACACCTGTGCTAAGCTCTTAATAATACCTACAGCACTCACGCTCCACCACGGCCTTCGCATTACTCCAATAAATACAGGTACTCTGGGAGAGAGGTTTACAGATTTAGGCCAGAACACTTTAGCAAGCCTTTAAACAGCTCCTGATGAACTTACAGTGAGTCAGTCTCAACAGGAGAAAATGCTCTGTGGTCTTATAAATGTAATATAAAATCTACATCACTCATACATTGCTCTAATTATAAAAGGTATCTGGAGAATTTAATGTTTTAACAGTGCTGTTAAAAAGTAAAAAAACTGTAGATCTCTGGAGAAAAACGACACGCATCTTTAAGGCCTAATAAGGTTATTTTTTCACTCTTTGACATGAGGTGAATCTGTAAAAAAATATGAAGTTGGTCTTTACAATGTCTCACAGTTTTGATAATGAATGGATGACCAGATTATTTCCAAAAAGGCTTTATATATTTTTACATTGATTCCACTGAAAGTTAGAAAAGGTTTTCCTGATCCATTTTGCATCCAAGGTAACATTTTGGAGAAATGTTTGTTGTGTGACCCCAAAAAATAATTACAAACCACATTGGATAACAGAACTGTTGGATCAAGATCTGTTGATGTTAAAAACGTGTAAGAAATATGACAGACATGCCAAAAGTCATGGGGCACCCTGTGTAAACTTTCTCAACAGCATCCACAGTTTCAGAAGTGTACCACATATATGCCACAGTGGACAGCACAGAGGGTAATAATAATAATAACCAACGGCATTGTTTTACAATTACATGTCTGTATTCTGGCAGAAATCATATTAGCGTTCAGAGCAGGAGGCCAGACAGCAAAATGTGCATGGCACAATACTTCCAATGTCCTTGTCCAATTACTTTTTGCCATGTCAGTGTACATTAATGAGCAATCTGGATATGGGAATCACAGATGATGGCTTCAGAATATAATCATCAGTCTTATTCATAGTTCTCCTTTTAAGCTGTATTTACTGCCTTCAGTCTGAAATAAAAGTAAAAATACTAATCGTTAAGCAGTACCGATACTGAACCAAGGTAAAAATAAAAATTAGTAAAGCAAACAGATCACAAAAATTACTACAGCTTTTAAGTCACTAATCTTGGCCTAGCCTGACCACTTCATATAAACTCACCATAATATCCTCACCGACAGAAACATCAGGGCCGGACTCTAACAGGGGTTTTCGTATGGAGTTCCAGCTAAAATTGGTATTCCAGAGGCAACTGTGAACAGGTAATTTCAGCCATTCAGCACTAGGAATTGAATGATTGATGACATAGGATGAATTCTACAGTAAATCAATTTCTTGATGTAAATGTATCTGTCAGCGGAGACAGCCTGAGGAAAACACTCAGTGCTGCTGCTCACACAGGCCTGAGGAACGCAATCAAGATCCAGAGGAACTGCCATATAGCCATTTTCAGCTTCAGTGCCCATGATTTTTTTCTCCCTGATGACAGGCTGTGAGGAAGATGACACACTTGCAGTCCATTGTAAGGAACAATGATGACTTGTCGGGACACATGTATCAATACAGTCATTTATCCAATTACTACTAAATTGTCCTTTATCATTCAATTAGAATGCAATAATTTTATTCATGGATCACTGCACACCAGTTTGTAGAGGATGGTGATGAAATGCTTCTTAGGCCTGCATAGCTTTACTGACATCATCTTCCTTCATGTTTTAGATCTAACTTGCTTGTGTTATATGAGATGCAACACAATATGACCTACCCACTTACAGTTTATTTTATTTTATTTTTTTTTTTTTTTAACCCAAATTGGTGAAGAACCTCTACATTGACTTTTTTTTTTTTTTTTTACACACCAATAAAATGTTTTTCACCACTATATTTAATTTGCACCAGGAGTGTCATAAAGTTATCCAAAATGGGTGTGTAACTATGACTGGTGAAGGAGAACATGCCATGCATGAAAACTGTGGTTAAAAAGCAGGGTTATTCCACCAAATATTGATTTCTGAACTCTAAAACTGTATGGATATGAACTTGTTTTCTTTGCATTGTTTGAGATTTTTTGTTATTTCAGCCATTTCTCATCTTCTGCAAATAAATACTCTAAATGACATTATTTTTATTTGGAATTTGGGAGAAATGTTGTCTGTAGTTTATAGAATAAAACAACAATGTTAATTTTACTCAAACATATACCTATACATAGCAAAATCACAGAAACTGATCTAGAACCAAGAGTGAGTATATACACATTTTCTGTACAAGTAGGCATTAGTGTCATAGGCTATATTTCAGAGTAGGGACATCCCTTCTAGTAAATTCTTTTAGCTTCAGACAATTGCACTAAAGTAGCCGTGGAACAGTAGAACTGTTTTCTGGAAAGATGGTGCTATATACAATATTGTTCGTGTTACTGTTACGTGAAAAAATTGCTTTAATTTTAGAAGGAAAAAAAGCAATGAAAGAGCAGGTGTCCAAGTACTTTTGTCCACATGGTGTTTAGCCAGGGGTATCTTCAGTTGTTTTCATAAGGTAAGGGGTCCCTGACTGCAGAAAGAGAGCCCCCCCTGAAATGTAATCCTTTATTGCACAGTTGTATTGCTCCCCCTGCTGTTTGTTTTACTAATGTCAGGAACACTACAGCATAAAAAAACATGCAGAATTTTTTCCCCACTTACTGACACCTCAGGGTGCAAATTATAAAGTGACAATTGCTAAATCAACAGCTAGTCAATCTTTCAAAAACCCACAATGCTACTGGGTGCTACCATACACAACCTAGAGATGTTACATTTAAGACATAGATCTAGACATCCAAAATCTAAATCGGTCACTAATTTTCTTGACCTGAACATTCAATTCTTATTTTACAAAAAACAAAAACAGATTTTTTAATTCAAGGTTACATATCTCTGTACCGTATCCACACGTGTATCTGGAGATCCTTGAAAAGTCTCATAAATTAATTTACGTAAAAATAAGGCCTTAAGGTCTTAAATATGTCTCCTGAGGGTCTTAAAAATGTTACAGTAAATGATTTTGCTTTTATTTCCGCACATTTCACTTTGCAGTATTCAAATTTGATATGCAAAAAGAAAAACAAAATACAATAATGGAAAAGTATTGAAAAATCTTAAATTAAATTTATCCATATCTGCAGATACTTTACTGTAGTTTACTGTATAACTACTTATACAACTCTGGAAAAAAAGACCACTTAAAAATGACGAGTTTCTTTGATTTTACTTGAAAACCTCTGGAATGTAATCAAGAGGAAGATGGATGATTACAAGCCTTTACACCAAACTGAACTGCTTGAATTTTTTGCACCAGGAGTGGCATGATGCAAGATCCATTATGTGATTTAAAAAAAAGTTCATTAAATTCATTCATCTCTTTCATTAAATATAAACTTGTTTTCTTTGCATTATTTGAGGTCTGAAAGCTCTGCATCTTTTTTGTTATTTCAGCCATTTCTTATTTTCTGCAAATAAATGCTCTAAATGACAATATTTGTATTTGGAATTTGGGAGAAACGTTTTCCCTAGTTTATAAAATAAAACAACAATGTTAATTTTACTCAAAAATATAATTTATAATAATATAAATAGCAAAATCAGAGAACCTGATTCAGAAATTCAAGTGGTCTATTATTTTGTCCCCCCAAAGCCCTAGGAGTATAAAGCTTTTAGTTTAATGTTCACATTTTCAATTCCACCTTAAAACGGTGCACACGTTACATTGAGCTCGTAGGTAGATATAAGAGTGCTTTAAGTGTTGTATACATTTCTGATTATGTTGTACAGACGTTACAAACAGTCCACATAAAACTGTGCATGTATTCTTATATTAACTATTCTGTTCCACCTTAAATCTGAAGGATGAGAGTTCAAACTCGAAGCCGCAGCGGCATATAAGGTGGAATGGTAACGTAAGTGGTAGCATTTAAGGTAGAATAGTAAATTCAAACATTTAAGCACTTAAATCTTTATTTATTGGTTTAGTGTGGTTAAGAAAATGAGAGCTGCTACTTACAGGCAGTGTCACGGCTTGCGCTGATGCTACCTTAATGAAGACCCAAGCGACCCAATCTCTCAGCATACAGAGCTTTTTACCTGCAAAAATGACTTAATTCAGTGACTATTTTCGAGTCAGACGAAGTTTCCAGCAGCTCTAGCCCTGTGCAGCTCACTGGACTATCCAGAAATGCTGTCTGTGTCCTGTAATGTTATTTAATTACACAATTAAGCTTAATTAGCTAACTTTAGCTTGGCTAACTAGGTTTGGTTTTGTTTGGTTGCTAAACAACCGAATACCCGCCGTTTTGGCTTCCAACAACCGGGCCTAAAGTTTTATTACGCTGACAAAGCGTATATTATATATATTTACACGAAGAAACACAATTTACCTCATAAAAGATTGTTTAAAGTGCCCCACAGGTGATTTAACTGTCCGTTAGCCACAGTTTGGACAGGTTTAGGTCACGAATCTACCTGCTGTACTGTATGCAGGGTTGCCAGGTCCAACAAAAGTATCCAGCCAAGGGTCAGTCTAAAACCCGGCCTTCACAATAGAGTTTAGTTCGGGCACAAAAAATCCGAACGACCCGACCCGACCTATAAACTGTCTTTGTGAGCCCGAACCCATATATGTTTTATGTAGGTCGAATGTTAAAACTGACCTATTATTAAATTAAAATGTTTATTAAGAATCTCCCCATCTACTCTAATATAATTAACAATTTCTAAGAATATAAAACATTTTCGGAACAAACTTTTTTTGTTTGTTTTATTAAGCAAATAAATGTTTTGCCTTAGGGCAAAACACATAAAACAGCAATAGGCTATGCACTGCATGCTCATTAAACAAAACACACACACATATATTATTATATTATATATACATTATATATATATATATATATATATATATATATATATATATATATATATATATATATATATATATATATATATATATATATATTAGAATCAGGCCTTGGGTCGGGTCAGGTTTGGACAGAGAATCTAAGCTCTACTTCAGCCCAAAATATATGACTGTCACACAATTGAAGCAAATGGCAAAACAACTGTAAGTGTACAACTTAGTATTTTGTTTATAAGGGATTTTCAGTATTGTTATTTATTAGTCAACAATAACAGTTTATAATATTGTAACATTAGTGTTTTATATCTCAGTCAACATTCAACATGACCACTTGATTAGAAACGTCAACCTTGCAGTTTCTCTCAATGGCAACTTTATTAGAAACATCTAGTTACTTTATAGTTTCACTTAGTGGCCACTTTATTAGAAACACCTACCTTGTACTGTGTACTTTTTACTGCCTGTCCACTTCATTAGACTTACATTTGCAGCTTTACTGACTGACCACTTTATTAGAAGCACCTATCTTTTTTTTAGTTTCACTCAGTGGCCAATTTATTAAAAGCTTTTGTACTTTTTTTTTTTTTTAGAATACCTTGGATTTTTACTCAGCGGCCACTTTATTAGAAACACATAGTTTGTGCTTCCACTAGATAGGCCAGATTTATAAGATGTATGTCTAGGACCTGTAGAAAAAAAGTCATGGGTAAGAAGAAGAGCAAATCCTACAGAAGAGGAAACATGTAAGGTCCTTTTGAGTGACTTGCAGCTCCAACCTTCAAACACCCACCTGGAACATGAAAGGGAATTCCATTAACACTTCCCTCTCCACACTTCAATCAGAGCAGGCCATGGCCGAGTCTGCTTGAGTTAAGCACTTTAGTACAAGTGCACTTGTGTTCTTCAGTGGGCTAAAGGGGAATAGGACGCTCATATACAGTGCAATAAAAACACGTTTTTCCGGTCACACATTTCTGCTGTTCTTTTTATACCAGAAAATTGGATTTGGAATTAGTTAACATTGGTTTATTCTACATGTCCAGCTTTTAAAGCTTCCAACATTTAGTCTGAAATGAGGAGTATTAACAGGGGCTTATTCCTTATTTCTTGTTTTCTAATCCAAATACAGCCTGATATATGATACATTTTACTGACTGACAGTCCTCACTTCTGAATTTGCTGAATAAGAGAATACATTTATATTAGGGCTTTTCTTTAGAGCGACAGTCATCCTAGGCAAAGGAGTCTAAGGGAACATAATTGGCCTCACTCTCTCAAGTATAAGTTCTAGCCAATGTGGGCCTATCATGTCTATTGGATGGAATAACAAAATACTAAAACCTGAAAACAGAATATTTTGAAGTCCAGTAATTATATCAAGTTCAGACAGTGAAATTTCCCATATAATTTCCCGTATCATTTTGGTTACTTGGTTTTGGGATCAAACTCAGAGTTCTGGTATCATGAAAACCCCAGGCCAGTATGTTTCTGTCTCCTGCTCCTGGGGCAGTCCCTGATGAAATCACTGGTAACCTTGCTACCAGCTGCCTGAGCGCTTATAGACAATGACAGATCAAGCAAGAGGGAGCTGGAGAGAGAGCAGAACACCATAGACTGAAGCAGAAAATTACAGTTATCAGATAGATAGACATGAATTTGTAGTTGTTGATTTTGTACTATGGTATTTTAATTCAATAAATTTATTGTAACATATGGATAAACATACAATTTTATAGATTGTGTAAATGGACAATTTTTAAGTGAGAAAATGTTAATCTTTACATTTATTCCTACTTAAAATTCCTGTAAAATTTGAATGTGTATTAAAACAGTCATCTGACTAGCAAGAATTTCGAAGGAGTCTGTATTATTTACTCTTGAATGCTAAAGTAAGTGGATCACCATGGCCAGAAAAGCTCTCTGGGGCCTTCAGAAAGATGGTTGTAGATACAGATGAGTCTAAGAGGGGATTTTAAAATATCTCAGAACAATTAGATATCATTCATTACACTGACCAAAAAGTTATTTTCAAGGAAAGAACATTTTAAACAACTGCCAATATGAACAGTTCAGGTTATTCTTGCAAGTTCAGCCCAAGACTCAAAAGTGTGTGAAAAAGATATATTTGAGATGGCAAAGTACAGTATCTAACTTTAGAGAGAGACTGCACAAGTTTGATTTTTTTTTTATGAGAGGTGGACAAACTTTACCACTGAGAGCAGAGTGTATACCCCCTTAGTGATGTCATTAACACGTTTTGGGTATAATACTTCATTCTCTATAATGGCATTTAAAAATATACAAGATTACAATTAATTACAATTAATTAAATCATGATCCCGAAAAAAATGTATACAAAACTCAAGGAAACTCGACTTAAATATTTAACTCTAAGCTAAAATATTTTTGTAAAAATCACTGAAAAAAAATTTCACCTATCAATTAAAGAAAAAAAAAATAAAATAAATAAATACATTTGTCTAGGTGGTCTCTGGCTAAAGCTGTTTTTCTGACAGCAAGGAAAGCCTCTTTTTTGACTGTAGGTGCATCCTTAGAAATACATGACTTTATTATCACTGCTCTAATTTAAGAAGGAGTCAGGGACTGAGGAATGGAAAACTCAGAGGTTTCGTTTATCTAGAGCAAACAACATTTTACAGATTGCAAATTCTATCACAGGTGAAAGTTAACCAAAAACAGGGTCTTTTTTTATGTACAGTCGGCGTAAAGCACATAAAATAAAACAAATATATAAATACAGATATGGATATATTAAATAAGAGCAGCTAAACAAAAGGCATGCGCAGTAAGCGATAGGTGGCATTGTGTAACATTTCAGTATGTCAGCAGAAGCGATAAAGCATTGTACTGGCTGCAATTGTAACAGTCCTCTATGGAACACTGGCTTTTCCCTTATACACACACTCAAACACTCGCACACACATACACACAGAAACATACACACATACACACAGAGAGAAAACACACTCACTCATGCAGTCTTATTTGCAGCTGATGAGAACAAAGTTGCTTGTAATGTAAGAGGTGGGTGGCGTTCGTCATTAGTCATGAATAGGAAAATAAGGTAAATCAGCGTCTGAGATGTCTGTAAGCCTGGGATGCCGGCAAGCCTGCACAGAGCTCTCTATGCAAAAAGTGTACATGTAAACATATCTACACTATACACACGACCAGGAGACTTATTACTCTGTCACCTACATTAGTTCACTTAGCTTCACACACAAAGTCGCTTACTCCACAAATCGTTACAGTACTGTGTTCACGGCAGAGGGGACAAGAGAGGAGATCAGGAGATGTTCTTACAGAGATCCAACCTCTAAAAACCTGCACATGTCTGAGAAACACTCTTCAGTTCAGCCTGTTTCAAATAAAACTGTGAAAAAAGCTTTAAAAAGCTGTCATAGAGTAAGAAATTTAATAAACATGCTAAATGTGGCTAACAATTAATGAAATCCGCTTAGCCAGTTAGCATGATAGTTGTAGTTCACATAATGCTTGTGTTTGGCAGCACATTTTTTTATTTAATGTTAGCGACATTTCAGATTTATTTGCGAAAAATGACTTTAATTCTGTTTCATTTTTCTCAGATGCTAACATAGCTAAAGGCAAATGGCAGCTATCAGTTTGCTGGGTTCTAACTGTCTGCCAATGGTTTCCTCCACTGTTAGTTTTTTTATTTTTTTGACTGATAATTAATGACTTTTTTGTGTTGCTAATACAAACTGACAGGATTTACATTCATTCCATTTTTTACGTTGAATATCATGTCTAATAGTGATTCAGCAATTAACTCGATGTCATTAAATAAACTGCTCATTTGTGACTATTGTATGTTTTAGTCAGAAACAACTTTTTTTCTGATTAAAAATGACATTCATTATTTTTTCTCATGTTAACAAGTCTGATAGTGAATTGAATTCACCAGTTTTGTTTAGTTCTATATGTATATGTATATACCATATGTTTTATGTTTTATATTTGTGACTGAAAATTACTGTGAGTTATAGTTTTAATTATAATTCAGAATTAGAGTGCTAACTGGCCATTGTTTGTTTTATTTACTATAATTAGTGTTAGTATTTTTCGACTGAAATATTTTTGTTGTTGCCAACATGACTAACAGTGAATAAAAGCCACATATTAGCAAAATGCCAAACGCACATTTTTTATTCATGGCTGTTTGTTGTTAAAAACATTTTTTTCTAACTGAAAATTACATTCATTCCATTGTTTTCTTATTTATGTTAATGTGTAATATTAAATGGAAGTCACCAATTAGTATGATTTTGCTAACTGGCTGTTTAATTATTTATTTATTTTTGCTGTTGACAATATTATTTTTTCCACAGTAAAATGACTTTTTCTTACTTTAGCAAATTAATTAAACCAATTAGTGTAATATCACAACTGCTAAATGCTAGCTGTTTGATTTTATCTAGCGACAGATTTATTGACAGAAATATATTTTATTTAATTTATTTTAATTTAGACCTGTTCTATACACTAGCTTTTTTATTTTCATTGGGTTTGCTCCTGACACAATTCTGCATTTCTACAGGGAATTACAATCTTTAAAACTTCTGCTCAATTTTTATAATTTGCCACAAACTTGCCACCATATTACCAAATGCAACAACTGTAGCAAGGACTCCATCTCCAGGCTGCATTTGAGAACTTTCAAACCATTCCAAACCCCAGCAAAACCCATTCACACATACAACATGTGTGTCTTCACATTTAAGAAAACAGTAACGTTTCATCAGAAATGTATAAATGTTCGGGTACGGGTACATGGTAAGGCCTATTAGTAACGTAAACCAATCTTAACACATGAACACACTCTGAACATTCATAAACAAACAGCTCAGTATAATAATTAAAGAGCCGTGGGTCAATTTAAAGCAGCTTAAAAATGTTGTAAGGGCCCTAAGCGCTCTAAAAGACCATACAGGCATACACACCTTCCAAAAACCAGAGAATTGGGTTTAAACAGTGGTTTGACTAAGAGTAAATCCAATTTGGATCATTTTTAATTAGAATTATTGCTCTAAAAATTTTATAATTCTACTACGCACGTGATATCAGAGCCTGTATATCCTTCTCCTTCTAAATTAAACTAAAGTCATTCTCTAGTTGTATTATTTGAGAATTTGAGAAAGACCAAACACAGCTTGGTTGAAATTAGCTGAAAATTGTCCTTTAGCCTATAAATGTGCCATTAAGACAGATTGTGATCAAGGCTTTCTTCAAATCAGTCATACATCAATCAGTCTTCACATTGGGCTTCAACTCTAAAGGCAATAAAAGCATTTTATCTTCACCTTAAATTCTGCAATATTTCAAAAATTTTATTCGGGACAGACCTTCTTCTTGAGTAAGTCACTGGACCAGCCAAATGATTAAGCAAAAATAAGACATGAGGAATGGGTGATTAAATTATCTATGTATATTTTACACACTGAACAAATTAATAAAATGAATAAATTCACCCCATTCTTTTTGTCCTTTTTGTTCTCCATTCCCCTTGGGCATAATGAAAGAATTACTGTACAAATACAATCTCTGTTCTTTTGCATATATAGTTTTGAATGCACCCCACTCCCAAAAAACAATATTGGCCTAGATACCAATATCTGTCATGCACAAATTAGAGAATGTTCCAGAAATCGGAGGCAGCAGTGAGTAGGAGGTCAACTACTAAGCCTACGAAGGGAATGAACGGCCACCGCTCCGGTTCTTTTACATTCACTATAAAAAGGCTGCCTGATTTACAGAAGCAGCTGACACTAGGTAAAAGCAACATGGCGAGTTGATGATTGGTCAGAATGCTTTCTGCAGGCAATCATTTTCTTTCCTTACTTGGATTGTATGTGCTTCAAATGGTAATATGTTCAAGGAGCTGCAGTAAATCTGTCTCCAAACATGAGGAAATAACGGAGATTCTTTGTACAAAACAGGTTTGCCACAGCAGTGATGGAATGATGTCAAGGTAAGAGCCTTAACAGAACTGGACTGAGTCATGTTTGCTCTCCTTATGTAGCCCATCCCAGTCCAGTCCAGTCTAGTCCAGTCCCCATTCTCAATCCTATTTTAACCCCTTGGGTAATCAAGGTTGCCAAGTCTTTAATTCCTTACTCTTATGACTGCACAAAAAACACATTAGTTTAACAGCAATTGTAGAATCACTCATAGTAGATACTGGATAAAAAGCATAAAAATTAATAATAGAACCGAGTTTAAGGCTAAAATCACATATTACTCAATAACTAGGTTGAAACTAATAAGTGCTTTCTGTAGTCAAGAGAGTCAGGCACTGAAATGTGGGCACAATCTCAAAACCTTAGAACTGAAGGGGTTTAAATAAGACCTTATTAAGACCTTAAGACTGTGGAGGAGTTTTGAGATTAACCTTCCCAGCAGAACCGAGCAGAACTGAACTGGACTAGGAGTGAGGCTAGGCTTGGTTTAGGGCTGGAACAGATGATTGGTTGGTTTAACTGTGGGAAGAGATGTCAGACGAGCTGCTGCTGTTGCTGTTGGTTGTTTGAGCTCTCTTGATGTACAGGTTCAGCAGTTTCATCTGAAAGGGAATGAGACAGAACAGACAGGGGAGAGGAGATTTAGCTCGTCATAATAAATAAAAGAAGACTCAGGTTCTTCATAAACTACAAGCCCTTGCTTTTTTATTACAGTTTTGTTTACTTAGCTTAGCTTTACTTAACATAGCGGCGAGACCTTAATAAAGATAAAGTTAGAAGTTCCTTATAGTGTCTCTTAAAATGCACCTTATAATCTGATGCTACTTATAGTGTGAAAAATCCGGTAACAACACAATTAGTAGATGACTGGCTACAGTGCCCCAAAACAGTTAAAAGTTTAGTTCAGGTGTGTCTGTAACTCCATCTTAAATTCTGATAAAATTAAAAGGACTTCCATGTATTATGTAGCGGTGCCTAGAACAGTTTCTGCACCGACATACAAAGCAAAAAAAAAAGTCTCTAATTGGTCCCCTTCTAACCTTTGTGGTCAACTGCGTGAAGTAAAGTGCTCAGAAGGCAGGAGATTACCAGATACTGATTGGTAGGTGTTTTCCATATATGATTTACCTTGCTGCCAGTAAGCTGACCAAGATGTTGCTTCAAGTCTTCCCCAATCACTGAATAGATTGCAACCAGGCAGAAAACACTGGCTTTCCTCACACTGCTCTCAGTGTTATCATAGCCCTGAAACACAAATACACAGGACCCACAGTTACACAGCCTTAATATAACATTATATGTATCTATTACATTACATCATTTTTTTCTAACATTACCAACACTATAAAGTAGATAAAGTAGATACACTGGAACAGCACATGGTAAACAGGGTATGTCCATGCATACTATATGATCAAAAGTATTGTACACCTTATTTATTGTGTCTTCCATAAATAAGTGTATTAAAAGGGCGTTTATCCTGATTGTTGGAACTGCTTAACTATCTCTGCTTTCTACTAGATTGTGAAAAATTGCTGAGAAATTAATTGCTTTAAATGAGAGCAAGTTGTGGTGAAATCAGGATGCTGGATGAACACCAACACACCTCATCCCCAACTCCTCAACTCGTCGTAAAAGTACTGAAAAGAGCAACTTTCCCAGAGAACACAGTTCAACTGCTATACAGGTCAATACTGGGGGCTTTATATCCCTTTAGCCCATGACTGGGAATAGGCATTGTGTCTATTGCTTCATGTTATTGTTCATGTTATATATATGTGTCTATTTGCTCCAAACAATCCTAATCCATTGGTAGTACCTCTCTACAGGGACTAGACAAGCAGTGTGTGTGCATTTGCACATCAATGTTGGCAATGGGTGCAACTTAAAATATCTGAATGCATTCATAGTGTCCACAAACATGTAGACATGTGGTGTAACATGCAGCTGTGTGTATGTGAGTAGATGTGTGTGTGTGTGTGTGTGCGTGTGTGTGTGAGCACCTGCAGCAGGCCAGGGATGATGTCAGGCAGCAGTTGGTGCAGAGAATCCTGGGGGATCCGCTCAATGACTTTGGTCTGCATTTTAATGGCAGCCAGGTCAATGGGGTAGTCTGCGGTTTGGACGATGGGACACAGAACCTTAATGCACTGTTCCGGATGGATGGAACTAGCCAGCGTGGAGGCTGCCTCTTCTGCCGCACGCACCACCTGACCAACAGACAAAATGCTGTTTACTATCAGCATAGCATGTTTAATTTAGGATGTTACACTCTCCTGAATATTGTTATTGTCTCTCAAAAATCTTGTCTATTTATCATGAAATTTGGACAAAATGAAAAGACCATTTGTCAAATTAACATTAAGTCAAAAGGTGAAAAATTAAGTAACTAATTTAAGTACAATGTTTTTGCAAAGAAGCAATTAAATGTTTATTTTATATTTATTTATTTTTCCTGTGCAGCCCTATACATAGGCATGATCCCTAAAAAGACAAAGGACTGAGGCTTCTACATTTCCCCCAATCCTCAGGATTGTCTAACTGCACCAGCTAATGATAATAATACAATTACACATGTAAAACTGATCACAGTGCTGTTCATCTACAGGCTTCTTTGCAGTAAATTCTGCCATAAAAATATCAGCACCCCAGAAATGTTCAAAATTGCTATTAGTTAAACATCCCTGCCCGTAAGGAAGAGAGTGTATCTTACCTCTTTGTGGGAGTCCTTGTGTGCCTCCAGTGTTTTCATGATGGTGAGTTCTGCATAGTTTTTGAAGCGTGCAGGCTGACTGCGCAGGATCTCCTTCAGAACACGCAGAGCCAGTGCCCGGATGGTGTGCTGAGCAATAAAGCAAAAGCAACATGTAGTTTAGTCCTTAGCTTCTAACCTTGCCTCCATTGTTTGTCCATATATTTATTTCATCTAAATTTAGTGGTCTTTCGTCATTTTATTTTTTCCTGCATTTAAAAATATATGGAATAAAAACAATAAATGAGAAGGTGTGTCCAAACTTTTGACTGCTACTATTATTATGAAAAAGTATTAGGACACCCCATTCACTGATGAAGTGCTATTGTTCCAAGTGTATCTGTGTTTTAAACCTGTTTATTCATTGTTTCTTCTATAACCAAAATCTTACAAAATAGTTTATCCTGTTGTTGTTGGAGTAACTGTCTCTACTGTCCAGTAAAGGCTTTCTACTAGATTTTGGAGCATTTTAATAAGGATCTGCCTGCATTCAGTGACAAGAGCTTTAGTGAGGTCAGGATTGTTGGATGACCTCCACCCACCGCATCCCCAGCTCATCCTGAAAGTATTTAATGTAGCACATCATTCCACAGAACACAGTTCCTCCCACTGCTCCACAGCTCAGTGCTAGGGGGTTTCATACCTTATTAGGTATGGTGCTAACAGGGTCATTTTAGCCCTATTCTACTAGAAGTACTTCTCTACAGGGACTATGCAAGCTGCATATGCACATCTGTGTCAGCAACATGTGCACATTAAAATTGATGAATACATTCATAAGAAGGGGCATCCATAAACATAGGTGTAGGAAGTCATAATGTTTTGGTTCCTTTTTTGTAACTTAGTTCCAGACTGCTACTTACATCTTTATCCCCCATTGTTTCCAGCAGCAGGAGCAGCATGGTCTTGAAATGCTCCTCCCACACGGCCACACTGTCGTCCCGGGTAACCTTCAGCAGCTCCAGCAGGGCCGCCCGCCGCTCTTCCACGCGCTCGCTGTGACCAGACAGCTCCTTCAGCAGGTCACCCACCAACTCCAAATTCTGTGTGGGTCCTGATCAATGACAATAAATTAGTAAATGTTTTTAATCTAAAACTGAATTCAAATCAGAGCTGTATTTCTATTTTAAAGCCTCATGAAAACAGTTATTACCAGTAGAGAAACTTTTGGGATGCATTATTTTGTTTTCTCCAAAATCCTGTCGACGACCTAAAGAAGTAGAAAGAGGTTCAGCATTTGTGTAACTGGATGTAGAGTATGTGACAGTAATTAAGATGGTAAAGAAGATGATGTGTGAAAATCCACACTGTCATTAAAAAAAACTCTCACAATTCCTCATAAATGTTTACAGTTACTTTAGAACTGTAACCCTTGTGAATGCCTGTTGATTATCACGGTAAGCATTGTTACAGCCTCACAGAATTATCTTAAAACAGAATGATGCCTACATCAAAAGAATGGATGACATTAATGATATGTAAGTGCATGTTAACAAGCCAAACATATGTCAGGAGAAAGACTTCTAAACCCTGGAAACCTTTATTTAACACAGTATCCCATTAGCCCATTACCTAAAAAGAGACAGGTACACTGGATTATATTCTATCTGTAATTCTCAAGGGTAAAATTACACAATTTGAATAGTCCTTTTTTATTATTATTTTTTTTCATTTTGTACAATTGTACAATTTTATTTTATTTTGTAAAATTATTTACAATAAATATTTTATGTATTTTTATTATTGTGACGTGGGGAACAGACGGGAGGCGGATTTAAAGCGGGTAAGACCAAGACTTTAATAAATAACAAATAAACAAGTAAACAAATAAGGGAATAACAGATATAAGTTATATGTACACAAACAAAGAAAGAAAACCAACAAAGAGCTAAGCTAAACAGATATGTGGCTAAACTAAACAGATAATAACAAAACAGGACTAGGGATATATACAGGGATATATAAGTGAATAATATACAAAACAAAGAAATAACGTGACTAAGAAATTAACGTGACAAATAACAGACTAGAAATAAACAATAGCGTGTAAATACAAGAATATAGAAAGAGCAATAACGTGACATAGTAAACAATAGCAAACGTGGCGAGACAAACGACAGAGGAAGGTGCAAAGACCGACGGCTAAACATGAACTAAACTGCTATAAATAGGAACAAGAAACACTGAACACCTGGGGAAGGGGCGGAGCTACAAATTACACACACGTGAAGGAAAAGTACTAGAGAAACACACTAGGAAACGGGGAAAACACAGGAAAACATAGCGAGGGCGTAACAATTATGTTTTATTTATTTATTATCACCTCTTTTTTGTGAGTCAGCAAGACATTTAAGAAATATTTGAATTGCAATATATATATATATATATATATATATATATATATATATATATATATATATATATATATATATCATGATAGTGCTTTATGATGAATTATCTTAGGCCCAAGTTAAAATTACCCTGTGTTTAGTGATTTAAGGAGGTAAGAATTTCGGCTAGCGCATCATTTTTCTGAAGCTGCTATTTTCTGCCGAAATTTCTACACAATGCTGTGTAAAAATATGTGAATTGAGTTACTGAGTTTTTATTTCATATTTTCTTGTGCTTAGAACAGACCAATGGAACATTTTAAAAGCTACAGAAACAGCAATTATGTAACACCTATAATCTAACATCCTATTAATTATTAAATAACTATTAAATAATATCTAAATCTACAGGTTTAAGGGGGTATGTCATTCTAGTTAAATGCACAAGACACCTGAGATAGAGCCCAAGCTGTCTCTCACGTACAGTCTCCCCCCATATTATTATACCTAATTATCATAGTTTCCACACTAACACCCTTTATCTCCAAAAATCTTCTTTTTTATTCATTCATTTTCAGTGGAAGTCAATTTCACAATTATATTGGTCCATTCAATATGACATTTGAAACTAAGTAATAAACAACTGTGAGCAAAGTGAAAAACAACAAAAAGGAGTTTTGTATCACAGTGACAATGCGTTCATGTCATGGTCTGACTGGCAGAGTTCTACTTTATGAGGTAATATGAGGAATAATTTCATAACACAGTAAGATATAAACACACAGGTTTTACCATCCCGGAACTGTTCCACATCATCGTCAAACACAGCCTCCCTGAGGGCACTCTTGTCGTACGAGCTGATGGAGTCGGTGTAGTTGTAGGGGTTGTACTCTCGAGTCCTAGGCCCGAGGAACTGCCGAGGGGACGGCGTGTTCAGCAACGAGGTTTTATTATCCAGGGCCATCCTACCCCCCTCCATCACATCTGTAGCAAGCCGGGGGTCAGCAGCAGGGGACGCCACGCCACACTGCAGGTGTATAAGAGTATTTATAAGTACACTGTATGTCCAAATGTATATGGATCCTATGCATCCTAATGAATTTGTTCATCTACTAAAATTGCTGAGACAGCTTGCCTAGGCTCTTTAGAGAGTGAATCTATGTTGAAGCTCACCGCATCGTCTTTCTTGGTATCCCGTTTAATGGGCTCAAAGGTATCCTCCTGGCTGCGGAAGCTGAAGCTCTGAATGGCCTCCGTCACTCCTCTCAGAGAGCTGTAGATCTCCTCAGAGTTCATGTTCTCGGTGTCGTACTCCAGCATGCTGAGGGCAGCACATACATAATGCACACAGACACAAACACAAACAACAAGAACAAAATAATCTATGTAAGAATACTTTAAGACTTTGATATTAAATTTAAACTAAACGATAGACAACATAAATAAGCCCCAGGCAGAAATGAATAAAAAATTGTATTTATAGTTTTAGGCACCTATAAAAATGACACTGACGCTCCAACTCAATAATGATAGTTCATGCCATCTTGCCATGGGCACAGTGGCCAGTTTTCAACTTCACTTACATAATAACACCTCACAACTTTAACAGGTGTGGCCATTTTCAAAATATCCCCTAAGGAAACACGTATTTTTTGGCATATCAGTAATACTGCTACTGCTTTCTGACTGGGGCTTTAATGTGAAGTTTTATTTGCAGTTTCTTTGAAACAATATATACAGTATACACACACAAACACACACACACACACATAAAGCCCCGTAAAGAAAATCACTGGAGACATATGATACAGTAAAGGTGGTCATAAATAGCCATGAGCTACTGTTAGGGAAAGCAGAGTGAGAACTGAAAGGGAAGAAGGAGGGTTGGAAATATTGAGTCACAGCATGATGGGAGGAGCTGAATGGTACAGATTCCTATGCAATCTGTTAATGGATGTGTGATGATGGTTTAAAGCTACAGTTTAAAGAAGAAATTGTGTAAACAGGTTTCCCCCCAAACTGACACTTTAAGAAGTTCATGAATCAGGCATGTTTATTACATGCGACTATTGAAATACTCCCACAAGACCCCATAAGATGTGCATCACTTTAGGTATTAATAGTGCGATAAACAGTGTGCAGCCGGTTTTACAGGGGATGTGTGACGCCCTCATATGCCCCTGCCTCCCCCAGGAAGAGGTGCGTTACCTCGGCGAGAAGGCCCGTCGCAGGGCCCGGTGAGGGGGGGTTGGTGGGCCAGGGGGAGGAGGGGGAGTGAAGGGGCACGTTGGCTTTGAGAGGCCATTCGAGCTCCAGCCCCATATACGACTGGGCCAGGAAGGAGGGATGAAGCAGGGAGGAGGAAAAACAGAGAGAAAGAGAAGAAAGTCGTAGGAAAGGAGGAAAGCAGAGGAAAACTGGAAGTGTTATAAAGGTAACATACAGAGCAAAGATTAGGGTTAGTATGTGTTAAAGCAGCATTATGTGAGATTTTCTTGCAATTGATGCTGTGAGTCACTGCTGAAGTAGGATACACCTTACACGTGCATTGCTGAACAAGCTAAAATATATAGAACCATAAAATAAAAATAAACATGTAAACATAAGTTGGTAGAGCAAAATTACAGGATTTTTACACAAATATACTGTAACTACACAGCTTTATTCAGCCCACTTCACTAAAGTTACGAAGAGCTGTCGAACATTCAGCTCCAGAGAAGTTTGAAGCTGTAACTTTAGAGTAAAATGCTACATAATGCTGCTTTAAATTGCAACTTAAATCCATAAACAAATTCACAATGACCTCAGATTCTCCACAGAGATTCCAGAGATCTGCAAAGAATTCATATTTGCATACTGGCAATTTTGTTAGGGGTGTCACAATACCAATACAACAATTTTCATGTCTGAAACTAACAGCTGATATTGATACTAATACAATACTGTATTTTTATATCATATTTTTACAGCATTATTTTAATACAATGCTGAATGCATTGTGCGTAGCATAGCCATCTAAATAACATCATGCTCAAACTGAAGTAAATATTTTTTTTCCTAATGAAGATTAAAATCTGGCATACAGACCTAAACATTTTTAGGTTTAAGATAACGGGGTTAAGTATTTATGCAGCAATGTGACCAGTGATTTTGCCCGGTATCAGACTGATATTAAAGTTGCATTCTATTTACATAGGAAGCTGAATGTCAACAGTGGAAATGACGTCACATCTGACGTGATTTCAGTTAAACTTTCATATATTTCATATGTTAATATGTTGAACACTATTTTAAAACATTAAACACATCTAAACAAAAAAAGATACAAGTTCTAATAAACTGTTTAATACTATTGTGTTTACTCCTGTTAATGTGCAGTGCAGCCATCTTGGATTCTAAACTCAGGGTTGGTCAGACTCTTTATAGCTGCAAATCTGACTTGTGGAAAGTTCCTACGTGAAACTCCCACCAGATTCTAATTGTACACAACATAAGTATTGGATCGGCACACCCCTAATATTTGGTATTGTTTATTATGGATTTGGTGCTCGTTTATGGATTTGTCTTTAGAAGCAAAAGCTTGATAATCATATGAATAAGATCATGCAGATGGTAGGACTCAAGCTTAAGCACAAAGCTTAAACTAGCTGGAGATTTCAAAGGCTTGCAGAGAAGATCAAAACACGATAATCAAAATACAGTTCAGCTTCCCCATGGAAAACAGCGAGCAGCATTAGCAATATAATACTAGAGAATGTATTCAAACACACATACTAATACTACAATTCCATGCAAATTCTCATTCTGAGCTCCTGCATCATTTAGTGCAGTGGTTGTATCTGCTGATACACAGCAATCAATCACAGAAACAAAACTATTACAGCCACATATATAAGGGGAGAAGAAGGTCCTGTGGATTTTGGAAAAATAGTGGAGTACCTGGGTGAAAGGCCTCCATGAGAGCAGTTTGTTGGTGATGTCAGAGGACTGGTGCGGCTACTGGGGTGGCGTGGAGGAGTGCGGCCCACTGTGTTGCTTGGTGAACCCTTAAATTGGAAAAATAAAAATAATAAATGAATAATAATAAGCTGGTCAGGAGAAAACCTTACAGTTTATTACAGGTATGTTGAACGTCTTAAATGATGCATCCTATGCAGCAGTGCAAAAATGGCCGACATTATATCATAAACTTTATTTTCTTAAATACTGGATAGATGTAGGGTTCCAGTGTGTTTTGAGTATACAGGGAGGCTCTACCGTGGCTGAGGCATTGTTCTTCAGGTGGTTGTGCAGGAGCTTGGTGGCTCCATCCTGGAAGGTTTTGGGCAGAGCGCCCAGCAGCATGGTGAACTCCGGAGTGTTCAGCTCAAACAGCGAGATCAGCACCATCTGAGCCGCCTGCAACACACATTCAGATTACAGTGAGACAAGGACTGACAGGAAAACAGAGACTGATACCGACAGTTGCTTCTATTTTAACATAGTCATTCTTGATAGAATGATAGAACTGAAGTCACCAAGGCAAAAATATGAAATTTCATTCTTCAAAAAGGAGAAAGGAGAGTAAAAGTGAAAGGAAGAGAATATGCAGAAGCTGTACTGCATACACCGAAAGAGGTTGTATAATATATGCAGGTGCATTTAAAAATAGAATACCACTGAAAAGTTACTTTAAAATGTTTCAAATGTGAAACTCATATATTATATAGATGTATTACACACACGGTGGATCAACACCAGCACATGACATGGCTCTCCAAACCATAATTGACCATCAGTAAATTTAGCATTTTATTTGGAAAGCAAGGAAAGCAGAGTCTGGAGGAAGGATGGAGAGACACACAGTCCAAGCTGCTTGAGGTCTAGTGTGAAGTTTTTACAATCAGTGATTGTTTATAGAGACATGTCATCTGCTGGTGTTGATCCACTGTGTTCTATCAAGTCTAAAGTCAGTGCAGTTTTGTTTTCCCACAAAATCTTACAGCACTTCATTCTTCCCTCTGCTGACAACTTTTATGGAGATGCAGATTTCATTTTCCAGCAGGACATGGCACACTGCCCACACTGCCAAAAGTACCAATTGGTCTTTTATAATATTCTATTCTATAATATTTTCTGAGATACTGACATTTGGGTTTTCATTGGCTGTAAGCCATCTATATAATATATGAGTTTCACATTTTGAACTGAATTACTGAAATAAAGTAACGTTTCAATAATATTCTTTTTTTTTTCAACTATTTTTTGATGATGAGTGAAGTGTAGTGTAAATTCAGAAAGATTTTCGAAGTACTTTGTCCAACACAGTTAAATCTTACAGTTACTACACTTCTGCATTTGTAGGAAAAGTACTGCCAGAAAAAAGATAGAAGTCTTTACCACTTTACCACTTTATCACATGCTCAATAAGAAAGTATTATCCATCAGCAGTTGCATTTAGAATTGTTAGTTATTAACTAAATTAAAAGCATTGAACAGTCCTGGAATAGTTCAGTCCATACACAGCGCAACGCAGCCCGTTACACTATCCTCCCACAGCTGAGATACTAAAAGTCTTAAACCAGGTAGAGAAGATCATCGTCCTCCTGAAGGTTGCAAGAAAAGCAGGAAACCGAAGCCAAGACTGGTTTATATGCAGGTCATGCATGGCAGTCAATGGCATCAGAAGGTCAGGGTACACTATACCTGCTTACATCTCTCCTCCAGGGTGCCCTCCACAGGCAGAGAGGACAGGGAGCTGAGCCTGACTGACAGCTCCTCACTCACCCAGCTATGGAGGGTCTGAGTTTTATAGTACACAGTCAGAACAACAGAAGTGTGTGGATTCAAGTGCTATTAGTGAATGATTATAACAGTCCCAGGCTGATTTTGAACACAAAAGTAAGTCTACTATATGCCCAAAAGTTTGTAGACGCATGTTTATTCAAAGTTTTTTCTTGAATCAAGGGGGTTATAATATAATAATAGAGAATCAGTCCTATATTATCTTAACTAATGCTATGCTAAGCAATGGGTGCATCTTGAAGCACCTGAATTTCCCAACAATAAGGGGTTTATGGGCACATTTGGGCGTATAGTGCACTTTACTGAAGTTACTGTAATTGAGTAAATTTTATGAGTAATTTGTAATTTTTAAAGTAGTTTTTAAAATAGGTCATTTTACTTTTACTAAGTACATTTTGACACAAGTCATTTACTTTACTACATTGGGAAACTCCCAATTACTGAGTAAAAACTAAAATGCTGGGGAAAAATAATTGTCTGAATTTAAAAAAAAAAGAAAAATTGGGCGGATGCGCCTTCGCACGGATGCTCGCGCGTGGAATAATGAGGCAATAATGTCCTCATGCAATGCAAAATGTGCTCCGCCGGACAGAGCTACCAGCTTTCAAAACTTCCACATCAAACCTGAGAAAGGATGTGGTGGTAAGTATTTTTATCATTAAACAATCTGCTTAAATGTTAAAAAAAACATAGCAGTAAATAGCAGTTAAAGCAGAGCAATGGCAAGTTAAAAAATAATAATGAACTGTAAAACTGTAAAAATACAGTTTATAGTCACCTATATGACCATGACTTTTTAACAGTAAAGAAAAAAAATGGATCATAGAAACCTATGCCACTAAAAATGTTTTATGGGCTGATCTAAACAAATACTGCCTGAAAAGTTTTAAAATTTATGTGAAATAATAGTTCATTAAAAACTATTTAATTTATGATTTGTTTTTTACTTTTTACATCAAATAATTAAAAGTAACTATGTAACCTTTACTCAAAGTACATTTTAAATTGAGTACTTTTTTACCTTTACTTGAGTAGATTTTTAGATGGGTACTTTTACTTTTACTTGAGTAGAAATTTAGCAAAGTAAAGGTACTTTTACTTAATTACAATTTTTCAGTACTTTTTTCCCCTCTGGTATAGTGCACATAATTTAAGCACTGCAGTTCAAAAAGTTTGGCATGGATATAAAACCTGTTTCTAAAATGAAAGGAAAAAGCTAATAAAAGATATCCTCAGATAAAAGATATACCTCAGATGTAGTTTTTGCAATGGAGATACTGTAGCTAGTAGCTAATGGAAGCTGATACCCCAGCAGTTAGCTGCAAGTTCTCACACATGCCTCAAATTGTGTAGCGATGTTAACAATTCTCTTTTTGTTAGTTTGCTTGTGTACACTCACCTTTCTGACATCTGAGCTTTTAGGCTCTGTCGTCCAGGTGATGATGCGGGAAACAGCCAGCCGGGTCTCGCTGGAGTTCACAAAATCTGAGGGATCCATTTGCCTGGCCAGGGACTCGATATACTTTAGAATGGCCACCTTTACCTACACAACACAGACAGCCAGACATTAAGACTCACTTGTAGGGGTGTAAAGGTACGGTTCGGTTCACACCTTAAGGTTCCATACATTTTCGGTAGGTTTGGTGTAAAAAAATAAAGAGGATGGCCATTCTGTATAGCCTCACCCTTATTAACTTCATAATTACACTGAATCTTCATTATAATCATGTTTTGTTTTTTGGGAAATAACGTTGTAACATGGCCGGAGCTCTTTTATAAAAATGCTCGAAACCAGGGTTCTCTCCTACTGTCATCATTAGAGGCTCCATCTTTTGAATCTTTTTGGAACAAACAAACAATGATCATGGTTGTGGCGCTTTATTAAGAACAAAAACAACAGCATTACTTTACCTGCTTAAACTACATTATTTTTTTCTAAGCATATTACTTGTTGCATTTCAATGTTTGAGTTCTTTTTAAGAAACATCAACATTATATTGTCAAATTTTAATTATATTAGTGGTGTCAAATCACTTAAAAATTAATTAAAATCATGATTATTTGTTAATGCTGGAATGTCCCAGAATTATTGTGAGGGGACAGTAATAATAGTGTAGTGTGGTTTAGGTCTGGCAGACAAAATCATTTTGCGCTGTATTATAATATCTCAGGAAGATAGAGAAAGAGAGAGAGAGAGAGAGAGACAGACACAGCATGTGTTAGAAAGAGAGAGAGAAAGAGAGAGAGAGAGTGAGCGAGTAAAATAGAGAATGAGAGAGAGAGAGAGAGACAGTATGAGCGCCTAACCCTGCGTACACTTTAGAAAGCGACAGGTGACAATTAATTTCCTATGGCAGGGCGCAATTTTAGCGCATTAGTTCTGCATAACGTTCATTGATTCCACAAGTCTCCTACAGACTGTCTGTACCGTGTATTCTGTGTGCGTTTACGCAAACCGAACCGTAACCCCGTAACGTGACGAATCATAAAGAATACACGTACCGTTACACCCCTAGTCACTAGTGTTAAAAGTCAATGAAAGCAAGCCCTCCAATTTAAGCTAATCGTAAACCACTAATAATAGATCACATCAACTTGGGCAGTACTGTTGCAACTTGGGAAAATCACCTACCTTAAGGTTTGGGGTCTGGGTCTGATCGACAATGAAGCGCATCAGGATGTTGAACTGCTGGTCATACGGAAAAGAGTCCCTAGAACGTGGAAAAAAGAAAGAACAGTAAACTAACCAAAACCAATTCTGACGTCTGAGGACGGGAAATTCCTGATCTGTAAAATTCATCTGTTTAAATGTGTTTTCTTGTTCTTGGTGGCAAGAAGGCACATGAAAGTAACCAAAAAACACCAATAAGGATTAAATAAATCTTGCTTTGTAAGATGTACAGTCTGAAGTCTGAAACTCTGTTTACACCTGGTCACTTCATCCATCTAAAGAGATTAGGATTGTATTTGGATAAAGCCAAACCACATGAAACTGCAAGTGTAAACACATTCAAAACACATTTAACCTGATACAGATATGAACACTCAAACCACTTCAAGAGGTAATCTGAGACGCATTTGATCCATGTTATAGCAGTGTAAACACATCCATCTCCCTAAAACACATTCAACAAACAAGAGTCCTCTCAATACAACCAAAACTTCTCCTTATGCAGCCTGTTACTGCTGAGTCAATCAATAATACATGCATGGACTGCATAACAAATTACTTTTCCATCTTCTTTTCCACACAACAATAAGATTTTAGTCAGATTAACCAAAGATGCATTTGACAATCATGTGTTAACACATGCCGTCAAATTCTTATCATAAACAAGCTAGATAGTAGTCACATAAAGTAACCAGGTGTAAACAGGGTTTTAACCCTTGTGTGGTGTTCAAATTTTTGTTACTCGTTTACTTTGTTACTTGTATTTAATTCAGCAAAATTAAGCAATTTTACATTAAAATGCTTTACACATGCTTGCTTCACCTAAATTGCAAGCAATATAAACAGCTTACATGGTTAATATTTGCCCTTTACCTTTCTTATGTTACATTTCTTTTATAAAGTGCTACTCTTTTTTTATTAGTTTTTTAATAAAATGTAAAAGAAAATGAATTAAACTCAATATATGAATAGAAAATTTGTTTAGTTTCAAATTTACAAATGAAGCAATGTTTATTAGCCCTTGGCCAAACATACTGTATGTAATATAAATGTGTGTGTGTGGGGGGGGGGGGTGGGGGGGGCTGGGTGTACAGTGTGTGTTTATCGAAAATGTGTTTTGATATATGCTTTTCACAAAAAATGAACCAATGAGTTTGAGTTAGAAATTTTTTTTTTTTTGTAAAAAAAATCATTTGTATCATTTGATGAAAAATGAAAACGGGTCCCACAGACCCGAACACCACACAAGGGTTAAACAAATAGAGGATTGAGATCAGACCTGGTGACGTCCAGGGCTTTCTGCACTTTGGCCTGAACAGAGCCTAGCAGGTCAGCACCCATCTTCTTCAGCAGCTGGGTCAGCAGCACAAAGAGCCAGTCCTGCAGGTCGTCTCTGTGTAGCGTGATGAAGTCCACCAGTGTCTCCAGGAACATGCTGAACACCTGTCGGCACACAGGAGCAGATATATACAGTATTTTTGAAGTGTGACATCAAACACCTACTATTTAGAATATAAATTCACAAACTGACAGAATGACACACTTACTCTCTGATGCATCAATCCAAAGCAAGGCAAGGCCATGCAACAAAACAAACATTCCATTAGTAACACAAGACACATGACATTCAGATACATACTTCAGATATCTAAGGGTGTTTTCACACCTGCACTTTTAATCTGGTCACATTCGGATTCTGTTTCATTTTCACCTTTGATTCAATTTGATTGGGGAGATATTAATACAGTTATCACACTTGAATCCGGATTAAGACTACAAACTTAAGAGTGGTATATCTGTGTTAAGAACGTGATCTCACCATGACCTTACCCTGCTATCATGTGTACTGTGTTTGATCTAAATAGATCCCATCACCAGTTTAACCCTTTCAAAGCACAAACAGACATATTTTTTTCAAAATGTCAGATTTACTTATATAAACGAATTATAAACCATTCAACTGAAGCAGATTTGGGTTTTGATCTGGTTTTGGTCTGAGTAACCACTGTGCACTAATTGGCATTACCTATTTCACTTTTATTTTACTTAAATAAAAGTAAAGCTGGAAAGTTTTACTCGATTGGGTGACACACATATTGGTCTTATGTGCTCAAATACAGCTCTGGAAAAAATGAAGAGTACTCAGTATTCTGAATCAGTTTCTCTAATTTTGCTATTTATAGGTAAATGTTTGAGTAAAACGAACATTGTTGCTTTATTCTATAAACTACAGACAAACTACAGAATATTTCTCCCAAATTCCAAATAAAAAAAAAAATGAAATAATTTATTGTAACTTAGAGCATTTATTTGCAGAAAATAAAAAATGGCTGGAATAACAAAAAAAAGATGCAGATCTTTCAGATAATTAATATAGCTTTAAATAATGCAAAACAAAAATTATAAAGTTTTAAGAGTTTAAAAACCAATATTTGGTGGAATAACCCTGGTTTTTAATCACAGTTTTCATGCATCTTGGCATGTTCTCCTCCACCAGTCTTACACACTGCTTGGTTTGATGGCTTGTGATCATCCATATTTCTCTTGATTATATTCCATAGAGGTATATAGAGGTTTTCAATTTGGTAAAATCAAAGAAACACATCATTTTTAGGTGGTCTCTTATTTTTTCCAGAGCTGTATATCATCAGATAAGCACAATTTTTTATCTTTAAGTAAGAATAAAAAACTAGGAGATTTCTTACAATGGCAGTGCCTTAAAGAATTAACCTGGTATATTATGAAGATATTTAATACAGCTTTGAACAAATGTAATTTTTGCTGATGCTTCATGTTAAACTACAAAATCTTTTTCCTGTATTTACTTTCTTGATCCCACCCAGACTGGTCTGACCAATAAATAAAGAGAATGTTGTCACATGGTTTGTTATGACACATTTTAACATGCTTTGATTTTTTTTTTCTGTGTGAAAACAAACCAAACCATTCAACAAGGGAAAATGCTCTTTAACTGATTTGGACCAGATTAAACAAGCTACAGGTGTGAAAATGTTCTTTTTAATTTTTATAGTCATGGATTGGCTCACCTTGCCGTGAGGGTCTGCAAACATTCTGGTGAAAATCTCACACAGCCTCTTCAGCTCCACACGGCTGAAAGAGGGACAGATTCCTTATGTAAACTGGAATCACTGGTTAGCATTACTTCTAGCACTTAATATTAATACTCAGTTCTCAATTCTGTCTTTGACTGAAACACAGTACCTGAGGATTCTTTGGCTCTTCAGAAGGTTCTGGAGGCCCAGCAGGCCTTCCTTGCGCTCGGACCAGTTGGAACTGGCACAGTGGTTTAAGACCTCTGCTACGTCCTCGGTCTGACGCATGTAGTGCGGGACTCCGCCGTTCCGTGAGCTGTATGAGCGTTCTGAGCAAGCGCTGGACGCGTCGCTGTTGGCGTCGTCATCCGAATACATGCCAGGGGATTCATACCGCCGCCGCATGGGTCTCCGCTACAACCAAAGAGAAGCACAGAGAGGAAAATAAGATCAAAAAGAAGACCCAACTAATGCAGTTTCACATCGATGCTACGAGACTAGGCATGCAGACAGATTTCTAAATCTAAAACTAGTGTTGCTACATCATGAAGTCATGAGGCATGCACTGTAAATGGGTGGATGATTGTAGTTATGTAGAGTGGTGTGCAAAAGTTTGGAATTTCCATCCATCTCCAAAAGGAATTAAATTTAAGATTAAATATTCCTCTCAGCATTTTAAACAAGTTATTTTAATTCAATAGTATAATTTTAGAGTGAACAAGGAAATGTGTACCAAGCTAACTTCAAAAAATACAAGCTTTCAGAATATTTTAGCATTGGATGGTGTAATAGTGTAAAAATCCACAATGGATACCTTAAGAGGTGCAACTGAAAGCTTTCACAACCCTTTTAGACCTTTTAAACATATTCAGAACTGTGTGGATAGAGCTCAAAAGGGTATTGCAGTAGGACCAAAAAACTCCAAACAATTAACAGCAGAAAGATTCTTACGCTGTGTTTACACTACCAGGCTGAAGTGAATCAAATCAGATTTTTTTGTTCAATGTGGCTCAGATCTGATTTTTTTCATGGCTGTGTACACTTCAAATCAGATTTAAGTCACTTTCATATGTGGACATTTATGTGAACGGTCAAATTCATGCATCTTTTTGCTTTTTTGCATGTATTACAATGATGTGTGTACTCTCCACACATCTCTTGGTGCAGCTGTGTATCTATTGATGCAAAAACAGCAAAAGCAAGCGGCCTGGCCTTTTTTCTCCTCCTCGACTTGAGCATGAACTTCAGACCAGCTGTTTACTCTTAACTCCAGCAAAAGATGCTCCACATATGAGCTGCTAATGCATTTATTTCCCTTTATAAAGCTACGAGTCACCTCTCAAATATGACGTTTTTTGTTGGTGGTGAAAAAGGTGATGTTCATACATGTATCGATGTGTGCATGTGAGGCATTTTAGGGACAGATTTCAGAAAGTTTTTAAAAGTACAGTTTGTTAACCACTCTGTACATAAAATATTTTAAGAGATCATTGCTGTGCTGCACGGTGATTGCAAAATCTCTCTGTACCGGTAAAGGAATCTGGAGATGATGAAGATATGTGTGAAGAATGGAGTCATATATCAATAAAATCTACCTTATTTCTGGAGTCTCCTAAAAGCTGTTGAGATTTACGATAGCCAGAGAGGAAACAAAGCAAAGACAACCACATGTCAGGACTTTCAGTTCAGGTCTAGTTAACTGCTATAACTGCTTAAGCCTAAATAATTGCTAACATCAGACCTTATGTATCTAATCCCTCAATATTCTAAAGAAAGTATTGAGACTAGACTGCATTAACCTCTTAAAGTCAAAGTCTTAAAAAGCATTTTTACATGAGCCTACACTTCGATTCCTTATTAAAATAAGCCAAGGATTGAATTGCATTTTATGGTTGTGGAAGCTCACCAGAGCATCAGCTACAGCCGCCTCCACCTCCATGCCGGTGTTGAGGATCCGCATGGCGTTAACTGAAGCAGATATACGCGCCTGATGGATCAGACCAAAACGATCTGAGAGAGGGAAAATAAAGAAAAAAGAGAAAGAGAGTGTATGTCAGAAGAAAATGTAATATAGTTTGTATACAGTGTCATGGATGTGAAGCAGTTCACAGCACCCCCTTGTGGACAGCCGTGTTAAATATGAGTTTTTCTGAAAAGTTCATGAGGCGCTTCACATAAAAAATGAAAAAAATAAATAAATAAATAAAATAGCATAGATCTATTAACTGTAGAAAAAAATATGTCCCAACGATTCAAATTAACAGAAAGAATGAACAGGTTGAACATAAAGGCTGCAAATAATATTCAGAAAATAGAAAAACACACTATTAAAAAAATTATAATATTAAGTCAGGCCAACTGATTTCAGCTGATTTTTTCCTCTAGTCAATAGTTAATTTTAATTTTTCTCAGTTTTGTCACCAATACTTTTTGACTTGAGCATCAAAGATTGATGATGAAGCTGCAGCAGAAGCAGAATAAATATTGTGTAAGGCTTACACAATATTTATTCTGCTTCTGCTGTAAGCTGTTCAGTCTGAGTCGCCCTACTGTCTAACTGCTGTTCATCAATTGTAAGATATCATATATTTCATGTATGATTCCAGCAAGGACCCAATGGGTGTCATGTGATCACTCTGGAGTGTTACTATCAGTTCTGATTATAAGTTGGCCTGACTTTACATTTTTTGCACTTGTCAACTGAATCACAGCAAAATAAATAATTAAACAGATGATATAAAACAAAACACAAATAAAGGAAAACAAATGCACAATTCACACCTTACAGAGCACAGCTCAACTAGCAGCTGTAACTATCAAAAATATAGTTATTTAAATATTTTACTAGTTTTAAAAGTCTTTAAAAAGCTAAGAATTTCTAGTAACTACAGAATTTAGCTTTTTCTGTAGGTGTGAAGTGTGAGAACATGATTTCAGTGGCTCCCGGAGCTGAACAGTATGGTGGTCACATGCTGCAGTGACCCAATGGAGCATGCAGGTCACCTGTCTGCAGGGTGTCACCCGCTGTCAGGGCGCTGGTGGAGCGAGAGTGGCGCCGGGATGCTGTTAGGCATTAAGAAAGGGACATTCAAACATATTTTAGGGCTTCTGATAACAACACAGACCTAACTGTCTCCTAATAGTATTGATTTATGTTGCTCCTACACACGCTGAGGACCAGCGTGTGTGGCCAGTGGCACCAGTGGAACCAGTGGCAGCTATGTGATTATACGCTATGTGTAACAGTACATGTTGCTAAATAGATCAAATGACATGAAAGAAATATAATGTTTATATGTTACATACATAGTCATGCACTGTACAATTTATGATGAAATGCTTTGTTCACTGTCCATTCACTTTAACAAAATAATAAACAGAAAACTTGTCAAGATAAAATTGTATAAAATCAATTAAAATAAAAAAAAGTAAAAAAAAAAACAAAATGTATACAATAAAAACAAAAATGTATGAAATATATGAATTACCCTTTTATACAGCCACAAATGTATTCAGAGAAAACGATTAATTGTAATAATAAAAAAAGTGAAAATAATTGTATTAACAAAAAATATATACAGCTCTAAAAAACACAGTTTCTGAATCAGATTCTACTATTTATAGGTATATGTTTGAGTAAAATTAACATTGTCGTTTTACTCTATAAAACATGGACATTTCTTCCAAAACTTTTTATCTCTAAATAAAAATATTATCATTTAGAGCATTTATTTGAAGAAAATGAGCTGAAATAAGAAAAAAGATGCAGAGCATTCAGACCACAAATAATGCAAAGAAAACATGATCATAATAATTAAGTTTTAAATGTTTAGAAATCAGAAAAATAAGAATATATTTGGTGGAATAATCACAGTTCTAATCACAGTTTTCATGCATCTTGGCATGTTCTCCTTCACCAGTCTTACACACTGCTTTTGGATAACTTTTTGCCACTACTAGTGCAAAAATTTAAGCAGTTTAGCTTGGTTTGATGGCTTGTCATCATCCATCTTCCTCCTGACTATATTTCAGAGGTTTTAAATTTGGTACAATATTTTTTTTTTAAAATGGTCTCTTATTTTTTCCAGAGCTGTATGTACACACATGCTTTAGACTTCTTATTTTCATTCATCACCAGTAGATGGCATTATTTTACACCAAAACCCTGAATGAAATCGTTTTTACTCTACATATAAAATATACACAGAAAAACACACACACACACATACAGTAACATGCAGGTACAAGCATGCAGGTTAAACAGGATAAAGCAGAAAGATGGATGAAGAGGAAGTGAACACACAAAAATATTAGCCTCAGCATCTTTAAGTATATGTATTTGACTACAGTATTTACAGTAAGTACTGTTTTCTGGAGGTGTTTGGAATTGCCCCAGGTGAGTGTGTGAGGGACTGTGTCTGTCTGTCTGCCCTGTGAATAGACAGCAGTATTATGGTTATTTTAATTTTTTGAGATATTTATTTTTATGCTACAAAACATCCATCATGTGTCAATATTCATTTATCCTTAAAACATGTGATGCACTTTCGAACCAATCATTGCACACATTTTTACTATAAACTGCCCTGAAATGCCAATCTATCTGTGGGAAATAAATGAAGCCAGTTAAGATTAATTTAAGGTTTGCGTATGTATTTATGAAGATGGACATGTCTTGGCTGTTTGGCTGCAACTGGGATAAGTGACACATCATGTAATAAAGTGATCCTTTATGACTAACACGCTGTAGTGTACACCATTAAACTGGTGACAAAGCATATTCTGTGTGTGTATATGTATGTGTGTGTGTATGTGTGTGTGTGTGTGTGACTCACCCAGGGGAGTGAAGCCCCGTGCAGGGCTGGTGTCTCTGCTGCTTTCTCTGCTGGTGTCACGACTGCAGCCCTGACTCATACTGGGTCGAGGGATACGACTTCCCCGCACTATGACCCCATATATACACACACGCGCGTGACAGAAAGACACACATACATATACACATACAAACAAACATACACACACAGCAGAAGAGCAGCAGGAGAGAAGAAGGAGTAGCAGTTAGGACAAAACAGAGGACGAGAGAGGGTGAGTGACTCCAGTATGCAAGAAGAAAGGCAAAGAGAGGAAACGACTGGAGAGAAAATATCATGAAATATGCAATATTTCACAAACACAATAAAACACAATTCTTCCCATTGTAGGAAATAGAAGAGCGACACACTATATTACCATCATTTAAAAACATTTTGCACATAAACCAAGCTGAACATTATCTGTCACACAAACCAATAGTGTTATTGCTGTCACACAAAACTCTTGTATCTACATTTTTACAGTTTTTCACTTTTTGACAACTTAAATCTCACAGTTTATTTTGGGTCAAAATTGTGGCAAAATAAATGAACCAATAGAAAGTATTCAAAATTACTTGGAATAAACTTATTTTAGAATAAAAGTTAGAAAGGGATTTTTCCTTCTACTATAAATTGATCATTTTTAAGGATTTTTTTTTGTGACTGGAACATTACCTAACTGACATTTTAGATACACCCATTCCCACACACAATATACAATTTGCGTGTGCCTGGACTATTTCCTTTTTAAAATCAGGGACAGTACAGACCAACCAATCAGAACAGACACCATTTACGTATATCAGTCTCAAAGACACAATTTCAAAAGTATGGCCTGCTTAATTCCAAGGAACAAAGATCGTTTTGAAATCCACACAAATGTTAAAAGTGTAATTAAGTAAGAGTAAGTGTAGAATATTAACCCCTGGGCTCTAAATGGACCAACAGAAAAAAAAAATATATATATATATTATACATTTATACAGTGACTTCTACTGAAAGAGAAGATTAGTTTCTCCTGTAAATTTACTATTTGAAAAAACAAGTTTTTTTGCATATGTACATTTAATACTAACTGATTTTATATGAGAAACAATATATCAATATTTTGACCTAGCCCTACTGTGCCCTATGTGTGAGTTTAATGTAGAACTTTTGTTCTTACCTTGGCCAGAGCGGCTGGGGCTGGTCTCTCGGCTGCAGCCCTGACTGCGGGGGATTTTGCTGCGCTTCTCAGAGGGGGTCGCACTACCTGTTGCACGGGGCACTCTTCCATATGAATGACCGCCGAGCTTCCCAGGAGAGCTGGAGCGACTCCCAGCTATGTGTTTAGAGAGAAAAGAAAAGAGATCAATATAATACTTAATTTAACATAATATAATGTAAAAGTGCATCATATGAATTACAGTATAGCTGTTCACAATGAATAACAGATACATAATAAAACATATAATACACAATACAGTACAACATACACATACATTTTGATGTATCAAAGGCATGCAAAGACAAACACAACATCCACAAATGATAAATTAACATCAACATTAACATACCAGCAAATAAAACAACAGATACAATGGTTCTGAGTGAATATTCACCTTTTTTTATCATTTAAACATGTAGGTAAAGTGATACGGACTGTGCTTTATGGACTACAGTAACACATGGGGTTCAGAAGCATGCAGACAGCAGGGTATGGGTATATGGGTATATATGCTGGACTGGTCAATAAGGCTGCTGTACCGTAAGTCTTACCACCCACTGGATTAGCTGATCTGGATCCTTACGTATGAGCAGCACACAGGGCAGCGAAGGGCGTTCCGTTACACAACATCAATGAAACATCAAATGCATTACCCAGCATGCATTGGGCATGTCATCAAATTTGCATAAACAACCACCTATTGTTGCTGTGGGCAACAACGCAAAGCATGCTGATGTTTACGATGTTGCGTAGAAAGATATATGATCTTTCTAAGCATCAGCAGAGCTGATTCTAATTCATACCGATACAGTGACAATGATACAACTTAAATGCAGCAAAATCTACCCAAATTAACTACATTTACATGCACAATATTTTCAATTAGGTAAAGATGAGCAAGTAAGCAAGTAAGTGGAAGATGTAAACGAAGCAAAATGTTTACATGTTCAAATCTGTTTTAAATAAAGCCAGGCAATATCGGCCCAGACTGGACTACATATGTTTTAAATAAGCTGGACTAAATTTACACAGTTAAACATTACTATAGCTTAGTTCGAATAATCAGACTTATATTAAAACACATTTTTAAGAGTCTAAAGCTCCAGTCAGAAATGGGAAGTTGTGAAATGTGGGCATTATTAGCAAACTTACGTTGTGACTGAGAAACCACTTTAGCTCGGCTCCGCCCCCTACTGTCTGTAACAGAGACTCCTCCCCCTGCACTGTTACCCGAACTCTGTCTCCTGGTGCGGACGCGACCTGAAATGCAAAAGAGAAACAAACAATGAATGACCATGTGTCCCAATACTTTTCTCCACATAATGTTGGGTACACATAATATAGTATATACAGACAACAGAACTGTAGAAACTCCCATCAATCTCTATACAAAAACAGACACCCATGCTTAAAACAGTGTTTTACAAAACAAGACAAACACAGCATTAACTTTGTTGCTAATGCTAATTGTTTAAGGTATACTGAGGAACAAGTGCTGTAAAAAGCTGTCACATCACAGCGTCATCGGTATTGTGGGTGATTACCTAAAATCAAATGGCAACAACTAGCATAGATAGTAAGCTACAGTCACACTAGAGCTGGACAGTATTGCAGCAAGTATTTGTCTAGCTTGCTCTTAGCTAGCATTTTAACTCCTTAGCTGAGCACACAAGTATATACAGTACCAGTCAAATGTTTGGACACACCTTTCCTCATTCAATGTGTTTTTTTTCTTTTTATGATTTTTTTACATTATAAATTTAATATTGAAGACTATATTAAAGCTATACAGGAACACATGCAGAATTATTCTGTAAACAAAAAGTGTTAAACAAACCAGAATATGTTTTATACTTTAGAAGCACATTTATCTTTAAGGACAGATCTGAACACTCTTGGTATTTTAATCTCAGTGTCTTTATAAGGTAGAGTTTTCCCAGCGTCTTGAAGGAGTTCCTAAAGGTGCTGAACAATATTTGCTGCTTTTCCTTCACACTGTGAAGCTCCAGCTCATCCCAATTAAATCACCTCAAATCACCATCTCAGTTCATCAGGTTTCGATCAGGGGATTCATGTGGAGGACAAACTCTTTTTTTACTGTTTACTATGTAATTCCATATGTGTCCCTTAATTGTATTTTTACATATTAATCTACAATGTAGAAAATAAACTAAATAAAGATGTGTCCAAACTTTTGACTGGTACTGTAAGTTAACATACATCATGCCACTGCTGCCAGCCATGGCTGTTATAATTTATTATACTTAAACATAGTGTAAAGTATTTTACTGTAATGATTATGAAATTATTGGCATTAGGTTTATTTATTTTATTTTATTTTTTTCTCTTTAACCGTGTTAGCCAGCCTGCTAGTTGCAAACTTACGTCAAAGCTAAGCAGTTTGACACAGATATCCAAGCACAGCTGTTTTACACATTACAAGTGTAAATTTACCAGATATATTTATTTGCTTTGTGTGTTTTTATTGTTGGCAATTTAGTGCATGTTAGCATAATAACTGAACTAAAACTGAGGACTTTTTGGTGAAAAAGTTTCCAGTCGAGCCTTAGTAATTTTTGAAAGACGATGCTAACAGCAAACGTCTAGTGTGATGGTGGCTTTATACTAAAATACACACATACAAGAAATACAGAGAAATTTGTATACACAAGCAGCCTGAATCACAACTCTTTAACAGGTATGTGCTGACAGTGCTACACCCCGCCTCCCTAATACTGCTGCAGAATTTTTTTGACCTTAGTAACTGCCAATCAATAAATGACAGATTAACAAAACAAACACTCACACTTTCAACTGAATGACTACTTTAGTCAGAACTAATATGCAGACATCTAACACTTCAGTACAGTCAGTTTGCGGATCATCAGCAAACTCCATGCAAGTAGTCCATGCAGACTCTCAACAATATTCTCTTATCAGCAGACAGCAGACGTGCCGCGCTCCAGCGCTGGTGATTCAGCGCAGCATTAAAGAAATATTTTCAAACCCAATCTCCATCGACTGTATCTGTAGCGTAATATCACTGATTATCTGTGAGAATAATTTAGATGTGTTAGTCTGTATTCCTAAAAAACACAAAAAAAAACCTGCTATCTATAAATTCTAATAGACATATTTTGTATACAAATTGTTTTAACTTGTTTTTGGTTACTTTTGTGCAATTGAAAGTTTCCTGGCATGAGTCTTTTAAAATACCACTTTATATATATAAACATACATTTAAAAATCTTATTCTAATTCTTTATTTAAATGTTTCATCCACTGACATGCCTAAAGTCATGGGACAGGAACTAGTATGAAGTCCGGTGATTTTACCATTTCCAGTGGAAACTAAACAATGAGTCCCTGACAGTGAGGATATTTACAACCCACTGCACTGTACACGGTGGGTGGTAATGCCATTTATAATTTTTTTCTGGCACACGTCACCCTGTGGATTTGTGGATTGAGGAACGTTAAATGCCAGCACAACTAAAGAAGTTAATGACCCATTTATCAGGCCTCACTCAAAATCTGATTCTTAACATTGCCTAGCCATACGCATACTAGCCAGAGTCATTTAGACTTCTTTCACAAGATAACACCTCACCACTTATACAGGTGTGGGCATGTTTTAAGATTTTCCCAACGTAACACCTAATTACGTATGACTTGTGTACATTTCTGGAAAAAATTAAGAGACCACTCTAGTTTCTGAATACGTTTCTCTGATTTTGCTATTTATAGGTATATGTTTGAGTAAAATGAACATTGTTGTTTTATTCTATAAACTACAGACAACATTTCTCCCAAATTCCTAATTAAAAATATTGTCATTTAGAGCATTTATTTGCAGAACATGAGAAATGGCTGAAATAACAAAAAAGATGCAGAGCTTTCAGACCTCAAATAATGCAAAAAAACAAGATCATATTCAAAAAGTTTTAAGAGTTCAGAAATCAATATTTGGTGGATTAACCCTGTTTTTTAATCACAGTTTTCATGCATCTTGGCATGTTCTCCTCCACCAGTCTTAAACACTGCTTTTGGATAACTTTATGCCACTCCTGGTGCAAAAATTTAAGCAGTTCAGTTTGATTTGATGGCTTGTGATCATCCATCTTCCTCTTGATTCTATTCCAGAGGTTTTTAACTAGGTAAAATCAAAGAAACTATTCATTTTTACGTGGATTCTTAGCTGTATATCAGTGTACATTACGATATAAATTCAGCAGTAGCCCACTAGGTCAGAGCACTAAAATTGCTGCTAAACAGATACAGCGCTGCAGATACAGCGGACAGAGTTTAGTATGAAAATCACTGGACTATTCCTTTAACTTGAATCGGGTGTGTTGAAACACCATCCAGAGCTGCAGCTGGGCAGCGTGAAATCTTACGTTTACAGTGAACAACACAGAATGAGAGACATGGAGGACTGAAACACAGAGACCCCCACTCCACTGCACACACACATACACACGCAGACTCGGTGTGCACACGTACACACAGACCTTACCCTCCATATAACCAGGAGTAGCATCTTAGGGCCAAATAAAAGCAGGGGAACCAAAGGAAAGGCATAATAGGAAGGTATTAGCATTATAGGCTATTAGGAAGAACGTGGTAGCTAGGAATTATCAGGGAAACAGAAGGTGAGTTCAGAAGGTAATAAAAAAATGGTATTTATCTAAAAACAACTCTCTTAGTAATTGAGCTAGCATTCTGCTGACATAAAAAAACATCTGCCAACACTGCAACCCTTTTATATATAGAACAGAGTAATCTCTATTTATACAGCTGTAGTGTGTGTGTGTGTGTTCTGTGTGTGAGTGTATATGTGTTTACCCAGTGATGCGTAAGAGCCTGGTGGCAGTGCTGTGGCTGAGCTGAAGGGGGCAGCCGCGGGCACAGTGGGCATTCTTGATTTGGCACTGGCAGCAGCGTTTACGTCCACATCACTGCGAGACCGCTGCAGAGAGCCAGGCGTGGAGGACACTTTAGAGGTAATGACTTTAGCTGAGGTAGAAGAAAAGAGAGAGAGAGAGAGAGAAAAGAGACTGAGACATATAGTATACACATTTTAAGTAGACATAACATATAGTCATTAATAAGCCCACTTAAATCTACTTAAAATATTTTTATATCAAATTATATACTTTAGTGCAATACAATAAAATATTTTTGGTTAAATAAAATTGTATTAATTCATACACTTACTTAGAACTCACTCTGACTCATACGTGTGTATTTATTAAAAGGCATTTTTTCAAGAAAAGCACAAGTAAGCTTGAAAATATCATATAATATTTAAAAATGAATAATTGTAATACATTTTGAAATAAATGTGCAATAATGATTATACATGAATAACATATTTTAATGACTTAAATAGCATTTTATAATAAAAGCAAAAAAGGGTGCATGAGGTGCATATGCGAGCATACATTAAGACTTTAACACTATACTTGTTTATTGAACTCTACAAAAACATAATATTGCTGCTCACTTTAAAGCAGGGGTGTCGAATCTGTCCACCATTTGCCTGTGTGGCTGCAGGCTTTCATTCTAAACAACCAGAAGCACACCTGATACCACGTACTTAGTCAATTGGTGAACTGATGACATGTGCTTCTACCTGGATGGAATGAAAACCTGCAGCCACATTGGCCCAGTTTAACATAATTAAGGTTCTTACTTCTGGTTACACTGCTGTTTCCTACTGCAGCTTTTGCAGACAGTGGCCGACTGCATGTAAAAAAGAGAGACAAAGAATTAAAGGGTTTAAAAAGACAATATTTATGTTTTAAATCTAAATGATCATCATTCAGAAGTGAAATTAAAAGGTTTCTTACTTGAGACTTTCCTGGGAGCTGGACGAGGAGCGGTCAGACTGCGGGAGGGACATAATACTGTCCGAGCTCTTAAGATGAGACTGGAGAGCCTTCTGATAGGTCAGCTCGAGAGCCTGAAACAGCTGCTCCGCCTCTTTACTGAAGTGGCCGTGGAAACCCCAATAACACCTGCAGATGATCAGAGGCAAATGTGTCACAAATTACACATAGGCTATGCCCCAAATGTTTATTATATTATTTTATTTTATACTCATCTTAATACTTAATAGTGCAAGTTTGACAAGATAGTACAAAAAATATTTTTAGTATTTTAGTTAGTACTAATAAATGAAGTGTTCAAGCATTGCTATGCAACATTTTGCTATTTATAGGTATATGTTTGAGTAAAATGAACATTGTTGTTTTATTCTATAAACTACAAAATTTCTTTTAAATTCCAAATAAAAATATTGTCATTTAGAGCATTTATTTGCAGAAAATGAGAAATGGCTAAAATAACAAAAAAGATGCAGAGCTTTCAGACCTCAAATAATGCAAAGAAAACAAGTTCACTTACTTTCTGGCAACAGATCTTGCTTCCGAGTCTGCATCATGAACTCCTTTCTTAATGGTCTCCATCAGGACGGCTACATGCCTGAACATCAGAAAAGAAACCAAATGATCAACGTACAGATGTACCAATGTAGTGTCCTTTAATCAAATATGTGTTTATTTTGAGCTCTGCCACATTAAAAGCATGTAAACTAGGGCCAATATTTGCTGAATTTCCTTATTTTACAACTAATCATCATTACAACTGAATTTTAGCCAATATGCTCCAATATACAGGTAGTGCAGCAGCTGATAGTCTTACCTCTCCAGAGAATGAGTCTGCCATTCCTGTAGTAAAAGATCTAAAAACTCGTAACAGCGCCTAGACGTAGAAAAAATGAGCTCTGTTAAAAACAACGCTTTTAACCAATAAGAGATAATAATTAGGTCACTACTGTAGTCACCATAGCTCTTACCGTCGGACGGCCACAGATTTAGATGTGCAGTTGCTGGTCATGATGGGGATGAGCCGAGGGTAGTGTGTGTGCTGGAGAAAAAACACAAACATGCACTTTAGTTCTGGACATAATGTATATGAGACATTATTAATATTAATATACAGCTCTAGAAAAAATTAAGAGACCACTTCAGTTACTGAATCAGTTTCTCTGATTTAGCTATTTATAGGTATATGTTTGAGTAAAACAAACATTGTAGTTTTATTCTATAAACTAGAGACAACATTTCTCCCAAATTCATATTCATAAAGTTTTAAGAGTTCAGAAATCAGTATTTGGTGGAATAACCCTGGTTTTTATTCACAATTTTCATGCATCTTGGCATGTTCTCCTCCACCAGTCTTACACACTGCTTTTGGATCATTTTATGCCACTCCTGGTACAAAAATCCAAGCAGTTCAGCTTGGTTTGGAGGCTTGTGATCATCCATCTTCCTCTTGATTATATTTCAGAGGTTTTAAGTAGGTAAAATCAAGGAAAAACGTTGTCATTTAGTGGTCTCTTATTTTTTCCCGAGCTGTATATAAAACTTATGCAAAGCCAAGGCATAAAGCACCCAAAAGCAGGATAAACTTTGATTAGATTTCAAAAGAAACAATGAATGAGTATGTGTTCAAATATGTTTTAAAACCATTAAACTCTGCTTACACTGTGTGATGTGACTACAGATCAACAGGGTTAAACTGAATGTGACAAAACGAGAAAAGTACAGGTTTGTTTAGATCTTTAGGCTGTGACACCACAGCCATCACTGTCTATTAAAGCTCCCATCACTGATGATCTCAGCACGTGCTCAGCGTACTGCCACAGAAGCACATAATGTTCTGATCAATGGCATTGATCTGACCTGTTGTTTCCTCAGATTTAATGACCTGCTGTGCAGGAAACTGTAAAACTGGCATTTAATGGTATGGGATTGGACAGCTTGTGTGTTGGTGTGTTTTTGTGTATGTGTGTGTGTACTCACTCGTATAATGAGGCGGATGGCTGCAATGCCCGATGTGGCCATGATTTTGGCACTGTTAGGAACGAGGTTAAGCAGCGTGGGCATGATGGACTCGGCTCCATGGTCAAACTTGTTGCCCAGAACAGAAGATAAATGCCTGAAATAAGAAAAATACATTACTTTAGATAGCAGTCTTTAAGATTCTTTACTTTTAAATTGAAAGCAGTAGTATTGCTGAGTTGGGACCGGACAAAATATTAGAATAAATGCCATTGTTATGCGTCCATTGCTGCAAAGCCAAGCCTGGCCCCAAAAGCTTGTGTTGTCAACTGAGCAACTGTGGCACTGCTAATGGCACTGATAGAAGAGCTACTGTGAATGTGGTGTCATTAGAAAAAGAAACTCCATCTTCATCTGCCACAATTACACACTGTTAAACCATTACTACTCAAAAAAGCTGGAAATGAAATCTAAGAGAGAGCACAACAGAGTACTTGCTATTATCTGAAGATCCATGCTCTGAAAGGGACTGCACCACAATTCACGTTTTAAAAGTACTCTAACACATGCTCTGCACAATTACACTTTCCCACCAGAGACATCTGTAAATCCCCAAACTTATGGGTCACATTTTAACACTTTAAAACTGTAATGTACAGTATATTTTTAGGGCTTTTTCACAATACAGGGGTTAGGATTAAATATATATATAGCAGAATATTACAACACTGTAAGCAAATGTAAGAAAAACACAATTCTCATAAAATCTGAGTAAAAGAAAAGTTTACTTTTTATGCAGAACAGTGGGATCTAATGACAGGGAAACTAATAATCCAAAAAAATATGCAGTGTTCCTAAAAATCATTACAGTATTGCAACAAAATACTGTGATACTTCAATGTGTGTCAATGCACTCTAACTGCTTTCCTCATCGTCATTACCACTGAATGCAACGGAATGAGTTACAAGAGGCTTAAAAGCCATTTTGGAATCTGTTCAACTCAGTGAATAACATCGCTTAAATAAATTGATCTTGTCCATTACGGCCCTTTAGAAGCTCTTGGTGGTCCACCAATTCATTCTCGCTCTCTTTTTAAACATAGTCCACTGAAAGGATGTTTCAGAATGCTGAACGTACCCCAGCGTGATGCAGGCCTCGCGGACCACCTGCGAGCGCAGGTCTTTAGCGGACAGTTTGAAGGCGCTCTCCAGCTGACGCAGTTGTTGAAGAAATCCCTCGTGGTCTGTGGCTCCCGCAAGCAGCAGCGAGCGCACCTTCTTCAGCTGCATGAGTAAGCAGAGGAGAGAGAATGACTGATAGATTCCAATAAATTACTGGTACATCTGATGATCTCAGATGACTCTCAAGAGAACGGTAGAGAGAAAGTACAGAACATGAGCTCACCGCTGCAACTCTGTGCTCCCAGTCATGCTTGTCGTCTGAGAGGACTTCTCGGATTTTATTCATGGAGTCCTCCAGCTCTCTGCTGGAGTAAATCTGAAAAAAAGGCACAGGGTACAACCATTAGCTTGATCTACCGGACCTGGCAGCTCTCCAAACTGCACCCAACGAAAGAGCAATGGCCTCAGTGGCCTTTCGATGGCTGTTACAGCGAAAGACTGGCACAGCAAAACAATGGTCATAGCAATGCATCATATTACAGACGGCAACGGAGACAAGCTGAGGCCTTCAATGTTTCAGCCAACAACTTCTCTCTGTTTACAGCATTAAGAAAGAGAGCTCAGCCAGGACTGGGAGATGCTGAAAGCGATTAAACCACATTCTAGCCAATTAAAAAAAAAATTCAATACCTACTTTTTTGTCATAAAGTGAATTTGTATGTCATTATCTTGAGATATTATCACATTACTGTAAAATACATAGTACTTAATTTTGAGATACTATAAAAAAAATGCACTCGTTTACTTTACCAGCCTTAGACTATTATACCATTAATTTGCACTAATGTATATACGGGTTTTCAATGGTACTGATATTCCCTCAGTAAATCACTATTGCACTATTGTATCTTGTTACACGTATGTCTATATCTGTGACCTTGTTGTATCGTACAATTATTGTCTTTCATTCTTTTATATTTATATTTTTATTTAACTGTAACTTTGGGAATAAGAGTAACATAATTTCAATCCTCTGTATGTCCAATACATATGTAGTATTGACAATAGAACTTGAATCTTTTTTAGATACTTTCTCATTACTTGCACATACTAAGTCATTATTTTAAGCTAAAATTCATTATTTTGAGATATCAGGGCCTTTACTTTCTCCTTGTACATTTTTTATTTCTAAATATTTATCTCAATATTTTAAGTCAGTCATTTGATATATAAGTTGTCATTAGTATTATTTCTTAATATTCTAAAATGATTTCTCGATATTCAGTTATTTTGAGATATTTTCACTATTTTGAGACTTCTTTTCATGCTGAAACTTTCTCCCTACTTTCATATTCTTTATGTATTTAGAATAAAAAAATAGATTTTTTTGAAGAGATAAAAACAGGCATCCAAACACAGCATATTTAATCTGACCAAGTAGTAGTTGAACGTTTTTAATGGTTCAATGCTGAACATTAAAGTCATACATGTGAAAAATATAAAGAGATGCAGAGAACTGAGCATCATCTAAATGGTAAACATACAGCTGAACTTGCAGGATCCTTTCGTCTCATCAATAAAACAACAGCAGCAGCTCCTATAAAAACTACAGCAGGGTAAAGTGTGTTTCACCTGTATGGTGGGCACATCCTCAAAGGCACGGATGAAGTCTTCCTCATCCACTGCACCAGCACCTGAGCCCTCTTTACCTGCAGACAGAAGACACACCACACACACACACAACTGAGTCAGATCATTCCGCAATTAAGTGAAAAGGCCAATATTTCAGTGATAGTTCTATAATAAAATCCAACCGGGTCCAACCTGTGCTCTTGGTGCTGGAGGCGGAGCTTGGCCTGCGCATGGATCCTGTCCGCCGCGCTGATGCTGCTCCCTTAGAGGAGGCAGAGGATCGGCCCCCATCCACAGAGTCATCATCGTCAATGTTCTTATCTGGAGAGAAAGCAGAGCCTTTGTATCAAACATGTGTCTAATTATTTAGTATGTAGTTTTAAAGGTTATACTTTATGCTTCCCAAAAATATAGGCCACAATATGGAGATCAACATGAATTGACAGTCTCTCTTAAAACATTTAAAACACTTAAAAAACATTTTGGTAAAAACACATCTTAAAGTTTGCAACATTGCAGGGTCTTCATTTTTGCATTTTTTAATTTCAAAACTTTCCACAAATTTTTCTTTGTCTTTTTCTGGTATCAAGCACATAGCATAAATTTCTCCTAAAAGTCCTGGTATACTGATTTATCTGACCACAATACATATTTAACCTGTGTAACTGTCTATCCCAAAGACTTTAGAGAATACTGCTTTGTATCAACCCTTGTGAAAAGAAAGTATACTTAAGAGCATTAAAAGTATGTAAAATTAGGTAAACTATACTAAAAAGTACATTTTCTATTTAATATACTCAGCGCAAATACACATTAAATGCTGCTTAAAGTGCACAATATGTAAAGTAGTACATTTACAATATACTTTTAGTGAAATTAAAAACATGATCTTTAGAAAAAACACATACTTAAATTTACCTAAATTCGAAAAAAATATATACGCACAACCGAATGCTTTCATGTTGTATTTAAATACAGCTTAATTACAATTGAAATATACTTTTAAGTTGCCATGAGTGGTTCCAAAATGGTACATTTAGTATGGATTTAAGCACATATTAATTTTAATGTTAAAAGTATGTACTTCTCCATGTTAAGTATACTTAAATAAAATATACTTAAATGCCAATTTCTTTTACAAGGAAATTCATGATAACAATCAACTGTTCAAATCACCTGTATAAAATTATATCACTTTTTTTTTTACCTCATTACAAACCCTAATTTTCCCCAAGCCATTTTTTGTAAAGTTTTGTAGGCCTGCAGGAATGGATGTATATCAACAAATTAAATTAAGTTGATCAGACAAAAAATTAAAATAAATGTTTTTATTTACTTTTTCCAAACTTTTTCTCAGTGTGAATGTGAATTCTTGTTACACCATAATATTAATAGGCTAGCTTCAAGGAAATAGGTACATTTTTATTGTGATTTGAGTGAAAAGTTCATTGTGATGTCCTTGCTAGATTCATAATTATGTCACTGCTTGATTTATTGCAATGTTTTTATTAGATTTTATTAGCACATGCCCAGAGCATTAAGGTTAAGTGCCCACATGTGGCATATTGCGGATCCCAGGAATCAAACCCACAACCCTGTCATCAGTAAAACAGTACTCTGAGCTCATCACCATCCAAATACTAAGTTCACTATGATAAGAATGTTATTTTTACTGTGCTTTATTGCTATGCTAATGCCATATTCCCTATGATGTTAATGCTAGTTATACTATTATGCTAATGCCAGTACTATAATGACACTAACACTAGTTCCACTATGGTAGGGATGCTAGTTCCACTTTGAAACTAATTCTGGTTCCACTATAATGATAATATTAGTTCCACTATGATGCTAATACTAGCTCCACTGAGACAAGGATGCAATTCCACTATGATGATACTTCTAGTTCAACTGTGATGAGGATGCTAATTCTACTGTGATTAGGACATTAGTTCCACTGTGATGAGGATGCTAATTCCATTATGCTGCTGCTTCTAGTTCCACTATAAAACTAATTATAGTTCCACTGTGATCAGGATGCTAGCTTCACTGTGATAAAGATGCTAATTCCACCGTTAAGTGGATGCTGATTCCACTGTGATGAGGATGCTTGCTCCACTGTGATGAAGATGCTGATTCCACTGTGATGAGGATGCTAGCTTCACTGTGATAAAGATGCTAATTCCACCGTTAAGTGGATGCTGATTCCACTGTGATGACGATGCTTGCTCCACTGTAATGAGGATGCTAGTTTTACTGTGATGAGGACATTAATTCCACTATAATGCTACTTCTAGTTCCACTATAAGATTGATTCTAGTTTCACTGTGATAAGGATGCTAATTCAATTATGTTGCTGCTTATATTTCCACTATAAGACTTATAGTTCCACTGTGATGAGGATGCTAGCTTCACTGGGATGCCAATTCTAATTCCACTGTGATGGAGATGTTAGTTCCATTATGTTGCTGCATCCAGTTCCACTGTGATTCTGTTTCTAGTTCCACAGTGATGAGGATACTTGTTCTGCTGTGATGCCACTAATTCCACTATGATGCTATTCCTAATTCCATAATGATGGCAATTCTAGCTTTACTGAGATTATGATGCTAATTCTACTGTGCTGCTAATTCTACTTCCACTGTGATGAGGATGCTACTTCCACTATCATGCTAATGCTAGTACCACTATGATGAGGATGCTACTTCCACTATCGTGCTAATGCTAGTACCACTATGATGGGGATGCTACTTCCACTATCGTGCTAATGCTAGTACCACTATGATGGGGATGCTAGTTCCACTAGGATGCTAATGCTAGTACCACTATGATGAGGATGCTAGTTCCACTGTAATGCTATTTTTTTGGTCCACTCTGACACGAATGCCAGTTCTGCTATGATAATGAAGCTAGTCCTACTGTGATGCTAATTCTAGTTTCCCTGTGATGTAAACATTAGCTTCTCTGAATGCTTCGTGTTGTGATGAGAGATGGGCTAGCAGTGAGAGGAGGTAAGAGCTAGGCTAGGCATGGTTGAGGGTTTCCTCTCTGAATGACATTGTCTTGTTCAGCATGACCTTATGGTGGAAGTGCTGGGGAGGCATCGGCTGGCTATATAATTCCCCTAGAGCCACACACGTGAGCACTACAGCAGTGAAATATAACAGACCAGCAATCAATGGCAATGAATTATTCACTCACACACACACACACCACACACATTCACAGCAGCCTGCTGAAGACATCATTCATCATTCATTGTTAACAACACCTATTTCTCACTCTCAATCCCTGCGATACTAACAGTTACTGTAGGTTGCCACTGCATGATTAATACCGGAAGGGCTTATACACACATCCATAGTAGGCCTAGACTCAGCTCCACGCCTGTGTAGCAACACAGGGATCTTGCTATATCAGACAAGACAGTGGTCTAAATTAATAACAGACAAGAGCCTAAAAAAAAAAGATTCTTACTTCCTCATTAATGTCAATTACCTTTAAACACAACATCAAAGCCCAACCCAATACAGTACACATGCTACGCTAAGTTAAGCTATGCTATAGTTTGTATTAAAGGATAGAAAAATACACAACACAGTCAACCCTGTTGCTTATTCCAACTGTCACTATGCAAGACATCCCTTGAATGAAGATACAGTTACTACAGGCTTTCATCTCCTGCAAGCTACAGCCTTTCATCCTTCAAACCCCAAGGTCCAATCTGCCATTCTCTCTCTATCTTTCTCTCTCTCAAGTCTCAATCTCTGTCTCTCTTTCCCTCACACCCTCCCTCTCTCTCTCTCTCTACCTCCATCCCTCCCTCCTGCCACGCAAAGAAACAGAGAGAGATGCTTACAGGCGCAGATCCTCCGGCATACCAGCTTCCTCAACATGCCGTCACACTCTCACGCTCAGCCTCATGCTGCCCCAGTCTCCACAGCCTGCCCCTCCCTTCGTCCCCTGCCTGCCTGTGTGTATGTGGAGACACCACTGTGCATGTGTGTGTGTGTGTGTGTGTGTGTGTGTGTGTGTGTGTGTGTGTGTGTGCGATGCAGAGATGCTGGTGTGTCCGTGTGAGTGCGTGTCTCCCTGCTCCCTCCTCTAGGAATGAGATGTGATTCAGGCAGAGGCAAGCACTGAAGGCTGGCTCCCTCCCCTTTTTTGTGTGTGTGTCTATGTGTGTGTGTGTGTGTGTGTGTGTGTGTGTATTGGAAAACACCGTTTGGGAGAGCTGTCACTTGCTAACACCCCCACCCCTTATTTTTACTATGTGGGGGGAGGGGTGACATAGCAGGGAAGAGGGTCGAAACACACATACACACATACACCCCCCCCCATACACACACACACACACATTCACACATATACAACATCATCTCTCCATCCTAAAGACCACCATTCAGTCTGACCTGAAACATTTAATTACAGCTAAATATACACCTCCATTTAAGCAGGGTGATTCTAGAATGAGTAGTTTAGGGGCGCATCCAACAAACCCAGCCACACTGTTCTCCTTTAAAAAAAAAAAAAAAAAACATTAAATTAAATTGAGGAGAGTTCCAGGAGGGGTGAGTGTCTGATATCAGAGGAAATAGAATAATTTAGATTTAAAGCAAACACAGCAGACACAACTATTATGCACAGGAAAAGCTGTGTTGCCTTTTAATTTTTAAATCCTTTTCAGCAGATAAGAATATCAAACTATTGGGCATATTTTTACATATTTTTATCACCCTACTGTTATTTATTTCACCCTAACATTTATCACCTATTATTTACTTTTTTACTTATTTTTGATTGACTATCTGGCTGACCACACACACACAGGATAAGTCAGGAGTGAGAACATCACCTGTCTCATTATATCTTCTATTATTCTGTAACATTAATTAGTTGATACGCATACAGACAGTACTAGTCTAGCACACTGGCTTTTAATGTCAACACACAGACTGAACAACAGCACCAGCAACAGTAACAGCTAGCATCTTTAATGTCAGTAGTGATGCTATGACTTGTTTTAAGGGTGCTTGAGCCCCCCCTAAAAATGGCTAGCGACGCCCCTGCATTTAACCCTTTGGGACTGTCCTTAAGAAAGGATAGAGGCAATGTGGTTTAGTGCACACCCTCCTGAAAGAAAGCCCTTCCACATCTAAAGCTATGACATGGAAAAATATGACACCGAGTTCAGGAGAATACGGTGTTGCTGATACTGGAGAGCAGCTTATCCCCTACAAACTCTGTAAGTTATGGGAAAGCAGGTTGCTTTAGGAGCTACTCCTTGCAATTGCAGTTTTCCCTTGGCTAGCATATGCAGAAGGAAAGCATCAAATAAGCAGACAGTAAAGTAAAAAACCTGGGGGAGCTGTCAAGCATTACTGCTAGGCTAAAGGCTAAAGCTAGCCATCTATTTTTTACTATATTTTCTATCCAACCTCTGCTTCACTGAAAACAAACTGGACAATCTATGTGTGTACCAAAGTGAGGGACTAGCTGAAACAGTCATTTAAGTCTGTCAAATACAAGCACAATTAATACAATGAATACACTATACTAAATGGTTTACACCATAGTAACAGTTGGTAAACACCTTGTTAGCCAATCACACATTTAGCCAGGGATTATGACCCTCGTTCAGACCCGTGCATCGTCCACTCCCCAGAATGGCAACTGGCTGAGTGGAGGTGTGTAACCCAAACCATCTGCCCCTTCCCAGTGGCCATCCGGCTTCCTCTCTGAAATAACACACTGCTGATGAATCTGCAAGCTGCCTGACGCTGACAGGACACACACTCTGATGGGACGCCAGTGAAAGCCAATCAGTGAAAGAGCAGCCGTACTGGAACACAGAGTGCTGCCTGAAAAACTGGGTTAACAGACAGACTGTTAATGGAGCAGAAAGGGTAACTGGGTATTTTTTATGCATACCAGACTAGAAACAAGTCTAGGAATCAAGAGAGAGGATTCACAGAAAACACAGTATATATCATTATTACATGAATTAGATGCAGGAACTTTAGAAGAAACCTATACAACAGTCTTAGTATTGGATGTACTGTAGACATTAGGACTCCTGACTATCACCATTATTAAAAACAAATCCAAAGTTTTAATAGAGTGATGATTAAAAGCCAGTGATTTTACATCAAACAAATACATTAGGGTAAAATTGTGAAAAATGTATCCCCAAAAAAACTGAAGCATCACTATGTCATACTAGAATTTAGGGGTGTGCCACATTGTATCGTACCCAATAATATCACCAACATTTTCGAATATCGTGAACGATATTATACCCTGAAATACTGTGCCATATATCCCACCCCTTATTATCACATCAGGCTACTCTATTTTTGCTGTTTTTAGCAACAACAAAAAATTCACACTGTTCTCATTTTCCATTATATACTGTATCTACTACAGATATATTATATCTGTCCAGTATTATCTACTTTATTTCAGTCTTGGATATATGGAGATATTTGGAGTGCATTATTAGTATCATGACATTCTGAATCATTCATTTCTTTTAAAAATCTGATAAAATTCTTGTATTTTTTATATTAGTTAGGGGTGTGCCATATCATACCGTATGCAATAATAAAATTTAGTTCAGTGTTTTGTATAATTCAGTGTTTTGTCATATTGCCAAGAGTATCATTATCGCAAAAATACCATGAAATATCGTGTTTTTTTTTAGGGCCACATCGCCCATTTTTATTAAAATGTAATGAATTTTGTAAATAGTTTAACTACTAGTAAATGTATACATTATTGCTAATTGTATGGATTTGTACAAAAATATTAATTTAGGAATACTTAATGTAATAAATTGTACAATGATAAATAAAAACAAATTAGTGAATATTTTTTTATGAAATTTGATTTGTGGTCGGCAGTGCCTTATTTTGCCCACATGATGGCAGCCTTCACTAACTCTAAGAGTCCCAGTGTAATGAGTGGGTGCATGTTCTAGCCCCAGGTAAATATTAAATAGATGTATCCATAATCCCGGGCCATTGCACTCTGCTGGAAAACAGCTATGTGTAAAATGTATGTTTAAGCCTTTAAACTATCTAGCTTGATTCCACTAACCAGCAGATTCCATAACTAACTTTTCATCAGATAAAACTTGCATAACAAAATGCGTTCACATACATTACAATTTTTATGCATCTGAAACATAAAAATCAGGATGCTACCAATTTGTAAAATATGAGGAGGACTGTATGCAGTAATCCTTTTACATAAAGAAACTTTTCTCAGGCCAATCCAAGGACCTCTTGTCCCCACCTGGCCAAAGCACACACACAAGCTCACTTTGAGCCACTCCACACACTAACTCTCCCTGACAGCTGATTGCCCACTCCATAATTTAGAAAATGAGTCAAAACCAGTCAGGACAGATTCCTTTCCACATGAAGAAAACTCTACAGTACCCTGTAATCAACATATTCAACACAGAAATCTGAATGGATACTCTGGCAAAAAAAAAAAATCTCATCAAACAGTTACCTTAGTTCTCTTAATGTAGACGTATGTTCAGAGGTTTTAAGTAATGAAGTACAAATACTTCATAACCTTACTTAAGTAGAAATGTTGGTTATCTATACTTTACTGAAGTAATTCTTTTTCAGCCAATTTTTAACTTCTACTTCTTACATTTTCACACAATTATCTGCATTAATTTCAGCTTGTTTTCATTCCGGCTTCTATCCAGATAAATCTCGACATCCAAAAAGTGTAAATCTGATTGTGGTTGGATGAGAAGTATAAACATGTACCATTCCATCACGCTATTGGTTTATACATGGATCCATCACACCTGCACGTGTCACGCCCCCTAAACTCCAGCAAGATCATATGTAGAACAGATGTATGTAGCCTAGTATGAAGATGATCCGTGGTTCAAGAGACTTAACACAACTCAAGTGAAATGCCCCAACTAAGCTTCTTTAATATATTTACACTGTACTAAAATACATTCATTTTCAATGAGCACACATATATGCAATAATATATGCAATAATAAAATGTAATTTTCATTTTGTTGCAGTAGTGTAAAAATATCATGAAATATTGTGATATTTTTCAGGGCCTATTGCCCACTTCTATTCAAATGTAATGAATTTTGTAAATAGTTTCACTTCTAGTAAATTTATACCTTATTGCTAATTGTATGAATTTGTACTAAAAATATAAAATTATCCAAAGGTAATGTAATATATTGTATAATGAGAAATAAAAACAAAATAGTGAACATTTTTATTGAATATTGCAACTGAAATAGGGAGCCTAGTGCACTATAGGCTCCTGTGGCACGGCCTAAGCTTTTATCCTTAATTTCCCCTTACATTACTTATACCTTTATAATTTAAGTAGTTTTGAAACCAGTACTTTAACACTTTCACTGGAGTAAAAAGCTTGAGTTGATACTTTAACGTCTACACACATATTTTAAATGCTAGTACATATATACCTGAGCAATTAATGTAAATACTTTACATTCTTTAGCTTTGTAGCTAGCTACATAACTACTAAATGCATGTCTTAACCATTCTGCACTTATCCCAAACCAACTCAAGCTGTTAATTAGTTAGTTAAGTATTTTTTTCCAGACTTGCTTATATGATTTCTGAGATGTAATAAAATAATATACACATATAAATCTATATAATAACTATAAAAAGAAACAAAATCCAGACACAAGTATAGTTAGCTAAACTCTAGCTAGCTATCAAGTAAAGGATAACAATATCTCAACAACTAACTGCTGACAACATATAATGATTAAGTCTGTTCTCAGACCTGTACAGCATGTAAGCAGTGATCAGCAAATCTTATTCCCTACTGTATATATTTTTTCTTTCATTTAAAGGTAGATGTAAGCTTGCAGTGACTAGTAGTAATCTCTGGCTTATTTGCATTGTTTTATTTGTGTTACTGAGGAGATCTGAGCTACAGTTTTGACTGACAGAACACCAGAAGTTAGGGAAGTGGGGTTTATCAGAATTTTGCAGAAGGTCAGTTTGCATTGTGCTAAATCATCACTCACTCAGCTTGATCTGTTTCTGTAATCTCAAACAGACACGCAACATGCAAATTAAGTCCAACATTTGTAGAGCAATAATCACTGGTATAAGATATATACTTCTGTCCAGGATACATTTTCAAAAAAGCAGATGTCTATGTCAAAATGTCACAATAATTGATAGATAAGGGCAGTTTACAGTTTCTATGATGCTAATTGTTTTGCCATGTTTATCACTTTTTTTATTGAACCCATCATTGTCTAAACCTGTAATTGCCATGTCAGTAGTGAATCACCACAGATTAATCTTGCCTTTTTTCTTGGAGGTTTCTGTAAAGTTAAATACAAATGATTGTAGTGTTATATATGCAGATGTAATCAAACCACTGCTCCAAATCCTCCAAGAGGCCGTGAATGCAGAGATGCAGAGTAAAACTCTACCTCCTGTAACTGAGCTGTGTGATACATCAACTCACGTTTCATCTCAATTAAATCCACTAATCCTTGTTAAGAGAGGAACTAAGAAAAAAGGGCTGGAATGCAGTAGGAGGTTTAAGTCTCGGATCGTTTCTGCAGATCAGCTTAGCTTCAATCAGAGCAACAAAAGCTCAAAGCTGCAAGACGCTGATGTGCAGCTCCTGTTTCTCAGAATTGTTTTCTGAATCACTCTAAACTGCACAGGCTGAACATTCCCAGGTTCCCAGCCTTCTCAATCCGAAACTTACAAATCTTCATTTGTGCTGGAGCTACGAGGCTAATGTTGCTAACATGTCATATCCAATGGAACCCAAAGAACACTTTGACCTGCAAATATGCTTGAGGAGAAACCTGCATTTAATATGGATTACTTGTCTGTGTGCTTGAACAATTCTAGCCAGATGCCACTGGTCCCAATCATTAAGACCCACTGCACTGTTCACTGTGGGGGGTAATTCCTACTGTGACATTTTCCCAGTATGCACGTGACACTGTTGATTGAGAAACATTAAATCTTGCAACCACTATCTGGCGTCCATTACAGTGGACGTTTTTTTTTCTTTTTTTATGTTTTGTTGCGCATAACACTGATTAAAGCCTATTGTCCATCAGAATAGAAAACGAAAAATGTACTATTATTTACTTGTTGGCTCTAGTGCTGCCATGCCTTAATGTCTGAGTTGCTGGGGTTTTTTATGCAGTGGGCGGGGCTAAGCTACTAGATAACTATGTAAATTAGTAAGATACTAGCTAGTAGCTTAGCCCTGCCCACTCAGACATAAGGGCATGGCAGCACTAGAGCAAAATAATTTTTTTTTTACTAATTTATGTGATTTAGACCACTTTTATCATGTTAACGGTAACTGTTTATGAACGATTTGTGAAGTAAAAAGGTCAATATCAAATAAAAAAAAATGTTAAACAGGCATCCAATGCAATGGACATTAAAAAAAGCAATTAAATATTTTAGTTAAATTGATTTAATTTTATACAGATTTCTGCTGCTAACAGAGAGCTCTATTAGCAGCAAATCAAGGCAGTTTACGAAAGTCTGAGGCCTATCCTATAATTAAACTCTTATATTGAAAAATAAATAATAAAGAACAAAATGATAACAAAATAAATGTCCTACTTAACTTTCTGCTTCTCGCAGCTTAACATGAAGGTCAGTCCTCATAAAAGCAGGTTCTATCTAGGCCGGGACACGTCCCCTACCTATAATCGTTAAAAATGTGGCCTGATTTCTCGGCTCCCCTCCAACTCTCCCCCCTCTAATCGTCTCTGTTTCAGGTACCGAGTCTCTGCTGGCTGCCTTGGCTCTGCTGCGTTTGAAAGATGCTCCATCCACCTCCATATTAGGCTTCTCAGGTCAGCTCCGTAACGGCTGAATGCTCAAACACCATGGACGCTTCCCTACTGTAAATAACATTCCTCGCCCTGCTCTTGGAGTCATTCATAAAGCTCCCAGCACAGCACCAGTGAACATGCAGAAATGCTCAGCTACATAAGGAAAGCAGAATTTTTGAATTTTTTGCACTTAAAATCCTTTAATTTTCCCAAATCCGGTGTGCTTTATGTATGAATTTTACCAGTCAGGTTGTAAGAAGCAGTAATTATACAGCGAAATACAGGAGTTTCAGTTTAGTTCTCCAGCAGTATTAGCATTAGCTGCTAACCACTTAAAGGGCGTTCAGAGGTAAGTATAATCGGCCTGTAGCTTGCTGCTAACCCTGGCTAGTACTGCTGGAGCAGCATTAGCATTAGTCCCTAGCCACAGCACTAGCTTGTTTGCTTTTCAGAGGCGAGTATATCGCACTGTAGCCTGCGTGTTTACATGGGACAAACCACTAGCTAATATCACCCTGGGTTCCTCAGTGTAGCACTGTCAGGTGGCATTAGCCGCTAGCAGTTAGCCGCTAATACTCTTTAGTGGAAATCTGGAAATCTAAGCTTACTGTAAATAAACGGAAGTGCTTTACTCACCCAAATAAAGTTTTCAGAAGAGAAATCTGTGTAGATTAACACCCAGCGCTCGTTTTACTTGTCTGACTCGTCTAAAATGTTTTTGTTAAAGAATTACAGTTTTGTTTACTTAAACTAGCTAAGCTTAACAGATCTCGAGAATAAAAACACGGGGGAAACCCCTGTTCCTACTACTAGTTACTAGTTACTAGTGTCACATAAATGCACCTTTTAATCCAATTAGCCTTTTTTTTAGGAAAAAGATCAGAAAATAATACATTTTTTGATAGTTTACCTTATAATCCGGTGCACCTTATAGTACAAAAAATATGGTAGTCACTATTTTCAATAACACTGAAATCTATGTTTAAATACTTTGTATCTAAACCTTCAGCACACTCTGTCACCAACTGTTGTAGCCAGTTTGTGACAGCCTGGAGGAAAGACCCAAACCATCCTAAAGCTTAGAGGAAACTGGTTTGGATGGTCAGGAACAATCCAAGAAGCACCATGACGAGGTCTGCTAAGAACTGGAAGCTGTTGGAATGCCTGCGGCACAGTTTACATTTAAGATAGATTTACATCTCTGCTATTGACTAAGTGACCATTATCCAAGAAATAAGCCCATGTTTTAAAACTAATTTTACAATTTACAAGTGGTGAAGTGTTGCTAAACCTCAGCATCCTGAATCATTACTACACCTGTGCTGTTTGTAACAAACCAAACCGTGTGAAAATCGGGTTATGATTATTATAGGTGTATTAAACACCTTTCTCAGTGTAAATAGGTGCACTGGGCTCCGGGAGGCAGGCTATGCGGAGTCTAATTATATATGTCTGTCATTATCAGTATAGTGATGGCGGCACCCGGAGCTATGAGATGTAAACAGTGTCTTTTAATCAACTTTTTGTGCACTTTTAAAGTTGTTAATGCCTCGATTTAAATGTCAGGGCTCTCTGGTTTATACCAAGTAGGTGTGGAGCTACTTTGTGCCTGGATAATGATGTAAAAAGCAATTTATCTGGGCAGAATATGCTCTTATACATACAGAGTGCTGGGCAAAAATGCTCTGATATGTACAGAGTGCTGGGCAAAAATCACAAAATTACTGTATCTCAGAAAGCTGTAGGAGAGTGAAGGTGGACTATTTAACAAAGTTAAGTACTTTTTATCAAGTTTTACTACACCCAAATGCAATTTTACACCGAAGTTCTCCTCTAAGCATGGTGGTGGCGGCATCATGCTCTAAGGATTTTATGCTGATAGTGGAACTCATAACTGGTAAGGAATGGTAAGGTCCCAATTGTATACTACATACTAATACTATAAAATAGGTTTGGCAGGTTAGTACACAAAATATTAATGTACTAAAACATTTTGTTCTAACAGGGAGTGATAAAGCATTGCTAACCCACAAGAATACTGTACCAACTGATACGCATGCTTGTGGAACTATCATGCTCTACGTTTTTTTGAATTGGAACTGTGAGCCTAATTCATAACTGGTAAGCAGGACCATCTTATAACCTTAACCCATCACACACATCATGTTGTTTTGCAAGTGGACACTGACCCCTAACACATATTAAAGGTAATTTGGGAATAGAGAACATTAAGCATTTGGAATGTTCTTTCCAAAGTCGTGACCTCAAATATGTGGTCTGTATTTAACAGCCGGGCCCATGCCAGGGATTTTATTGAACTCCTCCAGCTCTGCCAAGAAGAATGGTCAAATACCCAACCAGAATTCTGCCAGAAGCTTGTTTATGGCTAGCAACAGCATCTCTGTTAGAGTTAATATGAATTGCTTCCTACCTGACCTTAATGAAAGTGTGTTTTTATATGTGATCAGTGTAACTCTTCCCTGTTTGCTCTGTGTATCTACTGAGCTTGAATTTTGGTAACATTTTGTTGCTCTATTTTTGTTGCGTTTCGGATGCCAAAGCTGCCCAACATCCCACAGAGCGTGTCACATGATACATGCAGTGACGCCAAACCTCTCTCACGATGTCCAGCTCAGCTCACAGTGTGGGACACCTCACAGGCCGTGTAATAACATAGCTCAGTGTCCACCCAGAACTGTGCTTTCAAAACAAGAATCCAGCAGTTAAAGAAACATGTTGATTTATTTCATGCAAACTATAAAAAGACACTGAACTTAATATTTAGGCACATCAACATCACTGAACTTAAACTATATTCCCAAAAATATATCCGCTCGCCTGCATTGTGTTTAGGGATGTTAGGCTTGGATGGAGCTTCTCAGCCATGGGAATTCATTCCATCTCTCTATGCTCTACTGTTCTTGAGCTGATCTGAAGGCCACATGAAGTTTTTAGGTCTGTAGTGACTGACTGCTTTCTTTCCCAGTTGCTTCCACTTTCTTATAATATCACTATCTTCACTGGACTTGTTGCACAGGTGCAGCATCCTATCACGGTACCACACTGGAGCTCCTGAGAGCGACCCATTCTTTCACTAATGTTCGTAGAAGCAGTCTGCATGTCTATAGGTGCTTGGTTTTATACACATGTGGTCATGGAAGTGATTGTAACCTGACTTTAATTATTTGAATGGATGAGAAAATACTTGGCAATATAGTACATATTTAAAATGCTTGCAGCAGATGTCACACCAGTTCAAAAAGCAATCTATATAGGATATGATGTACATTTTGGAACATCCTCAAGGCCAATTTATGAACTTTTGCATCATACAGCAAGGCTGTTTTGACACAACTCAACTTGTAATGCACCAAGACATACGGTAGCTCTCTACACAGAAGTGAACAGGGTGGATTAAAGATAGAGTGCTAGTTGACATGTACCATAACTACAAATGGTGGCGATACAGAGGCAACAACTGTGATTGGTCTGCCGAGTCTTGTTTTCCCGCCATCACATTCCTTCTTCCACAGTTAAACTGCCAAGCGATATACAAGCATAAACAGTTCAGATATGACTGTTGTCACTATTTTTCTATTCCAGTAACACTTTATCCTGGGTCATAATTTGTAAGACTAAATGAATTGCATGACACCTACATTAGCATTTTATAACATTAACATTATTAAGGGTTAACTTCAACTAGCGTCAGTGGTGGAATGACACCATTATAGATGTTAGTGCAGCTTCATGCCAGTCCTTATGAATGGTTTGTGTACAAACGCTTATTAACAATGCCCTACAGTGAATCGCCACCCTCACTCCCCTATGATGTAACCGCTCTAATAAAGGCACACAAACATCACACTAAGCAGCACTACACAGGACAGCCACTGCGGTATTCCCCCCCACCCCGTCACCATGGCAACCCCCTGTGTGTGTGTGGGATGGGGGGGGACTCCAGCCTGCGCTCAAACAGAAAGTGAAATGGAAGCACAAAGCTCCTGTTCAGCTCACCACCGACCACAACCAATACACCATCCCGAACACAGGCAGACCACACAGGCCCATTAAACACAGCTGAAAAGTGACCAATACAAGAGAATTACAGCAGTGGAGCCTCTGATGAGACTGTAAACATTAGATTAGATTTACACGTCCCAGACGTTGAATTTCTGTTGAAAATCAAAACCCAATATTGACTTCACATCAACCTCTAACATTGTATAGACACTCCAAAAACAAATGGATTTAAGTATGTATACTGGATAAGTGTCCTCAGCTTTGATGTGTTTGTCCATACTACATACAACATACTATACTACAAACTACCTAGTATTACTAATTACTACACAATGTGCACACACCCATGGTCATGTACGACAAAGAAAATCATTCAACCCCAAGAAATCCGTACCAACTGTTAAGCATGGTGGTGGTAGCATCAAGCTCTGAGGCTGTTTTGCTGCCATTGGAACTGGTAGGCCTTCCTCATGACCTTAAATCATTACCTAAGTAGTTGAAACATGGACACAACTGGGTGTCCCAACTTAACAATGACCCCAAACACATATTAAAGGCAGCTGCAGAATGGATAACACCTCACTAAACTAAATGTTAGTATTTTATGTTCGTATGACATCAGCATGTGACATCTGGAAGAACTTGGATTTAGTTTCTCTGACACAACAACCTGAAAACCAAACAAATAACAGTGTAAACAGTGTAAATTAAAGCTATGAAATTTAGCAGGTGCCAGATTTTGGTCTTCATGTCACAATCATCAAAATTCTATGTCAAATTGGCGTTGGCTTTAGACATTATCCTGAAACTTTTGCATTTAATCAAATAAAAAAAACATTTATTGAAATTAATGGCCAGAGGGAATGACTCACAAACAGCTAAATTACATCATTATACCCTTCTATTCACTGGCAAAAGTGAAGAGAAAAATGTTTATTTATAACCTGCACAGTTAATTATAGTTAATAATAGTTAATTTAGTTAATTATAGCCTGCACAGTTATTAACAATGCACCTGTGAACATGAACACCATTTATATGATATCGGGTGACAGGCAATCACTGGGGAGAACATAAGAAAGCAGAGACAACACAAGGCCACTTTTTCTCTTACACTGAAACCATAAGTACCGTTTCACGTCATAAACTTATTAAGACAGTGTGGAGAAGACCCCAGACATCCTAAATGTAGAGAGCAAAGCGCCAAACAAGGTTTAATTTAGAGATGCAGAGCTGCTGAGTGTGGGCTCAGCACAATAACAGCTAGAGCAAGACACAGCCAGCAGGTCCCACACACATTCTACCACACTCTCCCCCTCACTAGCTCTGTGTCTCTCTCTCTCACACACACACACACAGTGGTAAACACACACAGGCATCCCAACACGCTGGAAACACAACAGTCAATACAGTAATCCCTTCAGCACTTCACTGCCAGGCTGCCAATCATACAGCTACCCACTGAAATACAGACACATAAATACACCCCCGACAGAGCAGAGCCCACCTACATCTACTGCTGCTGTGAGGAAAGAGAGACAGACAGACAGACAGACAAGACAGACAGAACAAAATATGAATAACAGAAGGATAGATAGACAGACAGATAGAAAGAAGAATTCATAGACAGACTCACAGACTGACAAAAGTATATACAGATGGAGGAACAGAGAGATAATTACAGAGGTAAATAGATAAATAGATGAATCCATAGACAAATATACAGACAGAATGACAGATAGATAAGATTGTTGTAAGGATGAAAAAAAGAATAGACAGACAGACAGAGGGAAAAATCCACAGACAGAAGAATATACAGTAGGATGAACAGAAGGAAAGAACAGATAAATAGATAAATAGATAGACAGAAGCATCCATAGACAGACTCATAGACAAATAGACAAATAGATAGATAGACAGATATATATATATACATGGGCGGACACATGGATAGACAGACAGGATAAATGTACAGAAGGATAGATAGACAGACAGATATATAGACAGGAGAATCCACAGACACACAGACAGACAGACAGATGGTGATGTAGTGCTGAATGCCCTTCCTCCCCCATCACACAGTTCTGGACCCTGGTTTGGTCACATGGGCAGTGCTCTATTCACCCAGTTCACAGGGCTGTTATTTGCCAGTCCGGAACAGAAAACAAAAGAAACATTCAGCTGATTCTCTGACCAACATTCTGACCTTATCTGAGAGGCTCTCGAGGGTAAACCTGTAGTTCAGCCTGGCACTCCCCCATTACTGCAGCTCCATTCAGACTTTCAGCACAAGCTCTTCCAGCAACCTGCAGCAGCCTGTTCTGGGATAATATGTACAGCAGTGCTAACCTATAGTAATATTCCCACATACAGAATACAGAGGTTCTTAACCTCTTAACCAGCTTCTCAAACTGGGAAATATTTTAAACCCTAATACAGGTCTGTATAGTAAAAAAAATAATACTGATGGCTGTATAAATCTATACAGGCAGAATGCATTTGTTTTGTTGCAATTTGTTGTTTTAATCTCATATATTTATGTTTATCCTACCTTTTCACACTCATTACATCCCAGCAACAACCTAATATTGTATGGTCCATGCAGCATTTATGGTAGGTACTTACCACCGCATAACCCGGAAACACCCTATAAGACCAGACCACACCACTTTGTCATACTTTCACTTTCTTAGCACTTCTTTTCTGTTGTTATGAACTTGTTTAACAGTCCAAAAGTAGAATAAGAACCCATCTTTAGCTTTATAAATATAAATATGATCAATGTTTTGTGTTATCACTATGTTGATCCCAGATAGATCATTAATTTTCTAAGATCATTTACAAGTACTATTTAAGTAAAAAAATATTATCAATTATCAATCAATAAAATCAATACAATAAAGAAATTTGTCTCGGCTTTGGTCTATTTTTTTTTTTTTTTTTTTTTTACCCTTTTCCTATTGTCACTCTTAGGTCAAACTGATTAGAAAATCGTGTGTCTTATATAAACATACGTCATTACAGATCATTTAAACATGTTAATTTAAGCATTTTATATTGAATTGTTCATTAATTACATCTATTAATTCAATCGTTTCATGCTCCAAATAATGATCGAAAATATTTTATTGGTCAACATGTCCCACAACATAACAAAAGGGTTAACATCTTCCAACACATTCTTCACTGCTGTCCACACACCTCACATCCCATAGTGGTTGGGTTTTGCTTCTCCACACATTTCCCACCACAGACCCACAAGTTCCAAATGATGTTAAAATTTTATTTAAACCTTTGATCTTGTGAACTTCCTCCTTCCTCACCTCACATCCAAAACAGCAGTGTAGCAGTCTCAGAATAGTAGCTGAATTATTCACAGTTGTTGCTGAATCATTGATGTATTCTTATCATTCCTACATAATAATAATCAGCCCAGCTAACACCAAAATAACTGTTTTTCCACAGTGTAGCTCATATTGCACAGATCTACACGCTTTGAAATATTAAGGTCATCATCATGAATACTTAATCCCTCTGACGAAATGTGAGAAGGCGGTGTGAAGGAGGATCTGGTTCTGTTTACCAGGGATTTCGGGCATCGTTAAGCCGATCCACCACTCAAACATCAACATAATCAGCTGCATATGACAGATAAAGTCCTAATTAACAGAAACTGATGAGAGTTTAACGGTATTCACAAACTGAGCCATTTAACATGCTGGTTTGTGGATTGTGTGTCTTCAAAAGTGTTTTTAGTTATGGGACATCACGACAGGTCATCAAGCCATGCTATTTTGGAGATATATATTGTAAAATTCAGTTTTTTATTAAAATCCAATATGTTGATTTATGTTTACTAGAGCCACACTCAAAACAGAGAGCTGAGAATTATTGGCATGATGGCGGCACAAGAGATTAAAGAAACCCACAAAACTATTACTTACTAAAAAATACAATAGCCACTATATTACCATAGTTCATGTCATTTTTTCTTCAAACAAACATAACAATTGCTAGTAGGTTGTCTCAACCAACAGCAACATTTAATGTTTAATGAATGGAAAAATAAAATAAATGCTAATAAAAGCAAACTTCGGCTTCCCATTACAGAGAAATAAAGGAATGGACAATGTAATTACGTATATACCACCTGTCCCCCTTTCTGATTACATGCAATGCCCTAAAGTTAACTACTTAACCATCAGCTAGGTTACTGAACTTCAGTGCTCCAGCCTGGTAATGAAGCAGTGTTATGTATTTATTGTTTATTGGTAAATGTCAAAATCTTGAAAGGTTGTCTGAATTCTTAAGGGGGAGATGGGAAATGAGAGAAAGAGAAATGGGACTGGGCCAAAGACAGCTGTTTAAAAAAAACTTTGGACTGACTGAACACAAGTACAATATATGGACAAAAGAATTGAAACACCTGCTCATTGACTTTTGTCATTGATTGATTGTTTCTTTCTAATTCTATATTAAAAATATTTTTACTCCAGGATGACTTTCCAATAGATTGTGGAGTATTTAATTGCATTTAGGGACAAAATCCAGAGAATCCAGAGAACACAGTTCCACTGCTCCACAGCTCAACGCTGTGTAGCTTTATACCCCTCTAGGCCACACACGGCATTAGATATGTATGATGCCAATAGGTTTATACTTATCTTCAATTGAGAGCCCTATTCTATTGGCAGTAGTTTTCTACAGGAGCTAGACAAGCTTTGTGTGCATGCATTTGCACATATATGTCAGCAATGGATGCAACATATACAGCATGTATAGTTTTGAACATAGCATTTTGACATATAGTGTTTGTGTACATGACTATGGCATAAACAACAGCACACAGCAGTTAGACAGGATGCTGCATTACAATGCAATATAAGCACATGACAGTGCCAAACTAAGCACAATCCCAAAAATAAATACAAAAGACAGTGTGACTGTGAGAGAGAGGAAGAGAGAGAGAGAGAGTGCAAGACAGTGCAAGAGCACCCAGCCAGCCAGCGCTGACTATATTAACTGTGCAAATGATATGTAAACTGTGACAGCAGTGACAGCCAGCCCATTACAGATAGCAGCACAATAATATATCACTCCAGCAGCCTTGGAGTCGGAAACGTGGGCCATCCAGTGAAAGCAGTTGGTGTGAGGGTCTACAAATGTTCATCTGCTTTATTCTACACTTACTGTAAAAGATTGCTGCAAAACACTGATTCTGCCTTTAAAAAAGTCTCTCAGTAGCTACTTTTGGGTAGTGTGCTTCTTGGTGAGAGAGCACTGACTGCTAAACATGCCTCTATGACGTACTCAAAGACATTTTGCCCAGTTGGCAGACTCTGAGAAGGGGTGCATCACAGGCCTAAGAGAAGAAAGACAGTTATTCAACTGAAATGACCTCTATTTAGGCCAACCACTGCCACCTTGTAGTAGATACGGCGGACACTAACAGCTCAGCTTATCACAGGGCTTCTAAGTGGAGTTTTTCAGCAGGATCATGCTCACCGACACACAGTTTTCCCCAATAAAACTATAATTTTACTCACACTAATACTGTAATCACTTACATATGTTATCATTACATTCACACAGTTTAAATTTCATCACAGTCCATGGCAGAGCTTTCAACTGGCATTTTTGAGGTCAGGTATCAAACAAGAGCCATAAGAACCATCTTTGACACCAGATCATGGATCTCAATGGAAACCACGCATACAGAAATATTACATACTAGGGGTGGGTGATATGGTCTTAAAATAATATCACGATATTTCATGGATTTTTTTCAAATAACAATACTCTTTGCGATATGACAAAACACTAAATTTAAAAATGTTTTCAATAAAACACTACAGCAACAAAATGAAAATCACATTTAATAACTGCATACGATATGATATGGCACACCCCTAACTGAGATATTTAATAAATACAAGAATTTTATCAGATTTGTAACAGAAGTCAGTGATCAGAACAGTGTAAATTTTTATTTTGCTAAAAACAGCAAAAAATTAGTAACTGTCACTGTTTGTAACTGATTGTTAGGGGAGGGTGATATATTGGCACAATATTTCAGGATATAATATTGTTCATGGTAATAAAAAATACTGGCAATATTATTGCGTACGATATGATATGGCACACTCCTATTACACACTCAGAATCTGAGGAGCCAGCATATATAACACTCAGGTACCCCTAGTAGTAAAAAGAGGGACCATATGTGTTGCCTCTCATGGCATCTGGCATCATGGTGCTTCCATCTGGCATCTTTCAACAGGATAATGCTCACCCACATACACAACAAACGGTTTTCAAGGAATGTCTTATTAGAAACAGTGCATTAAATTGGGAATGCAGCCACAAACAGACACACACCAACACACCAGTTAGACACTCAGAATCTTAATCCTCCATCTAAGCATTCCTACAGTAAACTGCACAGAATGGAAAACACAGCTTTTCTTACCTTCGCCTGTTGTCATATCCAGCGTGCTAAAGTGCAGTACACTCAGTGTCTGTGTATATGCGTGTGGGTGAGTGTGTGCAAACTACAAGCGTCGCTCCTTCACTCTGCATAGCTCCTTCACTCTCTCTCTCTCTCCTCCCCTCTCTCTCTGATCTTGTGACTGCGCACACAAAGTGCTGCTGCTCTCCAAAAAAAGGCTGCAGCAGCTCCCTCTAGTCTACACACAGATTTCACCTCAATTTTATTCTCTCACTCTCCTACTTTCTCTCCATACTTATTTTTTTTCTCACTGTTTTTTCTCTCTTGCTCGCCCATAATCCCTCTACTTGGCCTACACTACAGAGGGGTCTTCTCTATGTGTGTTGATGATTGGTATTCCAGCGAAGTCTACAAACAAAGAAGTGTAAAGCAGGCTTCCACTTAGCCTTTTGCACACTGCTAACCTTTAAAGGGCCCATAGCTGTTATTTTTATAGTAATATGACATTTTAACATAACAAACAATGTCATAAGACTTATTTACATCAAAATTTCCTCCCTGTATCTACTGCAATTATGAACAAAATTATTTCCCACGATTTATCTGAATAATGAGAATTCTTTTAATATGTAATAGTGGAACTGTTAAACCTTAGGAGAAAACCTAACATAACCAAAACAAGACTGGAAAACAGTCACAGCTATCTATATTTAAGCCCTCAATGTTTACATACACTCAACAAACCAAGAAAAAGGCAAACTTTCACACACTATAGCGGTAACTAAAAAAGCAACAGTCACTCCATAAGAATATGGTGCCTCACAGCAAACCACAGCAAACAGGGAGCTTAAACTTGATGAAACAGAAAGCTAAAGCCAGGGAAGTGAGCAGGTGCTAGGCTAAAAGCCTAACCCTAACCATAGCTATAAAGCACTAACTTACAAAACATGAGCTGTCACAGAAAGCAGGTATTGGCTAAAAGCTGCCCCAAACTTTTCAGGATTAACATCTCTTCCTCTCTGACAGCTTCCAGAAGACTGCACAACTATCTGGAACGATTTGGAACAATAACAAATACAATACATTATAGTGTTTTTATTATAGTGCTAAAAATTCAGCTATTATATGTTTCGCCATGAGGCTTCTGTTTAAGCCCCTACTCTTATGAAAGAATACATGTAAAATACCTCAACAATGTATTAAATTGAAGTAATGGTCAATATTTTGAAAATTGTAAAAATATTCTTAGTATATATATTTTTTGTATTTCAAATATATATTTAAAGAAATGCATGCTTGTATATTTATTTTCTTTGTGTGTGTGGTAATTAAACCAGCCTATAAACCAGAGCACATAGCCCATTAAAATATTTACATACTCACCACAAATATAAAACCAGCATTTAGTTGTTAAATCATATACATACTCTTTAGACATAAAAAAATCCAATATTTAAAAATGCATTATATTGCACCTTAGCAATAGATATGCAAAGGGTTCTCCTCAGAAATATAGAAGAAAATTTACCTCAGCATGTTCTTTCACATGTATTGATAATTCCTTAAGTCCTTAAGTCTAAATACATAGTATTTAAAACAGACAGCTTAGCTGGACTGCACACACTATGGACGAAACTGTGAGATTTTAAACATGAACACAGTTTACATGGTATTTTTGTTACTAAACTGTCAATGAAATGGGCACCTTTACCAGTGCAGTAAAAGAACACTACACATTTCATCTGCTCCTCCTCTTCCTGCAATAAAACAGCACACTGTTCTTTATTAAACACCCAACTGTAGTATCTAACATCTGGACAACTGAAGCTATCTGACACTTCCTCAAAACACACACAGCGTGCAGAGAAGCTCAAGACCTCCAGTTTCCTTATATTCTTTATAAGGACTTCCTTATTATTTAGAGCCACATGCAAACAGAAGAAAGTAGTTTAAATGTCTAATCTAGTTCCTGCAGCAGCTTATTAAAAGCACAAAGCCCAGCACAGCGATAATTAGTCATGTAAGGTGATAGAGCAGCCGCACAGAGACTAATCACACAAAGCTTAACGCAGCTGCCTGGTGTAACTCTCCTCCTGACTTTAGTACTCTACCTCACTGCTAATGGCATGAGAACTGAGCTGGGAAAACACTGTATATTGTGTTATAGTGTTAGACCTGGCCTGTTAATAATTACTGCAGTAGTGCAGTACCGTTAGCACAAAAGAATAACTGTGATATGCAAATATACACCTGCTCATCCACCGTTTCGTCTAAAATCTAGAGCACTGGTTAGCAGCTTGTCATAACTAGTAGCAGCCTTTATTATTCTGAATAATAAAGTCATTATTCGGTCATTTAATGGAGCTCCATACTCCCTCCCGAGACCCCAGCTCCACCACTCTAAATTGTGGGCTTGTATACCCCTCTAGCTGAAGCTTGGTGGTCTCATATTTGTATATTCTAGAGCAGTGTCCCATTCAACTGGAAGTGCTATTGGGTCATATGCATTCACGTATGACTCTGATGACAGCAAATTATTAAGCAAGAGTTAAAAAACGACACACAGACACACACACATTCAGACGGCCACAGATAATAATCAAGCTATGATACTGCAGAGAAATAGATCTGCTAACTTGCATAGGCTTACACTGTATACTAAAAGTTCCTTTAAAGAAACCTAACTGACCACACTTTTACACTGTCTCATGAAAACCTGAGTGTAGTTTTAAAAATGTTAATCCAACTTAATTCACACTCATACAGATAACCCTGCAAATTTTAAACAACTCATATTAACCAAGTACCAGAATTGTAGCATTAATCTACTCCTCATTAAGCAGCAATAACAGTGTCAACTTGCACTAACTAACTTGCCTTTAACACTCAGGCCAGGCAACTGTATCACAATGTTAATAACATATATACATAATGAGTAGGACTACACAGTTGTGGTGAGTAAGATTCGAAAAACACATCAAGTTGCAAACAGATGGTTCAGGAATGTAAAGAAAAGAGCAAAAAAGCAGCACTGAGCAACAGAGAAAGTGATATCTTGCTCTTAAAGCCTTCAACAGTCAGTCTAAATAACTGTACCGCAATAGAAACAAAACATACACAAATAGGGTAAGATACACAGAGATTTTGAGTCAGGGTGAAAGGACACACCCAGTATGCAAATATCTGATGGCAGAAACACTCCAGCATTTTTCAGTCCAATCTGTAATTACCGCATCTGTACCATACAATTGATTAACAAGATAATTTCAGCCTATTTTTTGATGAGAAAGATTGAAAAATAAACCTTATAGAGCTGAGTATAAAATATATAAGCTCTACCGTAGTCTAGTCTGTGGATATGGAGATGCTGTTGTGCTGTTGTTGATTAACTGATCATTGCGCATCAGGCTAAAATACTGATGAATACTGATAACAAACAAAAACAAACAGAGGGAAAAGCACATCAAAGTCAGAAAAATGTTATATTATATTAAAGACATATCTACCTCTATTTATTGTATAATAAGCTGATAACATGATAAAATCATGGTGACAGGCTAGGTAATTGCTTCTTAGTGCAAGATCTCCCAGTCAAACAAACGCTGGAGTATTTCTTTAAGCACTGATAGAGAGCTGTACTCACTCACCTGCAGACAGGATCATATTCCCCGATCTTTGGACTTCGTCAAATTTGTTAAAGATTACATTCAAGCTGCAAAAAAACAGACAGAATAGAGACGTTTCAGCCTCCACACAGTCACACAGCTAACATGTGATCATACTGATCCTCGCTTGCTTCTCTGTAAGAAAGTGAGAACTGCAGTCACATGTAAAAAAAAAACAAAAAAACGTCAAAAACGGGAACTTAACGTTTTTTAAAGAGGGTGTTTCAAAATTGCCCTGACACCACAATCAGAAATAAAGAAGCTTTCAGTGCATCTGAGTCTATTCCTGCTGGATTACATAAGCTAAATCTGAATAAAAGGTTGTGAATGTGTGCTGTACCGTGACTGTGGCAATCCTTTTTTCCCCAGATCCATGCGCACCCTCTCCCCAACATGTCTGTAAATCTCCACAAGGCAGCTCATGGCTCCATCTCGAACCTAGAATGGACCAGAGAGAGAAAAAAACAGAAAATGTTTAATCTACATTTGAGGTCAGTCTTTCATGGATGTGCTTTTTCTAAAAATCAAACCCAAGAACATCATAAAAGTGGTAGAACTTGAAATCTTGTAAATTTGCTATTAAGAACTACGCATTTCGAGGGCACCATAACAGTCATTCTTATACAGGGACAACTAGCTCAGTTTCCTAGCTAAGTTACCCATATATTTATTCAAGTTCAACAACTGCACATTTAAGTCATGTCCCAGATGCTCCAAAATAAAAGTCTCCTCTTAAAAAAAACACTGGCTATAATTTGTGCTACATTGGGTCCATAATTGTGCAAAGTACTTAAGTGATTTACACTTTAGAGGTAATTAAAATATAGAAAATCGTTTCTCACAGCAGTTCATAGAAATTAACCTGTTGTACAGCAGTATCATATAAAGATCAGCTCCTGAATGCTAATAAAGATCATTTACACAAATTAAAGATTTTTGTTTTACTGTTAGAAAGCAGGCTGAAGTAATAAAAACAGCTGCATGTTGCTCTCTTTTCATTGTTTAATAAGATTGTTTTTCTGGCTGATTGACCTATACTAATGATAAAGAACTAATTTTGGGTTGGGCTAATAATGAAGTAAGCTGCTGTCGGGCGAGAGACGGATTCTCCAGTGTTCTCAATGACTTGGTTTTAGTGGTTGTGTTTGGCTATACGGGGGACTTCCATCAAAATTACACTGATATGGTGTACAATGTATAAGCTTACAGTGAAGTTCTACATTTTTTGTATTAATACTGTTTCATGTATTTGTATTTTTTGTATTTTTTTTTCTTATCATGTAAATCTTCTTTTAATATTAGAAGATGTTGCTATCATTCCAAATGTCGGTAGGTGTGAATGCATTTAATAATCATGATTTTGTTTAATAAATAATTCTTTGGATATAATAAGTTTTACATGGGGATGTCTGTAAAATGTGTGACAGATTCAGACAAAGCCCTACAAAAAATCTTTCTGTGACCTAAAATAATAAAGAATAATTATCAATCTTACAATCCACTCTTAATGCACTGTTGTTTTAGCCTCATGCTTGGAGCACTGTTTATAAAAGTTTTGAAATAATAAGTCTTGAATAAGACTTCTGCACTATTTTTAAAAATCCAGTCAAATCCAACATTATATAAACTGGGCATATGTAAAGTACATTTTATTTTTTACAAATATTTATAAATTAGAAACCTTGCACATAAAACAGAAGGCATGTGCAGCTTAACAAGTCTTTTGTACAGTAAACGAAATAACTGTACATACACTACTAGTACAAAGTTTTTTTTTCCCATTTACAAACTTTTCTTTTTTTTCCCATACACAAACTTTTCTTTTTTTTCTTTTGTGTGATTTATGTTTAAGGGATTTTGTACCATAAGCACTGGAACTAAAGAACTTAAATGGCAAAAATAAACAGAAGCAAACTGGGTGTGTTCCAAAACTTTTGTTTAGTTGTGTATATGTGTTAAAGTCATCACAATGTAAGTTTCCAAACATCAAACATCACTGTATATGTAAATTTCATTACAACTATTAATTTAACTCCAAAGCCACTTTGCTTATCTGTTTACGATACAACCACTACATTATTATTTTTATTCTTCTTCTTCTTATCAATTTTGTTATTTTGGAAATACCAGTGGAATTCCCCATTAAAGTGAAATATGCAGTAGCTGCAGTTCTTTTTATTAACCACTAGATGGCTCCAAACAACACGTTTTTCAAATATAAAAAAATAGCAACAGGAAGTGCACTTACTTGGCTCGTGGGGTCTCCTAGTAGATTACATATATGGGGGACAATCTTGCTTAAAGTGAGGCCTTGGGCTCCATAACTTAAAAAAACAAAACAAGAAAAAGAAATAAGTAAAAATATAAATAAAATGAAGCTACACAAAATTATTTTATTAAGCACAATACTGGGGTTTGTTCAGTACGTACATGTTTAGTGTGGAAATAAGGCAAAAGCAGACGGCTTCTCTGGTCCTGTTGTTCTTGTGTTTGAAACCTCCCAGCATCTGGTCCCATACATACTGTAAACACACATGGAAAAAAATATATGTATTTATTTACATATGTTTATATACATTATGATATATAAACATATACATTTAAAATATATATTTTTTATAAACAATTACAATTACAATTACAATAAAAAAAAATCCACAAATTTTACACATTGTAAAATTGATTAAACATATTTTTTGTATATTTAATTTACCTTTGCAATTGTACAACTCTTCGATGGTGATTGTGGTCAAACCATTTACACTCAACACAAAAGGAATTTCTAATCTCCCACAGACCTACATAAACAGTTTTACTAGGGCATGACTGCATACCTGTGGACTGGCAGCTTGGTCCATCATTTTCAGCAGCAGTGAATGGGCTTGGTCGCGCACTTGGTCTTTGGCATCACCTAAACGGTCTGTTAAACTAGGCAAGACTAGAGACAAAGAGAGAGAAAAATACAGCACTTAATCTCTACTGTGAACTGCTGCAGATCAGCCATCAGCATGAAAGCAGGTGTGAACGGGTGGGTCTTTAGTCTTCAACAATCTACTACCACAGTATTTATGAGATTCAAACAAAATACAATTAAATACAGTCACATATACAGTCCAAAAATAATTATAAAAAAGCATAGTTTTAAAAGCAATCTGCAGTAATTTACCTGTACCAATTAGTGTTTTAAAGCGGTTCTGTAATCGTGTTACTAGAGCTGACACAATGTCCATTCCCAGCAGGGCCACCTGAGGAAGAAAAACAAATACATTTTAATAAAATAAAAAAGTAAGTAAACGATTCTTCGCAAAAAAAGAAATGGAAGCCTAAAAACAATAAACAGATTAATAATTATTTAATTTTGAATGTTTAATTTTTTTAAAGTGGAATGTTACAAAATAATATCTTGTGTGTATTAAACTTTAAGCTTTTTATTTATCTAAATGTTTTTACATAAAACATAATCAAATAAGAATAGTCAAATGTTATATTAATGTATTGTAGAGCACTTGACTTTAGGCTATTTGCTTAATTATTTTGTATAAAATAATAACACTAATGAATAAATAGTCAAATGCAAAGTTACATATTTTGTAGAAACCTTGATTTTGCTTTTTACATTTTTTAAATGTAATTATTTTGTATAATGATCAAGAAATACATTAATACATTAATAAATGGATAATTAGTGAAATAATAAATGAATTAAAAAATATTTAATTGTGGACGTTTTATTTTTTTAAAGTGAAATGTCACAAAATAATTTCTTATGTGCATTACACTTTTATGTATTTAAATGTTTTTATACAAAACAATCAAATAAACACAGTCAAATGTAAGATTAATGTTTTGTAGGATACTTGATATTAGGCTATTTTATTTGCGTAACTATTTTACATTAAATAATAACACTAATAAAAAATGATCAAAGTTACATATTTTGTAGAAACCATAATTTCTTTTCTTTTTTTCCATTGAATTGTATTAAACCTGTTTTTTATTTATTTAAATGTTTTTATAAAAACAAAATCGAATAAAAATAGTCAAATGTTAAATTAATGTATTGTGGAATAATTGACATGAGGCTATTTTCACTTGCTTAATTATTTTGTAGAAATAATAAAAATATATATTTGTAGAAACCTCGATTTTTTTATTATTATTATTTTTTTTTTAAATGTAATTATTTAGTATAATGATCAGGAATTACAATATATCCCATTTTCTACATAATTTGGATGAACCGAGACAATTTTGTGCCGTTCCACCTTAAAAAAAAGCAACAACCTAAGACCTGTGACGTTTTAGCCCTAATATGCAGATTAGGCGCAGCAAAGCATCATGGGTAGTGCCTCTACTCTCTGTTTAGCCTCGTTTATCTTCGTTACAGTTCGTGTTATTGTAGATGTAGCTCTCGAAATGAACTATTGAGCGTAATCAGCAGCTGCTACTCAAATAACTAATAAAGAAAACAAACACTATATTTCTCTTCACCGTCATGTATTTTCCAACGCGACTTTAGAAGGTGCCCAGCGGCAGAACTACAATCCAGCCTTCCTTGTCTGGGGGTGGATTGGGATGTTCAATGAGCGATTAGCGAGACCATCCCTGCTAACACCTAACCAACACATCAAGCACCACCTGAGCTCTTCTGCTCAGGCCACGGTGCAATTTTTGGAACCTCCACGGAAGCGGTGAAGATAAAACACAGATATACATATAAAACGTGTGGTTAAACAGCATCATCTAGCGCTGAGCAGTAGAATGACACGTACTGCTGTAGGATCAGGCCTTAATAGAGTTATTCCTGTTACTTTTATTACAGTTACTTATATTCAAGCATCTACAATAAGATTATCAGTGCAAAATAATATCAAAATCTACATAAAATGCATTTATAAATACATTTGAACTGCAGTAGTTTCAAATACGTTACATACATGTATATACACTATTATATACAGCTCTGGGACCACTTCAGTTTCTGAATCAGTTTCTCTGATTTTGCTATTTATAGGTATATGTTTGAGTAAAATTAACATTGTTGTTTTATTCTATAAACTATAGACAATATTTCTCCCAAATTCCAAATAAAAATTTGTCATTTAGAGCATTTATTTGCAGAAAATGAGAAATGGCTGAAATAACAAAAAAACATGCAGAGCTTTCAGATCTCAATGCAGAAACAAGTTCATATTCATAAAGTTTTAAAAGTTCAATATCAATCAATATTTGGTGGATTAACCCTGTTTTTTATCACAGTTTTCATGCAACTTTGCATGTTCTCCTCCACCCGTCTTACACACTGCTTTTGAATAACTTTATGCCACTCCTGGTGCAAACATTTAAGCAGTTCAGTTTGGTTTGCTGGCTTTTGATCATCCATCTTCCTCTTGATTATATTCTAGAGGTTTTCATTTTGATAAAATCAAAGAAACTCATAATTTTTAAGTTATTAAATCCAACATCAGGTGAAAAGTCACAATGACTTTAAACGTCTGTGACAATGCACTTATTCCATTAAAGACACGCCCCCTTATCCACCATCATGTATTTTCTAACAGCATTTTAGGGGGTGCCCAGCAGCACAGCCAAACTTCAACCTTCCTTGTCTGGGGGTGGATTGGGATGATCAATGAGCGATTAGCGAGACCATCCCTGCTAACACCTAACCAACACATCAAGCACCACCTGAGCTCTTCTGCTCAGGCCATGGTGCAATTTTTGGAACCTCCATAAAAAAGTTAAAAGAAAAAACAGTCAGAAAACATCTATTTTCTACATAATATGAAGCCAACATAAATCATTATTTAAGCCAAAATAATTATTTTATTAAAAAAAAATGGATTGTTACAAAGTAATATATCTGTGTATTAAACCTGTTTTTAATTTATTTAAATGTTTTTATAAAAAATGGAATAAAAACGTTAAATTAATGTATTGTTGAATAATTGACATGAGGCTATTTTTATTTGCTTAATTATTTTTTATCAAATAATAACAGTAATGAAAAATAGTCAAATTCAAAGTTGCAAATTTTGTAGAAACCTCGATTTATTTTCTTTCTTTTTTTTTCTTTTTTTAAATGTAATTATTTAGTATAATGATCATGAAATAAAATATATCTCTTTTTTTTTTACATAATTTGGATTAACTGAGACAATTTCGTGCTGTTCCACCTTAAAAAAAAGCAACAACCTAAGACCTAAGACAAACAAGCATGTATTATGTGTAATGGGACAGCATCATCTTGTGGTGAAAAGCAAAAACTACACAGAGAGTAGTTAATAGAGTAAAAACTATTATAGTTATATTAAAAGTAATGCTCTCCTTTGCCTATTTAGTTTAATTTTTTATTATTTTTAAATTACTGTTGATTTATTTTATTGTAATTTGTTGCTGGGATTGGCAATATTGTTAATATTACAGGTATCCGTAAGTAAAACTACAATAAAACATCAGTGCAAAATAACTTCAGGAATTAATGCACGATGCATTTAAGCATACATTTAAAAAAAATTGAAAACCATTTAAAAGTTTGGAATATTAATACAAGAAAATATTAATATTAATAATAAATACAAGAAAACAAATAAGGGACACATATGGAACTATGTCTAATATGGATTTAAACCTAAACCCAGCTGAGATGGTGATTTAAGGTGATTTGGGATGAGCCGGAGCTTCACTGTGTGAAGAAAAAAACAGGAAATATTGTTCAGAACCTCCAGGAACTCCTTCAAGAAGCTGAAATGTGGCTACTTTGAAGAATCAAAAGTGAATAAAACATTTTCTGGATTAATTATCACTTTTTGTTTACAGAATAATTCTGCATGTGTTCCTGTAAAGCTTTAATATAGTCTTTAACATTAAATTTACAATGTAAAAAAAAAATAAAAACAAAGAAGACAAATTAAACTTTTGACTAGTACTGTTCATGTATTATACAGGAAAACTAACTCCATAGGGACAGATACATAGTGAAGACGCAGAGGGATCAATGAACAAATACTTTAAAAAGGATAATATAAAATGCATTCTCTAAAGCACAATTAAATACATGATTTAACAAAATATGGAACACATATAACTGACACAAAACTTAAATCAGTTAAATGCTAATATAGTGAAGGTAGCCCTGATCGACAGGATTACACACTGGCGGTGAGTTGGGGTGAAAGGAAACACCCATTATGCAAATAAATGATGCCAGGAGCCAATAGGAAAGATGCACAAATGTTACTCCTCAAAGACATTACATCATCAACTCCCTAAAGAGTATTATTGTAACTCCGCCGCTTACAGACTATTCGAAGGTCACACATATATAATAATACTCTCAGAATTAATTAATTAAACTCACAGGGAATTTATTCCAAAAGGCTGTGTAGAATATGCTGTGTAGAAAATTTTAAATAAAGGGCACTGGAAGGAATTTAAGGATGCTCTCATGCAAAAGTTAAAATGCAAACTAAGCTGATTAACTTGGGGGGTTAAAATATTTCATTTTTAGCTAAACTGCTTTAAACCTATTTTGCTTTTTGGTTGGAGAAATTGAGCACCATCCTGTTACCCAATTACAAACTAAGAAAAACGAACTATAAAATCTACTCAATACACGTGAAGCAACAATTTGCACTCACTTTTAATAGGTAGCACTGTCTCCACATTTCAGTAAATATTACCTAAATTGATCAGTAGACACACAATAATAATAAAAAACAAATTTCAACATTTCTTGGTAATTAATTACAAAAAAAAAATAATTTTCCAATTGGCCCTTAGCATCATTTATTTGCATATTGCTCATAATGTTACCTCAACCGTAACTCACTATCAGTGTCCTGTCTTGTCCATTAGGGTTACCATAATTTGGGTATTCACTTATTTCTTATGTAATGGTTGTGTGCCTGGTTACTATGGTGTAGGATAAAAGAGCAAGTTAAGTTTCTTTGGGGGGGCTGAGTTTAAAATGTGCCTTTTTGAGATTAAATCACTGTCAGCAGAACCTAAACCAAAAAACATAATTCTTAAAAAATAAAGGGTGTGTAATCTGGTGTTCTTGAAAATTGTACCTTCAGATATTTAGATATTTGAAATTCAGGTATTGAAATTTAGAACAGTTTTAAAGTGATAGATAGTCCAAATTTCAGCTAAATAAAATAATTCAGGTAAAAAAAAACTGTATGTATAAAAATATCATGTAGCAAAAAAAAAAAACTCCATACTGCCTTTGGTTTTACCCTTTTATTGTCACTTTTATTTACTGATTCTATTTTATTTATTTATATATTTAAAATATGTATGTATGCGAAATTCCTTTGACATGTGGATATTTTTATCCAGTTGGACTTTTTGCACACACAAAAATTTTACACAGAAACACAACTGTTTTTAAACATCTTTTACACATAAATGTCTTAAAGTGGTTTAAAAGTGTGACGTGATATATTTATTGATTCTATTTGATGTAAAGTAAAAATAAGTCTGTCAAAAAATGAAAAAAAAAATTCTGACACTTAAAAAGTGCATAAAAATATTATATATATATATATATATATATATATATATATATATATATATATATATATATATATATATATATATATACAGTATATATAATTATATATATATATATATTTGTATTTGTGACTATTTGTTCTGAAAGAAAAAAATAAAAATAAAGAGCAAGTTACCATTTTTTTCACTGGAAAAAATATTTTTTAACTTTTTTCAGTGCTATAATCTTATAATCTAGGGAGTTATTTTAACAAAAAACAACTGTTAGTTAGAAAATTACATATGGCAAGATGCTAAAAATTGTTTTCTATTTCAAAAGTGTTGATTTAACTCTGAAAATCCCTGGAAAAGTTTTAATAAACTCTGAGAGTTCATTCAGCACTTTTTGCTGCTTATATTATACTTAACCAATATTTATGCACATATGTAAGTAATCATCATGTGGCTAATCCACCACACCGCTCCATCCCTCCTGTGCCAGTGTGTGTGTTGATGTGGGTGTGTGTGTGCAGTAAAAGGAAGCTGGGGCAGCGCTGCAGAGGGACTCCTGTCCTCATTACAGTGTGTGGGGCGATTACTCTCGTCGGAGACGGCTGGGTTTCCAGGCCAGCTGTGAAAGAGCTGCTCTGATTGGCTGGTTGAGCTCAGGCGTTTTGAGACAGGTTCTAGGAAATGAGGACTAAATGCCCGAGAAGGAGAGGTGACTGCAGCGGAGGCTCTTGCTGCACCGTGTCATCCAGTTCAGAGCGGCACAACACAGGCCTTGTTGTGATGAGTGTGCAGTTTTGTGGAACACAGTGGAGCTGAAACATTGTAGATAATATAGATCCTGCTCACAGGCATTTTAAATTACAATCATTTCAATATTCCTAAAACAGGGCTGTACAAAATATTTTATCAGAAACACCTACAATGACACTAATCATGTGTGGAAATACAGCTCTGGAAAAAGTTAAGAGACCAGATTTTGCTATTTATAGGTATATGTTTGAGTAAAATGATCATTGTTGCCTTATTCTATAAACTACAGACAACATTTCTCCCAAATTCCAAATAAAAATATTGTCATTTAGAGCATTTATTTGCAGAAAATGAGAAATGGCTGAAATAAAAAAAGATGCAGAGCTTTCAGTCCTCAAATAATGCAAAGAAAACAAGTTCATATTAATAAGGTTTTAAGAGTTCAGAAATCAATATTTGGTGGAATAACCCTGGTTTTTAATCACAGTTTTCATGCAGCTTGGCATGTTCTCCTCCACCAGTCTTACACACTGCTTTTGGATAACTTTATGCCACTCCTGGTACAAAAATTCAAGCAGTTCATATTGTTTTGATGGCTTGTGATCATCCATCTTGCACTTGATTATATTCCAGAGGTTTTCAATTTGGTAAAATCAAGGACAAACATCATCATTTAGTGGTCTCTTATTTTTTCCAGAGCTGTATGTAGATCAGCAAACATCAAGAAAATGCCCTTGCCATTAAGCAATAAAGGTAAATCAACAGAAAAAAAAAATTAATCTCTCTCCTCCTCACCTTGTGAATAAACTTCTGACATTTATGTTTGATTGGCTAATCCTGACCTAGTTGATGGAGAGATGCTGTCACACTGGAGCTTAAAGGAGGGGCCACTGACAGAAATAGGGTGATTTCCCCCTCTATCTCTATCTATGAAGTGGGACATGAGGCTCTTTACCCACTGAAAGCCTGAGGGCTGAGAACTGAGCTGTCTGGGGCAGCGGGACAGAGAGAGAAAATGCAAAGGACTAACACTAAAGTCTGGGGCCAGCAGAGGGAATTCAGAGGTTAATCTTCGCCTTCATGACCCTTAAGGAATCTCTCAGGGCTGTTACTGACTGCAGGCACAAACACTGATATTGAATAATACTCAATTAGCTGTAGCTCTAATGGATAACAGCAGGACTAGATTTATTTGTGTAAATATATGATTTAATCTTAATTATGCTACAGCATAAAGCAACTGCCATATGCACTGCAATATATTAATGCCATGATTACTAAATACAGCTTAAATACTTAATAAAAAATATATAAATTCCAATTTATTGAAAAATCAGCTCCGATTAGTGGGCAATCAGAAGGTCTGATGGGTTCAACCAGGTCTTTTTCTGTTTGGATTTTGAATTCTGGAGGTAATAAGAATATTCTTGCCGATATTACAAAACAGTGCATTTCATTAACAGTAACTAAAATAAAAAATAATAAAAATGAACACAAATAAAGTATGTAAGTAGGTAATTTAACAAAAAATGTACCACAAAACTAATGTGCAGCACATTTATTTCATGGATATAAACGGCAAAAAGACTGCTTTTTTAAGAATATCATCACGAAATATATATATATTTTTATCATGTACTTTTTTTTTGCTATAATGTGTTAAATTCGATATGGTATTCGCTTCACTACATCCCTGGACCGGATGCACTGGACTCAGAACAAATGCTTCACCTTAAAAATAACAGAATACATTGCAGTGTGGCTGCACAATATATGGCTTCAGCATCATCAAATTGTGGGCATTTGCAATAGTCACATTGCAGGACATGAAATGTAATGTAAAGCCAATTTAATTCAATGCTACAACTTTTTTGCTAATTAAAAAAATGCTCTGTCATTATTTTCCATGACATGGAAATTATATGTAATGCCCAGTATAATTCATTTTACTCTATTCTTTATGCCCAGAGAACATTTGTAACATAATGACATGTTTGCTTATTGACTTGTGTCAATTCTGTAAATATTTGGTGATTTTTTTTTTAAATATAGAAAATATATAGGAATAGAAATCGCAGGATAAAAGACATTTGCAATGTATTTTTTTATATTGTGCAGCCCAAATTTGCTAGGTTTTGCTTTTAGCCTAGCAAAGATGTCTGCTTATTTCCCTGGCTTTTGCATTGCTGCACCCTGATTCTGACCTTCCCTACCCTGGGTTAGACCTTAGGCAAAGCTGCAGTTTGAGTAGCGACCTGTTTTCCGATATAGCAGAGTCTACTGGAAATGTGCTGCTACTTACAGTGTTACTGAAGCACAACCGTGGGAAAAGATTTCCTAGAAAATTGACTACAAGTAATAAAAACACAACTGTGTTTTTTGCTTCTGTGATTAATTTTAGTACAAATATATATTATTCTTTGTCTGTATTGTGTTGTATTGTCTGTCTGCACTTTTGTACTGTTGCACTATTGTTCCGTCTACACTGTGTTTATGTGCACCATGGTCCTTGGAGGAACGTTGTTTCGTTTCACTGTGTACTCTGTATATAGCTGAAATGACAATAAAAACCACTTTGACTTTGACTTTGACTATATCTTAAAGCTCCACTAGGTAGGATTGAGATTTTGTGCTTGTGGGTTCCCCCTACAGTTGTAGAGTGTAAAAAATGTTTCAGGCGGATTAGTTTCTCTTTCTCGTTTTCTGGCTTTCACAGACATATTCGATCACTTTCCAGCTTCTGCCAGAGTGTCTGTATGTTAGTTTGTAAAGAATGAACCAGTAGTCCTTGTAGACCTGTTAGAACTAAAGGTCGGAAAGCAGGTCGCAGTTCTCGCGAGCGTTGGTCGCGGACGCCTCGGAAAACTTACAGAGTCTGGTTTGCGCTCAGAGGAGCCCCGCACAGACACGAGAGCACCGCTATTCCTCCTATTACACCTCAATGCAGCGCTGCAGTGAGTTTCAAGCTGTAATTTTACTTCTTTAAAAAGATCAAAAATCAAGGAAATCCTACCTAGTGCTGCTTTAACTGAAGGTATTGAAGACATATCAAGAGGGTTCATTCTTAGTGATAAGAGCATTGTACAATTTTATCCAAGTGTGTAAAATACTCTCATATACATCCTGCAGTGTCATATATTCAAAGAAAACTGCAATAACGATTACCTAACAACAGATTATTTTTATGTAGCCCCAGAAAAGAGACATAAATAAACTACATTCCCTACAACTCAGCCCACACATTCACACCAACAGCTTCTGATATTTTCACAATTAGCCTCACCCCCAAAACTGGCCTCGAACATCCCGGGACAGTGAGAAGGTTTTATTTAGCTTGTTTCATAACATGAGCCGAATGACTCGCGCTCGCTTTGCCGATATGATCAGCACTGAGGGGTTTATGTAGGGAGGCCAGAACATCCCACACAAGGCCATTGATATCTGTCGCTTCCACCACAGTCAATACATAACACTGACTGAGTGTTTTTACTGTGTGAAGATTTAAAACCAGGCCAGACCTCAAAATACTGAGAAATATTCCATACAGGAGTCGAAATATCCACTTATATCCACTTACAAATGTGGGCAAAAAAAAACATAGCACTGCAAAGTGAATGCCCAGCTGCTGTCATTTCATTTTCCACTAGAGTTTATCCAATTAGAAAGATGGACAGAAAAGACAAGCTATCAGAGAGATAAACTGGATCTCATTTAAATTCAGCGGATGAAATGCATCATGCATATTGGTTTTGTGCACATTTGCATGCTGGATTTACTACATCCTCAACAGGGTTCTTCAAGGCTTCTATAATTCAACAAAATAGTTTTATATGACCTCACAAAATGTGTCCGATTATGTCTGTATGAAGTTTAGTAAAAAAAAAAAAAAGTTTTTTCACATTGATGGAAATAGGTTTCTTAAAGAATCATCTGTTTTACAAAAAAATTAGTTTGTAACAGAAACACCATATTTGTTTCAATATCATCAGATTAACAACGCTTTGTGGCTATTATAAAGATGTTTCCATGCTTGTAATTTGTTTGCTTTGGCCCAAATCAAATATGTAAACCGGAAGAGTTTCTCCAAGTGAAACAAAATCTTCACAACAAATCCTGTGAGAATGTTCTCTCTGCTTTCTTGGTCAGGCCTGTATAGGGCAGAAGCAGAAAAGTAAATACAAGAAGAAGGTCCTATGTTCTGGTCTAGTGCAGATTTCTGTACAGTTTAACATGGAGCAGCAGCAGAGATATTGTTTATTTGTTCATAGCTATAGTAATTATGTGGGTAATTTTCCAGGTTAAACTGTAAACTGCCAAACACCTCCAGAGCCGATAAGTTCAACTTGCAGTGTAATATATCTATTTTAGTATTGAAGACGTTAAACATATACAGAAAAAACATAAGGAATTATTTTATAAACAAAAAGTGTTAAATCAGAATATGTTTTATACTTTAGATTCTTCTAAGTAGCACATTTATCTTTGAGGACAGATCTGCACACTCTTGGTATTTTAATCTCAGTGTCTTCATGAGGGAGAGTCACCTGGAATAGTTTTCTCAGCATCTTAAAAGGAGTTTCTGGAGGTGCTGAACAATAGCTGCTGCTTTTCCTTCACACTGTGAAGCTCCAGCTCACCACAAATCACAGTTGTCTACTTGTGTAACACAACAAATATAAGCTTGCATGGATAAGAGCATCAGCTAAATGTCCTAAATCTATAAGTATAAAATATTGACAGTTTGGTAGTTTTTCATTAATACATTTGAATACTTTAATACTTTATTTCTCACCTAATCATCCGTACCAGTGTCTGAACCAAGACTTGTATGTTTGTTACACCATAAAAAAAATTTAGTTCGGTTAGTTTTGGTTTCACACTGCAGTTTAGTGAGCAAACTGATAATCTTTGCTACATTCTGTAGTCATCATCTAGGTGGGCGGAGTCTCCCTACACATGACACTGATTGGTTTGTGAAATATTATTAGTTCTGCTACTTGCCTTTCCAGGCACTGTACCAAATCCAACTCCCTTAGAATGCACACACAACAGAAGGAATATAAAAGATTCCCATCTGGCTTCTTCAATTTCTGTTTTAAAATAAGGGCTAATCTACAGTAATAGTAGATACAGAAATCACCAGTGTATTAGAGTTTGTTCCCATATTATAGTGTGACTTCCATGCATGTAAAGGGGAGTCAGATTTCAGCACAGCACCTGTTATTTTTTCTTATTCTGTTGCTGAATGGCTGGCAAAAGCCTGTCGTAACTTCTGTATTTGTTCTAAAAAAGTCCAAACCATCTAGAAAGGTGCTTTTACACTGCAGACAAAGAAGCCAAATTCTTAAATAGATTTGTACTGATAAAACTGACTAAAGCAAAGACTAAAATCATTTTACAAAGTGACTGGAAAGACAATGACCACAGTCCAGTGCAAAGCAGGCTTAATCAATGTCCAGGAAACTGGCCGTTTGTTTCCAGACAATGATGAGTGACCTCATAAATCAGACACAGTGGTATTCTAGGGAAAACTGTGTGCAATAAAAAACGTGTTCATTCTGGAACTTTTTGCTTTACCATAAATTGAGACAGAAGCAGCTCGGGCCCAGGGTTCCTTATTTGGCCATGCTTTTGACAAAGGGCCTATTAAGTTTAGTTTACTGTTTATGTGTGATGTACAGTACCAGTCAGAAGTTTGGACACACCTCTTCTTATTCAATGTGCTTTCTTTCTCTTTATGATTTTACATTGTAAAGTTAATGTTAAAGACATTCAATCTGTAAACAAAGAGTGTTAAATTTATGTTTTATACTTATTCTTCTAAGTAGCACATGTATCTTTGAGGACAGATCTGCACACTCTTGGTATTTTAATCTCAGTGTCTTCATGAGGGAGAGTAAACTGGAATAGTTTTCTCAGCGTCTTGAAGGAGTTTCTAGAGGTGCTGAACAATAGCTGTTGCTTTTCCTTCACACTGTGAAGCTCCAGCTCATCCCAAATCACCATCTTAGTTGATCAGGTTTAGATCAGTGGATTGTGGAGGAGAAAAACTTTTTTTGTTTTATACATAATTCCATTTGTGTCTTTTAATTGGTTTTATGTCTTTAGCATTAATGTACAATGTAAAAAATAAATTAAAGAAAAAGAAAAACACTCACTCTTTTACAAAGCCTCGAATAAATCTACCAATTAAAAGTGAAATCTGCTTGAGTTTTTGTTAGGATTTTTTTTTTAATTAGAAAAAAACTTTCATGTTTTATTAATCAAAGTCGCAACCAATTCCTGCTGATTAAGACTGCTCCTCTCACTCAGCCGTGCCCGAGAGACAGCACAGTGGTCAATACGCAGTAAAAGCAGGCAAATCCGTCTCAGACAAATAAAGTAATGAAGATCTAAAATACCTGCCCTTCATACACTAGACAGCAGTAATAGGTACGATATCCTGCTTAATCCTGAATCAAAAGGCCTGAAACCGGGTTACAACCAAGCTGGAGGCAGTGAGAGGAAAGCAGCCAGACAAACAATAATGGAGAGCAGGAAGAGCAGGAGGAGGGGGGATTACTGCTTTTATACATCACTGTCTGCTTCAATATTCCCCGTCTCAGACACTGAGCCAGAATCCACCTAATCTGAAAGGCACACGATCACACCTGTCTACAATAGTGTCAGTTTCAACACAGCACTATGTATTGAAATACCATTATGTTTCAGGTCATTATTGATTATGCTGTCCAAATCCCAGGGTAGGCCTGTCACAATAATTACGTTATTGATTTATTATCGTACAATAAATGGACATGGCCTCAACCAACTTTTGTTGGTTTTGTTTAAATGTTTAGCAAGATAAGGAGGTTAGTATGTCAACTTTTATTATTCATGCTTTATTATTTTAAGGTATTTAAACATCTGAATAATCCAATTCCAATATCTTAATATAATTAATATTTAAAAGTCCATTGTTTTTTAAAAGTAATGTGTAAATGCATTATTATGCTACTACATTATCTTTATATAAGTGTCATTAATGGGTTTTAACATGACAATAATATTGTTTATTGCAATTATGCAATTATGTCTGTATATGGTAAAATACTGTCCAAAAATTGTTATTGTGACAAGCCTATTTCAGAGTGAATTTAACCCATTTACAGGCCTTGGCCTTGTAAATCTTTTCTCTTCAGTAAAATAGGCTATTCACATTCTAAAGCTGCCTGTCCACTCTCTACTCTACTTCAGATTAGTAAGAGAATTCAACCCCAGATTCTTGAATTTAAAATATTGATTTTTAAAAATGAATGTTATTAAAGTGCAATTTTTGTATTCATTATATTTTGAGAGCTGCAGCTTTTTTTTTTTTTTACAATAAAAAAAACAATAAGGTGTTTCAGTAACATTTCTTTCTTAAACAAATTTTTACGTAATGGTTAAATAGAAATCCGCAAAATATAGGAGTTTAATATCAGTCTGCCTGTTAAAGAGTTAATGCACAATGTAGCTGATCATATTTGCTTTAATTCAGAATTCAGTTTCTGTGTATCTGAAGCTTTAAACAAATCTCAGCGACTTGCACTAGATTGTGCAACCTGGACTGATGGATGCTGATGAAGAGGAAGTGTCTGAACTAATTTGTCAAAGAAAATGTACGTTTTTGTTTTACTACAAAAAAAACTCAGCTCTACTTCATCAAAAAGCCACCATATGCAGAATATGTTAGGGGAAATACCCACTGACTTACAGGTGGCTCTACTGCAGCAATTATTATCTATCTATTTTGTATATTCTATTTCTTTTATTGTATTCTTTTTTATCTATATATGTATTAATAACAGCTCTTTGGGTGTAAAACTGGATCGTGAGATCACAATTTCGTTCCACCTCATGTACACATGTGATGCGAATGACAATAAAATCTCCTTGAATAGCATTATATATAGCAGTACCAACACACTATATTTTTATTATATAGTTTATGATGGAGCACACATCGCTGCACTGGTCCAAGGATGTCCAGGCCTCTCTATTCACTAATATCTGTGATATCCTGCTGAAACAAGCTCTAGTCAGGTCTGTATGAGCAGACGCAGTGCTGTACGTGCTTCTCCAAGGTGACACGTGTGTGCTCTTCACCGCACCCCTCTGAGACACTGAGTGCACAGAGGCTAGCACTGTAATCACTTAAAAATGCTAATACAACATGAGCAAAACCCCTACTGACTCATAAACAATCAGAGGACAGTCAATGAATATTTCATGACTGCCAGTGTGGGGCATACAGCGCACTGTGGACACATGTCCTTTTAGACATTAAAGATGTGCGGAGATGAGGAGGGAGGTCCAGATGAGGTTCTGAGCCCACAGGAGTAAGATTACTACATTATTAAAGAGATATGTCAAATAAAAATATATATTGTTATGTATATGTTTGTGGACTCTCATTCTAATGATTGCAATCAGCTACTTTAAGTGCACACAGACAGCTTGTCTAGTCCCTGTAGAGAAGTATTACCAATACATTAAGACTCTCTGAACAGAGAATCATGAACCTATTGGCACTATGCCTAATGCTAATTGTGGGCTAGAGGGGTATAACCCTAAAATACTAATTTGTTTGTCTTGTATTCTATAAAAGTGGGTCACAACTTTATGACCATGAGAAAATGTGGGTCCCGGGCTAAGACTAGATGAGACCCCCTGCAATAGACCCCTTCTAGAATTAGACATGGTGCCAACAGGTTCATGTTTGTTTATTTAATACAGAGAGTCGTATTCTATTGCCAACAATTCCCTACAGCATCTAGACAACCTAGACAATATGTGCGGATCATTGTCAGTAGCAATGGGTGCTATGTAAAATAGCTGTATGCCTTAATTAGATGTGGTGTCAAGAAACATGTGGACATACAGGGTATTTATTTATTTTTATTTTTTTTACAGAGAAACCATTTAAACTTTTTTTCATGCTATCTCATGATGAACAGGCACTTCAGCAGCACTGCTAATGCTCTCTTAGCAGTCTCTAACTGCCCGTTTCCTTCAATTAGCAGCGTCAATCACATGTCCGACAGGTTCCGTTTCACATGATAACTAATGCGTGCGTTTTCGTTTTTTCAGCCCTGCAGGATGGAGGCTGGAGCTGCAGCACAGGGATAAAGCGCTCGGCCTAGCAGAGAAAGATTAGACATGTCGTCTCCTGTCGCTCATCTGCAGGGGTCATCCTGAGATCAGCGCTCCTCAGATGTGAGAGGCGACAGTCTAATGCACCCCAGTTGTACAGTTGTGCAGGCCAACGCCACATCAGACAGAGCTCAGTGGTTTCTTATACACACACACACAGACACACACACACACACACACTTACAAAAGCACAGGTGCTCCATTCAGCGCATCACTGAACAAACAGATGTGTCTAGTGCGGGGGCTTGAATGAAATCAAGCAAGTTTTGGCCTGTGAGATGAAGGACAAGCACTCTTAAGCTTGACATGATCCTGGAATATTTCCAGATAATGACAGGGTTGCATGATATGGAAAAATTACCATATTGCTGAGATTCACAGCTTAGCATGAGTTCCATGCTAAGATGTTTTGCCCAAGTGCTGTGGTGACCCTAAATTGAATTGATATATTCATAGAGGCTCTATGAACTTTTTATTCCCTCTTTTGTACTCTTTCTTGAAATTTTGGGAATGTTTTAAAGTCCTTGAATCCAAAAATATATATAGAAAATTGTTCTATTCCACCTTAAATTGTGCAGTTTTGTTACTGGTTGTAATAAAAACCTGCCACAACTTCAGACCCATTGATTACACAAATATATCATACAAGCTTTAGGAACCCACCTCAGGGTGACCTCTGGTGCAGAAGCTAATAAATACAGACAGATTCCTTCTGTACTAGAGAGCAAGCTGAATCTACTGTGCATTCTACTGCATGATGGAGCATTTAGCATTTGCTAGCATTAGCTTAAAGTAGATAAAGTAGTAGCAAGGGTGTCTTAAATCATTTGTATTTAAAATCTTTAAATGTTAAAAGTTAGTAGATAATGTTTCACCTAAAGTTTCTTCTGAATTCAAGGGTATTATATGTAATAGGGAATCCGTGCCCCCATTGCTGCAGTAATAGATCACCATACGTAAAAGCGCAAATACGTAAAATAAAGTCATATACTGATGTTGGATGAATAGATCCACTTTAACTCCAAATCCAACCCAAAGCTACTGGACATAACTTTTAAACTTTATAGAGTGAAGATTCCCACTGCTTTACAGCCAAGTACTGATACTGGTTATTATGACCTGAGTGTACTTAAATGTACTAAATACACTCCCGTGCCAAAGGTCACGGGACAGGAACAAGTCCCATGATATCTGCGTGCCCCCACGCTGCACTGAATTGAGAGATATGCTTAATAGGCCTCCTGAATTAAATAGTCTGTATGCATGGACAATTCTAGCCAGACGCTGCCAGTCACAATCAATACCACTTACTGCACTGTCCATTAGGGCTGGGTGATATGGATTAAAAATAATTTACCAATATTTTATTGACATATTTTTGAAAATATGAAAATATATGAATAATTAAAGAAAAACTCAATATATATATCGCCCAGCCCAACTGTCTACTGTGGGTGATAATGCCTTTATGACATATTCCCGGCATACCTGTGACACTGTGGCTCGAGGATTGTTAATTTAGAGGACTGTTAATTTACATCACAATAGAATGGTATTAGGTACTCAACCTCACTCACAAGATAATACCTCCCCATTCATGTACTGTAAATAAATACTGTATACAGATGTGGGTGTTCCCAAGTAGGGGTGTGCTATATTGTATCGTACGCAATAATATTGCCAACATTTTTGAATATGGTGAACAATATTATCCCCTGAATTATTGTGCCATAGCACCCATTCCTAATTATCACATCAGGGTATTACTTTTTTATTACTACTTTTTTTATTTCTCATTATCAATCTACTACAGACAGATTATATCTGTCCGGTATCATTTATTTTACTTTAATCCTGGATATTATTATTATTATTAGTATCGTTACATTATGGATCATTGTCTTCTGTTACAAATCTGATTTGCCATATCATACCGTATGCAATAATAAAATTTAATTTTCATTTTGTTGCAGTAGTGTATTCTTGAAATATTTTTTTAATTCAGTGTTTTGTCATATAGCCAAGAGTATCATTATCGCAAAAACCCCATGAAATATGATGACATTATTTTAAGGCCATATCGCCCACACTTATTCCCAAGCTGTCCTCTTAAGTAACACTACATACTGCTATCCCATGACTTTTGGCATGTTTAAGTCAATGTATAAGGGGTGTCTGGGTACATTCTGACATCTACTGTACAGCAGCTCCTAAAGGCGAGCACTGCAATAGCAATTAAGTAGTGATATACTCTGCAGATCAAGAAACCTAACAAATTTTGACACAAGACAAGAAAGAAAGTTCCTTAAGCCTGACATCACGCTGAAATCACAGAGCAGTTGGTAATCCGCTTTAGCCCAGCACTCAGCCTTATAAAAAATGAGAGACGACCATGAAAACACCGCGGTCACTCCAATTAAACACTCATCACACGCTGAAAAGAAAGCACCACAGTGACAAGCAGGAAGCACAAATGATTCTGAGCGACTGCATAACTACTACCCCGACCTGGCAGAGCTACAGTTTACAGTTTGTATAGATTAATACTGAGCACACTTACCACGGGCCTACACTTACGGTCTGCTAAAAGCTGCTGCCAGAAATCCACAAAACCTCCAAATGCCTTTTCCAGGCAGTATTCCTTACTCCTGGAATACTTTCCACTGTACTCATCAACTGTAGTCAGTGCCACCACAAATTCTGAGGTCATAGAGTTTACAACCATGCAACAAAAGCAGACAATTCCTGGAGCAAAATAATTCATATACAAACTTGATAAAACACAAAATTTTTCAAACGGCAACTTTATAGGAGATAGGAGTAAAAATGTTGCTAAATTTAATAAAACGTTGATAATACAGGAAACTTATAGAAATGTATATAAATATATATTTGTTCAAAGTTTTTGGAGCATTTTTTGGCCCATGCATTGCAAAATTTTGACACTGTAATTATGTGAAAAATGAAACCTGGACAAAGCTGTTGACCTAAAACTTCGTCACATCAGATTTTCACTCTAAAAATAGATAAAAAGTGCAAAATCAATCAAATAAAAAAAAAAAACTAAATATATTAGACTTCATCATTTACTTATTGAGGAATATGATCCAATATTACACACATCTAAATGGCAAAAGTATTTAAACCTATGTAAAACTAAAAGTAGTCTGGTGTTTTTTTAATCAATGGAATGATAATCAGGTGTATATGAAACCTGTTTTGAGACCAAAGCTAAGCTTTTTGGTTTAAAATGGGAAGCACAGTGTAGAAAAAAAAACACTGCATTCCAGATGAAAACATGCTCCATTGTGGTGGTAGTGCCATAGGTTGGGCCAGTTTTGCTGCATCTAGGCCAGCACAGCTTGCAGCCATTAATGGAACAATGATTTCAGAACTATACCAGCCAAAATCTAAAGGAAAATATAGGACATCTGTCCATAGGCTGAATCTCTTGCAGTGGGTCATGTAGCAAGCCAATGACCCTAAGCACAAACGTCTTTTTTCAACAAAGAATGGGTAAAGAAGAATACAGTGCATGTTTTGTAATAGCCAAGTCAAAGTCCTAACCGTAATTCAATAGAAATGTTGTGGAAGGGTCTGAAGCAAACATGGGAGGAAACCACTAACATAACAGAGCTGAAATTGTTTTGTATGCAGGAATGGACTAAAATTCCTCCACGTTGGTTTGCAGCACTAATTAACAGTTTTAAGCCAGATAATAAAAGCAAAGGTTCGCTCACTTTTGCCACTGACAATGATGTTTTTTTTTTTTTCTCAATAAATAAATGAACAAAAATATTTTGTCTAATTAATTGAAATGGGTCCTGCTTATCCACTGTTTTCGGGTAGAATTGTAGGTCGAATTTAAACAGAGTTCATAAACATTTAAGAACATTCAAGAACCACCATATATTAGATGTCTTGTTTAGTCTAACAGAACAAAAAAAGGTCATGTTCAAATAAGTTATAGTTGTGTTTGGCACATAATACCATATGCGGACCTCACTAATGTAGGATACTAGAAATAACAAATGTTGAATTCAAGCACTAGTAGCACAGCTGCTACAGACTGTAATTATAATAAATACTGAACTGCTTTTTGTGTTTATGTTGTGTATCTGTGTATCCAGGCCCCAAGCAAGCCCTGCTAAGTTCGAAGCACCATTACATAGAGAGATCCCGGTACCCTTTCCAGGAATAAGCATTCTTGAAATCAATACCCATTTTCATCTTAATGATCTGCAGCACATCTACCGTGTACATCTCTATTTAATACTGTACAGGCACTTTAGTGTTATGCTGTTCTTTCAGTATATGGGTTTAACAAAGAGCTTTTTTATGAAATAAAGCTGAAAATAAATGAAAATATTTGCATTGGTCACCTTGAAATTGCTGGAGTTGACCCAGGAAGTGGCCAGGCCATCCACCATCCTGTCCAGCATGGTCTGGTCATGCTCCAGATCATGTGACTTCTGTCTGTCCAGTACATAGTCTATGATCTCCTGTCCAACCTGCAGGCGCCTCCCCAAGTCTTTCTGCGTTACCTGCCCTACAATATACTCCATGTTGGTCTCCATACTTCTTTAGGACTGGACCAGCTAACCAGCAGATCCCAGGGCAACGCATACAAAAAAGGCCACCAAACGAAACGAAAGTGATCAGCCAAGGTGCAAAACGGCACTTTATTACTTGCAAGCCACTGTATGTGAACACGAGCTGGCAAGTGTGCACCATATGTTTGGCTGAGAGCTATTACAGTAAACAGTTCAAACACTGGTCATGGAAAGACTTCAGCAATTCATCCGAGGAGGAAGGCGAATCCGACTCAGTGGCGCTCATTCTTCTAGTGTTTTACAGCCCTGTAAGAGAAGAACAATAAATAAAAGTTACCTAAAAAAACGTTCACTATAAGAAAATTACATAAACTAATAACTGAGCTCATGTACAGTAAAGACAGTGAAGGATATCACTAAACATTCAAGAAATAGTTAACAGAATACAGTTTCCTTTACATCAAATGAATGCAAATGATGGACCAAGACATGTATGGGGGCAAGAATTTGCACCTTTTCCTTTGTTTTGCACCTATGTTATATATTTATATATACATACTAGTGATATTAGCTATTTACATTCACTAATGCCACTTAAAACTGTAATACACAACACAGAATCCTTAAATTAACCTTGTTCAGAGGCAGTGCTAACTTTCTCTGGGCTCAGAGGTAAATGAAAAGGCACAGCTCACAGTGGAAATGTGAATTGTTGTCAGACAAATCAGTGGGTACATAAACTTTTCTGCATTAACACAGCCCACAAGACAACATTTTTTTTCAAGGAACATTCATTCATTTTTCAACTAAACAGTACAGAGTGTTTGGAGAATCTTGTAATACAACAAAATGCAACAACAACACTGTACTTTTGTTTATTTTAAACAACGTGTTTGCAGAAAGAGCTTTACAAAATAACACCTGAAATACTTAGTATCTTCAGTGTCAAGACTTTTAAATGCTTAAGTGTTGTGAGAAAGAATTGAAATATTACAAAGTGGTAAAAGCTTTTGATTCCCCTTTTTAGGAAAATGCTGCATTTGTTTTTTTGCTCTATTATCCTTGTGGATCCACTGCAAAACTACAAAAGCAAACTTCACACACCAAATACTTCTTTGCCATTTGACTGCATGTTGGGTAAAAGGTTGAAAGCAAGCAAATATTGTCTTTTGTTGACCATTCCTTTAATTCGTTCACCCCATTCCAATGTCTGAAAGCAGAAAGCATCTATTCTACTGCTACCAATGTAAACAGGATGCTCGTATTCTCTGGTATATGCTTCTGTGATTCTGAATGAGACAGACAGACATGCATTCAAAAAAGACCATAAAGCTCAGGAATGTATTTATAATTATACACTGTAAACCTAGGTAGAAAAGTGTTTCCTTTAAAAAAAAATACAACTACGATATCAGCTTGCTAGCTGATGATAATTAACCTAGGTTTATCCAGCTTACTTTCTGTAGCCTCATGGGTACAAACACACAGCATTAACAAGGTCAGTGTAACATTTATCGGTTTAATTATTATTTTTTTTGTTAAATGCAAAAATAGAAAACTGGATGTTTATAGGTCTTACACAATAATTACATTACTGATTTATCATACAATAAATGGACATTACCTAAATAATATTTGATAATCGTGATATCTATTGTGTTTATACACCAAACACAGTGAATTTAGCTTGAAAACTCATGTTGATTTTCTGATTTTTCCATTTTTGTATATTGTAACTCAAATCTGATGGTCTGAGAGTAAGTGTACAAATGTTACAAGAGACACAAAAAGGTCAAAATCAGAAAAAATATTTTTTTTTTATGAAATTCCGATTGTGAGGGGCAGAGATGAAAAACAAAAAAATATTTAAGGCATTTTAAAGGCAACTAGACAGTAACTAATTGTACTTATTACAGTTAAACCACTAAATGATATGTAGATATGACCCCAAACCTTCCTCAGAGTATCTAATTAGCTGCATAGCCAACCAGTTAGTTAGTAAGCTAGTATGGGGAGGGAACACAGCTGCATACATACAGCAGCAGCAGCAGCAGATTTACCCTCAGTCTGTTTACCGTTAGCTGTAGTAATAGTAGTGTTAGTAGCAGCAGTCTCAGTATAAAAGTTAGACACCATGCAATTTAATTTAAATTAACTAACTGTGATTTATTAATTTAGCTAATTCACTCAAAAGAGAACCCATGACATGCATGCAGGTTTAAATACACAATAAACTGAGACAGCTAGCATTAAAACTAGCTTAAAAGCTTTTAGCCTTTTCACAGATTTAGCAGATTATTATTAGTAGTAGTAGTAGTATTAGCTGCTGCTGCTGAGCTTTAGCTAACCTAACTTAACTAAGCCGGACCCGCAGAGACCTGCTCCTGCTGCAGTCAGGGAGCAGAACAGAGCCGCTGCGACATCCAGAACACAGTACAGTATTCAGACAGACCTGCTCGCCGGGTTATCCGCTGCTCTGAGCGCCGCTGCGGGCTTGTTGATGGTTTGATATTCGGGTAAAACAGCAGCACTGCTCTCCGCCCCGAAGAGCCTGCTCTGAATAAAGGCGGCAGAGCGCATGCGCCTGTCCTAGCGCCCCTGCGCCCCCGGGAAAGAGGAGAGAGCGCCTCCCGCTGGCGAACCGCTGAATCACACTGTTACAACGGTTCTGAATCAATTTCTCTGATTTTGCTATTTATAGGTATATGTTTGAGTAAAATAAACATTGTTGTTTTATTCTATAAACTACGGACAACATTTATCCAAAATTCCAAATAAAAATATTGTCATTTAGAGCGTTTATTTGCAATAAATAACGAAAAATAACAAAATAGATGCAGAGCTTTCAGACGTCAAATAATGCAAATAAAACAAGTTTATATTCACAAAGTTCAGAAGTCCATATTTGGTGGAATAACCCTGGCTTTAAATCACAGTTTCCATGCATCTTCTACTCCACCAGTCTTACACACTGCTTTTTGATAACATTATGCCACTCCTGGTGCAAAAATTCAAGCAGTTCAGCTTGGTTTGATGGCTTGTGATCATCCATCTTCCTCTTGATTATATTCCAGAGGTTTTCAATTTGATAAAATCAAAGAAACTCATAATGTTTAAACTGCCCAAAACAATTATCTGTATCAGGAAGCATTAAAAGAAATGATGCAGAGACAGATAAAAATAAAAATATATATACATCCCAATGTTTAAAAAAAAAAATAAATAAGAATATGATATGTTTTTTTATAATTTATTATTGGAGCTACATCAGTAATATATAGAATTAGAAGACACAAATAAAAGAACAACACTGACACAATGTAATATCCCAATGAAAATAAAAAGAAACAAAAATAAATAATATTTTTTTAACAGCTGCAATTATGCCAAAGGTCTATTGTCTATTTTTATCAGCAACAGTGATAGTGCAGGAGCACCTTGTAGTTTATAAATTGACATTTATTAATTATAGTGCATACACCGGTTCATTACTGTCACTGTACTAATTTATAGCCTCCCTTTCTCTCTGTTCCGCTCAGTACAGCTGTATTACTACACAACCTCATTCTAAGCATCTATTAATTAAACAATCATAATACCACTGTAATAACACTGTAGTAGCATAATTGTAATATCAATAATATGTAAAAATAAATGTTATCCTCTGTTCACCTTGTTTTGGTGGTGGATGTTGTTTGTTGTGCTGGTATGAGTGGATAAGATACAGCAGTGCTGCTGGAGTTTTTAAACACCTCATTGTAACTGCTGGACTGAGAATAGTTCACCAACTAAAAAAATATCCAGCCAACAGGGCCCAGTGGACAGCGTCCTGGATTAACTCCAGTCTCTGATTTTATGTCTACAAGGTGAAGTAGCTAGATTACAGTGTCTGAGAGCATGTGGACACAGTTTAGCACCTCATGTTGGGACTCCTGTAATATAAATATCATAAAGTTATACTGTGACTGAATACTGTATACAGTATATTAATATTCCATCACTAGAGGGCAGTACAACAGTACAAATATCAGTTCATTTATTTATAAAAGGCCTTTAGTCCTAATAACCTGTAATTTTAACATTATGGCTTTGATTACTTAGTCATCAATATAATATATAATAGCAAAATAAAAAAAAGACTAAAAACACATAAAAAGTAAAGAAATTTTAAAATATAAAATGAAGAAAAAGATAATAATAGCAAAAGTTAAATAAAATGATAAAAAATATAAGAAATTAATGAATAATGAATAATAATGAACTAAAAACATGAGAATAAAAAATAATAATAAATAAACAAATAAAACCGCATACAATGATAAGTTATAATTATCATAGCGATTATAATAATTATAATTTTATAAAATTATTCTTGACCTCAACATATCATCTTGTGTTCTGCATCCATTTAAAATACAAATTCATGATATTGCCATCAGACAGACTGCCTGTTCCACACTGAACCTCTGCTGTGGTTTTGTTGTCTTTTTTGGGGGGGGGGGGGGGGGTGGGGGGGGGTGTAGAAGTAAGGGTCAATATTCTTATATATGTTTCTGTTGAGCTGCATGCTGAAATGTAAGAATAAAAAAATATTATTTATATAATATTATATATTAATATAATGTGATAAATATTAATTTAATCTCGGGTATGATTATTTTGGCTTTTATGGTTATAATATTTAAAGGTTAAAATCATGTCTTGTGTTACTATTAAAGGGTTACATTATAGGCTCCGCCCCAGAGTGTTCTCAAACCCCGCCTTCTGGGCTAGGATTGGCCGGCAGAGCCTCGCTTCCTGCACTGGAGTGCTGCAGGGGGCGGGATTTGCAGTTAGACCAGAGAAGTAATGATGAGAAGATAATCGCTTCCATTAACTTAAGTAAAAACAGCGAGTAGAGGAACCTGAAGCCCCTCGCGCGGTTCTGACCCGCACACACACATTACTCTGGAGCTGCTGCTGGGTCTGGATCAGATCAGCTGCGCGAGCTTCCATGATTCTTCGGTAAAGTGCTCAGGTGTTGCTCCAGGTAAATCACAGCTTTCACCTATTACTGTTAAAGTTACAGCTGAGAGTCTCCAGTAAACGAGTATCAGCTGTTTTACACTTTTAGACACATTCAGAATCAGAGTTTTATACGTTGTGTCAAAAAAGAGGTAGTATTAGTATTCTGATTCAGCTGTATATCTTATTAAATACATTAATATATTACATATTTCATTATTTGTATTGTAAAACATCATTATATGGCAATGTCTGATTGAAATTTCAAGGAATGATTTTTTATAATGTGGTGACCTCATTACAGTTTTACTATGGCCTTAAAATGTTATAGTGTATTATTAGTGTAATATTTAGTAGCCACTGAAAGCCTAATTTGTGACCTCAGCATTTAATTCATCATAAAATCATCATATAATCTGTGAAAAGCTCTATTTGAGTAATGTTCTAATCCATACTATAGCAAGAACTATTTGACTAAACAAGAAACTTTAAAACTCATTAAGATTCATCAGGACTTCCCTAGAAAATGATGACCATGAGTTCATCAGGGGTTCCCAGTCTTAAGAAAATCATAAAAAGAAAGAAAACATCCAAACTTCTGACTGGTATTGTATACTCAGTATTATATAATCTGCCTCTACTCGATATGTCATGTAAAATGAGAACAGCGTAGATTTTTCTTTTGTATCCAGCAAGTTGTAGCATGATGTTTACAGTGTAATTTGGTATAGCTGAAATTACACATCCAGCACTGTAAATATTGCACATTAACTACAAGTTAAAACGTTTCTTTCTTTCTTGTGTAATCTCTTGTGTTTTTGCATGACAATGAGGACAGTCTGTATAATATAGCTAGCTAATGTATTTAAAGCTTTAAAAACAGCTTCTTTTACCTTATTGAAGCAGTAATAATGCTGTACAGAACAAAAAAAATTATAATAAGAGTCTTCTCAGAGTTTGAAGACCAATTCAACCAGGCAAATCATGATTAGCTACTTATGTTGCCATAGACCTATAGTTCCATTGTATTTTCTAGAGAACATTTTAAAGTTAAATAAAGTTTTGGATTTTTGTCTCAAGCAAGTGCTTAATCAGTTGAATATATAATTGCATTAATGTTAACTCATAATTCCCACGTTTCTCACTAAAAACCAACACAAATACTTCTGCCATAAGCTTATCAAAGTTATGTGCTAAAGATGCTAAATAGAAATGTTACATCAGTCATGTATATATATGTGTTTTTAATATATATGAAATAGTGGACGAGTCATTAGTAATAAACACACATATATATATATATATATATATATATATATATATATATATATATATATATATATATATATATATATATATATATATGACTTTTTTTAATTGACATTGCAATTTTGTTGGTAAATATTACAGGACTCTTTTTTTTAGAAGTTGATAATCTAATATGTTGTATATTAATAATGCACTGATGTGTAATCAGTATGTATATATATATAATACATATATTGTAATAAATAAACAGTTTTATTTCTAAAGTAATGTACCTCTGCTATCTTGGGAAATTAGAACAGTGGGAAAATGCAGCATAATGTGTATGGTTTAATTTGCCTTATGTGACGGGGGCGGCACGGTGGGGCAGTGGGTAGCACTTCCGCCTCACAGCAAGACGGCCTGGGTTCGATTCCCGGCTGGGGCGACCCGGGTCTTTCTGTGCGGAGTTTGCACGTTCTCCCCATGTCTGCGTGGGTTTCCTCCGGGTTCTCCGGTTTCCCCCCACAGTCCAAAGACGGCACGTTCAGGCTAATTGGAACTTGGTTGAAATTGCCCCTTAGGTGTGAGTGTGTGAGTGAATGTGTCTGTACTGTTATCGACCTACGAGTCCTCTTCTGAGGACGAGATCATAGAACCTTGTGAATAGACGTTACCTATCCTGCCACGAAATAGCTGACGAGCTGATGTGGCGTTAAACTCGACTGACCTGACCTGACCTGACCTGACCTTATGTGACGATGCACATGCTTGTATATTTATACGTTGTTAGGTCTCGGCAGTAGGGGTGGGTGATACGTCCCTAAAACTAAATCACAATATTTAAGGATAATTGCGTGATAACGATATTCACGGCAATATTACAAAACTGTATTATTAATTATGAGAAAAGACTACTTTAGCAAAATAAACGTTGGAAATGTAACATTCTAATGTAACATAAAAAATTTAATGTAGAACAATTTTTTAAAATTCCAAAATCAGGTACATCATTCAATTACACTGCATTCAGCAACGTCAAGGATAAGGACATTTCTAAGCAGACTGATTCACAAAGTAAAGTTTGCCTTTTTTATGCTCAGTATTTTATTTTCTTTAAATGAGCAATAAGCGTGTCATAGCCTTGAGAGATGAGGGAGGCAGACAAGCCCCGCGCTGACAGATATGGCTCAGTTGTGGTTTCAGGCAGTTGCAACATTTGCAGAAATTAGACATTCGCTGTCAGGGAGCCTTTCTATTCTGCAGTTTGGCCTAAATAATAGCGGAACATGAGGACTGTGTGCCTGGGTGTACTGTATTCAGAGGCCTACTTTTTCTGTACTCCTTGCATACATACGCTGGCCTCTTTTTTCTACCACAAAACCTGACCCATGTTAAGTCTTGTGTTGGGCCAGTTTTTTCCCCGTTGGTTCCCGTCTGTGAAGGCGTGCACAAAAAGACAGAGCAAATGTCATTGTCATTGTTTTTCTACACTGTAATTATGGCAGATGTTATGGCAGCTGTTTAGCCTTACTTTCAGTTGGTAAAAGTACTGGTCCTGCTGTGATCCAGAGCTGCTGTGAGCTCTGAGCAGAGCTTGCAGTGGTTGCCGCCCTATCTGCTCTTCATCTCTGGTACACTGGAACTTGCTCTGATAGCATAAACGCTCTCCCTATTTGTCACCGCGTAAACTTCCCCTTTTTTGTAATGTTCTGACAGTAAAAAGCAGATGTGGTTGTTCCTTGGTAGATGAATAATTGCATCAAAATGTAGGGATTACAAAAATGTGTTTGAGGTAACTTCAGAAGAATGATTGGTACATAGCCTCAGGCCAACATTCCTGACTTAATGTAGGTGTTAGACCAGTTCTAAAGTTTTGTTTGCCATGCCCAGAAAAAAATAGAGTATATTGTACACAGTATGTAGCAAAACATGGAATATATTTTCAAAGAATTGTCATTTTAGTATAGATGATGTTTGATGTGATGTCAAATAAATTGTATAAAATATTATAATTTAATTTCTAGATAGACAGCATGAGATGGTGAATTTCATAGAAAGAAGGTGAAGAAAGAGGAGGGTTTTATAGGATGTGTGGTAATATTGGGGCTTGGTTCTTTTTTAAACTTTACTTATTTCATAATTTGATCTGTCAATAATTTCTAAAATGTATGTATAAATAACTAGAATATATGTACTTTATATATTATAAATGTCACTATAAAACACATTTAAATATATTTTTAATAAATTATATAATTGTATATAATTTATTTGGTGGCACATCATTAGCTCGTTGTTTGCAAAGTTGTTGTATATACAGTAAAAACTCAGTGTGAACTGAATTGATATTTTTGGTACATTTTATTATATGTGGTACCAATATTCTAAACGGTGAACAACGAATTACATTGGAATATACTATACATTTATAATACATATATTCACAGGTGACTATGATTATTCTAAAATGTAAATAGATGTAAATGTATTGGGATATATTTTCGAAATATATGTTGGTTAATTTATTATTAATTTATTATTAATATAGGTGTAATTGTTTGCAAAAAGTCACTGTATTGTAAATACATTTTTGTATATGTTGCTACAATAAAGTAGACATATTTATGCATTATCTGTCAAAAGTTTGGACACACATTCTCAGAAATATTTGTTATTTATTGATATTGATTTACTGCATTGTAGACTGATATTAAAGACTTAAAAACTGTAAAGGAAAAAGCAAGGAAAGAAAGGAAAAGCAGTAATCAAGAGTTCAGGTACTTGCAAGTTTAAATCAGTTAACTACTCCAGGCTCTACCTCATGAAGACGACTGAGAGAATCAGCCAAGAGTGGGCAAATTTGGCATCAAAGCAAAAGGTGCAACTTTAAAGAATCTAAAGTGAAAAAAAAATAATCTGGCTTGTTTAACACTTTTTTTTTGTTTATTCCATAATTGCTTTCTCTTCATAGTTTTGTCTTTGTCTTCAATATTAATCTACAAAATAATCTTTAAAATAAAAAACATGAATTGAGAAGTGGTGTTCTTCCAAACATTTGACTGGTTCAGTATATTATGGAGTATATTTTCAATGTATTACATTTTTGTCTGAAGCTCTTTAGATACGCTGTATTTTCAGGGACAGCATTGCGTAGAGCAGCAGGACATGTATGTTGTGTAACATGTTTGTTTTTGTGCAGATTCCACAGCCGCATGGCCTGCCATAACCCACAGTGCGGGTCGCTCAACTGTCCTGAGGAAAACGACGAGACGCTGAGCGAGGAGTCCCAGTCTGACCTTCTCTCAGGATTTCATAACCTCAAGACCTCCCCTCACGACTGCAGGAGAATGGAAGGACAGCCGTTCGGCCACCAACACTATCCCACGCTCCGCAACCTCTCCCGACCCCCCCATGATCACCTTTTCATATACAACCAGCAGACGCCTTACCCCAGCCAGGCCGACCCGAAAGGGGGAGACTCGGAGGCACACTGTGACTGGAATTATACCAACTACCACAGCAGAAACTCAGAGGGATCCTATACAAACAGCCTGCCGTCGTACCTGCCCTCCATGGACTACCACAGCTACCCTGAACGAGGCAGCTTCTACCTGAGCGGGCCTCACTCCCTCCCGGGCAGACACAGCCCCAGCCTCAACAGCCTGGAGCAGCCCAGATCTCTACACTCCTTTCCCTCAGGTCTACTCATGCACTCACACCACGCCATGCCTTTTCATGGCATTCAGCCCAACCCACCCTGCTGTGGACATTATGGGCCGTCTCCGCTCCACAGGGGTCATCATCTCAGCCCCGGGCCTGGATACCACCTGCCCTTCAGAAGAGGTAGATTACAAACCACTTATATCTAGTCACTTCTGTCTGCTTAAAGTGATTAGTTCCTGTTTACTTCGGATGTAGCTGATGATTCAAGATATGTTTTGTCAAATTTGGCTTAGCAAAAAAGTAAAAAAAATCTGTTGAACTATCTTCAAAATCATTGTAATGCTCCACAGAGCTGTAATAAAGAGAATAGCATCTTCATTGTTGATACTCTGAGCTTGGCAGGATGCTATGTGCTTTGTAACTTTGCTGAAGCGGGCAGGAAAATGCTTACAAGAAATGTGTTATGTCTTTTAACCCATATTTATAACCCACAGTTCTGTAATGTACTCTACTGCCCCAGTGCAGAGGCTATAATCACTTCAGATGCTGCTTCTGTGTCTCTCAGCTTGTCCAGAAATGCGTGTAATCTAGAGATGCACTGTACCTAACTGCTACTGCTTTAACTTGTACACTTACCTCAAACTGTGCAAGTTAAAGCAGTAGCATTATGTCACTCCAACTTATTCAAAATCATTGCAAAGCTTTACAGAGCTGTAATAAGGAGAATACCATATGTATTGTTGTTTGGGCTTGGCAGGCTGCTTTCTGCGCTGTGTAACTTTGGTGAAGCGGGCAGAAAAAAAGGTTTACATGAAATGTGTTATGTCTTTTGACCCATATTTATAACCCACAATCATGTAATGGTACTCTTCTGCCTCAGTGCATATGCTTTAGACATTTCAGATGCTGCTTCTGTGTCTCTCAGCTTGTCCAGAAGTGCGTGTAGTCTAGTAGCACTGTAACTAACATGTTTGGATGAATGATGAATACCAAGTACCAAATATGTTTTTTTTTGCTGGTTTTAGCTATTTTTTCTCACCAGTTTGTAAACTAAATAGCCTGAATGTATTTTTATCTTGCATGAAAAAGCATTTACAACTACAATGTAAAACTACAAAATATTTTCATACACTTACAATTTTTAAGCAGATAATGCCAAAGAAATATTGTTTATTGTAAACTGTTTGGTCTTTTTACTTATATTGCCGAATAATTAAGTAATTTAGCGGTTGTTTAAAGCACAAATTCCACATACGTTATGTTTAAGACACTGTTATATAATTCAGACCAGAGTTTAGTAATAGTTACGTTTTTAGCCTTTAATTTACAGGAAACTTACAAACCAAGTGCAAGAGTTATAAATATCACAAATGATAATCACAAGTGATTGATGCACATGCAGGAAAGAGCCGAGAGACATCAGTCGGAGAAGAAAGCCAGAGTCAGAGAGTCAGAGAAAAGTTAGATCTCACGGCGTGCTCTAAAAAGAGAAAAGTGGAGCACTGAAACCGTGCTTTTAGTCAAGAACGGACCAATCTGTACATGTTTTTTCTTCCTCCAGCAGTTCAGTACAGTATGCCTGTTTCAAAACATGCTCTTTTAGTGCCACTCTTATTTTTACTTGAAATAAGAAAGAAAGTGTATTTCTTAGTTATAATGTATCCAGTTCAGTGTAATAACTGATCGTACTTGTTATAGACATACACTGAATTGTAACTGTACTTGTAATTTGAACTGCTGACAGCTTTAAATAGTGACATAATTACTACAATTACAGTCTATGTAATTACAATCAGGTGAAGTCAAGGCTTTTTTTAGAGTACAAGTACACAGCGGCACAAAATTACGCTCCTCCAGGACCAACACAATTTGGTGCAATATGAAACAAACAGTATGATTCACACTACTGGTCAAAGGTTTTAGAACCACAATTTTTCCCTTCATTTTTGCCATTTAAACTCGTCAGGTCCAGTCGATAATAGGAAATGGTACAAAATCCAGTGTACAACATTTAACAGTACACTGTCAGGGACTTTAAAGAAAACAAATGAACTAAAAATTGAAAATAAAGTCATTTTAGAATAAAATAAATAGTATTTTGTCAAAGTATATTGTAAAAAAGGGAAAAATTATATATTGTTTAAAAAAGGGGCATAGCAAACAACTCTTTGGTTAAAGGCTTACACCTGATAAGCAGCAATGGAAATAAACTGAGCTTTGGATTTTTTTTAAAGTAAATTTACATAGACTTTGTCTGTAGTGAAGCAGTATTAGAACAGATTCTGTTACTGCACGCTCTACTACAGCATTCACACTTTCATCATAACTAGATAATGACACAGAAACTATGTAACTATTAAAATAATTTAGTATTTTTTGTAAATAAAACTGGTATAGGAAGTGTCAGGTCTGGCTGACCCACATGGCAATGCTTTTAGCTCACCTTAACAAAAACCTGGCAAGTGTCAATTTTAGTAGTTATGAGAAGAATTTGAGGTCAGGTGACGTGCAGTAATAAAGTCGTTGATAACATGAGAAAATAAAAGAAAAACAGCACTGCTACCGGCCAACTAAATAACAATAGGAGTGTTCTAAAACTTTTAACCGGTAGTGTAAAAAACATAAAATGCAACCAAGCAAACTGTGCAAACATAAAAACAGATCTATAACACTACAGTAAATACAATAAACACAGCACGCGTTACACAATTTAACAGACAGGACAGTGCAGTACTGACACAGTGTGGTCAGGATAAAGTGCAGACTGTAATATGTAGGTATACACAGTGTAACGTTTAACATACGTAAACACATAAGCAATTACTGAGTTGGATAAAATAAAAACTTAAGAGACCACTTTCTGAATCAGTTTCTCTGATTTTGATATGTATAGGTTTATGTTTGAGTAAAATGAACATTGTTGTTTTATTCTATAAACTATGAACAACATTTCTCCCAAATTCCAATAAAAAAAATATTGCCATTTAGAGCATTTATTTGCAGAAAAGGAGAAATGGCTGAACTAAAAAAAAAAGATGCAGAGTATTCAGACCTTAAATAATGCAAAGAAAATAAGTATCATATTCATAAAGGAAATCAATATTTGGTGGAATAACCCTGTTTTTTTATGCATCTTGGCATGTTCTCCTCCACCAGTCTTACACACTGCTTTTGGATAACTTTATGCCACTTCTGGTGCAAAAATTCAAGTAGTTCAGTTTGGTTTGATGGCTTGTGATCATCCATCTTCCTCTTAATTATATTAGAGAGGTTTTCAATTTGGTAAAATCAAAGAAACTCATTATTTTTAAGTGGTCTCTTATTTTATTCCAGAGCTGTATACTGTACTTTTTTTAACACAGTGTTATAGCAGCAAATAGGTGCAGACGTGAAACATCAATAGAGAGTATGTGTGTGTTTTTCAGTTTAGACTAATTCAGAATACAAGATATAGCTCTGAATCATAATACAACTTAGACATTATGATGTTTTTTGATCTTTGGCTTGTCGCCAGATTTTGCCATGCTCTTATGAAAATATCTGTTAAGTATGTCAGATGTAAATCAGAAAGGCCTCCTAAGTGTCTCAGCTATCTCATCGTTGGCCCTGTCAGTGGGTGATCAGTGGGTGGATTCAGCTCGGGTCTTTGAAGCACATGCTAAACTCACTCCAGGCTTTGAAGACACAGTGTGATAGGGGGCGTATTAACTAGTGGGTGGGAATAAAAAATAAAAAGATACATTTTGGAGAAAAATAAGAAATTTAAGAGAAAGTCCAATTTTCATGTTGCTGTTGCAAGTTCATCAAAATACTTAAATAATGAAGAGTTTAATTATGAATTATTACAGGCCTATTATTATCTCACATACAGTACAAGTCAGAAGTTTGGACACCTTCACTACACCTTCTAATTATTTTTTTTTATTTTTATATAAACACTGTAAATTAAAATGTAATATATCAAAACTATGAAGGAACACATATGCAATTATGAAGTTAACAAAAAAGTGTCAAACAAACCAAAATATATTTTATACTTTAGATTCTTCAAAACAGCTACTTTTGCTTTGATGCTAGCTTTGCCCACTCTTAGCATTATTCTTTTAGACAGCTTCATGAACCAGGCAGAACCTGCAATGGTTCTTCAAATGTCTTAAATGAGTTCTAGAGGTGCTGAGCTCTTATTAAATTCTTTTTCTTTACTCTGCTCTCCAGCTCGTCCCAATTAAGCCACTTCTTTGTCTACTACCTAACTGCATGTGTTCCTTCAAAGTTTTAAGCTTTAGTGTTAATGTACAGTGTAGTAAATAACACAAATAAAGAACAAATATTAATTAGAATGTTTATCTAAACTTTTGACTGGTACTGTATAAATTCTCCCCCTGCACCCCAACCCTCCTGAATTTGCAACAGTAAATAATGGGCAATGTATTGTATACAAGATTTATCTTAATTTCCATATTTATTTTTTTGATGGATTTCTACTTTATGTTTTTTCACGCAGATCTAATCACTTGTGACCTATTTCCTCATTTTAATTATGTTTCATTGGCCTTACACAAAGAATGCTTTGCTGCTACCCACTTTAAAGCTCTGTCAGAGATGCTGAATATGCTGAATTTGCACTCCAGTTTTAAATCAGTCAGGACCTCAGCAGTCTTTGGACTTTAGTAGAATCAAAGCACGTGTGGCTGCTACTTTCTGACAAGCACAGGCACTTTCTGCATATAGTTATGAGAAGGTTCGATCAATTTCAGCATGCTTTTCATCCCTGTGCGTTTTTGTCACACAGGCCCGGAGCACTACAGGCCCAGACCTGCAGACAGCACAGACAAGTAAGTTAACCTCATAGAATTTGTAGATTTGATCAAAAATGGAACTGTAAAATAAAACTTTTTTTAATTTGCTGTTGTTGCATAACTTTAACTTTATAGAAGAATTTAATAGATAATTTATTAAGAAGTTAATATTAAGATTTTATTTAATGTTATAGTATATCTACTGGTCCATTTATCTTAAGTGAACCTTATATAAGAAAGGTCAGCCGTCATTAATGCATGTGATTAATCTGGAAACTGTTAAATAAATTACAATGCAATTTAATCATGATACCAAGCTTACAGAGTCTAGTGACAAACTATTTTTATTTAGCGGTTTAAACACAGCCTTGTTACTTTCTCTCTCTCTCTCTCTCTCTCTCTCTCTCTCTCTCTCTCTCTCTCTCTCTCTCTCACACACAAACACACCACCACCACACTGTGAATAATACACATATTATTATATTAAAATCCCTAATATAAATATAATTCCATTTTGTCATAAATCTTAGATTTATTCATTTAAATACAGTTAAATATCCAGCATTATCCAAGTGCAATTAATGCAGTTAATCACAGAATATTGTTGTGATTAATTGATTTTTTTTAGGGTTATGTTTAGGGTTATACAGTAGTTTTTAGGCACTTATCTCAACAATTAGAGTGTTTTTAGTGTAAAAACTGCAGATCACATAAAAATAGATGAAGGCAAACATTAATACAGTGAAAAGAAACAAGAATTTAGGGCTGGGAGCTTAATCAAATAATTTGATTAATCACATTAGTGTTTTTATGCAAATTTGAACGTTAGCCAGTGTTATATCACCACTATTAGTAACACTAAAGGAGCTGGTTTAACACTGGCAATTTTACTGTGTGTTTAAACTATGTTGGATTATAACAATGTAAAAAATGTGTTTAAAACTAGAGCTGGGTAATATGACGATATATTATTGCACATGTGTCAAACACAAGGCCCGCGGGCCAAATGTGGCCCGCCACGTCTTTTTATGTGGCCCGCGAGAGCTTGTAAGATCTTAGTGTCTATAATAAATAGGTCAGAAGCGTTCTTTGACCAAAAAATACATTTCCCACAATGCTTGTCGATTGTATTACCCGCGAAGTTACGGCTTACTGCCACTACACGGCAGTGTAGTCATTGATGTGGAAACCCTGCCGGAGGGAAGGTGTAACTTCGCGGGTGGAATTGAGACATATAAATGTTTATCCCATAATGTCCAGAAAAAGAGAAGTTGATGCAGACGGACGGCTGTGCTTCAAGGCGAAAGACCGGTATGCCTTTTGTGTTACGAAGAGTGTTACTGACCAAAATAAACGCTTTTTAGGAGAGATATAAGTTCTGTGTAAATATTTATAAGACAATAGCTGACAAAATCTGTTTTAATGACGTTAATAAACATCACTGTGACAGCGCTAGTCGCAGTTTCACCGCAGCAAAGTACGAGGACGTGAATCACTTATCTAACCAGCCTTTACTGATTTCTGCCCTCAATGACCCTTTCAATAACCTCCAATAGCCTTTAATAGTCTTCAGTAGCCTTCAACAGTCTAACCTTGCAGCCGTGGTGTGTCCACTAAACTCCGTAGTTATAAACATCCTGAGGTTAGCAGCGCGATAACTGACCTGTTTATAATGTAATCCCAGCAGTGACTCATGCTCTAAACGGCTGCTGTTAGCTGATTGGGCTGAAAGATGAACTGTAGAGAGCTGTAATATTCGGTTACAAAAATCTTTATTTCATACACAGAAGAACTTAAAAATTTTAAAAACGCTCCAGACTGGCTGAGCTGAGCCCAGTAGCCCGTGGCTGGGCTGTAGCTCTGACTCAGTAAAGACTGCGGACTTGTGGTGCTGCTGCTGCAGCTCCCACTAGTGGTTGGATGAGGAACTGCTAAATCTGAGGAAATGCTATGTTCTTAACAGTCACAATTTTTGATTTTATATTTATTAAGCCTTATTTCAGTTAATAATTTCAAAGTTAATATAACTTGATGTCATTTCTATTCACTTGAATAGTTTGGTTCTTGATTGATGGAGTTTTTGGATTTCATGACATGACAAATTAAAAGGATTTATGTTAATAGAGCAACAAGCAAACATTTTTTCCATGCAACTGTAATATTTGATTGAATAAATAATATATTGAGAGTTATTTAACATTAAGGAGTAATTACATTCATTTACATATATTACATTTGGTTACATTTTATTACATTTATAAGTTACATCTGGCCCTCGGAGGACAGCCAATATGCCAATGTGGCCCTCGGCCAAAATGAGTTTGACACCCCTGTATTATTGTATTGTAATATTATTTTTACTGTATTGTCAATATGTTTTTTTTTTATTGGAGCATATTGGAGGATATCATCACTTCCTTAAAAGAACAGTGACCTAAATAGTCCAGTTTACCTGGATGATGTGCAGCAAAAACTGAATAAAAACCACTGTTCTATGCATGGTGAAGTATTTGAATAGCAGTGCAATAAATATTGTACTTTTTTTTTTTAATGTCTGTAAATATTTTGATACCTAAAACCTTACACAGTGTTAGTGTAACATACTTCCCATATAAATGTTTTATCATATCTCATACCTTGCAAAATTCTAATGTTTTAAATATATTTCATAGTAGTTACTGGAAAATGAGACTTAAAACAGTAATTCGAAAAAAGCAAGTCTATGAGTGAAATTCATTTGATTGAGTGAAAGAAAGCTTATGAAAGGAAAGTCGTATTAAAAGGAACTTAAAAAATGAATAACGTTTTCTCACTTTCCCTGTGGTCGGACTGGGTTTCACTTTAGATCTGTCTGAGCCAGGGTGTGATGTTTATATATGTAATCGGGGTTTCCTCTCTGCAGTGAAGGCATCTCCCCCAGACCCAGAGAGGCCAGTCCCTGCACCACGCGGCTCTCCCAGGAACAGAGTGAGTGCTAATGGCTTAATGAGTGATAACAAGAAAATGAGTGTTATTCACTTTGTCAGTGGTTTTAAAGTTATGGCTGATCTGTGTAGATTAGTATGGCTTTGCATGAAAGAGGTGGGTGGAGTTACTGAATCTGTTTGGTGTTGTATGCATTGCTGTAGTTACAGTAACTGTTGTGTGAAGCCACAAAGCAGGTCACGTTTTCGTGGCTCTCCAGGTAGCAGGCCCTGATATACTGCATGATATACAGTACAGCTTTCATGTTGTAGAGCTGAACTAAATGTGGCGGTTTCTTGGCACTTGCATGCCACTACTGTCCTTTTGTATTACCCTACTTCTATTTTGTCAAAAAAAACAAAATTAGGGCTTTTTTGTCTCCAGAAAGCTATGATGATGCTACCTACCACCACCATGCTTAACATATGCTTGGGATTAAATGCCTCACATTTACTCCTCCAAACATACTGTAGTTCTGCTCAGATTCATAAATGAGGAGGCAGATCACTAGTTGAAATAGGAATGGGAGTTATTATAATGCTTAACATAACATGGCGTCTGTCTACAGATAAAAGACCCATCACTCACGTAAAAGAGCCGTGGCACTAGTGGGGGAACCATTTCGGTTTGGAAATCTGTGAAAGTGTATTAGCATAAACACTCATGAATCATGTTTTTTTTTTCTTGCATTTTTAATCCAAAAGCAACACACTATTTTGAAGGTTGTTGACACAGAATATTAGTGATTTAAAATTACTTTTCGACCCTCAATTGTAATAATATTGAACTCTAACACATTAATACTGATCAAATCTTGTCTTATGTGACTGGAAATAACTTCAAAGTGGCAAAATCTCATCTGACCATACAAAATAAAAGTGCACTAGAATGTTTTTCTCTACATTTAGATGTTTTACATCTTTGTGTTTAAAAAATAAAATAATACTCGATCAGTATTAATATTGCCCAATACTCAATGATTCAAAATCACTATTGTATTATATAGGAACAAATTGGTACAGTATTTCCAACAGTTTAGCTTTAAAAGAACAGCAATATTGATATATGTCTTCGCTGTCCCATGAAAAACATGTATCTTCAAAACAGCAACTTTACAGGAGAGAGATGAAACCATCCTAACTTTCAATGAAAGTCAATGTAAAAAAATTGGTCTATTAATCAAGAAATTTTGACCCAGTGTAAGGGACAGTTTGTGTTTAAATTATGTAGTAAACTAGAAGTCAACTAATATGGTAGACACTTGTTTTTGTGGGATCAAGTGGGATTGGGATTGATAACAGGTCCTGTTGCATGTCTTTTAGCTTGTCAGTGTAAATAGGTAAATAGTTCCTTTTTAGTAAAGTTACAAAAATACCATAGTCTAACTAAAACTAAAACTAGGAAGAAGGAAATAGGATTAGGAAATAGATCATGTGTGTGGGAATCAGACTGACCCAGTGTGAGCTGGGAGATTTTACACGCCTACGGAAAGAGTGCGTCACTCCGACCTCTGTTTCTCTTTTCTCTTCTCTTCTCTTTCCGATGTTTTCATAAAACCAGGTCAAGCATAGCGGCTTATGATCAAAAATGGTTCAGATACTAGTACTTGCAAGTTTTCATATCACAGTTTGTGAACTATCTCTCTATTTCTTTCTCTCTTATTTTCTCTCTCTTGCTTGCTCTATCTCTGTCAATCACTCTCTCTTAATCACTCTTTTACTTTCTCTGGCTTGTTCCCCAGTCTCTCACTCTCTCTCACACACATTTCTAGCTCTACATACAACTCTGGAAAAAATAATAGACCAAATAATAGACCAAATTTTGTTTATTTGTTTTTACCAAATTGAAAACCTCTGAAATATAATCAGGAAGAAGATGGATGTTCACAAGTCATCAAATCAAGCTGAACTGGCTTAAAATTATCCAAAAGCAGTGTGTAAGACTGGTGGAGGAGTACATGCCAAAATGAATGAAAACTGTGAAAAACCAATGTGTAAAAACCAGAGTTATTCCACCTAATATTGATTTCTAAACTGTCAAAACTTTATGAATATGAACTTGTTTTCTTTGCATTATTTGAGGTCTAAAAGTTCTGCATCTTTTTTTTATTTCAGCCATTTCTCATTTTCTGCAAATTAATCCTCTAAATGACTTTTTTTTTTAATTTGGAAGAAATGTTGTCTGTAGTTTATAGAATAAAGCTACAATGTTCATTTTACTCAATCATAAACCTATAAATAGCAAAATCAGAGAAACTGATTCAGAAACTGAAGTGGTCTCTTAATTTTTGTCCAGAGCTGTATATATATATCTTCCATTCTTTCTCTCTTATACCTCTTACTCAAGTCCTCTCTCTCCGTCATTTTCATTCTCTCACTCACTCTTCCAAACTTTATATCTTTCATTCTCTCTCTCTCACTGATTGGTACTAGTTTTATCTGGTTATCTCTCTCAACTTCTCTCCAATTTCTCTCACAATTATTCTCTCTATTCCCTCTCTCTCTCTTTAGTGAGTTTTGTTGCCTTTTTTTGTTATGTCTTAAACTTTCTTGCTAATGGTTTTATCTGTTTGTCAATAAACTGTGATTAAAACAAAAAAATCTCTCTCACTAAAGGAAAAGTGTTCGTCACATACGAGGCGGACAGCGAAGATCATCTGAAGGAGATCATCAAGTTTGTTGCTTTGCTGAGGAACAATGGCTTCGACACACATGTGAGAGAGAGGATATGTGTCAGCTTTAGCTTCCTCTATTTGAGAGCATCTTGTAACCCATAGCAATGAGGAACTGCTGTTTGAACACTATTCCTAAGCTGAACATGCTCTTTATTTTCTGCAGATAGACGTTTTTGAGCAGCAGCTGAACAGCATCAGTAAAATCGACTGCATGGAGAGATACCTGAACGAGGTAAACACTGGAGGACTTAATGCAAATACAGAAACAAAACAGGACTAAACACATCTTTTCCATAAACAGCCACATCATAATTATCATTATATACTATACAGCAGTTTCCCAGACAGGGTTTAAATCTAGTCTTGGACTACACATTAGTTTAAATGGAGATTTTCTCAATGAAAGGAAAATATAGTCTTACACTAGGTTTAGTGGCTGTCCAGGAAAATGCCTCTGTGGGTCAGTTTTCTAGACAGGCAATAAGCCTAGTCTTAGGCCCAATCTCATATCACCCCTTTGCCCTACCACTTACCCCTACCCCTTCTTTTTGAGTGTAAATCCTTCCCCTAATTATTGGGACAACCCTTTAAGCACCCGTTATGTCATCAGGAGCGCTAAAGTTCAGTAACCTAGCTGCTGCTGGTTAACTAGATAACTTTACGGCATTGTATATTCTCAGAAAGGGGGCAGGTGGTGCAGAAACTAATTATTATTTTCCATTCCTTAATTCCTCTGAGATGGGGAGCTGAAATTAACTTTGATTAGCTTTTATTTTATTTTTCCTGTTCTGCCTTAAATGCTGCAGCCCTTGCCATCCGTTGCGCCATTTAAGGAAGAATGAAAAAGTTAGATAAGCTAGCCATTTCTGAGACAAACTACTAGTGATCTTCTTTATGCTTGTTATGAAGAATTTGGTCATAAAACATTGAAACTACACTAAGGTAATATAGTGCTAATCACTTTTATATTACTAATCATCACTTTTAACTAGAAACATTGTTACATTTGTGGGTTTCTTTGGTCGCTTGTTCCACCATCTTACCAGTGATTCTCATACCCGTAGGTTTGAAGTGTGCCTCAAAAAAAACTCAGTCTGAAGGGCTAACAAGCCCAACAAGAATCGGGACCCCCCTACCCCCCTTTGCATGTGCAAAACAGAGATGTAGGGGTAGGGCCAAGGGGTGAAATGGGATAGGGCCTTAGAATCTATTTAATCTATTTAATAATAATCCAGTATTTTGACCTCACTAACATATTTGTTTCTGAATGCAATCAAACCAAATTACATTCATCTCAAACTAGACCCTTTAGTGGTACAGAGAACCTTTTTTAAGATCTCTACTGTAGCTCTTCCACATGACCTAAGAACCCTTTAAACAGCAAACAAATATCTGTTTAAGCATGCAAAATCTCTCTTTCTTCTCCCTTTCATTCTATAGAAAGATTACCTGATTATTATAATCATTAGCCTGAAGTATTTTGAGACAGTGACAGGAGCTAACATGAGCCCGGAGTGTGACGAGAGGACGTCCAACACCGTCTACATTCACAAACAGGTGATTTGTGTTGATTGATAGAAATAAATAAATGAAATCCATGTTTTTATGACTATGTATGTTGATGTTCTGGGTTGTTGACATGTTCTTTCTGTCTCCCAGCTTCAGAGTGAGTTTATTCAGAATGGATGCAAGAACTTTAGGTTCATTCCTGTCCTCTTTCCTGGGGCTAAGAAGGTGAGCGAGTTCAGTGCAGTACCGGCAGAGTGTACTGTCACCTCAAACGAGGCGAGATGACTGATGGTGTTTCATTTTGTCTGTGGTTGTTTGATTTATAAAATAACTTCATGTCAGTTAATTATTCACAAACCCGTTTAAAGAGCTACTAAACCCTAAACCATATTCTTTTCATTAATAGCTGAAATGTGTTGCTTAGAAATAATGAAACATGCCATTCCTAACCTTTAACAAACACTTTTATTGTGGTAATTTTCGCCACTCCCTCTCAGGTTTAACTGTGCTTTAGGTGTGAATGATGTTTCAGTGTACTTTGGTACACAGACAATCACAATATGCAGATCAGTCATTCAATTATAGTCTTACATGCCATGCGCCTGCACTGTTAAAATAGCAATAGTGTTGAGGAATATATATTTCTAGTGTATTATTATCTTGGCAACGGAAAACACAGGTGCACCACTGACTGATTAAAACCCTGACAACATGTTAGCTGTCAGATTTCCAGTCCTATCTTGGCAACGCTTGTTAAACAAACACGCAGCAGTGCACAAACCCAACTTTTACATCAACAATAAACAGAATACAAAAGAAAATAACATTACCGTTCCATTAATTCCCATATATTTCCACATTTCCTTCTGCTAAGAAGTGCAGAAGCACTGCACCGTTAAGATATCAATATGCAAATTTCAGAGTGCAGCTGGCTCTTAAAGAAAATGGCAAGTGAACGCTATGTTATGCCCAAAACACACCCATGATTAATTAAGGGAATTAGTACATTTCTTTTGCACTTTTTGAGCCGTGCAAGGAGTACTTTTTGCATTCTTACGATACCAAAGATACACTGACAGGCCTGAAATCTTTATCGAGTGCAATGTTGATGGCTCACCTATAGATTGCTAAAATAGGGCCCGTAGTGTACCCTAGATTGTTAGTATACTAGTTTATATTAATTCATTTAATTTAGAATTACATTTTTAATTACATTGAATTTCATATTTTTATTAAGTATTCATTTATTTAGTAACACCTTGCATGACTGGGTATCACTCAAAACCTGATAAACCGGATATCAGTACCAGTAATTTCGATATTGAGATATTGTATATCTCTCCAATGAAAACCACTGTGCATCATCAAACCACAGGGTGTGGGTTACACCAGAAATGAGTCTGAGGTACTGGATGTGGGTTTATTTAATTCCAGAATGAAGTGTAGTGTTATTAAGAAGTACAGATGTTAATTTAAAGCCTATACAAGATGTAAATTAGACAGTAGGTGCCTATAAGATTGACTACTTTGCCTGCGTTTGCCTGAGTTAATATAAGTAAAAGTTCATATACACACAGTGCTGTCCAACTTTGATCGGTAGACATTTTTATATGATGTTTAAACATAATACTGTATAATGCATTGTTATCAATTGGTATCGTTAACAATGCTAATGTGGGACATTACTCTCACTCCAAATTTCGGGGTGAATAAAATGGAGCATTTGACTGTCACCAATTTCATCTCTATAAATACACACCCACAGACAAATCATAATCCACTCAGCCACTTAGAGTAACCAGAAGCCTGTTTACCTCAGCATATATAAAGAGTTAATTTGAAAAACAGATAAACAAATATGTCTAAACAGTAGCAGCTTTCTGTTTTTGCAAATTAATTCTTTATACACATCAGATATAATTTGACATGTTCCAGTCCAGTATAAGAGCAGAAGGCTATGGTAGCCGATGGCATGGTACATGAACAGGATTCGAACCGGCGATCTCCTAAATCATAGCGACAGCGCTTTATACCACTGGACCACTCTGAGCCCGACTAATTGTTTGTATCTTCACCATTTGTTCAGACAGTCCAGGAGGTGAGGTAACAGGAGCTGTGCTGGAAGAACAGGAATCAGGGATTGAATGGAAAGCAAAAAAGTTGTTCATTGATTGATCAGAAAAATAACAATTAGCTGCCGCCCTAAAATTTACGCTATATGTATGCAAAAATGGAAGGGCCAGTGCAGAACTCTGCAGCATCAAAGAGGCAGATAATTTTGAAGAAAATCTGTGTGATCAGTGACTTGTCCCAGTTCTCACGCTCGTGGAAGTGGACTTTTATGTTAAGTTGTGGCGGTGTAAGTAAAAGACTTTAGAGCAGAACTGGGACACATTTCTCTATTTTTGATTGGTTTATGAGAGGATCATCACGGTATCGCAGTGGATCATGGGTAATTGCTTTCACAAAATTGTGATCTGATGTGGACTTACGAAAATAGCACAACTGCTTGAAGAGGGTGCTCGTAAGCACTGGTGTGGAAATTAAAAGAATTGGGACATCCTACAGCTTTGCACACCTAGCAGGCATGCACAGATAAAGGTTGCAAGGGTGCAAGAACATCACATTTGATGTGTTCTTTGAGCTGATTGTAACTAATATGCTTATAACTAACTTATAATGCTTAGCATTATTAGTTAGTTATAAATTAATGCATAAATCTGCCCTCTAGTGGAAGAAGAGTTATATTCACAATGCAGCCTTTTGTCTATGTAGACGGCTAAATGTTTGCTAGCAGTGTTAGCCTAGCATCTCCTGCTGAAAATAAAAGAATCACACATCAGATACCATATGTCATGGCTTATCAAATGTTATTAGAATATTGTTTTTGGAATAAAGCACTTGAAAATACTTTGGCTAATTCTTAAATTTATTTTTCTCAGAGCTACGTTCCAACATGGCTGCAGAACACACACATCTACAGTTGGCCCAAAGACCGAGACGATATCCTGCGCAGGCTGTTGCGTGTGGAAAAGTACAACCCCCCGCCCATCGGCCCGCTGCCCACCATCGTATCAGTGCCCATCTGATACTGACGATCAGTAGCTCTTCCACAATTCAGCGTTTGAAATATTCATACCAAATAATATGGATTTTAAGATGCTTCACAGTTTGTCTAAAAGCAAATAATGTCCAGCCACTTCATATCATAAAGTGTTGCCGTAATGTGTTTTTATGGCTGTCTTATTGATTAATTCAGATTGGATCTTGAAAGTTCATATTCAAAAATGTAAGTGACTTGTACTTGCCTGTAATGGCTGTAATGAGTTTGTCCCTAAAACGTTTAATTGGACACGTATCCAAACTGGGACCTATGGAAGCCCATTTCTGACACCTAAAATAAAAAATGCCATTTTTTTCTTATTATTACGTAAACTGATATCTTATTATTTTGAGATACTAGCCTGTTATTTTGAGATATTAAGTCATCATTTTGAAATAATGTCATTATTTTGAGATAGTGACTATTTTGAGATACTATCTCATACTATTATTTTGAAAGAAAAAACATTTTTGCAAAAGCAAGCACATTTGATATTTCAAACTATTGACTTAGTATCTCAAAATAATGAGATAGTATCTCAAAATAATGAGATAGTACCTTAAAATAATGAGATAGTATCTCAAAAAATGACTTGCTATCTCAAAATAATTACTTAGTATGTCAAAATAGTAAAATAGCAGTTTATTTAATAATAATAAAAAAAACTTGCTGGATTTTGTTTGTTAATTTCTGGTAGCAGGAATGGGCTTCCATAAGGACCACATATAAAATGAAAAAAAAAATCTAATTTGTGTCACATTAAAAAAAAAAAAAGTTTTAAACAGGTTTGGATCACTTTAACCTGGCAATGTAAATGTAGCCTAAGATATAACACAGTAATTACAAAGACAGATGTACTCAGACATGCCAAATGTCATGGGATTTGCCATGTCCCAAGCTAAGGAACGCTGCACTGACCTGTGGGATATGCACATGGGTCTCCTGCACTGAGAATGAATGTGGCTCCTGCCAGAGGTGCTTGTCTATTCGAATGGACAATTCTAGCCAGATGCCACCGGTCACAATCATTACTACCCACTGCACTGTCCACTGGAATGTTAAAAGCCTGCACAAGTTGGGAAATGGATAATTCATGTCACCTTACTAAGCATGCTGGCCAATGTTCAACCTCACTCACAAGATAACACCTCAGAACATAAACAGGTGTGGATGCCCCCAAGCCTTTCCCTGAGGAGATGCTTTAGGATCAGTTTACATAATTCAATCCCATAACTTTTGACATGTCAATATATTTAACCTGTATTATCTGCAATGTTATGTATTAGATATCAGGCCAGATTTTGGACATTGGAAATTGTTACAAATCTATTTGATTTAGTGATTTAGTTAATTTAGAAAAGTGTGTGGCATCATAAGCATTAATTTCAGACATAGAGTGAATATTTTGATGACAAAAACCTGTTAAAAAAGGCATCAAACATCTTTGATTCATTTAATGATTTAATGATCATAAAGCAAAGTTCAGTTGATTGCTTCTCCCTTTCATTTTCCTTTTCCTTTTTTGTTTGTTGGTTTTAATTTCCCATGTTCCATTGCGGAAATTAATTCCACTTAATTAATAAGTGGTACGTAATATGTAATTATGTTAGCATATAGCTGGTAATTTATGTAGTTAAACAGTTTAACCCAACCCTTCCTTTCATTTATATTAGTATTAAACAAATGCACAATGTGTACATTAAAAAATAAATACCAAGATTACAATATATATCAATCACATGGCAGTGGAATAACGACAACATAACAAAAACAACAATAAAAATCACAAAATCATGTAACAGACCATCAACAGACTAAAAATCATTCTCGTACCAGCTCTTAATAAATATTCACCTTAAATTAATCAAGTAGCGCAATGTCGCAGGTATTTTTTATAATTATATTATTAAGGCAGATCTGTTGTTGCACTAACACTAAATAATTCTGCCTTTGATATTCTTTCCCATTCATTTTTTTCAGTTGTTCCTAGATGCAAAATTGCAGACATTCATATATATATATAAAATGAACAGCTCAGCATCTGAAGTAAGCAATATCGTACACTCACTGTAAGTGTGTAAGTGGGTAAGATACTGATTACTTACCAGCTTACAGAATACAATATACCATATTCTGTAAGGTAACCCTGCAAAGTACCTTCAGTAAAGAGCGGTGGTTTGCCAGTGGACGTAACAGCAAAACTAAATTAGCTCCCTTTTACAGATCTGTACAGATCTGTTCAGTTTGAATCATGTTAGCATTTGATCGAGTCCCTCATAACAGGGAAAAAAAAGCTTAAATTGGCAAATTCTAATGACTAACATTAGTACAAATAAATATGGCAGCAGCAGCAGGTAGATCAACAAACACTTCGACTTCTGAGACTTGATAACCTGGCAACTGTGCAAGGCAATGCTAAGGGGAAATCAGCACATGATCAGGCCAATCACCCAGATCTGATACATCAGCTAACAGAAGCCTGACTAGCTGTGCTCTCTCTCGGACTCCAGCTGCTCATGGAAAGCAGCTGGGCCCAGGATTTAAACTGGCCATCAACAAATCATAATGACTGTGCTTTAGTCCTCTGGACCACTCAGAGCCCATGCCTACAAATTTGTTGCCAACCTAACTGAAAGCATGTTACTCAAATATCATTTGACCTTTTCTGTCATTCTATTGGTTAAATTAGCTCTGTGTATTTTATATATTTACAACAAGACAAAGGACTGATGTGAGAAATAACATTAATAATGCAAGTATAACAGTATGACTAAGGCCCTGTCTATACATACTATATTTAAAAACTGAGGTTTATGTGTTTTGAGTCTTCTGTCTACACAGAAATGCTCAGTGGAACATCTCAATGGAGATGTTTGAAACCTTAGTTTTTTTTAGTGTTGTCATGTGGATGGGGAAATCAGAGCTAAGGCAGATAGACGTGTAGCGTATAAATGTCAATTTGGGACAAAAGCTCTGTGTTTCTCCCATCTCTTAGTGTGTTGATGTCTCTCTTAACGAGGTACTATCGCATCATACAGGGCAAACATGCTCACGTCAGTGCTTTCATTACTAAAAACATCCAGATATTTAAATGTATTGGCAGGGTCTGTAGAAATATATGCTACTACACTTACTAGTGATTTCCCTCACAAAGTTGCCAGAGTTCCCAGGGCCCAAGTCGCCCCTTTACTCAGTTTCCGATCTCATTTTGGCCCTAAAACACACGATGAGATGGCATTACTGCACTACAGGAGTGAATACTTAAAACGTTACAGTAGTGTTGCACTATTTACATCATCAGTCTTTCAGTGATCAGGAAGTGAAGTCAAGGGCCTGCAGCGGTGAAGGGTCCGAGACCGAGACGGATTCAGTTGAACATGATTGATTCGGGGTCCTGGTTCATCATTTGAGCCATGTGTCGAAGCACATCCTTCTTAGTGATGATTCCAAGTAACCGCCTAAAGAAAACACACACACACAAAAAGCATTTATTATAAATTAAACTTAATATTCTATCTAGTAGCTCATTCTAAGTTGATTATAGTTAAGTTTATTACAGCATGGAATGCACTGGCACAAACATACATCTAAACTGACAATTCTGTTACATCAGAAGGAGAGTGAGAACCTGTTTATACCTGGTTGCTTCATGTGCCTATAAGTATCAGGATTATGTCTAGATGAGACCAGTCAGGGTTCATACACTTTTTAACCAATAAATTTCCATAATATTTTCAGGACTTTTCCATGCCTTTAAGGCAAATTTTCATGACTATACAATTTTTAAAACATCAGTGCAGAAATGGACAATAAAACCAAAATCAACTAAAACTATAATCAAAATTGATTATAGTAGGTCTAAAATAAAAAAAATGATAAAAAATATTGACATACAATCTTTAATAATAAAATGTGTGTCAGATCCTGAGAGCTCCATTGTGTAGGGCTAAATTACTAAATTAACACTGAGCTGACGTATTTTTTTTTTTTTTTTTTTTTAGCTGAAAATAGATTTTTTCCATCAATAAACGGAAACAAAGAGAGACCAAATTTCCACGACTTTTCCAAAACTTCCTGAGTATTTTTTATTTTTCCAAAACGTATCCAGGCCTGAAAATTGCTATTTTCAAATTGCATGACTTTTCCAGGTTTTTCATGACCGTTAAACCCTGACCAATCCACAACAAAAATAGAAATGTATACACTAGGGCTGGGAATGTTAATGCATGTGGTTAATCTGAAAACTTTATTGCCTTAATTTATTTTTATTGCAAATTAATCACATGATTAATAACAAAATTCTGTTGTAATTAAACACATTTGTTTATTGGCTGACACCACTAGTTATCACATTTAACAAATCTAAATATTCAGACCTCTTCAGGAGGTGAACTGTGACACATTTGGGCCTCCATCTCTCCAAGATGAAGTCAACAACCATAACTCCTACCCATGCCATTTGATGCTGCTGAGTTAATCAGCCTAAACACTCATTTTCTCGTCTGGGAGGACTGCCGAAGCTAAGTTTGAAAAATTGTGTGACGGCATGCAGAATTACACATTTTGAGACAGCAGCCATCTTTAGCAGAGTACCAGCAGTCTAGTCTAGGAAGCAAAATTAACGTACAACTGGTTGAAGCTGATGGCAGTTGGGCCATAACCTGAGTCAGCCTGAGCATACTTTCTGCGGAAAAAACAATTGCCTGGCTTCTGCAAACAAAGTGATGCAATTGTGGAGAAAGCAAACCACCGCAGGCATTGCACAGGCTGTGTTCACTGTGTTGCTCACATCCATTGGCAAAGATATTGCACAACAAAGTCTCTTTTTCTAGCATTTATTTTTACGCTTCCAATAATTCGCACCATAGCCAGAACTGTATCTAATCGCTTTCCAGCAGTCATGTGACTTTATATCATTTAGTATAACAGCGCCACCTGCAGCTGTGGAGCTACAGGACAGTCAAAATTAAACCACAGAAAGTATGCAAGATCATAAGTTTAAGGAGACACTTTTATTAGCTTTGTGCATCACTCACAAACTTCAATTGACTGGTAGTAGGGTGAGAACTTTAGGGCAGTTGCACCACAAAAACCCCAAGAGGTCCTAAGTCATATAGTGTACCATGGAAATGACTTAGCTTCAAATCAACTCATCATACTGTGGATGACTTCTATCTAGAGCTTAGATTGGGCCCAAAAACATCCTGCCGGACCCGACTCAACCTGACCCATAAACTGTTTTTGTGAGCCTGAGCCCGATTTAAACAAGACACTTTTTAGTAAGTAGAGCATTAAAACTGAGCTTTTTAAAATCATTTTCAGGCCATTTAAAGTGAGTGAAATCTGTTCAGAATGATGTTAATTATCATTGCAACACTGAAGAAGCATAGACCTATTGTCTAAGAGCAATGTTAGTCTCCCTCACTACACTTATATAATTAACCATGTTTAAGAATATAAAACATTTTCTAAACAAAATGTTTTATATTCTTTTTTATTTTAAGCATATAGCCTTAGTACAAAACACAAAAACAGCAATAAGGCTATGCCTGGACAAGCGGAGGAGCTCAGGTGTGCGCAGTATCATGCCATAGGTTATATAAAATAAAAATAGCATTAAAAAAACAATCCGACTCGGGCCGAGGAAAGTGGTGAGAAATCTTGGCCCAACACGGCCCGAGTTTGTGTCGGCCCTTGGGTCGGTTTGGGTTCAGGCAGAGAATCTGAGCTTTACTTCAACCGTCAACTTAAAAAATGAATTTCTTACCCACTGCGAGTGACCAGGCACTGTCGCAGGCCGAGCTTGCGGAAGATGTCCACCACAGTCTCCATGGGTGTGTGGTCAGTGACAGTAAATGGGCTCAGGTTTAGGATGCGTCTTAGCTTGAGTGGCTGTGGGTTAGAGGCTGGAATCTGGGGGGCATCCTCAGTGAAGTACACTACAGAATTGCTCACAACGCCATCCTGCTTCTGGCGTGCCGTCTCTGTGTTAACAGAAGAAAAGGGTTGGTTTAAAATAACAGAATATGCACTTAATTATGATCATGAAGAGAAATAAACGACCAAATTAGGGCAGCTTACTGATGGCCAGGATCAGATCCCTCCGCTGGACGAAGCCGATGAGCCTCTCTGACTCTCGTGACATGACCACGGGGAAGCCGTTGTAGTCCGTCTCTTTGATGAGCATCTCCACGTCCTCCACGGTGGTGCTGTCCTGCGTGAGGACGGACAGCGGGGGCTCGTTCCTGCGCGGCCGCATCACGTCTGTGGCCAGCGTGCGGTGTGTGAACTCGTCCTGGTCCAGGTAGGGATAGCCGTTCAGTCTGATGTGGGCCTCGTAAATTCCCTCCTTACCGAAGGCGTCCGCAACCCACTTGCTGGTGACCGCGGCAGCCATGAGCGGCACGATGTACTCTAGCCCACCGGTCAGCTCAAACATGATGACCACCAGAGACACGGTCATCCGAGTAACCCCACCTGAGGTCAGGAAAAGGAACATTTCCCAGAATGGAAAATGTAATTTCTTTATCTTGACATGCATTGAATTGACAAAAGTAATGGGACACCTGCTCATACACTGTTATCCTGTTATCTTTGTATAACTGTTTCTACCGTCCAGGGAAAGCTTTCTTAAAGTAGATGAATTCAGTAATTGAAAGCATTCAGCTTAGTTCATACTGTAAGGTACAGCAATTTTGAACCGGTATGCATTTTTCCCATACCGCCATACCACTAGAGGTGTTGCAGAGTGCTGTGTAGAACAGCACCACCAAAGAAACATGCTGGGTGTTCGAATACTGTCACTCTAACACTCTAACAGCTGTGACAAAGGAAACTCAATAGTAATCAAAGCCTTAATTTAAAGCCTTAGTGTTTTATATTAAGTGTACTCCTAACAGCACAGTAAGTCGCAAACCTATATAAAAGCACAGTCATGCAAAAATATATATAAACAAACAATAATAATAATAAAAATACTGTGATATACCATGAAACCGTCAAAATCTTTTAGAAAATTACCGTGATTTATACTGTACATTTTTGGTCATACAGCCCAGCACTAATTCAGCTTCAACTTCGAAACCCACCCAAGTAAAACAGAGCTGGAAAACATGCAGATTCTAAAATCCTCTAACTGTTACACAGTCCTAATATTAAGGCTTAATCCAACAGAATTAAGGAGAATGTAGCACCAAGGTTAACTCCTTAACATGCATTGTCCCGTATACAGGTGTAGCTACAGCTACAGGTGTAGGTGATACAAAACCCTTTTTTTCTGCAGTAAAAAAAAAAAAACTTATTTACATTCTGAAAATTTGAGGGCTTTGAAATCTCCAACAGGACACTTGGGCTGGACACTGCCTGTTCACTCTCTACTACACTTAATAATTCCTGATCAGTAACAGGAATCAACCTAAATTCTGCAGGTTTGAAAATAGACGTAAAAACTAGACAAGGGTTTGGAAATACTTGACTAGAAATTCTCAAGATTTAGTGGTGTAATGTCAGGCAGACAATTGACAAAAATCCTGGTCTATTAAGGGGTTAATAGATGAAAATCTAACACCAGATAAACTAGTGAATGAAAGAACCAGTCACAAGCTCTCCAAAGCAACAGGGTAATAATTAAACCTGTCTAAGCAATTTTTAACCCCTAATCTTAGTCACATATTGTCAAAAACAATCTGTGTAACCTGTGGCACCTAACTATCAAGGAAAACTATGTCCTAATCTCATTGTCTATATGAAACTGTGCTACATCTGAAACAGCAGTTCTAAAAGGGTCAGCTTGTGCTACAGAGGCTGTTGTGGTTGGTTATGTGGTGAGGTTAGTGGTCACCTCAGGGTTAAAACATCTTACCAAGACACGCTGCAGCCCCAACCATAGCGTAGAGGCCGGGGGTGACGCAGTCAGCGCCGGGGCGACACCAGTTTTTAAAGATGATCCAGTCATGATGGTGGTAGGCCATCTGCTCTACAGCTATGCCCACAATTCGACCAGCTATAGCACCCACTGCCATACTGGGGATGAACAACCCTGATGGGATCTGGAGGAAGGAACACATTATTGTGAAATTTTAGCTGTCTGAAAACTTGTTGTAATTATTGAAGGTTAGTATTATTTCCAAACAAACATATAAATCCTAAAAGCTAAGCTGCTATAGCTGGTTTAGAGATGTTTTCTTCGTCCATTTTTGTATATAACAGAATTAAGGTTAAGGGCTCATATCTATATGGACAACAATATTGGGAAAGCTGTGCATTCATTGTTTTTACAATATCAAAGGCTTTATTAAAGTTAATTCTGATTTTGTTGGAGTTACTGTCTCTACTGTTCAGCAAGATTTTACAGAATGAAGTACAGAATGGAGCACATTATTCCAGAGAACACAGTTCCACTGCTCCACAGCTTAATGCTGGGGGGCTTTATACCCCTCTAGCCCATACCTGGCATTAGGCATGCTTACAATAGGATCATGCTGATCTGCTCCAGGGACTAGACAAGCTGTGTGTACATTTGCACACGGCACAGTTGTGAAGCAGTGAAACTTCGTTCTCTGGAATGATGACAATCATTCAAGAGCCTGACCTCACTAATGCTCTTGTTGCTGAATGCAAGCAAACCCTCACAACAATGCTTCTAAATTCTAGTAGGGAGCCTTCCCTTGACAGTATAGACAGTTACTTTAACCAAAGTAGAATAAACTCTTTTGGAAAAAAAATGAAAAAGCAGATGTCCCACTACTTTTCTGAGTGTTTACAAACTATATTACATTTTTAAAGTTAAAAAGAAAAAGTGAAGAACACATGCTTTTCCATATTGTGGGCCCTTTAACAACTTTACAAAGGCTGAGTCAAGTGTGCCTAATGCTAATGTAATGCCTATACATTACCTATATTACTGTACCTATCTATATTAGCCTCACAGCTCCAACAGTAACAAACATGCCTTGTTTGGAGAGAAAATCATTATAAAAAAATATATATATATATCATTTAATAAGTAAACAACAGTCCATACCTTCATGCCAAAGGTGAAGATAGTGATGACTATCTTAAAGATCAGGGCCAGTGCAAGCTGCCACAGTGCCATGTAAACCCCCGGTCCAGCTGGTCTGTCTGGGATATCGTCTTCAGGCCGGCTCATGTTGGGGTTGTTGATGTAATCACAGAGCTGGGAAGACTCCAGAGCTCCACAGTCGTTAAACAGCTCTGAGATGAGTTCGCTGGTGCTGCGTCGTGTGTACGGGTTGGGGAAGGCCAGAATAGCTGTGATCCCGGTCACTGCGATCACCTCCAGTACAGGATACTTCCCCAGCTGGGTGGTCTTGCGCCGCCGACACCAGGCGATGTTGCCCCGGATAAACAGTGTCCCCCACAGGCCACCAAAAACCCCCAACAGGATGAAGGGCACCAGCTCAGCCATGTACCAGGGCGTGTGGTACTCCACATAAAACAGCACCAGCCGGTTGTTGCCAAACGGGTTGATGGAGCGCAGAGTGAAGGCGGCCACCAGTGCAGCGAAGAAGGAGCGCCACAGAGTTTTCAGCGGGAAGTAATAACTGACCTGAGGAGGACACAAAAAGACAAGAGAAGACAAGACAAGATCAAACAGGTTGTTTATATGATAGATTATGTTTGTCTTAATATAAAATACACTATATGTTCAAAAGTTCGTAGACAGAATTGAACTGTTTTAAGATGCACCCATTTGTGAGATAGATGTGCAAATGTATCAATCGAAAAGGACTAGAATAGGACACCTATTCTGGAACTAGCATAAATTATTTTGTATCCAGGAACAACTTTTAATTAACCACTGCAAATTCTTTAGAACCAACTACTAATGAATCAAAACAATTACTGAGTAGCTACTATGAATAAAAGATGAAGGTATAAAATGTGCAAACAGGATATGTGTTTTTAAAGAATTTTAAAGTCTCTTTGTTCAAACAACCAAATATTTCTATTTCAGTGTTTAAAGTGTGGTCTGCTCTGACACACTCTTTACTTGTAGCTGAGATGTTTTCACAGTTCAGATTAGTGTGATGTTCGTACCTCCTCCAAGCTGAAAAGCACTCCTCCAATCGGAGCACCGAAAGCCACAGACACACCAGCAGCTGCAGCAGCAGACAAAACCTACAGATCACAAGAACAAGCTATTACACGCTGTTATTACATGATTCGATGCCAACAAAACAAGTAATCTTAAGAACTATTCTCACAGGATTAGTGTGAGAAGGTGTAGTAAAGATATATTACTTCACCTCTCTGAGAACAACTAATCCTTTCTGATTAACACTTTAGGAAGGGAAAAATATAGTATGCAGAGAAAGTGACCCCTGCAACATAATAAGACAGCAACTATATAAGTATCTACCTCCCTGCGCTTGCCCTCGTTCTTGCTGTACTTGGAGAAAAGGCTGCAGAAGAGGTTTCCACAGCAACAGGCCACGTGGACCAGTGGTCCTTCCTTTCCAAGGCTGAGTCCAGACGACACGGCCAGAACAAGAGTGACTGTCTTAATCAGCAGGGTCCACTTGCCCAGGTAACCTCGGATTATGAACCCACTGAGGATCGTCTTGATCTGGCAGAAAAAGCAAAAAGTACAATATTAATATTAGACAAAATTCTAAAACTACTTTAGCTTTCTTAATGAAAATATTTAACTAGAAGGAAAAGGAAGTTCAGGTCTAAGTAAGCCTTAAACTTGTAACTTTATGCCCTTTTTGGAAAATCAGATCAATTGATTTGAAGTTTTTTTACACTCACACATCTCTACTAGAAGCTAGAGCTAGACGATATGTCTAAAAAGCTCATATTTTAATACGCTTAAGAGAAATTACAATATACAATTTATGGCTCCCCTACTCTCCTAATATCACTAACAAACTAACTACTTCTAACCTCATTTCCTGCTCCCCACTTTTTTTGTTCTCTAACCCACTATTACCCATTGGCCTCCTTCAGGTAGTGCTAAAATGTTTTTTCCTTGGACTTTTATGTCCTCTACTCCAAATGTCCCTAATTTTTTGTAAGTCACTTTTTTTAAAAGCATCCTCTAAATGCAATGTAATAATGCTGTTGTAAATACTTTTCAGTATTTCAGTATTTATTTGTAACACCAAAAACACAGCATAATTTATATTAAAACAGTAAATATCCAACATATTTATCATAAATATAAGACCACTTTACTTTTTCTCTTGTGTTTTGTTGTTCATGTAAGAGCTTACCTCCGGTATTCCTGAACCACAGGCATAAGGAGCAAACACTCTGACCAGAGACACGGCCAGAAAGGAGAAGAACAACGCCCACATCACGTACAGGAAGTAGTTCAACAGATATGCCCCGGCACCCTAAACAGAAAACATCACCGGTTTAAATCCTCATCAGTTCAATACAATAATTACTCATTTACTCTAATTGTTATACATCTTCTTATATGCCTTCTGCCATGTCCCACAGAAGCTAAAGAGCACAGCATTGTCCTGCAGGAAAATGAGTGTGAGACCTCCTGCATTGATGCCTTCTATGACAGGCATAAAGTATGCACTACTTCAGAAATGGCATGTCCCCTCCCTCTGGCACTGACTATTAGGCATCGATTGAACTCCGGTAACTCACACCCTTTTGCCAAGATAAAACCTGACAAATTACACAGGTGTGGCCATCCCCAAGCCATCCCCTGAGATAACACTTCATGATCAATTTTCATAACGCTATTTTTAAGATTGGGGTGCATAACAGTAGATTTAAATAACTAAAATATATAAAATGTTTTAATCTACACAAATTGTAGCCTTAACCAGCTTTTCTACCTCATTGTATCCAGTCATCAACTCGGCCCATTTCTGCCACTGGGGGCATTTGTCTCTGTCGGCGAAGGTGGTCTCGTTGGAGGTCCAGCAGCACTGCTCGTGGCTGTACCAAAACGCAGACAGACACACTCCCTCTTTAAGGTCAGTCATCCAGTCCACAGCCAGGTCTATTACTCCAGCCAGAGTGCCTGAATTAGAAAAGATATAGAGGCATAAAAATGTATACAGTCTCATTATTGCTTTTAGAATTAGTAGAACACTTACATATTGTACTGTAACTAATATGGCCTGCAATTACCATGTGACTACCTGCAGTGCAATGGTGGTTTTATTATTATTGCATTTTTACTGTATTCTATATTCTTTTACTCTTTATTCTTAATTGTTCCATCCTGATTATCTGTCCAGTTACCTGGTCCACCTGACAAGCTTATTAACAAGCTTTTAAAACTTTTCAGAGTAGCAGTATGTGCATTAAAGCATGAAGCAGTGCTGTTTTCCTCATTATAAGCTGTTAATCAAGGTAAAAATGCTACAAATGCAACTTAAAAATAACTCCATCCTGTACATTAAGGGGCACTTTTCAGCTTTTTTGGACTGTGCAACTCTGTTCTCACTACAAATTAAGGACATTTGTATTTGATACAAAAGTAGGTCCTTATGAAAAAGTACAATTGTTCCGCATTCTTCTAAAAAACTGGGGTTCACTTCAAGTAAGCTCTGGTGTGGTCCAAGCTTTTGCTAAGTTTGCGGGAGTGCAAAAGCTACTTTTGAGCCTGGGTGCCATCCATGGTTCTTGTGAAAACAGTGGTCTGGGGTTCACAAACCACGAGAGAAGGAAATACGATTGCACTGAGCTTATCTTGGAAAATGTGATAAGTATTTCCTGGTTAATAAACAAGAAATGTTTGTTGGTTTTTGCAGACCACAGATTCAGTAGCTGCACTTTATCACCATGTGACAGCCTTCAATCTATACTATATAACTATAATAAAGATATAAACCTTCTGGCAATTGTCATCTATTACTGTTGAAAAAGAACAAAAGGATTTGGTGAAACCATGTGTACCTATAAACAACAGCAATAAATCCAACAGTACAATCCAACTATTGTTTGGGTAAAAAACCCCTATGTGATTTTTTTTAAGTCACGTGTAACAATGCACAGAGATCAGTTAAGTAGAAAATGAACTGAATCCAGCATGTGGAGAGCAGTTACTGGTCTGAAACCTGTTTGCAAAGCATTTGGCAGAAAAGACCATCACCAGCTTCCACTAACTTTCCATACCTGACAGGAGCCCAATGAGCAGCATCACCACCCATCCTGACCAGGCATCCAGCAGACTCTTCACAAACTCCCAAATAGACTCCTTACTCCTGTGTGTAATCTACAGAAAACATTACAATTACGTTAAACCACAGCATGTCAAGATCAAGTCCCAACACATGGACCTTCATTAAGCTGAAGGGAGCCATTATGACCTAAAACATGACTGACAACTGGGAGATACATTGTTTATACACATTTTACCTTCCTGTGGCGGTCAGTATCTCTGGACTTCTCTCTGAGCCAGTCGATGGTGTGGAAATCTTCATATGTTCCCACATCAGGGATAGGCTCATCTAGGAAGTCCATCAGGTTCCCAGCGCCGTTCATCTCCTCGGTGGGAGTGGCGCTGCTAACCCCTAAGAGACAGCCACAAAATTATCTAACCATAATCATTTTATCAGAAGCCGTAATACTTATGTCATTAAGATAAGAAACCAAAATAGTAAGATTTAATTTCAATTAATTAGTCAATTTAAAAAGTTTTCACGCTATATATATATATATATATATATATATATATATATATATATATATATATATATATATATATATTAATAGGCTATGTATTAATTAATGATATTTAATTGTATGCATTATATATATATATATATATATATATATATATATATATGTGTGTGTGTGTGTGTGTGTATATATATATATATATATATATATATATATATTTATTTATTTAATTAATTGTATGCAGTGTGTATACAGCCCTATATTTGTGTATCTAGCCCTATAAAAGTGTGTCTATACTGCTCTATATGATTGTATACAGCATGACATATGTGTATATAGCCATATATGACTGTATGCAGCCCTATTTGAGTGTGTATATAGCCCTATATAAGTGTAAACAGCCCTATAAAAACTGTATATATAGCCCTATATGTGTGTATATAGCCCTAAATGAGTGTATTTAGCCCTATATGAGTGTATAATGTTCTATATGAGCGTATAAAGCCCTATATGAGGGTATAATGCACTAATCCATCTATTCCTAAAGACGAGAGCAGGTGCTTAGAGGAACTAAAGAGCAAAATAAAAGTTCCACCACCAAAGATGAAAATCACGCCAGACTAGTTAAACTAGAAACTCTGTAAGCTACATTTACTGTCATTTTTATACACATATCTAGCTAAGGACAGGTTTATTCATAATACGGTGCGAAAATTTAAAAATATAAAATAAACACCAGCAGCTCCACGGCCTGTCAGAGAGGACAGACACCCGGCTGGCACTGAAAACAAACCCACACGAAAATAAAACAACCCTCTCTAGGACAACAACATGACTGGAATATCTGAAATAAGGATTTAAACTCAGTAAACTGAACAGCTGAACGGAGTGAGAGTGTGAGACAGGTGAACTAGCGCTAGCTAAGCTAAGCTATATTTGGGTAACATCCATAGCGGCTGCTTACCTTCTGCCTCCGCCATTTAGCCTCTTATATTATAGCTTTATATCCAGAGACACACAAACGGCTGCTGCCTGTTACATAGCGGCACTTAAACGCTCAGAGGTTTTGTGGAATTCATAGCTATTATAATAGATATTATATTTATTAGTGTAGTAATAATAATGACAGCGCGCGCAGTATATAAAAGACCCTGCGCGCTCCCAGCATGCAGCTCTGCGCTCCACTCACACACAGCAGCCCGGGCAGGGTGCGCTACTGACGGTCAACACCGAGGAAAATCTACGCATAAAACAAAGAAACACCAAAAACAGTTTAAAACACTGGAGCTGAACCCACATATTTTTTCTAATAGTAATATTACTATTTAAACTTATTTTTAAATATATATTTAAAATATTAGGTCGAAACTATTCTCACTCATTTTTTTAGACTTTTATTTTGTATTTTGTATTTTATATTTTGTATCCACTTTTACATAAGGTGCCACTATAACAGCTTCAAAAAAGATACAATTTTATTTTGTATTCACTTTTACATAAGGTGCCACTATAACAGCTTCAAAAATGATAAAAGTTTATTTTGTATTCACTTTTGCATAATGTACCACTATAACAGCTTCAAAAATAATAAAATTACGTTTTATATCATTGTTTTTTTATATATTGTTTTTTTTTCTTATCTCACAGCTCCCTGATAAAAAAGAACATTGAATAAACGTTGTTGTTTTGATTTAAGATTAATGACAACCTTTAAACAATCTTTTTAAATTATTCAACACTAGGCATCGGTTAATAAAAATCCTGACATTGTACCAACATTAATTTAATGGTTTTTAAAGGGGCACTAAACCATTTATTTTAGCTGACTTCACCCTCAACTTAAATTTGAAAAAGGCTAAAAAATGAGAGGGGTAGTTTGGGAGCGGCACTGGGTGGTGTATGGGTTTAGAGGCAGGGCAGGAGGAAGAGCTAATTGGCTGAGCTGCAGCAGCAGCAGTGTGCCTTTGATAGTGTTGAGACAAAGATGGTTGGGCGTCAGCAGGGGGGTGTTACTATTGATTGACTGATCTGCATATTGTCATATTGTGTCTGCGTGCCAAATTACATGGAAACATCACCCTCGTCTATAGCACAGTTGAACTTACCTTCAGATTGTATAAGTATTCATTATAATACTATTATAATATAAAACAAGAAATTATTTCAACACACTGTGACCGTAAAAAGATCAAGAACAGTTTTTTATTCTTCTGAAAACCAAACAATTTACACTTTTTGGAATCAAATCACACACAGGTGGTAATATGATATTTATTATTTTTGTGTCTTGTATAAAATAATTTTAAATATATCACTATTTAAGAAATATTGTCAAGCCCTACTTTAGATTGTAGTTTAGAGAGTTTTTTTTATTATTTCATATATACAGTGTCTGTGCCAGGATTAGCTCATACACTACTGTGGCCTGTTCTAACCCTGTATGAACTTTGAAGGCTGTTATTACTATGAGAGCGGCTCTAAGGAGGGCTTTAGGCCTTCTCTATCATGGTCATTACAGATCACACCCTCGTCATCATCAGCCTGAAAGCTCTTATCATTGTGATTTTGTAAATTATAAACAGATTTTTTATTAGTGCTATGGGCTAATAAAATTCATGTCTTGCTATCTTTATGCTTATTTTAGATAATGTTTCACAACAGTTCAGAGTCAGAGTGAGTGAGAGGTCACAGTGAGTGAGAGGCAGAAAGAGAGTTAAGAGTTAAACTGCATGTGTTTGATATGTGTTTTCCCTTTGAGCCTTTCGTGTTTAGCCTCCTACCAGCAGACGTCACAGCCTGCGCAGTCCCGTGTCTCAGGCTGGCCTGCAAGAAAAGCCTTTTGTTTGTTTCTGTTAGCTCTCAGCATTTTTAAAACGCCTGTCGTAAGAAACTTGAGAACATGGGGAGTAGACAGATGTGATTTCACACTTGCAGTCACTGCAGACATGTTACACTCAGCATTTTTTTTAAAAACTACACAGTGAAACATTTGAACTGAGCCTGTTGTGCCCAACAGTGTCGGCATGTCTGCTTTACCAGAGTTTACAGAGTAAATCTTAATGCTGATAATGAAACCTGTGGTCTAGAAAACTCTCCGTGCTGTTCTCCCACAAGATAAAATCTGTCACAACCTTCACAAACACTTTCTGTTTCTTTGAGGTGAACAGTTTTCCATTGCAATTGCACATTTTTTACCCCTAGTGTTGTGGTTTATTGAGGTATATAGATGAAATGGGCAAAGAAAAGTCATTAGAGCTTCCTTTACCATATAGAAAAAAATTCAACAGAAACCAACAGGTGATTCTTTGAATCTAGTGACCTTAAATTTCCTGCAACATTATCTTTTGAGAAAATAACAAATAATAGTAAATGCCATTTTTTTTGCCTAAATTACATGTATTATTGCCAGATAGAGATTGCCAGGCTCAACAGTTTAACTTCTAAAATGTTTAATTAATTTCATTAAATAGATCCAAACTGTATTAAAATGTGGATTGTCAACCCTGTCACTTTGATTTAATCCCTGTTATTTGATACTTTTCTCTTAACATTTTGATTATAAGAATAAATAAGTTAAAGGTAAGTGTTTATTGGGCGGAATGTATAATTTACGATACAGTCCTAAAATATTAAAAATAAATCTTAATGTTAATGCATCATTTTTGATAAAATATGACAATGACAAAAAAGATCCCATCAACTGCTTGACAGTTGCTGTGATCATTTCTGAGATAGGAAAATTATTTTTCAAAGGCTTAACTAACCAACTATCAGATGAAATGATCAAAAATATATATATTAAATTATTTTTTAAATAAAAAAATATGATCCAAAACTCCACACGACCTCTGAAGGTGCACTGTGATTTATAGAACCAAGATATCATCAGTAACGGTGGCTGAAATACACAGGTCACACATATTAAAAAAGTTCAAATACTTCAGGTTGGGCTTCCCAAATGGGCCTTATCATTACAGCCGGCCTTAATCTCATATGAGTCCCATCTACACCCCATATGCAGTGTAAAAGCCAGATGAGACTATGGGCGTATTAAATCCCTCTTGTTCCCTTACTGTCCCTGATGGAGTTTGTAACTGTAGCTGTAACCATTAAAAGAAGATAACTCTTTCTTTATATATATATATATATATATATATATATATATATATATATATGTTACTCCTGTAACATTATTAAGAAACTCCATGCTGTAATTTTCCTTTATGTATGAACAGAAGGAGTAGCAGCAGTGTGACCAGGCTTTGTAAAGTAGCTTTTGTGTAGCCCACTCTCAAATATATATACTGATTGCTAGCTAATAACTAACTACACACCACGCAGTCTCTAGGCCCGGAGCTTCCTAATTCCCAACAACCATATGTAGTGCGAACATAAGACTACCATAGGCTACTTTTGGGTAGTGTATCTCTTGGTGAGACTTACATGTCTCTATAATGCTCTCAAATGCATTTTGACTTTGACTTTGCTCATTATTGAACTAAGAGAAGCAGAGAGAAGTCATTTAGATGAATTGCCTGCCATCCAGGCCATCCATCAACCATGGATGGTGTCATGAGCAAGTTGTGGACTGGAACAGCTTGACCTTTAACAAAGAACCCAGGTTTGGTTTGGTATCCAATAACAGTCTGTTTCGAGTACAGAGGACTCATGATATGTGCTTTATATGTGCCTTTGCTGTGGGGAAACACACAAAGCAAAAAAGAAAAAAAGTATATAAGAACTGTTTATATTAGTTATATTTTTATTATATTATATTTTGTTTTACATGATATGGACCCTCAAGAATACCATGAGCACTCCCTATAACTTCAGTAAAACTCTGTAGGCTAAGCTAGCAGATATTGTACGAGCAAATGTATGGGCTTTTCCCTATTGATTTATTTATTTAATATTATCACTAGTGATGCCACAACACAAAGAGGGTGAAGACACATGTGAAGTCAGCCACCGCCTCAAACTGTTGCTGATGCAGCATTGCAGAGTAGCATCACAGCGCACTTGGAGGAAAGTGCAGCGACTCGAATCTGATACACCAGCTCACAGACGCCTTGTGCTGATCGACAGCACCCTTTGGAGTGATGAGGGGAAAGAGTGCCATCTACCCACCCAGAGAGAGCAAGGCCAATGGTGCTCGCTTGCTGATGGCAAGCTGCATGACCGGTATTTGAACCAGTGAGCTCCACCGCTTTAGCCTGCTGGAATGCCCATAATGTATGGCCTTTTGTCATTTCAAAAAGATAATGTCAGTATACATTAGCTTCTATACATTAACTCTGGTTATATACATTCTATACATTACCTCTAATGCACATGTGTCAAACACAAGGCCCGCGGGCCAAATGTGGCCCGCCACGTCCTTTTATGTGGCCCGCGAGAGCTTGTAAGATCTTAGTGTCTATAATAAATGGATCAGAAGCGTGCTTTGACCGAAAACTACATTTCCCACAATGCTTGTCGATTGTATTACCCGCGAAGTTACGGCTTACTGCCACTGGAATGTGGAAACCCTGCCGGAGGGAAGGTGTAACTTCGCGGGTGAAATGTTTATCCCATAATGTCCAGAAAAAGAGAAGCTGATTCAGACGGACGGCTGTGCTTCAAGGCGAAAGAATGGTATGCCTTTTGTGTTACGAAGAGTGTTACTGACCAAAATAAACGCTTTTTAGGAGAGATATAAGTTCTGTGTAAATATTAATAAGACAATAGCTGACAATCTGTTTTAATGACATTAATAAACATCACTGTGACAGAGCTAGTCGCAGTTTCACCACAGCAAAGGACGAAGACGTGAATCACTTATCTAACCAGCCTGTACTGATTTCTGCCCCCAATAACCCTTTCAATAACCTCCAATAGCCTTTAATAGTCTTCAGTAGCCTTCAACAGTCTAACCTTGCTGCTGTGGTGTGTTCTAAACTCCGTAGTTATAAACATCCTGAGGTTAGCAGCGCGCTAACTGACCTGTTTATAATGTAACGTTAATCCGAGCAGTGACTCCGTGACGCTGCTCTAAACTGCTGCTGTTAGCTGTTTGTGCTGAAAGATGAGCTGTAGAGAGCTGTATTATCCGGTTAGTGGGGTAAAAACCTTTATTTCCTACACAGAAGAACTTAAAATTTTTTAAAAACGCTCCAGACTGGCTGAGCTGAACCCTGTAGCCCGTGGCTGGGCTGTAGCTCTGACTCAGTAAAGACTGCGGGCTTGTGCTGCTACTGCAGCTCCCACTAGTGGTTGGATGAGGAACTGCTAAATCTACCATGTTCTTAACAGCTCACAATTTTTGATTTTATATTTATTAAGCCTTATTTCAGTATCAAACGTTTTGATCAAAGTTAATATAACTTGTATTTTATGTCATTTCTATTCACTTGAATAGTTTGGTTCTTGATTGATGGAGTTTTTGGATTTCATAACATGACAAATTAAAAGGATTTATGTTAATAGAGCAACAAGCAAACATTTTTTCCATTTAGAGTTATTTAACATTAAAGAGTAATTACATTCATTTTATATTACATTTGGTTACATTTTATTACATTTATAAGTTACATCTGGCCCTCAGAGGACAGCCAATATGCCAATGTGGCCCTCGGCCAAAATGAGTTTGACACCCCTGGCATAATAGAAGCTGTTTCTTGGCCTGTTGGTCTGTGCTTAGTGTGGACGCTGTATTCAGAAAGCCGGGGTGAATGTGTGAATGATGCTGTTGTTTTCCGCCCCTCTGTGCTGTTCCCCCGTCTGACTGACAGAGCTGATAAGTGCAGCACCATCCCGGCAGCGGAGGAGAGGAGAGGAGAGGAGAGGAGAGGAGAGGAACATGTCAGAAAGCTACAATTTCTCTCTCCGGAGCTGCTGAGCTCACGGCGGAGGGAGGCCGGCTGTTAATTCTGGAGTGAGCAGACAGTCAGTCGGCTGTTCCAAAGCGTCTGTGCTGTAAACATTAGTTTGAGAGGAGGAGATGAGTACAGGGGACAGAGCAGCCAGAGGAGCCGGGGGACAAGCACATATATAACAGGTGATATACAGTATATTATTACATGTGATAGTATGTGAGGTCATGTTTGTGTTTGCATGTAGTAGATGATATGTATTTTTATTGATGTAATCTATGACTAATCATTACTTTATTCATATACAGCTCTGAAGAAAATTAAGAGGCCGCTTCAGTTTCTGAATCAGTTTCTCTAATTTTGCTATTTAAAGGTATATGTTCGAGTTAAATGAACATTGTTGTTTTATTCTAAAAATTATGGACAACATTTTACCCAAATTCTAAATACAAACATTGTCATTTAGAGCATTTATTTGCAGAAAATTGTAAATGGCTAAAATAACAAAAGGATGCAGAGCTTTTAGACCTCATATAACGCAAAGAAAACAAGTTTACATTCATAAAGTTGTAAGAGTTCAGAAATCAATATTTGGTGGAATAACCCTGGTTTTTAATCACAGTTTTTATGCATTTTGGCATGTTCTCCTCCACCTGTCTTACACACTGCTTTTGGATAACTTTATGTCACTCCTGATGCAAAAATTCAAGCAGTTCAGCTTGGTTTGATGGCTTGTGCTCATCCATCTTCCTCTCGAATACATTCAGAGGTTTTCAATTCGGTAAAATCAAAGAAACTTCCACTGTATATGTACATGGGTTTCTATCATAATAATTTGACTCTTTGGCATCTCATAACTTTTAATAGTTTTGACTACACATGAATCATATTGTTTCTCTTCAGTTCCTTGAAAATAAAACAGTATAAAGCTTGTGATGCCACTGATTTCAAAGGTTACTTATTTAAAGGGACGGTTATCCAAAGGTAACATGGTGGACAGTGAATTCTTGGACACATTAAAATAGATTGATATTTTTACAAAATTGCTTTACGAAATTAATAATTAAAATGTTGGAAACTGTAAGAAAAAAATAGGCATATTTTTAAAAATTGTTATTTATGCACTTATAAAAATTATTCAGCTTAACCAGTTAGCACTGCAGACATGGCAACATGTATTAGCTTTTAAGACATAAACATTTGCTTTTAAAATCTAACAAAACCGAAACAGAATTTTACTTTTTTATGATGTATACGAAGTATGTACAGAGTACATAAACATCAGACTTTAATGTGAAAAATGTTTAAAAGTGTGTATTTTATTCACCATAATGCATTTAATTGAATTGCTTTAGCAGTTTTATGTTTTGTTTTAGAGCCGATCCAAATGTTCTCTACATTTTTGTGGCGGTCCGATGCAGTGACAGCTTAACACACTTGCAGGAGAACACTAACTTCCAGTTTTGTAACATGAGCTAACAGACATTCATACTGGGTTAACTAGCTAGCTAGCTACCTTGCAAGTTAACTACCTACTAGTTAAGATTTATTCGGCATAGGTCCTCACAATATCTTTTTGTAATAAAAATACATGCAGTTCCATAAATGTCAAGCATATAAATTAATTCATGAAGATAAAAATGTGCAATATCTTACTGTGCAGTTGTGGTGTATCTTACCCGTGCAGCAGGAAACTATGCCAAGACAAGTCTCCTCAGAAGCAGGATGAGGAAAATGGCTGAAGTTTAGGCAGGAAAAATTGCACTTGCACATGAGCAGTTAGGTCCTAACCATCAACTTAATTATTTAAATTAATTACCATCAATAATAATTTTATAACTTATGTTTTGTGATTCTCAGTATTATGATTATTATTATTATTATTATTATTATTATTATTGTTATTATTATTATGTAAAATCAAAAACTCATTTAACCCTTTCAGAGCTGAATGATGTGCCAGTATTGATAAAATATTAATAATAATATCAACGCTGTTTTCTTTCTGCAGTGCACAGAAAGTAGACTCTATTATTAGAACATAAAATCTATTTTAACAATAAAAATCCAATTTACTAAAATAAATAACTGTTTTTTCAAGTCTATTGTATTGGCAGACTGTGCTCACATTTTTATTTATTTACAATTTATTGACCGTTTTGTTCACAAGCCATCTCTAAACAGTAAAATAAATAGGGTTCTAAAAAAAGTGTTCTAAATTACATACAATTAGTAAAAAGTAGCTCTTTTAATTTGCCTCTTTGGCTCTAGTGCTGTTTTTTTCCAGTGCAGTGGGTGGGGCTAAGCTATTGTTTTATTGGCTTATAAACTTTTTCCTTGGCTCTTTTGTAGTCTAATTAAAAACAACAAAACATTTGGAAAAAATAAGAAAATACATGATGTCCGTTGTAATTGACGCAGGGTCTGAAAGGGTTAAACTGAGAAAACAAGGACAATTTCATTATGTATAATTTCCCAAAAGGCCAAGATCACTTTGTTCAGTGTAGTTATCATCTGCCTTTTGAGGAAGCGACAGAGTTAGAAGGAGGGCCATCCTCTCTGGAATTCCTGATAACAGATGGCTGTGGCATCACCTTGGAAGGGACCTCCTGTTCTGGCACTACAAGTATTTGTGGGTAATGTGAAAGACTTGTCATTTTGCTTCATCTTTTACAGGTTAGAGTTAAGGCACTGGCAGAAGTGAGCCAGTTGGAGAACTCTCATGGACCCAAGTGTGTGTGTCCTGGAGCTGCTTGGTGTGTCCCTCTCCCTGACAGCCTGGCTGGGTTCACTCACCACTACCCTGATGTCCCGCTGGCTCACGCTGTCCACAGAACTCCTGCCAGCTGAGAGCTATGAGCTGGGCCTGTGGGGGACGTGTGTGGTGCAGGAGCTGGGGATACTGGAGTGCCGACCTTACGACAGCCTCCTGGGTCTGCCGCCAGACATCCGCCTGGCCAGAATCCTCATGCTGGCCACACTGGTAACTGGAGTGATGGGTCTGATGTTGGCCATCCCCGGGATCTACGTGGTCAACAGCTGCAGAGGCACGGATAGTCTTGTAGCCAAACGGACCCTTAAAATGCTGGGTGGCACGATGTGCTTGGCTGCAGGGATTCTTGGCCTGGTGCCCGTCTCCTACGTGGCCCATCTTACCGTTCTGAGGTTCTTTGACGAGTCCGTTCCTGACGTGGTCCCGCGCTGGGAGTTCGGGGAAGCCCTGTTCTGGGGCTGGGCAGCCTCCTTCCTGCACCTGGTGTCCGGATCACTGCTGCTCACCTCCTGCTTCTGCCTGCAAGGGGAGCCATGTCCTCTGCCAGGGTCCATCCCACTACGAGGAACACGTGACAACCCTGAAACTTCTCCAGAAAGAAGGACAGAATATGTATGAGGATAAAAACATGGAGATTTGCAGAGAATTTGAGTCCAGATAAGCAGATATTCCGGAATTTAAGACTATTATGCTTCTCTACTGGATGAAATGTATTGAAATGTATTAAATATAAGGACAATATATATATATATATATATATATATATATATATATATATATATATATACAGCAGAATATGAGGGTAAATGATGTGATGCTGCTTTTTTACCATATCTTTCCTTGAGGTAATGAAATTTTCACTGTGAAGATTTTGTTCCAAAATGGAGACGGGCTGTCACTATCAATTCTATTAGTAATCGCTTAATCTGCTGATTAATTTTGATGATCAATCGAATCATCTAAGAGCTTTTATTTTTTATTTTTAATTAACTTAAAGGACAAGTCCATCATTTAAAAAAATCTGAATAATTCAATCATTCAAATGTAAACGACCACGAGTTAAGCCTGAACAGCGAGTCCATCAGATTGTTTTTTTTTTTTAGCTTTCTTGCTTTTTTGTTTGTAACAGTTAATTAATTTTACATTAATATAATAAATACAGGATCATGTTACAAATCATTCACAGAGCAGTAAACAGAATGTACTGTTATACTGTATTCATGACTGGATATGCCACTAACAGGTTTCACAAACAGCTCTCTGTCTCTCTCTCTCTCTCTCTCTTTTAAAGTATCACCTTAAAGACCCACCTGTTCTAGGATCAGATTTTTCTTTTTCTTTAAATGTTCCATGATTAATCTGTAAACTGTATATAAGCATTTTTTTATTGTAATGTTTTTAATTCAGAATGAAAGCTCAAGTAGCTATTTGTTTAAATGATAAATAAGCTTTTTTTATTTATTACTTTTCCTTTTTTGTTTTTCTTCACTAGTACTGTAACTGTACTCGGCCAGTAATGAGAAAAGGAGACAATTTAAGATTTACGATCCAAAGACTGATTTAGGTGCCGTGGTCTTTCTGTTGTTTAAAGGCCAGACAAACCTGATAAAGAATGTCAAACACAAAAAAAGTGAAAGTGTGTAAAAATAAGCAATAATGTAGCAGAAGAATGACAAATGTACTAATACACAGTATACAATTATGTATTTTACTGTTTTATAAGAGATGAGTTTCCCAAAAGCATCCTAAATACTGACTGACAAGTGTTGGGTCTTAAATTGAAAACAACAATGATGCTTTTAGGAAACTGAGACTAGACCAGTAGATTGTTTTGTGATTTGATTTTCTTCATGTGCAATATAATTTACAATAATCTCTAAAAATCTTTAAAAATCTTTAAAAAGTTTTAACTGAAAGATTTTAAAGAAGAAGCAAAAACACAGAAACAATGATAAAAAAAAAAAAAATCTTATAGACCATTATTTTATTCGCAGTAGTACATAAAACACATATCACTGTTGAAAGTGAGACCTTTTACCATTTCATAGCAAAAAAGTTGGGACGAAGCAACAAAAGGCTGAAAAAGTTAGAGGTAGTAAACATAAACTGCAATAGGAGCAGTTCACAACAAACTCACATGACTGGGTATAAAAACAGCATTTTATCGAGGCATTGTAAATGTAAAGAAGAAGACATATGTCCACACTACCCAGATACTCTGCGGTCTTCTCTGGGTCAAAACTTATAAAAAAAACTGAATTAACTGAATGGAAATGGAAAAATGTTTTGAGGTCAGATTAATCAAAATCTGAATTTTTAATGAGTTTAATTAGTTTTTAATAAGTTTTGACTCAGAGACAGCAGTCTTTACTGATGGTGTTTATGTAAAGCTTCTTCTGTGTATGATACAGCTTTAACCTGCACAATGATTTCTGGACAATGATGTCTTTCCAGTACAGTCAGTGTGGCCTGTTTTCTAAATTTGTTCTGCAATTTTCGACACAGTATTTTGCATTGTAAGCAACATTTAGACACCCCTTTAAATTTTTTTTTTTATATACAGTCATCTAAGTGAGTTGCAAAATGCTCCTATCGCAGCTGTCTTTTCCTATTGTACCACTTATTGTCCAGCATTTTGTTGCTCTGTCCGAACTTACATTCTGTTTTTATCTGTGTAATTTATTTAACTTTTACACAGTGTCCCATTTTGTGCTATTTGGATTAAATATTATATTACCTTATGTTTATAAATGGACCAAAGTTGTAAATTTGACATTTTGGAAAGTTTTGTTTTTGTGTGAAACACAAATCTATGCATACTGTACATTAGGCTTTGTTGTGGGAGTGAGATTATATATATATTATGATTATAAGCTTTATGGATACTATTGTATAGTATGAAAGCTCATGTCAGATGTTTATGTATAAAATGCAGATGGATTGAATGGAGGAAATAAAAGGAGAGTTGTTCTCTGTTGGCTGTGTTCTGAAGACGAGTGTGTGATTAATAATAGACTGCGCTTCCTTCTCTTGACACTCAGCTACAAGAAGCCCTTTCACTTTAGCAGAAAGCCGACAGAGCCGGGCTTTCAGACCCGGCGACTGAGCGTAATCTTCCCTGACCTGTCCTGTCTGCTTTACTGCACCAAGCTACATTTAATGACCACCCTGATGATAATACTGTGAGTGAAGAATGTTCAAAATGCTAACATGTGCCTCCGTGTAACTCCATTACACAACCCAGACACGGGTCATGCACTCCTGAAACCACTCCAGTGTTCTGCTCTTAACTGTTCTCAGCAGAGGGTTCTGCTTGTTTGGGTCCTCGGAGCTCCGCCGGCCTCAGCTGGGGCTTTGAAGTGTCCGACTATCGCAGGGCACATCCATGCTGTTTAGAGAAAGCTGGCTTTGTTGGGCCTCCACAATGTAGCCATTTATCTTTGTATGCTAATGCTGCCGTCTTTAGACATACAAAGATTTCTTCACTATCAGAGGGGCACATGGAGCTTTCGCTGGCTGGCCGTTTCCTGCCCACTTCCTTTGTGCAAATGAAGTGTGCGGATAGTGGCTCACGCTGCTAAGAAGCTGCTCCACCCAGGTTGTGAGGTTTCTATATATATCAAAAATGAAAGATTCTTAAGATGTCTTTAGAGCAAGGGCAAATTAATGACTAAGTTGGGGCTAATCAGGGCAACCTTAAGAACGTGTGAAACGATGTACTTTGGACAGATGAATCTTTATTCCTGCCCTGAAACAACACAAGAGCTCAGTGGAACAAATGATAGAGTCACTTATACAAGAGACAATTTTTTAACACTGATTCTATAGTGACCAGGCTGGCATTGTCTAACATTTCCTATAGCATAGCTTTAAACATCGGCCATGACAATTGACTGGATCAGACAAACCAAGTCTCCCTGAAGCTGCGGGAGTCGCATTTCGGCAGTGGCTCCCGGATGCCCGCGAGTCACAAATAATCTTCCGGAATTCAGAACGAGTGCCCCAAACACGCACACAGGCGACAGACTTTTTTTTCTCTAATCGCGTGTGGGAAGGAGAGAGAGAAAACAGAGAGGGTTCTGATTGGCCTTTTCTCTGCAAAGAGTCTGTGAGACAGCCAATCAGTTTTTAGTGTGGGCGGGCAGTGTTTTTCCCCCCTCCCGGATGGGATTTTTTCAGTGAGTGAGAGAAAGCAGATCATGGTGGAGGCAATATTAATAATTATTGTAATATGATATGAAATATTTTTGATGTTGTGCAATTTTTTGTGATATTGTAACTCTCAATTTTTGTCAAATAAACCTCACCTCTGAATACTCTAAATTTAATTTAAAAAAAGGTCAAATTTAATTAACATAAAAGTAAAGTTTCGTTATCCTTTGGTGTGTGTGCAAGTTTTTTTTGTTTTGTTTTTTTTTGGCGCCAGTGGGTGGGTGGGGGGGGGGGGGGGGTGGGGGGGTGTGTGTGTGTGGGGGGGGGGGGGGGGTTGGGGGTGGCTAACCTCCCTGAAACCCTGAAATTAACTTGGGATGTCTGCTGGATAAAAGCACAACACCTTTACAAGGCAACTTGGCTATCACTGTAGCACCCCCTTGCAGCAATGCTCAAAATCTTTGCATTGCATTATGAAATGTTTGAATGCAACCAAGTCTGTATAACTCGATGTTGCAGCAAACACATCCTTGCATTATATTTTTGTGTGTTTTAAACCAATGTGTTATAGTGTGCGCATCTTAGCAGCTCAAGCTAAAATGTAAAGCATTTCAGGCCCACCAACTGTTTGGAAATGAAGGAGCTACTGAACGCGATGTCATGTGACCGAAAAAGCCTAAAAACTCACTGGTCCTCCTGTTTTTTTTTCAACTGCAGTCCAGATGCAAGGGTTTTACCACTGAGTAGAAGTGTGAAATAGTTTTCACAGACATCCCTCTGAGAAAACAATACCGTCTAGATAAGTATTTAGTTAATAATTATAATACAATAAAACAACTATAAAGTACTGTGATATTAAATTCACAAATCTTGCACATACAGTACATGTGCACAATACAGTATGTATATATGAGTGTTTACAGGAAGCAGTCAGTGGCATTCAAAATATTGAAATTTCCCCACATCTCAAAGCCCTTGTTGTAAGTTTACAGACTTTCCTTTGGGATTGTCTCATTACATATATTTACAACAATTCCCTCTTTCAAACAGAGCCACTCATACACATTGCAGGCTGATGTTATCTGCTTTTCTTATCAGTACACTATCCACTCTTTTATTTCCTGCCCAGAAAGGCCTGTTTTGTTTAATGAGTGATGAAACATTTCCTTATATTTTCATAGAGATAGAAAACTGTGACTCTTTACAGGAGTTGTGAGGCCAAGAGTGAAGTCTAGGGCAGAATCAGAGACAGACACTTCACTTAAACTACAAAGTATTATTAGTTTATGTACACATTTAATTAAATAAATGTTTTAATAGATCTGTCATTAAAAAAGGTACACTGTAAAAAATATTATACTGTAGAATTTCAGCAGAATTTTCTGTTTAAGCACTTTTATTAACAAGAAGGTGTTAATTTACTTTTGTGTTAATTTCCCCTGTGCTAATATTAAAACATTTAACATTTTAAATGTTATGCTGCTATAACTGTAAGAAGGGGGTATTACTATTTTATTCCACTGATATAATAATATAATTACATAATAAAACAATTATACCATTTTAAAGAGTAGTGGACTTTTAATTATCAAAACAATGCTGATATTGGAATATATTTTTTATGTTTATGAAGATTTGTCCTTGTTGCTGGATACAATCAAACCTTTACAACAGTATTTCAAAATCTAGTTGAAAGCCTTTCCTGGACAGTAGAGAGAATTACTCCAACTTAAGCCCTATCCGGACTGGATTAGTTTATCAGGGGAACGTCTGTGAAAAATATTTTACACTTCTACTCAGTGATAAAACTCTTGCATTGGGAGTGCAATTGAAAAAACAGGAGGACCAGTGAGTTTTTAGGCTTTCTTGGTCACATGACATCACGTTCAGTAGCTCCTCCATTTCCATTCGCTGTTGTGTTTATGTGGATCTCCGTGGAAATGTGCGCCCAAAGTGTAAATGCGGTGTGTGGCAGTGGACAAATAGCTATTTTATTAAACACGAGGTGACAAAACTCAGAGATGTGAGTCCAGACTGGACTAAAATTACTGGAGGACCACGGAGTTCAGAGAAAAACAGTAGGTAATTCAGCCTGTAATTTTCTCAGAGGACGTATGAGAAAAACACGTACATGGTCGTTCCGGACAGGAATAAAATCACATAAAAGAGCCCACCACAAAAGAGAAATTTACCCCAGGACCCCCTGAGAAACAAACCTGTCCAGATAGGACTAAATAAGGCAGGATAAACTCTTTTAATACACTTGATTTTAGAATAACTTATTTATGAGCAGATGTCCAAACACTTTTACAATATCATACATTGTAAAACAAAACAAAATATCAGGTAATGATTAGGAAAAACTCTTCGCCTTTCAGATGAAGACGAAATGTAGCTAGTGCCCCTTGTGGAAATATCATAGGCCACGGCCCCGTGCTGTGCAGCTGTGTAACCCACTGCCCCGTGCTGTAGCAGAGAAAGCATCGGGGTCCTGCCCTGGCCTTCGAGACGCCCAGCCTGCTGAGAAAGGCCTTTTTGTTCTGCCAGCATCAGCCTGTTCACAATGCTAAGCACAGACACAACTGGCTTGGCGCAGGCTGCACTTCCACTCTAACAATTACAGCTGCTATGAGAGGCTCACGTGCCCTGCCACTGCCATCCTCCGCCCTGGTTCACATGAGCAGAGGGCCCAAAGAGGTCGTAGAGCAGGAGCCCACACCTACAACCTGTGAACCAGGGGGGAGGGGGAGCTTGCCTGAGGTCCCCAGACAGTGATTGGTTATGAATTGAACGCAAATATCAATTTTAACTTAGCTTTCAATTCTGTGACGGCCAACACAATGAAGTATAATGACATTGTTATTGGAATCTCCCTCAAGAAGGCCCCTCCCACTAGTTGCTGACAGTAGCCAGCCAATCAGGTTTGTGATTCCTGCAGCCAGCAAAATATGAAATTTTAGCAATCATGAAGTGGAGTTATTCACCTGAAAGCCAGAAAAAAAGAAGAGAAAATAAGAGGAAGAAAAGAAAAATCAAGATAGCAGTAAAAGATCATTTAAATTGGATAAATTTGTAACTACTAACAAAATAGAACAAATTTTTTATGAATTTTGGGAATTTGTACATGGGCGCCCAAATGCTTTAAAACAGCGCTGAGCTTAAAACTGCAGTATAAACAGCAGCAGCAGCAGCAGACATACAGCTCAAATGGAGAAAAAATGAAGAGACCACTTAAGTTTCTCTAATTTCGCTATTTGTACGTATATGTTTGAGTAAAATGAACATTGTTGTTTTATTCTATAAACTACAGACAACATTTCTCCCAAATTCCAAATAAAAATATTCTCATTTAGAGCATTTATTTGCAGGAAATGAGAAATGGCTGAAATAACAAAAAAGCTGCAGAGCTTTCAGACCTCAAATAATGCAAAGAAAACAAGTTCATATTCATAAAGTTTTAAGAGTTCAGAAATCAATATTTAGTGGAATAACCCTGTTTTTAATCACAGTTTTCATGCGTCTTGGCATGTTCTCCTCCACCAGTCTTACACACTGCTTTTGGATAACTTTATGCTGCTTTACTCCTGGTGCAACAATTTAAGCAGTTCAGCTTGGTTTGATGGTTTGTGATCATCTATCTTCCTCTTGATTATATTCCAGAGGTTTTCAATTTGGTAAAATCAAAGAAACTCATCATTTTTAAGTTATCTCTCTTTTTTTTTTTTACAGAGCTGTATGTTTGGGTGAGGGGAACAAAACTTAGATCACATAGAATACATCTGGATACCACATTCACACACAGACTCAAACACACACACACACAGTATAATTAGTTACATCTGTCACACGTATACCCTGCAGGTTTTCATGGTCCAGCAGACCACACCTGCCACTTAGGGACACTAAAGTCCTCTATCACCTGTTTTATTCACACTCACTAGTGTCAACATCATATCAACTGTCATTTAATGGATAGATATAGATTTAGAGTTATATAGTTACAGACTGTAGTCCTGTATCTGTATTTCATTATCCACCTTTCACCCTGTTCTGCTCTTCTTCTAATTCTTCTTCTTCTTCTCTTTTATTTGGTGGCAACATGTTTTTGGCCAGGCAGTGTATTAACTTTTTTTAAATGTGTTAAACAACCTAAAAAAATACATTTTCATGTTTCATATCATAGTTTAGACTAGGGCTGCACAAAATTGAAAAACAAAAAAAAAAACAAATATAAATCATATAAAAATATGTTCTGTGATATATATTGGGATATCAAAAATACAGAAATTATGAAATTACATCACATATTTTAAGTTAAATCTTTAAATGTCAGTTTATAGTTAGTAAAAGTCAAACGAAATATTGTAGTATATACAGTATATTCACATTTCATGTTGTGTACTTCACATTCATTTAGCTATTACACTGCACTGAAGTGATGTTTTTAAGTAAGCCATAACACAACACACTAAAATATATACACCTGAAAAACACATTTAACACAATGCTGGAAAAACACATTCAGAATGTAGCTTTTAATTTAAGTTTTAATAAAAAACATGTCCAAACATTCACGGTCAAACTAAGTGCTTCTTAAACTGAGAGTTGGCTGGAAATAATGTACAGTGGTAATTAAAGCAAAGGGTGTTACATGTCAAATCATTAGGGACATTGCAGTTGGGTGAGAGTACCTTCCCAATTACTGTCCAGCCCCCCAAGGACCACACGCACCACACGCGTTCTAACACCTTAACCACCCTGTAAACAGTCTGGCTCAACCTCCCACTAATACAGTAATGGCACATTGATTAGTATTAATATTAATATTACACATTGTGTAATTGTGTGTGTCTGTGTGTGTGTGTATGTGATAAAAAAAAACTCAATCACATGCTGTTAGACCCTGTTTACTCCTGATCACTTAATGTAGCTTGATTATTTACATGTGGCTTAATTAAAATCAGTATACAAGCCAGATACAAGTCACATGAACTGACCAGGGTCAAAAATAAAGCTGCTACAATGGGTTCTTTAAGAAATGCCACTGAAAAAAACATATTTTAATCATTTTAGTGCTAGGCTCAACTAGTGTAAAGACAATGGAAATGGAATGTGTTTAATTTAAGGTGTTTGCAACACAAATATTAATATTACTGATGTTAATTATAATATTACTGCATTGTTTAAATAGCAAAGATACTTGTGAATGTATCTACACCAATGGCCATGGTCTCAAAATTACCTGGCATATTGCTATCTTGGTAATAGAAAACAAAGGTGTGCCACTGACGGAATACAACCTAGACAGTCGTCAAAAGGCAGACGTTCATTGCTATCTTGGCAGTGAATTGGCAACACAGGTGCATGTCTAACGTGTATATACCCCTACGATGCAAAGACACACTAAAACACCATATAGATGTAGATATATGGAGGTCACTTAAGTTAAAGGCATAGTGTTTGAGTGAATTATACATAGCTGTAACATCAGAGGCTACAAGATTTGAAAAGAAAAAAAAGATTTGCTTTTCGTTTCAAAAGAGTAATAAAGGATTCAAGAATTCAACTAAGAATTCAACTAAATAGCGATTAAAAATTATAAATATATACTATTTTTGCATGGTAATGAATGCCCTGGGTTAATTTAAACTGGAAACATTTGTGCTGCTCACTGAAGATGAATTAAACAAGAGTGTGAAGTATAATGTTTGTAAAAAAAGATACATAAAAAACATTTTTTGTTTGTTTTCCAGGTTCTTTACAAGTTCCTTCGCACTTACAGCTCTTTTATAAAACTGGTTCTATGTTAGGCCTGTCACAATAACAACATTCTTTAAACAATATTATAATTATTATTATTATTATTATTATTATTATTATTATTATTATTATTATTATTATTATTATATAATGATTTGGATATTATTGTAAATTTAAATCCATTCACATAACATAGTGCAATAATAATGCAATGACACTCTTTTTACCTTTAACTGAAAAAAATAATACATGATAAATAAATAAATAAATAAAATAAAATAGCTTCATTATAAACAAAGTCAACATGTCAGCTCATTCACATTATTAGAGTCTTCTTGCTAGGTACACACAATAGGCAATACTGAGGTCTTCAAAAATGATCCAGGTTTTGTTTATATATAAATATATATGTCAATAACATGATTATTGTGACAGGTCTATTGTATATGGGTGGTTTAAAAATGGCATTGCTCAAAGAACCCTTCTTAAAGGACCATCCTTTTTAAGCGTATACACACAACACAACACAAACACAAACTTCACAACAATCAAAAAATGGTGAAATTTGAGAAATGATGTTTTTTGAGTTGTTTTATAAATAATCAAAACAGAAACAATGTGAGAACAGAGATTTAAACTATTAATCCATGTCTTTGGTGATGAGAACTTGTGATATGTTTGTGATGAGATGTTTAGCCGTTCCTTTAGGTCTGAAAGGCTGGGTTATCCACGCCATAGTCCACAGTTAAACTGCTGCCCATCGGTGTGGATTTCAGTGACATCATCCCAATTTCTCCCAGGCCAGTATGAGCCTCTTCCAGAGAAGAAGGTTGGACTTTGGTCCTCAGACCTTCTGGAAACTTGTAGGACAGAAATGCTGCCCCACTCACCACCACCAGGATGGATGCAAAAATACCAAGGGCAATGCCTGGCCCGATGTACTGCTCAACAGGGGCCGGCGGCATGTAGAAGTTGGTTGGGAAGTTGATAGTCTGGTTGGTGACCACAGAGTGTAAATTCCAGAAGAGAGGAATGAAAGAGCTCACTCCTGCGAGAATTAAGAGTCCTCCACTTATGGAAAAAGCCAGCCTGATTGGCTTCTGCTCATCCAAGCTGAAGTAGATGTTCCTCAGACCATAGATGGCACTGGAATTACCAAAAAGGCCCAAAATGATGGCCAGCAGCATCATGGGTTGAGCAACCGCAATCTCGTTAGGCACAAAAGCATCAGAAATGCGGATCTTCTGGCAGTACATGATCTCGTACTCGGACATGACCAGGGAGTGTGTGTAGAAGCACATCCTCCAGATTCCCACCCAGGCCTGGCCTGAGTTGATAATGGAAACGTCAGACACATCCCATATCCTCCACTGTACTAACCCGATGGCCACTATGGTGAGAATCCAGCCAATCACACCCACCCACAACCCCACAAACTGGGCATGGGCAGTGTGGACCAGGTATGGCATGATACGCCACCTCCAGGCCTCAGTCTCCCTCCAGTACGACTTCCATTCAGCTCAGTGGGCACATCTCTAGTCCTCAGAAAATGAAGATGATGATGAAGACGAAGGGCGCTCTTCTATAGGCTGTGAACGAATGACCTGAAGATGTGCATTAAAGGTGGAGGAGTTTCCAGTGTGTCTTCATTCAGTTTGAGCACGCTTTTCCCCTCCCTGTCTCCAAGAAACCTGGCAAACAAACCACCGCCGTCCCTTAGGGAGATGGAGAGAGAGAGAGACACACACAGAAACACAGAGAGAGAAAAAGAGAGAGAGAGATGCAGACTCAATTAGCAGAACAGACTGACGCTGTGGATGTAAGCAAACACAAAGGAAAACAATGCATTAAACAAAAGATCACACCAAGCAACCGGCAAGTGCCCAGCGACAGGAAACATTCCAGACCTCAGAGCTTTTACCCCCAAGATAAAACAATAAAACATTTAAACAATAAAACAATAAAGGAAGGTGGAGGTCTTTACCAAACATGTAATATTCCCACACTTCCGCAACCAATTCTCATAGTATACAGTACTGTACTGTGCAAAATTATTATTTACTGATTTTCCTGGAGACACAGAAAAAGTGCATTTTTAAATGGATTAAATGGGACTAAATAAGATTCTCCTACAGGTAAAAATATATAAAAAGGCATGACAGTGACAGTTAGGAGATACTTTAATGAAGAAGTTCCCAACCAGTGGATTTAATGTTATGTGATGCCTTATAGGTGTCCTCACAAAGAGATAAACTGTATCTGATGGTACATAATATATGTACCACGATAAATATATTGTCAGTTATGGTATAAAGTTTTTAAAACTCATTTTCGATTTTGCGTTCATGTTGTACAGTAGGTACCCCTTTTATCTGTATAAATACCCTGAGTCCACTTCTGCATGAACACCTGTCTGATGAGTTTAGAAGAGAGATATAAGATGATAACTAATTTGCATTAAGGAGGTCAAAAAATATGTCAGTGTTGAGGATAATACACATCATGTAGTTAAAGATGATACAGAGAAAACAGGACAAGTACAATTGATTTAAGGAAATTCCAGCCAATTCTGGAAGCAAACATACAGTAACACCATCTGTGAAAAAGTGGGATGGCTTCTACAAATGGAAAAAGCTGAAGGGCCCCCATAGTCCCCTGATCAGAACATCATTGAAAGTCTGTTTTGCAAGAAAAAAACGAATGTGTCATCATTAACTCTAACTGTATTTTTCCACATCTCTGTTTTGCATAAGTTCATAAAAATATCCACCTTGAAGAGTGTTTTCATATTGAGAAGGCCTAAAAAGAAAGATACATTTTGATAAGATCAATCAAAGAGTGGAATGGCACCCCAGAGGCCAGACTGTTTGGGATGTCATTTAGTTGGTGAGAAACAGAAAATGCTCCTACTTTTAATCCTCTAAGGAAGAATCTCTCTGCAGAGAAAACAGAAAGATGGTTCTAAATGTACTTAAAGGCCGTTATGACTGGATTAAACAGAAGAAAAGTGCTCTCTGTAGGTTTTTATAGTAGTCACTGAATATTAGCTACATAATAAACAGAATGGAACTGGATACTATACATTATTACAACACAGACAGCTCTTTTATTAACTGTTAAAACTCAAGCAACTGCGCCGTTCAGCCCTCCAGCTCATACAGGCCGCCCCATAACACCCTGATATTACGACACAAAACAAAGAAATCCCAGTTTATCTATTTCATCGTCCGCTTAAACAAACCCAAACATGCAAAAAAAAGAGATTTTAAACCCTCACAGCCTTACCGTCAACCAAGAATAATATTAATGGCTTGATGAAAGTCCTTAATGTTGCTTCTGAAGGCTAAACAGAACCTCACTTCCTCCTCTAAGAGATTCAGGGTAAATAAAGCTACAGTTCTGTCAATGATTGACTGCGGATTCTTACCTCGCCCAGATGCTGCTGAATGACGTCCTCAATAAAATCATCAGCACACCTACGCCGCACAGTGACTGTCTGATACTGTCGGTCTGATGTTGTAGAGTAGTCAGCTACTGTCCAATAAAGTCCTGGAATAGAAACGCTATTACATCGTAAAAGTTTAGATGTGGAAAAAAACAGATAGATCACGCTATTATGGTACAGAGAAACTGTGCCATACGATCAAAAGTATCAGGAATCAAGTATCACATGCAGAGTCATAGCTTCTTCTGAAATCAAGGGTAATAAAAAATGTTTATCCTGCTTTTGTTTGAATCTCAACTGTCTCAACTATCCAGACAAGGCTTTCTTATAGATTTGAGAAACTGATGGATGATCATCACTCCAAACCACTTCATCCCCGACTCCTCAAGACAACCCAAATATATTAAATGAAACATGAAGGTTTGTGTTTACCTGCTCCAGAGAGAACTGTTCTATTGGTAATACTTCTCTTAACAGGTACTGGACAGGTTTTATGTGCATTTGCAAATCATTTGTGTCAGCACTGCATTCATTAGAAGGGGTGTGTGTGTTGATTATGTATGTATAGCAGTAATTCAGATTATTTTATATTAAGTAATTAATTACTGGGGAAAGCCATAGTAAGCCTTAAGAAGTCTACTTAAGTAATTGGCTAATAATAACTGCTTTATTAAGCTACATTCATAGTGAATAAAATATTGTCCAGGACTACTTCATGTGTAGGTGTATTATACATTATAATCCTTTAAACACACGTGACACTGTGACGCTCACTCAAACTCACATGATAATTCATGTTGCTTTGCCATGAGCACACTGGCAGTGTGTGGCCAGACTCACTCACAAGATAACACCTCACAACTTATACAGGAGGGAATCTTCTCAAGCTTTCTACCAAGGTAACACCTCATGACCAACTTATATAATGCTGTCCCATGATTTTTGGCATGTAAGTGCACTGAAGTGTTGACACTTTGATGAACATATTGGGTAAATAAAAACCAACAAAACAGACAGGTTTATGTGTTTAAATGTTTGTCTTACATTATCACCCATTTAATGCCTTTACTGGGGTAAAAACACTGCATGTTTCAGATTGTGCAATATTATGCTTCATGAGTTTAATGGTTTGCTATCTTTCACATTCACATTTGCAGGACATGGCCTGGGCGTTCAGAGTTTAAATAAAGATCTTCTGAATCTTCTGAAATCCATGTTATTCTAGTTGTGGTTGAACAGTGACTTAGTCCCACCCAGGTCTTTTTTAAGACGTACAGTAAAGGAAATGATGGTTATTCCAGGAAGCTTTGAAGAAATCCTGGAATATCTGGCAATCTAGACCCCTGCCAAAGGAAACCAGATCCCACTCTGCTCAAAACAGTCCAAGAGTAGCCATTTTTTAGGCTAATTGCACTGTATCAATATATTCAGTTCAAATGCTACAATGCAATGCCATTGAAATGCCTTCATTTAACAAACAGGATATAATACAATCGTGAAAAACAAAATACACTATTATATATGGAATGTACAATATATCACTTAAATGTGTTCAACAACAAAGCCTAAACAGTTCATTTAAGATTCTTTCTCTCTACAAAAATAAATTAATGAAATGAATACAAATGCACCACCTCTGAGTGGAAAAGTCTTTTGAGAAGAAAAGTGGTTGAATGTCACATCCCATCAAAAAGCAATAAAATTCTATTCACAGGTCCATTCAGAGCTGATTATGCTGTTGATGAAAAGATGAAAGCCCTCATCACAAATGCGCAGTATCCCAGAACTTTTCAAGGACGTTTCCTGGAGGAGCTGTATCTGTACATAAGTCTGCATGAGTTGTACTGGACACTACATGAACTTTATCTCGCCATCCCCTTAGTACAAAGTCCAGGTAATGTCTGAGTGAGTCAAATTTCCAGAGAATACACAGTGTGTGTCATCCTGTGTGTCATTCCTGTAGTGAGAACGCATCCTAAAGCAGAATATCTCCGGCTGCACGCTGCAGGTATGAAAGAGCAGCTATAAGATCTGTTTTAAACATTTCTGAAGTTGTGAAAAATGACATAACACTGAAACTGAACAATCAGACCTGAGATACTGTACGTTATTTAAACATGTGTGATTCTGCAAGTGGAACTGCATTAAACATGGTAAAACTTACACAGTAAAACTTTCAGTGACAGTTTTGTATCTCTCAGCTTGTCCAGAAATGCATGTGAAAAGCATGTCCTTTAGTGGTGTCTCAAAGCTCAGATTACACTTCCTAGGCGTCTTCTGTCTTTTTTTTCTTCTTCTATGGGATCAATTAAAGAACCCTTTAAAGAACCTTTATGCATTTATATTTGGTTTATTCTGGTTCAGTTACGTTTTTTTTTAACTAGGAGCCTTTTCCCAATAGTTTGGTTTGTTTTAACAGAGGGTAAAAGTCAAGCAAACTACTCAAACTACACCAAAACTTCTGTGTAACTCCAGGGAAGCAGGCAGGATAATGCTTAAGTACATGAGAACTATGTAACACAGTCATAACACAGTCATAATCATGTAAAATCTTGTAATATTACTGTACCACCTCAGCCCACATGCTTCATTCACTTTTAGTGATGGTTCTGTATCTCTTAACCAGCCTAGAAATGCATGTGTAAAGCGTGTGTAATTTAGGGGTGGCTCAAGGTGTGAATCACACCACATCATTCTGCTTTAAAACAAATAAATCATCCGTAAATTTGTGAAATAATTACAGACAAATCCTAAAATAAGACATCAAGTGATTGATTTAAGATGTTTTCACTTCTTGTTGGTCATTTCCTTCAGACTATGGGTGCACTGAATACTTCTTTACGTAATATCCTTTCATCATACACGACTTGCGAAATACAGGAAAGGCCAAGGACGTGTCTGCATCCAGGTGAGGAACTTCCAAAGGGATTGTTTGCATTTGTGAGAGATTAAGGGATCATGTTGTATTAAAAATACTTTTATACATTTTGCAACCTCAAAAATTAGTCTGCTCCAACCACACACAGTTTGGTGGATCATGTGAATGTCTCAAAGAGCCCAGGTGGTTCAGGTGGGTCAGGGTGCTGACAGCACCTCATAAAACATTACCAATGTGTCATATTGGACAGCCTTCCTGCATGCTGAGGTTAAGGAATTGATCCAGTAGAGTTCAGTAGCGCAGTCTCTGCTCCAGAGGAAGGCTGTCCTTCAGACACTTGAGCTGTTCCTCTCCCAGCTTAATCCTGTCTTCAAGCTTACGCTGTTCGATAATGAGGGCAGACTTCATCTTCACAAAGTGCTGGTAGTCCGCCAGGCTCTCTTCACTCAGGTGGCTGGCTAGGATGTCGTAGACGAGGCGCTCCCTCCGGTCCAGGTTCTCTTTCAGCTCTTTGGCATCTTCATGTTGGCGAATCAGCAGCTTCCGTTTCTCCACAAGGGTGCGCTGCAGGGGGGAAAAGAGACGGCTGCTTAAAAGCATAATAATAAAGGTCTCAAATGCTCTGCATGTTTATATACATGAATACGGATGCCTATTGTACAATATGTTGTATTATACAGCTCTGAAAAAAATAAGAGACCACTTCAGTTTCTGTATCAGTTTCTCTGATTTTGCTCTTTATAGGTAGATGTTTGAGTAAAATGTGTTGAAGTGTTGTTGGATAAGAATGAACACACTGCTACCATGCCTAATGCCATTTGAGCTAGAGGGGTATAAAGCTTGTTGGACATCCCAGTCCAAAAACATGGACATTAATATAAAGTAAAGCAAAAGTCAGAGGATATGATACTAGTTCTCGTCCCATGAAATGTGGCATGTCAGTGTATATACCTGTATAGTGTTTATGCTTCTTATACTTATTAGAGCTTCATGACTCATTATTAGGCATAAATCTGCAGTATAAAACTATGAGCGCCAACTTTAAGATTACATTTATGGTAAATTACTGTGTCAAATGTTTATTTTAGTACTTTATTACTCCAAGTCTATGTTCACACAGAAGTTAAAAAGTGGCCCAAATTAGATTTTCTGACCCAATTTGACAGAATTTAGTTATTTTAGGCTGTTCACACCATCTTTTTTTATGTGACCCATATCTGACGTGTCTGAACGCATGCGCAAAAAAGCATTGTTTAACATTACGTTTCAGTTTCATCCTTGTCAGAATCACAGGAGCTATTAAGTTATAGTGGATTTTTTTTTCTTTAATGCCACAGCCACTCGCTTTATTTATCCTGCCACTGAAGCCCGCACTCACTGCTGTTGTCCATTTTCCCATCTACTCACATTAATTTTCCCTGTTTCTCACCACCTTTTTCCCTCTCAAATTGCAAAGTGACTCAGATATGCCAGATTTCAGTACAATATATTGAAGTTGACCAAATCAGAATAGTAAATGTCAGATTTAACATGTTTTTAGTGTTAACACTGCCACACACAAGACACATCTGTGTCACATATGACATTAAAGAGGGAATTTAGGCATTTTTCACCTGATGTGGGAATGTAGCTTGCTTTACTTCCTATGCCATACCTTCTCCTCAGCTAAGGTGCCCTCCTCCAGGTTGTTGAGGGCGTTCTCCACACGTGCCAGCCTCCCCGACAAGGACAGCAGCAGGCTGACCACTTTATCCAGGTCTCCGACGAACATGCAAAACTTGTCCAGCTCGTTAGGTTTGCATACGGACTGCACCGTGGCCTCCACCTCCTCACCAAGAGCGTTGTTGTCCTGCACGTCCTCCTGTAGACTCTCTCTGGCTTCACGCAACACTTGTAGCTTCTTGCTCAGGCTGTCAATCAGCTCTTGCTGTGAGAAGAGAAATTTAGAAAATAAAGATTTTAAGGTTTAATCACATGCTGGGATGAATCTCTACTGAGACTAGACAAAATGTGTCCGTCTTATATGTTTCATTCAGCAGTTAATTACATACTTTAAAGTACATGCTTTTTTTCTAATTTTTCCTATTTTCTCCCAAATAAGCTTGGTGGGTGAAAACCACCACCTCTTTTTGAGCTGCTGCTGATCCAGTATTACCTAGTAGTCAGCGCACTCAGAGGAAAATGCAGCGACTTGGTTCTGATACATCAGCTCACAGATGCCTTGTGCTGAGCAACATCACCCTAGGAGTGATAAGGGGAGAGAGCACCATCTAACCACCCAGAGAGAGCAAGGCCAGTGGTGCTCTCTCAGGGCTCCGGCAGCTGATGATAAGCTGCACAAAAGAGATTCGAACCAGCAACCTTACGATCAGAGTGCGAGCGCTGTGTACATACTTACCTCTAATATGCACATAATTCCCACTTGGAAAATATGAATGGATTTAATATTATTATATATATTATATTAATGATGTACCTTTTTGCTGGACAAGTCAATGTCCAGTTCATCTTCAGAGTCCTGTTCCTTCATCTGTTCCTGCATGTCCTTCATCTTAATCAGCAGCTCGGCTTTGGGTGCTGATGTGCTGTAGTAGGAGGAACTTGTGACCAGGGAGACCGGAGCAGCCATATTCTCGTCCACTCTTCTGCAATTCAGAAAGATGTATGGGTCACTGACTACAGTTTTATTATACAGAAATAAACAAGGAAATGAAAGAAAATCTGCTGTAAGTAAAGCAAAGCTGCACAGTTTAACTGAAGGTATCTACGGTGTCTACTTCAGTACTTTACAGTACTCCACCAGTAGAGAGCAGTATTGGGAAAGCTTTATTTTTGAATTCAGAAAAAACAAAAGGCTTCACTCAAAGTGGTTTTGCTGTAATTGTTGACCCATTTAATGCCACCATCAACTAAAGTTACCACAGTTAATAAATAAGTGTTATATAACTTTTTTTAACCCTTGTGTGGTGCTCCCGTTTTCATTTTTTATCAAATGATACTAAAAAAATATTTTCTCTAACTCAAACTCATTGGCATTGCCTCATTTTTTGTGAAAAACATATATCAAAACACATTTTCGATAAACACACACTGTACACCCCCCCCCCCTACACATTTATATTACATACAGTATGTTTGGCCAAGGGCTAATAAACATTGCTTTATTTGTAAATTTGAAACTAAACAAATTTTCTACTCATATCTTGAGTTTAATTCATTTTCTTTTACATTTTATTAAAAAACTAATAAAAAAGAGTAGCACTTTTTGAAAGAAATGTAACATAAGAAAGGTAAAGGGCAAATATTAACCATGTAAGCTGTTTATATTGCTTGCAATTTAGGTGAAGCAAGCATGTGTAAAGCATTTTAATGTAAAATTGCTTAATTTTGCTGAATTAAATACAAGTAACAAAGTAAACGAGTAACAAAAATATGAACACCACACAAGGGTTAATACTATTGCTATAAACTTTGTTTTTTATTTCTCTGTAAAATGGGGCACCAAGAGAACCTTAAAAAGCCTAAAACCGTGAAGACAGAATCACAAATCCATGTGTGTTTTGATCAGATACATAACAAATGCTTGTTAGTTAGGGGTAGGGAGACACACCGATTATGCAAATAAAGGATGTCAGGGGCTAATATATAAAAAAAGATTTCACTTTTGTGTATCCTACTGGATCTTAGCTGTTCAATTTTGTTAATTACTCAAAATATGGGAAAAAATCCATCTAATCTACCCAAACAAAGTGAGAGCAAATGGTAACTTCAAATGTACTGAGTAAATTTAACATTATACTTTTTACAGTCTATAACTGGATAAAATGTAGAAAACGTTCATGCATTTGGTAGATGTTTTTTTGCCTGGTGTTTAGTCTTACGCCAAAGCATGAAATTCCTGGGAAACATTTTCAACATAACCACCTGCTTTCGCTTAAATGTTAGTGTTATATATTTAGACAGCAGCAGTTTTAATAGGGCATCCCAAGATGCATTACATTCTACAGTTTTACAACAAAACATAGTTAATTTACTGTATGAATTAACTGTAAAATTAGAGAAATTGGTTACAGTGTAGCCAAAAGTTTGGACATTTCACTTTTAAACCATGGTTCTTTTGGGACCAACTAGAAGTTAATGTTAAAGCATAAATTATGTACTGAATTATTGTAACCACACTAGTTTATACAACATTATATCAAACTTTTAAATGGTAATATTTAGAATGGCAGCTCCCTCTATTTCAGACATCTGCATCTGAACCCCTCACCTCTCCTGTGTAGTTTTGGGAGATGTCTGCTTTGGTCCACTCTTTTTCCTCTGCTGTGCCCCCTCCAGAATCTGCTCCCCCTGGGGGTAAATCCCCTCCATCAGGTCCATGGTCGTCTTCATCTTGCTCTGATCCAGAATGTCCACCAGACTCTTATCCTTTCCCATGATGTCTTTGACCAGCTCCTCTCTCTTCTCATCCTCCTCAGAGTGGCCGGAAGAGGCTGCATTTGGCCACGCTGTCTCTGTCTCTGTCTCTGTGTCTCCCAACGTGGCGCCAACAACAGCCTGGACCTCTGAAGCGCTGCAGTCTGTATCTCTGTGCGGCCCCTGGTGAGTGTAGTCATGGCACAGGGAGCTGGACAGTTCTGGAGAGCATGGTCTGCAGCATAGCTGGTGGTTAGCTGTCCCTCCGGGGCCTCCAGGCACCTCCCTTTGTGCCAGAAAATGCCTGTTTTCTGTCTCAGAGTTACTGTCTGCATGGACAACCAGCGTGGGGACGTTCTTCACCACAGTGCTGCTGGGCTCTGAATTCTCCAAGATGTTACTGTGTCAGAAAAGAGATTCATCAATAGGCAAATTGGAATCACATAAAATATGACATACTATATGCTTTTTAATAAAAATGGTGGCATCCTATCAGTTCTGCAGCATTTGAACAAAATGATCAACCTGATCTATCTAGATAACCAGATTATGACCAAGTATGATTAGCATGGTTGACCAGCATCACTAGCAAGACTAGCAAATAATGATTATTTTAGTAGTCGACTAATCTGATGATTATTTTTTCGAATTGTCAATTTTAAACAGTTACTTTGCTTTTACGTGAAAGAAACATGGAATTTAAATGCCTTTTCAATGCCCAGAAGATTTTAACATTTAACCTCTTAAGACCTTGCATTCATTGCAATGGACATAATGTATTCTTACACACGATTGAGACCTAATGTCCATCAGAACAGATGTTTATCAGCCAATCACTGCTTTGTTATACACTCTAAGAAATGTAAGTACAGATTTGTACTTAAAAGAGTAAAAGAAACCTTTTTTTGTACCCATGGTTTTTGTGCCAATAAAGATTATAAACATTATAAACATTATCATCAACTGAATATGTGTCAAGAACTTGATGATCCAAAATTGTCTGGCTTTTAAATAAAAAATGTGCAATTAAAATATATATTGTTTATTAGTACAGTGATACAGAATACTGAATGTACCTTTTGGCCAAATAAATAGTACAAATTTGTACTTATTGCTGTTAGGAATGACTTTGTACTTCAGAGGGAACATCTGACCCTGTAAAGACCAATATTGTACCTTTGAGGGTACAATAATGAAGAGTGTACCCTTGAGTACAAAAAAGTACTCATATCGTACCTCTGTTTTTTAGAGTGTATAAAGGATATATAGAATAAAAATAATGTTAAACAAATACTTCCACTGCAATTAACATATATGAAAATGACAAACAATACATATACATTTTTTTGATTTATGTATTAAATCTTTTTTTTTGTGCATTACATTCATTGCAATTTTTTTTCATCACTGTAATTCAGGTCTGAAAGGGTTAAACATAGAGATTATTGACCCTTAGTGAGTAAATATGTAATCTGCTGTGCTTGAGCACTTTTGGAGACACAGATTGAGTTGAGTGAGCCCATTACCCCCATCTCCCACTGTGTTTCTGTCCACAGCACTTTATGTAGTGTGGCAATGTTTCAAATTAACGATTAGTCAACACTGAAATATGGCCTCCCACACACCTGTGGAATTAACTGGACTTTTTATACTGGAACTTTTGCTTAGTCTAGTCGCAAGATTTTGCCACTCCTGTGTTTTATTGAGCGTTATTTACTGTGTTTGTATTTCTGGTTTTTGATCCTTGCTTTCCCATGATTATGATTTTTGCCTTGTGTTCTTTTGCTGCCTGTTTTTTGACGACGATTCTGCAGGATGTTTTTAGATAATAAACTTGCCTTGCATTTGCATTCAAACTATCCTGGCTGGTTCTTACAATAATCTTCACTGTTGACTGGGAAAAGGTACAAAACTGACTCAAAATGTGAGTACTCACCTGAGAAGATCTTCATGCTGCATGTTGGCAAGATTTTTATCAGTCAGCTTCTGGAGTAAACAATCTGAGGCCACAGTCGCTTCAGCGCTGCGACGTGGGGAAGAGGAATGGGGAGTTGCTGGAGGAGCCACAGTACAGAACGGCTTGTCATTTTCCAGCCTCCTTTCAGGCCCTGGTACTGCAGCAGGATGTGGGTCTTTCTCTGGAGAGTGACCCAGGCTTGGGAGTTCTTCCAGAGAGTTTGATGGGCATGTGGTTTCCGGCTGCTTGGATACGTCCTCTCTGGGATGGGCAGGCTTTGGTGGTGCAGGGCCCTGTGTATTGTCGGGAGGAAGTAGTCGCTCAAGCGCAGCGTCGTGCAGATGGAGGCGATGAGGGTATGGAGGTAGCAGGCTGGACGCTTTGGTGGTGTGGTTGGAGTGGAGTGGGGTGGGTGTGTCTTTATGTTCAGAATCACTTCCTGGGCTTAAATCCAGAGGCTCAGAAATGTTGAGCTGGCAGTGGCCTCCCTCAGATGTACTGAGAAACACATAAAACATATACAATAATAAAAATGCAGTTATTCTCTGTTTCTGTATGAATGAATTTATTACCTTAACTACTTTAAAAAAAAATCATATTTTATTCACAAAAGAACAGAATAGAACACATATAATTTCAGAAAAACATTCTCTTTTAGAACTTGGAAGAAATTCGAACTATGATGTTGTAATGTATGCAGAATGTGGTTTAGCATTGTCTTGCCCTCCCTAAAAGTGACATTGTCTGGATGGGAGTATATATTGTTCTTAAACCTCAATATAACATTCCTGCCTTGATAGCACCTTTCCATATGTGTAAGCTACCCACGCTTTCATGCATTCCTGCAACTCCTTACCACAACAGATACAGACTTTTGAAGTGCACTGATAACAAGCTGGATGATCCCTTAATTCAAAGAATTTAACATTTTGATTAGTCTAACCAATTTTAAAACGAGCTTGAAGGCAGCATTTCTGGACTGTGTTGACATAATGCATTTTATGCATTTGTTTTGCAGATTGGTGAACTTCTGTCCATCTTTGCTTTTCAGAGACTCTGCCTCTTTAAAATGATAATTTTATGTGAGTTGTAAATTGACATGTGAGTTGTAAATTGCTTCTATTGCTCAATACCAGTAAAAACATATTGTATTATTGTACTAATCTGTGTTAAAAAGATGATCAGGTGTCTACCAAGGGCAGATGTACAGTTAGAGATCTACATACTGTACATATTACACAGTAATCAATGTAGGGATTAATACCCCATTAATACTCTCTGTCTTTTATTAGTACCACTTACTTTGCCAGCCTCTTGTGTCCTTGTCCCAGCCTTTTTGGCATTTAGAATTAAACTAAAAATGGTAAAATGTCTCACTTTCATTATCTGATATGTGTTCAATGTTCTATTGTGTACAGAATATGGATTTATGAGATTTGCCCATCATTGTATTCTGCTTTCATTTACATTTATTTATATTTTAGACTGTTTTATCCCATTTTATCCCATCTTTTTTTGTATTTTTGGAAGTTTACTTTTAAACAGCATTTTTTAAACAGCAGCTTTCTGTGGTCAACCAGATTCTTCTCTCCATGGGAGTGACACTTCAAGAATCAGTTTACACTGTAGTCAGGGTGGAGCTGAAAACTCCCTATCACTGGTAATCTGAGCAGCTTTAACTGGCTAAACTGACACACTCACCCCCCTAGTTGTATTTTTAGCCTGCTACTGTCTGACATTATGTAAATAATGCTATGCTACCTTGACTGCAATACTGAAGACAGACAGATATCAATCACTTTTAAGGGGTCTGGACAAAGACATTTTAGTCTGCCTAATAACGAAAGAAGCATGTCACCATACCATTGTATTACCACCATACTTATTGTACTGTATTACAGTACTAATCTGTGTTAAGAACATGATCAGGTGTCTACTGAGGGCAGATGTACAGTTAGAGACCTACCTACTGTACATATTACACAGTTATCAGTGTGGGGATTAACTTCCTCCAATGATCAATATAAACATAGATTTTTAGCTATGTACTATCTAGTAAAGGGGTTCCTAACCTTTTGCAACTCACGGCCCACTTAACTTACCGCAAAACTTTCCAGAACCCACAGGATTGCCTGTGTCGGTTTTGGTTCCTGTGAACATAAGTGCTAAGTCCTAGTGCTAGGTTCTTACTGATATATTTTCTTCATTTAGATTTATGCTGGCCTTTTTCAGTTTTCTTTGTCAGTGAAAAGTGGCAGCTTCACTTTTAGATGGTCCAGCTTCAGGGTCTTTTGTTGTCAAAGACCATGAACCCTATTTTAGCTATCTATAGCGCTTGATTCAGGGTGTGTCGTTGTGTCTTTGCTATCATAAGGCAGCAAAAAGCATGTGCTAATTCTCTTAATTAATCAGGGGTGTGTTTTGGGCATAATGTGAAATAAATCAATCAGTGGGCCAGTTGTCATTCCCTTTAAGAGCCAGCTGCCCTCTGACTTTGGCATGTTGGTATCTTAACAGCACAGTGCTTTGTGCGTCTCAACATAGGATACTGACCTGCTTGTTCATGCTGTAAAGGTACGTCAGCAGCTCATTTAAGGGAAAAGGATTTACTGTTGACTGTCAGGGTTTTAATCAGTCAGTGGAGCACCTGTATTTCCTGCCACCAAGATAGAAACATGCTAGATATTTACCTGAACACACCTCACTTCCAGACCACTGCGCCCATCAGTGTAAATATATTCCTAAACTCAGACTGTATTTTAATGTCGTAGGTGCAAGGCCTGAAAATAGACTGTTGACAGGGTGTAAGATAGCAACAAGCATCACGACACACCTTGTGCAGGGTGTACGATAGGGCCCAAAAACTTAGTATTAATAATTTAGATGATTTGCACGTAGGCCCTGTGTTTAACCATTTATCCACAAGTTTGACCTTAAAAAAAGGAAATGTTTAGTTCACAAATTAAAAAATAATTTTGGGCCGCGAAAGCCCTGACAATACCTCTGCAGCCCACTGGGGGCTGTGGCCACAGGTTGAAAACCATTGCTATAGGTAGGGTTGCAGCAGTAACCGGTTTCACGGTATACCATGGTATTAAAATGCACGGTTATCATACTGTGTGTGTTTGCTTATTACCGGTAAAACGCAAGCCAGCGGAGAAACTCACCCGCGCATGCGCAACTCTGCTCCGCTTCAGCTGCTCAGCACACAGCGGTGAGAACAGCAGAAAGTGCATCAGACTAAACAAATCTCCGTCCGCCTAAAAAAAGGCTAAACTAAAATCAGCAGTGTGGGAATATTTCAGATACCCGCCGAACGCACCCGAGGATGGTTATCCGATTTATAATCAATGTGGCCGTAAAGTCACAGCTAAAGGTGGCCATACGTCAAACCTGTTCTCCCATCTCTGAGAACACCACCCCGCCGTGCAGCGCAAAGTATGTGTTTAGTTTATAATTTTAATCTGAACATAAATAAAACCTCTTTGTAGTCGTGCACAACCCATGCGGTAAGCGCCCGCAAAAGCGCTGAGTTATCCGAAATTTGGGCACGCAGGTACAGGCGTGAAGTGCGTGCTACGACGGATTCACGTGTCCGTGTAAAGGTGCTCGCCGGACTGGATGTGAAAGACGCCATTCATTTACATGCGTTCATTTTCAAATTCTGACGTGCCTGTTTTTCATGTGTTAAAACCAGACTCAGAAATAAATCCCCTCTTTCTGCAGTATCTGGTTATATACCAACTTGGCAGTAAAACGGACGTTTACAACAGTTGTTGATCAGACACTGACCCAGGCTCAGTTTATCAGATATTAAATAATTTAAACTTAAATAATTGTACTGAATAGTTTAAACACAGGATCTTTACTTCTTAGAGGACATGTAATGTGTGACACGTGTGTGTGTGTGTGTGTGTGTGTGTGTGTATATATATATATATATATAATTATATACACCCTTAATGACCTTAAGAGTAGTGGAAAAACCTGGTTTCCTTCACCTAATGGTGTACAGTTTATTTTTTTTTAAGGAGACATTATCTATATAGTTGTTCCAGGTTTCTACAATAAATAGTTAATTGAACAAAAAACCTTTGTTGTAATTTCTTTAAGGGTCAGTTTAATAATATATGTAACAAACTGTGATACCGTGATAACCGTGATACCGCGGTATTTTCTGAGACGGTTATCATACCGTGAAAATCTCATACCGTTGCAACCCTAGCTATAGGACTCCCTTTATCACCTGCAATGCAGCTAAACCTAGGAAGGTTAGGACAAGCACATGCCTCCTCTGATACAGAAGTGAAGTCCGCCACTAAAGTAGAATCAATAGGCAGCCAGCACACTCGGAGAAAAGAGCCAGATCCCTATTCCCAATACACTGGCTAACTGAAGCCTGTGCCAGACAGAATCATAATGGGAGTGATAAGAAAGAGATATCTACCCACCAGAGAGAGCATAGCCAATTGGGCACTCTTAGGTTTTATCTGATGATGGTGAAGCATCATGACTTTTGAAGAATTTGATCTTGCGATCCTTAAGCCATATAGTCAGTGTTTTAGTCTGCTAAGCCACTCAGCACACCACAGACTTTAAACAGATCTTTTTTTACTACAATACAATCTAGACATTGCTGTTCCTGCTCATGTTTGTCTGGTGCTATGTTTATCTTTTTGAGGTTTGCTGACCTAGTTGGTAGAAAATTCAAGGAATGTTACAATGTAAACTGCACACTGATCTCTCATAACATTAACACCTACCCTCATTGTCCATTTTATTACCTCTATATAGAAGCACTTTGTAGTTCCATAATTACAGGCTGTACTCCTGTACCCACTGGACCACCACAGAGCAGCTATTATTTTGGTGGTTGATCTTTCTTTCTTAGCACTGAGCTATAACTGGTATGGTGGTAGTGTGTAAATGTGTGTGCTGGTATAAGTGGATCCAATTCAGCAGTGCTGCTGGTGTTTTTAAACACCTCAGTGTCACCGCTGGACTGTTAGTAGACCAGCAAGCAAAAATATATAGCCAACAACATTTCATGGTTACTGATAAAGAACTCGAGGAGGACAAACACAAACTGTGCAGAAACAGCAGAGAGTTTCTGTCTTTGACTTTACATCTACAAGGTGGATCAGCTATAAGTAGGAGTGTCTAATAGATTGGAGGACAGTGAGCGGACACAGTGTTTAAAAACTCCAGCAGCACTGATGTATTTGTATGCCACCAACGTGCCAGTGTCACCCCAGTGCTAAGAATGCCCAAATAAACCACCCAAATAAAACTTGCTCTGTTGTGGTCTTGTGGGGTCCTGACCATTTAAAAACAGGGTAAAAGTTGAGTAACAAAGGACACAGAGAACAGATAAAAGAACTACGTTTGAACTGTTATGTTATGACTGATTGTTGTATTAAGTGCCAGTAACTGGATTCTAACCTGTTGATGTGGCGCTCTTGCTGGTCCAGCTTGCTTTCTTGATTGGATTCCGTCATACACTTCTCTGCTGGTTGATTCACCTGCAACATCCAATCGATTTCAGTAACATCATTATTACATGAGTAGGAGAACTATGTAAAATAGATATATAGTGCAGGACAGTGCCAGAAACTAGAAAGAAAAAAAAAACAACTTACTCCACCATAGAAGTCTGCTGAAGGAGAGGATCTGGACCGTTCATGGATACACACAGAACTGTTGCGTTCCTCAGCTCCTGAATCCAAAATGTTCTCTGCAGATCGATACCTGCTGGACGTTCTTCCTTCTGTCGACTTCTTCTGCAAGTTCCATGTTGCTTCATACTCTGCAAAAGTGCCCAGTCGCTGTTGCTCCTCAGCTGCTGTTCCACTTTTATTCTTCTCAAGTTGCTGTTTGGAAGAGACCTTCCTATCATTTTCCCCTCCAAAGGAGGCCAACTTGTTTTTGTCTCCACTGACATCTTCACTGGGGCTGAGGCTGGACTTCTTCGGGATAGGTTTGGAGAAGGCTGGCCTTGAAGCTCCTTCAAAGAACTTGCATCTGTCTACGAACGAACCAACAGATGTTTGGTGTGGGCTTTTCTTCTCCTCCATCCCTACTTCATTGATCTTGTCCGGCTCTGAGAAAGAATGTACCCTCTTGTCCATGGGGAAACGTTTTCGGCATCCAATGCGAAAAACCTGCCCACATGTAGAATCTGCTTTTACAGACGCCTGGCTAGAAACGGCTTCATTCCCAGGAAGTTCCAGATCCCTCCTTTTGAATGAAGTGGCTTGAAGGACCCTGGCCTGGGCTTCCTTCAGGTGGTCCTTGTAAGTGTTAGTAAATGAGCCATCTGAAGAAGATGTAGAGGTCTCTGTGGACTTCCAGACTCCTGCATCCTCATCAGTTTCCCCAGGGCAACTCAAGGCAGCAGCACTCCGACTTTTTTGAAGCTGGGCTCTTTTCTCTTGGATCTCGTTACGCAGGGTGGTGGCATATCGGTCACTTCGCCTTCCCAGCTTGCCACTTGAAGGATCGGGTGTTTCTTGAATGGTGCTTCCATTAGTGGTCACCAAGTTACTGTTAGCTAGAAACTTGCTCTCTTGAGCTAAAGAGTGCAACAGTGGTGTCTTCTGTGGGCAGATCTTATGTTCACTACTGGAGAACCAAGGGTCCTTTTGGGCATTTCGTTGGGCTGTGGTGGCACAGTTTGCCTGGTGGTTTGCCTGGTGGTTATGTAGATGCTTGTTCTGGTGGTTGTCAGCAATTCCTGATTCCTTCTTCCATGGATTTTCCTTTTCTTTCTCCCCAGAACTGGATTTCACCATCATAGGACCTAGTCCTGGAGAGGTAGCTTCCAGTGAAGGAGGACTTAAAGTTTGTTTGCAGAACTCAGTATTAGAGTTTTTGTTCTCGGATGGCTGCAGGTAAGGCGAAGGGTACTTAGCCTTTATGGCCTTTTGAGAATTCCAATCAGTAATAGCTGGTGAAGTAGCCTCTGTTTCTAGCCTCCATCCATCCTCCACCCTTTCTTCTGACGCCTCTTGTGTCGGCTGCTGTGCGGTAATGCAGTAGTAGCGGAAATGCGCCATTCCATCATGGTTGTTGTCTGGAGCTGTGCAAGACGGAGATGCTGTGGAGCTTCTGGTGTGGTTCTGGGCTCCGGCATTGGTGGGTAGATGCTGCAGACTGCGGTAATAGGTTCCAACAGTCTGTGTCTTGGGCACAGTTGTGTTCCTGGGATGTAGATAGAAAGGACCCTCATCACTGTGCTGTCGCTGATGTTGAGGCTGACAGGCAAAAGGGTTTTGGCCTTGTCTTACATCAGTGCTTGATAAAGAAAATAGCTTGTTTGGATTGAGCTGATTTGGATTGTAGTCCTCAGGAGAAAGGTATACATGAAGAACATCTTTCTTAGAAGCAGCATTGTAGCTCCTTCGGGATTCGGGACCTCGTTCCTTTGAGTAATCACCAAACTGCCGGTCTGCACCCTTGCCATGGGATTTCTGGTGGGAGTATGGAGGAGGTCCGTGCGGATAGGGGATTACTAATCCCTTTTCGTGAACTTTAGTAGCAGCAAAACTGTCGCTGCGTAAGGGTGGAGGAGGTGGGGGTGGGGAGTGGGCAGCTGCGGACTTCTCCGGAACATGCCAAACAGGGTTAAGATTCAACCTCCCAGAGGAGGAGAATCTAGAGCTAGTCTGGTCCTCTATCCGAGGGCTGACCCGCCCACCATTACTGACAGGAATCTGCAGGTACCTGTGCCTTGGGCTGCTTGGGCTGCCACAATAAAACATGCAGTCTGTGGGGGTGGTACCACTCCTTGATGAATTGGAGTCAGGTGGGCTATATGAAGAATCGTGTTTACAAAGACCCTTCACAGCCAGTGACTGGTCTGCAGCAATCTGAGGCTTGTTTGAGGAGCGCTCTAAACTTTCCATATTTCCCACTGAGCTGAACTTGCAGGACACCTGTCGCAGATTTGGCTGGCCCCAACAATTGGTGAAGTCTTTAGCTGAGGGTGACCTGGAGAAGCACATGGCAATATTGTATACTTTATAATCAAGAAAAATTTCACAAAGACTGACGAATGTCAGTGAATGTTGGAGTGTCTGTAACCTTACCCTGCATCATACTTTGTCTGCCAGATAGGTGCAAGCTCAGCAGTGGCATCAGACTCACAAACCTCAGATGGATTCTCGGACACTTTGGAAGAGTGCCAAGAGTGGGGTCTGCAAAAAGGTTCATTCCTCCTAAAAGGTTAAAGAGCCAACAGAGAACATTGTTTTAAGAAGAACCAAACAAAATATAGACTGCCAGTGGAGTGCGAAAACTAGGGATGCACCAAATTGAAAGATTCTCATAGAATAATAACAGTAAGCCTCAGAATGTATAATTAACCCAAGGAATTATCATGTAAAAAACACATGAAAATATGTACAGGGTATTAGTTACACATATCCATATGTAGTACAACCCAACAGAATAATGGGACCGAGGAATTGGTACACAGACTCCAGGCACTGTTCAGATTCTTCAGTGTGATACGCCACAGAATTATGACTACATCAAATTAAAGCCATTTTGAGATGTTACTATCCTAGTCCTGTACAGCTTATAATGCCAGAAACAACCAGTTTCTGAAGAGGCAGTAAGTATAAGTATAAATAAACTGATACCAAACATTTTATTTCAATAAAATGTTTGCAAGCAGATTGCAAAAATGAACTTAAACCTGCCGTTTTTCAGCAACATTAGAGGAACCACTGCAATATGACTTTAAATCTATTAGTCACTGTTCTGTATAAACTATTGGATCTTTTCACTTTTTTTTTTTTTTTTTACAATTTCGACTGAATAGTTTTGGTTGCCAAATATTGGGTGCATCCCTAGCAAAGACTCTTCAATCTTTTGATCTTTAAAATACATACCCTTTGAATCGATTCTTCCTGGTAAGCATGCAGGACAAAAAAGCAGATTAAACACCACCTTTGGCATAATCAACCTCATCATCTCAACTTCCCAATGCCTTGTCACAGAAATCTGAACAATCTGACTGATTATTGTGATTATTGTTAGTAATACCAACCACCACATGAATTACAACCACTTTGATGGGAACCAAAGACAATGACAGCCTGACACCATTCAGAATTAACCAGTAATCCCTTGTTTGCACGTGAACAGCACAGCTAGGCACAGCACAGCTAGTCACAGCACAGCTAAGACACCAAGTGATGCACAAGTACGGGATCAAGGGAATAGAGGGGGGTGGAGTGCTGGAATAACCTGCAAGGGGGGAGGGGTACTATTTGTTGCACAATACCTCATAGAACTTCGCAAAATCTTCGTTAGAAAGCTCCTGGCCACGTGAATGTCACTTTCTGCGGGCATTGTTTGTGTTACAATATCCACCATTTTCATCTTCCTGTACAGCAAGGAGGGGAGGGGACACGCTCAGTCAGGTGTACTTTTCAAGGTTTTAGTCTCATCTCCAAAAGACTGGCTTTAATACGAGTAGCAAAACAATGTCTGTTCTGGTTCAACAAACAACCTAATGTTAAAAGAATGGTCTACAGTATTACTGTTTAAAGCCCCTAGAAACCTTAATCTGATTTTTATTTCTAATGCTGTTGTTCTGGCTGCTTAGGGCTTCCAAAATGTAAATGTACAAATGTAAGTATGATAAATATTCTCCCATACTTTAATATATATTTGCTGTTTTTATCCAGTATTGCTCTCCTCTCAATATATACATATACCGCTCTGGAAAAAAATAAGAGACAACTTAAAAATGATGAGTTTCTTTGATTTTACCAAATTGAAAACCTCTGGAATAGAATCAAGAGGAAGATGGATGATCACAAGCCATCAAACCAAACTGAACTGCTTGAATTTTTGCACCAGGAGTGGCATAAAGTTATCCAAAAGCAGTGTGTAAGACTGGTGGAGGAGAACATGCTAAGATGCATGAAAACTTTGATTAAAAACCAGGGTTATCCCACCAAATATTGATTTCTGAACTGTTTTCTTTGCATTATTTGAGGTCTGAAAGCTCTGCATCTTTTTTGTTATTTTAGCCATTTCTCATTTTCTGCAAATATGTTTTTAGGGATTTGGGAGAAATGTTGTCCGAGGTTTATAGACTAAAACAACAATGTTAATTTTACTGAAACATATACCTATAAATAGCAAAATCAGCTGTATATAATTGGCGGACCCAAACCCGGTCTGGGGAACTCCCTGGGGAACATAAGCAAAATTCGGACAAAGGGTCCTCACACCTGAACTGTGGGCAGCATCTCCCTATAATTATAAACTTAAGTGTGGCATCTGTAATTTACACAATATTATTATTAATTGTATCAGCTCCTTTAGGCCCATTCGAACTGGCTCCCCCACATTTCCTTAAATTTACTTTAGTTACCTCCTTGGCACCTGTAACTGCTTCGCTGTTAAAGGTGAAATAGGATGGAACTGAAAATTCAAACTAGAGTTCAACTACTTGAAAGAAACTACTTCATTTTTTAAGGTGGAGCTTGCATATTCATCAGAATATTAAGACCATGCCTGCACTGTTCTCTGTGAGGTCTGAGGAGTTTATTTTGCAATTTTTTAGGAGTGTTTTGTCATATTTATGGTAGAAACTCTATCTAATATAATCTACAGAGTTGCTAACTAAGCAACTCAAAAGTATACTGTACTATATTGAGCGTACAGTGGTGGCCTTCCTTGAGATCTACAAGAGTCAAGCCACCATATGGCTTCAGTGCTGCTGTAGAGTCTGCACGTCTTTAATGGGAGATTAGCCCTTTAAATCTGTAGCAACTCGTCCTTCTCTCTTGTTCTTCACAAGCCCTCGTCTGTCTAACAAATTCAAATCATTAAAAATGTACTTTTTATTATTTCAACTCTTCACTAAAGGCTAGGAATGGGTATTTTAAAGTCTTGGTCTACAGTAACCCTAACCCAGTCTAATCCTCTGTAACCTTTCTGTGAGTTACAGTAAACATGGAGGTGTGTATGTGTATTCTACAGACGTCAGGAACATCAGCAGTCCAGGACAGCTTATTCAAACGGTGTCAAAGATTTCACCTAACACAAACCGAGCCAGTGGGGTTAGTTAGTGTGCTGGTTTTGGTTTTAGGCCTCTATAGAAATGCAAATGAAAATCGTTCATAGTCGTTCAGAGACTTCAGAGAGGAAATTCTCAGACACTTTGTTTTAGATGTAAAATAACTTTTTTTTTTAAAGAAATGCACTAAAGCTGAAGGCTACATTTACAGATATCTCAAAATAGCTAGATGCTAATTTTTCTAAAATCTACACAAATGCATTAAATCTGTAAATTAAATTGACAGATTTTTCACAAACCTAAAAAAAAAACACTAGAATTGACACTAACAGCACAGCTAGTTCCAAATATTTAATCTTATCTTATTTTCTGGCTTAATTTTAGTCAATAAAGCTGCATTTTCTTACTTTTTACCTACTTTATGAACATTTATCTAGTTGTATCTAATGTATTTTGTTTACATTCTCATTTATCAATCATTTATCACATATTATTTGGAATTGTTTAATAAAAAAAAAAAGACTTTAAAGCAAGTTAAAAAAAAACATCCAGAAATTAATAAGTTAATTGGTCTGATAATATTTAAACAACATCCTTAAATAATATAAAATACTCCATAAAAAGTGTTTTTGAGAAAATGTCACTACTGACATGTTCTGTCTGCTTGTCAAAATACAGCAATTAAAATTGTTTATCATAAAAAAGTCTTCAAACTTTTCAAAAATAACAATCAATTTACTGTACTGCCTAGCCCTTGTAGCACATTTATTATTGAGATATATACTGTATGTGTACATGAGGATAATACGATTTCAGTGGCAATTTCTACTGTATATTTGTTCGGTATTGAGAAAGATGATGCTAAAAACACCACAGTATTCTGTGCAAATACCTAAAGACATAAAGCAAAAAACTTACACACACATTCACTACAAAACCTACTCAATATTAATATAAAAACAATGATAATAGGCATATAAATATCTAGAAACGATACTTATACATTACTATACCTATGCACTACATAATATTTCGTATCAATGACTTCCAAACGCCACTCCAAACACTACTCACCTGATCTTAAAAAGACGAACAGAGAAATGTTTTGATTCCTTTTTACATTTTTGCTGCTTTTCTCACTTGGTAGTTCTCACCCTCTGAAAGAACCTCATCAACACAATGGAGCCTCCCTGAGCCTGGAATCCTAAAACATTTACACCAGGGCCTCCCCACACTCAGGACAATAACTCAAGACCAATAGAGACCATCAACCTCTGCAAAACCCCCCACTCACATGCAAAAAAGAGAAGCAAAGCTCCACCTAAGCCACCCCCACCACCCCTCCCACCACACCATCGCTGGACTCTGAGTGGGTGGCTGACGGCATGTGTGTGTCCCAGTCAAAAGGAGATTTCCTTGGGGGATTACAAAGATTTAGCTCCAGCAACAGGGAGCCTATGCAGTGTCCAGTCATAACAAGTGGAATAATTTGCTTCTCTGATTGGCTAATGGCTCATAAACAGCGGTGAGGCCAGAGAGGTAGGCTTCCTGTACTAAAGGCTGGACTATTAGCCGGGACGTCTGGGGGTTCGGAGTAAAGACAGCCTTTACTCGGCTTAGTAAAGGTCCAGTATGAGTCATATAAGGATTACATTCTCTCACGCTAGACTATAATCCCATGTTTATGTGACCTAATTACTGCTTTAATTTAGTGAGAATAAAAATGATACGTATTCTGTATTAACCTGTAAGCAGGTAAATGCAAGAAAACAGCTGTAGGAACATTCTCTGCAATTTTCTTTGGAATCTCTATAAAGATATTACAGAGTCATAATTACGACATACAGAACTATGTCATCACAAAATTATCTGGTTATTATGAGATAATATGCTTTAAAATGGCATGTTACATAGTAATTATGACAGAATTGCTTGACACAACGAGAAAAAATCTGGTTATTATGGTATTATAGGTTATTACTAATAAGCCTAAAAGTAGCAAAGTCTGTCGTAAATTAACATACAATAACTCATCATGATGAGAAAATATTTCATTACTATTTTTTATTTTTATTTGAACCTTTATTTAACCAGGAAGTTCCTGGAGATAAAAAAAAGATACAATTATGAGATAATATGAATTCACAATGCATAATGTTTTTATGACATACAATATTGTCATCATAAGAAAGTATTTTATGAGATGAAAAAAATAAATAAATAAATAAAAATGACACAATATCCCATAATTATATGAATGTATATATTAACATAAGATAATAGCCAATAAAACTAGGTTGTAATTCTGATATACAATATCTTGTTATTATAAAAAAGTATCCAAAATATACAGAAATTCACTAAATTCACTCGCTGAAGTCAAAATTTTACAATTCACATATTTTTTTCAAAATCTACAAAAATCCACTAAAGCTGACAGTAAAGGCACAGCTATTTCAAAATGTTAAATCTTATCTTATGTTCTAGTTTAATGCTAGTCAATACAGCTATCAATACAGCTATAAAACTTTGTAAATGTATCTCATTAACATGATATAATAGCCAATAAAACAACATAAGTTCTAAGATATGTTGTAATTCTGACATACAATATCATAAAAAATGAAATAGGATTTTATTTATCGAAATGCTTTTTTGGCATTTAAGCTGCCCACCTTAGCAGATGTGACTTTAATTATCATTTAATGTTAAAATGACAACTGTTATAAATTAGCTAAACAGGAACTAGCTAGACATGTTAGCAATTAGCTGAACAGGAGTTAGCCAAATACAAGTTAGCTAAACATAGGTTAGCAAAAAAGGGCTAGCTTAACAGAGGCTAGCTACACAGCAGTTAGTAAAACTGAAAGGGTAAATGTTTGAACATTCAACATACTATTAAATTGCACAGAGTTTTGGTTATAAAATGTTAAATGTTACCGTTTTTTGTGCATGCAATATTACTACAATTCTGTTGCAATATGCAATTCCAAAGCTTTAAAGTCAACTACCAAACTATTTCCAGTCTAAAGGTCTGGAAGCAGTGAAACTCATAACTCTTTACATTTTTTTGTGAATTCCCAGCCCTAAGGAAGGGAAAATTTAAGGGAAATGCACAGCAACCCTTTGCAAAAGTGTTTAAAATATCTCCACACTTGATTGCAAGCTATTGTTTTTACACATTTTGCTTGTTATTGTATTGCTGTGCTTCAGTTTCTCCCCACCTTGAGCGGAGCTTCTGTAAAGATAGTCTCAGCTGAAGAGTGCATTCTTCATTACCTGAGTCATCACTCATTTGTTCAGTAGTCCATCAGCCTGTGTGGAGCAGAGGCCGGCCGTGAGCCTGGCTAAATTACTGAATGGAGTCAGACGGACAGGTCACAAAAGAATGTGCCACAGTAATCACAAACAGGCTTACTGATAACAGGACACCCCAAACCCTGCCAGAGACCACTGCACACCACCCACCCACACCCACCAACACATACACACCTTTCTACACCATTCTCACAACACGCCCACCGTGTTCCCCCGCCTTACCCTACATCTCTCATGTGCTTTAGAGCACATTCTAGTGCATTAAACTATCAGATCTCTATAAACAGGCCACAGGAGAAACTTCTAAAAGCTCACACAGGCAGAAGAACAGGGCAGAACGTGGCAGTTTGACAGTACTTTAGTTTCCAACCAAACGCAATTAAAACGGCACACTCAAACAGAAATTTAATCATTACTAGGAGTGTAAAGGTACAGAAAATTCAAATTTCGGTTCACACCTCGGTATAAAACCCACTATTCGGTACATTTTCGGGATTTTTTTTTTTTGTGAAAAAAATAAAGAGGCTGGGCATTCTGTATAGCTGCACCTTTATAAACTTCATAATAACAATAAATCTTCATTACAATCATGTTTTGTTTTTTGGGATGGAATGTTGTAACAGGGCTCGAGCTCTTTTACTAAATGCTTGAAACCAGGGTTCTCTCCTACTGTCATCATGAGAGACTCCATCTACTGGATCTTGTTGGAACGAACAAACAATAAGCATCATTGTGGCACTTTATTAGGAACAAAAACAGCATTACTTTAACTGCCTAAACTACACATAAGAGAGAAAGAGAGAGAAAGAAAGACAGAAAGAGAGAGGGTGTGTGAGAGAAAGAAAGAGGGCGACACGCAACAGAAAGCAACACACGACCATTCATTTCCTGTGTCAGGGCACAATTTCAGCGCAGCAACGGGTGCAGCACTTATGTGAACATTAGTTCCGCATTTCGTTTATTGGTTCCACAAGTCTCCTACAGGCTGTACCGTGTATTCTGCGTGTGTTTACGTGAACCGAACCGTGACCCTCATACCGTGACAGTTTGCAAAGAATACGCGTACCATTACACCCCTAATCGTTATCAATTTCAAGCCTAGTTGTGGTATCAGGGCTGGGAGAACTTCACTACACAGCTCAACATGCTCGGACTAACTGTCCGTTTTTAAACATTAGCTAACATTCAATTTCTGTTTGTGATACATTTTTGATACATATTTTGAAAAATATTGATTCAAATATCAATATTTTTATTGAAACAAAGGTGCTCTAAACTCTTTAAGACTCAAGTTACCGCTTCATTACTCCACATGGGGGCACTAATCAAATAAATAAAGGGTAAACCTGCTGTGAAGAATATTGGTTGTCAAATTTCCTGGTATTTACATATTTATATAGGAGTATATAGAGAACTGTCTTGCAGTATATAGGGTATCACAGAACTAGAGTATTGTGATTTCATTGTTATCACGGGCGACACATAATATCGAATGATAATATGATAATATTGTATCATGACATGCCCTATGATTTTCACCCCTAATACTAAATAAGAGGAGGAGAGTAAGGGTCATCCTGCCAACCCAGAGAGAGGACAGTAAATCTCTCTTGGATGTTTGGCTACAGGTGGCTGTGGCAGCAACAAAGACTGATCCAAATTTCATAAGGATAGCCACCAGCAGTCAAATCCAAACGTTATACGCACGAGATTGACCTTTTATGTCTACTGTGAACTGTCTAGCTCCAGATTCACTCTACAAAACAAGTGCAAACAAGATGACAGTTCCCATTTGGGGTTCAAAACCTTACAGTAGAATTAAACACGGATGTACCGGACAATCTTATATAAAGTCTTTGAATTGTCCTCTTGTCTCTTTTGGTAAAAAAAAACACTCTTTTTTTATTCCTTTATCAGTCAGTGCTAATATTAGTTAGCTTGTTAAAGTATGCTGTATTGTACTGATATAACAGAACAGGCAGATAGTGTGCTCCTGCAAGCGTGTTAAGCCTTTTAATGACTTTGCATTAGCATCAGTTCAAAAAGATGTGGTTGGCAGACTTTATGTGACTCAAAAAAGCACACACTAGTTTAGAAAGTCGTGTCTATTGTGTTGCATTTGGAAATGACTGAACTGTGGAAACAAATACGCAAAAAATACATTGTTAAAATTACAACATTTTTAATTTTACTTTTTACAAGTGCTGGAATCTTCATTAGATTGGGTCTGTTAAATGCTCTTATATTAAATCATACACAGACATTCAATAAGACTCTCCATAAATATATAAATATAAATATATCTCCATAAAGAAACAGTGACATCAAAACAGTGACTGCATTTAAATTCTGCAACAAGGGATGCTCTGAAGTTTTAGCAACCAAATATCAAGTAAAAAATAAATATTTTATACTAACAGTGACAATTTAAATAAAAAGGATCGAATCATACTTTTCTTTGCGAATGATTTAAAGTCAAACTGTGCTTCATTGCTATGTCTGCTGGAATGTTAAAGTTCCAGTGGTTAATAAAGAGTTATTAAGTGTTTTGTAATAGCTTTTTAACTTTTATTTCATTAAAACAAGAAAATTTTATATTTAGGGTATGTATTTAATCAATGTTGAAAAAGTGGCAAAAAAAACCCTGTGAATAAACAATGTGTTCGGCCAAAAACTGTAATCTCGATGTATTCCTATCTGCAACATTCAACCTTTAACTTTACCTTAACCTTTTTCCTACAAATAACATTTTTCTTTCTGCACCAGAGGGAATAATAGCATAGCACAGGGCTTCCCTCCCTCAGCAGCACTACAGCCCTGTCTAAAATTGGCAGCTCCTCAAATCCTGTGGACAAGGATTTCCACTACAACTCATCTCCTCGTCTCGTGATGCAACAGGTGCCAAGGCAGCTAAGGACAGCCAAGGCAGAGAAGCAGAATGACAAACACAACAACCTGACATGCAACAACCTGATCCACTGCTGTGAGCTGGAAATCTAGGGCTGAACTTGTGTAGAGAGTTAATTTTGGGAGAAAATAAAAAGCTAATTTGAGCTAATTTATGTCTGGTAATACAGAACAGCGTGAAGGTGTTTACATGAGCCGTGTCATTTCCACCATGTCTATACAGTACAGTACAGTACAGTGTACCGCTATCATCTCAAACTCAAAATCAGTACAAATCAGTGCCTTGCTCAATTATTTCACCTACAATTATAATTATTACAGCTGATTATTACAACTGATATCCTTATATGTTGTGAATTCCCCTGTAAATAACCATTTAATTCGATCTAATCTCAAATGCCTCCTGATTAACAGGTAATACAACATGCATCATACAAAATACAAAACTGAGAACTGAAGAAACTGAATAAAATTTAGTAAACCTACACTCTAAATGTATAATTGTAAAGTAAATAAGCATTTAAAATGGTTAAAACTCCTTCATATAAGCAACAAAATCCATTTCAGTGTAATACCTGATCAGGTGAAAGAAGAAGCGGAGGTGTATTCCTCTCCAGGGAATGCCATAGTGTACAGAGCCAAGCACTGAACAGAGTTTAACCCCCACCAAAACAATGAGCTCACACACCACAGCCAATCACACGAGCCGGATGAGCTCACCTAGGCAATGGAACCATCCATTCCTCTAACAGCATGGGGGGAGGTTTTACTGAAGGTGATGTTAATAAGTCCACTTACAGGCATCTTTAATGCCATACATAGACATTTTAATATAGAACATATACTGTAATATATGAGCAACCAAATGAATAAACAATGTTACGCTGCTATTTGACATTAGAGTTGTTGTCGTTATTCAGTATTCTATAGTTGGACCAACCTGGTTTCTCATAATTGGATTCTGAGCTAAGGCAGAAGAAGACTGACAACAATACCTGCAGCAGTCAGTAAAAAACTTACATGTTAGATTTAGGCTTCTGTATATTATACTTATATACTTATATATTATATATAATACTGTATTATACATTTTCTGCTATAACAGTACATTCACATGCCTAATATTGTGTAGGTCCCCAGGTCTAGCATTAGCTCTGCACATCATGGCCTTCAGAAGACCACTGAAGGTGTCCTGTAGTATCTACCTTAAGTGGCAGATCCTTTAAGTCCTGTACTTTGTGAGGTGGGGCCTCCATTAAGGGTGGGTTTCAGAGAGCATCTCACAATACTTTGCCCACGATAACAATTATATCATGGTACTGCAATTCTGCAATACTTAATATATATCACAATAAAATAATTAATTAATTAATTAATTTAATCAATTCTCTAATTTTCAATTTTACATCTTATAACAAAAGTACTATAGGTTGTATAAGATTGATGGGAAAATCAAGCAAAGATTATAATTTTTTTTTCAAATGTAGCCTAAAAAAGGTCACAAAGCAGCATTGATAAATGTTACAGTGACTTTTTACAATTCCATATACAGCTCTGGAAAAAAATTAAGAGACCACTTTAAATCAGTTTCTCTGATTTTGCTATTTATATGTTTATGTTTGAATAAAATTAACACATTTGTTTTATTCTATAAAATACGGACATTTCTACCAAAATCCAAATAAAAACATTGTCATTTACAGCATTTTTTTGCAAAAAAAGATGGCTGAAATAACAAAAAAAAGATGCAGACTTTTTTAGATCTCAAATCATGCAAAGAAAATAAGTATTATATTCATAAAGTTTTAAGAGTTCAGAAATCAATATTTGGTGGAATATCCCTGGTTTTTGATCACAGTTTTCATGCATCTTGGCATGTTCTCCTCCACCAGTCTTACACACTGCTTTTGGATAACTTTATGCCACTCCTGGTGCAAAGATTCAAGCAGTTTAGCTTGGTTTGATGGCTTGTGATCATCCATCTTCCTCTTGAGTATATTCCAGAGGTTTTCAATTTGGTGAAATCAAAGATAACCATCATTTTTAAGTGCTCTCTAATTTTTTCCAGAGCTGTATATTGAAGGTGTGGTTATCTCCAATCACACCCTTCGTGTGATTGGAGATAACCACACCTTCAATATTATTTACATTCCATGTCAAATATCTGCATGATAATGATGGCTATTGGTTTAATATGAAAGTTGTGATGTGATCATGGGGGCAGTGGTGAAATAGTGGTTAGAGCATCAGGCAATCGAAAACTGTGGGCTGTGGTTTCAATACCAGGTCTCTGCAGGCTTGCTTTTTACAGCTATTTTTTCACCCTGAACATGACATATATAAATTTCAGTAATAAAAAGTTCTCAGACGTTTCATTTTTTAATTTAATTTAATTTATTTTATTTATTTTTTTTACAATAAATAGTTTGTGTTTTAGAGCAGTGTATTCCATTAAGGCCTAATGTCCTGTATGGTTAGTGTGCTCCCTGTTCCCAACACACCTGATCCAAATAATAAGCACATTTTTAAGTAAAAGTGGACGTGTTGAAGTAGGAAAATGTGCAGAGCAGTGGGCCTTCAGGACTGAGAATCAATCAAGGTTGAGAAACAATATTGTAGATATTGTGACCCCTTGTTCCCACCACTGTAATAAAATAAGACTCAGGATGACCTTGTTTACAGTAATTGTCTTCAATAACTGAATACATTGCATGAGATTGTCAGATGTTAAAGCAGAAATTGGTAGCAAAACAGACCAAACCTCTATTAAGTTGATTTTTCTTGTATGTGCAACAGCAGAAGCTGTTGTACTAGAATGCACTAAACTACAGGACAGGACAGATCATTGATGTTACCACTAGATGGCCCAACTGACCCATTAGGGGAGGGTCTACAGCTGAAAAAAAATGGGTCTGGGCTTTGTACATTATGATGCTTGCCAGTAGGTTACCAGAAACTCTGCTGAAGATGGATTAAGAACTGAAACACACTGCAAAACAACCCAAGAGCTTCTTAAGGCCAAGAAAAGGAATGTTCATAAATGTGAGAACCAGTCATCTGACCCTTCGACTCAACTGAGCAGCTTTTCACTTACTGCAGGCAAAACTGAAGCAGAACTGAAGACCAACAAACAAGTGGAGGCCTGGCAGAGCATTTAAAGAGAGTTCCAGACAGCAAAGTACTAAATGTATCCTTACTTATATAAGTTTAGGTTACTTTGGAGGGACTATGTAACATGCCTGAAATTTCTTTACTGATAATATACATATATACGTGTTGACAAGTATTAAGTATTGGGACATCTGCTCATTCACTTTTTCTTCTAAAATCTAAAAGAGATAAATAAAAAGAGATTATCCTGCTTTTGTTGGAACAACTGTCTGTTCTGTCCTGGGTAAAATGTTTCTACCAGATTTAGAGCATTGCTGAGGGGATTTTATTACATTCAGCATCAAGTAAGAATGTTTTTGGGTGACCATCACCTCATCTCACCCCCAGACTCCACAACTTATCCTAAAAGCACTAGATGGAGCACCATCATTTTAGAAAACACCGTTGCCTTATATTCCTCTTGTCTACACTTGGCAATTGGCATGGGGTTCTTGTTTATCTGCTTCAGGAAACCGTTCATAATCTGTTGGCTACAAAAAAGGAAGGTTAAAGTAGATGTCCGTAAATTTTGGGATTTAGGGCCCTCTCTGGTAAGAAAGGGTAATTGCACCGAGCATGCGGAAAAATAATTTTAAACTGGGCGGGTGTGATGCGGTCTCCTTTCGGAGCGGATTAATCCGATTCCAGGTTATGTTCAGTCAGAGAGAGATTACTGCTGAGCTCTCTCCACCGTTTAAACGCCACTCCAATATTAATCCTGGTTTTAGCGTGGACTCTATTGCGTTCCATTTTAGCTTTAGAGCTTGCTTCACTCCTTTCTGTCTTTGACTCCACTTTGAGAGAATGAGCTACTGAGCTCTGAGTGTTCCCTTCTGAAGTCTCCATTGCTCCACCAGTCGCTCACGCTCAGTAAAACTGAGCCGGATCCTCTTTTAGAGGCTGTACGTGTGACATAAGTACGTAAAGATGCGTGGCGTGGCCAAAAAACTCAACCAACACCGCAGTTTTTAGAATTAATATATTAAGCTCAGCAGAGATTCAATTCAATTCAATTCAATTTTATTTATATAGCGCTTTTTACAACAAAGGTTGTCACAAAGCTGCTTTACAGAGAAAAACAGGTCCACACCTCTTATGAGCAGCACCACAGAGATGCCAATTTTATGGTGACACAGTGGCACAGATGGTCGTTTCAGCACACTGGTACCATTAAACACAATATTATATTCCTTCTCCACTCAGAAATGCTTCTGCTTTCAGTTTAGAAACAAAATAATACGGACTGCCACTTTAATTAAAGTTTCTATATTAAGGAAGAATAAGAAGTATGAAAATATAGTGCTTTACTTTGAAAGCAGTGTATTTACATGTTGATTACTTCATTTCAAGTCAATAAATAACGTACAGAAGAAACATTACAAATAATGTGAAATTTTCCACATACTTATAGACCTAACTGTATATAATAAAATCTGATAACCTCCCTTTCTGTAATGCTGGGGTTTCTGTGTTGTCTAGGCAACAGCCTAACATGCAACAAAGTCTCTGGAGAAAGCTGCCCACCAGCTGTCCTCGGCCCGATGCTTGCCCTTCAAGGCCCTGAAGCTGCGGCATCGGAATCCAGACAAAACCCGGCGGGACAAGGCCATGGTGCTGCCGGACAATAGCAGCCCCTCAAGCCTCTTTTGTGTGGCGGCGTGCACTCCAACACAATAATGAGCCCCTTTAGTTCCAATTTGCAAAATAATGGTGTCATCTGCTAGCGAGCTACTATCAACTAGAGCTTTTTAATAGCACTTCTGCCAGAGTCTGCAGCTCCAAACACTTACAGAAATAAAGTGGAAGTCACAAAGCAAACAGAGATTTTCTGATTTATTTAGCTTTTTTTCCCTGTCATTTAAAACCAATGTCTCTTTAGTACAAAATCCTGAACCACTTCTATTGTCATGCAATGTTTACACAATGGACAATTTAGTGAATTGTTATGTTAGTATATTCCATACAATAAAATCTCTTTCTAATGTTTTGATATTTTATCGTACGCAAAAATATCGCCAACATTTTTTAATATTGTGAACGAAGTAATACCCTGAAACATTGTGCCACATCACCGGCCTCAAATTATCATATTAAGTAGGGGTGTCACGATTCTCTAAACCCTCGATTCGATTTTATTTCCGATTTGAGGGTCACGATTCGATTCGATTCTCGATTTTCTTTTTTATTATATTTTTACATTTTATTATTTTATGCCTCATAAAATTTTAATAATATATTATTTATTATTATTATTATTATTATTATTATTATTATTATTTATTAAGATATATATGTAATGCCATCTATTGACTTTTTTTGTGTGCACTATTAACAGTGTGCACTATTAAAACTGCAACGTGCAACATAAAAAAATAAATAAAAAAAAAGGAACAATTAAAGCCTTAACAAACTGAACTCTATCCTACTATAACAGTTAAACATGAAAAATAAGACTCGGTCCCTGAGAATTACAAGTTTTTTTTTTTCTTTAAGAAAGATATATTATTAACTTTATCTGAGAGAAAGATGTTTTTTTAATTCAAATGAAGCAACAGGTGTAGTCAATCATAAGTTTAAGATTTTTAATCCACCTCACTGTGATCTATAGTCAGCGTTCTCAAGTCACACTGACACACGCATTTCAGCGAGTTCACACGCACCCCCCACCCCCCACCCCCCCACACACACACAGAAAACTAAACCTGCGCGCACAACGCCCGCCCCCCCTCGCCCCGTTGGACAGATAAAAACCAGTGATCACACTCCCGCCGACACTCAAAACTTGAAAGCCCTGTTTTCAGTTTCAGTTTCTCTGTTCTCTGCCTCTCACACAGCAGAACTGAGGGCGGGGCTGCGCTCATGCAGCGGCTCTCTCTATTTAAATGAATAGGATGCGCTGTGTTGGTGCTGCGCCATTTGCGTAGCGCGCGGGAGGGATCGTCGATACTCTTTTTGACTTCGATACACGATACCATGACCTCATTTCGATCGATTTCGATAAAATATCGAGATCGTGACACCCCTAATATTAAGGTACTATTTTTTTGCTGTTTTTAGCAAAAGAAAAGCTCACACTGTTCTCATTCCCCAGTATTTATTTTACTTTAATCCTGAATATATGGAGATATTTGGAGTTACAAATCTGATAAAAAAATTCTTGTATTTTTAATATCTCAGTTAGGGGTGTGTCATATCATATTCTATATCATATGCAATAATAAAATGTATTTTTTTGTTGCAGTAGTGTATTCCTATTCATATAAAAAATAAGTAGCCCACCCCTAAAAGGCCTGTAAACTGTTTATGCTTCCGACACTCACATAATTTGCACAATGCTTTAAGAACAATTAAGCAGATTTATAGACATTAGAGTGAATGAATGGCAAGAGTTTCAGGATCCCCTCATGTCTGTGTTACCTTCTGGCTCTCTGATAACATGTTAACATTCTCGAAACTCCAAAAACTCCAAGGCCATCTCATTACCTATTTTTGACCTCACACTGATGAAAGACTGACAGCTAAACTCTGTTGCTACCTGCTTCTAAGCAACTGCCCACCCTTACCAACTGCTATCTGCCTCTGACGAGTTGCTGCCTCTGTATCTCTTAGCTTGTCCAAAAATGCATGTGTACAGCTGTCCAAAAGGGGGAGTTCATAACTTGATTTATTTATACTGCAGTGGAGTGGTAAAAGTGAACTACAATCTTTAACTATAGGGAGAGCCCAAAAGTTAAAATAATACCAATTCCGACATAACACTGCTTTACACAAGGTCTAAGACTTATCTTACAAAATAGAAACATAGACCCTGGTTTTGAGATGTTATTCCTTACAGCACCATCAGTCCATGGGGGAATCTTGATGGCAAACTTTTTTTGTACCTTGTGATAAAAGAGAGAAGTAGGAACGCTTATACAGAACAACAAATCAAAGCAACAAATCAAACATTTCCAACATGATAAATTAGCTTAGGCCATGCCAAACAAACATAATTTTAAGTATGCTGTTATGATCACATTTTATTTTAGGACACAAGATTATATAAGCATATAATGGACTTCACACGTCCTATTTAAACACAGGCTTTTTTATTGCACAGCACACACAAACAAAACAGACTGGTCCATTCCCGCTCAGTAATGATCCGTTCTGACCAAAGCTGCTCCATTTTAAACCTCAGCCTAGTCTGTGGTGTGGCAAAGCAATCCCAGAGTAATAGCTGTGCACACATTATTATCAGACTCAGAACACACTCAACTGCAAATGCTCTGTTCAAAATACAGCAATACAAATCTGTTTACTTCCCTCTGCATTGTGTTCCAGTTTATTTTCCCCTATAAAGAGATGACTCAAAAACTTACATTTCAATTTCACTCTTCCCATAAACGCAGCAAATCAACCACAATTAAACGTGTCTGACGTGAACTAAAGTTCGCCTTAAATTGCACTGTGTTGTTAAAGGAATAGTCTGGCAATAAAAAACATAAATCAACATGACTTATCACTTATTAAACTGTCACAATCACAATGTGTTTCTTTACTTTACAAGAGAGGATTAAAGGCTAACATGCTAACAAGAACTGAAATTAGGCTGTCAAAAATCTCCTCTTGGTAAACATACCCATTAATAGCTTAAGATATGGTCAAAAATCCACATATCGTCGCTGTCCAATGATAAACAAGTATCTCCATTTTGTCATTTTTGATTTTTAGTTTACTACATAATTTAAACAGACAAACTGACCCTTACATTGTGCCAAAATTTCTTGATGAATGGACCAATAGAAATACTTAAAAATGACCTGAAATAAACTCTTTTTACATTGACTTCCATTGAAAGTTTAGAAGTTTTTTTTCTATCTCCTGTAAAGTTGCTGTTTTGGAAACACTTGTTTTTTTTATTGTACAGAGATTATATACAATGTTAAAAAACAGTTAAAATGAGAAATGAAAATGGTTTAATCTTAAGATAAAATTTTATTATAATTTGTCTTACTTTGTATGTAGTACCTCACGTAGAACTATTCAGTTTTCCAACTGTTATACGTGATATATGTCAAAATGACTATGAGAAATCTAACAACGGTACAACTATTAGCTTGATGTTAAAAGAATAAGGCTAATGAGAAATTAGCTCTGTGAGTTTTTAATGGTCCCAGTCCATTATATATATATATATTTTTTTTTTTTCCCTCATTTACATATGACCGTAGACTTCATCAGCTAAAATGGGATCTTCCATTGATGTGTAGAAGACCCAGCCCCCCCTGCATGTGATCGCTCAGGCCTACCGTTTTAAGCCCAGCGCCAGTGTCCTGTAGGAGCTCTTCACCAGGCAGATGGCCTCCTGTCTGTAGCCACTCAGGGGAACTGCGTTAATACTGACAATCTCATCACCCACCTGGAGCTGCGCAGACGCGGCTTGACTCCCCTCCTCCACCTGTTGACATGTAGCCATACACATACACACACATTTGCACACATACACACACACACACAGAGACAAACACAAGGTTGGTGTTAGTAATGGTCATTCAGAAAGGTGTAACCATTGTTACTGCAACAGAAGCTAAATTATTATAAACTGTACATTTATAATATTTTACATTATGTATTAAGTATTAGTATAAGTACTTTGGACTTGTATATGCATTAACTGTTAAGTAGTGTAAGGGAACTAAACTGAAGAAAACAGTGATGGCAGCTGTGGAGAGTGTGTGACCACATGAGCTTATCTTCATTGGTATCCGACCATGGAAGTGTGTTGCGATGTATTGAATCATAACCCCTCTATACTGATACATATTGCATCACCCAGTTCTTGCCAATACACAGCTTACACAGCGCTGTTAATATGATCCAAGGATCGTCGGTTCAAACCATGAATAATTATGCTTGCCATTGGCAGCCTTTCTCTGCGTGGGAAGATTACCCTCTCTCTCCACATCACACCTTGTTTGATAGGCGTCTGTTGCTGGGTTGCTGCGCTTTCCTCCGAGCGTGCTGGCTACCCAGTAGTGCTGCATCAGCAACAGTTTGTAAAGAGGTGGTGGCATGAGGCATGTCATGGCCCTCCTAGTGTTGGGTAAGTTTATATGCAAGGATTGAGTCATTGGCCTTCCAACTTGGGGAGAAAATAGGCTAAAACCAGTTCATTAGTCATATCATTCCAAAACCAACATAACTGTGCCTTATATAGTAGAACAGACATCATAGAACTGAACTGAACACACTTCCATGGTCAGATAACAATGAAGATAAGCACATGTGGTCACACACTCTCCACAGCTGCCATCACTGTTTTCTTCAGTTCAGATCCTCAGTTTCAGCTCTTATCCCTCTTACTGTTTCTCTGCGGTGTTCGTGTCTGAGAACACACGCCACAGTTTCTGCTGACTGATGTCCGGTGGGAAAGTCTGGTCAGTGCTGATACACTTCTCGAGCAGTCATCACAATTAAAACATTGCCAATAAAAGCTTTATTTAACCCCAACCACAGCAATGATAACAGCCCCACAGGCCTCTGTTACAGACTCATTCCATGACAGTTCAAAAATAAACTACAGCTTCTCTTGTTTAGCCAATGGCAGATGGAGAAGAGGGTGGCATATGGGGCAAAAGACTAATAGACAAATTTACACATGCCCAAGTTTAAAATAAATAACGCAAGAATGTTCCTCCTCATGTAAGCCAGTAAGGGGCCTCAGAGCAAGTCCAGCACCGCCGCCCACTACTAAAGAACTGATGGGAGAAGATAATGGAGGAATGTTCTGTACATTTTAGACGCAATACTATAGAGATAAACAATAATCTCTCTATTCAGCAAGCATCGCTCACCATCATGGTGAAAACAAAGGCAAGCGCACTGACACGGTATCAGGAATGACGACCTATCAGGTACCATCAGTCGCTCGTTATATTCCATCCATTCCGAGACAAAAGGAAAGCAACCTGAGTGTGACGCTTAAAAATTCAAGAGGCTGAAACTTTAGACTGTGCAGAGGCCGTGTGCCACAATACTCCATCTCCTCCGAGGAAATAGACGGGGCCAGTCAGGCCTCAAGGCCTTCTTTTAGTAAGGCTTTTACCAAGGCCTAATATGATAAATATTTTTATTTGAGGTGTATTATCTAATATTTTAAGGCCTTGCTTATTGCTTAAGCTCAAGCCCCCCCACCCAAAAAAACCTTAGCAAATTCTTGTTTATTTTGTTATATAAGATATACACTAAGGAAAAAAGTTAGTGCTAGTGTATAAAACTATGTAAAATGAATTTCCATAAGGAAATCTACTGCATTTTACACTACAGAAAAAACATATGGGGACACCTGCTTTTTAATTTATGAGAATTCAAAAAAAGTTTTTTGCCTTGTACTGGAAAGTCATACTACTATATTTTGAGAAAATTGCTGTGATGATTTGATTGCACTCAGCAAATGCCGTTCAGCCCATGCCTGACACTACACATGGTGTCAATATCATATTCATGTATATTTGTTCCAGAGTCCTTCTCTATTATCAGCTTCTCTTAAAAACTTTAGAACATACATATTTAATATTAACATATAACGTTAAATAATGATTTGATTATTATTAGCTTTCAAAATGTGGATTTTAGTGAGTAAATACAGCGTAATCATCTAAAATACAGTTTTACAAACTTGAACTGAAACCTTCCTGCATTCTTAACCACAAACACTGTACTTTGTCCCCCTCGAGACAAAAGCTTGGGCAGCCGTGGTATTTTAACTAGAGCACTGAAATTACTGAAAGCTCAGTATTGAACTGTTTACTGCCCTGAATTATTGAAAAAGCCGTGAACGTTCGAGGCGCAACACTGCTTCTTAACATGGCCTGTGAAAGGGAAAGTGACCTATGGCCAGTAAGAAAAAATGAGACAGTAAACAGTAAACAGCTACCGCACTGTGTTCTGGGCCAGAGTTAGGGTTTGAGTGCCTGTTGGGAGCTGAAACCTGGAAATAGCTGAGGCTGTGGTTTTGGATGGAGCTCTGTTATGGGGCTGAATGTGAGTCAACTGCATGTTTCTGTGAAAACCAGGGAGCTTTTAGTTGTGGTGACAAGATGTGTGTGTTGTTACTGAACATGTGCTGTCACTGAACTCGTCAACATCAATTATAGAGAGCTGTCTTTAGTGATGTGAAGAGTCAAAATGTACAACTTTAAATTTATTGATTTAGTTTTTCAGAAGGAGCAAATGAATAAAGTTATAAATGAATAAAGCGCCTTTCTAGAAATCCAAGGACGTTTTATAATTTACACAATTTTACATGTTTTACACACAATCATTTATACCCAGCACTCATCCACACACCGGTGAGAAATGGCAGCCAATAGTGCACAGCGTACTCTCAACAGGAAATGACTATCCACCTAGAGGAAGGCACTACATAAAGTGATCAGTTGCAAACAGAGCCAATGGGTTCAACGCACTTCACAGACCGAATCCAATTAAACTTCTTTGGAAAGTGGTAGAATGGGGGTTGTGTAGCATGAAGGAACTCCTAAAAACCTACAGGAAGTGTTTAATGCAATCATTTTAACATGGGCCAAAATCTCTATGGAATATTTCCAATGTCTTGTAGAATTCTTGGCAGAAAGAACTGAATTTGTTTTGAGAGCAAAAGGAGGCCCTACCCGGTATTGTTATAAAGTTTCCAATGGGCACCAAGTGGTCCAGTGGTCTAACACACTGCTATTATAAACAGGACATTGCAGGTTCGAATCCAATTAATGCAGCTTGCCATCAGCTGTCGGTGCCCAGAGAGAGCACAATTGGCCTTGCTCTCTCCAGGTGGGTAGACAATGCTTGGATGGTGCCGATGAGCACGAGGCATCGTGCATGTGAGCGGATGTATCGAAACTGAGTCGCTGCGCTTTCCTCCGAGCGCACTGGCCCCTCAGCAATGATGCATCAGCAGCAGCTCATAAAAAAGGTGACTGAATTCACGTGTCATGGCACCACTGGCGATGGGGTGTTGGGGATATACAACTGACTAGCAGTTGAAAGGGGTGGGACAGTTGGCCAGTCATTGGCTCAGTGAGCGTAGGTGTACTGACATGCGTAAGACTTATTTATACAAATTCTGAACACATCATCTGCCTACTCAGCGTTTGCCAAGCTGTTTACTGGAAGAATTCACTTGAAGGCTGAGTCAGATATCAGTGACTTATGGACACATTGTTGTGTCCTGAAATGAGAACAGTGTGATGAGCAATGTTAGCATGACCTTCAGTAATACAGCACTAAATTTATCCCGCTGCGGCTCCTCTGCTCCCCCCCCCCACCCCCCCCCACCCCCCCCCGCACGGGCCTCACACATAGCTGAGTCAAAACATTCTGAGAATCGCAGAAATCGCACACATTCCTCTGCAGATCCTGGCACTGCTGGAGATGGAGCCTCCTGTATCACCTCCAAAGTCCCTCATATCCCCCCCCAATGGACTTTACAGTATATACACAGTTTTCACAAAAAAAACAGTGTTTTCACAAGTCGAGGAGCAACGTAAACAGAGGCAGTGTATGATACACTATATGTCTAAATGTTAGTGGACAAATGTATTCAGCAACTTCAGCAAGCTGCACTCACTGCTGACACAGATACACAAACTACACGCCTATTTCCTGTAAAGAAGTGTTGGCAATAAAAAGCACACTCTAGAGTAGATAATCATAAACCTGTTGGCACCATGCATTATGCCAGGTGTGGGCTAGAGGAGTGCACAGCCCTCCAGTACAGGTCTGCAGTAGGGGTGTGCCATATCGTATTGTTGGTGATAATATCACCAAAAATGTTGAATATCGTGAACGATATTATACCCTTAAATATTGTGCCATATCACCTACCCCTAATTGTCACATCAGGGTACTACTTTTTGCTGTTTTTAGCAAAAGAAATATTCAAACTGTTCTCATTTCCCATTATATATCAAATAGAGACAGATTAAATCTGTCCAGTATCATTTATTTTACTTTAATCCTGGATATATGGAGATATTTGGAGTGCATTACTAGTATCACAACATTCTGGATCATTGACTTTTGTTACAAATCTGATAAAATTATTTTTTTAATATCTCAGTTAGCCATATCATATTGCATGCAATAATAAAATTCTAAATAATTTTTCCAATTCAGTGTTTTGTCATATCGCCAAAAGTATCGTTATCGTGAAAATACCATGAAATATCGAGATATTATTTTAGAGCCATATCGCCCACCCCTAATCTGCAGAGCAGTGGAACTGTGTTCTAATAAAATATGGTGCTCCTTCCAAATACTTTGACATAAGGTGAATATTTGGGAATGACGTGGGATGGTTATAATTCAACATCCTCACATTTTTACATTTTTCTGAATGCAATCATATCCTCACACCAATGCTGCAAAATCTTGTTAAAACTTTTTGTTGTTGTTGTTACTTCAACAAAAGCAGGATAAGTACAGTTTAGTACTCTTTGTTTCAGAAGATACAATAACAATATCAGTGAGTGTTTAAATGTGCCTGAATACCCCTAATATTAGTCTTTTTAGTGTATACACAATATTTCTCATTATTACATCAAATCAATATACCACTCTAGGTTTACTTACATTAAATGCTTTATATAAAATCAAGAAAATAAAAGAAAGCCTATTTAACAAGACTTCTTTTTTAAGCGATCAGTTGCAGAGGTAAAGTGCATTTACTGTAGCTAAACATTAGGGGATATTAGCCAGTCGACCTAGCATTACCATCTTGCCTGGAGGGGGTTATATTGTATCATACACAATAATATCGTGAACGATATTTTACCCTGAAATATCGTGCCATATCGCTCACCCCTAATTATCACATCAGGGTACTACTTTTTTACTGTTTTTAGCAAAAGAAAAAAAATCACACTGTTCTCATTTTCCATTATATATCTACTAGAGATTATACAGATTATATCTGTCCAGTACCATTTATTTTACTTCAGTCCTGAATATATGGAGATTTTTGGAGTGTATTATTAGTATCATGACATTCTGGACCATTTACTTCTGTTACAAATCTGAACTATACATTTTTTGTATTTTTTATATTAGGGGTTAGGGGTGTGCCATATTATATCGTATGCAATAATAACATGTAATTTTCATTTTGTTGCAGTGTGTAGTGTATTCTTGAAATATATATTTTTTAAGTGTTTTGTCATATCACCAAGAGTATCGTTATCACGAAAATAGTATGAAAATATGAAAAATCGTGATATAATATTAGGGCCATATCGCCCATCCTTAATCTAACCACTCAAAAAAACTCAATTTCATTGAATAACCACATCAATCCTTGGTTTGTCTGGCCTCGTATTTTAGGCCTCAGAGGCTGTCTGCTTTTTTTTAGCTACTTTAAAGCAGACAGTCACATAGACCTTTGCTTCACTTGGCTAGATAACAGTATTGATCCATGTTTATGCATAAATAACATAAATAACACTTCTGGGATTATGATAGTGTCCTGCATTACAGCACTGTTTTACATATATGGGTTCTACTTTTGTTTGCACAACATTCTCACACTAGGTCACATTATTTGATGTAGACTTAATCCAAACACAATTTTCCATTCTAGCATTAGCATTACAGCATGTGAATTTGTTAAATAAAACACTGAATAACCTATAGTAAAATATTGGAATTTTAAATTATACAATCCTATACAATATCTCTTATGTACATATCTGCCCATGTTAATACATATACATTAATAAAAAAATCTTCCTAAATCACCATTACAGAGGAATATAACTTATTTTTGTATGGTTTAATTACTTGTAAAATTAATAAGGCAGTAGTCCAGCATTACATAAATATTCTGCTCTTCTGCATTTCAATAAATTCAATAAATTCAATAAACTCATTCTGTGGCCCAAGTATGAGTATGTTCTCAGATATAATAAAAGGAGGATGAGAAAGATTAAAGGTTAAAAAATGAATGAGAAAGCTCATAAAGAATACCACAGCACCTGTTTATGGGTAAAGCCCATTAATCACCAATCAGCTTGCCTAAAAATGCGTCCCTTATTGTGTATATATGAAATGGCTCATATCTCTTCAGGTCTTATGCTGAAGTAACTCTGCATTAACAAAAGGACGTTGCATAATCTCTCTATTATGATCAAAAAGTAGTCCAACCACTCCTATACCTGATGACCCTTAAAAATATACAACATTACCCTGTAACACAGCCTCTTTTCCCAAGAGACACATGCTCTTGGGAAAAGACACATGCTCTTCTGAAGCACAGCGGCTTTCACTGAGCCTTTAATAAAACACTATTCTGCCAGACAGTTCTCTGGAAGTCAGCACTGTACTTATGGCCGGGTAACACTGCAAAAATAAAACATAGTTGAAGACATATTGAAGATTTATTATATGTATTGTGACATCTCATTCAAGAACTCCAGTTAAGGGTACAAAAAGGAGTGGCACATTTAAATTGAGTCACACTTTTTTCTGCAACTGTTTTGTTGTTTCTTTGTTGACATGCACACAACAGTCACTGGTGGTGTCGAATCATTAGTGGTCATAATATCACAAATGCAACCATTTTATTTACCATCAAAAATTAATTTATTTATTTAATCCCCATTTAATTTAGATCCCCAGTGATGCCACACCCATCTGTTGAATCCAAAGGTGGGTAGGATGGTCCCTCTATCCCATATATCATTTTGCATGATATATATATATATATGAAATGGCTTTAATCTTTTTGATCGTTATGGACCATAGCAGTAGTTTCAGTGTCAGGTTCCTGTCACAGAGCTGCTCTACAGACAGACTCAGGAGATCCTTCATCCCGAGAGCCATCAGACTCTTCAACTCCTTCCGATGGGTGATAGAAACTGTGAGACAAACTGGGAGACACACCCAGTATGGTAATAGAAGGTTCCAGAAGCCATTGGGAAAAAAGCTGCTAATAGCAACAGGTTACACTAAATTATTAAATAAGATTCTTATCAAAAATGACATTTGAATGTATTGTATATAATGTTCACGTAACAGTATCCAAGTGGTGATATTCGAAAATGTCCAATTTTACATAAAACAGACTTCATTTATTTGAGTTGAAACTAACTGTTGATTTACAGTGTCAATGGGTTTTAGTTCAATTGACTAAAATTTTATGGTAATACAATAAAATATTGGTAACACTATAAAACAATAACTTTCAATTAATATCATTAGCGAATGATTAATTAGTATTATTTTTCACATTTTAAAGAACAAAAAGTTGCTAACATATTTGTAAATACTAATAAACACATTGGTGACATTAACTGGAATGAATAAACATTTGTCAGGCTTGAAATTCTTATTGCTAGTGATTTATTAATATATTTATTAATATATTAATATTAAAGAGCTAATGATTTGTTAACCATTTTTAAATATGAATATTAATACTGATAACTAATTGTTATGTGTAAACATTGGTTAGTATTCAAAATCTGATGAACTTATGCTTTGTTCACATCTTCTTATCATTAGATTAAAGAAAATAAAAGTTATTACCAAAATATGTACACTGTAATGAAATAGTGGAGAACTGGAACTGACTAAAATTAAAGTCTTTACCATTAGGCCTAGATTTAATGTATTTTATTAAATTATTAAATGATATCAAAACAGTGGAATAAAAAAGACTATAAAAACGAAATATATAAGAAAAATGCTTTAAAATGTAAAAATGACCCTAATGCTATTTCCTATAACTAATGGTTAAAACCATTAACCCCATCGCTATTTGTCTAGGCCAGCTAAGAAATTTTCATGTCAAGTTTTTATTTTACACTTTTGGGGTTTGGGGTGTGTTGCTATGTATCTTCAGTCTAACGTCTAGATGTCAGATCCTGTGTAAGTCTCAGGAGAGCCGCTGCTAATGCAAAGGTATCTGAGGTTTAGAATGAGTTCTGGGCCAAAGAGAGCAGAAAACGGGGTCATGTTTTCAAAACAAACACTCTGTGAGGTGTGAAAAAATAATGTGTGGTCTTGAATCCAGACATTTCAGATGAAAGGAACTAAACCTGTTCCACATGGCTTGAAGAAGGAAAAGGGTAAATATAACCTGCATGAACTGTACAAAATATGCACTGCCTGTCATAGTGAAAAATATCTACACGGATTTAACTCTAATACTAATCTTTCCAAAAGTCAACAAGAGGTTAATTATATAAGGCTAAACTGATGTTGAAAAATGACTGGTTTTGCATTGAGCCAATGTTATTACATTTTGATGTGATTTAAAGTTAAATCATAAATGTATTTAAAGTTTTTGTTCAGTGTTTTTCTTTTTTCTACATTGTAGATTAATAATAAAGACATCAAAACTATCAAGAGACACATATGGAATTATGTACTAAACAAAAAAAGGTGTTTGTCCTCCACAATCTCCTGATCTAAACCTGATGACCTGAGACGGTGATTTAGGATGAGCTGGTGCTTCACAGTGTGAAGGAAAAGCAGCAACTATTGTTCAGCACCTCCAGGAACTCCTTCAAGATGCTGAGAAAACTATTCCAGTATAAGAGATAACTATTCTAAAGTAGAAAATATATTCTGGTTTGTTTAACACTTTCTTCACAAAACAATTCAACATGTGTTCCTGTATAGCTTTATTATAGTCATCAACATTAAATTTACAATGTAAAAAATGATAATGAGAGAAAACACACTGAATAAGAATACTGTATATAGTCCCATCATGTAAAAGCCCTTTCTTAATCATTCTTCACACTCACGCATCTCGATGACAAACATGGTTCTTTATGAAACCAGAAGCATTTGTTTTTTATGGCATTTCCATAAGAACCCTTTGAAACAATTTATTTAAGAGTAGTAACACTGCTAAAACTTGTTGAGTATCTATGTTGTTGTGTGACCCCAATATCCCCAACTTGAATTAGATGATACAGTATATGACACAGTATACAGTGACATGACTTTTGACTTCTCATATAGAAGCTAAAAATGCTAATCTGACCTGCACTGGGATATTTGTATATGGGATATGGGTCTTCTGTGTTAAATGTGGATGTGAATTATGCCATTCTTGCTTGTCTGTTCACATAGACAATTCTAGCCAGACACCACTGGTCATAATAATAACCATTACTATGCTATTCATGAATAGTCCTGGATATATGGAGATATATGGAGTGCATTATTAGTATCATTGACTTCTGTTACAAATTTTATAAAATTATTTTTTTAATATAATATATTTTTTTACATCGCAGTTATGGATGTGCCATATCATATCATATGCAATGATAACATTTTATTTTTATTTTGTTGCAGTAGTGTATTCTTGAAAAAAAAATGTTTCAGTATTTTGTCAGTATCGTTATAGAAAAAATACCATAATATTTTGTGATATTATTTTAGGGCCATATCGCCCACCCCAAAATATCTTTAGTGTTGCTAATTTTTTTTACCATATCAACACCCTGGCTTTAAAAACACAGAACCTTTAGAAACATACACACCTAATCTTAGGCAGATTAGTATTGCTCCTGTGAACTAAGCACTTGTCAACAATGCCCACTTATTGGCTTAACACAATGGAATATCCATGTTAGTAGGGCATTCACTCTATACGAAAAACCCAGATTAAAACAGATTAGTAACATTCAAAATCCCACTTTCTGCACTGAGTATGAATATGACTTACATAAACTTACATAAACAGCAAATATATATCAAACATACCTTTGTAATAATCAGAGGTTCTTGGTACTCCAGCCCTCCTCTCAGAGTAAATCCCCAGGGTGCTCCTCCAGACAGAACCACATCCACCAGCTCCCACTTCTCTCCATCTGTCCCACTCTGCTGCTCCAGGCTCCTCCATGCCTCCTCAGGTTCTCCTAATGTCCTGTGCTCCCTCGACAGAGATCCAAAGTGTGGGGCTGGGTCTACAACTTCCATTGCGGACCTGAAATATCTCACAAGCAAATATATACGCTGACTAGGTTTTTAGATGGAAAGGGTTCCCACAGTCCAGGATCTGGAGAAGGCTGCCATGGGCAGATGCTTAAAGGTGTTGCCCCAGGAAAAGTGGTTCTGATCCATGGAAGGGTTATCCCAAATAAGATTACTCAAGCAGTCTCAAGTCAAATGTTGTGAAGTAGTTTCTAGTCCAAAGTGAAGGTCCATAGAAGTTTATCCTTGGGTCTAAAAGATCTCACTAAACATATGCTGACCAGTTTTTGAGTTTTTTCATAATGCAGAGAAGTGAGGAGTGTGCCAAATAAAAGTCTCACAGCAGAGTAGGTTCTTCTATTGTTTCTGAAGTACAGTAGGCTTCTCAGACATGAAAGATCCTTAAATAAAGAGTGGTCCTACAGTTTAGGAGCTGATGAATGATGCAATTGGCAGATGCTTACAGGTGGGTCTCACAACAGGCTACTGTAGCCCAAATTGTAGGTTCATAGAAGTTGGTTATTGGACCTGAAAGATCTCACCAAACATATGCTGACCAGTTTCTTGAGTTTTTTCAATATGCAGACGAGTGAGGAGTGTCCCAAATAAAAGTCTTACAGCAGAATAGATTCTTCTACAGTAGGCTCCTCAGACATTAAAGATCTTTATATGAATGAAGAGTGGTCCAACAGTCCAGGAGCTGATGGGCGATGCCATGGACATGCTTACAGGTGGGTAGATTCACTAAAAATGGTCTCATAAGCAGGTACATAAAATAGTTGTCTCCCAAAGCAGTAAAGTGAGGAGTGTCCTAAATAAAAAGTCCAACAGCAGGTTACTGTAGCCTAAATGCAGGTTCAGCTAAGGTTTATAAAAGTACAGTAGGGTAACTTACCTGTTACTTGGACAAACCATTACAAGTCCTTATGCATTATGCCCTTCCATTAATCTTCAAAATAGACCCAATAAAACCCCTTCTCCAGCATAAATATGGCGATAATCGAATCCAGACGGGAAAATATTCCAGACTAACCTGAAATCCTTACTGTAATCCCACAGCCTGTTCCTTCTCCAACTGACCCTAAGAGTCAGAGCGCGACTTTACGCACAAAACAGTCCTTTCACCAACAAGCGGTTCCGCAGGATATTCCGCTATACTGCAGCATAAATGCGTTAAATCCTCGTATTATCGCTGAATTTGTCGCTGCAGACACTTGTCGTCAACTTGCTCGTCTGTGGTCCATCCCCACAGGAGCTGAACTGATCCCCCAGCAGAGGCGCACCAAGCTCCTGCAGACCTGCTGCGCGCTCACAGGCGCCACCTGCCAGTACAGCTCCTTCTTATAACCTGACTCCGCACTGTTTAACACTATAATGATAAACAGCATCTGTAGAAAAAAAACTATGTATAATGTTGTATATTAATATATTATACTATATTAATACTGGTACAATATATTATTATAAGATACTTAACTTACAGTCAATGTTATCTTAAATTATCTCAAATTATCATATCAAGTCAAATTACGAGACACTATATTTAAACGTTGTTACACCATACCTGTCAAGTCTCCCGTTTTGGCCGGGAAACTACCGTATTTTACTCCTCTTTCCCGCCGTCCTCCCGTATTAGTATTTTCCCGTAAATTTCCCGTATTATGATAAAATTTTAAAAACTTTATTATTGAGGAGACAGGGCACTGACCGCTCTGTGTCTCTAAACCAATCGTGGTACCGGTTCAAGGAGAAAGTCCCGCCTTTCAGGAGAAACAGCCAATCAGCTTGCTGGTTTTGCGGAGCGCAAATGAGGGTCAGTGTGGGGAAGACGCCCCGCCCCCCGCTGTGAGTTCAGGCAGCTAGTCGGAGCAGCTGATGTTAAAACATGGATACGGAGATTTTTCTAAAAGAAAGGTAAGGGTAGGCTAATCATGTAAACTGTGAGGAGATTTTTCTGATAGCTGCTTAAAAATACTCGTCTCCGAATAAAAACACACAGATTAAACCTTTTAAAAATTAAAAAATTTACAGCTTGTGAAATGTGGAGAGGACCGAAATTAACTGAAATGATCAGAAAGAAGTATTAATTAAAAAGTATTAATTATGTAGACCCCATTAGAACTACTTTTTACTGATGGAATATATCTGGTCCATGTCTTTTTAGTAAAAGCTCATGATACTATTTTTAGGTCACCAACAGTCAATTTGCAGAATTTGTGCAACCTTTGTTCAATTTTAAATCCATTAAATAAATAAAACATATATCATATAAAAGAGTGCATTTATGCCAGAAAAGACATGAAATCTTAACTTTTTTAAATATCTAGAAAAGGGTTATTAATTTGGCTGTATTAAAAGAATGACATATGTAGGAATGTCCACAAAATTTCAGTGTCAACAAAGGTAGGCCTATCAGATTCTGATAATCTAATTGTAGTCTGTAAATGGTTCACATGTGGTTATCTTAGATTTCTTGTAAACCTGTCTTAAAATGTAAGGGATACTGAACCTTCGTTGGGCTGGTGGGACGGCTTTAATCGGACGTAGGAAAATACTTGACAGGTATGTGTTACACCTATTTTCAGAGGGATCAAGTAGTTCTAATTTCTTTTAAAATGTAATTCGATTTAATTTTTAAAAACGGGTTCAAGCAAGATCGCATTTTTTTTATTATTATTTTATTTTAAGTATCTTGAATCAGTTTTCATTTCACATTTTTTGGGAAAAGTAGTTTGAATCAGATTCAAAATTCTTTTAATCCTAAATAATACATCAAAATATTTTTTTAAGTAGCTCAAATATATTTTAAAAAAAGAATAGTTCGCATAAGTTTTAATAATGATGAAAATTTTTCTGAGTATTTCAATTTTTTATTTATTTAATAGTAATTTAAATTCGTTTTTTTTAATTATTATATTTTGTTATATTATATCTTAAAAAGATTTTAGTCTTTTAGAAGCTGTTCAGTTTAATTTTCAAAAAGATTCAGATAATTTTTATAGTATTTTTATTTTATAGTAGTTAATATATATATATATATTTTAGATTCAAATATTTTATGCATATTTATGTTTAGAAGATTGTGACCTGTTACATTTTGATTGTAGGGCTCTTGCCATTTCATTGATACTTTTCATTGATGCTTTTGATAAAGACAACTAAATATATTGCAGATGTGTCAGATGTCATTATTGGAGCCAGATAATAAACAAAAATATTTTACATACTGTATATAGGATCCATTAACATTCAGATTGTTGTATTAATTGTAATATATGTGATTAAAAAGCTGCAAAGTTTTTTTTTCAACCATTTTAAAAAATGTATTTTAAGTAAATAAACTAATTACAGTGAGCCGCATCCCCAACAGCCCTATAAACACGTGACGGATACGTTTCCTGTTTCTCACACCGTCGTTTTGTTGAGGCAGACGATGGATGGACGATACCATCACACACTGAGGGGCGCAGAAGTAGAGTAAAAGTATTGAACAGGCACACAAATAATGAAAATACTGCTTCTGTCATATACATTCAATATATTATTACTTTTATATAATAGTTACTTGTTGCTTTTTACAATAATAATGCGTTTTATTGTTGTAATAGTGGTAAATAGTGTATGGTCTCCCCTCTGCCGCTGCTGTTGCCATGTTCCCGTTTTCTCTATGGGTGTGGTGAAGGAGCAGCTCGGTGGAAGGCGAGCTGAGGGTGTGTGGCCCTTTAAATCGCTTAAAATTACTCACTTTAAGACTTTATACAGTCCTTTATTTGACAGTAATCGCAATGTGTGGGTTTTGAGATAAGTTACACAGCGCTACGAGTGGCCAGAAGAGCGTGAATCAGGTATGATCAGAGTTAAAGGGGAATTTACTGGGGTCTGTTTCTGATTTCTCTCGGATAGAGAGTCGTGTGTTTGTGTGCTGCTCCAGTAAAAGCAACAGGTTGATCTTTGTGACTTTAGTAACAAGCGCTCTAAAACCGGAGCTGTATCCTTACTGAGCTCCGGGACATTAATGTAAAATCCTGGAAATTATCCTGATAATAATGGCTAAATCGTCTGCTGACTGCTGTGCTGTATGTTGTAAATGCAGGCTGGATTGTGTTAGTGAGCAGCTGATCTGTTAGGACGCGGCCTCAAAACACTGAACCGGCTGTTTTCGTACAACCTCTCATTTAAAGCTGTGGTCCTTAAGATTTTTTTATGGAAAGCTGTTTTAGATACAAATCCCATTCCAATAAATCCAATTCAATGTCCCTTTAGTGCAGTTTGTACTATTACAGCCTCTCATTTAAAGCTGCAGTTCTTAATATTATTCTTTTAAATGTTATGCACTGTTTTATTACAACCTCTCATTTAAAGCTGCAGTCCTTAATATTTTTTTATGGAAAGCTGTTTAGATACAAATCCCATTCCAACAATTCAAATTACCATATAGCCTCTCATTTAAACATGCATTCCCGAAGACTGTTTCTTTTAAATTGAAAGTAGTAGTTCCCAAATGGGAAGAGGGCAGTATATAATAATAAATGGCATCAGTGTGATATTGCTACTGCAATGCCACTTTTTACAATTATAAAAACATGATTCTGGTAGGTCCCGAGACCTTTTTCTGACTACAGCTTTTTACTGTGACATTGCTAATGGTGCTGAAACAAGAGCTACTGCGAACATGCATTCTAGAAGCCTCAGTCTTCATATGCTGAGCTGCCGAGATAAAAGAGCTCAACGTATTTACAAATTATATATATTACAAGACATATTCGATTTGAAAAGAAACTTTAGCATGCTCTGTGCAATCACACATTCTCATCAAATACTTACAGACTGTCACTGTAAAATTTTAGCTATAAAGTTGTACTATTCATAATACCAGATCTATCTACAGGTAAAAAAAATCAATTTAGTAATAGTTATATTACCAGGAAAACATATATTTGAATGTAATCTTGTTAATAAGTCAGATGTCATAATTTATTTACTTAGAAGGTTACACTGTTTCACAGCAGTTACTTTATTAGAAACTAGAAACTAGATATCAAGATATTTACACTGTAACCCTGAATAGTAAAAACTCCAGGTCTACAGGTCTACCCTTGGGTTGTAGATATCTAAATGTAATAATATTTTGTAAAACTACACATATGCAAAATGCACATTAACTAGTCAAAACTAAATTAGAGATATCTTGAATTAGCAGAGGGCTGGACGATATTGTCAAGATAAATCTCAACACTCTTTAAGGATATGGTCGATTCACAATTACGATTTAGATCTTAGTTCTTACACAACTTACTTTATACTCCTTGCTTAGTAAAGACATTCTGTATTTTCGTCAGCAGGCTTGTAGGAATAGTTCTTGGGGTTTTTGGAGATGTCAAAATCTGTGAAGGAAGTTTAAGTTGGGTCATTATTATCTAGAAAATAGTGCCACAGGAAGAGTGGCAGAAATGAACACATTCATAATGAGGCTGATGTTAGCATTGTTAGCCTGGTAGCTACATATGTTAAAGCAACTTTTCACAAATAAATTAGATTTGTATATTTGTTTTTCCACACAAACTGCTGCGGAGCAAGGAGGCTACAACAGATGTCAACGTATTTATAAAAATAACTTGGGTTCTAAAGACTTTTAGCTACATTAGCCTTGTAGTTCCAGTGTAAAACCTGAGTAGCAGGTCTTACATGCCTTTTACTATGACGTAAACAGCATTTTCAAATTAGTATAAAGTATTTTTGTGTAAATATTACAGAGCACTGTTGTTCTTGTTAATAATAATAATTTTCTTTAGTCTACTTAATAGCCTGTTCATAAGTTTTCTCCTCTTCTTCTTTTACCTTCGGCTGCTGAATTGTTTTCTCTCATAGTCTATCCAAAATAAAAGCCTTACTGTGGTCATCCTCTCATAATATGAGCATGTTTTCTGTGCATTATCTTCTGATTTAGTCTCTGCCAACTGCAACAAATTCAAGTTAAGGATCACCAGTATTTTATTTTATTTTTTGGTTACATTTTTTATTTTTCCACCTCTAAATCCATAGAGAATGATACTCACCCAAAACGTATGTTTTTTTTTTTTTTTTGACATGTAGAGCGCTAGAATGTCTTTTGCTTTTGCATAATGTATTTAAAATACATATATAGTTAAGTTTCTGGCAGTTGTACAGTACATTAATGTTTTATGTGGACTCCTCTCTCCATTCTCTCAGATTAAACATAAATACAAATGAGCTGATTGCTTACGCTGTAAAAAAAAATCCAATAGTTACAAATAATTTAATTACTATTTTAATCAGGTTAATTTGTCCAAAAATACATTTTAAAATAAGTAAACCAAACAGCTAAACCAAAATCAACAGCTTAAATTTAACAAGTGCTTCTCATTAAAAATAGTGGGTCTTGCTTGATTGGCCCTATGTTTAGACAGTAGGAGTGAGCAATGTGGCCCTAAAATGATATCACGATATTTCAACAATACTGTTAGCTATATGACAAAACACTGAATTAAAAAAATATGTCAAGAATACATTACTGCAACAAAATGAAAATTAAATTTTATTAATGCAAATGATAACTGAGATAAAAAAAAAAATCAAGAATTTTATCACATTTATAACAGAAGTCAATGATCCAGAATGTCATGATACTAATAATGCATTTCAAATATCTCCATATATCCAGGATTAAAGTACAGTAAACAATACTGGACAGATTTAATCTGTCTCTAGTAGATATATAATGGTAAATGAGAACAGTGTGAATTTTTCTTTTGCTAAAAACAGCAAAAAAGTATTACCCTGATGTGATATTTATATTTCAGGATATAATATAATTTATGCATAATTTATTCAAAAATGTTGGTGATATTATTGCATATGATACAATATGGCACACCCCTAGTAGACAGTTATGTGTAAATTATATTAAGAATAATTGTAGTCATTTTACAGGAAATGCTTATCTGATTGTATATCAGGTTTAAAATATAAATGGAAAACAGCAGGAAAACATGTCTGTAGGTTGGGAAGAGCAGCTCAGGCCTTTTTGTATGTAACCTTTCCACAAACTTAAACACACTTTTACTTTCACTTTATGTGAACAAGCAGGGCAGTTAATCCGAAGTGTTCACCTTTACCCCATTTCTTAACGTCTGCCAGTGGACTTTCTTTATTAAGTGGGTCCTGGAACCAGTTTCTTGGAAAGGGAAGTTGAGCTTTAACGGGGCTCTCTCGCCAAAATGAAAAGTGTGGCCATCACTGCACTGTTGTACACAAGCTGCTGCCTTTTCCGCATTAGTTTCCTGTGCTTTAACTTCCAGTTTGAATGCTATGTTTGAAAATATTTGTATCTTGAATAGGAATGGGCAATAGGTAGGTGGGTGATATGGCCTAAAAATAATATCACAATATTTCATGGTATTTTTATGATAACGGTACTCTTGGTGATATGACAAAATGAATAGAAAAAAAAATTCAAGAATACACTACTGCAACAAAATGCAAATAAAATGTTATTATTGCATACGATATGATATAGCACACCACTAACTGAGATATTAAAAAATACAAAAATTTTATCAGATTTGTAACAGAATGTCATGATACTAATAATGAACTCCAATATCTCCATATATACAGGATTAAAGTAAAATAAACAATACTGGACAGATATAATCTGTCTCTAGTAGATTTATAATGAGAAACGAGAGCAGTGTGAATTTTTTTTCTTTTACTAAAAACAGCAAAAAAAGCAGTACCCTGATGTGATAATTAGGGGTGGGTAATATGGCATGATGTTTCAGGATATAATATTGTTCACAATAATTAATAAATGTTTGCAAATATGGGCAATATGCCCCTAAAATAATATCAGAAATTTCAGGGTGATATGTTCTTGGTAATATGACAACTCAAATATTTTATTTATTTCAGTAGAAACAAAAAAAAGCTTGTCTACTTTGTAAACTACAGTAACTTACAATATTTTTTTATAAAATAAAAATAAAATAGCAAAATAAATTATTTAACATAACAAAAAATGTACCACAATAAAGTGCATCCTATGCAAGTCCTGTTGTATTTGCAGTACTAGCCCAGCTCTCTGTATGTGTGCAGTTGCATTATGGTCATTATGCTGTCATTAGAAGGTATGTCCACAGACATTTGAAACACTGTGAAACAAAGATGGGAATCACAAGGCATCTAATTTTACAATATTATCACGATATAGAAGAGGATAAAATACTCCTAAATAAATAAATAGCAGGAATTATGGATTTTTTGGCGAAACCTAGGGAGTTTAGAGTGCCTGTGTTTTAATAAAACTATAGATATTTGACGCCATGTAAGAAATTATATGATGCAATTGAACCAATACAATGTATCGCACAAATACACTTAACACCCCAATGTTAACGCATGCACTAAAGAGTTGCTCTGTTATTCTGAAAGTTGCATTGGTATGGTAGGATTGTTCTCGGTGAGCCTGTGCCAAGTTGCGCAAACACACAGAGGACAATGGCCTGCCAGTCTTCAGTGTCCCTTTTGTTGACCCTGTCTGAGTATCGTCCTCAGTTCAGAGGGCTGCTGAGTTGTCCCATAAAGCTCCTGCGTCTTAATTGGAGTGCTATCTAATGGCTATCTGTCTGTCTGTGTTGCAGGTCCCAGCTGGTCTTCTCGTCCGCTGGTGTGAGTGGTGTATCACAGTGGGACGATGAGTGAACTGGAACAGTTACGGCAGGAGGCCGAGCAGCTACGCCATCAAATCCGGGTAAATAAGAACACCTAAAACAGAGTAGACACACTATCCTTGTAAAATGGAGAAAAAGACAGACAATACATCATAAGTATTGACTGATGAACACATGCTTTCCGTCATTGTATCTTCTGAAGTCAAGGACATTAAAATAGACTATCTTGCTTGTATTGAAGAAATTGTCTTTACTGTCCTGATAAGATTTACTACAAGCTTATGCCCCTCTGGCCCATATCTGGCATTAGGAATGTTAGGAATTGTTCTGTTCTTTTGGCAGAATTTCTCTACAAGGACTAGGCAAGCTATGTGTTTATTTGCACATCTGTGTCAGCAATGAGTGAAGCTTAACATGGCTAAATGCATGTATTAGCAGGGTCACAAATATTTGATGTAGTGTATGTTGTATGCATTGTTATATTGGTGGTACATGTGGTATAATTTCTGTCAGCACCTGTTTCATATGATGTTTTTTTTTTTTTTATGTGTATCTTATATGATCTGAACAGGATGCCAGAAAGGCTTGTAGTGACTCGACTCTTTCACAGGTATGTTGAGAACATGTGGTGTAGAATTGGCTTAATTTGAGACTTTGGGTTATCATGATGACATGGGTGAGGTGAACTGCAGTAGATGTAAAGAAGAGAATCTATGGGCTTTAGTGCCTAAATACATAAAGACAAAGCGAGTAAAAAAAAAAAACATTTATACAAGTATTTATACACACAATTTGGCTATAAAAAACAACTGAATTAGTTCATAAGAAATTAACATTCTCTTTAGAATATTCTCTTTAATACCCAATGACTGTGCTGACTGGTGTATGTCTGTGACGCAGTAATGTATCTTGTGATTTTGCTTGTCTGCCAGATCACAGCAGGTCTGGACTCAGCTGGACGGATACAGTTGAGGACAAGACGCACACTTCGGGGTCATTTAGCCAAAATCTATGCCATGCACTGGGGCAGTGACTCAAGGTTTGTTTGTTGCTGTGCCGGTTTACTCTGAAACAAGGTTCTTAACCTAGGGGGTCCTGACACTGTTCCTGGGGGGGGGGGGGGGGGGGGGGGGGTAGCGAGGGTGATGCTACACTGTGTATGTGGCTGTAACTCTTAAAGTTCGTTTAAACAATGATAAACAACAAACTTCAACCACCATCTTTACTGAACTTAGAATGAATAAAGCAAACAATAGTTGCACAATTAAAAAGGTTAAGAACCCCTGCTCTAAAAGATTTTGGTCTTTTCCCAGCCACTTCCCTACTGGCTGAGAATGCACTTTTCTTCCAGTGTCCATTTATAATGGTTTCAAATGGGCACCACCCTGTTTCCTGTTGAAATGAATCTTAATTTCCTGCAGTGTGTGTGAGCTGGGAACTGTGTGTGGGGGTGGATTTATGGGTGCTTGGGTGGGAAACGCTAGTCTTGCTAGACCATTGAGAGTAATTTTATTTGTTAATTGTGTAAAAATTATTTATTCATTATCTGTTTATATTTGCAGTTAATGCACATGGATTATACTGTCAGTTCTGCGTGTCTGTCTGATTTTCTGAATTGTCATTTTGCTTCTGGGTTTAGGCTGCTTGTCAGCGCCTCCCAAGATGGCAAATTAATCATATGGGACAGCTACACAACAAATAAGGTAATGTAATGTCTAGATATACTTGTTTCAGATTGGATGTAACTTTTGATCTACGTTTTTGCCACTTAAAGCATTGCATGGGAGTTGTTTCATTTTTGTATTTTTTTGCTCCTGTAATAATATTGTAGAATGTACTATGTTTTTGTCAGTTTTAAATCACTCTATTTATATTAGTGGCAATACCTGTAACTTTATAAAGTTTAAGCAACTAGATTAGAAGTGATGTTTAATTTTTCTGTCTGTTTCCATCCTCAGATGCACGCCATCCCGCTGCGCTCGTCCTGGGTAATGACATGTGCCTACGCTCCCTTGGGCAACTACGTGGCCTGCGGAGGTCTGGACAACATCTGCTCCATCTATAGTCTGAAAACCCGTGAGGGCAACGTCAGGGTCACCAGAGAGCTCCCTGGTCACACAGGTAAAGATACAGTATATGGTCAAATGCCTGCTTTCAGCTACTCTAAGCTGCACCCCTTCTTGGAGCAGATGTGCAAATACCTTTTAATTTTTTATGCCTCTAAAAACATACTAATTATGATTCTTCAGAAGAAGCAATGAATAAGCAAGTCTTCTTATTTTTCCCACATAACATACTTATTTATGAAACCCAAAATGGTTATTCTATGGCATTGCTCAGGTAACTTTCTGGTAAACTCAATTTGTATCCATAATCTTTTGTCTGTAGGGTATTTGTCTTGCTGCCGCTTTCTCAGTGACAACCAGATAGTCACCAGCTCTGGAGACACCACATGGTGAGTTGAGTAAAATTTTGAGTTTTGCTTTCTGTGTTTATTATTGTTGTTTTTCAATCTTTGGCATAATAATGTAAATCTGAAATTGAAAACCTCTGGAATATTATTAAGAGAAATATAAATGATCGCAAGCCATCAAACTAAGCTAAACTGCTTAAGTTGTTTTTTAATTTTTAAGTTATCCAAAAGCAGTGTGTAAGACTGGTGGAGGAGAACATGTCATTGGTCCAAAAATTGTCTGTAGTTTATAGAATAAAACAATGATGATAATTTTACTCAAACATTTACCTATAAATAGCAGAATCAGAGAAATTGATTCAGAAACTCCCTTAATTTTTTCCAGAGCTGTATAGTGATTGACAACTTTTGCTCTCTAGTGCATTGTGGGACATTGAAACAGGCCAGCAGACCATCGCCTTCACAGGCCACAGTGGGGATGTGATGAGTCTGTCCCTCAGTCCCGACAACAAGACATTCGTTTCTGGAGCCTGTGACGCTTCGACCAAACTGTGGGATATTAGAGATGGCATGTGCAGGCAGACGTTTATCGGCCACATCTCGGACATCAACGCTGTGTGTGTGAGTGTCCTGTTCATTCAGTGTACGAGCTGTTCTGATTCACTCACAGTGCCCATTCATTCCTTGTAGTGAACCTAACTCTTCTGGTCTTGTAGTTTTTCCCGAATGGGAATGCCTTCGCCACCGGTTCAGACGACGCCACCTGCAGGCTGTTCGACCTGCGCGCTGACCAGGAGCTTATGATGTACTCTCACGACAGTATTATCTGTGGCATCACTTCTGTGGCCTTCTCCAAGAGCGGCCGCCTCCTGCTGGCCGGCTATGATGACTTTAACTGCAACGTCTGGGATGCGTTAAAAGGGGAGCGTGCAGGTGAGGTTCTCAATTTCAATCCTAAGTGTCCTGTATGCCTGCAGGCTAATTTTATGTACATGTGTATAAGTTGTGAGATGTTATCTTGTGAGCAAGGCTAAACATGCCATGATTTTTTTTAATTACCAGAGTTTGAGCAAGACCTAGTAGTGGGCACCAGATGAATGGGGCATTAAATTTCTGAAGTTGAGCCTGCATTTAACATTGCTTCATCCACAGCGTCATGGGTTTATTGGGAATTTTTCAAACCCTGTATTTACACTAGATTGCAACAAGTCGCCCCGCATTTGTCGCTTATGGGGGAGTCAAAGCTTAACGCACACACAAACATATATATATATATATATATATATATATATATATATATATATATATATATATATATATATATATATATATATATATATTAAATAAAAAAATTAAATACATATATTTATTAAATGTGTGTTTGTATTAAATTTGTATTTGTTAACTAAATTTAGGTCACTAAAACTGTTAAAAAATTTTTATATTATATAAATTGATTTTAATAAGACATGCGAAAGGAACCAAAAGTTTAGAGATCAGAAGCTTGAGGACCTTGTACCGCCTTGTGTGTGATGGGTCCAAAGAAATGCTAGAAGCTAATCTTAATTAATTTGTATAAAGTTGAGAAAATTTCAACTCGCGTGTCGCGGCGACAAATCGCGCCCTGCCATAGGAAATGAATGGTCACCTGTCGCATTGACGCTTTCCAGTGTGAACTCAGGGTTGGAAGGTATTACGACCCACAGTAGACAGCACAATGAGTGGTAATTATTGTGACTGGCAGTATCTGGCGAAAATTGTCAATGTGCATTTTACACACATTTTATGCATGGTTCAATGCACAAAATTCTCTGTATCTATTACAGTATATCGAAAAAGACCTGGGATTTGATACTGTGAGATGATTTCTGTCGAATGACTTTTGCCATGTCTGTGTATATAATCTGAAAGCTTATATTTATAGTATCTCCTGCTTAAACAAAAACATGGTATGGGTGACTCACTAAAGCCATATCCCTCCCCAGGTGTCCTCGCTGGTCATGATAACAGGGTCAGCTGCTTAGGGGTGACTGATGACGGCATGGCCGTGGCCACAGGCTCGTGGGACAGTTTCCTCCGAATCTGGAACTGAGACGCTACCAGTGCTGGACTAAAGGAGGACTGACCATCTGCAACCCCACTACAGATAACAGCTGAGAGAACACCACTGTTTCTACCTTTGCACAACACTCCTTTTGTATTCACTTACTACGACACATTCCTGTGAAGAGGCCAGGCTGACTCCGGCGAGGTCAGACGGCACGTATTCCGTATTCCAGAAACGACAAAGGCCTCATTGTGTTTTATATGTACATACAGTATATATATGTATATGAATATAAATATGGTATATATGTACAGCAGTATGTGTGTATATGCCATATAGATATATAGATATATATATATGCCTATACAGTGGTATTGTATATATTTTTGTAGCCCTTCAGTTGTTGTTTTTTTTTGGACAATTCATTTACAGGATATGGTTTTTAAAATATTGCACTCATGCCTAAAAAAAATCCTTAAAATAGTGATTTTAGTGAAAAATTCCCAGTAGGTTATTAAAACACTGTCCATTTAATGCCAATGGTGACTCCTAAAATGGTGGTTTAAATTGTATTTGAAGTTATTTTAAGGAACTGGTATTTAAAATACACAGTATACAGAAAATTTAAGTTAAGGCTTATTGTGTGATGCTGCATTTTTGCTCCAAAACGAGGCTGAGATCCAAGGCTCTCTGGAAAACCCAATCAGTATGTTGTGGGAATCTTGGAATAAGACAGATTAGACTCTCAGAGTCAGGGTCAAGTTCTCAGCATTAATGTGAGCTTTAATGTGAGTTGTTAAACTGTACGTAGATCACAGTGACAGAACACTAAAAAGAAAAAGGTTTTATAATCCAGTTTCCCAGGCAGAGATTAAGCCTAGTCTTGGACTGCACAACATTTTGAATGAATATTTTACTTTAAAGGAAAGCGATGGATGCTTTTCTAAGTCTGGGCTGCATTCGGAGCATTTTAAAGGAAGGAAGCAGCTGATGTATCCTTCGCAAATCCTCATTACCCTAAGTTTTCTGCGCATGTCCAACAAGAGCGAAAAGTTGGATGGAAAACTGGGTAAAAATGACACAAAACAGACTTCCCGGTGCATGTTATTAAATAAAATTTTGAAAAAAAAAGGAATGGAGCACTTAAAGCAAAGTTTCGCACCGAGACATTTATGAATGACATCACCATAAAGCCTTGTTGGACACAGTTCTATATAAATGACCAACAGTCTACTATAAAGGACTACAGTCCTACAGAGGACATGTCCTACCTTGACTGCAGCTAAGATTAAGCCTAATTGTAGACTATAAAACACAGCTATACATATTTGTGAATATTCCTTTAACTATATTATTATTATTAACCCAAAAGAGCCCACGGTGACATATGTGCACAGACCCTTTAAAAGTGTAAAGTTAAAGTTACCCTAAAGTTACATGATGTACCGTACAACGTGACACACACTGAACATCCTGAATACATCACAGGACAGTGTGTGTAATGGGATTAGGGCTTGAGAGAGAGAAAAAAAAAACAAATTATAAAAGCTCATTATAAAAGTTTCAACCCATTTAACCATTCACATACTTTAATAAATTGCCATATTACATATAACTGATTCTAACCACAATATATAAAGCAAAGTGATGCAATAGAGCTTATACAATTGTTGTTGTGACATATGTTGCATCAGCATTTTAACCTTACAAGTATTTACAAAAGAAGTCATGTGACTATAAGAAATAAAAAAACTTAAATATGCATTAATGTACAGAACTGAGTCTGGGCTCTTAAGGGTTAATTCTTTCAGCTAATTTAACCCACACCCATTTTCATTGACAGTAGAGACGGTTACTCTTTTTTTTTTTTTTTTTTCACCCTGTAAAACTGTGAATGAGCAAGTTTTCCCAATACCTTTGTCTATACAGTGCATCTGCCTTTCTCCTAAACCTAACTGATGCACAACTGACAGTTTTAAGATGAACGGTTCGGACAAGAAATACTAATAATCGCTTACAGTGAGCCTTTCAGGTAGTCAGATCAAACTCCTGAGGTGAATTATAACTTTCTGGACCTGGATTTGCCACCACTCCTGTCTGATATAACATAACTCTACACAGTTCACAGTTTTGTACAAGAAACCAGGCCAGGCTTTTGCTAAGGCTTACTGTTTACTCTTATTTACATTCAGAACATTTCTAGTGTACTTTTTTTTTTTTTTTTTTTTTTTTTTATAAAGCATTGTGGATCATGTCAACTACACCGAAGCCTTCTCTCAAACATTATTACATGTATTACAGCTAACTTTCTAACAAGTGAGCGCACTGGACACTGTGTGGGGTCAACCCTACTGATCCATAGGTTTGTATTATGAGAAAAAGAAGAGTATTCTGCATAAGACTCAACAGCATTAACAGTGGATGATCAGTCGCTAATACAAGAAACCGGAACAGTATCTGCCATTCCTGTGCCAAACCAGTTAAGTTCACCTGCTGACTTTTAAAGCAGAACTGCCAGAAAGAGCCCTGAAGTAAAATAAGGAATGAACTGCCAGATCATGTGATTGTTTTTATGTTTTGAGCCAGTAAAATCAGGGCCTTCCTGCCTTGATGTCTTTTATAGTGCCATAATGTGGACTAATCATATGTTCAGAAATGATTTTTATAGTCTCTCACCAGTTTTTTGTATTTGTACAGTGGCTTGGTGATAATGGTATGTTGGCATACGTTGATATTGCATTCAATAAAAAAAATGGCTTTAACCAAATCTTATGTTTAATTGATTTAACTTCTTAATTAGCATTTGTTCTCATGTGTATGTTTGTATAATGCATTCCTTAAAATAGTGATTTTAGTGACAAATTCCCAGTAGGTTATTAAAACACCGTCCATTGAATGCCAATGGTGACTCCTAAAAGGGTGGTTTAAATTGTATTTGAAGTCATTTTAAGAAACTGGTATTTAAAATACACAGTATACAGAAAATTTAAGTTAAGGCTTATTGTGTGATGCTGCATTTTTTGCTCCAAAACGAGGCTGAGATCCAAGGCTCTCTGGAAAACCCAATCAGCATGTTGTGGGAATCTTGGCATAAGACAGATTAGACTCAGGGGTCAGGGTCGAGTTCTCAGCATTAATGTGAGCTTTAGTTTTTAAACTGTATGTAGATCACAGTGACCGAACACTAAAAAGAAAATGGTTTTATGGTCCAGTTTCTCAGGCAGAGATTAAGCCTAGTCTTGGACTGCACAACTTTTTGAATGGATATTTTACTTTAAAAGGAAAGTGATGGATGCTGGGCTGCATTCGGAGCATTTTAAAGGAAGGAAGCAGCTGATGTATCCTTCGCAAATCCTCATTACCCAAAGTGTTTTGCGCATGTCCAACAAGAGCGAAAAGTTAGACGAAAAATTGGGTAAAAATGTCACAAAACAAAAAAAACTCCCGGTGCAAGTTATTAAATAAAAATGAAAAAAAAAAAAAACATAAAAGCAAAGTTTCGCACCTCAGAGTAATCAACGAGACATTCACAAATGTCTCGTTGATTACACATTTGTTCTCATGTGTATGTTTGTATAATGCATTTTTGGACATGTGACTGATTTATATTGGATTCTGTGTCCCCTGCCTCATCTCCATCTTTTACTGGAAGAGCATATTAACCTGTAAGCTAAAGTTATCTGTTGGCTAGATGGATAGATAGATCACTTACACTGAACTCATTTCTGATCAAGCTGATGGATAAAAGGAGCACCACTGTTGCGCAACACAGCCTGACTAAAAACACAAGAGGGCGCAACTGAAACAGTGAATAGGTCTAAATGACTGAAAATGCTATAAAAATATATATATTTTTAACTCCATCAGACAAGACTTATTCTTTTGTTTTTTAATTAAGTAAGAGAATGTATTACACAGAAAAATAAAAGTGATGGTAGTGTATTTTAACACTTCAGCATGAAGAGTTAGCTCACTGGAGAAACAATGCACTATACCTTGATTATTATATTGTTGAAATGTTTTATTTAACTTCCCTTTGTTAAAAAATTGCAGACATACCTACCCTGCAAAAAAAACAAAACAAAAAAAAAAATCAAATAACCCTTACACCCCATGTGTCTGATAAGTAACAATACACTCAATGATGTAATAATGTGGTAATATTTTATTTTTTTCTCTGTTGAAATACATTTTTAGGCTGATATTTAAAGTGAACATTTACATACTTTTTACAAAGGAGAGAGACAATCCATAAACATAATTTGTTTTTTTAAAGAAAGTTTTCACAATGGGTTAGAATATTAGAAAGGTTTTTGAGGAACATATAGAAAAACAGGCATTGTGATCAAAAGGCTATCTACAAAATACACCATTTCCTCTGGTTGGTTCTGAACTTGGTTGAGGTTTCTAGAAAAAAGGCATGGAAAAAGGCTCTGTTTCAAGTCTGCCGGATATGGTCAGAAGTAGTCTGGATTTTGTTCAATAAAAATTCCTTTACAGTGTGCCATGAACTGCCATGTATTCAACCGCGTAGCAAGAAAAGCTCTGCTGCTATACTTCAAAATTCATGGTTGAACATTTTCCCCATCTGCCACCACTCCCACCGTTTCTACAGTAGTGTAATCAGATCTGATCACAGAACAAACTAAACACAGCAATCAAACCACCAATAGATTGTTCATACTAAAGAAATCTAAAACCAAACCTGTACGTGACCGTTTTGCACATTCTGCAAATATATCCCTGGTTAAAGTGCAGATACAACCGTCCACCTGCCTATAACAGAATCAACTGAAGTCCTCCCCAGAGATGATCCGAGGCTGAGCACTGAGACTGAGGAGCTGTCTGTATGTGAGGAACCTCAGATCAGTGGTGTGGGTATAGATACTGACGGGTGAAGTCCTCCAGCAGACTCTCTAGGTGTGTGGCTTTGTGCCTGGAGGAAAAAAAATAAATGTTGTTGGGTAATCTGCTATCTTTGACTTTTAACAATAGTAGAACAATGTGTTCATGCTTAATTGTTAATGCAAGGTGAGAAATCAAAGAGAATCTGCTTTATATCTATTATATTATTAGGAGCCAATCTAAAAACTTTGGGGAAACATAATGCTGATAATTGCTTGGACCCAATAATTGCCACTTGCAATGTAATATAATAGATGTATTATAGCATAATAACCATAGTCCATGTAATTCTTTCATTCTGTATCAATTTTAGGTGAAAATATATATTGACAGATGGATGAAGATAGTTTTGGTTTTTAATGCAGATAATATACACAACTTAACATTTATTCACCCACTGTTAAATATTTCTATGGCACAAACAATATTTAAACAATAATTAATAATAAAACAGAACCCATCTACAGTGATGCATATTGTATCACCAGGACCAATACACACCCATAATAAACTAAGTTAAGGTTAAATACAGCTCTGGACAAAAATTAAGTGACCACATCAGTTTCTCTGATTTTGCTATTTATAGGTTTATCTGAGTAAAATGAACATTGTTGTTTTTTCTATAAACTATGGACAAAGTTTCTCCCAGATTCCAAATACAAATAGTCATTTAGAGCATTTATTTGCAGAAAATGAGAAATGGCTGAAATAACAAAAAAGATGCAGAGCTTTCAGACCTCAAATAATGCAACGAAAACAAGTACATATTTATAAAGTTTTAAGACTTCAGAAATCAATCATCTTCTGCACCAGTTTTACACACTGCTTTTGGATAACTTTACGCCACTCCTGGTGCAAAAATTCACGCAGTTCAGCTTGGTTTGATGGCTTGTGATCATCCATCTTCCTCTTGATTATATTCCAGAGGTTTTCAATTTGGTAAAATCAAAGAAACTCATCAATTTTAAGTGGTCTCTTATTTTTTATCTGATGTGGTCAATGAACATGAGGGTATTGGTCATTTATTAAACATTTAACTCACAAACATTCAGTAATAAATCTGGCACTACCTACAGTTGAACCAATGTGAATCAAATTACTGTCAATTTAACACTTATTTGTATAACAGGGTGGTAAAACAGTGTACATTTATATACTGTGCTAATCAAATTATTCATGCTAGTGTAATTTTCATAAAACAAACTTCCATTTGTGTATTGATAAAGTTCATATGAAGAGATGAGGGGTTTGCTTGTATGAAATGTGTGCTGACCTGAGGGCTTTAGAGCGACCCTGGACCGTCTCCAGCTCCTGGATCTTCGTAGTTAGTCGCTTAATTTCACTCTCCAGATCTCGCTGGGTCACGTCCACCTGCTGGCAGAGCCTGGCGAAAGTGCTGGCTATCTCCCTGAAGGCACAAATAAACAGTTTAAGAAAACTTTTTTCTTTCCTTCTGTAAGTTATTTTACTTACAATGCTTTCATGAGTGGTGAAACAGTGCAGTGTCTACATAAGGCACATTTTAGTTTTTTCACTAAAAAGTAAATTAAAAGGTTGATATATGGGAAGGGCTCATATATGCATGCACATATTTTGATATTATAATACTATTCATTAGCAAAATCATTTTAAACTGTCTTATTGCACAACATTTATAAAAAGACTATTTTGAGACTTCTACCACCAAGTCTTCATGTGTAACTGTATAGCAAAAAGATACTATATTATACAAGGTGAAGCCACTTACTGCTAGGGGTGGGCGATTTGGCCCTAAAATAATAACATCACGATATTCTCATGGTATTTTCACCATAACGATACTCTTGATATGTCAAAATACTGAATTAAAAAAAATTAAAAAATACACTACTGCAAAAAATGAAATTGAAATTGTATTATTGCATATGATATGATATGGCACCCCCCCCCAACTGAGATATTAAAAAAATAGAAGAATTTTATTAGATTTGTAACAGATGTTAATGATTCAGAATGTCATGATTGTAATAATGCACTCCAAATATCTCCATATATCCAGGATTAAAGTAAAATGAATGATACTGGACAGATATAATCTAGTATGTAGTAGATATATAAAGAGAAATGAGAACAGTGTAAATTTTTCTTTTTTTAAAAAAAAACAAAGTAGTACCCAGATGTGATAATTAGGGGTGGGTGATATGACACAATATTTCAGGGTATAATATCACTCACGATATTCAAAGACGATATGGCACACCCCTACTTACTGCTGGACCTGGTGACTGCAGTTGGAGCTGGTGAAACTGACAATCAACTGGAGCTTCTCAGTAGCATAATCCACAAACTGCTTCTTCAGAGCCCTCTCTTTGGCCTTGGTGGTCCAGGTGAGCCGCTCGTACAGGTAGAGCACGCCGTACAGGCTCATAGACAGAGCAATGACTCTCCAACCTATCGTCCTCCACACCTGTTACAGGTAGAGAGAAAAGAGGGGGGGTTAGGGACTGGTGAAGGAAAGGTTCTGAAAAAGTCAACCCTGTAATAAGAACATCAGTACAGAACAGCACAGCAGAGCAAAGGTCACCCACCACTCCTCCAACGATAACCACACTCATGGAGGTGCGTGAAGTGAGCGAGGCGAGGTTGGTAGCCATGGACATCATCAGCTCCTCCTGGGTCATCACTGCCTGAGACTGACCCTGAGAGGCAGGGGCTCCGGGGGGCGGGGCCTGAACCACGGGGCCGCTTGAAGGGGTGGTGGCTACAGGTTGTGACAGCTGAGAGACAGAAATGAGTTTAGAAAATGAGAAAGGCTCCAGAAATGAAAGATTGTTAAAGGAGAACTAATCATTAACTTGTAACAGTACCAAATTACACAAAGTGCTGGGGACAGAAGAAACTTGGTCTGTGTCTCCAAAAGTGCCCAAACACAACAGATTTTTTTTTACATATTTATTCACTAAATATCAGTTTTCTTTATGGTTAAACAACATGTGGACATTTAAATGTCTTTTAAATATCATGTTTAGCTGTTTTTCTATTGTTTTTAGAGATGGAGGACATGACAGAAATAATCGTTGAATAATCGACTAATCGAAAATCAGATTAGTCGACTACCAAAATAATCATTAGTTGCAGCCCTAGTCCAAACATGCTTTAAAATGGATGATATGGGGCATATTTTGCCTGCAGATAAATTGCTTTTTCCACCATTATCCAGGCTCAAAGTAGCTCCACACCTCATTGGTATAATCCAGAGAGCCCTGACATTTAAAATGAGCCCTTAACAACTTTAAAAATGCACAAGAAGCTTCTTTAAAAAACACAGTTTACAACCCGTGATGTAACCTAATTTCTGGGCGCCGCCATCTTAAGGTAAAGGATTTATCTGCAGGGGCAAAATATGCCCCATATCATCCATTCTAAAGCATGTTTGGACAAAATGTAAAAAAGAAAATACTGGATCTGGGAAAGCTGCAGAAAAACAGAGGTGGGCTATTTAACAAAGTTTAGTACTCTTTATGAGGTTTCACTAAAACAAAAGTTCTCATTTAATAGCGACTTGCGGGCGAGTTTACCTTTAGGTTCTGGTCGATCAGCATGAGGGCACGCTTAGCGTTAGCTGGGCCGAGGAAGCGGCTAACCAGGGCAGCCCAGCCCAGAGAGAACTGAAACTCGATGTTCTCCTGGAAATCAGCGCAGAGTATGGCACAGTTTAGATCATAGCTGAGATCAAACTTCCTGTTGGGGATCAGCATGTGGATCTGGCTCTGAACAGTGGAGGGCAGCAGAGGCTGTAAACACTCTGATAGGGCAGAAGATGAGAACAGATCATTAGTGGATGTTCTGATGTATATTTAATTCTCTTTATGTAACAAATTGTTACCTAATTGTAATACATTTACATTTAAAATAAAAAATATATAGTTCCTTACATTTAATAAACAGTTTCACAAACTGACAAAAAGGACTTCCTCAATTAAAAAAAATGCTCCATTAATTTAACAAATGATTACTTCACTTTAACACTCTTTGGCATAGTGTTGCCCTCAGGCACCAAACAGAATGTTTGGTTATTACAATATTTCATATTAAACCTTTTCCATTACTATTTATCTTTAATATAATGTTGCATGGCAAATCTACATCCAATAAAACGAGGCGTACAAGTTAGTCATAAATAAAAATATATACAATGTGCGAGAATATGATAAGAAGTATATTTGGCTGTTTATATTATAACTATATTCTTAAATTATTGTTGTAAATGTACAAAAACAGCTTTTTTATTTATTTATTTATTTTATTATTTATTGGCTTGTGTAGTTAGAGCACTATTTTAGATTAATCATAATGAAGCAGTTAGTCAGGAAAACTAGTCCAGCACCAAATTTCAATATACACCCCGTTTCTTATTTTAAACATTGTAAAATGAACCTAATGGTATGAAAGCTACATTTTTTTTTTTTTACTGACAAACTGGGCCATTTTCCCCAAGCGCACATATGTACACTCTGAAAACAGCCTATTTTATGATCACTGTTTTTGTGAGATCAGCTAAACCAGTATATTTAAAAATTCGAAGAGAAATTAAGTCCACATTTCAGACTTAACACCATATTAGATATTCAGTAGGGTAAACAAAGACGACACGCACCAATCATATCTTTCTGAGAAGACTGCACAGAAGCATTAACGGCGTCAGAGCACCGGAACGCCAGGTTCTTCCCCATGCCTTTCTCCACGTGATTCAGCAGTTCCTGAAAATAATGTGAAAAAAATCAGTCGTCTGCCAAAATTAGCAACCATAAGAGGCTGACTGGACAATGGCAAAGACAACCACAATCCTCACATTTGTTTTTAATGCTGTTTGTTTTGTTTTGGAATGCTGCCTCCACCTTTAACCCATACCATGGCAGTGGCTTGTGTCCACATTAATAAGTTCTCTGGTTTAAGTTAAAACTTTTTTATTATCAGAGGTAGACCACACTCCTCCCCTGACCTCTGCTGCTGCATACAAGACGTGAGTGAGATCCACTAGAGAGCCAATAAACAGCAGGATTAAGTTCATTTTTTCATGCTCTGTTTGCACAAATTAAATAAAAAAAAAACAGTTCAGCATCACTGAAAATGCTTGGTATCAGTTCACTCCCTCTACACAAACTGGCTGTTTTTTAGATGTACAGGGCTAGGTTAATAACATTAGCTGAGCTAACTTAGACTTAGCATTTACTTCAATATGTAATAAATAAAGCTCTGGAAAAAATAAGAGACCACTTTAAAATGCTGAGCTTCTTTGATTTTACCAAATTAAAAACCTCTGGAATATAATAAAGACAAAGATGGATGATCACAAGGCATCAAACCAAGATGAACTGCTTGAATCTTTGCACCAGGAGTGACAAAGTTATCCAAAAGCATTGTGTAAGACTGGTGAAGGAGAACATGCCAAGATACATGAAAACTGTAATTAAAAACCAGGGTTATTCCACCAAATATTGATTTCTGAACTCCTAAAACTTTATGAATATGAACTCAAACATATAAAATCAAACCTATAAATAGCAAAATCAGAGAAAATAATTTAGAAAGCTATATTTTTAAAACAGTTTTTAATTGCACTGCATTTGCAACATATTTTATTTTTTATACTATTTAATTTATTCCATGGTGAAAAAAACTCACAGATTTGTAAAGCTTCAGGATGTGGGGTGATGGGTGGAAGTCTGAGTGAAACTCATCTATTAGCACTGAGAGTCGACAGATCTCCTCGGCCATGGCGTTAGATACCTGGTACACATAAAAAGAACAGAAGCTGAGTTCATATTGAGTCAAATGTTCATAAGAAGAGGCAAGTTAGTTGTATTGCTGCATTTCTGCAACAGTAAAGTTAAAAAAAACATAAACGTCATGTACCTTGTTCTCCACCTGCTCTGTGATAACCTTGATTTTCTTCTTAATGTCCTCGATGAGGATGTTGAGTTGATTGCGAACAAACTCCAGCCTGTCCATCAGATACTCTCGCTCCTCCAGAGAGGCCACTCTGACCACGGACACGACAGAGATCAGCGAGCAAGAAAAGAAAATTAAGAAAATTAGAATACTCTAAGAATATGAAAACATTATAGAACACATATAACAGAAAAAAGGAGTAAAACAGCAATAAGATAAGGTATTAAGCTGCTCTGCACACTGGTTTAGATAATCTTAATGACAAATCGACCAACATTACAATAGAAGTGATAAGGAGGTAGAGTGCCATCTACCCACCCAAAGAGTACAAGATCAATAGTGCTATCTCAGACTCCGGCTGCTAATGGAAAGCAAAATGATCCAGAATTTGAAGAAAAAAAAAAAAAAAAAAAAAGATCCTTGGGTCACAGTGACAGCCTTTCAGTCCTTCAGCTCAGTAAGAGACAAGTTTTTTAGTTTTTTTAATAATTTGATAACTAATTTGATATTAAAACAAGAAAACTGTTACGGTTTTAATTCATAAATTAATTTAATAAACTTTCAATAAACTTACATTCCTGAGAAATTATCTTTTTTGTTATAGTATGATATTGGTTTATACTGTGATGCTGAGCATGATATCAGATCAAAGTCAAACCTTTTCGATTGCGACAACCTCACCCACAGAGAAAAACTCAGAACACAAAAACCAGGAGTGGACCCACCTCTTTTCAGCAGCAGCGATGTGGATCTGATCCATGATGTCTTTGACACTCTCAGTAATCTGCTTTGCCCTGATTGTGTGCTGCTCAAACTTTGTTTTCACTGCTGACTGCGAGATACACTCCTGCGAGGCCACACACACGTTACTGAGATAAGAGGCACTCAACGGGGTGAAGACACAGACCCGCTACTGCAACTCATACACAACTGAGGGAGAGGAGGGTGAGGAAGGCCAGCAGCGGGTCTGTATCAGCACTGTAGCCTCAGTCTTCATCTCATAGTAACAACAACACACAGCAAATCAAACTAAAACACAAAACATTTAAATCAATCAAAGAGAAATAAAGAGGCTTGAGTTTCTGGATGGTTTTAAAGCAGTAGTTCGATAAAATCAATTAAATAATTAACCCAGATCAAGTTGAACAAACAAAACATGTTCATTGTGCAAAGTCTGCTTTTATAGCTTTTTTTTTTCTTTAGCTATGAGGCTAATGAGCTAGCGCATGAACAATGGAAACAGCTAGGTTTAGCATTTAGGTTTTTTGGGCTTTTATACAGACTGTCAGCACGAATCAGATTTTTGACATATCTAAAAATCAACCTAAATTATACAGGTGCACCTTAAAAAATTAGAATATCATTAAAAAGTTACTTTATTTCAGTAGTTCTTTTCAAAATGTGAAACTTTCATTATATAGGTGTATTACACACAGATTGATTTATTTCAAGTGTTTATTTATGTATTTTGTTGATGCTTATGGCTTACAGCCAATGAAAACATTAAACGGTCTCAGAAAATTATAATATTATATATTACCAACTGGTACTTTTGGCAGTGCGGGCAGTGTGCCAAGTCCTGCTGGAAAATGAAATCCACATCTCCATAAAAGTTAGTCAGCAGAGGGAAGCATGAAGTGCTGTAAGATATTCCAGTAAAACACTAATCTGATTTTGGACTTGATGGAACACAGTGGATCAACACCAGCAGATGACATGTCTCTCCAAACCATCACTGATTGTGGAAACTTTACACTAGACCTTAAGCAGCTTGGACTGTGTATCTCTCCACTCTTCCTCCAGACTCTGGTCCCTTGATTTCCATCTGCTGGTATTGCTCCACTGTGTTATATCAAGTCCAAAATCAATGCAGGGTTTTCTGGAAAATCTTAGAGCACTTCAGGTACACACAGATGTCTCAGTCTAGATGCTCTGGCAGCTCAAATCTGGCAGCTCAAATTTTATAGAGCCTTTTTCATTTATTCACAACATGACCATATCAAATCCAGAGTGGTCTAATTGCAGATGCCTAGTTATTTACAACAGAAACTCACAGTAGATTTGTGATTTCCAGACAGACAAATCCAATTTGCATGCTTGCAAATAATACTGTGGATGGTCATCTCAACAGTTCTGACTTCAGAAACAGGTGCAGTTTGCCTGCAGTCTGAGAAAAGCAGTGGAGACCCACAGGGTTCTATTATGGGGTCTATAGAACTGATGTTTGCTATGACTGTAATAGTGTGGTTAAAGGAATAATTTGGTACGAAAAAAATCAAATGTACATGATTAATCATTGGCCTCAAATGCAGTCTACCAGCAAACTAGACCCAGGCCCTATTTCTCCAAATAATATTGGAATTAATAACATATTAACATGAGGAGACTGTGTTCAATGTGATGGTTGCCTCATTCATCTAAGAGTCATCTTTGTGCTAAAAGGCTTATGGGAAACCCACCCCTGTTTGTTATCTGACGTGTGATTTATTTGATTATATTATCTTAACAAACTCATGTCAAAATCTTTTTTCATACATACATTTTGGCTAAAATTGGTTACTGTGTTTTAAACCACATCAATTTGCCTATGCAAAACAAATAAAGACCTAGTGTAAGAGTGTTAGCTAATTAGGTTTTTCAGGCATATATTACCAGAAACTAGATTTATTACAGTCTAAATCTAGTGTTTTCAGCAAGGTTAGCCTAGCATCTTCTGTTCTTAACTAAAGAAGCAAAAACTTTAGATATCAAACATGTCTTGGCTAATTCTAAGTGATAAATTACGCTCATTTCACAAGAAAAAATATATTACTTCTGCAGTCCTGATGCGGAAACACATAAATATGATTTTATCTGAACTACCACTTTAAAAAATATTCTTGACCAGAAACATACAATGCATCACCAACAAAACATCACTGCTTAAATGAAAAATAATCAACTTAAAATCAGGTGCAACAGAAACACAACAGATAACAAGCATCAAAAAAGTGAAGGTAAAACTGAAGTGTAAAAGAGAACTGAGGAGAAGGCTGCCCTCGCCTTAGTAAATCTAGACTTCAGCAATGAACACACAGATTGATGGTGTATAAAGTACACACTGATGCTCCTGGGGGAGGCACTGGCCTGTTTGGATCAGGCTTGGTGGTGAGGGAGGGAGGAAACACTGGGAGAGTTTATTAAGCTACACGTAGTGAAAGAGAACCGCGACAGACTCGGTTTAAACCTGGTGGAACAGGTTATATATCTCACCAGCCTGGATATAAATAGCCAATAGTTTATCAGAGAGCTCCACCCTGTACCTGACCTCACCTGGACCGGCTAGTAGAAGAAGCTATCTGTTCACATGGTGATTCGCTGAGGTCAGTGAAGTGTCAGTATAGCTAACAGATTGTACCATTAACACAGTCTATAGTGTATAGCTGATTAATTGATTTTTGTGGTCCTAAATCAATTTATAAATCAATCATCAGAACCTGATGATGCCAGGCCAGTTTCACTTCACCTTCCTTCTTTGTGAATTTGTTTATTCAAGTTTAACATTCAGGCAGGTGATAAAACATTCACTGTAGTTTATTGGAAATACTTGGCTTTAATGACCACAGGACAAAAATGTTTATTATTTTATGAGTAATTTTTGCCCCTATTACTTTGTATAAAGATTATATATTTTATTTTTATACCTAAAATGACAGTTATGGATCAATAACAAATATATGGTAGCTACCCATTGGGGCTACCCATTATACGTATATTACTATTTTTTTTATTTGAATTAATTTTCTTCCTAGTGGAGTATTATTCTTATGTAAAAAAGTGTAAATACATATTATATATTCTCATACAATTCTCAAAAAACAAAAATATTACAATAAAAATATAATAAAATGTATCAGTATTTGATTAAACATTGTGATAATGCCCATCTCTACAGTATGTTACTACTTTAAAATCCTAATTTTTTTTTTTTCATTTTTTAAGGTAATCGTAATCAAAAGTTTGATTGATATACTAAACAGTCAGTGCACTTTCTATTTAAACAGTAATACCTATGGACAGCTAAATTGGAAGGAACCATCAAATCTCCTTTATTTCACTGTCTACAGTTTCAGACCCAGGACGTGTTCTCCGTTCTCTTGCACTTGCCTCAAATGTTCTCTCAAAACTCTGGAACTCCTTCAATCTGTCCTGGAAGCCTTCTGCTAAAGCTCCTCCTGAAAACAAGCACCACATCTTCAGAACAACACACACACAAATTTAAAACACATGATGAAAACCACGCAGACGTTAGGTCAGTTCAGGGTTCAACACAAAGCAAGAGCGTGCCAACAATGCCAAGCTCGCCCACTTTAACCCATGACCAGTCTACCCTCACAGCGAACACAACCCTGTCTTATGCCAAGCTCCTGCACTGGCAGGCAGAGGGTCATGCCAAATGTGAGGACAGGTGCTTTGAGGCTGTTACTAAGCTTGGTAAGTGCACGATTGAACGTGTGCATGAGCGTGACCACTCTGTGGCATGTTGACCAGAGAAGGGACAGCCAGTGCCCGGTGAACCCTGCGGTGACCTCTTGCTTACCAGTCTCTGGCATACCCTGCGCCCGCTGCATCCTGGAGTTCAGCACCTCTTTGGCAGAGACGAAGAAGATGTGGTTGGGCGCCTCCTCTCGGTCCACCACCTTCAGTTCCTCCACGAGGAAGTTCACGCAGCGGTCCGTGTGCTGCTTCCGCACCTGACGTGGGAAGAAAATACTTAAATCAGCGCTGCATACAAGATACAAGATACAAGATTTTATTGTCACGTCACAGAGTACAGGTGTACATGTGAGTGAAAAACTTGGGTGCAGATTCCCACCAATATGCAAAGAATAATATTTACAGAGTAGAAAGAAGAGTAATAAAATAAAATAATATAAAATAAGACATACAGATAGCTTTACAGTATAAACACTATTCACAATACACTTAATGACAATAAACATGATAACTTGCACTATAGACAAATATTGCACAAAACAAATATTGCACAAATGTAGATATGCAGATATCTAGAGTGTGCATGTGGAAGTGAGGAAATAGTCCAGTAGGTGAAAGAATAACTATGAGTAAGTGCAGGTAAGGAATGAGTTGAGTGGGGAGTGCAGGGGGCCGAATGCTATAAATGCTATAATTCATAGTAACTGCCCTAATTGTTGATGGATGAGGTTATTTAAATACACAGAGATCGATACTTTATTTTTACTAACACATGTACTAAAATATACCCTATTTAAATCATATATATTAAAATGGCACTAAAGTAGTGCAGTAGAGAACACAGATACCATTAAAACACTTTTGACTATATAAAACTGACCCAAGAAAAGTAGTAGCAAAAATGTTCCCTGAAATATCTTCATCATCAGCATTTCAAGATGAAACTGACCTCAAAATGCTGTTAAACAACTACAATAAATAAGACAAAACTGTACATTCTGCTTAAACAGAAAATGTACCACAGAAAAGCATTAGATGTATAGAAAGTAACCATGTGACTGACTCGTTAGGGAAAAAAAACGCTTAGATTAATTCTGATTAATTCTTTAGTCACACTCTGATTATGCTGCATATTGTCTGTTCTCCATAAATCCAGTAAAAATTAATTTAATCTTTCTGCCTTCCTCCAAATTAATGACTTGATTAATTATATTCACACCATCAAAATCTCCATAAGCCTAGCCCACTAGCACAAAAGTCTTTTAATATTGTGCAATGGTTGCATCATAAGCATATGGAAACAGGGCTTAAAATCAAGACCTAAAAATGCTGTAAAACGACTACAATTAAGAGGAAACTGTACATTCTGCTCAAACTGAAAAAGTGCCATAGAGAAGCATTAGATGTATAGAAAGTAACCATGTGACTGGTTAAAATAGGTAAAATGCTTAGATGCTGCTTAATTTTGATTGATTTTTACTGGATTTTACTGGAGTGTGACTAAAGAATTAATTCCATCTTTCTGCCTTCCTCACAGTTTTTGACTGCCCACCTGTCCGGCCCGATACCAATGGATGTTGGATCCTCAAGTTCTCCTGTCACCTGTCCAGCCAGACTGATGGAAGTTTCTGGAGGTCAGGCTTCCATGTCACCCACCACAGATCAGCTGCCCACCACTTTACCCAGTTTATTCCTCCTGCTTCTGACTAATTGGTCACTCTCCACTACCAATTTCAACAAAGTTTATATGAACTCTAAGATTTTTTTAAACTGCTTCCACTGATAGTGGCTATTCACCTAAATATATATATAAATATATTAAGACTCATGTCGAGGTATAATGGAGGTATTGCTTGTCTGACCAGAGGAGGATGGGTCCCCCTTACATATTAGCCTACATGCTATAGTACATGCGATAGGTTGCTTCCTCCTCCAGCTCTGAGGGGATTGTTTCTTGCCTCTTTCGCTCACTGGGGGTTGTGTACTGTATGTTCAACGTTTTGTCTAATTCACTGTGCTGCTACCATATTTCTATAAAGCTGCTTTGTGACAATGTCAGTAGTAAAAATCACTATATAACTAAATTGGATTTGATTAACAAACCACTATTTAATAGGGTCTTTAAGGAAAATATGTGCATTACTTTGACTGGCTAGTTTAGGGCACTGCAACTGCTTACAGGAGCCATAAAGCATACCAAAGAATAGCAGTTTGAAGCACTGTAACAATAATCCTGTTATTATTTATTTGTAATAAAAAGATAAAAAGTTGCTGTCCTTTCTGTGTCCTCTCAGTTTGATGTGCAGTTAGTTAAAGCTAAAGGGACACTGGCATCACCATATCTGTCATTTTCCAAGCAGTGCTTCACCTATTAGTCTAGCATTAGCTTATAAGTCTTTTAAGACCAGTTTCTATATTTTTATGATGCAGCCATTGCACTATATTGAAAGACTTTTGCGCTAATGGGCTAGGTATATGTACATTTTGGCAGGGTGTATATAATAAATCAAGACTGATACGTCTTGTGATTTGGAATTGACACGCTAGACACTGTTTTTTGTTCTGCTGGATATTTGTTTTTAAAGAGGAGAAGCTAAATTCTGATTTTAAGTTGTCAGATTAAGTTAAAGCTTAAAGAAACTACAACAGAACTTGGCCACTCACATCATCCATGTACTCTGGTTCGGAAGCAGAAGCATCCCAGCGGTTGTTCAGGATGAAGATGTTGGGCTTTGAAAGGCGTTCATTTACTTTGTGGAAGAAATGCTTCTCCTTTAAGGGACAAAAACACAAGGAAAAGGTCAGTAAAGTTAAGATTAAGGTTGGCTGTGTCAGTATGATGGCAACAAAGCCACCCTTTTAACCCTACCTTCCCCCTGTGCTAAACACAACCAGACACAAACACACAGATAACAAGAGGGAAAGACACCTGTGCAGTCTGCTCTTATCTAAGCAGAAGTTACTGAAGGTCAAGCACTAGAGCATTCAGCCATTATACACAGCAAGCTTTTAATAGGAAGTTCACATAATGAAGAATCTTATGTAGTCAAACAAGAACCAACAAAGTAATAACAACCTTGTGTTTACACATGGATTATTAGGATCACTCAGCAGCAGACTGAAAGTGTATTACAGTGAACACCCTTCAGTCAGCTGGAGAAAAGAATGACTTCATTTAAAGGAGAATATACACAACTGACTATTGTTAAGAGTATGGTATGAAAAATTACAGTTAATGCTAAATTCTAACAAGATAATTGATTCTAGCTATCAGCCAGGCCTGTAACGAGTCATGACCTATTCTTTACTGTGAGACAGAGGAAGGAATAGCAGTTTTACTTTTATTTTCAGTTTGAACACAAGCATGCAGAGTCATTCTTACTAGATGATTCATAGTTAAGTACCTCATTACTGTCACTCCTCTTTTTTGGCCTGTTCATCTTACTTCAGCAGAAATGCTCCATTATGATTGAGAATAAAATCTATTTACATTAACTCAATCTGCATTAGTTTCATTTATTTGAATGATTAAAATCTTTTTTTAGATTTTTTTTTTTACCCTAATACATTATCTCCTTTTTTCATTCATTATCTATTCACTGTAATTTATATGGATGCACACATGTATTACACATATGTCTGTTGCACATGCATTAATCCACCAATGCAGATATACACATTTATAAATTACAGAGAGACTAGACACCCTGGTATATCTTTATAACTTTAAAGTAATACAAATAACGTAACAATATCTTAAATCAGTACATTTTCACTTGGTCCTTTTTACAGCATATAATAAACACTTCAGCAAATATCAGTTTAAAATATTGGACAAATTTGGCTGATAACGATGATGATAAAACAAATAAAAAAAAAGCAAATATTGTCTGATACTAATATAGTTCCAATATAATCATGCATTACCAGTAATTTACTTTCTTTTTTTATGTTATATTGAAATACTATACATTTTTGCATTTCATTTTCATTACTATTTTTCTCTGCTAACAGTTTTATTTGGTAGCCCTTTTAATTCAGGTTTTACCTTTTTATTTTTATTCATTATAATTTTATAATATTATAATTTAATTTATTAAATGTATGCTTTAAGTTACCATTTTGCAGATACAATTTTTGCTTGACATCCACTTTGGGTATTACTGATGTTTAGCACATCAAACACATGCAGCAGATACAACTTATCTATTTGGACCTAGAAATCTGTAACCAAGGAATTCATTTAAAACCCAAAATATAATAATTCCAGTTTGTACATGAATATATACGTATATCAACAGAAATCAAGTATTGTAGGGTATTAATGGTCAGTTTATCCTGTTTAGTATTCAACCAGAGTCCAGCAGCCACTGGTTCTGCTACAAGCCCATATAACTGCTGTAGCCAGTTATGCATGCCAGGCATACCTCCACTGATCTAAACAGAGCTGAGGACAAGTTCTCCACTCTTCCACAACCAATCAGCAAGCCCCACAGTGTGCCCCTCCCCCTGGAGCACTCATACTGCCCCTTCTCCCCTCTACACACAAATAACACAGCACTGTGTCCCTTCAGACCCTACCACCAAACCAGAAACGCCACATACCAGCAGGTTAATCAGGCTTTACTAATTAATTTCTGACCTTAGATGACCTATATTCTTAACAAATAAATTTCTAGTTTAAAAATGAACCTTTCAGTGCATGGCTTTACCTAATGTAAAGGTTCTATACCGCTGGAAGCGAAGGTCTAGGCCAAGAACTATTTAGGGCCCTTATTTTATTTCATGTGTATAGTATCAACACACTAACACTTCTAGGGATCACCTACTTCTAGGAATCAACCACAGAAGCTGTTATTCAGACAATAGCTCAGATAAACATTAACTCTCAGTATCTATACAATAATTCAGAGGTGTCAGCAGGACGTGCAGAGGCACACAGACAGATCACAGTCTCTCACCGTGTTCATTAGTGTGGATTCAGAGTTGGCCACCAGCACAAATACATCAGCGTCCAGGCAGAACTTGTCAATCCAACTGTCTAGCTGGGTGGTGACGTCTGTCCCGGGACTGGAAAGGGTACAAATGAGAAACAATGCATTGCTGCCCAATAATAATATTACACAAACATAATATTTGACCTAATCTAAAGCCTCCAAAGATTTGCATGGACAAATTTTAAATATATTGATAGAATTATTGGGATGTTTGTTCATTCATTAAATGTTTCAACTGAAATGAAGTGTCTATCTTTACTATGCAGCAAAGGTATTTAACTACATTTTGTAGTCCTATTCTATTAGCAAAGGAGAGAAGAAGAAGGGCTATCCTTCCTAATCAGAGAGAGTGAGGCAAATTATGCAGTCTAGGGCTTTCAGACATAGATGGCTCTGGCATCACTGGAAACTGAACCAGTTATTTCCCAAAAACAGGGCCAATGCTTACACAGCTGCACCTCCAAGAAGCCTATTTCCTTTGAGAAGCAAGTAAGTAATAAAAAGATGTTGACAATAATAACACAGTGAATGCATATACAATGAGATACATACAGCAAAGAATGTTACATAGTTAGTATGAAATTAGAACAATGTAGTATAATGTAAGAAGTATAATAATAATAATAATAATAATAATAATAATAATAATAATAATAATAATAATAATAGATACAATAAATATAAAAATGGGTTTGCTTTTATTTTAAGTTCTATTGTTTTCCTTGCTCAAAAAAATCCAATAAATTGCAACTGATCTAAGATCCAAACAGCTTTTATGTTATTATGCAGTTATTATACGCTGATTTATGATGCGTGCAGTTACTCAGAGTTTTAGGAATGCAGACATTTTCCATAATATACCATAATGCATTTTTATTGTAAGAATAAAAGATTAAAATACTGTTAATACCCTACAGTGTACTATATAAGGTGCAAACAGAGAGCTAGTTTGGGTTCTACCTCAACTACTTCCTAACAACAATAAATAGCAGCTTACCCTGCCACTAAATGGGAGAGGGTGAAGAATGGGAGCACAAGTAACTAGCATAATAAAACAGTGGACAGTCACGCGATCTATGCAAACAGACGCACAGATACAAATCACCCCAACGCACCCACTCACACACACAGACAAACACAAATCACATTGCACTTGTACCTGTCCACAAGAACCAGATCATCTCTAAGAAGAGCACATTTCGTCTTGGGCCAGAACACTTTGACCAGGCAGCCAGCGTCAAGGCTCTCGTCCATATGCAGTGCATGGGCCAGCTGATTCACTGTCTGTGGGTATGAAGAAAAGAAAAATTTAGATGTTTCCTTTAAAACTGAAACACACCTCTAAAATCAATTTACAAGATAGTGAAATGGTACAAGTCTTAATCATTGAACAATAATGATAGAAAAACACTTTCCCTTAAAAATCCAAGAGGACACAATACAATTACATATCGATACCAATAAATATATTATTATACATATTATATTATCGATAATTGTCTTTTTTTTTTTTTAATATATGGACAATATTTCAAACCAATTTGTGCTGTTGTATATACTGTATGCCAGAAAAGGACAATGATATGCTGGCTAAACTAATACAACTGGCAGACACTGGCTACTTTGAAACAAATTGATTTAAGCCATTTTTTAGTTATTTGTATTAGTTTAAAGTTATATATTAGGGTGTCTATTCTCTCTGTAAGCTAGAAATGTGTATATTGACATCAACATGGGCAGATATATATGTGTAATATCAAATAACAGCCCAACATTCAGATCAGATCATATTATAGAGATAACAGTGTGAGTCAACTTGTCTGTAAGGCTTGAATGCGTGTCAGACATGGCTGCTTTTACCTTGATGCTTTTCTCTTCCTCAGATCCTTCCGTCTTCAGATAAGCCTTGTCTTCATCAGTGCCTTCAACACTCAGGAAGCAGTTTGTAGTGTGTCCGATGCCACTGGGAAGCACCCGGTCCCGCAGCATGGCATTGATAACAGTGCTTTTTCCATTGCTCGTTCTGTGAGGAAATTCAGACAAGCATAAACACTCAGATACAGCTCTACATTATCCACAACCACACAGAAATAAAAGATAAGAGCCTGCATTTAAAAAAATGTTCAGGGTCCATAAACAATAGAAGATATAATAAATCAAAAAACACCTACTACTTATCTTAAAACAATTTAAATGTGCTATAAAAGGTTCTTTGGATGAGCCAAATTTATAATAGAGATGCATTTGTAAAGAATCTTTACAATGAATTAAGTTTCTTGTCTTTTTGCATGGACAAGTCTAGCCAGACACTCCCAGCCACATTAATTACACTCACTGCCCTGTCCACTGTCCACCTCTTTTATTTAAATGATTTTTTGTAGAACAACAAATGGTTTATTTAAAGGACAACCTTTATTTTTAAGTACACCACAATCAATAACAGTTGGATTTAAAAACTCAAAAATTCTTCCATTAAATCACCTGCCAAAGAAGGCCACCTTCATATGCCTGCGAGCGAGCACCTCTTTGATGACCGCCAGTTTCTCAGTATACGATTCAATCTCCTGCAGCTGAGTGCTGTCTGCAATATGCTCCAGCGACGTATTCTGACATGTTTCTAATGTACAAAAACAAACGAATTAGAACAAATTAAAACAAGACAGGTAAAACTATAATAAACTATAGTTTAAAATCACTTTAAATCACCTTTTACAAACTCTGAGCCCTCTTGGACATAGCCCAGCAGCTGCTCAAAGACATCATTTATCTTCTTTTTGGCTACTACAAAGTGCTTTAGTGGAGAGCGGTCCTCTTGGTCCATTTCTGAATTAGCTAAAAAACAAAAAAACAAAAAAAAAACATTACATTACTCATAGCAGTCTAGCTTTTTTTTTTTTTTTTTTAAGTATTTTTTGTTTTTAATTTTTAACTGCTTACCTTAAGGGTCCCCAAATAGTTACGATGTGCCAAACCTTTAAAAGCAAGCACACCACAGCCTTATTAATATTTAACATTTATACACAGTTTACATATTTATACATATTAACTACTAAATAGTACCAAAATACTCTTTTATAATATTTAAGTAATACCAAGGCAATTAGTTACCAATTATTTAATCAGAATCTGCATGAATTTTAGCCGAGTCAAAAGGGTTGTGCACTGTTCCACTGAGCAGGGATGCTTGCACAAGCATGATCTTGATGAAAAATCTTACTCCCAACATTTTCCATCTCCAGTTCTCTACATAAAGACAAGCCAGGTGAGTTTTGAAAACAGTTGCTTTGGGCTAAGGAAGTATTTAAAAGTGTTTAAAAGAACCAACAATTGGTGGAACTATCTTATACAACAGGATTATAATCTGAAGCACACCTCAAAACAACCCAAGAACACAGTAACAGAAAAAATGTTTTTTTTTTTTTTTTTTTTTTTTTTTTTTACATTGTAGCTTTATATTACAGACATAAATGCAATTAAGGGACACATATGGAAGTACATATAAAACCAAACAATCCCCTGATCTAAACCTGATGGACTGAAATGGTGAATGAAACAGAAACTGTTGTTCAGCACCTCCAGGAACTTTTTCAAGACACTGAGAAAACTATTCCAGGTAACCCTCCTTCATGAAGACACCAAGAGTGTTAAAATACCAAGAGTGTGCAGATCTGTCCTCAAAGATAAATGTGCTTCTTAAAAGAATCTTAAGTATAAAACATATTCTGGTTTGTGTAACCCTTTTTGTGTACAGAATAATTCAGCATGTGCTCCTGTATAGCTTTAATATCTTTAGTCTTAAATGTACACTGTACAAAATCGTAAAATTAAATAAAACACATTGAAAGAGAAGAGTGACACTGTATCGCAGAAATAAAGGCCTTCTACTAAGAAGAATATGCAAAGACCTTCAACAACAAGAACTTTTCAAGTATTTCTAAACGGGGGATTGTTTATTAAAGCATATTAAGAGCCTTGAAAAATAAAAATGAATTAATACAAAAACTTGGGCTACATATTTAAAGCAGTGGCTAACTATTTTAACTGCTTATCTGTTTACCTAACATTCACATAGCTAGTTACAACTGCAGCAAGCTGTGAGGTATATCATATGACAAACATCAGAAACAGCCAAAAGGATCAGCTGTCAGTATATTTAAAATCAAGTACAAACCAGTATTAATGCATTCAATCGTAACTAATGAGCATTTTTTCCCTAGCAAAAAATATCTTATAGCTTAAATAAATAAGTTACACAGTACTAAGCCCTTAAAAGTTGAGAGGCAAACACCAATAATACACAAACCAGGTAAGATAAGGTACCCTTAACTTACGTGCAAACAAAACCTCAACAAAATGCAAAACAGAGCAGAAACAGGATTTCCACCGCCCACTGTGATTTGTGTAGTTGAGTTTTTAATCGCTCTGAGCTCCATTCAAACAGTCTGAAGATGGCTAATCTAATGGTTAGCATCTAATCAAATATTTATTGAGCTAGAGTTAGTTAGCTAACAAGCTAGCTACTGTAACCTAGCTAAACTCCTATAAGAATAATCACTCCTCTAATTATTATTAATGTTATTAATCAGCCAACAATCATCAATAAGACCGATAATACCCACTTCACCCGGCTATACAAAAGCATAGAGTGTCGGAGCCTCACAGCCAGGACGGGGTTATTTAGCGCTGCGGCTTTATTTCAGTTCATAACCAACGAAAACAGCGAAAACACAGCTTGCTAAACCTAATTACACTATATCGACACGCGCATATTATCATATATATGATAATAAAACCCATAAATAAACGCCTTACCGATTTACAGACTGATTATATCCTCTCGTGTCATGCTAGCTGGATAAAACACACACACGAAATATTTGACCCTTCAGCGCAAAAGCGTGGAGATCCAGCACAGCAGCTGCTTCAAAATAAAAGTCCCAGAGCTCTGGTAACAGTTTGACCTGATCTGATAACAATCAGACTAATGTAATAAATCAGACTCTACTGACTGAAAGGACTGAAAAAAACCCCATTGAATTAACGTTATTTTTTGTTTAATTACATATTTTAATGTTTATGACTATAGAACATAGAAAAATGATCGTTGATTCAACATACCCTGCTTTACTTGTATATTATACTTTACTGTATATTATATGATTGCAAAGATAATGGTCTAATGTTTTTATTAAAACAGAAAACCAGTGGTGTTAACCATATTGCAATTAATTTTATATGCATTCCCAGAGTATTTGTTTTATTGCAATTAATCAGACACTACTGACTAAAGGGATAATAGGACAGCTACCCTGACAGCAAAAAAAAAACGTTGAATTAATGTTATTATTATTTTTTTTGGTTGAATGTAATCTTTTGATGTTGAAGATTATAAAAATGAAATATATATATATATATTTTTTTTTATTTTATTGTATTTATTTTAATGTATTTGTTGAATTACATCTTACATATTGGTGACTTACGTAGGTACCTGGGTACATTTTCTAATTGCAAAAAAATAATGATGTAATAATTTTAGTTAAAACAGAAAAGCTTTGGCGTTAAGTAACTTCATATGCATTCCTAGATATCAAAACATACGTCTCTAATGTACTGAAACAACGCCCAACGTTCATTTAATAAATACATTTATAAAAAATACATTTTTGTTTCAAATTAAAGGAAAAAGGTGAAAAAAGCACAATAATTGCTGCTTAGGAAAAATGCAATGCCCTGTGGGGGGAGGGGGGGGGTTGTTATAGATGGTTTATATGAATATTTTGCCTAAAATATGAGAGTGCAAAGGGTTGTTGTATTGCTGCAGGGTTTTGATAACGTGTTGGTGCTCTCTGCTGGTCGCACTGAAGAACATGTAGGGAGTAACGATAGGGTGTAGGGAATAGGGTGCCGTCTTTTCAGTTGTACATGACTATATTAGTAGTGGAGATAGGGATCAGTATATAACATTTATAATAGGGAGTGGAAAACTTGGACTAGGCTACAAGCCATTGTAAGTCACACAGTACATGTTAAAAATGTCCTTAAAAATCCTTAAAAATCTCCACTCTAAATGTTGTGTTTTCTAAGTCTAGGCTTAATCTCTATTTGGGGAAATTGGGCAAACACAATACCTTATTATAAAATACCGTTTTCAGACTTTGTACATTTCAATTTACGGAATTTGGCTGATAGTCTTATCCAGAACGACTTACAAGGTTGTTTCTATTACAGAGGTGTGCCAATGTAGTGTTAGGTGTCTTGCCCATGGTGTATAACAGTATAGTCACCCTAACCTCCCACATGATGTGGAGGCTCTCAAGCAGGTGGAGGTGTTATCCACTGCGCCGCACCAACCATCAAATAAAAGGACATAAAATAAATTGGGTTTTTGACTCGAATAAAGAAAAAATAATAAAAGAAATTAATAATGGTACTAGGGTTTTATATAATGGTTTAACAGTTAAAGAATCAGATAAAAAAGGAACTATAAAATATTAAACCTATATGTCCTATACAAAATTGTGCACAATTAGAAACATTGGATGCATTATTTGTTTGAATGTTATAGATTAAAGGAAGTATGGGATAAATTAAATCAAATTAGTGATAAAATAACAATAATCTATTATCTAATCTAAAAGTAATAAAATATGGATTTTTGAAGAAAGCCTTACAGAATATTAAAGGGAAATTATTTGGTTGATCATTTGCATGGTTTAATGTAAACTATGGAAAACAAGATGTAAGTTTGCCATAGAACATCTAAATATTACAAGTGGAAGTGTTTTTAATCAGACATGGTTGAACTTACAGACTGTGACTAGTTAGTTATCAGCAAAAAGGAGACAAATGGACATTTTAAAATGTTGATATTGTTTGTAGGTAATAATACTGTAAAGTTTATAATGTGTATATTATGTTTTTGGATATTGTGTTCAAAATGTATGTTTGAAATACATTTCTTCTTGAAAAAAAGAATTAATAAAGTATAAATAAACTATGGTACTATGGTTTCAAATGACAATTGAAAATATATGTAATTAAATATTATCTGAAAAAATGAGAGACATAACATGGCTAACTGCAAATGAAAGACTCCTTGTAATAAATCTTATAAAATGGAACTATAAAATAATTAGCCCTATATGTCCTATACCAAATCAATTAGAAACCTAAAGGCAATAAAATATGGACTTTTTAAAGAAAGCCTCACTGAATCTCAAAGGTAAAGTTTTTAATGTGTGTATTATGTTTTGGATATTGCGTTTGAGATGTATGTTTCATGTAAATTTCTTATTGGAAAGAAAATCAATTCAATAAAGTATAAATAAACCTAAGAGGTAGTGGAGTAGTACGTAGTAAGACGTAGAGAGTAGGGAATAGGGTGCGAGCACTTGCGAATAGCACGCACCCGCCGTTCCCTTCTCGCTCACTCCGGACATCGTCACCCTGTCAGCAGATAGGAAATGGCGAGGCGAAGCGGCCTCACCGACGCTGCGAGTGTAAGAGCGAGAGCCCCGGTTGTTTAACTCGGTTGACCGCCCGGACGTTTTCATGGTGGACTAAGGCCGAGCTTGTTCGAGCCCATGGAGCCCCATGAGGAGAAGCCCATCATCTACACGATGGAGAACAAACCCATAGTGACGTGTGAGTGCGCGGCTATAGGTTGTTGTTAGCAGTTGGAGCTAAGCTAAGCTAAAGCTAGTGGCTGCAGCCGCCGCCGCCGCCGCTGCTGCTGCTGCAGAGTCTGTCTGCCACCTCAGAGAAACCCTCACACATACAGATATATACGTGTATACATATGTACAAACTGTGACTAGTGTTTTATTGTACTGTAGAACAATCAAACACACCTACAGGCAGCCCCCTAAACACGTAGCCAACCAGCAAGCTAAATTAGGTGCTAGTTAACCTCCCTGCAAACTAGCTAGTTAGCTATTAGCATTAAGTGCCTTTAAACCGCCGGGCTGTTAATCTAGCGTTAGCGTTACTGAAGCTGCTGAGCTGGAATAACAGCCCTGGCCTGCTGCTCTGAATCTGAATGAATATGAAAATATCTAAAGATAAAGACTATATGTTAGTTTATACATCACAATTTTAATACAGGGCGAGAATACACTAATACATAATTCACATAACTGCACTCCTAACTCGCCTGCTTCGTGTTGGCATTTTCCATTCCACCTTAAATAGTGCAGTAGCTAGCCACATTCTGCTGCACTATTTAAGGTGGAAATTAATTTCTTAGCTACATTTTCTACATCAGCTTAGCAGGTTAAATAACAGTACAGCAGGTGTGGATAGCTACCTGGTGATTCTATGTGTAAAAGACTGGCTATATAACCTATAAGCTGTGAATTCAGCGTGCTGTCTTGTTTACTGAAGGAGGTGTGTGTTTGCCTTCGTGCTGCTTGGGGTGTGTAGCTATGTTTTCCACGGATGAGAGAAAAGGGAAATGCGTTCTTTCGCTTCCACTTCTCTGTAGTAAAGGCATGTTCAGCACTTAGTTCTGTGTTACAGTAAGCTGGTATGCTCTGGATATACTCCCTCATTACTGTCGTTTTCTGTCTTTTGCAGTGATCTTTTTTTTAATTTAGTCTAAGCATGTGTATATGCACCTGCCCATTGGTTGCTGTCATAGGAGAGCTGTCTGTGGACAACAATTTACATTCTTTTCCAAAAGAAAGAAATGCATGCCGAAGAATGTAGTTTGGTTTGTTTGATTGGAAACCGTCCACACCAAAACGCACCCTGTGGGCACGTGTTAAAGGGTCTTCTTTTGTTATGTGTGCTCACTCAGTTTTTTTTACATTATTTTAAAGCATATAGTTTAAAAGTGAACATGTTAAAACGTGATACATTTGAGTGTGTTTTCTTGATGGCAAACCATATAAACCAAAACATAATAAGGACAAGTGGGCAGGAGCTGAAGGGTCTTCAGATTGGCCTCTGTTGTGTTTTAAGAAGTTGTGTTTTTGAGGTCCTTTTGTTTTTGTATTTAGAAAGCCAGACTGATGCCAGTCAATCGTTATTTAATTTTAGGTTTGGCACTATTTCTAATGTTTTCTGTGCCAAAGTTGTAGCTGTTTGTTAGTTAACTTAAATTACTTTCATAAATATTTTTATTGGCTTTCTTTTTTAAGTGAAACAGTATGCTTGTGTTGTGCTGTGCTTTCTTACTGCCATAGTGTCTTTTTTTGTTTTTAAATAGTTAGATCAAAATGTGAACAACCCATAGTGGTTCAGTGTTAAACACACTGCCATAGTGATTTGGCCCTTGAGCCAAGGCCCTTAACCCTCACTGTTCCACAGGTGCTGCAGCAATATCACTGTGATTGGATGCTGTTCTCTCATATTGCTTTTGCGTCTTCAGTTTTATTTAAAGCAGTAAACACACATGACTGTCAAAGTGGCCAAGTATTACCTCCCTCAACAGTGTCTTTAAAGCTGATGAGGACTTGTCATCTTCTATATCTCTATAAGTCATTTAGTCCCTGTCTATACCCTAGTGTGCTTTCACGTCTTCCTTGTTAGGTCCAGACCTTTTTCACCTTTCAAACAAAAATAGGCGGTGTAAATGGTGCCCTGTTCCAAATGATAGAAAAAATTGGTTGAACCAGATAAGGTGGTCTTGGTCTGTATCAACTGAATCATGAGTCTTGCTGAAATGGCAACACGGCAATGTCTGATGTATGCCCTTCTATAATCCAATCAGTGTTGGGTATAATTAGACACAGTTCACATAGGTAATAATGACAGCGGGGGTGTGAAACCAAAACTGTCAAAAGATCACATACCTGAATATGACTGTATATGACTGTGGCATGCCCTCAGTGCACATTGGCTGCAATAATTTCAAGAATGGTTTTATCTCACTTCTACCAAAGTCTCTAAGCTGAGGAGGATACAGTTGTTAAAATTCCATCAGATACCAGCTTATATCTTGTTCTGCTAGGCAAATGTGTCCAGTGTTTTGTCATATTACCCACTATTTAGAACTAAAGTCTCACTAAAGGAGTGAAAATGGGTGCAAGGACACAGCAGCAGAATTTGATGAATGCATATTTTTCCTTTCACTTTGGCTGCATATAAAACAAAAGCCCTGAATACCTACACAGCCTACATAACACACAAAGACATTTGTGTTTATTTGATGCTGCTGGCAAAACAAATCCTTGTTGCTCATAAGAATGATAAAAGGATTGCTGTCTGGAAGATGTATTAGTCCTCATGTAAATAGAATATCTCAGATCTGTTGCACGTTAAGCTGGACACAACTGTCATTTCTCAAGACAGCATTAGGTTGTATATGTGTTTCTTTAATGTGAGGAAAGACGAGTCATGTCAGCCGTCCTTGTCTTCATGCAGGTGCCGGGGACCAGACGCTCTTCACAGGTCTCTACAGTTTGCTGGCACAGCAGCTGCCCAGAGAGCCAATGGAGTGGAGAAGGTGAGGGTGCCTGTCCTACTCAATCATTCAGCCTTATGAGACTGGCAGATTACGGTTTATATTTCAGGTTGATGCTGCTGCTTGAAATATTTTTTGTCATGTACATCTGTAGTGATGCATACACATTTATAAAACAAGTCTAATAAAGGTATAAATGTGTCTGGAGTCAGCTGCATTAATCTTTATAAAGAAATGCAACATTTCTATTAAGTAATGTAATTAATTAAGTTAAATAAAATGCAGATATATTACTTTTGTAACCCATCCTTGCCTCCAATGTCTGCTTTTTTCCTATCCTGTAGTTTCCTATAGCGACATGTATCTTTAGAGTATATGCTTGTTAATCATTATAGCAGCAACAGCCAGATGAATATATAAGTAATCTTATTGGAGAATTCCAATGTGACTTTTTGTCCACATTGTGCAGCCCTGATTATTGTAAACCGGAGATGACCAGGTGCTCATCTTTGAGGCCCTTCTTTCGGTTTGTCCCACTAGAATGTTGCCACAACCCCACCCACGTAAAGCTGTTTAAACACTTACCCTCTTTATTTGGAGTTTTTATTCCGTGCACTTTGACTTCCAAAGATAAGTCGTTGACCCCACTGGTATAGACTTTGTCTTTAAGTTTCATTGGATCTGTATCAGCAAATCTCACAAACACACCGCTACCTTGTCAGTGTCACTGCAGTTCTAAGAATCTAAGACCCACCTCCTAAATAGTACCTGCTCTACTCTGTGGTTGTCCTGTGGGTTCCTCACAAGTAAAGAACAGATTTAGTCTAAAACGTATGCCGATAAAGAGATACAGGACTACAGATTGTAGAACTTCAAGTGCTTCAAAGTGCTCCTTTGTGGTCAATTGAGTTGATAAAATAGACAGCGAGTGCATTTTTTATACATAGGTTTAGCTCTACAGATGTACTGTGACATGTTTTTATCAGTCTGCTGTTTTTTCTGTACAGAGTGAGTATTTACAGCCTTAAGTGAAGCTTGATTTAGCTCAAAGTAAAGGTGAGTTCTCGTCGGTCAAACTCCCTTGTCTAAGCTGTTTATAGGTCTGCACTGAAAATGTGGGCTACAGGTAGATGTTATCCTCTACACTGTACTTGAAGATTAATAATATTTTAAACTTGTGTTGGTCCATCATTTTAAATGTGCAAAAAGACACTTGAGTTGTATGTATGACTAGGAAAGCAGGACCATACCAATCCATTTCCTTTGGATGATAGTGTCTTTGACCTTCGTATGCAGCCTTCCTGTTTTTGCCTGAAAGGCAAAAGTCATTGTCAATTTCGGAACATTCTATTAAGTGGAATAGCAGAAAAGTAGGACAACTGGTTTCGCTTTCCAAGCCCTGTGGAGTTCAGGCTACGCTTCCTGACAGAGGCTAGTGACCTGACCATTGTGTTTCTAGAAAGCTACTGGGAAAGTCACTCCAGGCTAAAGCATTAGATATGTTTTTTTTAGGAGTGACAGTGATTGGTGCAAGAAATTGCAGTTACATATTACATATTGACCAGCAGGTCTGTATTTTTGTATATACCCTGTGCATTTTTTTACAGTGGGTCATACAGTGTATTTATTGTATTGTGACCATATTGATTCTAATTGTTTGTTTTTGGCAGGTCGTATGGGCGAGCACCAAAGATGATCCACCTAGAGGCTAATTTTGTGCAGTTCAAAGAGGAGCTGCTCCCTAAAGAGGGGAACAAAGCTCTTCTTACATTCCCCTTCCTGCACATCTACTGGACTGACTGCTGCGTAAGTATCAGTCTCAGCCAGATACAATATGCAGCTACAGTAGAATTATAGTAGAATTTCTTTCCCTAAATCGAAAGCCTAAGGTTAAAAAGTGTTTGTCAGTATATATATATATATAAAAATGTGCATCAGTTAGTGCTGTACAGAGACATTAAAGATGACCAGAAGTTGAAGTTTAGAGGGTTCTTGACTAATTAATGTTTTTTGGGCTGTTTAAGAAATAAGATCTAGGATCTAGTGATTTGATCTTTTTTGACCTGAAAATAAATGTCATTATATGCTTCTCCATGTCTTTCAGTCAAAAAAGTCTCTGAAATCTGAAGGAGAATAATTATCAAAGACTATGGCTTTATGCTTTGTAGAACAGAACAAGTGCACATTATTTTGGTTTAGGCCAGCACAGCGTAGGCATTTTGATAACGGCCTTCAGCAGTACATCTCAGATCCCAGAAAACATCAACAATGTCTTAAATCTGGTCATTGTGACCCAGCTAAAACAACAGAGAATTTATATATTTTAAAGCTTATGCAAACTCACAGCACCTCTGTAACAAGTGGTTCTTCTATGGCTTTGGTTGTAGAACCATTTGGATTAAATGTTTCTTTATTTATAGAGTGTATTATCAGTTACAGTCAGTTAGCATTGGCTTGCTGAAGAAGAAGATTTAGCTTATTGATTAGCAGCAAGAGCTGAAATAAACTTTATAGTTACTTGAACTTTAAAATGTTACAAATATTGTTATTAAAATCTTTTAATAACCTTAATAATCCTTTTATTGACTATCTCCAACTTGTGCCCGTGCTCTAGGATACAGAGACCTATAAAGCCTCCGTGAAGGAGGATATGCAGCGGTGGCAGGGCGTCCTGCGGCTGCACGGCTCCTCAGACTGGCTCATCGTGGTGGTGGAGAGCGACGGAAAGAAGAAGAACAAAACCAACATCCTGCCCCGCACCTCCATCATGGACAAGATCCGCAACGACTTCTGCAACAAGCAAAGCGACAGGTGAGAACAGCCCAGCAGCAGCTGCAGACCCTCCTGGCTCCCTCCGGTCCATTAACACCAGCTGAAGGTCATCTGCAAGCCTCATCATTTTCAGGCTGATGCAAATGTGTGGCAGCGTGTTTGGATGTGGGGTGTGCTATCAGATGTACTGTGTGCTGTTGTCTGTGCTGTCCGTTCTGTGCTACTTTAGAGAGGACTTAACTGGCAGGCCCTATTTATGGCCTGAGGCCCCACCTCCCCAGAGCCTCTATGTAAAGGCATGACTCATGTCTGCTGTGTGTGGGAGCTTTACAGTTAAGACACACTGTAGAAACACTGTAGGAACACTCTCAGCCAACAGTATAGTTACTGTTACTGTAATATCTTAAACTTTTTAATGATCTGCCTTAAGGAGCCATTATAATGCGTGTGCAAAGGGATTTACGAATGTTCCCATGAGACTCTATGCTGTATATGGGGGAAAATGACTGTGATAAATGTACTGTTATTGAGATACAATATCAGTCATGGTAAATGAGAATACCCCTGTGCTAAAAATGAAACAGTTTTTTGTAGTTAAAGCATTACAGTTAGATCTCAGATCTAATTGAGAAATTATCATCTTTGTGTTTTTACACAGCAATAAAATAATAATATCTACAGAGTCATTTTGAGGCAAATACCAGTAAAATTATATGTATTGTATTTGTCTCAATGTTCTTAATTTACTTTACACTTACAGTATCTCTTTATTACAAGTATGGTTCATTACAAAAAACAAAAAGTGGTACTTTAAATGACATTACTCCAATAACATTTTGAAGTGCCTTTATTTTAAAGGGTGTATTTAAATTCACAAATCTAGTCCTTGTCCTCATATAAGTGCAGCATTTGGCCTTCCAGAGTCATCTTATTATTTCTATCGCTCAGGCTGTCTCTTTTGTCCCCCCCCCACCCCCCCCCCCCCCCCCCCCCCCCCAAGGTGTGTTGCCCTGTCGGACCCCCTGAGGGAATCTACTCGCTCTCAGGAGTCGTGGAGCTCGTTCCTGACGAAGCTGCGCACTCTGCTTCTCATGTCCTTTACTAAGAACCTGGGTCGCTTTGAAGACGACATGCGTACGCTCAGAGAGAAACGTACCGAGCCTGGCTGGAGCTTCTGTGATTACTTCATGGTCCAGGTACTTCTGTTACGAATGCTGTTGGTCAGGAATCTTTTGAATTTAGCATGACCATCAAAGCACTGGATCGTATAATCAGGAGATCACTGTATTAATCTGTACTACAGGTAAAGGTCTCATTCCATGGATTTTTATTCATTTTAAAAATGACTAGTTGTGTGACTCTAGTATGAGTGAATGCCATGTGAGCTGTTTTTTGTGAAAATAAGAGCGCTCAGGTGTTTCTATTTAGCCCTACTTTAGACTGAATTAGAGGGCTCTGAACGAAGACAGGTTTTGGCTCTTGGTCATGATTGGCTAACAGCACTGCAGCAGAGAACGCTTAGCTGCCTTCTCCCCAGTCTGTCTTACTCTAAAACTTAAAGGACAGGGTTCAGCGCTGTCTGTGGGCGGTCCTGAGCTGAGGAGGGCGAGGCCATGAACTCACTGGTTGACGTCAACACCCTAATGTCTCTCTGATCAACTCGTATTTCTGAGGATTTTCTTTTACTAGCTACTGCAGACAGGGAGGATGAGAGAGTTTCTTATGCAGCATCATATACAACTCAGAGAGACCTATAGTATTTCACAAAAAAAACAACAAAAGGTGTGTTTTAGCAGAATGAGATCTTTAATCAGCATAACTGGTCTTTCCCTGGGTGCGTAAAATGGTCCCCCATCTATCTCATATCTGAATTGAAAGGTTGTAAAATGTTGCATAATTGTCTGATGTTTAAAATAATTTAAATATCTTAATAAACGAATCATAATAAAATTATTACTAACTCTAATATCTTCTCTTTAACTGTTAAGTGTTGCCTTAAATCCAACTATTTTATCTCCTCTCAGTCTCCCAAAGTACTTTCACTGTCTGCAAGTGATAATTAATCCCCAGAGGATCTGTGTGTCAGCCCCTTCGATATGAGACTGCTGATCTAGGAACAGTTTTTTTTTTCTTCTCTCCTAAAAATAAAACTAACAGCAGTTATGCCGGCAAGTATCAACTTATCTTAGAACATTCCTTCTGCTGTGGGATGCTTAATCTCTGTGGTTTTTCTGTGGTGTTCTGTTTGTAGGAGGAGTTGGCGTTTGTGTTTGAGATGCTACAGCAGTATGAAGATGCCCTCGTCCAGTACGATGAACTGGATGCTCTCTTCACCCAGTATGTGCTCAACTTTGGAGCCGGAGGTACAGTGGTTTCTACACATCTGTTTTCTTGGAGGTTTTGATTCAAATTTGGGTACAAATATAGGTATAGTGCTTTTCAAAAATTACCTGCCATGTTGTCAAATTTGCAGCCAGAGTCAGTAGAGAGCAGAGAGAGGTGGAACCAGACTCACCTACTCAAGGGCGTAGGAGCGGGCTTGATATTGGGGGGGGGGGGGGGGGGGCATTTGCCAATATGAACCCAAGCCCACCCTATAGTTTCCTAGAACAACATTTGTGGAAATTACTAATTAATGACTAATTAAAAGTAAATTATTATTATAAGGTGATTTTACAACCTAAACATGTTACTCCACGTTAAAATTATGCATACAATGTCTGAATTATATACAGTTGTGGTCAAAAGTTTACATACACTTGTAAAAAAACATAATGTTATGGCTGTCTTGAGTTTTCAATAAGTTCTACAACTCTTATTTTTCTGTGATAGAGTGATCGGAACACATACATGTTTGTCACAAAAAACAGTCATAAAATTTGGTTCTTTCATAAATTTATTATGGGTCTGCTGAAAATGTCACCAAATCTGCTGGGTCAAAAATATACATACAGCAACATTAGTATTTGGTTACATGTCCCTTGGCCATTTTCACGGCAACTAGGCGCTTTTGGTAGCCATCCACAAGCTCCTGGCAAGCTTCAGGTCGAATGTTTGACCACTCTTCTTGACAGAATTGGTGCAGTTCAGCTAAATGTGATGGTTTTCTTGCATGAACCCGTTTCTTTAGCACTGTCCACATGTTCTCAATGGGGTTTAAGTCAGGACTTTGGGAAGGCCATTCTAAAACCTTAATTCTAGCCTGGTTTAGCCATTCCTTTACCACTTTTGATGTGTGTTTTGGGTCATTGTCTTGTTGGAACACCCAACTGCGCCCAAGACCCAACCTTCAGGCTGATGGTTTTAAGTTTTCCTGCAGAATTTGGAGGTAATCCTCCTTCTTCATTATCCCATTTACTTTCTGCAAAGAACCAGTTCCACTGGCAGCAAAACATCCCCAGAGCATAATACTAGGCATGGTGTTCCTGGGATTAAAGGCCTCACCTTTTCTCCTCCAAACATATTGCTGGGTGTTGTGGCCAAACAGCTCAATTTTTGTTTCGTCTGACCAGAGAACTTTCCTCCAGAAGGTTTTATCTTTGTCCATGTGATCAGCAGCAAACTTCAGCCGAGTCTTAAGGTGCCTTTTCTGGAGCAAGGGCTTCTTTCTTGCACGGCAGCCTCTCAGTCCATGGCGATGTAAAACACGCTTGACTGTGGAGACTGACACCTGTGTTCCATCAGCTTCCAAATCCTTGCAGACCTGCTTCTTGGTGATTCTTGGTTGACTCTTGACCATCCTGACCAATCTCCTCTCGGCAGCATGTGATAGCTTGCGTTTTCTTCCTGATCGTGGCAGTGACACAACTGTTCCATGCACTTTATACTTGCGTATAATTGTCTGCACAGTTGCTCTTGGGACCTGTAGCTGCTTTGAAATGGCTCCAAGTGACTTCCCTGACTTGTTCAAGTCAATAATTCGCTTTTTCAGATCCACACTGAGTTCCTTTGACTTTCCCATTGTAGCTTTTGTAGCTGAGTCTAATCACTGGGTCAAATGAGCCCTATTTAAATGGGCTCATGAGAAGTCAACAGCTGTAGTCAATCAGAATCACTTACAAGAAGTGAAGAGGCCATGACATGAAGCTAATTTGATTGACACAACTCGCTACATCACCAAAATTGACAAATTTTGTTGCTGTATGTATATTTTTGACCCAGCAGATTTGGTGACATTTTCAGCAGACCCATAATAAATTTATGAAAGAACCAAATTTTATGACTGTTTTTTGTGACAAACATGTATGTGTTCCGATCACTCTATCACAGAAAAATAAGAGTTGTAGAACTTATTGAAAACTCAAGACAGCCATAACATTATGTTTTTTTACAAGTGTATGTAAACTTTTGACCACAACTGTACATATGACAAAAATGATCAGTTATCACCTAATATTTATAATAATAGATTTGTGTATTATTTTTTATTATTATTCTTATTATTATGAATTGGCATTATAATTCTGTCATATATTTACATTTTCTCCTGCGCTTTTTTTTCTACTAAGAGCTCTTCTTAAGATGTTGTCCTTTTATGTAAAAGAATGTAACTTTACGTTTCATAGAGATTTTTATAAACATCAGGATAAGTGGTCTTACTGTGAACTACAAATGAACAGAAGTCACGTTACAGCAGTGTTTCCTGGGGCGTCCCGGGTCTTTCTGTGCGGCGTTTGCACGTTCTCCCCGTGTCTGCGTGGGTTTCCTCCGGGTTCTCCGGTTTCCTCCCACAGTCCAAAGACGGCACGTTCAGGCTAATTGGAACTTGATTGAAATTGCCCCTTAGGTGTGAGTGTGTGAGTGAATGTGTCTGTGTGTCTGTCTGTGTCTGTCTGCCTTGCGATGGCTTAGATCGTAGAACCTTGTGATTAGACAGTACCTTTCCTGCCGCGAAATAGCCGACGAGCTGATGTGGCGTTAAACTCGACTACCCAACCCAACCCAACAGCAGTGTTTCTCAACCCAGTTCTTACATATTCTACTGCATATTAACACTGTTCTGCATATTCTAGAGCTTCCTCTGCTTTAAAGGCATTTAATAAAGTGGTGGTATGATGTGTCTAATACACTGCTGGATATACATAATGATTGATTTAGGGTCTAGAGGGAGCTAAGGGATTTTAACAGGTAAACTCAATAAATAAATGTTTATTAGCTGATCAGTTAAATCCGCTGGAAAACGCACAATTTTAAGGGCAGTGATCAGGGTTAAGAAACTGCTTTAAACTACTAACATAAAGTACTGTACTACATTCTGGCTATCCACTACATCCAGCTTCTAGATATCTAGTTAGCTAAATTAATTTTCGTTCATTATAGCTTAGAGTAAGTCCTGTAATCCTAAATTAATAGTGAAATAGTGATTAGCTGATCAGGTACAGGTCAAGTTGAACATTACATATATAGCTGTTTTTTTCTTTAACCCTGTCTCCCAATTTAGCTAATTTTAAAGTTAAGCTAACTCACTAACACAGCTGCAGTTTATTAATAAACTTGATCTGTGTGCTGATTCAAAGACGTGTGTTTTTAACCAGCTATCAGAAACATATCACAGTTTATGTGTTTAGCTCCGTTACCTTTCTGTTAGAAAAACCACCGTATATCCAGATCTGTTTTAAAATCAGCTGAAGCTGCTGCGGCCCGATCCCGCTGCTAAATCTCACAGTGAGGGGGAGGGGCTTCCCCAACAGCACACTGCCGGCGCGCGCCGCAAAACCAGCAAGCTGATTGGCTGTTTATACTGAGAGGCGGGACTTAATACCTGAACCGGCTCCGTGATTGGTCCGGTCTGTCTCATAAAAAGTACAGCTGATCTGAGTGAAACGATATCATTTTTGGGGGGGGACACAACCACCTGTTTCTAATATTGGGTGGGACATGTCCCCCCCATCCCCCCCGGTTCCTACGCCAATGCACCTACTCATTTGGTAGACTCACTCCCTTCTTCCAAATTATTAAACCATTTTTGAGTTCACAGGTCAGAAGTAGTGTCCATTAAATGTATTTTTCTTTTTATCAGTAACAGTATAAATCATGTAGCAACAGAAATACTCCATGTAATGAACAAAAAGCAGATGATCTGATCCAGCCAAAGCTGTCAGTTTCTTCTGTTTTTGAAAATTTTGTTGGAATTAGATACTGGAGATGCAAAGACCGTTTTGAAGGAAAGTAGAAGGTGGAAAATGGAAAGTGTGTCATTGAAACCTATGGTGATGTGTGGAGCTACAAATCAAATTGCAAACTAGCAGAAGTACTAGACCTGTGGTGGCTTCACTTTTGAGAGACTTTGTTCTGTCTCTGGAGAAGAAGGAAAAAAAGAAGGTATAAGGAGGCAAAGAATCAAGCCACAGTTTAGGAAAAGGGAAGGAAGCAAGTAGAATAAAAGTGATCCATAACATGAATGCCTTGAGGCTGCAGGATCTGTCTCCAAATGTGATGTGGGGAAACCACTAGGGACCACTACCAAAAGTTGCATCTACCACTACCAAAAGATCTTGGGGTGAAATAGCCTAGAGCAGAAGCTGGTCAAGAATGTAGGGGCAATGCTGGGCAAAGCTTTTTATGCAAGAGCAGGACCTTCAGAAAGTGGATGTGAAGTGAAATAGAGAGACATTGCAACTCCTGTAGAACCGGTTTCGTGTTTTTTTTTTTTTTTTTTTTTTTTTTTTTTTTTTTTTGAAAGAAACAAATTTCCTCCATTATAAAGTAGTAGTGAAATGTTAACTCTAGTTTCACTTATTGGATGCACGTCTTTTTTATTTCCTGATGAGCAGATGGAGCGAACTGGCTGGGTTCGTTTTGCCAGCCGGTGCGGAGCTGGAACGGGCTGCTCCTGCGCAGACCCATAGACATGGAGAAGCGGGAGCTGATCCAGCGCAGTGAAGCCAGCCTGCTTGACCTGCGCAGCTACCTCTTCTCCCGCCAGTGCACTCTGCTTATCTTCCTGCAGAGGCCATGGGAGGTCACGCAGAGGGCACTGGAGCTGCTACACAACTGCGTCCAGGAGCTGCGTCTGCTGGAGGTGAGAGAGTTTGTGTGTGTACGTGAAGTGCTATAAAGTGTAGTTGTGCTATAAAATAATTAGTAAACCGAAAGGTTTAAAAAAAAAAAAGTGTTTCTGAGATTATTAGAGAGTGTGTAGTTTTTTTGGGGAACGTCTTTGAAAAATATTTCTTACTTCTACTCCGTGATAAAACTCTTGCATTCGTTTTTTTTTTTTTTGGCTTTCTCGGTCACGTGACATCGCGTTCAGTAGCTCCTCCATTTCCACTGGCTGTTGTGTTTACGTAGATCTCTGTGGAAACACGTGACCAAAGTTTAATAACGGTGCGTGGCAGAGGACAAATAGCTATTTTATTAAACGCGAGAAGATGAAACTTAGAGATGTGACTCCGGATGGGACTAAAATTACTGGAGGACCGTAGTTCAGTGAAAAACAGGAGATAACTCAGCCTGTAATTTTCTCAAAGGATGTCTGAGAAAAACACATACATGGTCGTTCCGGACGAGAATAAAATCACAGAGGACCCCCCTATAAAAGAGAAAATTATCCCAGGAACCTCTGAGAAACTAATCCCATCCGGATAGAGCTTTTTTCTGAGTCTGACTCTCTGCTGTTTTTTTTTATGTATGTTGTTGTGCAGGTATCAGTTGTTCAGGGGGCACTGGATTGCTGGGTGTTCCTCAGCTGTTTGGAGGTGCTGCACAGGATTGAAGGCTGCTGCGATCGCGCCCAGCTGGAAGCAAATTTCTCACACACTGTAGGCCTCTGGACGTACGCTACTGAGAAGGTACCATAGCTCAAACACACAAACACAGTGGTCCTCTGTTTAAGTGAAGGTCCCATGGTTCTCTTAATATGTTTCTCTCACACACACACAGAACCATGCTGTGAAAGTCTGAACTTGATGTTCTAATTATAGGCACTGTTGACATATACAGTCACGTGAAAGAAATAGGACACCCTATTAAAACCTTGATACATTTTCTTGTAAGGAAATATCAGACACTCCACATTTATTACTACACAAAATGTCTAAGTTAGAATCAGGTGCAGCACATCAGCTGAAATTATTAGAACATGCTCTGTCTTGTTAAAGTGAGTGGGTCACCATGACTAGATCCAAAGAGTTCAGTGCAAGAGGTTGTAGGTGCAAATGAGTCAAGGAATACATTATTCTAGTCTAAGGGAGCTTTTACACCTAGCTTATTTGGTTTGGATTTTTAGACTTTTCAGTTTAGGCTGTGAACCAGTTTACTTTGGTCAGATCAAAAAAAGTGCTCTCGGTCAGGATCTACTGAACCATGGTCCGGTTCTCCTTCAGTGTGGAAACATTTTTCTAGATGGTTCAGAATTTCAAAAGAAAAAAAAAAAGACACACAGCGTGTACAGGCCGAAGTACTGCTAGTATAGTTTGACCTATTTTAATTCATTTTTAAAAGATTGACACCACTAATTTAAGTATAATTTAATTTTACCAATCTAAGATGATTTTCTTTAAAAATAACTCTTAAAATCTAAATTGCATCCAGTAATATGCTTCAAAAACGTTGTAGTGTAAGCAGTTACAGTAATGCTGTTTTTTTTTTGTTCTTAATAAAGTGCCACTATTATGCTACAAAAAGAGTGGAAATCTTTTAAATGATACAAAATATCATTTTGTACCAAATGCTTGCAAAATCATTGAGCACATTTGGAGAACATTTAAAATGACTGCCAAAATAGTCGGTTCAGGCTACCCTGGCAAGTTTAATCAAATAACAGACTGCAAAAAATGTAAAGGAGTTTCCAACAATCATAACTATCCAGCAAGTTCTGCTTAACGTTGTGGTGTTGTAAGGTTTATCCTAAAAAGAAAATTGCATTTCAATGAATTACATTTTACTAATATGCTTTATGTTTTGTATTACCTTAATCTTTTAATATTGTGTAAACGAAGACCAAATGGCGGTATGTTTTAAAAAAAAAAAAAAAAAAAAAAGTTAAAAAAGAAAAAAAAGTCTAGATTTCCTTTGGGTATTTACATTTCTTTCACAGCCGCTACAGTACACTGTTAAGAGACCAGCCGTGGGGTATAAGCAGTTGTAGATACAGCTCCACTAACCACAGTGAGTTAGCTTGCAATGATAAACACAGACGCATTTTGTTTCCTGTTTGCTGGTGACTTGCTAACAACAGCACGCTTTTAATATAGCAGGTGCAGAAGGGTGTCATACATGTGTTAGTCAGAGCTTTTAGACGTTCCATTAGCTGAGCAGCACTATGAGCAGCACATGAAAATGTAATACAGTCTGTAAAAAAAAAAAAAAAAAAAAGTGAAGCAAAACATCATAATCAGTGTGTTTTCAAGAACATTATCCGTAATGGTCGCCCCTTAGTAGATATACAGTAATGAATCAGGAGGTCATCTAGTGTCACATCTGATCTGTCTAAAATGTACAATTTATGTTTGACGACACCCATTCTACAGATGTGCAAATGCACATATTTATAGTTTGTCTGGTCCCTGGCCTATATGAGCTTATATAATAATGCCAGGTGTGTGCTAAAGAGGTATAAAGACCCCTAGTACTGAGCTGTGGAGTAGTGGAACTGTGTTCTCTGGAATGATTGTGCTCTATTTAATACTTTTGGGATGGGTTGTGGATTAAGTGGAGTGGTGATCATCCAACATCCTGACCTTAGTGAGAGTGCAATCAAAACCTTACAGCAATTTTTTTAAATCTAGTAGAAAACCTGTCCTAGATCGTTGAGACAGTTACTGCAACAGAAGCAGGATAAATAATGTTTTATCTGTAATGCTCCAGTTCAGACTTTCAGCTCAGACCCGGATAGAGAGCTTTGTTTTTTCTCTCTCTCCGTCTCTCTGTTTTTCTCTTTTTTTAATTGACAACACTAATATAAATATAATTGCATTTTACATTTTACATTCATTCTTTAATTTACATTTATATATCCACTATAAAAAACTTGTGAAAAACAAGTGTGATTAATAGGGGTGTGCCATATCTTATCGTACGCGATAATATCGTCAACATTTTTGAATATCGTGAACGATATTAAACCCTGAAATATCGTGCCATATCACTCATCCCTAAATATCACATCACATCTGTTTTTAGCAAAAGAAAAATTCAAACGGTTCTCATTTCTCATTAAATATCTACTAGAGACAGTATCATTCATTTTACTGCAGCACTGGATATATGGAGATATATGGAGTGCATTAATAGTATTGTGCAGTAGTGTATTCTTGAAAAAAAAAAAAAGAAATCTGTGTTTTTTCATTTCGTCAAGAGTATTGTTATCGCAAAAAGACCATGAAATATCGTGATATTATTTTAGGGCCATATCGCCCACCCCTAGTGATTAATTAAAATGAAATTTTGTCATGATTAATCTGATTATTTTTTTTAAGCGATTGACACCACTACTGTCTTTCTTTTTTTCTCTCTCTCTCTTTCTCTCTCTCGCTCTCTTTCTCTCTCTCCCTGTTTCTCTCTCTCTGTTTGTTTTTCCCTTTTTTAACTGCCACCACTGATATAAATATAATTGCATTTTACATTTCTTACATTCATTGATTATTTACATTTAAATATCCACAAAAAAATGCATCTAAAGAAAAACAATTGAGATTAATCACAGAATTTTGTCATGATTAATCAGATTAAATTTTTGAATCAATTGACACCACTAATATATATATATATATATATATATATATATATATATATATATATATATATATATATATATATATATATATATATATATATACCCTTTACAAGCAGGTGTCGAAATACTTTTGTCCAATTATTATAAATAAGCCCCAAGATTACAGGCAGTACTGCATGTCTGTGTAGATGTGAAGGCTTGAGCGTTATTCATCTCGTTATTCATGCTGTTTTTGTGTTTTTTTTTTTTGCTCTCAGTTAAAATCCCTGGGCTACATGTGTGGTCTAGTCTCGGAGAACGGGCCCAACTCTGAGGAGCTGAACCGCACTGTGGACCTGCTGGCAGGCCTGGGGGCAGAGAGACCGGAGACAGGTAACCATGGCAACAGTGCTGTCTGTCATAGGGAAGTGCTGTTTAGTTTTTTTTTTTATCTCACTGTGAGTTTGCACAGTGGCACTTCTTCTCTGAGTAGTAGATTATATACATGGATCAATGACGTGACACCTGTCCGACAGCATTATTCAGTGAAAAAAAAAGCTTTAAATTCACAATATAATCTACATGTGTGTGTCACCTTTACTTTTCACAAAACAGTCAATTTTTAATTTCCTGTTATTTAAAATGTTACTATTATGGGGTGTGACCCATAATAGCAGTGACTAAATGGATTTATGTAGCTAACACTAATCATTGATGCATTCTGTGTGTTTTATTTGATTTACAGGAAAAATATGTTCTGTTAGGTACAGTTAAAAAGGTTACTGTGAAATTAGTATTTACACTTTTTTTAAAGACACATTAAACTACTAAGAACTTTTAGGAGAATTTTACTTTTAGGATAAATCACAGTTGCACCACATGACACTTTGTTAAAATTGAAAAGAAAATCATCATAATAAATAATATTAATGCATATGTGCAACATTTGTAATATTTGAACAACTGCAAAATATGCTACTATTTTTAGTTTGTTTTTTTTTGTTTGTTTTTTTTAATTGGCTGGTTGAATAACATTGTCATTATGTCGAAATAACTGAATGTGTGGGATGATCTGACTCCTTGCTTGTCACTGTCTTTTATAGCTAACAGTCCTCAAAGCCCATATAAAAAGCTCAAAGAAGCCCTATCATCTGTGGAATCGTTTGAAAAACACTATCTGGTAAGCCCTGATCAACCCCCCCGTCTATTCATTTCTGTTACTGTGTTAATTAGCTATATTTTCTCACCAACTTTGTTCTGTTTAATGTTATCTTGCTCTTAATCAGTATTCCCTGTCTCTTTTTCTCTGTATATCACACGCTCCTGTTCTGGGAGCAGGAGCTGTCCCACGCTGCTCTGGAGATGTACAGAGCTATCGGGAGGATGCGCTCAGCTCGGCTGGTGGGGAAGAGCCTTGCTGAGTTCTACATGTGAGTGTTTTCGAGCCCACGGCAAGAAAAGCACAGTAGACTACAGTGCCCTACAAAGAGCAGCAACTAAAACAACAGAAACTTAGTAGGAGCAAAAATAAATATCGGAACAAATTGCAGATGACAGAGCGCAGTGTGTGGATGGGCTATTGTGGCCAAAAGTGTGCGGTCAGCTGGCAGTGACGCCAATATGAGCTATATGAGGTGGACAACCCATTCCAAAACCACTTAATTTAGGGCTGCACAGTATATCATATGGGTGTCATCACTGAAATGTGTGCATGTACAATAGTCTCAATGCAGAATCTGCAATGTCATGTAGGACAAATTAAATCATATACAGTAAGAGCCCACTTAAAAATGATGAGTTTCTTTGATTTAACCAAATTGAAAACCTCTGGAATATAATAAAGAGGAAGATGAATGGTCACAAGCCATCAAACAAAACTGAACTGCTTAAATTTTTGTACCAGGAGTGGAATAAAGTTATCCAAAAGCAGTGTGTAAGACTGGTGGAGGAGAACAGGCCAAGATGCATGAAAACTGTGATCAAAAAACAGGGTTATTCTACCAAATATTGATTTCTGAACTCTTAAGACTATGAATATGAACTTGTTTTCTTTGCATGATTTGAGGTCTGAAAGCTTTGCATATTTTTTGTTGTTTCAGCCATTTCTCATTTTGTGCAAATAAATGCTGTAAATGGCAATATTTTTATTTGGAATTTAAGAGAAATGTTGTCTGTAGTTTATAGAATGAAACAACAATGTTCATTTTACTCAAACATTTACCTATGAATAGCAAAATCAAAGAAACTGATTTAGAAACTGAAGTGGTCTCTTAATTATTTCAAGAGCTGTGTATAAATACATATATTGCAGTGTCAGTTTTATCCAATATCATGCAGCCACAATTCTGAGTTGGAAAAGGAATTTTGAAGTATCTGGAAATCTGTGCTTATTCAGTTAAATATTAGCCTGTTAAAAATAAATAAATAAACAAACTACCCCCTGGTCAATGATGCAGTATATTAAGCTGTGCTCTTAAATAATCTTCACTAACACAACCCAGTGGATTCCAGCATTCTCGTGGTGTCCTCCACACCTAGATCTGTCCATCAAACTGACAAATAAAGAAGCGTGACTAAACACTCCAGAGAACACATTTATTCTGCTCCACAGTCCGGTGAAGACATGCTTTAGTCTAGAGACCTATGCCCTTTTGCTCTTAAGCACTTGTATTATTGTTTTCGTGATACAAGTATTCACAATAAACACATAGGAGATCTTGGCTTTTGCATCAGTATTGGGTTATTCAACAGCATTTCTGCACTTATCATGTTTTTTTGTCCGTACTGTGTGAGTTTGCATGGTCTGAGCAGATGTTGCTCCTAGATTCTCCTCCTTTCACAATGTTACATTTCTTAACATGCAGTTGACCGACGCAGCTCTAGCAGGGCATGTATATGGTTTCAGTGCGATTCTATGTGAGCTACTGCTTGTTTGGAAAGGAGAGCCGCTAAAAGACTAGTCCTGAGTTCTGAACATTGCTGTTCCAAAGTAATAAGGATACATGCTAAGAATAATCCCTTATTAATCCCACTGTAAGACGTAAACCCTGTGGTATATACTGTATGTGTGTGTGTGCATGTGTGTTTATAGGAGGAAAGGCGATGCTCAGACAGCACAGACCTTTCTGCTGGACTCTCTGAAGTCGTACACGTCCGAAGGCTGGAGCTTGCCGGTGACGCACACACGCAAGCAGATTGCGGAGTGTCAGAAACAGCTCCAGCAGACAGAGGAGTATCCTTCACTCAGGCCTGAGCCTATTTAAAGGGTAGTTTCTGAGATCCTTTATTTGAAATTTTGTTGGTACTTTAATTTTATGGCAAGTATCTTGATTATATGCTAATAAGATTTTAGCCTCTAGACAAAATAACTAATCAGATTGCTGTGTGGGATGAAATATGTAAATTAGGTTGTCTGGCAGGGGTTTTCATTGTCAAATACATCTTTGACAGAGGCATTTACCTGCCATAACATGCTTTAGATATGTTGTGCTTATTGAGTTCCTTGACTTATGATGCCAGTTACCTGCAGACGAGTGCCCTGCTGGCCAGTGATGCCAACCTAACGGACGAAGAGAGGAAGCACTACTGCCAGGAAATTCTCACATTCGCTAATCAAGCCTCAGAAAACAAAGGTCAGGAGTTCAGCAACACTGTTTTTATTGCCGAAATTCTAAATAAACTTATATTAAGTAGGTTAAATATTTTTTAAATACCTGTTGTTAAGTGTAAATGTTTTTTTACAGTATTGAAAGCTATAAAGGTATCTATTTTAATATTTAGAATTCTGTGTATCTTCTTCTAACAACCATTCTCTCCTCTCTTCTCAGATCAGCGCGTGGCTCTAAGCATGAGCTCGTTCGCGCAGCTCCGGGAGCTGCGGTTCCAACCCGCCGCAGCGACGGTACACGTGGGCGCCGCCCTGCAGTTGGAGCTGCGTCTCTGCAGCCTGATGCCTGTACCCGTGCGGCTGGAGCAGGTGGCGGCCAGCGTCCATTTCTCATTGGAGCAGCCGGGCACGCGGCCCGGACCTGTGGGCTCCCAGCGGCGCACAGGAGTCAGCCCTGATGGTACAGTCACCTTCCCAGCCACAAGCCCTTCCTACGGGCCGCCACAGAGTTCAGCTGCTGCTGCACTGGAGCTGTACGAGATGCAGGACCGCAGCCCCTCAGACAACACGCTCAACTCAACCGGAGTCATGTGCAAGAACGTTCACCTGCTGCTGCGGAGCAACGACAGCACTACATCCCTGGACATGCCTAGAGGCTCAGCGTCTGCCCTCACCATGGAGGACGGAGCACAGATGCTGAAGACGAATGACGTGACCTTGTTGCCCGGCAGCAACAGCATCGTCTTCAGTGCACCAGTGAGGAGTCCTTCTGTTTATTCTGGGTGCTTCATTGTAGTTCTTCTCTGGGTTAATGTACTAAAAATTGGCATAGGGATGCAACAATATTTTAGTTGGGAGTATCAGGGATCGTATGGTCATGAAAAACCTAGAAAAGTCCTTTCTAGGCCTGGATAAGTTCTGGAAAAATAAAAATACCCAGAAAGTTTGGGTAAATTCATGGAAATTTGCAATTCACAAATGTGTTTCCATTCATCGGCTGAGAAAAGCTATTTTGAGTTAACAAATGCATTAACTCAGAGTTAGTTCAGTTATAAAGCCCTACACAACGGCGCTCTCAGGATCTCAAACACATTTTATCATTATTATTAAAGATTGTGTCAACACTGTTTAAAAACTCATTTTTATAGTTTAGTTGATTTTTGGTTTTATTGACCACGTCTGCCCTGATGGTTTAAAGATCATAAATATTCATAAAAAGTTGCCTTGAAAACACGGAAAAGTCATGAAAAAAATCATTGAAATTTATTGGTTAAAAAGCATATGAACCCTGAAGTATGTTTTTAGGGTTTTTCAGTTCCAATCCACTAATATACAGATATTTAAAATTAATAGTCGACAGACATCATCAGTTCAGTGTGTTACAAAACATATAGCGTTGTTATTAGTTAATGATTCAACCTTGGCTGTTTTATTTTTGCAAATAAAAAGATCGGACTGGATAAATATTGGCTCAGTACTTCAGCATTATGAGAACTTAATTGAGACATCTCTAGTTAAAATAATTCAAGTAAGAGGCAATGATATATTAAAGCATCTACAGTTGGGAGCCCAAAGGACATTCTTTACACATCCATTTCGGGACAAAGCAGAGAGGTTCAGGACTGCCACTGAAAGTGAGAGAAGCATGTGGGCTGAGGTGGTACAGTAAAGTTGTAGAATTTTTGCACAAATATTACATTACATTACATTACATTTGGCAGACGCTTTTGTCCAAAGCGTCTTACAATATTGAAGTGCAAATAATAGAAGAGGTTAAGTACAAAAATAATAGAAGTTAAAAATAAAGCATCTATAGATAGGGCCTTAAGGAGGTCAGAGGGAAATAATGGGATAGAGGAGTAGAGAAGAGGAAGAAGGAGATGAGGTTAGAATTAGTTAGTTTGTTAGAGGTGTTAGGAGAGTAAGTGCTCTTTGAAGAGCTCTGTCTTCAGGAGTTTCTTAAAAATAGTGAGAGATTCTCCTGATCTGGTAGTGGAAGGTAGTTAGTTAGAGGTGTTAGGAGAGTAAGTGCTCTTTGAAGAGCTCTGTCTTCAGGAGTTTCTTAAAGATAGCGAGAGATTCTCCTGATCTGGTAGTGGAAGGTAGTTTGTTCCACCATTGGGGAACTCTGTATGAGAACAGTCTGGATTGCTTTGTGTGAGTGTTTGGCAAAGCGAGGCGACGTTCATTGGAGGAGCGCAGCGGCCGGGAGGTAGCGTAAGCCTTCAGGAGCGAGTGCAGGTAGGAAGGAGCCTGTACTGTCATCACCTTGTAGGCGATTGTAAGAGCTTTGAATTTGATGCGAGCAGCAACCGGTAGCCAGTGGAGCTCAATGAGCAGCGGAGTGACATGTGCCCGTTTTGGTTGGTTGAATACCAAACGTGCTGCTGCATTCTGAATCATCTGTAGTGGTTTTATTACACAGGCCGGGAGGCCAGTTAGTACGGCATTGCAGTAGTCGAGGCGTGAGATTACCACAGCTTGTATCAGGAGTTGGGTGGCCTGTTGCGTCAGAAACGGTCAAATTTTTCCGATGTTGTAAAGCACAAAGCGGCAGGATCGAGCAACTGAGGCCACATGGTGCGTGAAGAGAAGCTGGTCATCAACCATGACACCCAGGTTCCTAGCAACCTTTGTCGGTGAGAGAGAGAGAGAGTCGATGGTTATGGCAAAGTTGTGTTGAATAGAAGGTTTTGCTGGTATGACCAGAAGTTCAGTCTTTGAGAGATTTAGTTGGAGGTGATGTTCCTTCATCCATGCAGATATGTCTGAGAGACACTGTGATATTCGTGCAGAGATTGAGTGATCATCTGGTGAGAACGACAGGTATAGCTGAGTGTCGTCAGCAAAGCAGTGGTAGGAAAAACCATGTGAGCGGATAACCCGACCTAGAGAGGTGGTGTATATTGAGAAGAGAAGAGGTCCCAGTACCGAACCCTGGGGAACCCCAGTGGGTAACGAGTGGGCTGGGGACAGCCGTCCTTGCCATGACACCCTGAACGAGCGCCCAGTGAGGTACGATCTGAACCATGACAGCGCATTGTCTGAGATCCCCATGTTCGAGAGTATAGTTAGGAGGAAGTCATGGTTGACTGTGTCGAAAGCAGCCGAGAGGTCCAGCAGAATGAGCACTGAGGACTGTCCTGCAGCTCTAGCAGTTTTTAACGCTTCTGTCACAGACAACAGAGCCGTCTCAGTAGAGTGCCCTTTCTTGAAACCAGATTGGTTCTGGTCCAGGAGGTCATTTTGGGTGAGGAAGCCAGAGACTTGATTGAGAGCTGCTCTTTCTAATGTTTTAGAAAGAAAAGGCAGTAGTGAGACCGGTCTGTAGTTATCAACCTGGGTGGGGTTGAGAGAAGGCTTTTTAAGCAGTGGTGTGACACACCAGATGTTAAAGAGGCATTGATCGTGTGAGTAATAGCCGGAATGATTGCAGGTGCAATGGTTTGCAGAAGGTCTGAAGGAATCGGGTCAAGTGGACACGTAGTAGGACGGCTACGCGTTAGGAGAGCCAGTGTCTCGTTCTCAGTGAGAGGAGCGAACGAGGAGAAAGCGACGCCTTCGGTGGAGGGATACCGGGCAGCAGAGCATGATGTAGGACTGCTACATGTCGCATCAGTAAACTGTCTGCTGATAGCTGCCACTTTCCCAGTAAAGAATGAGGCAAGAGCTTCAGCTGTAAGGCAGGTAGCCTGAGGAGGAGGTGGAGGGTTGAGTAGTGTTTTGAATATAGCAAATAGTTTCCGGGAGTCTGTGAGGGAGCTGATTTTTTTGTGATAGAATTCAGCTTTAGCAGCAGTGAGGCTGGCTGAAAAAGAAGCCAGGAGCAGTTGGTAGTTTTTTAGGTCTGTCTGGTTTTGATTTTTTTGCCATTTTCTTTCAGCGATAGCGATAAACAGATATTGCAAGCATTGTCCTGATCACCAGCATTTAATAGTGCAGTTTCTGATGTACAGAGCTTGCAGTAGATATGCTGTTATTTTTTTTACCCTTAACATTACTTATTTTATATCTCTGTTTCTGTGTCACTCAGAGTATGCAGGCTGGCACATACACTCTGCGGCAGTTGTGTGCGACAGTGGGACGGGTGCAGTTTGTGTTGCCCCACATTTATCCCATCGTGCAGTATGACGTCTACTCTCAAGAGCCTCAGCTGACCATTGAGCCGCTCACAGGTCAGGCCCTGTTTAAATTCTGTGGTTGCTTATTCCTAGGTTTTTAAGCCCAGTCTTCAAAGCATCTAATCATGTCTTTGTGTGGCTTCAAAACTGGAAAAACAGTGTCTGTAATTTTGTTAAGTAAGGAATCCTGACGTAAGCTGGCCCTGCTTTACCTTCTTAAGTGTTTGCTTTGCAGATAACCTGCTGGCAGGTCTCCCTCAGCGGGTGAAGTTCACTATCGTAACGGGCCACTACACAGTGAAGAAGGGTGATGCCCTGCAGCTGACCAACTCCACCTCCATGCCCATCCTGCACTCCTCTTCCTGCTCTGCCTGCATCCTCTCCAGCACTGAAGGTAAGGGGCATTCCTGCATGTGAACATCTGGTGGTGATGTTCACAGTTTTAAGAGCTAAAAACATGATGTCTAATCTCAGGTGTGGTTGAATAGAGTAATATAAAAAGCCCCCAGCATTGAGCTGTGGAACAGTGTTATTTGAAAAATGGTGCTCCATCCATCCAACTATTGTGGGTTGAGTTAAGGTTGGTGAGGTTGTGATAATGCAACATCCCTTCTAAACCTTGATTTTAAAACATACCATGAATGAGCCTGTGTCCTGATTTTTTTGTTTGTTCATATCTCAAACTCCTCTCTCTCTCTTCAGAGCTGGTGGGGGAAGCTGCGCTGTCCATCCAGGCCTCAGAGAAGGTGACGAGTATCTCTCTGCCCCCGACTCCACCCTACCACATCTTAGAGTTCCAGCTGGAGGTGCTGTGCCACATCCCACCATCCCCTACGCGGGCTGAGAGTGAGCGTCTTACTAATGGAGAGGTCCGCCACCGACCCAAGAGCCGCACGCGCTACAACAGCGGCATGGCCTCTATCGACCAGAAGGTATACGTTTTTTTTTTTAAAGGCATTTTTTTGTGTTGTGTTTCGCTGGCCTGTATTGTGCTTAAATAGTCCACATACCGTTAATAAAAATGGGTGGGGATGCACTGCTGTATGATGAAAAGGGTATATAAAGTGAAGAGTACTTTGAGTAATAATGACAAAATGGGACTTTTAACTTGTGCACCACCTAGCAGCCACTTAGCGATGACGGAAACAATCATGTTAATCATTTAACGCCTGTTACCAAACCCACACTGCCTGATAGCTCCCATCTGAAATATCAAAGCAACCCCCTAGCAACACTTTAGCAACCACTTGGGATAAAAGAGAAGCCACCTAGTACCATTCTAGCAAACACATGGGATACCATAGCAACCAACCTGTAATAGCATTGCATCCACCTAGCAACTACTTAGCAGCATCACACCACTCACCTGGGATACCGTAACAGCCACTAATAACAGCATAGTGGTTCACGGCAGATGCACAATCATTCCTCCATTTCTTCAGAAAATGCAATTTTCTAGTTGACGTTTAGTCATTTTAAGATTATTGTAACATTTCTTTTTTATTGTTCTACTGTGGCTTTGATCAGATGTCTGAACAAATGCTGCATGTTGTTAAAATCCCTCTCCATGACTCTTTCTTTCTCAGGTATCTATTGATTGTCCCTGGTCTATTTACTCCATCCTCATCTCCCTCACCTTCTACACACCCTTCAGAGCCAAGCACTCACTACTGTCTGCTGGGAAAAGGTCTGTAACTGTGCTTAAATATGATTTGTTATTGTTTACACCTTTTCCTTCATTTGTTCTTGAGTGAACCCCTCTCTTCTCTTATAATCTCACAGGAAGTACATCCAAGTGTGTCTCCAAAACGTATCGGACACAAACTTCTGCATCGCCAATCAGACGCTCACAGAGCTTCAGCACACGCCCTCACTGGAGCTGCTCTCTCTCAATGCTAAATCACGCCAGGTGAGAAAATCACTAAACAGTCTCAACAGACACAATATCGTACCCTCTGTCAGTCTCTGAATGTCCTTTTCTGTGTAAACAGCTGGTGTACAGTAAGCAGTGTTTGTACAGTCTGTGGGAGATGAAGTGGAGCAGGGAGACATTGCCACCATGTTTGCAGTGTGTTTTTAATGCCAGCTTCTCACCAGCTGATGCTCCAGACACAGCACTCAAACCCTACAGCTACGAGTTTCAGCTGGAGAGAGTCTCGGTAAGGGTTTACACACACACACCACGCACACACACAAACATATATTGATATATTGATGGTATGGTAATCAATGTATTAATAAGGGACCTCTTCCTGTCACACAGACACTGTACACTGTGAAGGCAGATATCCAGCCTGCGGTGGGGGAGGAGCAGTGCCGCGCCGGCTCCCTCTGTCGGCTGGAGGTATCGATCACGCGTTTGACGGACGCTACTGAGGCGGAGAGAGAGGATGAGGAAGCCATAGAGACTGAAGGTCTCCGAACAACCAAACTCATGTATGAGGGTAAGAGGTTTAAATCTTTAAACAACACACAGCAAGTGTAAATATATGTTAATATGTGTAAATATAGCCATATGTTTGAGTAAAATTAACATTGTTGTTTTATTCTATAAACTATGAACAACATTTCCCCCAAATTTTAAATAACAATATTGTCATTTATGAGAAATGGCTGAAAAAACAGGCAGAGCTTTCAGACCTCAAATAATGCAAAGAAAATTCATGAAGTTTGAAGAGTTCACAGTTTTGGCATGTTCTCCTCCACCAGTTTTACACACTGCTTTTGGAGACATTTATGACACTCCTGGTGCAAAAAATTCAAGCAGGTTAGCTTGGATTGATGGCTTGTGATCATCAGTTTTCCTTTTGATTATATTTCAGAGGGTTTTAATTTGGAAAAATCAAAGAAACCTTTTAAGTGGTCTCTAATTTTTTTCCAGAGTGCCAGAGTTCCTTAGTACTCAGAGCTTTATAAATCTCTAGCCCATGCCTGGTATTAAGCATGGAGCAGATCAATAGAAAATAGACAAGCTTTGTGTGTGCATTTGCTCATCTGACTCAGCAAGATATGCATCTTAAAGTAGATGAATGTGTTTATTAGAAGAGGTTTTCACAAGCATTTATACATATACTGTTATATATTTAGTGTTAGACTGCTACAAACAGAATGTATACTAAATGTATACTGTTTTTGTCTGTGTGTTATACAGTGGTGGATAACAGCAGTCACTGGGCAGTGTGTGGGAAGAGTTCAGGCTTGGTGTCCATGCCCGTAGCAGCAATGGCAACGCACAAAGTTCAGATGGAGGTCATGCCGTTGTTTGCGGGCAAACTGCCCTTTCCCAGCATCAAAGTGTTTAAGTACCTGCCCCATACTGCTCCACCCATGACCCAGCCTGACACAGGTTAGAGCTCGCTCGCTCTCTTTCTCTTTCTAACTTCAACATTTCTCTCTCTCTATACTTTATAATTTCAACATTTCTCTCTTGATTTTCACAGACTCCTGCCTAGAGAACGACAACCTCTCCCTACTGGACAAAGGTCTGGAGGACCAGGCGGACACGGCCAGCCTCCGCAGTCGAGGAAGTGTCCACTCCCTGGGCAGCAGTGATCACCAGCAGCAGCAGAGGAGTGTGCCCATGCCCAGGCTGGATCCCTTCAGCCCGGGGCAGGTGTTTAACTGCAGCCTGACTCGCCAGGTCCTGGTGCTGCCCAGCACGGACGACCACGTGCTAGAGGTCAACGTCACATGACGCCAATGGAAGGCCCCGCCCCGCCTGGTTCTGGACCCTGGTTTCTGTGATCTGACTGGACAGGAGACAGGGGTAGAGAGGGGCACTGGTGCGGGGCAGTGGGGCATCCCTATCTCTGGACTCAGTGGACGGACGTTGGACGTCGGGCCGGACTAAACACAAACACCCAAAAAAGAGTTTTAAAAAAAAATCATCGCTGGAGCCTGAGAATCCGTTTGCTGTCTTATCGTTTCTGTCTTACTCGTCCGTACTGTTTTCTGCTCGTTCCATCACTGGGAGATGGGTTCTGACTGGAAAGCCAACTGTCTCTCTCTCACCTTTTCCAAAGCCCCAGTCTATCTCTCTCTTTCTCTCTCTCTCCCCCCCCCTCAAAACCCAACTCAAAATCTCTCCTTTCTCCTTACTCTCTCTATTTATCTCTGTCATTAAGCAGCCTTGGACTTCCCGTGATGCCTTGCTGCCTCTCGCCTCCCCACTTTGAACTTCCTCCTCCAGAGGAAGTCTGCATTACTACAACTGTGACCGAGTCACACTAGCTAAGATTCTCTCTCTTTCTCACACAGAGAGTGTGCGAGTGAAAGTGCTGAACATGGTGTACTGTTTCTGACCCCGGGCTCACATGCATGTATGCCCTTCCCAATCCTGATCAAGGCCTGCGATCGGCCGAGGAGGGACAAAGAGGAGGCTAAGTCCTGCTGGATTCTTTACTGTTTAGAATCGCCCTGCTTGCTCATGCTGCTCCACCGTGCTTTATGTCCAGTGTTGCTGTGTGTGTGCGCGTGTGCGCTCGTGCACATTTGCGGAATTCTTCAAAATAAATGTGCCAGAAAGGGTTCAGTGCCATAGAGAAGCTAGCTTAATGGGAAGGTTCTTTAAAGAATCCGTTTTGTGAATGAGTTGAGCATGTGTGGAAGCTTTATAAAGCCGCAAACTATTCCGGAGTCTTTATTTTTAAGTGTGTGGGTGTGTGCAGACCTGAGAAAGGGGAAATGGTACGCTGGAGCAGCGACTCCAGAATACCTAGATGTGCGCACACACTCTGGTCCTGCTGGATCACAGTCTCTGGCCCTGTACATGGTGTTAAATATCAAAATAGTACTGAATAATCAGTCGCTGTCACAACTGCATTGGCTGCACCAAATACTGACAGAGAGGAAGTGGGAGACTCTGAAGCTGAAGAGGTAATTACTTTTTTCCATCAGACAAATTTTGCCTTGTTTTTCTTTTTCATTTTGTTCATTTGTAGCTCAGGCTTTCCTTCACTGTTGTGCCATTACTGTAGTTTTCATTCAACTATTTTTCATTCAACTCAGTTGCAGCTTCATTTCTATGGAGAATATACAGACTATCACAGGTTTGGAAACTGTGTGCGCGTGTCCCCCCAATAAAAGCAGAACCCCAGTAACTGTTGCACATCAAGCCAATTGGCATATTTTGTTTTACACAGCAATGAGTTAAAAACTTACCAAAGTACAATCCAGATTCTAGTCACAAGTAACCAAGTGTAAACAGGGTTTTAGATGCTGCCGCTTGCCTGTTTTTCCCCAGAGGGAACTGACTTAATTTGTTGCCTAATCTGTAGATCCCACCCTATAACAAATGCTACTTTAGATTAAAAAAAAATCAGTGAGTTCCTGTTTACCTGTAAGTTCAATGGTTTTAAATGTTATGGCTCCTAATGTTAGGAAGTGGAAATGTTCTAGAAGTATATACTATATTACTGGTGTGCCACCACAGGAAATCTAGTATTTGAGCTCTGTGACCTCAGCCTGTCTCTCATAGCATCTATGTGGATGAACAGCTTGTGTATTTTTATCGTGATGCAACATCAAACTTGCCCTTTCAGGAGTTCTTTAGTATTCTCTATGCAGCCTCAGAGTCTGATTGCTATAGATCACGACTGTTTGCCGCCTTTACATCTGACAGCACACTTGTGACATTCCAATTACGCCTGTGTGACAGTACTCCTGAAAAGGGCTAAGCACATAACGCCAGTCATTTGAGTCTATTTTTGTATGATGGCGCTGGTGTGAGGTGTGCGTCTGAATATTTGTATGTTTTTGAGTGAGGTAAACGTACAGCACTAAGCGATTGGGGTAATTAGCGAGCAACGGTTGAAGATTTTGGGGGTAGCTAAAACTGAAGCAAGCGAAGCGTGGGTCCCACAGCGCTGTAAAAGTGGGTTAATTGTGACGGGCGTTTGCCAGAGGCCAAGTTAGGAGGGAGACAGTAATTGCGACTTTGCTAAAGCTGAGTGTCAAGGTGTTTAGCTTGAGGGTTGTTTTTTTTTTTTTGCGCACTAATGATGAGAAGGGCCTGTGAAGGCTGAAGGCCTGAGGCTGTGTTCCAAATAGCAGGAAGCACCCAGTTCCCTACTTTCCAGTGTTCTGAATGGATGATATGGTGTAGATGGGATTATTCATTGTTGCCACCTGTTAGTTTGGGAGGGTTAAAAAAAAAGGAAAAAAAAAAAAGACAAAAAATGAAAAGCAAAAATCACAGGGCTTTGTATCACTGTTGCTTATGTGTGCGCTTCATTGCAGCTTATGATGATTTTTTTTTATGCACAGTCTTGTATTTATTCTGTGATTCTTATCCATCTCTGAATAATCCAGGGGTTGCTTCTATTAAACTTCAGAGTAAGAGTGATTTTTCTCCCTCCAGTCCTGATGTGTATGATCATACAGAACTGAGAAAAGGGCAGAGCTGATCTTTTGCACTCTTACTTCATACATATGGGAGGAGGATGTTAAAGGGAGACGGTAGCCTTTCAGTTGTTTCTCACACTTGCAGCAGCAGCAGAAGGACTTTGGGCCTACAGCATGTGAAACACTGGGTCAGCCAACAACGTCAATTTTCACACGCTCTTTGTAAATTATTCCATCAGTTGAGCACCACAGATTGTATTTAGATTAATTATTTAAATTAAAAGAATATGTACGCATTATACAATAAAAATTATACATATGTTTTAAAGAGACTTGTGTGATGGTTGTTTTTTAAATCTTTTATCTGTTTTTTCTTAAAGCATTTTGTTTAACAAGTGATTCGTCTAGTATTAAACTTGCTATGCTAGCTTTATGGCTGCAGAGACTAAAGACTTCCCATCCTTTAGCACATCAGGGGGGTAGACACTTTAGGGTGAAAAATTAAATGCTAATTAAATAAATACAAAAAGAAATAAAATAACTATGCTGCATTTTATATCAAATATTTATTAGAAAAACAAATATGAAAAATAAGTTAAGAAAATGCACCGTCAGCAAATTTGATTGCTGAATATTAGGATGTAAATGTCAACTCCCAAAAAACACTTAAGATAAATAAATTTGACACTAAACAAACACTATAAACAAAGAATCTGATCTATAAGGACGGAACATTTGCCACAAGGCACAAGGTGCTCATATGTTACCAAGGAACTCTCTCTATTGGCATCTGTGTGAATGTGCTGTAGATTGATTGACTGAGGTAAAGCCAGATGAGCCCCACAGCAGGCCTGTTCATCTGGGCCCGCGTAGCGGAGTGGCCTTCTTTGGAACTCTGCGTGGGTTTGGCACGAAGGTCCATCCGTCCTCAGTCCCCAAAGCCACCTTGGATCTTTCAGCAGCTTTCTTCTGTAACCTGACAGCAGTAAACAGAAATCATTTTATCCGTCTGGACACACTTAAGGGCATTTTCACACCTGAAAGTTCAGATCAAAATTCAAACCAAGTGTCATTGTTTAGTTATATTCTATACAACTGGTTTGTACTGTGAATTTATTGTGTATATGTATCAACTTTAAATCATATTTGTAACAGCAGATGTTTTGTGTCTGTTCAGGGCAAATTTCCTTTAGGACAACAGTCTTATTATATCGTATCATATCGTTTGGGTAAGTTTAGAGAGCAGTGTAAAGAACTTTGCTACATACAGGGGTTTGCAAACAATACATGGGTTATGACAACACCTGCTAATTTTGTAATGTGATCCAACACTATCTGGACCTTAAGGCATGGGTCCAAACATCATTTGAATTCATTAATTACAATGTTCTGCAAACTAGCTCTCCAGAACCAATGTGAGGTACACCTATCCTGTTTCAGCTGGAATACAAAATACAACACAAAGCACTCACATCACTGTCCTCTTCCTCTCCAGAGCTTTCCTGGTGGCAGCAGAGAGAGTGCTTTTCCTCCCAGCCTGGGGCTCCTTATTCTCCTGTAAAAAGAAAAACCATCCATCCAATGACCCACAGCCTCAGTGTAACAGACATCCAGCCAGTTAAAGCAGTTTTTGTGTTCCCCCCCCCCCAAAATATACTTGTCCTAAGACAACCCAACAGGTACAAGGTAGAATCAATGCATAAAAAACCAACAAACCACTTGACGAGTTGAGTAATTAAGTAAAGATAATGTACAAAAATCTGTGATCTGCTAAATCTGAAGTGATGATATGTCGCTCTATTACCTTGTGTCTGAACTCTCTCTCTCTGGCCAGTTGTCTGTCCCAGCTGATCACCTGCATCCGGTCTGCAGGACAGAGGCTGAAGAAGAGGTCATGCAGTTCATATCGTGCTGATTGCAACTGTAAAGTGAAAAAGAGAAAGTCAAGAACAGACAGATGTAAAACCTAAATCACGTCTCTCAGACTCACATTAATCAAGTTCACTTTAGACACACAAACACATTGTCCAGCTACAAAACTAATGATTATTTAGTTATTTTAGAGCATTTCTGTTGAGCCATTCATCACAAGGTAAAAATGTCTGACACAGAAATGGCCAAGCAGAAACTAATTAAAATGCTGCCTTTATAATTATTTCACCAGTCATTACAATACTGATATTGAAGACATCTGCATCTGTATTGAGACCCCTAACTACTGGATGTTGTATTTTGGCCTGCAAGAATCCCAACCAGTCAGATCATTTCGTTGTATAAAAGGTGGGGCCACAATGAGAAAACCTTCAAAAGATCCATAAAATATTTTATATTAATTCAGATGAAATCATGCAGGCCAATCTTTAATTATGTTACATCAGGAACACTGTGCTAGGATTTCATAATATTGTAATATACAACAGAGTTTGTATGTGCCAACTCTCATTTCAAATATTCAGATGAATAAAAGCACTCCACAATACCTTGAAGTTTTTCTTCCACTGTAAAGCTGATGTTTTAAAGAAGATTTTGTTATACTAAGGACATGATATATCACAAAATAAAGTCTGGTCATAATTTTCATAATCCTGCAGTTCTAGTTAAGCCAGTTCTAGTTACGATGGTTGTGTGTTGCTTAGTGTGTAAAAGTTTAAAGGGTTTACTTGTAGTGTGACTCTCTCCTGTAGGACACGGTCTTGTCTGCTGCTGAACTCTCTCCCTGGTGTCTGACACTGGAAGTCCTGGAGGAACAGCTGGGTGTCCTGCAAGTACAACATTATGATCAACCAACCAGAACCTTAACACTGTCGCAACCTGCAACCTGCTACAGCGTGTTCAAAATGCCAGAGATTCCTTCTGGCTTACTGCACTATTTTGAGATACACTTTCAAAGTTGCTGTGTCCTTTATCCTTTAAAAAAATCTAAAAAAAAAAATCTACTTCTGACACAAGCAGATTAAAACAAGATTGATGGCAAGGCCACATTGCGTGTGGCAGTGGACTTGGTCACCTTGATAGTTCTGATGAGCTGAGCCACTCTCTCTGTGCGGAGCAGCCTGCGGGTCAGGTAACCTTTCACTGCTGCCGCCACCAGGGGGCGATGACACACAGGAAGACAGCTTTGAGACTGAAATTGCAAAGCATAAAATTAATCAACAAAGAGAAAAGAGCAAGAGGAATTTATAGAAATTCAGACATGGATCACTCGAGGATAGAAATTTTTATAATATAGAATATTTTTAATGTTTTTTAAAATGTGTGAGGTTTAAACAAATTAAATCCACCACCTCCACCTCCAGATCATGGAAAACAAATGGGAAAACATTGAGTAGATTTACTCTTTCCAGCATGTGCAAAAATGTGCTATTTAAAAAGAAATGTCACAAAGAACCTCGTCAAACTAAATTAATTAAATGAACAGTGACATAATGGGTGGCATCCAATCAACTACTTGTTACTATGCAGTTATTACACACTGGCTGTTTTTACAGGCTGTCTATAATTGGTCGAAACCATTTTGTTCTTTTTTTTTATGATGCATCCAGTTATTCAGTATTCCAGCTGTATGTGCAATATTCATGATATATTCAGAAATTGAACAGTGAATTAATTATAATAAAAATAATAATATATATTATCATTATTATTAATATCATTATTAACAAACTAACAAAACAGATAATACCAACAACTAAAAAAGCCTATTTCCTAAAAGGCTGACCACATATATTACGATGTGGCCATTAGTATAAAATGTTTTCTAGATGGTTGGTAGTTGATATGGTATCTAAGCTAGCTAAAAAACAAAAATACAGGCAGAAGCATATAAAAAAAAAGAAATACTATAAATGGGACAACATTAACAATCTTGTTGCGCATTGCTCTGCAATATACAACCAGGCATAAGTTGTGAGTGCAGGCACCTGTGAGATATGAAGGGAGTCTGAGAGAACACTCAGCTCAGCCAATGTGAGCTCAGAAGGCTGCGAGGAGCAGCCCAGACCCATGGAGACAGAGGAGGGGGGGGGGGAGGTTGCCACGTCCTCCAGACGTGAGCCTACACTGGGACACGGGAAGGACACGCTCCGGAGAAACTGGTACCTTGTTGCCAGTGACTGAGAGAGAGAGAGAGAGAGAGAGAGAGAGAGAGAGAAAAAGAGGATGGATGAATGGATGGATGGAGGTTGAAAGAAAGGCAGGGATAGATAATGGATGAAGAGATAGAGGGGAGTGGACATTTAAAGAGAGCAGAGAGAGAGAGAGAGAAATGAGAGAAAATAAGCGAATGAATTGGGAGGGGATGGGGTCGTTGAAGGACAGTAAATTAGGCATGAGTGAAAAAAGTTAATGGGGAACAAGGATGGCACAACCATCCTCATCCACCAAAGAGGGACAAAGAAAAAGAGCGACACGAGCAACAGGACACCGTGGGATCAGGCACTTAAGCTCAGACACTCATGAATTAAACAAAATGATCCGCTCATTTTCTGTGTCAATTCCCCCAACATGGCTGGGCTTTCTCCTTTCTGGCCCGACACGCCCACAGAGCGAAAGAGAGAGTGAGAGTGATAGAGAGAGAGAGAAAGAGAGAGAGAGAGAGACACTTGCCAGGTCCTATTATAAAAGCAGCCTGTGTTCATTAAAGACCTATCCGATGCATAAATTACAGTGTGTAATTAATGGCACAAGGACACAACCTACAGAGCACACTGAAGGAGAACTGGCTGGCAACAAGGGTGTCCTTGGATTATACCAACGCAGGTCTGGCAAGCGCATCCTGGGGATGGTATTAAACTTTTACACAAAGCTCTCTGGGCTTTTCTGACTGGATTTTAAGAGTTTTTACACAGTCTTATTGTCAGATGCTCTTCCACTCAAACTGAAGAACGCTGGACGTTCGCCACACACCCAAAAGAGTCCAAGGGGAATAAAGGTTAATGTGATCTCTGGGAGAGCCTGTCAGAAAAGCTTTTTATGGGGCATAAAAGTTGTAAAACTTTCAGAAATTGTAAGTCATAGAATGACTCGCCTCTGCGGCATGGATTTACACAGACTGATTTTGTGGCTCTGACTGAAGCAGTAAAATATATAAAACTATTGTGCATGTCCCACAAAAACCTTATATCTCTATTTCTAAAGTTTTTTTTTCCACTTTCTGGTACTGTGAACAGACCATTCAAAATGGTCCAATACGATTTTATTTTTATTTTTACATTGCCTTCCATTGAAAGACACATTTTTTTGCCCTTTTCCTGCAGAGTTGTAGTTTTGGAGGTACATCTACCACCAGAAGAAAACTGCACCAGTTCCATAATGAATTTCAAGACAAGATACAAGATTGATCTTTCCAAAGCAGATTGTTTCAGACATCCTGATAAGTACCTTAATGTTATATTTTGTCCCTTTTACTGCAATTAGTTTTTTCTTTACACACCCAAGTTCAGGCTGAACTTGCTAGAGTGGCCTGAGCTGACCTTGTTGAGAGCAGTTTTGAATGTTCTTTTAAAATCCCTTCTCAGGCTTATTTGCATCCACAGCCTTCTTTCTAAAGATCTCAATAAGTTCTTTGGTTCTGACCATGGTGATACCACTCACTTTAACAACTAAGACCTAACCAGTAACACGCTCATTATGCCAAGCTAGTGTTTATGCTTTGGCATATTTTCCTTGAATCCACATATTTTGAGGTGGTGGGCAAACCAAAACAAGGAAGATAATTTTCCTGCATGTCTGTGAAAACTATGCAAATGTGAAGGCACTCACAATATAACTTCTATTTCAAAGCAATGTGAAGTGAAATTATACTTTTGACATCACTTTTCTCACCTGTAGCAGCTCCTTCTGTTGTCTGTGCTGTTCCTCCATCAGAGCTCTGACCTGCACTTCTTGCTCCTGCCTTAGCTGCTGCTCTGGCCACGGCGACACTGCTGACATATGAAGTATAAGCTCACCGTGAGTGCACATCGTTTGTTTAATTACGGCTCAGCCTAATCACAGCAGATCAACTAACTAATCGCTGCAGAAGCACTTAAAGCGAAATCGTTATGCTTCATGGAAGCAGTGCTTCTCAGCCTACTTGGCAGGCATTGTGAGTGAGACAAGACTATTATCTGGCCATTATCATTACAGCAAGGGGATTTATCAAGACTTATTATTTTAAAAGGATCATAAACCCAGCCTGACAAAATATGTCTCATCTGCTTTTCCAGTGTGCTTTAAAAGAAGTCAGTGCATTATGAAGACAGCCATCATGGGGCCAAAGATGAAACAGTCTCTGAATTTTCAAATAACCAAAAATCACACTTGTGTGCCAAGTGATTTGATTATGTTTTCAAGGTCCATCTCCAAAGCTAATAAACCAGGCGTATATATTTCTGCCAAAATGTGAACAAATATCCACAGACATAACTAATGATTTCACATTATTAGAATTTTAAAGACAAATTAAATCATCCTGTGGACAATATACTGACTTTAATCGGGAAAATGGTGTCTGTCTTTTGCCACTCCAGGCCCAGATTACTGCTACTAAACTATGGAACTTTCAATACTATTTATTTAAAACATCTTAATGGTATAAAAATGATAAATGATCGTCTCCGTCTCCTTCTAGGGTTGTAGTTAATCTATTAAGTCCAGTGAGCATATTTAGATATGTGTAGTGTGTAATGCAAAACTAGGGTTCTAATGTAACTGTCAACAGTAATTCCAATATCGCATACAAATGTAGCAAAACAAATGTAACTTTTTTTTATTTAAATATATCATATCATGCACCCTTATATAAAACCAGCCTTACTCACCTTTAGGTGTGCTAAACTGAGGTCGGCCATCATTCATCAGCTGTCCAATCTCAGTCCCATCCATGTTGTTCATAAGCAGTCTCCGTTTGGCACGGGACACCCCCTCTTGGCCTCCCAGCTCAGGGGTTAGCTGTTTCCCTTTGGGCCCAGCCTGTGACCAGAATCTGGAAGGGGTATCCACATCATAGGACCGATTAAGGGATGAGCTGTTCAGGGAATCTTCTATGCTTTCCAACTCTTTCTTTTTCTCGCCTGAGGCATTCCTCTTCTCTTCAGGCTGGTTACTTGCATCTGTGAGGACGGCAGTTCTTTGAGACAGCCTTTTTGAGTTACTGATCACCCGGAACACCTCTGGCACCCTCCTTCTCTGCACCATAGAAGTGACACAGTGTGGCAGCTCTTGCTGTTTGCTCCCTGGCCGTGTCCTGTTATCTTTAGAAAAGACATCCTGCTGCACGGTCTCATTAAACGTAACCACACTTGGAGGCTTCCCATCACTAGCTGGCAGGCTGATGCTTTCGTGTTCTGCAAGCAGGGTTAGCTGGGAGCTGTTATGATCCTCGGCCAAGTCTGTAGGATTAAAATCTGCCATCGACTTCGACAGTGTTGACTCTAGGTCTGAGATCAGGACTTTAAGGCTCGATAAATTAAGTTCAAGCTGAGCGATCTGCTCGGCCTGATCTGTGCTCCTACACGCGGGATCATCCCCTTCGGGCTCTGCAGACAGGCTCGAAGCCCACTTGGCTTGGCCACACAGATTTGGCCCTGCTTCAGCATCCACACAAACAGGTGTCTTCACCAAGGGCTTTCTGAAGGAGCCAGATATGCCACTGCCTTTTTTACTGCGCACTGGGCTCAAGCAGAACTTGGGGGTAGGCACATTATTAAATTTTTTACCCGCTGCTTGGCAAGGCCTGGGCAGCAGACTGCCTGCTTTCTTGGTTTTGGACTGGTAAAGAGATTTTGCTGAGGGGGACGCTGTCGCTGAAGTAGACTGATTGGGGCTGTCTGCCATACTTGGATAGCTTGACAGAGTTGGCAATGGTTTTTCAGTAACACTACCTGCAGTGTTTGAGGAGGAAGTAATATTAAAGCAATGGTCAAGTGGCACTTCACATTTAGGAGGATTTACATCTTCAACATCGCTGACCAGATCAGGGGGTTTTAGATTATCTCTACCTGTCCCATGGTTTTGTATCTGGATTTCAAGGCTTGGCACCTTTATTTCGGGTAACTGTTCCCTTTTCCTTTCCCTGATTCTCCTCAGCTCCGCTTTTACTGTTCCACCTGGGAAAAATTCTTCATTCTCCTTGTCAGAAAGACTGCATTCTTCAACAACTGGGGCTTCACTAACTTTCAAAGCTTTCAATGCCTGGTTGCGCAGCATCCTCTGATGTCTCCGATGCTCTTGAGATTTTTTCAGAAGGTTCTGCAGGCTCATGCGGTAAGGACCTTCTTCAGATGGCTCTGTCCCCAATGCAGCATTTACTGGTTCTTTAACCTCAGGATGTTCCTGGTTAGAGAGTGTATGCTCCTCCTCCAGGACCTCTCCATCTACCGGAGCATGGCTGATGATGCTAGTTGAGTTTGAAGTGTTTAAGAAAAAGCCACTCTGAACTGAATGCCTTTCTTCCATGCCTTCATCTCCCACTATCCAACCAGAGCTGACATCCGAAGGCTCAATGGTCACATATCCAGATGACAGCCCCTGCTGGCTTACATCTATGTGTGGGTTTTTATATGATTGAGACAGAGAGTGTGTGTTAAGTGCATTATCAGTGCCCGGATCAAGAGATTGCTCTGGTTTGTGACCGACCAGAGGAACACCTTCAAACAGAACAGTTGTATGGCTGTTCTCTAATGAATATTCTCCTTCCAAAGGTCTAAGCCTTAACACTGCATGACCATCACAAGCTGTAGATGTCATAGGTTGACTGAGAGAAATGTGTGCTTTTTCATCAGTGATCTGTGGTGCTGCTGGGAAAACAGGTAAAATCCAGTGGCTTTCTGCTGTTTCATCACACTCGTCTGTAGCTGGTCTCTCATCCTTAAAGTCTTCAAACGTTGGGGCATTTCGTAACTAAAACAACAGCAAGAAAAAAAGAAATGTGAATCCAATGAGCTTAGACAATAAGGCAGCATTGTACTGGGAAGTAAGCTGACAGGTAAAACCACTGGAATCTGAGTTATGCATTACCTGCACACTGTTAAGAATGTTCTGTACGTAAGACACTCGAGATGAGGATGAGCATTTCCATTTATTCATCAGATGGGTGGCTGATTCTCTGAGCCTTTGCATTTCTTCTTTCTGGTCCTTGTTTAGCTAAAAAACAAATAATTACCGCAATTAATCATTTCATCTTTCAAAGCAGGGCTGGATGATGTACTGTCTTTAAAAGCAAACAATATTATTTGAAAAGTAATTGACAAATGGTTAGCTGAATATTTGGTAACTGAAATTATTAGGCTAAAAAAAAAAAAAAAAAAAAGACCTATAGCAAGTGTTTGAGCCCAAGACAAGTGTTTGAGCATCAGTGAGATTTAATAAATAGTTTAAAATATTTCTTAAGTTATAATGTAATAATAAAATGCAAACAATAAAATTGTATAAAATCTATAAACAGAGTACAGTAAACATATACAGATAGATTGTATGTAGATTAATGTAACTGAATAACAATTTGTTTGTGATTAAACAGTTTGTTTAAAAGTTACTGTGAGCGAAAAATTCCAGATGTGTCCTACATAATACAAAAAAAGTAACATAAAATGTTTTGGCTCTCTTTTGTACAAATATTTGATGGTTCAGTCTTGAAAGCGTTAACATTTTATAATCGAATTAAATAAAATTGTCAGGTAATGGGTTTGTCTGTTGAATATTTACAATACTGTGTAAAGTAACCTATTTTTAGGAGGCTAATTAAGTTTATACTTTAAACTTAAATGCACAGCTATAAAACCACCACCACCACACCAATGATTAAAACAAAGCATAAAGTCGTTCATTATAAAAAGACTCTTACCAGCGGAGGGAGAACAGGGACTCCGTAAAACCTTATATTTGATGGTTGAGGGCTGCTGGCTGGTTCAGAGGTTTCTACATGAGCATTGCCTTTAATTTGGCGTATTTGCTTTTGGATGAATTCATCGTAGCTCTCCATTTTGGAGGGGTATAGTAAGTTAGTTAGCGTGCTTACTTAAAAACTAAAGCTAGCTGCCTAGCAACCACTAACGTTACACCATATCCAACTCAACTGCTAGCTAAGTTAGCTAGCTAACTAGCTAGTTTCTATTTAACTGCTCGATTACCTAGCTAACTAGCTAGTTAGCTAACTATCTAAAAATAAAATAATAAAGTAGGAAATAAATAAAATTAGTAAGTTACCTACATCTTTCCAAAAAACTAGCAGCTAGCTCAGTTTGTTTGGTCAAAGCTTAGCTAACGCTAGCTAAGCTAAGAGCTAGCATTACCGACAACTACAAAGTTTACGGAAAAAAGCGCCCGCTGCAGCTTAGCCTGACCCAATTAAAACTTTTTGATAGACAAAAAACGTACTCAAATTTTATCAAAGTCTCTATTCAGCGACATAAATACATTTCTAAACAAAAAAACTAAGTTATATAGCTAGTAAGCCTGGCTACCAACAGCAGTCTGTTTACGCTTTAGCCGCTCCAACTGTCACTCTGAGTCACCTGTAAAACACGGCTTCAAACCAACGCTATAGGATTTAGCCTGGAACACGGATCCGAATCCGGATCGCGCACAGGGGATATTATTACACCGAAAGCCTGAACTTACTAAATTAAACAGTCTCAAACAGCACTGATTCTGAGTCGGGACTAACACTAACACCGTGGTTACGATTATTTTGGAGGTTTGTTCCTCTAAACTGACCAAACAGAAACAGCCTCCAGATAACAGGAGCGGCTCCAGTGCGGGTTTTACCCCGGAAACACAGATCACCATATGGAGGTGCTTCAGCTGCACTGCCGCCTAGAGCGGGGCAGACCTCAGCGCTCCCATACAGAACAAAAGATCAGCTCTAATCAATATAAAACAACTCAAATTACTGCAGAAATTAGTCTTATATTACATTATATTATATATTCTATTACAGTATATGCAGTATATAAACAAACAATTGTAGAAATGTTAGTAGAATTAATTTATGTTAGTATTAAGTTTAATTATATTACAATATATTATATATTATAGTACATTACATTCAATCTATTCCAGCATTTACAGTTTTAAATCAGTGTAAGTCATGATTTATTTGCCATTTGAACATTATATAAAAACATTCATTCAATGCTCGTGTTAAGGATCAGGTAGTTAATAACTCAACAGCACTATAAAACTAACTAAAAATACAAATTGTACTGTAATGCAAAAACTATACAGGGACTAAATGCATCATATTGTAAAGAAGTCTCCACTATTTACAAATATATTAGACATTAGATAATTTAACAGAGAATATACAATATAATGTTGTAATGCAATGGTATAAATACGTAAATGTGCAATTATATGTGCAACACCAGTATTACAGATAAATATATTATTATTAATATAAGATAAATATTATTAATAAATATAATTTATAAATATTACAAATATTATAATTACAGGCCTAGGTAATTAATTGAAAACCGACATTTAAAACTTCTAGAACTTTTAATTCTTTCAGCAAGTTCCCCACTATGTGTTATTGTTGTGTATTATGTGTTATTTACTGTCTCTTTAAATGTACAGTACAGTGGTACTGAACTTTCCAACTTGTGATATAAAAGAAACATAAGGGAGAATTTAAACACTGAGCAAACTGAACAACTCCAGCAGCTTGTACCAAAAAATGCTCTCCGTCATTCATTAAAATAAAAATGGACTGTTTACCATACTATGTATCCCTCCACAATTATATAGCCTAAAATATATACCTGCCCCACATTTTATACAAAATGTTTGTATGATGATTCTGCCCCGAGCTACAGATGTTTTGGTAGGATGTATATGATGCTCGTAAGGAAGTGTTTTAGTAGAATATCCCACAAGATCCTACAGTGTCATTACTGGGAGTAATGAAAAAATATTTATTTGGAATATTACTTACAGCAGCTTTGAAGTGTATTACAATTAAATAGATAAAAACAACATTCCAAAATAACATACAATTTTTAGGATTCAAAAATGACCCTGTTGTGGCTCTAATTATACAATGCATAATTTTGTCATGTATTATTTACCCACTATTTTGCATCATAATGCTTATTATGTAAGTGACTATAAATCATTTGAAGGTGGATTATTTATTTATTTATTTATTTTGCTGTTGTTCTTTTATACTTTCTTTTGTTTTAAAATGGGTGTGAATGATGCAAAGTACTGGAAAGGTAAACATTTATATTGTGCTATATTTCAAAATAAAAAAATTAAGTTCTACGTTTTTTGTATGATGATAAATAAGGCACAATATGTAGGCTTTATTCTCTAAAATATGGAACATATTAACAACAATATAAATATGAATGTTTTAGGGCTGCATTTCAAAAGCGTTCTTGTTTCTAAAGGGGCAATAAGTGTTTTTCCCCCTCTAAAATAACTATATCAATTATGAATATCAACATATTGCCTATTACAGAACAATAAATAAAATACATCTTACATAGTGGAATTTCATAACCACTTTAAAAGGCTATTTTGAAAGTAAATGCATGAGATGTAAAATTCCTTCATTTCATAACAAGACATAAGGTCTGTAGCACATCAGTAGAAAGAAAACATGCTGTAGGAAAACACTACATATTGCACCGTTAAGGCAATTAGTTGTAATTTTTGTTTTTCTTTTCTGGCCAAAACCTAATCTTAAACAATATATAAATGATCAGATTGTGTATGCATAAACATTTACTGTAATAACTTTAAGTAAGTGAGCTTTTTTTTAGAGACATTAAATTTGTTTTATCTGTTTACATATTAACTAATGATAATGAATGGATTCACTTTTAGTAATAGATCTGCTTTATTTATGATTAAAACTAAGACATATTGACAGAGAGAAGGAAAGGAACCAACTGTGCATAAAGATAAAAACATTTATAGTATAAACATATGTATATATTTATATACACGCACTAGTTCATCGAACAAAATAAATGTGTAACTTATATATTATATATATGTTTTACACACAGAGTGATCTATTGTAGTGTTTATTTCTTCTATTGTTGATGATTATGGCTTACAGCCAGTGAAAACTTAAAATTAGAATATTATATAAGATCAATTAACACTTTTGGCAGTGTGGTCAGTGTGCCAAGTCCTGTTGGAAAATGAAATCTGCATCTTCATAAAAGTTGTCAGCAGAGGGAAGAATAAAGCGCTGTCCGATTTTGCAGGAAAACACTGCACTGACTTTAGACTTGATAAAACAAACTGGATCAACACCAGCAGACACCAGACATGTCTCTACAAACCATCACTGATTGTGGAAACTTCACACTAGACCTCAAGCAGCTTAGACTGTGTGTCTTCCCCCAGAATCTGGTTCCTTGATTTTCAAATAAAAATACTAAATTTACTGATGGTCATTGATGGATATGAAAAATATAAAAAAAATTCAGAGACACTGATTTTTGGATTTTCATTGGCTGTAAGCCATAATCATCAACAATAAAAGAAATAAATGCTTAGAATATATCACTCTGTGTGTAATACATCTATTTAATATATAAGTTTTACATTTTGAACTGAAATACTTAAATAAATCAATAATATTCTCATTTTTGAGATGCACTAGTATATATAATATACAGCTTTGGGGAAAAATAAAGAGACCATGTAAAACTGATGAGTTTCTTTGATTTTACCAAATTGAAAACCTCCAACCTCTAACATGCCAATATGAAAACTGATTAAAAATTAGGGTTATTCCACCAAATATTGATTTCTGAACTCTTAAATTTCTTTATGATAATGAACTTGTTTTTTTGCATTATTTGAGGTCTGAAAGTCTTTTTTGTTATTTTAGCCATTTTTATTTCTCATTTTCTGCAGATAAATGTTCTTAATGACAGTATTTTTATTTGGAGAAATGTTGTCCGTGGTTTATAGAATAAAACAACAATGTTCATTTTACTCAAACATGCACCTATAAATAGCAAAATCAGAGAAACTGATCTGTATATATATGTGTGGTGTGTGTGTGTGTGTGTGTGTATGGTGGGGGAGAGAAGTGAAAGTCCTGGGGTTTCTCCACTGGAAGCACAAAGACGCAGTAAATCCTGCGGAACCGGCGTTAAACACTTCATCTGATCAGTAAGGTCGTTATCTGCCCGAGTAATAACGAGCGTCCACCGGTCAGGATGAAATAGCGGCGCGTCCCCGAGGAGGCGGGGAGCGCGCAGAGCACGTGCGCGTCCCCGCGAAGCAGCGAGAGCGCGCCCAGCCAATCCCCGGCTGACTGTGTCATGTTTTACTAATGTCAGGCCAAAAATACGTCCGCCGAGAGGTTGTTCCAACTAGGTCATCCTCTGCTACATCTCTCAGCTTTTTATAGGTTCCTTAGAAAATAAAATAAAACGTGGCAGAGCTATTCACAGAGCAGAAACACTATTAAAAAAGCCTCTCAAATCAGGAGATTCTGATTGTGTGACTAAATTAGGTCACACAATGACATCCAATCAAACCCACACACAAGGACGGACAAAGCAGCAGGTACACCTCCACCACTGTGTTTTTCAAAATGTATTTATTGGTCATATACAAAATAAAGTAAGCTGTATATCAACAAACATACAGTATATACATCAATAAATTAAAAGACGCCCCAGACTGACTGATACAGTTAATTTCATCGTTATATACCAATACATTATATTACTTATCTACAAATTGCAAAAAAGTACAATAACTTAGTTGATAAATACTTACAATTAAATGGACTTTTACTGTATGTATATTTCCCATACAAAGTACTGATAGAATTTATTACACCGCATACAGAAAAAAACAACAGATTTTACTTTTTTTTAAATCAATAGCGACAGAAAAAAATGTTACTTTCCATGGTCATAAATTCACAACTTTATAGCTTGAAAATTTCTCACCGTATACTTTTAGACTATTTTTTGGGACGACATCAAAAACAAAACGGAAAAAAAAAATTAAAAAAAAAAACACCACTCCTATGATAAGGTGTAGTCAATTTTGCAGTCTTCAGCTCACTGTTTGTACATGGACTTGAATGTGGTTTAAGTGAAGCAAAGAGGAAGAACAGGGGAGACAAAAAGAAAAAAAGAAAGAAAGAAAGACAGTAAACAAACAAACATACAAACAAACAAATCAGGTCGCAAACAAACAACATTGGTCAACGAAACATATTTCTCCCAAGTGCGGCCTCGCATCCAGACAACCGGCCTCATTTCATTTCATTCAAATCAAAAAAGGCCCAAAAGGCCTAATGACACACCCCAGTGCCCTTCAACATAGGATCCTCATTGTATTGATTTACAAGCTGTAGAACTGTGGCGTGAGGAGCTCGTCCCAAAACAACAGGGATGGCTTTAGACGTTAACAGGCGTGATGAGGAGTTAATCATTTAAACCTCTGAAAAAACAAACCAGGCTGTTATGAAGTGGAGGGGGAAAGAAAACTGGGTTTCTTTAACCTTAACAAGAGACGGGAATGAAAAAAAGAAAAAGAAAAGAGCCTCTTTGTAGACTATTTGAGACTCATTTGTCTTTGCCCAGAAATAAAACCTCTTAATGCTCGTCCCAGGAGGCCTAAAAAGGAAAGCTCTGTTGGGAACGTGGCAGACCAGAAACACATCTGGGCTATCGGCAACAAGGCAAGAATGAATAGAAGTCATTCGATACAGTGTATGAGCGCGGCACAGCGTGGTTAACACACTAATAGTTACACTCGGGAAGAAGTAGGACAAAGTCTTGCGTTTTTAGGGTAGTGCACCAGGCAACAGGACCGGACACTTGAGACTATGCTGAGCTCTGGCTCGGCTCGGCGCTCGCTATTGATCTGCTGACAAAAGAGCCGGTCACGGCTTGGCTTGGGGTCATCTAAATTACATTTTTTAAAAAGCTGACAGTTCTCAGCAGCACATCGTTTTCAAGCCAGGATTGTCTCACTTTGCTGTATTTCAATAACCACTGCTTTTGGTTATTGGGACATGTAGTATGAGTTTAAAAACGGGGCGGGGCACTGAAATTGTAATTAGCAGCAGAGAAAAAAAAAAAAAGTACAGCTCAGAGAAACTCTAAACTCAACCACTGAGGTAAAATGAGAACAACTGTTGCGTCATGTGATAAACATTACATTACAACATGTATTTCATTTGTGAAGGGAGGAGTCTTGAGTGAATTTTACAGCAAAAAAAAGAAAATAAAAAATAAATAGAATAAAATGGCGTCTCTCATGATCAATTCTGTGGTTACTGAACTGCAAGTCCCAAAAAAACAAAAAACAAAAAGGGCCCTCCCTACTGCCCGCTAATTTGCATATAATTCATATGTTCACTTCTACACCAAGTCACCACAACGACGACAACAATGACGTACGTGAACAAGCCAAGCCGCTCGTCCTCTCCCGCCGAAGGAAGCGAAGGTGAAGAAGGGGAAGAGGAGGAGCGTTAGTTTATAGCTAGGCGTGGTGGCGCTACCTGGAACACGAGCACTTGGACGAGGAGCACGCCATTGTTCGCTAGTAAGCTAGTTAGAATTCATTTTGAAAACCCTTAAAAACACACTGCTCACACTGTTATGTCAGACACGCCACAGAACTGCCACAGCCAATAGGAGAACGCTACCATTGGTTACGAAAGCAACGCCAAAAATGGACCAAAGACTCCATTTACAGAACAATTTCACAGATTAACCAGTCAGAGGAAGTTCATTTTCTTGATTTACATTGATAGAAAAACAAAAAGGAATCCATATAAATACTGTATACCTACAATAGTTATCCAAACCTAAATGCCAGATAAGTGCAGCTTTTAAAAAGGAGCTCATTATGTGTAAGGCCTGATAAGTACGTTTAAACCCCCAACAGCATGTGCTGATTTCCATGCTGGACAACGTTAAACGTAACGGTTCCATAGTACATCATCAGCTAATACAGCCAGAAGCTGTATAAACACAGATTCGGTGTGTTGTGTTTACAGTCAGTGCATTTAGAAATAGCTTCCTATTGGGGCTGTTCAAGTTGCCATAGTAATAGCCTGTTTCAAGCTAATCCTTATTTTGCCAAAAATCCTGTTACAGTACTAAGAAAATGTCAAGATCACCCATCTTTCATTTAGTTTCCACTTAAAGCAGCCAGGTTATTTATTTATGAGGAGACATGGCTGAGGGGACACGAGCAAGATACAAATCAAGGGATTTTTTTCAAACAAGTTCCAAACTAGTGCAGGTCCTGATAAACCACCAAAACCACCCCTATCAGATAAACAGGATTGATGGGAAACTGTACAGCTTCTTCTTGTCCACCCTAGTCCACCTCAGCATTGCTAAATGTGCCAAGAGGTGTACGAAAATCTTCAGCAGAAACACTGAAACTGAAGCTGTAATAAAGGTAAAAAGGTGGATCTCTGAGCATTCAGACAGCAGTGACAGCAGATTCAGATGTTGGAGCATCTTATAAATGTGGAAATGAAATGAATGAAGGGTGACTTTTGCACAGTACTGTGGGCAAACAATCTAAATCCAATCAGGCCATGATAAAACTGTCCAGTGGATATGTATTTACATAAGAAAAACAACGTAATTAAAAGGCTTCTGATTGTAGAATAAGGAGTAGTTGAGTGCTGTATGGTTCTGTTTGGATTGTCACACACTCAGCTCGAGTCTTCAGAGCCACCATGCTGCACACTTCTCAAACCGTAACACACCTGCTTCAGTTCATCTGCTAATTATGAAGCCCTTCATGAGGTGAATCAGGTGCACTGAAGACACTGTGGATCACAGTGGCCCTTCCGAATGACTGGAGCTGAAAACTCAGACTTACAATCCAAACTCTGGAGATGGTATATTGTAATAATGTATAGTTTAACTAAGACGGGGCTTAAAAGATCAAGTATATTGTGGCTGGTGTGAGGCCTTACTGGGCCTATTTGAGCTAATCATTTTGCTACGTTTTACCGTAACAGGAAAACCTCTGTACCGTTGCATACAGTACTTGTATAACAACATGTTCTCAGCATAACGTGAAAGACATGACCTTCCACACAATCATCGTAGGGTTTTTTGTTCCGCAATAAAATACTTTCGCGGTGCTCCCTCGACCTGCAGCTCATGGAGCATTCAGTGGCAGAACCAGGGACGCACTCGGCACTCCAGCGCTGCACCCGCAGGAACCCTTTTAACACTTTAAGCTGAAGCAGAAGGCCCTTTTGAAAGACAGCGGGAGCAGCGAGAGCGAGAGCGGTGCTTTCGCTTCGTTTTGTATGTTGAAATCAGTGCAGTGTCACTTCCCTGGCATTTAAAGAAAATGACAAATAACCAAAAAAATAAAATAAAATCCCAACATAATACATTAAATAGAATCTACCATAGAAACATTTTACACCAAAAATATAAAAATCACACATCACAAAAAAAATAGACTATCAAACAGAGGTGATGAGACCACACTATCCTTAATCGTATCCCACAAACCCCCTGCCGTAGGTCCACTTTCCTGAGAATTTCAATTTCAATAGTTTCAAAAAGCTGCTTTTTCCCCAGAAAGAGAGGAATACAAATATAGCAAGTATAGTTGTCACTAAATAGGGCGCAGAGACTCAGTCTTGCTGATGTCAAGGAAACTGTGCCCAGTCCCATTGGCATTAGAGCACAAAAGCTCACCCAGTTGCACTGCTGCTCCTCCGCAGCCTTTAAAGAGGAATCCCACTAGTTTTTGACGTCAATTCTTTAATGTGGGGTAGGCATTTATACATATGTATATTGTGTTGTAACAGTATCTGTAAGATTCAACGACTGTATCTTAGAATGGACATCTCCCAAAAGTGAGGATGGCACAAATCTGTTTTTATAGTACTGTTGTTAAGATGAATTAAAAAAAACAGTAGCAGCAAGTTATTCATGTTTTGGATAGTAAATAAAAAGGCTAGAATTATGTACTTCTGATTCCTATCATCACTACTGTAGATAAATCAGAGTTAGCAAATTTCTCTTCAATAAATCATCTCAAACCAAACCTGAATGACTTTAACATATTCAACTACTGAATTATGGTAAAAAAAAGCCTTATACAACTGGTGGAATTCCCCTTTAAACCTTAAGGAAAAAACACATGACTTTTTGTCAAACTTGTCATCTGCTGCGGAGTTCACTCAAAAGGCCAATTCTAGGGGACAGCAAAACGCCTCTGTTAAATACCTCTGGCATTTTGATGTTGACCCAACTTATTTAAGTGCTATTGTTCCAAAAAACAACAAAACAAAAAAAAAAACTGTAAGGGGTAGGCATTAGGAAGGGAGAGCGGAGGCTTGTGGGATACGCAAGTCTATCACCTGCGTTTGGCCAAAGTAAGAACAGAAGAGCGTCACATCCAAAAATAGTGAACAGTACCATCACCTTATCACTTACACGTCACACCACACGCGCTAGTCCACAGTTTTTACGCGCCTAGTCACTAGAAAAAGCTATCAACTTCAATAGTTAAGCCACTTTTGGTACAATTGCAAAAAAGAGATATCAAACAACTTTATATTCTTTTTATGTTTTATAAATAATGCAAGATACTCTATGTCTGTGTGTGTGTTTGTTTTTTTATATAAAATTCAAGACTCCACCATATAGACAAAGATTCTTAGAATACGTTACGCAACGTCACAGCGACAGATTTATGGTAAAGCTTGTGAGAGTTCACCGGTTTATGCAACCAGATAGTCCCAGTTTCAAATACGAAGAAGAATAAGAAGAAGAAGAGGAAGTGTTGTTTTCTTTTTCCTGCGACACTTAAGACCTTTTTTCCACTTTTCTCCACATTTTTAAAAGGGGGACGAACCATCAAGTGATGCGGATCCCTCTCTGGAGCTACTAAAAGGCAAAGACAGGGGAAACTTATCTAGCTACTAACCTAGCTATCAGCTAATAGCTAATACTTCATAATCAATGTAAAGTAAATAGTAAATAAGTACTTTTTTTGCCAGCATAAGAACTATAAAAAACACAAGACGACCTTTTCACTAGCTCCACGAAGGAAAATAAAAAAAATCAGCAGTTTAGCCTTTTTCACAACATAAATATCTTATTGCCTCGCCAATAAACTTTTATAAAAAGAAAGAAATCCTTTTTATTATTATTTCTCCTGAAAAAAGGACTACCCAATCACATAAACTGGTCTCAGTAATCCTGATAGCTACCATACGAACAACGAACATCAGCTCACTCTCCTCTGGTCTCCCTTTTCTGCAGTGGCTGGTCAGTGCACAACAATAGGCACAGATAAAGGGACAAGGGCTTCTTTTTTTTTTTAAACAAATATACATCTGGATGGCATCTACAGTAGAGTGTGTTCAGGACCGCCATTCACAGACAAATCTGAAGATCAGGAGAAAGAAGGGAAGAAGTTGAGCACAACAATGCTCTAAGAATGGGACCAGAACAAGATCTGTTTTTCCTACAATTTGATCAGTGCTACAAAGGGTTCTCTGACTGAACTTCTGAGGTCTTCAAATATGGCCCTTGAATCCAGTTTCAGCTCCAGGAATTTGTGATCATTGGTACAAGTGCCACAACTGTCCCCTCCCCTTTTCAGTAATTACTGGATCCAAGACTGGAAACTGGATTTAAGGTCAATTTTGTATAAAAGATGTTTAGTGATCTTTACCAATTGCAAAGCTTTGTTTTTACAAAAAATGTCTTTATTATGAAACCAAACATGGTTCTTCTCTGACTCACTCAGAGAACGCCTTAGCACCTTATTTCTACACTGTAATCATTGTGGGAAAATATTCAGAATTATTAAGCTTTTAAAGCTCAAAGTGGAGATAATACACCAATGAATGGGCCCTGAACAAACTCACATTTTTCTGACCTGACTTATTTTGACAGAACACTCTTAACAATAAAGGTGCTACTGAGGGCTATTTGAACCATTTTTGTACAATAAGAAAAATATGTGTGAAGAACATTTTAAAAAGTTAATGTCAATGTAAAAGTTCTATTTTTATTTAATAGAAACTGATTCTTTAAGCATGTCTCAATCAAACTCTCTGAAGCACCTTTATATTTAGACTGTATCCATCACATAAAATGTCTAAGGTTCAGTTCGGATGCTTTAGAAGACCGAGGTGAAGAACGAGAAAGGAAGAGAACGTGAAGAGAACATAAAGTCTATGTTCTTTACGCTCTTCAGTGTTTTTGTTTTTTTTTCTTTTTTTTATCGACCGACTCCAAAAATACAAAAGGACGGAAAAACAGCAAAAATACAGCATATCGGAAACACAACGAATCTCAAAAAACGCTGCATAAAAATCACAGATCGTCATAGAAACAAAACAAACACAGAAAATACACTTGGGCCCTAAAGTCAAACAATATCGTACAAAAACCAGAACACTATATAAACAACAGTGCTCACTGCAGTCACTAGGGACACTTACTAAAACAGATTTCGCTGCATCTTTTTCAGCTTTTCTAATTTGGAGATGCTTCTGGAAGCCCAGGTGTTTTAATTAAAGCGTCCTTGATGTGGGCTCATCCTTTACACAAAAGAAGAGGCTGAACTGACCACATCAGATGGGAAGCATTATTATAGGATGCCCCGTTTCGGGTGTCCTTCACATCGACCTCCCCATATGGTGAGGAGTAAAACTTGTAGCAGTTTGACCTTTTGACTTTAAAATGGGTTAAAATGTGCCTAAATTGTGATGCACTGACCAAACCTCTCGCGCTCTCTCTTTTCTCTCCCAATCCTCTCCCACAAATCCTGGCCTGTACTAAGACCTCGCGTCCGTTTTGGACTTTACTATTGTGATGACACTGGTGGCCCCCACCTTGCCCGGTACGAGGGGCCCTATGACGGAGGCCAGTGGGCCACGGGCAGAGATGGGCACAGCGGCATTGGTGACCGGTGCCACGGGCCCTCGGGCCACAGTCCTGGCGAAGCTCTGCAGCGCCTCGTATTTGGAGCGCAGGGCGTCCAGCTCCACCTTCATGCTGGCGTTCTCCGAAGCGAGCTTCTCCACCTCCTGCTGCAGCTCCGCCTTCTGCCGCTCCAGCTCCTCCTTCTGCGTGACGCGCTTGACGCGGCAGCTGGCAGCATAGCCGCGGTTCTTCAGCGTGCGCCGTCGCTGCTTCAGCTGCAGGATCTCCTCCTTGGTCAGACCCCGCAGGTGCTGGTTCAGCTCCCGCACCGACATGGACACAAGCTCGTCGTCCGTGAGGCTCGTGCCATTCTCGCCCGGCTCCCGCTTCACCTGCGAGAAACAACAAGGATGAGAACAACACAAATTTTACGTTCTGACACCATCACACAAATATCTTGCAGTTAAAAAGGTATAGCAGGAGGAAAAAAGTAATTTTAGAGCATTTTTTTTGTTTATTTAACACAAAATTTGGACAAAAGAACAACTGCTGGATAGATTACACCACAAAAATTAAAATCAGCCGACATGTTGAAAGTCACAGCTAGGGGTATGCAAATTGTAATTTTAAGAACTGTAACGTCAGAGTAACTTCAAGTGAAAAGTATTTAAGACCAGCAAGATCTGATCTGCAGGTTTTATAACATTTTATAATATAGGCTAAATAATGCTGAAGTGGCATATATACATTTAAAAAGCACTTACTCTCGTAACACCTCTAACAAACTAACTACTTCTAACCTCATTTCCTGCTCCCCCTCCTCCTTTCTTTTTCTATATTTTCTAATATTACATATTTTATGTGCTCTATTGCTTATGTACCTCATAATTTGTAAGTTGCTTTGGATAAAAGCGTCCACTAAATAAAATGTAATGTAATGTAAAAATGTGCTTACTCACTAAAAGCAGTCAAATGGGTTGCCACATGCAAATATTGTATGTTCTTGTGATGATAAAAGGAAAGCAGGTTGTTTTTGCAGATTTCTCACCTTTCAGGGACTGAACAGGCTAAAATATAGGTTTTAAAATCATATCTAACTTTAAAAACCTGGGGAAATTTGACTTCACCCCACATGACCCTTTTTCAAATCAATACTGAAACTGAAACCAGTGAACAGCCACAAGACACACAGAGAGCGGAGAAAAAAAAACTGTGCAGCAGAAAAGAAAAGATGACCGACCTTCAAGGCCTTGTTTCCCTTGTTAGTGGTCGTCATGCCACGAGAGCCGCTTCCAAACCACGCAGATCTAGAAGACAGAATGAAGAACTGGTTAAAGCACAATCAGGCCAAAATACACAGATAATGTGAAGTGTATTAGGTGTATTATGTCTGAGAGTCAGGTAGGATTTGATTAAAAGGGAACACACACTCACACACATACAAAGAATCTCAGTATGAAAGGTCTAGACACTAAATAAGCAGTTTTAATTCCTCCAGCCACATGTACCATGAACTTTCAGTGACAAGAAACCTGGACGAGTGAAAGTGCCAGCACTTAACCCCCGGCTTCCTGTCTCCTACTTCCTCTGTGGTTCTAGTGGTTGGGTGCCTTCACTGAAGTTCTAAAACACCTTATTCGTGAGCGAGAAGACACCTGTCTCTGATAGGCTGGTAAGGAACCAATAGGGGAGGAGCAAAACAGCCCATGAGGAAGTAGTGGCATGGGCAACAGTCCAGGGGATTACCAGGTAGTGATGGTGACTAATTAGAGTGTGCTCAGACGGTTTACGAGGGAAAACAGGACGGGAACATCATATATAAGAGATAAAGATAACTGATATGTACCGGTTTAAAATAACGTCCGCTTTCAATGAACATCCTCACACTCACTGAATGGAGATTAAACTACTTGGCACGGTATTCAGGCTTAACCCTGAACACTACACAATTACACAGCTACATGGTTAATCACAAGGGGAACAAAGGCAGGTAATCCTCATTATGGTGTTTCTGAACAATACTAAAAACACATGCTGTGTAATAATGATAATCATCCAATAAATAATGTCTTTTTTAAAATAAAAATAAGAATCATTGTACAAAAAATATCTTTCACATATAAACTCCAGAAAAGGCCTGGAGAATTAGGTTTGGGCAATATCTGGAGCCAGAGATTTTTAATGTCAGATGCTTTCTCAATACAAGAAATGCTCCACGTGGTTTAGGCAAGGAGTACAACTGACGCAGACAAAACTGACTGTTTTTATACCAGGTATAGCATATGATTTTCAGCAGTTAAACCAAACAAACTGACGAATTAAAAAAACTAAGAAAATCAGCAGATTAGTACATTTTTAAAACACAAAAATAGCTGAAAATAATTAAAAAGTTAAAAAAAGAACGTTTTAAGTTTTTATTTAAGTTTCAAGCTTTAACTATAGCAGATAAACTTTGTTGAACAATAAAATACTCTTTTTTAATTTTAATTTATTTAAGAGCCAATTTATAATAAAAACAATAATAAAAACACAAAAAGAAAAGTAACAACAACAAGGATGAATCGTGAAATAATAATATAAATATTTCTTTTTTTAACCGTGATGCTTATTATTCTAGAATTAAAATCGCATACTTGTTGCAAACCTATTAAACCAGATGTTTGTCTCGGCTCATTTGATAATATAATAATACATAATAAAAAATATCTGCATTAGATGCATGAATCACATTTTAATAGTATTGGACATGAACACTCTTTTCATGGAATTATTAATGGTCATGGTTCCTTTTTTTAAATGTCTTAATTTACACTTGTTTTACATTCTACACGGCAAAAATGAGCAGTCTTGTTCTACTGCTGAATAAGACAAGCCCACAGCTGCCAGATTCCTGATGCGCTGTATCTATTTCTAATAGAATCTTTAGGACAGGCTTTATTTGTTTTCTTCACAAGGTCTCAATGAAAAGCTCTAAAATGTAAATCAATGGGAAAACACACGGCCACTGCCAAACGCAATCCAGCGCAACACTGACAGCTAACTTCAGTGTTATGACTGCTAAAGCAATTTGTCAGGATTCTGACAGCTACAGCGAAGCTCTCCTTCTGAACTGGAATGAGAAGAAAACAGCAGCTTTTCATTCCGAGATAAAGGAAGAGAATGGGATGAGTAAAGTGTAAACAGGATGAGATCAGTCTTTACAATCTGCCTCTCCCTCACGTACACAGACACATGCCACAATAGCCCCCATTGAGGCGAGCGCAGGGATGACACCCCTGGAGCGGACGGGCAGTCCGATGAAGGGCGGCCATTGTTCCTGTCGGCCAGCGGCCATCATGGGACGGAGCGAGGATGATTCGGCACATTCCGGAACATCCCTCATCCCACCCAGCATCAGAGCAAGCGGCCCGCGGCGGCCAGTTTACACAGAGAGAGAGAGAGAGGTTCACAAATCACAAACCACACAGCGAACAGATGGGGTCAAAGGGCAGTGGAGGACACTCTGATGCCTCTACAAGACATTCAGTCTACTCTTTTGAACCAAACTTTATCTCTATTACATTAAACTGTTGGGATGCTGTTGTTTATGATGCATGTGGTCGATTATCTCTGAGAGAGAACCTGTTGACTCTACACATTTATCACTGAAGTCAGTGAGCAGGTGCACTGGGGACGAATATACTGAGAATCTTCTATGAAAAATTATACTGAGAATCTTAGGATAAACAAAAAGCTAAAAAAAAATTATAATTAACCTAAATGCATTGTTATTTGTTATCTTAAGTTCCACTTAAAAAGGAATCCCTAAAATTATTTATTTTAAGTATAAGCAGTATAAGCATCCTTGAGTTGTGAGGGGGACAAAATATTCGAATTAACAGTATCAGTGTCCTGGCTTGACTATACCTCATCCTCCAATACCTTCATTCTAAAAACAGAGTTTTTAGACTGATAGGTTTGTTGGATGTAACAGCTTTGAATTTTTTTGTTTGATAAATGAACAAAATAAACAAAACATTATATTCAGAACACAGAATTTTACACAGCAAATTATTTACATTAGCCTGAATTAAAAAAAAAAAATCTTCCACATGCTCTGTGCAACAGAGAAATTCTCACAGGGAGGTCTATAAATCCTCACATTCACCTTTATGGACTGTCACTTAAAGACACTCTTCTTTGCTGCATTTCACAGCTGATCAACAACAACATTTTTTAGGTAAGAACTAACGGTACATAAAAATAAATTCCACTTTTGATCATGATAAACTAGACAATAATTCTAGTGGATCAATAATTTCTAACTATTTAATCAGACATTAAAGAGGATGATCTCTGACCAGAGTGAGGCTGTCATTTAAAACAATTTTTAAGAACAATAAAAAATATATATTGTTATTGTTATTGTTGTTACTAGTTTTTTAAAGAGAAAAGTTTGGATATGGACGGATTCTTCTATCTATTCTATCTATCTATTTCGTCCGCACTTGTTAATGTTCTCTGAAGTTTCGAGATACAAACAGATAGGAGCAGTACTACTGGAAATTATAGGGGCAGTGTAGCCAATAACAAACAGAACGTAAATTACACACAGAAGTTTAAGGTAAGTGACACTATTTGCTTTTAAACATAAAGAGAGTATGAATGAGCTTTAAGAAGAATTTCCAACAAGAACAAGAAAATCTTCTGTTTATCTGTGCTAAGTATTAGGAAACTTACAATATGAAATTCATTGTTTATTCGAAAATCCACTTTTTTGAAATATTTTTTTCAGTCTTGAGCGTGTACTTTTGTCTGCTTTTCAAAACAAGCAGGTTTATTTATTCAAGTCATTCAGTAAATGTACAAGGGTTAAGTAAGACAGGGCAGACCTTCACGATAATAGTAAACACACCCAGCACATATTACGAGATTAAGGGCCTCTGTGTGTGTGTGTGTGTGTTTGTGTCTTGGAAGGAGTAATTTCCTGGCAGAAGCTCTGGAGAAACTCCCTCCTGGAAGGAGAGTGAGTAGCTTTAAGCCACCTCCAGCCCTGCCACCAATCCTGCACCTATTACAACACCAGATCAAAGGCAATCGCTGTAGACAACTACTGTCCCCACTACTGAGAAACCTACTAATCCCGGCAGAGCCTGAGAGAAAGAAAGAGAGAGGTAAAGAGAGAGAGAGAGAGAGAAAGAGGCAGACAGGTGTGGGTGTTATTCTGCCTGGGCTGTGGCTGAAATCCCTCCGTACGGAGCAGTGGGCTACGCCACAGGCTCAGGATTAGACTGATTAACCTGTCTGTCTCCATTTCCACAAGCAGCAGAACCACGGCATGCTCCAGCTCAGCCCATCAGCACAGCTAAAAACACCACCAAACACAAACACACACAACAACAGAACATTAATATATAGATTAATCTACACACCAAGAGTGAAATACAACACGTTACCAGATAAAACACTAAAACTTGTGCAGTAAAACACAAGAATAATGCTGGGTTCCAGTGTTGATGAGAAGGTTGTATCTTCACTAGACTGTTTAACGCCGACCAGTTCAGGTGCTCATCAAAAGATCGGTTTAATAATCCAAAATAATCCAATCCAATCCATTGTGAAATAATACAATTACATGAATTAAATCAACTAAATGTTGGAAAGTAATAACCACAAATATTAAAAGATGTAAAATACACTGATCAAAATGTCCCCACACAAAACCTAGCAAACATGCTAGCTAACACAAACTAAACTGACAAAACAGAACATGACTGTTCTAAAAGGCACATTAACCCGATCTCTAAAATACACAACACAAAATACTAGCAAAAAAACACTAATACAGACTCAGCGAACAGAGAACGTTATTAGAACGTTTAGGAACATTATTTTGATATTAAAAAGGTTCCTGAAAAGTTCATCTGTAAAAGTATAGAAATAATGTTCCAGGAACTTTCTGAAAACATGTGAAATAATAGTTAAATTAAAACATTAAATACAAAACCTTTTAGCTGGGTAACAAACAAAAGGCCAACAAAAAATAAAAAGCATTTTATTACAGAAAAATACAACATGCTAACATGCAACTTAATATTTTAAACACAACATGCTAAAGACACCCCAGAGAACAAAGAAACGTTGAATCAATATTTATTGTTGTGTTTTAGTGTCCCTTAGACATCTGGGACAATTTTTTTTATTATTTAAAATATGCTGAATTAAAAAGCACAGCACAAAAACATATAACACTCCAACACACCACATTTTGTGGAGGTCACATATTTAGCATTATTTTATATAGGATTATTATTAAAAATGACGTATTTATACACCTGTATATGTGTGGGTGGTGTATCATCCCAGAAATGATTGTGCGAAATTATCACTTTAAGACAATTTAAATGTCACTAATATATCAAGGGATAATATAATCATTTGAAACCCTTTTAAAGACAACAAATTTGTGATTAATCATAGTTTGTGAAATACATAGTTATTTATTTCTTCACCTGCTGCAGTTCACACTGAGTGTATGGAGTTTCTAAAGCTAAAATCCTGTTCACTGTTATATATGTGAACAAACATGCAAATAAACACAATAAACTATATCAGGATTATTAAATATTATTGAGGTCATATCCATTTATTGTTCGGTAAGTCGATAATGTAATTATCATAACAGGATTATGCATTTATTAATTTTCTCCTGTTTTATTATTTTTTTTAATTTTCATGGTCAGTCTCATACAGGGTCAGTGTTTTACGGGTAGACTGTATAGTAGCAGGCTGTTCTGCATCAACTACTTCTTAAAAAGGCAATAATACTCAAGTATTTTTATTACATAAAATAAAATTACATTAATAATGGAAATAATGAGTATCTCTGGGGTCTACACCTGGTCTATCATTAAAACTGGGAACCTCCATACCTTCTCACAAACACACCCCTACATACAGACAGCACAGAGTCACATCCATGACTGTTGCAAGAACTGAGTGCAAGGAGCAATCAGAGCACACACACACTCTCTCACACACACACACACACACACACACCTCCTTCATTCCTCCACTCCTGTGAAGAGGCATCGCTACACAAAAGAACGGATTAACGTGGTCTAACCTGAGGGGGAGGGGCTTTGTCTCTATCAGCCATCGTCTTATTTCCCTAGTGCCCGACCCCCATCCCCCATCAGCCCCTGCTCCCTCTCTCCATGCCGCCCCTCAGACATACGCTCTCCCTCACACACACACACACACACTCATCTCTATCTACTCCTCTTCCTCAAACACACACTCACACACACACTCACACAGCCAGCTGAATGAACACACTCCTCTCACTCCGCTGGACACCAAGTCCAAGACACCAAAGGTAGGAAATGATGGTTTAAGCCTGAGCTCACAGGTGCAGATCAATCAGAATTCCTCAGAAACCAATTCATCCAATTCTGGACCAAATAAAAGATAATTTAATACACAAATCTGATTCTTACAGACTAATTCTGTGTTCACATTATACATTAAATATATGACAGCCAGATCATATTTCCTACAGATTTCAGTGCAAAGTGTAGGTTATGAGCCATTTAAAAGGAGCATGGAATGCATTTACTGGGATGCACCAAAACAATAATTTGGTGTTTGTATACAGCTTTTTGATCAGGCACAGATTTTTCCCATAGGAATAAATAGGGTGAAAAAGTTTCGCCCCTTTTGAACGTAATGATACAAATACACTTGTTACATCCAACTATTAACATGGGGAACCACAACAACCACCTGAACAGCCACAGGAGACTCCTAAGCAATCAACTATAATACTTTAACAACTGCTTAGCAATCACATGGCAACACCCAACCAATCACTAAGCAACACCATAAAAAACACCTGGGTGGGATACCTGTCTGTCTATCAACACATGGGATTCATTTGCATCCCAAAAACTATTTAACAACCCTATAGCAATCACCTGGGATATCACAGTGACCACATATGAACACCCCAATAATCATTAGACACTATATCCAACAAACTAAAATGACCATGAAAAATATCTGAACACTTGGCAATAGCATATCAACCGCCTGGTTTCCAATTATTATTACTCACTGATCAATACATTCAAATTAATGGAATATCAAAATCGATGCATTGAGAATGTTTCCATCTCTCTCTCATACGAGCATTAAAAAAAATTATAGAGTGATGTGTCCATATGGTGCACACAGCGGGCACTGTCTAGCCAACATTTCAATTCCAGCCCATGTGGGCTAAATAGTGCAACATGTACTGATTCTCTACTCCATCTCAGCAGCTGTTCGCTGCCACTTCCGCCTGATCACAGTGGCATTAAGGGACTTCGGGCTTTCATCCTGTCAAATAAAACTAACGGGTAACTTTACAGGAGAGAAGAAAAACAATGTAACAAGTCATTCTGGGTCATTTCTATTAGCCCAGTTCATCCTGAAACGTTCACACACGGCATAAAGGGCAGCTAACATTCTGAACAGACAGAGAGCAATGTAAAGACACTAGAGAGAGAGACGAAAACAAACAGATATGCCATCTTAACACATACTTATTTATGTTTAGATGATATACTGTCCCAATATATTTACATTTTTATAATTGGTATTACTGTAATTGCGTTACTGATTGTTTTATGCTACTTATATAATAATAATGTAATAGATTGCAAATGCAATTACATTATTTAAAAAAAAAAATCTATGCTGTTTTAATTGTTAAGAATATTTAAACACTGGATAACAAATGGGTTACTGGGTTACAATTTAGAAAAAGGTATCGAAAAAAGTCTCGTTTGGATATCGGTACCAACGGTATTAACCGATACCCAGCCCTAATCTTGGCGCAGTAATATGTAATTTAAAAAAAAACATAATAATAAAATATTTTCCAGATTTTCCCAAGAATCACAATATTGCAAAAAAAATCCCTAAAATATATCTTGATATTAATTTAGAGCCATATTGCCCACCCCAATTGAGGTGAGCAAAAATGATTGGGGTTACATCCATATACTTTACATTAAATCTATAATGTGATTATTGTGAGAGACCCATAGACAGCACTGGGCAAGAGATGATAATGGGCATCCAAAACAAAGGAATCATACTCTCTCCTCTTTCTTTCTTTCTTTCTTTCTTTCTTTCTTTCTTTCTTTCTTTCTTTCTTTCTTTCTCTCCCACACACACACAGACACACACACACACACACACACAACAGTGTACAGCAATTTGACTTTGAAGATGCATAACAGAGAACATACAGAAAGGACATGAGGGCAACATAATAACCCCTCACTCTAAACCCACCACCTACACAAACACAAACACACAGACACACACAGACACTCATGCACCTACCCACCCACAAACACACACTCCCACACACTGGCGCTGATTCTGTTTAATATTCCTCTCTGAGGAGAGGTCACCAGCAAGAAGCAGACGTCCTCCCGCAGCGCCAACAAAACCACATTAACTCTGATAAAGGACTTACTCTCCTGCCAGAACGTGAGTGCGTTTGTGTGTGTGTGCGCGCACGTGTGTTTTATGACCATCTGTAGATGCAGTATTATGGATCTGTTGTTGTAAGTATGCATATGGTTATGCGTATTGCACCTCCTTGCATGCATGTTTCATGTGTACAGGCAAGTGAGTTATGATATACACTACTCTAATATGTCCTGCCTTTCTCCCTGTAAAAGTTTTGCCAATAAAATAGGTTAGATAGAGGAGTATAAAGCAGTGGAACTGTGTTCTCGGTAATGGTGGTGAATAATGGCCTCTCCTTTTTTTGGAGGAGCTGGTTAGTCTGAATGCAATCAAATCATCACAACAATGCTACAACAATCTAGCAGAAAGTTTTCCCCTGACAGTAAAGAGAGTTACTCCAATAGATGAATGAATGAGCAGGTGCCCTTATACTGTAGACCATATAGTGTATGTTACTCAGACTTTACAGTAGAGAAATGCAGTGTTACAGATTCAATATCTTCAAAGTATGATCACAGAAATCTGGGGTAAATTAGTCAGAAGTGTTTGGCTTGTGACTAGAAGGTTATTGATTAAATCCCCTCAACTAGCAGTAAGTGAGTAGATAATGCAGAGGTTACATTCTATCAAGAGTAATTCTAAAGCGACAAAGAATCCACAAACAAGATCTAAAGAACTTTGGGCTTCTCTGGCCTGAGGAACTACTAGTGGGACACATTTAGGGGCCTGAAGGTTGCTCCTAGACTAGCAAAAGTAAAGAAGCAATACCGTGCAATAAAGAGTATTAAAAAGAGTGAGAGTAAGGAAGGTATTCATGAAATACCAGCCTGGCAGACACACCCTTTAACTGAGGGAAGTACACACGCTGATCTCCAGTTCACCAAGAAACACCTGAACCTGTCTGAGTTTGGACAGAACAACTATAGTGGAGTGTCCCCAAACTTTTGACTGGTAGAGCGAGAGTATTGGGGTGTGTGTGTGTGTGTGTTTTGGAAGAAGTAAAGCTAAGAGATCAGTCTGCGTGAGGAGGAAGATGAGGATGAGGAGTGCTGAGGTGGTCGCACTGGTAGCAGTTTTTTGCAGGCGCACGCTGATTTCTTCCCTATCGGCCCATGGAATGCTGACACACACACACACACACACACAAACACACAGAAAGGATGGGGGACAAAAATTGCTGAGTGTGAAAGTGGGGGATAGAAAAAGGAGGGGGAGAAAAGGATAGAAAGTGAGAAAGAACAGAAAGAAGGAGAGAAGACTAAGAAAGACTAAAAGAAAGAAAGAACCAAAGAAGAAAGAGGCAAACAAAAAAATGGTAAAGAAAGGAAAGAAAATTATAGAAATAAAAAAAGTTTAAAAAAGAAAAGTGGCCGAAAGAAAAGAAACAAAACTAGAATGAGTCAAAGAAAGTAAAACAGAAAGATAAAAAGATTTATAAGAAACTGGGCAGACAGGAGGCAGGAACAGACACAAAGAAAAAGAGAAAAAGGAAAGGATAGAAAAATAAAGAAAGAAAGAAAGAAAAAAAAGAATTAAAGGATGAAGAGAAATGAAAGAAAGAAACAATGAAGCAGAAAAAGAACAATGTAGAAAGAATCTTACTGGAAGAAATTGCATGCATGTGATTTCTTGTGAAAAGAGAGAGAAAAAAGGATGAGAGACAAAGAAGTGAAAGTCAAAAGCTGCCGAGAGAGAGAGAGTGAGAGAGAGAGAGCGAGCGATGGAGTGTGTAAGGAGGAGTGTGTGTGTGTGTGTGTGTGTGTGGTGAGGGGGGTGAGGCTGGAGGAAAAGAGCCCCGGCCGAAAGTGCATCCTCGACACATTTGCGGGAGCTTAGTGGCTGGGGAGGCGGATTGGGGTCGAGCGGAGGGGAGAAAAGCCCTGAACTCAGCATCCAGCAGCGCTAAAACCTCCAATTAGAAAAAGTTCCTGTGTTGATCCACCACTACAAAACTGCAAGGCCTTCAACACGCCTCTCCGCGCGACTGCTGAGACAACCAAAGCAGCCCGGCAACAGACTGGTGGGGAGGGGGGTGCACGGCAAAAGAGCGATGGCAAAACAGATGGAGCAGGAGAGGAAGGGATAAAGAGGAAGAGAAATGGAGGAAGTTGATAGATTATGGTTTAGTTGGTGTTAAATTAATTGAACAGGGGTCAGTGTGGTTAGCTTACAGGGGCTTTTCTGATAACTGAAGAGGCCCCTCTGAAGGTCTCACTGAAAGTACAGGTTACAGTAGCAAACATTCAGTCACTCTGATACTTGGATATATCTAAGGGTATATCTGGTTCAGAGTTTTTTAATTGGTTTCAGAAACTTTGCTTTAAGCTGCACCTCCCCATTCTTTACACTGATTAGTTTGCGAAGTGTTGTCAGTTTGGAAAGTTGCCTAAATAAGTGTTCTGCTAAATTCTACCACCCTACCTGATTTCAACTTTCTGCATGTGCTTGTATGTCACACTACCAATTCGGTTTATTTCTGTTTTCAATAAGGGATACTGCTTTGTGACTTACACAGACATGCATAGTGAAGTTACATGTCGGGGCAACACACATTCTTTTCTTTTTCTGTTGTTCAATGGGTGACGATAGCCTACCACAACTTCCTGTAACTGGTCTGAAAATTTGAGACATCCAAACCCTGGTCTGGTTCGTTTGCAGCTTTCACACGGCAAACAAGCAGGACCATGGTTCACCAGATCTTTTGGTCAGACCATGGTCCATGACATCTTTCACACCTGCTGTTTTGGTTCAGACCATACAGGACAGAAAGGTCTTTAAAGATCTTTCTTACCTCAGATGCTGCTTCTGTATCTCTCAGCTTGTCAACAAATGCATGTGTACATCTATCCAAACTGTCACTTTCAGAATTGTATTGTTTGTAATGAGAGTGTTTGGGTTTGTTGCTGCTTATCCATTTCTTTGGTTGATTTTACATGTCAATGACTTTTGCCATGCCCCATGGAATCTAAGAAATGTTGTACTGACCTGTGGGATATGCATGTAGGGTCTCTTACTTGCTCACAGTATGTGAACAAGAATTGTGCCAGTTGCTAGTCTGTTCTGTGGGTGGTAATGCCTTCTATGACGTATTCCCAGAACACACAAAACTGTGGATCGAGGAATGATAAATGCCTACAGAACATTAGAAAGGGAATGTTCCATCCATCTGGCCATGCTGGACAGTCTTTAACATCACTCACAAGATAACACCTCAAAACTTATACGTTATGTTTTAAATGTTATCTTGTTTGTAAAACTTGATCAGTTTACATACTGCCATCCCGTTATACTTGTTTAATAGCAATTTTGGCCACTGCTAGGTTACAATTAAAGTGGCAGTCTGTATTATTAAGTTTCTAAACTGAAAGCATAAGCGTTTCTGAGTGGAGAAGGGACAACTTATTGTGTTTAATGGTACCAGTGTGATGAAACAACAATCACTACTAAGCCATATATATATTCTTTATATGTTCTTTTCGTCACGTCTCGTGTCTTTACGTACTTGTGTCACAGGTACAGCCTCTAAAAGAGGATCCGGCTCAGTTTTACTGACCGCGAGCAGCTGGTGGAGCAATGGAGACTTCAGAAGGGGGAACTCGGAGCTCAATAACTTATTCAATCATATTAAAAACAAAGTGTTGAAGTGAAGTTGAAGTGAAGTTTCTGACTGAGCACGCTCTCTCTCTCTAACTAAACATAACCTGGAATCGGATTTATCCGCTCTGAAAGGAGACCGTATCACACCTGCCCAGTTAAAAATTATTCTTCCGCATGCTCAGTGCAATTATCCATTCTCACAGAGAGGGCCCTAAATCCCAAAACTTACAGACATCAGCTTTATTTAAGATGGACTGATATTTACAGAGTGCCCATCTTGTGAGATACTGTCACTCATAGAATTCTTCTTCCTCAATCAGATTGTGAAGTTGAGGTGTGAACTGAGGTATATCATCCATGTGTCATCCATGTGATTCTTAGAGGCTCCTCCTCACAAATTACTGGACCTGTTGCTAACATTTTGATGCCAGAGACCACAGGACACCTTCAGAGGTTTTGTAAAGTCTATGCCTCAAATGTTTAGATCTGTTGTGTTGATACAATGGGGACCTGCGCTTACTATTCCTGCAGGTTCATTAAATGTTTTCTTTGTTTGTTGGTGTGTGTTTGATGTAGTGGTGTGGTCCACTAGCACTGTATCCATGTCAGTGTGTGTGTGTGTATATATATCTGTGTGTTTGTGGGCCACTTTTAGCCTTATTAATCCAGTTTAATGTTCTTGTGTGAAGAGCAGCAGACGTCTTTGTGAGTTCCTGGTAAGCGTGGCTCTATCATACAACCGGCTTAGCTTAGCCAAACACACACACACAGGCATGCAAAAAACACACACACATACAAACACATACACACATACAGACAGACAGACGCTAACCACTCTAACAGGATTTAGCTCAATGGAGCCATATCAGACCTATCAAAATGAATGAACAATAGGGCTGAATGTTGATGCCTGGGAGGCTGTAATAATAAGACCAAATTCTAAAGATCTGTTCATTTACTCTGTCTGAGGTGTTTGTTTATCCTCCAATTAAAGCTCAGGGCTGATCCCCAGGCAAGCGTTCATCTGTGAATGAAGGAGAGGGAGAAAAGGACCATTTCTAAATATTAACCCAAGAAAAAAAAAACTGAACAAACTGGGAGAAAAATAGGCAGAGTGATGAGAAGTCTCTTTCAGGGATGGCCCTCTCATTCAGCGCTTCTGAAGCAGCCGTGCTATTGATTTGAGACAGACTCTCCGCTGAAGTGTGAAGTGAATTATTGAAGGGAGGGAGAGAAAAGAAAGAGAGAAAGAGAGGCAGAGGCAGAGAAGAGGAGGTTATCAACAGCGCAACACTCTTTACACTTTAAATCATCAATAGTCTACAGGCGGAGACATCATGTGCAAAAGCTAAGAGCATGAAAGACGGAGACAAAAAGAAAGAGAGGAAGAGAAAAAAGAGAGAAAGAGAGAAGTAGTAAGTGTAGCTAGAATTCGCAAGAATAATGAAAGACGCAGCGAGACAAGAACAAGAGAAGCACCAAGAGTAAGACAGCGGGATGCAGCGGCAGTGGAGAGAGGATCTGATGGAGAGTCGCTGAGCGCTTCACATCAGCCCAGAGAAGAAAAGCGCTCTCTATCTCCAGCCTCTCTCATCTCAGGTAGTGAGCGAGTGTGATGACAAATTTCCTAACACAAGCAGAAAAAAGTGCAGAGTCAGGAGGTGGGAGTGTTTTTTTATTTAGTAAGGGCTTTTTCCACAAGAGAAACTCGTAGGTTAATTTGGTCCCCCCACCCCTTCAGAGGCAGACGGAGATAAAGTTAACTAAATCTTATTTCCCCTCCGCTCATACGGGTCAGCACAAAACCAGCACCAGCACCACCACATAAATAACCCTCACTTACAGCAGCAGCAGGAGAAAAGAGAACTAAAAGAAAGAAAGAAAGAAAGAAAGAAAGAAAGAAAGAAAGAAAGAAAGAAAGAAAGAGGAAACAGCAAAAGAGAGACAGAAGAAAAAAAAAACAAGAATAGGAGAGAAAGAAAAACGTAAACCAGAATTAAAGAAAGGAAAACGAGGAGAGACAAATGAAAGAAAGTGGACAGAAAAGAAAGACATTAAATGATGGCAGAAAAAAACAAAAAAAGACAGACTGGATCGAATGGTGAAAAACAACAATTATAAAGAGACAGAAATAGAGGGAAGAGAGAGAAAATATAACTATAAGATGAAAAGTCTGTGGGGAAAAACAACAGAAACAACGGAAAGAAGACAAAGTAAGAAAAGACAGACAAAGAAAGTTTAAGGTAGAAATGAAAACTAAGTGTGAATGTGCAATGACAGAAAAAAGAAATAAAGACAGAAAGAAAGAAAGTGTAACTAGATGGAGAAAAAATATATAAGACAAAGATTAAAAGAGTTAAGAGAAATAAAAACAAAAAAGAAAACCTGAAAAGACTGAGAAGGACAGAAGCAAAATCAGGAAAACAGGAGGAATAAACCCGAAAGAAGAAAATGATGGAAGAGAAGAAGAGGAAAAAGAACAGAGAAACAAGAGAAAGAAATGAGACGGGAGAAAAGAAAGTAGGAGAAGAAAAATCTAAAAGACAAAGAAAGAGAAAGTCAAACAGAACAGAGATAGACAGGCAGCAGGCTGTGCTGAGTTTAGATCAGACTCAGTGTTAAGGGTTCAGTGTGTGTATTTGTGGGGTTCATCAGTGTTAGTCTACTCACTAAACACACCGCCCAGCTACAATGAGACACTGTCCACTCCAACCTCCCCATTCACACCGTCCATTCCATCCTCCCCGTCCACCTGCACTGAGACACTGTCCACTCCATCCACTGCCATCTTTGTACACTGTGACATCACAACAACATGACTCAGCACATCTCACCCAGCCCAGACTCTCCACTGCCCTGAACTCTGTTCTCCAGCCTTCCACCAGGAGCCCAGCCTCACACACAGCTACAGCTTACTGAACACACATCACCTGCAGCACACACACCTAATCATTACTTTACACAAACCATCAAATAACTGAACACACTCACACTGACTACACCCACCACCTGCAGCATACACACACACACCTACTCATTACTTCACACAAATACAGTGTGTGTAGCTGTGGTGTTTATCAGTGTTAGCCTACACACTAAACAAACCAGATAGACCGTCCACATAGAATAACAAAGTTTCAAAGAAAAAAGAAAATTTGAAAAATGGAAGGAAGACAAAGCAATAAACAAACAAGAAGGAAAGACAGAAGACAAATGAAAACAGAGCAGAAAAAAATAAACAAAGGATGGACAAACAAGAAAAGGATGGAAAGAGAGAAAGATTGCAATGGAAAGAAAGAAATAAAGTTTTTAAAATTAACCCATTAGTACAGCATTATGATGTCACAATGAGTTAATTAAAGTCAATTACTCTCATGTCATAATAGTCATTGTTTAAAAGTTCTTTTTTCCAGTAAAAGCATGGTTGATGTTTTAACTCTTTCAGACATTCAATTGACCTTCAGCAAACTTTCAGATTCAGACTCCTGCACTTCATTTCCCTGTAAATTTCCCTTTTTACACAATTCTCAAAAACACCCGAGCTGCTGATTCCACAGGAGTGACCGGTGGTAATCTCAGCCTGCGGCCTCGTGAACGACGCGAGAGCAGCCTGACTATGATCTGAATTTAACGGAGAGTGTCTGCTGGCTAAAAAAAACCCTGCAGTGTAAACTCAAACCTGTTGACACAGAATCAAAATTGGATTATTAAGCTTCTATTTATGTAGTTAATTATGTTAATTACATATAAATAGCACAACTAACCATTAATAACTGTTAATAAGCTGTTTATATATATAGGTTTAAAGAGAGAACAGAGAACTTGTGACATTAACTGCTGGTACCTTTCATCACCTGTCCTTTTCTCACCTTCCCTTCTACCTTCCCTTCCACTCACCTCCTCTCCTCCACCTCTCCACTCGTCTTTTCCTCTCCTTTCTCTTTGGCTGCCGTTTCCTCCCTCGTCTCACTCCGTTCCTCTTCTCCAGCCTTTATGAGGGCACAGTCAGGTTCGCGCGGAGCTGACTGACTCCAGGGAGGGATGTCTGTGTTTGTGAGAGACAGAAAAGAGCGTTCTACCTTTGTAATTTCCTTCACTTTCACTCTCGCTAACGAAAGGGAAGCCATGTAGCTTTTAGTGTAGCAGCCGTGAGTGACCTCCACCGTCTATCTCCACATCCACATTAACACACCTGCCTGTCCTTGATGTTCAGGGTTTACTTTACTAACAATTGCACACAAAAAATACGAACTCGTTTCTTCGTCCGAGCCATTTTAAGATTTTTTTTTTTCGTTTTTCGGGCCGCCTCGTTTATCTGTTGGCTGCATTTCGCAGCATGAGAAACCTAGGAGCAGCACGCCACTGCGGGTAAAAACTGCGGCATATTGCTGGTGAGATGATGCAACTCGGAGACATTCACGAATCCTCTCTCACAGCAGCCCAGCAGTCCAAGAAAACCTTCAATGCCACAAAAAAAAGAAGGAAAGAAAAAGGAGAGAGAGAGAGAGTGTGTATGAAAAAGAGAGAAAGATGTTATGAATATCCATATTTCACTGCGCAAACCCAACTGGGTCAAATAAGGTGGCCTCAACACAAAATTCGCCTCCTAAATATAAGTGTAGCATGGCTGGTACTTTTTGGACCCATTTTAAACACCTGAACTGAATGTATTTGGTTCTCTTGTGAGTAAGCAAAGCAATCTTCCATTCATAAGAACCTCATAGCACAAGCGACAGATGTGTAACATCATGTCAACAAAGGCCTCAAAAATGAACCGCTACGGTGCCCAGTGAATTACACAGGACAGACGAGACCTGCTTTTATCCTGTTTAAAGGATTTTTTGAGAAATAAAACATGTAAAAAACCTAGAAAATAACTGACCTGATTCCTTGTTTGTGTTTACATTGTGAGCAATAGGAGTGGGGATATGCATTAGAACAGCACTATGAGATCACGATGCACAGTGCATGCTAGTTGACTACTACTGTGATATCACAATCGGACTTCACTCTTTTTCCTATTAAAAACAGCCACATTCACATTCTTATCCGGAACAGAGTTCTTGTATGCAGCTTAAGCATCAAAAATCAAATGTTTTGCAAAAAACACTCCGAAAGGAATGTATTGAAAACATTTGTCTCAAAACTTTTAATCAAAAGTTTTAACTCCCTTAAAAATCACATTGTTCAAGTTACAAATACTTGATTTGGCACAATATAGAACAGATAGTTTCATATTTACTGGCCTGAATTATTCACTATATGTTTAAAAGTATTTGAAACATGCCAAAGCTGACTACTATTGTGATGTCATAATTGAAGCTCTACATATCACATTTTACAAGCTACAAGCACCAAACATGGCACATGATGCAATCAATACAGTAGTTTTTATTTTATTTTTTTAATCTGATCTGGTTTACAATTACTGGCCTGATTCTGACCTCTTGACGCTTAAAAGACATTACAATGCACTCCCAAGTACTGTTGTGCTGTTGTTGATAACTGAACCTTACTATATATTCCTATTAAACTTTCACATTCACATTTTGATGTCTTGTGTTCTTGTATACAGCTTTTGAATGAGTGCAACAGCATCAAACTTTAAGAGTTAAAAATTAATTTGGTGCCTAAACACTTCCATGGGAGTACACTTAAATATGTCTAAAACTTTTAACCTTTATTTTCTACCTTTTCTAGAGCTACAGACACCAAATAAGGCACATCATAGAACCAACAGCAGACTTTTATTAGTTTTTGTTAATGTAATCTGACCAAGTTTAGGAAGCAGCAGTGGTGAGGATTCACATTATAATAGCATTCTGACTCACAATGAATGCTGAAGTTGCTTACTTCTTTGAGGTCATAATAGAATTTTCCATAGTAACTTTCAAAGTAAAATTCTGATCTGGAATATTTTTTTCTTTTATGCTATTTTGGTTGATGAAAAAAACAGTTTTCTTACAGTCAGCATTCAAAAATAAATGTTGTGCCACAATACTCCTATTAGAATGCATTGAAATGTGTCCATAAATTTTTGTCAAAATTTTATCTTCTCTAAAGATCTACAAAAAGAGCTACAAATACCTAATATGGCAGATTGTGGAACCTATGAAGTTTTATGTTTTATACAGTTTAATCAGACTACAATCTAGAAGCATCAGTTGTGAGTATACGTATTAGAACACTATTATATGACATCACAAGGAACGTCAGAGTACTGTTGTGACGTCAACTGGACCTTGTTTATTTTCTCCCATCAAGCTTTCACATTCCTTTACATCATTTTCCCGTAAATGTCAATTTTTGCACAACTCTCAGACCAACCAGCGCAACAATCGGATCCCGCGGCCGTGGCCACTTGCGGCGGGAGGCTGGAGCCTTGTGAAATGTGTGAGATTCCCACTGAAAGAGTTTAAAAAAACACTCCCGCTCTCTCTTCTGCTTTCTTTCTGAAACAGGAGCGAGGGGCTTGCGACAGGAGATGGATATTCCACTGTAGAGGGGAGATTATGCTTAACTTCTTACAACCTATTTCATCATTGCTGCGCGCGTGAGAGAGGGAGGGCGGGAGGGAGGGGTGGGAGGAGAGGGAGCGAGGGAGAAAAAATAGACTCCACAGATCCCCCTCCTTACTACCACCCCAAAGTCCTCTTCCCTCCTCCTTTGTCTGCGTCTCTTGACTCTCTCTCTCCACACTTTCAGTCCCTTTTCGCCCCTGAAAGAACCTTTCAACTCGTCCCTCTGGAGTTCAGCGAGGCTGTGCAGAGCGCGGACCTGCTGTGTGCACTTCTGTACACAGCCAGGGGTTCAAATCTCGGACCCTGCAATCTTTTCATTCCATTAGGATTCATCCTCAAATGTCAAATTTGAGCATGGTTTAATGTAATTGTTACAGTGCTGTATATTTCATTTATGGCTAAACATGAACATAAGCATGTACTGAATATGAGTTATATATACAAAATTAGTACTAATATAAACAGTGTATTGACTTGTGAAAAGTAGGACACCCATGAAAACCTTTGTCTTTTTTATATGCTTAAATAAATGAACATTTGACCTTCAATTAAACAGTGTCTATGGGGTGGAGGTAAGATAATTAAGCATAAAAACGAAAAAAAAAGGCTTTTTAAAAAAAAATAGTCTAATTAACTTGTATAAAACTCATTGTTCCACACTGATGGATTTCTACACTGCTCTTTGTCTGGTTGTTATCTAGACAAACAAACAAAGGATTCCTCACTGAGGAAAAATGGTCTTTCTGATAGTAGATGCTGTACTTTGACAACAAATGTGGTAAGAACTACCTGTAGGTTCCATTTAGGGCTATAAGATTATAAACATTTGTTGATCCCAAATTTAATGTCAATTAATAGTTTATTTGTAACTGAACCACATTACACAAATTGCTGTGAACAGAATCGCAAAGGGTAGGAGTAAAGGATGCTCAGTCACTTAGATCACACTCGGTCACCAAAAGTGACAGACACAACAGATTATATATTTACTCACCAAATATCAATATATTTCACATTTAAACACCTTCTGGGTATTTAAAGGGCATTTAAAAACCATGTTTAGCTGTTACCATTGCTTTGAATTGATAAAGAAAATTAAGAACAGCAGCCGTGCACACAGGAAGCAGAGATGGAGGGCATGGGAGAAACAATCACTGACTAATCAATTAATCAGAAAAATTATCAACAGATTAGTCGATTACCAAAATAATAATTATCTTCAGCCCTAGTCCCATAATAACATTTTAGGATTGTTGGAGACTTCCAGAGCCAGCAGTTTTTTAGCAGTTGTTAGTGTGAACTGCAATGAAACACAATATTCTTCTTAAAAACATTTTTTGTTTAGATTTGTGGACACTGATACTGTTTCACTGACTCTGACTTGTCTGCCCTGATTTAGAATACATTTACTTTAATATAAATGCATTAAATATTATTCATAGAGTAAATTATAGTAAAGAAATGTGTTTGTAAATTGTGACCGAAAGTTCTACGTTTTTTAAAGGTCTCATTTTTTAAGCTCCACATGCCATATTTGGTAGAATTATAGAAATGATAGAAAAGTATTTAATGTGCTTTGATGTTTTTTTATCTGAACTCATATTTTGTAAAATGATCATGACATGTTCGACATACCACTTAATGATGATGTTTGTCCTTGATTTTACCAAATTGAAAACCTCTGAAATATAATCAAGAGGAAAAGGAATGATCACAAGCCATCAATCAAAAAATTGAACTGCTTAAATTTTTGCACCAGGAGTGGTATAAAGTTATCCAAAAGCAGTGTGTAAGATGAATTTGCCAAGGTGAAGGGGAACATGCCAAGATACATGAAAACTGTGATTAAAAATCAGGGTTATTCCTCCAAATATTGATTTCTGAACTCTTAAAACTTTATGAATATGAACTTGTTTTCTTTGCATTATTTGAGGTCTGAAAGCTCTGCATCTATTTTTTTTATTTCAGCCATTTCTCATTTTCTGCAAATAAATGCTATAAATGACAATATTTTATTATTTGGAATTTGGGACAAATGTTGTCCGTAGTTTATTGAATAAAACAATAATGTTTATTTTACTCAAACATAGACCTATAAATAGCTAAATCAGAGAAACTGATTCAGAAACTGAGATCTCAATTTTTTTCCAGAGCTGTATATAAAAGCTACATATATTCCAAATGAGGTTATGCATGTCATTGCATATACAGTAAGCAGCCAAAAATATATATTTTGTTCTAAAACTTTCCAACAGAAATGTACTGAAATGTGTCCCTAAACTTTTAGCCAAAAACTTTTAGCCAAAACTTCTCTCCAGGTCACACACAGCAAATTAAGCAAAATAATAGCAATATTAGTCTTATTTAATGCATTGTGTTTTTTTATTATTATCTGATTTTACTTTCATTTTTTGTCAAATAAATGCACATTTTTCCCTTAGGAATGAAGGTTGGAATGTTTTTGAATTATGTCATTTGGCAGCTTTCCCACACACTAGCTAAGAGAAAGTATGCATATCTTTGATGTCAGTACTGTCTATGCATGGGGGAGCTTTGCTTTTTGGACTTATTATTTACCATACAGTGGAATATCTGATTTTTTATTGTTCTGAGATCTTTTTACATCACTTCTCAGACTCATCTACATCTACAACCTTTATTCTAAGGGTCTCAGATAGTTCTTTGGATCTGGTCAAATACCTGTACATAAGAACAGGCTCCTCCAAAAACATCTCTAATGATGGGCCAAATCTAATTGTAGACATTTTCAAATATATATATATATATATTTGTATGACTTTAAAAAACATTTCTTCAGTTTAATGTGTTAAGCTATATTGCCTCTATCTCTTAATATTGTCCGAATGAAGATTAAATGTCCATACCTTTAAGGACGTTAGAAAGGTTTTCATGGAGTGCCCCACTTTTTACGACTTATATTTATCCACTCTAAATTCAGCGCAGTTAAACTGTCATTTTTAGACACTCCTATACACAACACACACTAAACCATTTAGCTATGCTGACACACATCATCAGCGAAGACGCAACACAGAGGTAACTGTCAGTTCCCCTTCAGAACTGGCCTCAGTTGATCGCTGCAGGCTCCGAAGGGAAACATCCCGCCGCTGCTCCTCCGACGCTCGCCAAAGTGTGCACACGGTTACGCTAACGTGAGCACACTCTCAGAATAAGTTAATGATCACCTTGAGCCTGTATTTACTCTAAGCCACCTGCCACATTGCAGAGGAAGGCGTATAGAGATGCAGCTCATTAAGCGCTTTCCCCCTGTTTCATCAACCCTTCACCTTCCTTAGACAACTCCCTCCCAAACCCACTTCCTCCCACACACACACACACCTCAGTACGTCTGCGAGTGTGTGCGTGTGTGTGTGTGTGTGTGTGTCTATGTCTGGGTAGGTGAGAAAGTGTAGCTAAGGCGAGGGGTGTTATGCACATAAGCACAAAGCAACTTTTGCAAGGGGTGCGTTTGTGTGTGTGAGTGTGCGTGCGGTTTTTATGCATGTTCAGGTCAAAATTAGCCTGATTTTATAAGATGATGAGAGGAAATTCAGTAGTGTGCAGAGATTTCAGCCACCTAAAGCATTAATCTCAGCTATATCGGAATATAAAACTCCACATCACATTAAAACAGATGCAGATAAGCATAAATGCAGTAAGATGTAACACTAATTTCTCTTTCTAAAGACAGTAGCTGAGATCTTAAGAGCTAGTCTGAAGAACAAAGCTTAGATAAAATTCCAAATTTCTCCTGGACTCCCCCAGCCCCAGCGCCTCACTGGATGTGTTCAATTCCACCAGCAGCTCACCTGATTGAACAACAATAACAAGTAGTGATTTACTTACTCAACCAGCTGTTGAGAAGATGATAGAGGTGTTTTCATAAACATAGTGATAAAAAACACAACTTGTTATGATTATTGTAATATAAATTAACTTGTAAGTATGTAGGCACTGTCGCAAAAAACTTTTATCATAATTTTAGCTGTTTTTGAATTTTGTTTTTGGCAGTCGGTCCTTTTATTATCAAAATAAATATATTATGTATCAAAATGAATGAAACAGTAGAAAAGCTGCAAAATAACTTTACAATGACTTCCACTGAAAGAGAAGAAGGTTTTTCTGCTGAAATTTAGGAGATACAAGCTTTGTGTGACAGCTCCGATATATTTTTTTAATTATGTGAGCTGTCTTCACCATGCTGTGTAATTTAATTAAAATGTACAATATTGTCTAAACATATTACAGTATATGCTGACACTTCAGTTAAATATTTAACATTTAACAATTAAGATTTTAAGAATAAATCAAAATTAACTCTTTTTTTTTTTCATTTCAAATGATAATGAAAAACTAAACACACAAAAATATCTATAAACCAACAGTTTGGGCACCACCCCTAGATAAATGACACAGATGGGACATACTAGTAGTAGTTACTATGTAATAGAACCTGTTACTTTTTACAATTACCATTAATAAACGATTATTTTTATAGCATGAAGTGCTATTTAATAAGATATTCATAAGGTTGCATCAGTATCTGTCAATATCATTTCCAATGTTTGCATAGTTATAGTAAAGCAGGAAAGTGAATTAAATGTGTATTTTTAGACAGTATAGTACAGGTAGTGAATGCATGCTGTATGGAGGTCAATGCTTAAAAGTCACTGTAAAAGATTTTATTCATATTTTCATTTTAGAGCATTTCTATTGGTTAATTCATTAAGAAATGTTGACACAATTTAAAGAACATCTGCCAGATTCACATTATGACAAAAAGGAAAAGTCAGCAAAATGGAGATATTTGGTTTTTGCACAACAGGCCTTGTGTAATAACACTGTATGTAAACAAAGTATGTGCATGTCTGAATGTACATGCTTTGAGTAAGTGTGTGTGTGTGTCTGTGTGTGTGTACAAAGGCTGATGAGGCAGAGGGCTCTTGCTTCATGTAAGCTCAGCATTTCCTCTCAAAACAAGTGATAAATCTCGGGATCGTCTCGTGCTACTCGCCAAACACCGAGCCCCATTCATTTGTCCTCATAACCGCCTGGCTCAAAACATATTTATTAAACCCAAAGCAGCACCACAGAGAAAGAAACGGCCCCCTAAAATGAAAGGGAGAGATGTGGGGGGGCACAAAATTGTGCCACTGAACCTCATTAATAAATTAAGGTTGCTCTTCCAAAAAAAGATCGATGACACATTTTTCAGCGCCTCGCCAACTTCCAAATGTGTTTGCCCTCCCCTGGCTACACCTGGTGTGCCAGTGTACAGTGATAAAGGGACAAGAGGGCTTTTTTGGGGGCCTTGCCATGAGTCACACTTGAATGGCCAGCTGGGGCGACCCACTATTTTCAGAGCATTTCAGAGGACTAATTAAATGCACACACACTAACACTTGTGCACACGTGTTACACACAAACACACACACACACTAACAGCATCCATATATGCATGTACTGTACAAGAGCGAGGTCCAGACACGCGGTTATTTATTTGCCCTCATCATCATTCTGCTGGCAAACAGAAAACAGAAGAAGCCGAGTGAACGAAAAAAAAAAAAAAGAAAAAGAAGAGCCGGAGTACCTGTTAGCAAAAAGAGGAAGCACAAAAAACTGCCATCTGTTGCAAAACTCTTACTGTAAATGCAAACCATCGCATTTCTTTTCATGCGGTGGTGATGCAAGGGTCGCTTTTTCCCTACTAAAAGTTGCGTGTACAGCATTCAGAGCTTGAAAAGTAAGCAGATATATATACTCTCACACACACACATGCACACACACGCACACACTGTAAAGCCACACACAGTAGACTTACACTAATGTGCATTCAGACCAGAGAAATACTGTGTAATATCAACCATAAGCATTTATATAATACCGCTGATATAAAGGCTTAAGGTAAGCAGTTTATAGATGCCTTCACACAAAAATATTCATTAACAGGAACAGAAATTCCTGTTTCTGGTCCATTCAGGATGTAATTTTGGCGGAATATAAAAAAAGACAACTGCCAGATTCAAATAAGTAACAAAAATTGATATTCAAGGTTTTTTTAGAAGACATAGGCAACATGTTTAAAATGATCTGCACTTATATCAACACTACAGATGCGCAGATAAGTAGTGGGTAATATGGCCCTGAAATAATATCATGAATATTTGCAAAAAATTTGATGTCTTAGAGATATGAAAAAAAAAAAAAACAGTTTTATATATTCAGTAGAAAAAAAAACTAACCAACCTTAGACCACTTCGTAAACAGTAATGTACCAAGATTCTGATTTTGTATAAAATAATAATATAGTTACCAAACTACAAATAACAAAATTAATAGTAATTATTAAAATATATAGTGTTTATAGTGTTTGCATATAAGCTGCAAACAATCAATTAAATGTAAATATATTAAACAGCAAAACTAATATAAAATAGAATGCTTTTAAGAATATAATCACAATATTATCACAAAGTTTTTATTGTGTCAAAGCTGTTTGTAATATTATTGCGTATCATATGGAACAACCCTAGCACAGACACTTTTCCTCTTCCGATACGATACCTGAGCCTTTAAAATCAGCCGTTACCATCATTAACATTGATACCAGCTTTATTTAACCACACTACTTAATAGACACTACACAACTTTAATAAACATACAATCCAACTTTTTAAATATACATGACAAAAGCCATGTATTGTAAAACATAAGCTTAAACAATTTACAAGAACAGAAATAAGTGGTGTCAGATCCAAGAAAAAATACAAATCACATTCTGCTGAAATAAGTCCAAACATCAGCGCAGAATAGTGAAAACAGTATACAGTTACTAAGCCTAAATTAACAGCTTCATTCCACAGCAAGACAAAAAGTAAAAGAAAAGCTGTTTCTAAACTAAAACATAGTGCTTATGCAGCAACTTAACATTAAAGTACTTTAAACTCGGAGTGTCTATAAAGGTACTGAGATTCAATTACGGTAGATTCAATTTAACTTAAAACTCTCTGTTTCTGTAAAAGAAAAAAGTTTAACTATTCACAACGTACTGTTTTCTTGTTGCAGTTGTTAAATGCTTTTTGGTCACTCAGCTCTTAAAATACTGGTCTTTTAGGTTCTGAAAAGGGAACTGTTTTTTTATTATTTACATTTATAGCATTTATCTGATCCAGCATTTATCTGATCTTTCTTTGTAAAAGGTTCTGAATAGAAGTGGCTACTGAACGGAATAAATGTAAAGGTAATGTCGTGTAAAGTGTAAAGTGTTATGTATAGTGTATAGTTTAATGTAATGGTGTTGTTGTAGTGTATTGGGCTTGTCCAGCTGGGGAATTGAACCCTAATCCAGAACTGGCAAGGCAATGTTAATGCTCAGAGTGTCCTATATTACCGATACAATACTATATTAAAGTGAGAGTATCAGCACTGACACAGAAACAGTGCGGTGCTGATGCAACACCAACATATTTCCTGGCAAGAGATTTCCTGGTAGATGTTCTTTATATTGTGTCACAATTTCATGAAGAATGGGTCGATAGAAATGCTCCAGAACGACTTGGATAAAATAAATTATTACATTGACTTTCGCTAAGAAGGATATTTTTTCTTCTTATGTTGTTCTCATTTGTCTAAATGACATTTTGGACACATACTTCTTGTTTAAATATTTCTAGACACCCCTTATAATTAGTGCATTCAGCTTCTTTGTGTTGCATCTATTTAAGCAGAGAAGTACTACCTGTAGAAAAGCACTCTGTGGAGAAGACATATATGGACCTATTGGCACCATTTTTAATGTCAATGAGCTGTGGATCAGTGGAAGTCTGAATGTTCTCTGGAATGATGATGGTGCTCCATCCAATACTTTTCTTTTGGGATGAGTTAGGGATGAGCTGGAGATGAGGTGCACTCTAAAAAACAGAGGTACGATATGAGTACTTTTTTGTACTCGAAGGTACACTCTTTATAATTGTACCCTCAAAGGTACAATATTGGTCTTTACGGGGTCAGATTTGTTCCCTCTGAAGTACAAAGTCATTTCTAACAGCAATAAGTACAAATTTGTACCATTTAACCAGCCAAAGGGTACATTCAGTATTCTGCATCACTGTACTAATGAACAATATATATTTAAATAGCACATTTTTTATTTGAAAGCCAGACAATTTTGGATCATCAAGTTTTTGAGCCATATTTAGTTGATGATAACGTTTATAATCTTTATGATCTTTACTGCCACAAAAACCATGGGTACAAAAAAGGACTTTCACTGAAAGGTACTTTTTTGTGCCTCAATATAAGGTACAGCCCCAGCGACAAGCTTTGTACTCTTTTAAGTACAAATCTGTACTTATATTTCTTAGAGTGTGGTTGTGGTGGTTGATCATCCAACATGCTGACCCCCCCTGACATATATGCTCTTGTCGCTAAATCCTGCAATCAGATTCTCACAGCAATGCTGCAAAACCTATTAGAAAGCCTTCCTCCCTGCAGAGTAGAGACAGTTACTCCAACAAAAGCAGGATAAACTCTTTTTAATACCCTTGACAAAATAAGCAAATGTCCCAGTATGTGCATCCACAAGTACTAAAATACAAGGATTACAGTGTGATAACGCGAACATTTTCTTTTGTTCATATCTTAAGAAACCCAGCCTTGACTGAGAAGGCCGCATGTCTCTCAGGTAACTGTAGTTTGTGCTCCAAAAAGCTTAAAGGCATAAAAGAATCAGTTTCATGTCAGCAAAAGCCTACAGGAAGCAGCCCACACAAAGACCTGACTCCACGAAAAAGAGAATGATATAAAAGTCTAAATGTGTCACTGTAGCAATGATGTGGCCCAGAATTTAGCCTCAGTAGACACTGCCATTTTGAAAACCGCCTCAAAACATACACACGTTTACACACGTGCTGCAAAGACTTGCTGCGCTCGTTTTGCGCCCAAGTATACTCACACTTGCGAAAGAGCAAGCTAAGTAACAAGTGAAAACGCCATCTGTCAAGCGAGGGTGCGTTTCGGTTGCCTCAGCATTTTTAGAGAATGCCTTGAAGACAAAAAGCTTCTTGTTCCCCTCCTTCTGCACCAATCCCAATGCACGTTCTTAATCTTATCTCTTTCTTTCCTCATTTTTCCCCCCTCGCTTTTCTATTCAACTATCAGCACATTCGGCCCATCAGCATCGGTCAGCGTTCAATTAAGCCAAGGAAAGTGAACTGGGAGGGGGGAGCGCAAAAAAAATCCCCGGCAGCGCCTAAAGTGCAGCCTAAGTACTCCAATGATCAAATTACACTTGTTCCCCAGCCTCTCAACCAGACCATTTGCACCGCTAATTGCACCCACCGCCACAAATTACAATTCAGATTTTATTGGAGGATTTTCTGAGTAATACGCAGGACGTGGATCTTGAAAGGGAAGCTGTCGCTACATGATCCCCACCCCATCCCACCCAGACCCTCACATTGCGCCTTTGTAATCAATCAGGTAATTGATTTGCACAACAAACAGCAAATTGAGCATCAGGGCAATTAGATTACATATCGGGGCCTTTCCCGTTCCCGTCGCAAGGGACACGTGCGCTCGCACCCGTGGGTCGGAACGGCAGGAGTGAATTCTGATCTCTCCAGATGCAAATCAGGGCTGAATCTGTAAAGGCAGGTTGGGACACGCTGTCACACACAAACAAACCTTGTATCTACAAATGAGCAACTTTTCAGAAGAAGGAAACTTAACTAGAACTGAATAATAACTTTTTGTGGTACTCAGTAAAAAAGATTTTAGTCCTTCTAAGTCACTTTGAAGCATTTCTACTGGTTCATTCATCAAGAACTTACATCTTAATTCAGTTACTGATTCATTACTATGTTTTAAGCAAAACTGCATTATATTAGGGTATTCTGTAATAGTAATAACAGTGTATAATATAACAATAAACAGTTATAATATAAAACACTGATAAATAATCAACAGTTTCAAAGTAAGAATGCATCCCCACTGGGTTTGCTTACATGTGAAAATGATTTCTGGTTAGAACTTATTACATGTAATAACAGTGAGCACTACGGTTATTACTGTAGAGCAAAAGCTATTATTTCTGCTAAACTCAGTACTGTCTATTATGTTTTTCTTAGCACACAGAGCTCATTAATGTGACTAAGTCGCTCTGTCAACAAGTTGACTTGTTTGCTTTAATAATTTTAGATACTTAATTTGAATAGATATCTTTTTGGGTTTATGATTTACTCTGAATGCACACATTATTACAAATATAAAGGAATGTTAACCTTCACTTTAAAGTACATTTTATAAAGTCTTCTTTTAGTTATTCATTTTTATTTTTATAAAAATATCAAGCTACCGAAACACATCCAAGAAATCCCTGTTCACCCTGCCATCCTGAGATAAACATCCTCTTAAAAAAGTAATCTCTGACATCAGTGACATCACAATATTCTGTCCCTATATTCAAGGGACTAAAGACCCTTGTTCCACGTTCAGCAATAAATAATATTAATTTCACTTCTATAAATATTGTCTCCAGATTAAGCTGAGGTAAAGATTAACCTGTCCATACTGTGATGGTGAAATATCAAGGTAATTAAAATAATTTTAGAGAATGAGAGTGTATCTTTAAAACAGAACAAGGTTATAATAAACCATTCAAAATATTTGCAACTCTAGATTATCCACATTTTCATCAAATGCCAATTTTTGTATGCAATGAAAGGAAATAAATGTGAATATATGACTTCTGTGATTAATAGCAAAATAAGTCATAAGTAGGGATGTGCCATATATCGGACACAATATATTGAGACACAGGGATACATTATTTATTTTGTTACATTGTTGTTTATTTAAAACCAGACTCTTGGTGTGCTACTGTTGTTTACATATTTTTGTTTGTTTCTGCTGAATGTTTGAAACCGTAATGCTTACATGAAATAAAATTGAAACTAAAATTGATTTTGTTACATCAGTATATTCTTGTTATTAATAAAACATTTTTTCTGTTTTTTTCATATCTCTAAAAACACTCTTATCACAATAATTCCCTAAAACGTAATGTTATTATATTTTGTTATTATAGAAGCCATAAGACTCATCCAGTTGTGTCTTTTTTATCATATAAATCAGTCACAGTGTAATTGCATGTATTCCCAATGTCTGAACAGTGCTGAGTGTGTGTTTATGTAAAGCTCTGTAATAAAAACAGGGCTGTTTATTAAACTATTATTATGTGTTATAGGAGTTATTAGGACAGTCCCTGCTGCTGCTGCTGTTGTAATGCATTCCCATAGTGCCTATGCAGTAATGTGTGTTTGAGCGGAGCTCCCGCGTTGCCATGGCTCCCCGGAGCCGGAGCTCGCAAACAGCGGCGAGTGATGAATCAGCAGCTCGGATCGCTCGTTTAAAATACAATAAAAACGCAAGAGAAACGACTTATATACATTAATACAGCAGTGAGGTGATATTAGACATGTTGTAGATGTGTGTGGTGTCGAAATGAAACGAATGTAGCTCAATATAGCCCTAAAACACGCTGTTCCCGTTTGGTCATCACAAAATGAAGAGAGGCGCCGTTAGCTCGCTAGTTAATGTGGCTACTCTCTTTCTCGCTTTCGCTGCGAGTGTCGATGTCTGGCTGAGAAACGATTTTAAACCCTTCTAAAGTGCTTTAAAATTAGCTGAAACATATTTTAAACATCGGGTAAGAGATTCAACTTCATCACAGAGCATTCAGACACAAAACATTTGGTTAAATTCACTTCAAAACCTCCGAGATTAGTTACTACTACTCCTTCTCCTCCTCCTCAACGGGTTTACTACTACCACCACCACCATAACAACAGCAGCCACTGCCATAAGGAGCGACCTCACCGAAATAGCTAACAACTAACAACGTAAGGTTGGCTTAGACAACGACCCCGGGTGCTGGAAGCCCTCAGGAACTGGAAATAGCCGGTGTTCTGTCGAGTTATGCTACATAGTTACCTATTAATATGTGCTTCGTACCGCCACTGCACATGCGCTGACCCACATTTTTTAAATGTTTTCATGTGTTTAATAATAATAATAATTCTATTTCCTGAGCTCGCTGTCATTATTGGCTTGAGTGTTGTTGCCCGACGTTATAATGTCATTTTTGTCCACAGCTATTCTTAGCCAGACAAGCTAACTAGCTGTAACATAAATACCAGCCACTACGTTGTTGGCAAACAGGTCCTTTTTTTAGTTCGTTTGACTGAAGGAAAAAATAGCTAGTCTGCTCCTCCAGCTATTATAATCTCCCCACTTACCTTACGTCAAGCTACCGTTAGCAGCGTGTCGATCCCCGGCGCTATTTTCTTCCACACCGGGGGTTTGGGATTGTGCTGAAGCAGCAGACAGACGCTCTCTCCCGCTATTATTATAGCTAATACCCCCACCTGGGTGGCCGAGCTCCCCCTATAACTACTAGTTAGTTAACTAGGTTAGCTGGTGTGTCCAGCAGTTAGTGTAAGTGTTGGTTAGCTAGCTAACTAACCTAGATGTTATGTAGTAGATGTGGCAGGTACCTCTACCTCCAGCCTCAGATAGCTAACTAACTTCATCTAGATGTGAATAAGCTACCTAACCTAGCTGCTGCACACGGTCACGTTTTCTGGACAAGCTGCCGAGAGGGAGCTGATACTCAGGGGGCAAGGCTTCGAGCTAATAACTACGCTAGGTTAACTAATCTAAGCGACATTACCGCGGGCAGAACGCATGGAACCCCGGTGTTCAAAAAGATGATTTGGGAAAATTACCGTAAACATGGCTACGACAAAAAAAGAAAAGAAAGAAAAAGCCAACGACCCCGTACTGCCCACACCTGACTGACTGACAGACAGACTAAAGGGGTCGGGGTGGGGGTGGGAAGGGGGTGTAAAACGCTCACACACTGTAGACTTATTTCCACCGCGATACGATGTGCCGATGTGCACCGGAACGCTGAGCTCTTTGTGTCCGGGCTCAAGTGCCCCTCAGCGGGCAGGGCTGTGGGGGTTCTCCCGGTGTGTCTGTCTGCTTAATGACCCAACCGTGATGAATCAGCACGGCGAGCCCTTTAATATCATCAGCAGCCCTACCTCCCTCCACACATCGATGGCACGATGTCGCTTAGCAAAGGCACAGCAGCCAACAACACACACTCTCATTCTGTAGCTACGTACACACACACTTGCGCGCGCGAGAGAAAGAGCACGCCAGTTCGTATTCCTGTCATTACGGTGTGTTTACATTGCTTTCCATGTCTAAACGAGTCTAAATCCTGATGCAAAACCAGTCCAAATCTGAATCCGAAAACTCTTAACAGAATGGAATTCTAATTTAATATTTTTTTATGTGTCCACTTTTTCAAATCAAATGTGTCTTTTTTGTTTCCCATCATCATCATCATCATCATCATCGTGTGAATATTTGGACCTGACAAAGAATAAATGCAAGCACACACACATTCATGCACACTCACACACGCTCGCTCCCTCGCTCGCTCGCGCTCTCCCTCCACTCTACCATGTGTTGTTGTGTGAGATAGCTAGAAAGCAGCGTGCACACTCAGCAAAACACAATACACAAACTCAAAAACCAAAATGTAACCGTCCAAACAACAAGCTACAACACCTACACGACCACAAACACAACACCCACACGCGCACACAAACAAGCACTCACACACGCACCGGTGAGGCGCGTGCACACTCAGCAAAACAGCCCTCGCGGAGCTTAGCTGAGTCTGACACGGCCGCCCTCTCAACCCAGGAGTAACGTTACCAAAAAGCCAACTTCGGGTCGCCCCCCTCCCCGCGGAAAGGCCAGTCTACTCACCGAACCCCGACGGGAACCGTCTTCAGCGCCAGAAGAGGGTGAAAAAGTGTGAGCTGAGGCGGCGGTGAGTAAGTTTGCTCGCTCTTCTCGGCTGGGAAATCGCAGCTCCGCTCCTCTCCGCCTTCTCCTTGTTGATCCTCTTTCTCTTGTGCCGAGGCCAGACGTCATATGATGTTTGGTCACGTGGTTTCATTCATGAAGGCTCTACGCAGCCTGGACAGAAAGTCTTAAAGGGAAAGTTGCGCTTCTGGCCGCCCACCTGTTATCTCCGCTGCACGCACTGGGGAGGGGGGGGGGTTACATTAGAACATTATTACAGCCTAGCTACTACAGTTCTCGAGGATTAGGTCGAGCTCAGCAGATAGTCCTTACATGGTCCAATGTACTTGATTCTGTGGTTTTTTTTTTTATTATTTTATGTCTCCTCAATTTACACAGTCAATTAACCAACCCACTCAATAGGACCCCCCATCACTAGTGATGCCCCAACACCAGGAGGATGAAGACTGGGCTGGCACATGCCCCTCCGACACATGTGAAGTCAGCCACTGCCTCTTTTCGAACTGCCGCTGATGCAGCATTACTGATTAGCCAGCGCACTCTGACAAGGCACAGGGGACCGGTTTTGATACATCAGCTCACAGACGCTGCCTTGTGCTGATCGGCATCACCCTTTAGAGTGATGTGGGGAAAAAGCGCCATCTACCCACTCAGAGAGAGCAAGGCCAACTGTGCTGTCTTGGGGGTCCGGTAGTCGATGGCAAGCTACATGAACATGATTAGTCTGCTGGACCATTCGGAGCCCCCCCAAAATAAAGCTTAGATCAGGCCCAAAACATTCAGCCTGATCCTGTCTGAGTGAAATTTGTTTAGAATGGTACTTAATGAACAGTGCAGCATGGAAGAAGCATAGGCCTATTGTTTAAGAAAACTGTTTATTAAGAATATAACTCCAAAGTGTAATGCAGACAAGTGGACGAATTTGTGCAGCTTTTTGTCAGATCACAGTTTGATTTGGTACTTTGTTATATTGTGTTTTGTCACACGACAGCTATATATTAAATCGAAATTATACATAAAATAGCATTGAAAACTTCGGCCAATGTCACAAACTATTTTCTTGAGGTCGGCCACAGGCAGAGAATCTAAACTCTACTCTAAAATAGCAATATATTGCCTTGCTTAATGTATCAAAATATATTGAAAATTTATAAACAAGTTCTTGCCATTTTACAGCCCTAGTTTATTGGGTACAGTCTCCAAAATATTGTGAACACCTGTTTAGATAGTCTAAACAGTTTAAACCGTTGCCACCTGCTCACACTCATTTACTACAGCAGCACTCTATTCTTCTGGAAATGCGTCACACTAAATGTTAAAACATTGTGGTGAGAATTTGATTGCCATTATGGCATTTGTAAAGTCAGGTACCAATCTACCATTGCTGGATCGTGGTGAATCACATTTTTACCCTGTTAAGTAGTAATAAGGGGCTTTTGATTGAAAGTACTGTCCAAACGTTTGAGGACACCTACTCAGGCCATGTAACATCTGAAATCAAGGGTATAGTTAGGGGTAAATCAAAGTATTCCAAGTAAATTGGCTTAAGTTTTCTTATATAATTATTATATGTATTATTATATAAACTGTTATTACTAAAGTAAAACACATGTTTCTGAATGAAATGCTATCAGGGAGCGTCTCTAAGCTATTTGAGTGTTTTCACCTCATTCTTAAATAGGGTGGGAAGGTGAATCCTAAGATGAGTGATTAGTAATTATTAACAGTGCAAACAGGTTAAGTTATTCGGACAGTACAGGTGTGAGGAATACAAGTCTAAACTGGTCACAGATCAGTGGAGCTGAAGAGATTACTATGTGGTCAGAACTCTTTCCCATGAAATAGACTGGCTACTTCCGGTAGCACAGTGGTGTTTTTCATGCACCTGACTCACATTATTAGCTAATGATCAGGTTCTTCCTGATTAAGGAAGAGAAAATCACGTAACTGTGTGGTGCAGAACCGGACAACAGGATTGGAGGCCACTGGATTAGTCAACCATTAACGTCAGTGTGAATCAGAATTCTTTTTTAGTGTCGATCCTTCAACAGGGGCTCTTTTCTACCTCATCTTAAACTAAAAGATAAAGTTAGCTGTAATTTTAATTATGGCTTTGTTATAATTATTTAATGAAGAAAACTGTCCTTTACAGTCGGAGGTGCATGTTTTCATTGCACAGCAATGATTTGTATTTTAAAGCTACTATAAATACACAATCTTAAAAATTATATACATTTTTTGGAGCAGAGATGTATTGAAGTCTGTATTATAGAAAGTAATATACCTAAGCTATTCATTTTGTAATAAGATACTTTTAAAATGAATTTAAAACAAAGATCCTCTAATTAAAGAATTATCCATGCACCACATTCTCCTATTGTTTTTATATGTACATTATTTTACTATTTGCTTTTTAATAATAATAATTTATTAACTTAGTCGTTGCTGTTGAAAAGGATCATCATAATAAATCATCACACGTGTCAGACTGAAACAGTATCAGGGAGGGCTGGTGGGAGGAGAAGGTCAAACCTGATATTGATTATAGTATTAAACTGATGTATTCATTTTGCTGTTGCTGCTACTGTATGATGAATCAAAAAGAGTTAGTAAAAAGTCGCTACATTTTAGTGGAAAGTTAGGAAAAACCATGAATTTATTTTTAATATAGCCAAGAGCTACAGGAAAACAACATATTGCAAATATATGTATTTACTTTTTATATATATATTTTTTTTATATATTATTGTCTCTTTTCTTTTATCATCTTTTAATTATTGTATTGTTACTTTTTTACTTTTTATTGTTTTCATATTATTTTATACGCTTTATTGCTGCTTATTTTTTTCAAAAGATTCTAAAATAATAAGCAGAAGTAAAACTGTGGTATAATTGCAATAATAACACTTAAGGTTTGTGTTATAACATGTGCTATGCCAATATTACACGTTATAGCACGAACCTCAAGTGTATTACTGAGATTATACCAGAGTTTTATTATCGCTGTTTATTAAAAGTTAAAGAGGATGAGAAAAAACGATCTGTTTGGTTATAAACACTCCACGATTTACAATAGTTCCAGTATCATCCATTAATGGATGATAACGGCACTCATAGAATGCCTCTCAGCCAATCACATTGCAGGGTTGAAACTAACTGTGGTATAATAAAAAAATTAAAGAAAAAATGAAAATATTATAAATACTAAATTAAATATTCAAATATATATATATACAAATAGAACAAAAATAAACAGTAAAATAAAAAGCACTAGGATGAATGAGCAAAATGAGTCAAGTTTTACAGTACTTTGTACCTTGTTCCAGCTCACTGCTGCACTATAACTAAAAGCAGTTTTTTCCTAGCTCAGTAAACACCCAGAACCTCCAGAGAAATAAAATTATCTAAGGGTTTTTTGTAATGGAAGTGTTTCACAGTGAGCATGGAAGTCATATACCCTGGCATCTGAATGACAAGAAACTTATAGATAAAAAGTAAGAAGTGTGTTTACCTTCCCACAGATAAAGAGAAGCATCCCACTTTCTCATATAATCTGCAGAGATGAGCCCGTTACAGAACTCCTGTAATGAATCTCAGAGCAGAGTGATAAAGAGGGTCTAGATTTTTCAAAGAGCTTGCAAAGGCATTTTTCTACAGAACATCCCAATAATCAAGGACAGACAGGAATTTGCCTCCACAATCATTTTCCAGCTACATGTAGGGAAACAGGATTTATTTCTAGAAAAGTAGCTTTACATGTACGTTTACTGGTGTGAGTTTTAAAATCAAGGTTTTTATCAAGCCAGATGCCAAAGTACTTACATTTCTTCAGTTTTTAACAATGAATCCTTGAGTAAAATGACCAGGAACTTAAATTAAGTTCAAACACTGATTTCAGCATGACTTTGGATGACCATTCCACGCTTTGTTTTTAGTTTTTTTAAAAATTATGCATTTCTGATAATTGTGAGTAAGAGAGAGAGAGAGAGTTACTCATTATTAGTCAGCACAAAGACAGCTGTGAATCTCAGCGAGGTGAGAGAAACGCATTTTATCTGAACAGCATTCATCATCTGACCGTGTAATAGTCGAGCAACACTTCAGCAGGCTGTGTGAGACGTGTGTATTGGAGTGTGTGGGCAGAAGTGAAATGAAATGAACTAAATGCACATAACCATGGATTTACTCATTTAGATGGAGCAGCTGACTGCAGGATTCATCATTGCTCAATATCTTGTTGTCTTCATGTCCAGTGAGGGATAAGAGCATCAGTGTTTTGAGTAGTCTCTCGTAACGTCTAGTGTAGGTGTGAGATATGTAGTACTCTGGTCTCAGTAAATATAAATATACACTACCGCAGCACATCTCTTCTGAATACACATGTAAGGTGGTTTTCCCAGTTTAGCATTTGTGTTTAGAGAAATCACCAAACTGTGTTGGATATCAGCCAGTTCTCATCCTGGAGGCACAATGCCCTGTACATTTTAAAGGATGTCCTGCATTTTAAAGGATGTATACCAATTGTAATTTGAATGCAAATATAATTTATTACATAAATACGTAATGGTTAGTGTATTTATGCATTTTTGTCTTTGGTCCAGCACTTACAGCATCCATTTAATCCCAAAAAATATTTTGAACACAGATGGTCTGACTACAATGGTCCATCCTAGAATCCGCAACCCAACAACACTTCTCCTAATGGACATGGTTAATCAAAAGCTTCTCTCTTCTTCTTTAACTCTGTAATTACATATTGTAATATTGTTGAAGGTTCCTCAAATTAATCCATTGCCCATGTGGTTCTGTCAGCTTTTGCTGAATGATGATTCTTGATGCTGTATTGTCTGAGGGATCAGAGATCATGGGTGTTCAGCTTAGGCTTGCAAACTTGGGCACTTGTGAAGCTATCAGACTTAACCTGAGCACTATGAAAGTACTTCATGTGTCCGCTTCACCAGTGTTTCATAACCAAGACATTCCTCTGAAAAAAATATTGTTCTGATGTTGGTTTTTCTTCATTAAATGGTAGGAGCAGACATATGGATATTTCGGTGAATGCTTTACATTTATCATAAACCATAACCGCTGGTCCTCTTTTTGAAAGGTGGTGTATTTTAGTGTTGTGTCGTAACAATGTTTTTCAAGTGAAATTCTCCCTTCTTTTCAATTATGATGTTGTGTAGTTATTATTATTTCTGTATTTAATGCAAAATAAAGTGAATACCTCAACTATATCAGTATAATTACAGATCTGTTGCTGTACAATTCATCAGCCGTACTCTACCATATTAATTTCTGGTCAGTTTCTGATCACAACACTACTGCTGACCATCTGTTATTTCATTGGTGGGCCATTTTTGAACACAGCCATCTCACTGAAATGCCATGGTGCTGGATCAGGCGCTAGTACGAGTGTCAGACACAGTAGGGTTGCTGTTTTTTTCTATGCACGTCACTGCTGGGTTAAGAAACGCTCCATCACCTAAAAATATCCAGCCTAAAGCAGCTCTGTAGTCAGAAACTGACCACTGATGAAGGGTTAGAAGATGACTAATACACACTAAACTTGGATGAGCTGGGCATGAACAAGGTGTACCAAGAAGATGATTTCAATTAAAGGGGCAAGTAACAGCACTGCCATGTTAAATACACTTGTATCATTGTAATGCACACTACAATGACAGGGAGAATGGTCCAATACTCAAATAATTGCTTGCCAGAAAAGAACCTGTGGTGGTTACTTGATTCCAGCTCAGTATACTGATTTTCCTGGTCTAACATTCCAACAAAACATGGCAATTTACAGGTGAGCTAAATCAGGAATGGTTAAGCAGGAAAAGCTCAAAACTCACCGAACAGAAAAAAAAAAACAGACTGAATATTAGACATTTTAATTCTGATTTGGGCTACTGATACACAGCAGTGTGACTGGCAGGAAACATTCACATAGAGAACAGAGCTCAGATATATTTGGGGTGATCTCTTTGTTCAAACTAAATTAGAAGGCACGTATCACAACTGCTGTTTGAAGAAATTTCTACAGAAAAGCCTAAACACAGCCACAGGAGGATGTGGTTTCAGTCAAAGGAAAATAACAGTTTAAGAAATCAAGGATGTAAAAAACATAGAAGTGCCCATGGCTGAAAAACACGCCTTTTAACAGCAAACTCACCTATTAGCCACTGGAACTTATTGATAGTTCCTGTGATGCTGGTAAAGACTAAACCGAAGATTCACGTGAAACGTTGCTCTTTTGCTCATGAGTGTCAGTTCAGGAGCATAAACTGTTCTTATAAATAATTAATAGACATAAAAATTGTGATTTTTTTTTAGCTATTGTGTGAACATCACACAGTGATGCTGGAGGTCGGGATGCAGGAGCAGTTGAGGATGGGATGTTGCGTCACTGTTGAGACTTCTTCATTAAGGAGATGGTGTTAAGGGACCAGGGCAGGTTGTCAATGATCTGAACTTCCAGGAACCTGCTCTTACTGATGTTTTTTATTGAAGGCTACAATCATTTCTTTTGTATTGTTTTTTTATTTTGCTGGATCCGAGTGAGATTGTCGTCCTCACACCACAGCTCACACTGCCTCACCTCCTCCTTATAGGTGCCATCGGGTAAACCAGCTTTACACTGGTTTAACCACTTTTTATTATGCTTCTCAGTTACCAACAGTACTTTGTCCCACAAAAAATGCGATTATCACTGGATGCATCAGATTTTAGATCTCCTGGTGATCAAGCAGTTAGACTGTTGCCCCAGTGTTGCAGCCCTAAAAAATGTTCATGCCTGCTTGGGGGATGTAGCATGGGATAGCAGTATGTCAATTAATCAGGAATGCAAACACCAGTTATCTTGTAAACGAAGATGAACACTGGCCAACATGTTCATGGTAAGGCGACATTAATGAGCAGAGTTGGAACGAGGCCTAATAGTGGGTGCCAAATGAATTGGAAATTTACATTTGTGAAGTTGTGTTGGCTTTACAATGATTGATACACAGATTCACATGTGTACTGGAAATAAGTTACTTTAGGAATTGATCTTGACCGACAGTGTCTGGCAGTGCCAGTGCAGCATCCTTCAGCTTCCACGGGACATGGCTAGTCTGGCAAACTGTAAAGCAACAAATGTGAGTGACTTTACCCCTGCAAAGTGCACCTATGTGGTTGATATACCTGATGAAATGATAACTGCCTGTATAAATAAGAAGCATGATGTCAAAGCCTGTTAAGCCTCTGTGTGTGGCTTTAGACCCTCAGTATGGCTTTGGTCACAGAGGCCTTTCATGAGTCCCATAGGATGAGCACCGGATTAACGCGGTGCTACACTGACCTCCTGCAGCCTAATTGTATCTGAGCTCTGTTCACTCTCCATGTGCGAGTTCAGTCGTGGGCCTGGCTGGAATCGGTGGCCCCCAGAAAAGGAAGCCAAAGTGATGATTCACTGCGGCTGGAGGCGAAGCGCCTAACCCAGCTTTAGACCTGCCCTTCTCTTCCTCTTTTTTTTTTACCTCTTCCAGCCAGCAGCTGCACAGAGACGATAAAAATTTCACTTCGCAGACCTATTTCTCTTTTTTTTCACTCCAACCCCTCACCCCACCCCACCTCGACACCTTCCCGTTACCTCTTTTCTGAGTACACTGATGCTGATGTGGCTTATGCAGAGAGTAGGAGGGTGGAGAGGATGATAAGGGGTTGGCGGGGACTTAGCATGGCCTCTCGAACAAACGTCTCTGTTGATTGGTAGTGTTTCTTATGGTCGACGGGGCAAGGCGGCCGCAAAGAATGACTAATGCCAGCGACCGAGTGGCTACGGCTTCCTCTCTCTTTTTTTCATAACAAGCCAAAGTGGTAAAGCCGAGAATGTCAAAGCCAGCATGTTTCAGGAAAATAGCTCTCTAATAGGAGGTGTTTTTAGCGAAGAGTTATCAGTGCTCGAGAGTGGCGGGCCAGGCGAGGTGTAACCTTTGGAATAAAAGGCGGATTAGCCAGACACTTTAGTGCCTTCTTGACTTCCCATCATGCACACAAATAAACAGTGGCCTTGAGAGAAGGCACCGCACAAGGCCAGCTTGTTTAATCGCTGCAGTGACACTGGAACTAATCCCGCCGCTGCTTGTCATTCAACACGTTCGAGCGATGGGAAAACTTCTCTCCATCCAGCACAAGAAAAGAGACAGGCACTTTCCGTGTTTCTGATTATCACACTTCTTGTAATGAGGTCGAGTAATCTGCTCAACACTTCCGCCAGCAATTTAAGTGTTGAATTGTTTGGAAATGAATTGTATTCAGTTGAATTTTCCAGTGGAAAAATAAAACATGGCACTGCGGAGGTGCAGGTCACATGATCTTAAGGAGAAAACTACCAGCGAACTAAAAACATTACCAGTTTGAATCATCACTTCCATCCATCCATTTTTACCTCTTTATCAGCTTTGTCCTGGTCAATGTCGCAATGGGTCTGGAGGCTACCTTGAGTCATTTGGTTCAAAGATGGAAGAATACTTTGATTCCTCACACTAAAGCTCTGTTCTAACAGGCAGCTCAAATCCAATTTTTTGGCATATCTCAACTTGAGTGGGACAGATTTTCAGGCAGCAAAATCTACAAATGTCAAATTCAATACAATCCTTAAATCTTCTTGACATGAAGTAACACAGCTTGACCAGTTTGTCATATTTCTATGTCATGTTTTTCTCTCAACAACCCTATTATCTACTGGTCAGGTCAGCATTCACTATTGTCTGTTCATGCTGTAGTGTCTAAAAGAAAACTCTAACAGTATATTATATTCCCTAGACACTAGCATGAAATGTGGGCCTTTATTTGTAATGTCCTGTTTTTGGAAGAATAAAAAATAACAGGTATAGTAGCCAATCATTTTATCTATATATTTTATAGTCACAAAAAGTTACAAGAAGTTCCACTGCATCCTAAATGCACTTAAAAGGGAAAACTAATTGCCAATTGCATTAGCTACTGGTTGGCACTGCATTGCACTTTTACATTTCCAGAAATAGTGATCCCAGTTGTGCTCTCCAGGACCTCCAGCCAGTGATTTTTACCAAGGCTTGAACTTGCAATCTCCTGCTAATCAGGAGGCCAAACAAACCCAGTGATTTCATGGCCATTCTTGGCTGCAAGTACCAGAGGTAATTAGTCTCACTCTTGTAAGGTGGATTGGATGGCTTTCCATCTTTTTCATTACACAGAGCAATGCTAGCCAGTAGATAACGCGACTGGCAGTTGGTGTTCTTCTTCAAACAGGTTTTATGTGATTCAGCACATGTGTCAGCTGAAACAAGTGGCATTGTGTCATGGGTAGTCCTAACTACTGTAAATACGTAATTTTGGATATGCTAAATTTAATAAATAAAAAAACAAATCTAATGCAATATTTAATGTTTTTAAGACAGCAGCAATTTGCTACCTTGCTAATAGTATACAAAACATGATATCCATTTTACAGACACCAACACAAGCTTTGACTCTGCATTATTCACTTCCTCTGGCATCACCAGACCTTCAGTGATACGTGCTCATAGCTCAGGACTTCCTCACAGTGAACTTTGACATGCAGGTCATGTCCAAGGTGTCCCGTTGCAAATGACGCTGACAGCAGAGCTCTAAAAAAGGCGCCTGTCTCTGCAGGCCACCAATCGTCGCTCATCTCCATGTCAGCAGGGGAGAAAAAAAATCTATACAAAATTCTGCGCTATAAATAGCCAGGGCCTTTGGCTGTCTCGTGTAATACCAGTGGGGTTGGGAGCATACCTTTCTTATCATAGGAGAATTTCATAGTCCACCCACACACAAACAGGCTGGCATTGTGGTGAAAAAGTGTGAATTTTGAAATGAAGATGGACGGGTTCATCTTGAGGTATAAAATCCGAGTCTGTAAATTCCTGCTGACCATATGAATTCAAAACCATATAATAAAATTTGGAAATCTGATGCAAATAGAAAAAGAAAATGGAATGAAATAGTATTGTGTGATCTTGTGAGGTTGTGCTGTACAGTAAGGTGCAATAAGGAAGCTAAAATGTCATGAAGGCTGCTTGCACAATATTTTCTTTTTGCTGAGAACAGCTTGCCCTGCAATACCTGTTTAACAAGGATGTAGTCAGGAGGATTATTCCAGTCTGAATTTTAAATAACATACTAATATGACTTCCAATACAGTTACCATTTATTATTATTATTATTTTATAAAATATTATATATTTCCAGCTGCTGTTAAAATTGCATGATGATATGATATACAAAAATCCAACATTACATTGCAAAAAATCTCCTTACAATCTCTCCTGTTAAAACAAGTTTGTTGTTATTTTATATTAAGTATGTAACAGCTGGTCTTAAAGTTTTTAGTCCAGAAACTCAGTCAATTGTGCTGCATCTTTATAAGTAAAAATGTGCCTCGGTTATATTTACACTGATTTCAGGCTGACCACAATTACATTATATCTTAATTTACTTGAATTATGTTACATAGGTAGGAGAATATAGAGCTTGTAGTTTGTTCCAAGGACTCTTATTGGTGGGATGGGAGTGCTTGACCAGCCAGGGACTTAAGATTTATCCCACCATAGTGGCTGTTGTTCACTACATTAGACTACATCTGTAGTTACACAATTTACATTTACACAGTTGTACCAAAAAGTACACATAATTTACTGTACTGTACACATAATTTAATTTAACTGTTGTTGTTATTATTGATTTGCTAAGATATGTTAGAGACAAAAGTACGAATACCTTTGTAATGCACTTTTGACAATTTTTAAAATAAAAAAAACAGTGTTTTATTGTGTCAAATAGCAAACAAGCAGCAACACTATATGAAATGACTAAATTATCTGTTAGCCAATATATGGCATACCTTTGTATGCCTTTCTTTTGCAGTCAATAATCAGTGCCAGATTAGCAATCAAACAACCGTTAGAATTAGTTTAACCTAAGCAATTTATCTGGTCCATCAGTAAGAAAAATGTTCAAAACCACCCAAAGTAACTGCTGTATAAAAGGATCAAACAACCTGTGGAGGAAATAACCAAATACTGATCCAGTAGATCAGGAAAAGACTCATAGTTCAGGCACATACAAGGAAGATACAAAACACACAACTACACATGCAGAAACTGAACAGTCTAGTTATATAAATGGCAGGTCTGGACCACAGAGAATGAAATAAAAGTGATGATAAAAACAAAGCTGTGAGGCTTAACACCCTTAAACGATTATAGCCAACAATAAAGATCTAAATTTACCAGATATACACAGACTCAATCCTAAACTAAAAACTTGGTGTGTTGTCACCGCTATGGCTCACACTGCAAGTAATGAATTCTTATTGCGATCAATTAGCATCATGCTAACAGAATACCTAAATAATTTTACACTTACCTCACACCTCGTGTTGTTTCTGACATAAGAAAAGTCGAGGCAGATTAAAGCAAGTGTGCGTCAACATCTTAAACATTATATAGAGCTAACTGGTGAGCCGCAAGTTTCTGTTAAGTGTTATTAGCCTTTACTCCACTTACCTCATGTGTTGGACACTAAAATAAAAGAAAAGCACATGCCATAGTATCCTTGCTATTTCATGCTAATGTTACACTTTTGGATATTTTGTCTAAATTGTAAACAAGTTATTAGATTAAATTGGTATTATATTATATCAGTATACCAATACAAAAGCCCCCTTTAAACTTCGGTGTGATTACAGACATTTTCCCAACATGAGCCATTTTATTTTCCCTGTTCCAATATGTATGTGTATATATATATATATATATATACATATATATATATATATGTATATATATATATATATATATATATATATATATATATATATATATATACATATATATATATATATATATATATATATACATATATATATATATATGTATATATATATATATATATATATATATATATATATATATATATATATATATTTCCTGCCAAATAAAAAGTATTGTCATTTAAAGCATTTATTTGCAGAAAATGAGAAATGGCTGAAATAAAAAAGATGCAGAGCTTTCAGACCTCAAATGATGCAAAGAAAAGTTCAGAAATCAATATTTGGTGGAATAACCCTGGTTTTAATCACAGCTTTCATGCATCTTGGCATGTTCTCCTCCACCAGTCTTACACACTGCTTTTTGATAACATTTGATTTCCTTGTTAAAATATCACACTGGTAGAGATTTCCAGCTGGAGTTGAACAATTTGATACTGATGTACTACTTAAAACGTTAGTGTGTTTAATTGAATTATTTATATATTTAGGAATGGGCAGTAGCTTTTGCAATTGGTTACAATACGTCCATAAACTACTTAAATCTGGGATTTATGCTTCTGCATTAACAGACAAAGAAGTGTGGAAAATGTCCAATATGCAAAAAAATCCCACAAATCAGAGTAGAGGTGGAGTATCTAACAGTACAAAGGCAAACACAAACAACTCAAAAACGTATGCATTTCTTTAGATTATAGGTTAAACTGTGCACATCTGCTTTTTTAATTGACCCAACAGGTTTATTTAAAACATCTAAAAAAATATTTTCTATTAAAAATCTGTGCACATTGCTTCACCAATTAAAAGTACAAATGTACAAACGCACACCTGCAACTGCTAAAATACCTAAAGGTCTTAGCATGTGCAGCCATTTCAAGCTATCCTTTGTCCCACAGACCTGCAAATAAATGATACAGCACACAGGTAATTACAGGGTCCTAAAGCTGCTTGTCCTGTAAGGTTGACTAATGGGCTTCAGGGAAAGGTCTCCAGTTAATTCAATTACCAAGACATAAATTATTCACACCAGCCCCTTGCTATAATTATACACCAGGAACAAATAAAAGGAACTTTTTCCTAATCAGAAGCTCATTTTGCCTGCAATGTTCTCTGAAGGCACTACCAGTTTCACTACGGTCAGCTAAAAACATGCAGAAAACGGTGGTTCTCAATTCATGATTAGCACCTTTAATAGAGGTTTAATGCTGCTGTAACAAATGCCCAGGTGATCATAAAGCAGGTAACAGAGGTTCATTCATTCTTCATTAATTTCAGCACAAAGAAACGTCTTGCAAGCAGATTATAAAACATACACTTTGGTTGGCTGACTGTCAATTTTTTTCCCCATTTATACTCAAAATTAAACGTACATACCTTTTCTAAATTTTACACTTAAAGCGTACAACGCATCTCAAGTATGTGTTCAATACTGCACTCTGAGTTCACATCTTTGTTATAAAGGGCTTATTTAAAAAAGAAGAACATGAACAAACGAGATCAGCAAAAAAGTAACAAGGATCAGAACCAAACAGAGTTGCACATTCACTCTCAGAAAGAAGATCTTAAGAGATTTCTTAGAAATTCTCTAGAAAGAGAAAACGCAATGAATTATTTTGCAGCAAATATTGTTGCTGGGTGTAAACAAAACCTTGTATATCCAAAACAATTTTGGACCATTATTATTCCATTCATGATGAAACACAGTGTAAAGAAAAGTTCTGCAAGAAAAATACATTAAAAAGTGGTTACAAGGTTTTCACATGACAACAATGATCTACAGTACTATGCAAAAGTCAGAGACCATCAATCATGTGTGGCTATTTTGACAGTAAATTACATCAAAATATTAATTTGTGATGAGATTAGAGATTTGAAATAATCAAACCGTCACAGTAAGGGGGTCGCAGTTCAGTGCACACAGTTGCATGTTGAATACACAGTATTTATTATTGGGGAAAGTACAGAATCTTTACAAGAGGCATGTGCCACATAGAAACCGTAAACTGTAAGCTGTTGGATTTGCATGGTATTGTGGAAAGTGTAGCGGTTAGGGTTATGTAGGGTTTAGCGCATGACCCACCTCTCTGGCATCTTCGGTCATGTGCCTCTGTCACTATTGGTGTTATTATAGGCCGTGCAGCATTCGTGAAATTGCATTACGAAATGCGCTTTGACACAATTTTGAATGGCAGTACACACAAAACCTTGTCTGCTTAGAGCAGTATGTTAAGGCCAGTTTATACTTCCACGTAGCCTGATGCACACCTCCACAGAAATGTAATTACACGTCACGCAACAAAGTGATTGGTCCGCCAAACCTTGTGTTCCCGCCCACAGGGTTTAAACACAAAAACGCACCTGTATAAATGAGCACAGCGGCGTAGGGCACTTGGGCAGGCTATGCCATAGATAATGCTTTGACTCAACACAGAAGTATGAACCAGCCTTTAGTGTTCTCCTCCAAGCGTGTTGAGCTGTTCAAAGCCTGCATTAGTAGCAGTTTAAACAGCTCCAACTGCTTTGCTCCATGTGATTTAAAAAGAAGCACATGTTAGCCTTCATCCTACCAACACTCAAGGTATTTTGTTATTGGTGTAGTTCAAGCTACTGAGTGGAAACTAAAAATAACACAGAAGTGAGTGAAACCTGGGTTAAATTAAAAAAAAAAGAGAGAATAAAATGAAGGGTGGATTTTGACTTTTGCACAGTTCTATAATGACCATAGAGCCATTGACCTTTTTCCATACAAAGCAATACAGTTGTACTTATGTATTGGGCCTGAAATTGACATGTATATTCCGACAAACATCAACCATGAGTTTTTTTTCCACTGGCTTTGCAGTTGAGCTTTTTCTTAAAGACAGGACATCTATAACATCACGTGGAGCATCTGCTGTCTGCTAACTCCCAACGCTGCTCCCCGGGGAGTGCATTGTCTGCCACTGCAAGGAGGCACTAGGTGACAGACAGCATGCTAGAAATGCACTTCTGTTCATCTCAGTCTGTACATATATACGTGTGTGTGCGTGTGTGTGTCTGGACGGATATCATCCAACTACTCTGTCCAAAATTTGTCAGAATAGCTGGGTAACATCTGTAGGCGCCTGAAGGAGCTTATGAAGGAATATGAAGTGAGTTTGAGTGCGTTTAAGTGTGTGTGTGTGTTTTCGTGGAGAATGTTTTTTTGTTTTTTTTTCAGACTTTCTTAACCCCACTCTTGTTATTAAAAAGGTTGACTCTGTTTCTGGTTCCCACTGACGTTTCAGAGATGCCAGGTTGCTGCAGCACTTTGTCCAGTGTGGTTTTCTTGATGGCAGCTGGAGAAATCTCCTCTTGGTCAGCAAGAGACTGCAGCTCTCTGTAAACAAGAAAGGTATTAAATATATTAAAATGTTATTCTTGAAAACTGTAGACAAAAGTATTGGAACACCAATCCTGCGTATTTATTGTTTTTATTGTATGTATTGTCCAGAGAAGGCTTTCCACTTGATTTCAAAACAAGAGAGTTTGACTGAATTGATCTACAAGAGCATTCAGGAAGTTGGATCATGAGCACCCCAGTTCCCCAACTTGTTGCAAAAGGATATAGCGCCATCATTCCAGAGGACAAACTGTTGGGGGTCTTTTTACCCCCTTTGACCCATCCCTGAGAATTGGGTATGGTGCCAACGGGGTCCTGTTTACCTGCTTTAGAGTGTCCTATTCTATTAGCAAAACTTCCCTACAGAGACTAGACAAGCTGTGTGTGTGTGTGAGTTTGTGTGTATTGTGTCAGCAAAGGCTAGAATTTAAAATAGCTGAACACAATCATTAGAAGGAGTGTCCACAAACATTTGGATATGTAATGTATTGGGGATGCCCGATGACATTAGAATCAAATATCAGTGCCTACAAATAACAACTTAAAAATAAATAAATATATCAGGGGCTTGTGAGTGGAGCAGCTGTCTGTATGTTGGCCCTGTTGTTGGGAGATCACTGGGTTATTTCCAGTTTACAGCATAAACTGGTATTACCCTCTTTGGAAAGGTAGGGTGGGCAGGATAGCCCCTCCTCTACCTCATAGCTCAACACGATCCTAACCAGCTCCAGTCTCCAATGAATTCTGTCATAGCCCAACTGGGACTTTGTGCTCTTCTTCAAGTGTGTTAAGCTGTTCTATGGTGCTCACTGGTAGCTTCATAATAACTATTTTGTGAGAATTGGAATCGGAAATCTCAAAATTACAAATAAAAACAGAACATTTTCCCCAAAAACACAAAGATTTAGACTAGACCACTATGAAAACTGACATCTGATATCTATGTAAAAAACTCCAGAAGAGCAAAACATTTAGGTGATTCTACTGCACTCAAATATCTGCATTTTGTTCATTTTACTGCACTTGGAACTAACTGTGGCAGAGCATCCGAACCCCAGAAGGGATGAAGAGCACTGGAGAGAGGGGTGACAGCGATGGCAGCAGACATGAGCTTTTATTTAATTACGCAACACAACAAAGACGCTGCTTTTCAGCAGCCAAATTACCATCCAGACTTTTCAGTCCTGGTTTCCCGTCTGTTGCAGCATCTCTCTCTTTTTCTACGCTAATCAGCAATAACTGATGAAAGCTAAAGCACAGGCAACTGACTAAAGCAAAAGAGCTCCTTGTCCCTCTGAGCACAACCACAAGGCTCTAACTTTAACTAAACTTTAGACAGGGTCCAGTTGCCAGGTGCGTGGAGAGAAGTGCTCCTGCTGCTGTTCCCTGGTCTCGCTCACATTTATTAATACCAGTTCTGAGAGTCTGTTTAAATCTCAAAATGGCCCAAAATCTCAAAGCCACAATATTTTAAAAGTAGTACATTTTGGAAAAATACAGAATATAAATAATAAACCAATGGGAAACAATACATTTTAAATGTGGTATCAAATGATTAATTGACTCTTCAGTACTTTTTGGGACAAGCTGGGATGTTTAGGGTGAGGTGGGGTGGTAAACATCCATCTGTTGCTGTTGTAAATGGATCTGGATGGAGTAAACATGAGGTAACCGTATGGCCTCTATCCACACGGTTGGGCACTTGCTTGTAAACGTTTGTGTTGAAAGCTGTGCACCTCAGTCCAGCACAGTTTTGCGCAGATATTTCCAGTTACAGCAGAATTCATGCTTTTAATCCCAGAAAAACTATTATTTACATTTTTAAAAAGCAATTTAAATGTCTGATTAAAGGGCCGATTACTGTTTTGCTGTTTTTTTCTCGGCGTTGACTCAGCTCAGTCATGGGCCCTGCATTGTTTAATATCGCGATATATATCATCCAAAAAAACATTTGCAATGTAAAAATTTTCCGATATCGCAAAGCCCTAGAAAAGCATTTCTTCTGAATGGGACATTTGCTGTCAGGTTCGTCTGCAAGGTATTTTTTGCATGTCGGTGCAGTTTACATAGCCCTATTGACATATTCAAATGTGGGAAAATGTCAGATTTACAGGAAATTACAGACAATTGTCATTTACAAAAAAGCGAGCATGCAACGCAATGCTTTTATTTTGTTTTCTTTGGTCATGAATCCATTTTTGTTTGTATATACTTTTTGCTGTTCCTAACTTTCTGAAAAGTCTTCAACACCTTCAAAGTTAATTTAGAGAACCTACTTGGTCCTGATACATGAAGCCTCCACAGCGTTGATGAGAAGGCTCCGGAAGCCACCGCTCTCCAAGAAGTGCAGGGCGTGGATGGTGGCGCCCCCTGGTGAACACACCTGATCCTTCAGCTGGCCTGGATGCTGCTCTGAGTCAAGCAGCATTTTAGCAGCACCCTTCAGCCAAGACCCAACAAGACAAATCATGCATCATGAACAGAAAGTTGGTTTTATCTTGATCACTTCGTCTAAAAGCATGATATGTATTGTAGAACTCAATAGAATAAACTAAAATAGAATACTGTATTAACAAGAATGTTCTCTCATTAGATTTTTTAAATAGTTTCACCCTTTAAGAGGTTTATAAGCATTGCATTACGAACCAGTAGAGCCTGTGCCCCCAGCCTCACAGCCAGCCTCCTTGGTAGACCCATCTTTACCCCGCCATCAGCAAGAGCATCCAGAGCTGTGAAAGCCTGCATGAACAAACACACAAACAATAAAAAACTTTATTAAACAAAAAAAAACTGTTTAAAAAATTGGATTTAATGTATTTAAGCATACATCAGCAGTTACATTCAGTTAGAATAGGTCTATGGGCTTTACTGTACAAAACATGTTGATAAAGTTCTTTACACAAAATCACTCTCAGATAAAAAAAAATCACACCAGCTCTATTCTCGCCAGTTTCAGTCCTTTTCAAAATGAGCCGTTTAAGGGCTCTGACACTTTTAAGCAAACTAGCTGTTGCTGGCCACACCATGTTTATGTTGAACATTTATATGTTAGCTTATGCTAAATGGCAAAGCACACTCACATGAGCCAAAGAAGCTAAACAACACTGCACTGACCTCTAGGATATGAGTTTAAAGCTTCAAGCATTAAAGGTAGGTGTGATTTCTTTCAGAGTTGCTTGTCTATGTTTTCAAAGACAAGTCAAGTCAAGCCAGACAAATTATGTTCACAATCATTACCACTCACTGCGCTCTCCACTGTGGGTGGTAATGTCTTCTGTGATGTATTCACATTGCAATGAGCATGCTGGCCAGTGTTCAGCCTCGTCCACAAGATAACACCTCACAATTTATACAGGTTGTGAGGTGCACAAATTAATGCAGACATGAGACATGTGGTTTGACAATATACAACTCTGGGAAAAAGAAATAGGAGACCACTTTAGTTTCTGAATAAGTTTCTCTGATTTTGCTATTTATAGGTATATTTTGTAAAATTAACAAAGTTTTTTATTCCATAAACTATGGACAACATTTCTCCCAAATTCCAAATAAAATATTGTCATTTAGAACATTTATTTGACGAAAATGAGAAATGACTGAAAAAACAAATGATGCAGGGCTTTCAGATCTCAAATAATGCAAAGAAAACAAGTTCACATTCATTAGGTTTTAAGAGTTTAGAAATCAATATTTGGTGGAATAACCCTGGTTTTAAATCACAATTTTCATGCATCTTGGCATGTTCTCCTCCACCAGTCTTACACACTGCTTTCAGAGAATTTTATGCCACTCCTGGAGCAAAAATTCAAGCAGTTTAGTTTGGTTTGATGGCTTGTGATTATCCATCTTCCTCTTGATTATATTCCAGAGGTTTTCAATGTTTTAAAACCAAAGAAACTAAATTTTTAAGTGGTCTCTTTTTCCTGAGTTGTATATACAGACATATACTTAGCAGTAAAACAAAATAATAATATAAGAGTAATAATAAATTACTATTTTGCATGCACCTTAAATAAGCATTAAAAATTGGTTTATGACAAAATCTTTTATTAACCTCATCTTGACCGTTTAATTTAATGGATTTCAGAGTCCTTAACTTGGAGGCAATACCTTCGTCAATTTGTCTGGTTTTGTTCACCACAACTTTAAACAATTTTGGCTTCAGTACAGACCAGTACAGGCTTTAAATTTATTAAAATAAAATAATAATGTAACATTCGTCAAATTCAATATAATTTACTATAAATTCACTGTAAATGGAGGAAGAGCAAATTTCACAGAAACCCAGTTTTACCCCCCTTCAGCATCCCAAACCCCCCCTGTCCCCCACACTGACTCACATAAGCTGGCCCGCTGCCACTGAGTCCGGTAACCGCGTCGATCAGGTCCTCCTCCACCTCTGTGCAGAATCCCACACTGGCCATCAGCTGCTCCAGCAGCTTCCCGTCCTCCACCTCGGCGTGGGTGCCTGTGGCGTATACCGTGGCCCCCTCGCGGACCACCACTGGAGTGTTAGTCATGCAGCGCATTACCTTCGGGGCAGTACGATACTGGAGCAGTTTCTGTAGTGAGAGAGAGAACAAGTGATGTGAGAGAGGGGAGGATGAGACATATGACAAATGCCAGCACTTGTGTTACTGCATAAGTTCATAGATGCCCCTCCCCTTTTTGAGGGAAAGTAGTATATCTAATTTGACTGGAGGCAGACGAGCCAATCAAAATAACTATACCATCATGAACATATTTCAAATAAACAATATTATCATAATTTTAAGACCATTTTATTTCACTGATTCACTGACTATATGGACAAAGCACTGGGATGCCTGATCAGTCATGGTTTCAAGGGTATTAAAAAGTACAAAAAAAAGGTTAATCTTGCTTTTGTTGGAGAAACTGGATTTCTACTAGATTTTAGAGAATTGCTGTAAGGATTTGATTACATCCAGCATTGAGGCTAGAATGTTGGATGAAGACCACGCCATCTCATCCTCCAACTTAAGATAAGAGCAAATCATGACAAAATTATTGGATGGTGAAGCATGCATTATTCAAGATACTAGGGTTCTAATTAGGGCTTTACGATAATGGAAAAATTGGACATTGCAATTTTTGTTTGTTTTTTTTCTACATTATATCACGATATTAAATAATGCAGGACCCGTGATGTCACCAGCCCTGCCCCCACCTCTCGCATTAGAGATCCGGATCAACCGAGAGCTCAGTCAGCACTTCAGAGTCAGTTTATCACTCAAAACCCGAGGAAAACAGCAAAACAACTTCTTAATCTAATGATTAACCTAACCTAATGATTTCGGCTATAACTGGAAATATTTGCGCAAAACTGCCAAACTGAGGTGCTTTCGAGCCTGCTTTCGACAGGCTGTCTGCTGTTGTGTTTACAAGCACATGTCCACCCATGTGGGGGCCATGTGCTTACATTGTGTTTACGCCCACTCCCCCTCACACTTCTCAGGCAGCAGCAGCCTGTCACTAACACAGACACAGAGACAGCGCTGTTCACTAAGAAAATAACAACACTGTGTATCTACTTCTTTTGTCAAGAATCAAAACATTGCAACATGAGGTGTTTGATTTAACTGCCTTAAGTGACATTGCACATCCTGCAAATGTGACTATTGCATATGCGTACATCGCAATGACAAAGCTTAAACGATATATATATCGTGCAACCCTAGTTCCAATGTTCCACAGCTGTTCCACAAGCCCATGGCTGGCATAAGGTATGGCACAACAAGGTTCATGTTTATCATGTTCACTAATAGAGTCCTATTCTGTTGGTATTGGTTTTCTACAGGGATTAGACAAGCTGTGTACGTGTCTATCAGTATCAGTGTATTAAAAAGTTTAAAAAGTAGCTAAATAACATGTGGACACAGCATAGATGTTAGCTAATATAGCCCTGTTGTTACAGGCTTTTAGTAAAAGCCCGGTGTAATGTATTTATCAATTTGGCAGGTTTGTTCTCACTCAAATGTGCGTGTGGTCATTTAAATTATAGGAAGTGACAAATGCCTGATCTATTTTTAAAATTGATTTGGTGAGGGATATAAAAAAACAAAAACAAACCCAGCACAGGAAGCTTATTCTGGTATTTTTCGAAAAACCAGGCACCTAATTGAGGAAATTAAAGTTGCATTCTTTGTTGAGAGCACTTTCAGAAGGTGAAAGCAATGCAAGCAAAAAAGCTGGATTGGGTTCATAAAAGAGAATAATACATGGCCTCGGGGAGCAGCTTGTTTGGCAGGAAGGAAGAAAGGGAATAAATACAGTGTGCATGCTTAAGTAAGCACGTTAGAATATGCGAGGGCCAATCACATGCAAACACTATCATTTTAAACACGCTATCAGGACTTGCTGAAACAGAGCTGCAAACGCCTCGGGACTCACTAGCGGAGGGTGTGCGGAATCTACCTATTGTTGCAACAGTGTGTTTCTGAAAGATTCAGGCTTATATAAAGCTGATTTAGGATCTGACATACAATTAATCACATTGTTGTTTTCATGCAGAAACCTTGTAGTTACATTTTTCACTTTTTTACACATTAAAAGAATCTAGCAGTTATTCATTATATTGTGTTCAAAAAATAAAATTACTTTTCCCTTAAACCAAACACAGTGAATTAGCAGAGACCAAAGTTTATTTTTCTTTTTTTTAATGTAGTAAAGTCAGTGTCAGCTGAAATATTTTTGGATGACTCAGACCTCCATTACATTTGCCTTGTAGCTCCAGTATAAACTCTACAGCAGCAACTTCACACACCAAACATCTCATAACCTTCCGACCACCATTCCTTTACTTCTTGATACACAGTATCTATAAATTATTCAGTAGTTTCCATAAAAATAATAATACTATGCAAGATAAGAAACAACTAGGGCCTTGCAGAATAAAGTAATAGCTTGGTAAGTAAATAAATAAATAAAAAGTGATTTATTACTTGTCCCACATGTAGTCAATCTGCCAAAACATGTTTGATATCAGAAGGTTTTAGCTTTTTTAGTTCAGAACAGAAGATGCTACACTACTGTTGCTAAGAAACACTGACAACACAAACAATAGTTTTTATGACTTTTTGGGAAAAGCTATAGCTTTCCCTTATTTACAGTAGATATTACTTAGACATTATTTAAATGCTTAATATGTTCTAAAATCTCTAACATTTCTAAACCACATTAGTTTATCTGTGAAAAAAAAAATAGATTTGGATGCATTTTAGCAGCTTGAAGGAGGTTTTTGGACACAGATGATCCTTAGGTTCAATCTTTGTTAGTAACATTATCCTAAAAGTTCTCATTTTAAATGAAGAAAGCACACATTAGAAAATTGCTGTGCAATATGAACATAAATTGATATCACAGTTGAACAATTGGACTCAATTATGATTAAAGAATGAATAAATTAATATTTTAAAAAAATTATGGTCACACTTTTCTTTGCTTCAAGCTGCTTAACTTGCTTAGTTGCACACTGGACAGTTTGTGATAGTAGTGTGATTATTTATTCAAATAATCTAATTATAAATAATTAGATTATTTGAATAAATTGATTTCCCAATTAACTTCCTAATAATCAAACATGTCTTGGCTGGTAAATTCATGTTCATGTTTTTGCTGAACCATTGTTTAAGAGTCATACCTTCTCAATGGAGCTAATCGTGACTCCAGCAGCACAGGAAACAATGAGGTGCCGGTCTTCAATATCGGGTCCGATTTCATCCAAAACGAAAGGGATAATGTGAGGCTTGACGGCCAGAAAGAGGACGTCACTCTTATGTGTGGCTTCCTTGTTGCTGGTTGTGAGGTTCACTCCCATTTTCTAAAAGGTCAACAAACAAACGAAAAAAACATGAAGGCGTAAAACGTGAAAATGATGCAAATCAGGACAAATTATATACAACAGATCCTTCAGATCTGTCTGAAAGACGCGATCTCTGAATACACACACACACGCACACACACACAAGCCTTCTGAGGCTTAACATACTGACCCTGAGTCCAGCCACTGTTGGCAGATCTGTATCTGGGGAACTGGCAGTGATCCTGTGAGCTGCAATTACACCTGAGATAAAAACAGAGGAGAGTCAGAGAGAACGAGAGAGAACGGACTGCGTTGGAGCAGTAGGGTAGAGTACTTCAAACTCACACTGAAGTAAAAGTTCTGCTACATCAGGGAAATGATGAGTCAACCACAAGTAAAATTAGCTGAGTAAACAACAACCAGCTCCAAATCCAAAAGCTCCTCAAGCCATCAGTTCCCTGTAGAACTTCAGTGGAAGTTCATAATACATCTAGCAGCTAATTCCAGTGCTTTACAATGTCTCACTTCAGTGCTTTAGCCTGAAGCTAACGTGTTACCCCCCCACAAGCTAGCAAACCAGCCACAAGCTAAAGATGCTAATTACCACAAAACAATACAATTGTTAAAACTAACCTGCTTTCAAGCTAAATGTTTCTCTTTTTTGGATCACTGTGTTCTAAAATAATGAACTAATACTCTAAGTGAGACATTTAAACAACAGAAAAGAACAAGGCAGTCCTGGAGCTGAACCAACACAACTGATAGAAAATAGACCCATGACGCAGCCATGAGCTAAATATAAAAAATGAAACTGGGTGAAATGTAAACAGCCTTCCTTATGATATATTAACATTATAGTTCAAAAGTACAGTATTTTACAAAATATGTATACAAAACACATTATTTGTAACATTTACTAGTACATGTAACACTAATCAGATAAAAGGCCCTAGTTTTGCCTACATCTGCTTGGAATGCATATAAACCACAGCATGCAAACCCAAAACCTTTTACATTATAATCCCAGAAATAAATGTGCAAATAAAGTGGTTAGGTTAATATGTAAAGTACTGTATTATTATTATTGCTGTGGTCATCATGACCATGTCATTTCTTACCTGCAGCAGTGAAGCCCTTTACTAAGGCATGGGCCAACTGGCCGGCTCCAATGAACCCTACACTCATACTGTTTACTTCAGCAGACCTGCCAATCAGAACATCAACAAAGTCATGTTAATCTTCTAACAGAAATAACCAATACAAAACGAGGCATTTGACTAAATTTAACATACTGCCCAACATTGCAACAAAATTTTGCTTCTGCATTTAAATTATTCAGTTAGTAACAAGTACTTTTAGACATGCAGTAAGTGTTATAAAGCAGAGAACTACTAATATGCAGGTAATGTTTCTTCACGAACAGGAATGGAAACTGGAAAACACTATTATTACATATAAACTGCCACTAAACTGGCACTAAACCCCCTGATTTTTGTTGACTCCACTCTTAGCTCAAATTTGAAAAAGACTAAAAAACAGGATGGGTAGTTTTGGAGGGGTACTGGCTGATGTATGGGTTTAGAGACGAGGCAGGAAGGAGAGCTGATTGGCTGAGCTGCATAATGTGATGTGTCTGTGTACCAAAGTACACAAAAACATTATCCACCTCTATAGCACAAATGAACCTGAGCGGGTGCTGCAGATGCGGAAATTACCACAGTAAAAGCATTTTTAAAGGTTAGGAAATGTTTCTTAAAATTTTAAGCAGGACTGGCATGTTTCATTACTGCAAAAGGAACGTATTTCAGCTATTAATGAAAGAAAATATGGTTTAGGGTTTAGTGGCTATTTAAAGCCACTGGTTCTCAACATGGTGATTAGGGTATTTTTATGAAATACAGAAATACTACAAAATAAAGTGAGTACACTTCATAACATCCAATGTTCACAAAAAAGATATACCATCTGCACACAACACACAATACAAAGAGTAATTATCTGATGGGATTACTAGTTAAAACACTGGACACAGACTAACTGTAACTGCAGGGCTGTTGTTAGGGTTAAACACAAACATACACTTTCTTAAACGGGCTGGTATTAAACTACACATGGTTGTAACTGTTTCTTATGGAGTTTGATAAGAATACAAGGTAAACACTGGGCCTAAACACAGTTTATCAGCAGCTATACAAGCTGGTATCAAATTTGAGCTGATGGACGATAACCTTTGCCAGGCTGAGTGTAAGAACAAGAGTACAAGAGTAATTATAGCTTGCTATAAATTAGCTGATAAACTGCATATGGTTGTATAGCCAATGTATACAGTTATCATATTTTAATATAGCTAGCTAGTTTAGATATGGCTCCTCTGCTAGCTATATTCTGGTATCATTAATAAAAAAACATTAAACAGAGAACACACAACTCGAGATAACTCGATACAAATCCGTATATATTTCATTAAAAATCACTTTACAGCCTTACCTTTCCAGCAGAATCAAAACCCCGGTTTAAATCAGAACAAAAACACAACCTCTCTCTGTGTCAACGTGGCTTCCTACTGCTCAGCCATATGCGCTTCAACCAACAGCCCTGAGTGACGTTACAGCCAACCAATCAGAGAAGAGAGAGGCACCCGCTTCAGCCAATCACCGAGAAGATACAGAAATCTATCGGATTTATGGGCGGGGCTTGTAAGACAGCGACGTCGTTGCATCATTTCCGATAGTAAAGCAGAAACAGTGGTGTGAATGTAGGTCAAGTCCACAGCCATGGTCTCCTGAACCATAGACATAATAATAGACATAAAAAAACGATATGCATATAATATAATATAACGTATGTTATATCTATCTCCTGAACTTGGGCTTGCCTTTTTTGCACAAAAACAATCTAAAACACATAAGAAAACACTAAATTAGGTCACAAACAAAGTTCAATCCACAATACAGCTTTACATAGAAAACAGGTCCAGGCCTCTTATAAACGAGCACCACAGTATTTAAGACATTTATTATTTTTAATTTGTCGAAAATTAGTCAATATGTGTATATAACTATATAACTGATTAAACACGTTTTGCATAAGGGTATCTTTTTAACAAATTTTAGTTTTGTGTACATAAAATTTACCTAAAATTATAATTAAATTTACTCCCTTTGTGTACAGATGAAGGATCAACAAAAATATACAATATATTTTGGATTTAAAGGGAATTTCCTTACACAACCTCCTTTTTAAGTCTAAAAAAATCAATCCAAAAAAGAGAGCAAGAAAATACACAATAAAAATGTCATTCAAAATCATGCAGTTGTTGGGGGTTGTGATGTCTACTACATAAATACAGCTATTTTATAGTATGTGTTGTCCAGACTAGTTGGCTAGTGAACCTAATTATTTCTTTCTTTGAGCACTGTATTGCATTAACATGCCTTTGTTTTACAAAGATAACACATCTGTTCATGTACCATGTATTTGTGCAATTTTGCACCTGTTTTAGTTGATTTATTATGATTCATTTTACATTATTTCGTATTTATTTATTTATTTTGTATCAGTCATATTCTACTTATCTTCCAGTTGTTGTTGTTTTTTTAGATTTGTTTCTTTTTTATCATGTGCATCTTCCTATGTTGTACTCTCTTTAGTTTGTTAGTTATTTCCTCTTAATCTGTTTTACTGCTTTGGATTTATGTTAATTAAGTTTTATTTTATTCCTCTCTGTCCAACAGTTTCATAGTTTTATGTATTTATTTATTATGTATTGCTTTTATGAATAATTGTATGGTCTTGGTTTCATTTTTATTAAATCTTCTATATTTCTAGATATAACATTTATATTCTCAGTGTAGCTCAGTTACATTGCATTGTAGTTACATTCCTAGACTGTATACCAGTAAATCTTAATACAACAATTTGCTGAAATCTGGTGTTGAAAAAAAAAACGAACAATTGCATTGAACAATATCTATACAATCACCATAGAGAATAGATTATAACTTCTATTCTAACATGTGCATACTGTAGATAGTGATGTGTTTTTTTATTGAATAATAATTCATGATAAGCAATAATGCAATCACTGTATATTTACCGTATGACTTCTGACAGCCCTTCAGGACGTTGAGTACATTCATAGAATTGTTGGCAGCATACTTTACATGCTTTGTATACTTATGACAGCCAGCTGTTCAATACATCCGGTCTCCTACTATAGATAAAGCTATAGAAGTTGTTTTACCCCTTTAGACAGATCAGATTTTGCTTGTTTCTAATGTTTCTAATATTGCTTATGGATAAGTTTCATAGAAATAAATAAAATAAGCACATGAAAGTTCAGTTTTTTTAATTAAGCAGTAAAGAGAAAAGTACTGTAAATATAACCAGTAATTTAATGTAAAGTAGTGCATGTGCTGCAGAGATGTATAGGCAATTGATTTTGAACACCTCATACTAAACTATGCATGTCAGTGACACTGGTTGCTCCAGCTCTCTCCCAGCTCTTAGCTGTGTACAATCACTGCAGACTCCTCCAACAACCACATGTATGTTTCCACAGGGATCAGGACACACACTGCGTCTGAGAATCTGCGCACGACTTAACTTGGATTATCCCGGAATCCAACCAACGCCTCCTGTCTCCTGTCTGCTGGGGATGCTTTCAATACTTCTGCCTTTGTGAATTAAAGATCAGAGTTTCAGATCTCACAGGTCAGTCTGAAAGGCCTGTGGACACAAATCAGTCTTAATTACAGATTAGGAAGGGCTTTAGTTTACCCCAAGATGAGCTAAAAAGAATGAAATGATTGGTAGTCTTTTTTTATTTTATTATAGACAAGCCGTGTGTGCACTTTTTCACATCTGTGTCAGCAATAACTGGTAGAATGGGCCAGTATGACCAAATGTAATGAAGGCACGGGAATGCTAAGCTGCTGGATATGTATATATATAGGCCTAGTTGAATGCAAAGATAGGCCTTAAACTGCAGCAGCTGTTTCCTGTCGTCAGCTGGAGAGTATTAGATCATTAGGGCATAACTTTCCCAGTCCTGTCCTGGAGGAACCCCACACACACCCAGAACACCTGATTCAACACATCAGATCATCACCACCCCCTTTAAGAGAGTGAAATGTGTATGAATCAATGATTGAAGCCAGTATTCTCATTGACCAGTTCTTATTGGTCCTGCCAAAAGAAGGTGTAAAATTACTTCATCCCACTGCCCAATAAAAGGCTTTCTTGAGGCTGCTGTTGGGTAGTGTACCTCCTGATGAGATATCACTGACTGCTATACAGGTTGTTTTTTTAACTGTACACCATCAGCCATCAGGTCATCCATCAGCCAGCACTGGACTGCTACAAAATGCTACTGTATTACCTTTAATAAAAATCCAGGTTATGTTTGGTATACACATTATATTAATTCAAAGAGGATTCATCAGTAGTTCTTTACCAATAGTTTTTAAAACCATTATAACTTAAATGACTGGTTCTACAAATGGTTTAATGGTTCTTTAGTGTTTTCTGTTGGTTTCTTCCACATGAATTGTTCTTGCCATGTAGGGCAGGAGGGGTAGGTTGGGCAGGTGAGGCACTAAGTGAGTCTCAATGGGGTGTAAGATATGAGCTGTCAGTCTGTAGTCAGAGGGAACCTGTGTTCTTCCCTTGTTTTATTTCTTACAGAACTTCAGGGAAAGCCAGCTCTGGTCTGGCTCTGGTAGATTGTTTTTTTTTAATAACTCAATTAAATCCTCTCTGCGTGGCGCGAGAGTGGCTGTGTGCGCCCGCCGAAGCGTGCAGACACTCATTCGCCTTCACCCTCAAATCCCCTCAGATTTATTAAAAAAATACCCAAACACACGAATCACTTCAGTCTGAGGAGAATCAGCCTAAGCGTGGACCACGATTTATGTCACCGTGATTAGGACGAGCTGAGGGGGAGAGAGAGAGAGAAAGAGAGAGAGAGAGAGAGAGAGGGAGAGAGAGAGAGAGAGAGAGAGAGAGAGAGAGAGAGAGAGAGAGAGAGAGAGAGAGAGAGAGAGAGAGACCCAAACAGCAATACGCTGTCAGCTATTCTTTAGGGAGCTTGTTTTGTTCCAACAGTGAGAAAGAATACAAGGTATAAAGGTAGAGAGACAGACAAACTGACTTAGAGACAGACAGACAAAGACAAACAAAAAGGCAGAGACAGATAGAAATGTGACTGACCACGATAGACACAGACAGAAAACAGACACACAGGAGGATGGATGCATACAGACAGACAAACAGACAAACATAGGCAAAAGAGAGATAAAGAGATAGACAGACAGGCAGAGGGAGATGCAGAGAGTGAGACAGATATAGAGAGATAAGAAAGAGACTGAGAGAGAAAGAGAAAGAGAGAAAAGAAACACATACAGACAGACAGAGCAAGAAGAGGTGGAGAAAGAGACAGAGAGTGACAAAGTGACAAAAAGACAGACAAACAGAGGGAGAGTCAGACAGACAGGGAGATAGAAAGATAGACAAAAAACAAGAGAGGGACAGAAGGAGAGATAGAATGATACAGAGAGACAGTTACAGTCAGACAGAGACAGACAATGACAGAGAAAGAGTGAAACAGACAGAATGAGAGTGAGACAGAATGTCAGCGAATCAGAGTGAGGAAGAGACAGACAAAATAACAAACGACAGACAGACACATACACATCATGGAGACAGAAAGACAATGACAAAAACAGTCCAACACACAAAGAGAAACCAACAGTGAAACAAATGGAAGCAAAGACAGTGTGACAGACAGGGAAGAGAATGAGACAGACAGACTGAGAGAGACAGAGTGACAAACGAAAATACAGACAGACAGATTGAGAGAGACAGAGTGACAGATATGGCGAAACAAGAATAACAGACAAAAAGTCAGACAAACAGAGTGAGATAGAGAGTCAGACAGACAGAGAGACAGAAAGAGAGACATAAAACAAAACAGGGACAGAAAGAGATAGAATGAGATAGACAGTGACAGTCAGACAGAGACAGGCAAATGACAGAGAAAGAGTGAAACAGCAAAGTGAGAGTGAGACAGATAGAAAGAGTGTGAGAGAAACAGGAAGTGGGGAAGAGAGAGACAACATGACAGACAGACAGACACATACACAGATCCACAGACACTGAGTGACAGAGACAGACAGAGAGAAGGCAGGACAGACAGAGACAAAGAGACACAGACGGATAGACAAACAGGCAGATAGACAGACAGCGAGAGAGACAGAGACAAACAAAGAGAGACACAGAAAGACAGAGTGTGTATCTCTGACACAATGGGAGCGTCTAAAAGGAGCGCGTGCTTTCAGAGTCCGCGCGCTTTTCTCCAGGTGCTCCCGGGCGCGCGCCTCTCCCTCTCCGTAGCGAAAGCGCGCACCGAGCAGCGCACAGCGCGCGCTCCCCCAGCCCCGCGCGACGCGCCACGCATATTAATGACCTCGCGCTCCACGAGCTCGCCATTAAAAGTCCGCGCGCATTCGGGTAGTTTACTATAAACAAAGGCTGTAATTGATTAAAGCCGGGCGCCTAATTACTTCTAATTAATATTGATTTATTCGCTTTGATTGACGTCTCAAAAACAATCCTCGACCCCCTGCTGCGGGGTCCCGCTTCCCACTATACCGCACTATCTGTCTTCCAGTGAAGACCCCTAAACAACACAGGGCTGATTCTTCAATTACAGCAACTCTTCTGTCCCCAGGTTATACATTAATTTCAGAAATACTTTATTACTAAATTAATAGCTTAGTTAATAAATAGATTATTTATTATTGCCCCACCAAAAGCAATGTGTTTTAAATTAACTTTAAAAAGACACACAAAAGTTACATTTATCCAGTTTTTGCATATTTTTGAACAACATATCACCACCCCCAACATTACCATCATTACTGCAGCAGCCTGAGAATTCTGCAGGGAATTATTTTAAAGGTGACACGTGTTAATGTCATAAACATCAAGCACAGACTGACAGGGAGCAGATGTCAGAGAGATTAATGACATTTTGATGTCTAAACAAAGTGAGAAATTTAATCATGTCTTCTTCCTCATCATGGAATACATTTATTCAGCGGCAATACATTTTAAACTGTTACAACAATATATGCAGTACCAGTCAAAAGTTTGGACACACCTCTTCTCGTTCAATGTGTTTTCTTTCTTTGTATGAGTGCATTGCAAATTTAACATTGAAGACTATATTAAAGGTATACAGATTCATATTATCTGTGAAGTAAGTGTTTATTAGCTCAGTAAAACACTAGCATTACAATAAATACAAACAGCAATTTTACAAAAAACAGAGCTTTTACAGCCCTGTTTTCCTTTAAACATCTCCTAATCTCTCTCCATCTAAATTTAACAGAGTTATTTCTAGTTCTCATCATATCAACACCAGGTTTGGTAAATTGGTAAATGTGGTAAATCAGGTGAGCTGCTGATGGAACTGAACATAATATACCCATGCTGGCTGAGGAGCATCCAGGAGAAATCTGGAACTACACTTTGTTATTCAGCTTGGCTCACAGGCTATAACATACTTAGTTAAAATGAGAATTCCTTGTTGCGTTTTACTCTATGTATGTTTATTTGCATCTGTTTAAATCATATGTGGAGTTTTTTTTATGTAAAAACACTCATATTGCTGAGATAATTGGATTAGTGTAATTTGCTTTTGGTGCCTAAAACATTTGCACAGTACTGTATATCTGATAATTTTCTTTACATTGTGTTGAAACTTAATGATGAATGAACTAACAGAAATGTTTTTAAATGGCTTAGGATAAAATATCATTACATTCACTTCCATTGAAAGCTAATAGGGTTTATTCTTCCCCTGTAATGCGTTTTTATCTATATGTGCGTTTGTGTATATGCCAAAAAATACATAATCTGTAACTATAGATATAAAATTGCTCTGCTAACACGCAACCTTTCAAACCTGTTGTTAGAGCTGCAAAGAGGGAGCGACTCCATATTAATGCCTCTGGATTTAGAATGTGTGTGTGTGTGTGTGTGTGTATAAAATTCCATACATATGCCCTTTGATGTGAGTTGACCTGAGTTGGTCACACTCACGCCCACAATCTTGGTTCTGACAGAGCTTGGTCAGTATGTGTGTGTGTGTGTGTGTGACTGATGGGTCGTGACAGGAGGCTACTATTCATGCTCCTGTGCAGAAACCTGCGGCGGTGAAGCGCTCCAGCTGTTGACGGACAGCTGTCTGCCCTGATCTCACTCAGAGGCCCAGGTTCCACCGCTGTGGAGTTGTGGGCATGGACCATAACGGGATCACACATCACAGCGGTCAGAGATACAGAGAGGAAGACCCCAGCGGCATCCTCTCCACTGAGGCTTATCCTTCTATATATTTGTTGGCAAGAAACAGCAAAAAAATAAAGCACATAAAAATATTAAAGAGTAATAGAGAGAACATTAAAAAGTTAATTATTTCACAGTATTTTTTTATGTATTATGTATGTAATTAATAATATTGTTTTTTTTTTTTGGTTTATGTCTGGTTTCTAATTTAATACATTTTACCGTCATTAGCATTACACTATTTAAAAAAAAATCGAGACACTTGTTCATTCTTTGTTTCTCTCTTCTTCTTTTTTTGGCCTGCCACCACCCCCCTCTCTTCGGAGGACTATTAATACTTTATTGTTTATTCATTTATTTGTTTAATATATATATATATATATATATATATATATATATATATATATATATATATATATATATATATAATACATATAAATTATATATATATATATATAATACATATAAATTATATGTATATATATATATATATATATATATATATAATACATATAAATTATATATATATATATATATATATATAATATTATATAAACAAAAAAATATAGGAATTAAACAGAAACATACATATATATACATCTATTCCAAAATATTGATAAACAGTGAACAATCACAACTTATGTGCAATATTACCCAATGATTTTGCTATGTTTTATCTTGTGTTGGATTTTTGTGATTTACTGTAATGTTTGAATTAGATGTGTCCAAATTGTGTCTGAATCAGTGTTTTGGTGGGTTCTGAGTGTGTTTAGATTCATTCTATGTCTCTTGTTAAATTAGTGGTATGTTTAAAAAAAGAGTTTTCCTGCTTTTGTTGGTGTAATTGTTTCTACTGTCCAGGAAAGGCTTTCTTCTTGAATTTGGAGCCTTGTTGTGAGGATTTAATTGCATCCAGTAACAAAAACATTAGTAAGGTCAGGAGGGTGGATGTTCACCACCTCTCCTCATCCCCAACTCATCCTAAAAGTATTAGATGGAGCACCATCATACCAGAGAACACATTTCCACTGCTCTACAGCTCAAAACTGAGGGATTTATACCCCTCCAGCCCACAACTGACATTAAACATGATAAACAATGTACATACATGTATGTCATTCTACTCTATATGTACATATTAAATATTCTAGACCTATATTTATAGATTATTGCTGATCTTAGCAGTTCTATTCTGGTTTTCCTATAATTCCCTGAAAATAACAATGACAAGCATGCACACAGACACCCACACCCACACACACACACACACACACCGCACACACACAGACACACACACACACACACACACACACACACACACACACATAAACACACACACAGTGATGAGAGGTCTGCCAGACTGTGGGTGTCGGAGCCAAACGGATGATGCTGAGATGTCACAGGTCTGTAGCTGCCCCAGGGGCTGATGGGAGATGGGCGAGGCATTGTGGCACACACAAACATACACACGTGCACGCTGGCTCAGCGCTGAGAGATTGAGCTGATCTGGGTGGACTGTCACCTGAGGGGGCCACACACACACACACACACACACACAGTACACACAGACATACACACAGACACACACACACACACAGAAACACACACAGACACAGACGTACACACACACACACACAGACGTACATACACACACACAAACACACATAGACACACACATAGATGAGACAGACTTACAACCTATGTCTCTATGCTCTGTGTCTATTTCTGCTTACATTAGACAGAAGGGGGGGGGAGAGAGAGAAGACAGGCATGGAAAAGGGAGAAAGAGACAGGTAAAGAGTGAGAGAGGGGGATGGAGAGAGAAAAAGTGAGTAAAGGAGAGAAGAAGATAGGAGGGAGGGAGAGGGATAGGAGGGAGGATGGAGAGTAAGAGAATGGTAGAAGGGGAAAGGAGAGAAACGTAAGAAAGAAGAGAGAACAAGAGATTGAGAGAGAACAAGAATAAGAAGATGACAAGGAGAAAGAGAAAGGGAGAGAGGAAGAAAAGGAGTGGTGTTGTAAGAGAGATTGAAAAAGAAAGAGAGAAAATTGTGAGGGGGAGGAGAGAAAGAAAGAAGGAGTGGGTTGGACAAACAGAAAGTTAAAGAAAAAGAGAGGGAAGGGGAGAAAAGTGAAAGAGGACAAGAAGGAAAGAACAGATAGATAGGAAAGAAGGAGAAAGAGCGAGAGAGAGAGAGAGAGAGAGAGAGAGAGAGAGAGAGAGTGAGGGAGAGAGAGGGAAATAAAGCAGAGCGAAGCAGAATGGTTGGTGACAGGTTGAAAAAAATGAGAGCGATTATCTACATCAGCGAGTCAGCAACTCTCCTCCTCAGCGTGTGTTATCAGTAAGCACCTTTTGAAGGGGATGTACTGCTGGTTGGGTGGCCACACACACACACACACACACACACACACAGGACGGTTTAGAGGCTGGAGTATGTAGTTGTAGTGTAATTATGAGCAGTGATGCTTTATCACACACAGAACACAGACAGTCATTAGCAGCTGCAGCTCTGAGTGGCTAAGCAAGGTTCAGTACACTGCTGGAGAGCAGCTCTTGCAACTCTCTCTCACTCTCTCTCTCTCAGTCTCTCTCTCTCTCTTTCTCTCTCTGTAAACGAGCACTCTTACACTCTTTATGCCAGACAACTAAAGCACACCAACGTCACACAGACACAGCCTGTACTACACAACCTCAGGTATAGCACACCTGTCCTTAACACTTCTGTACACATTAAGAAAGGAGAAATGGAGCAAGAGAGAGAGAGCGTGGAGAATGAGAAGGACAAAGAAAAAAGGACGATAGCTAAAAAAGTAAGAGAAGAGAGTGATTAGAAAAAAATAAATAGAAGGAAGTAGAAGGATAAAGAGAAAAAGAAAACAAAGAAGGAAAAAGAATATTAGAAGTGCCAAAAGAGAGAGAGGAGACAAAAGAGAGTAACAAAAAAAAAGAAATCCATAAGGAGAGGAAAATAAAGATAATGACAAAAAACAAGTACAAGAGACAGCAGAGGAGAGGAACGAGGGAGAAAGAAAAACCAAGATGAATCGACAGAGAGGGGAAAAGAAAGAAAGAAAGAAAGAAAGAAAGAAAGAAAGAGAGGTAAAGAGACACGTGAGCATGGACACAGAGGGTGAGAGAAAGAAAAAGAAAGAAAAAAGGAGAGAGTGAAATAGAAAAAGAGAAGGAGAAAGAAACCAGAGGAAAAATACAGAGGAGAGATAGAAAGAAGAAAGACAAAGAAATAAAGCAATAGCAAATGCAAATGGGGAGTGAGAAACAAAGAAAGTTAAAGTTAAGAGGAAACAGGGGCAAGAACTAGAGAGAGAGACTAGGGAGAAAAGAAAAGAGAAAATAAATAGAGAGACAGAGAGAGTGAGAGAGACAGAGAAAAAGAGAGAGACTAGGGGGAAAATAAAAGAAATAGAGAGAGAGACAGGGAGAGAGCAAGAATAAGAAAGAAAGAAAGAGAGAGATTAGCAGAAAAAATAGAAAAAGACAAGAAATAGAGAAACAGAGAGCAAAAGGGATCAAGAGATCGACTAGGAGAAAAAAGGAAAAAAATAGAGAGACAGAGAGAGCAAAAGGGACAGAGAGACAGTGAGAGAGAAGAAGAGAGACTAGGAGGAAAAAGAAAAGAGAGACAGAGATAGCAAAATGGACAGAGAAAGAAAAAGAGAGAGATTAGCAGAAAAAAAGAAAAAAAAAGAAATAGAGAAACAGAGAGCAAAAGGGACAAAGAGAGATAAAGAGATAGACTAGGAGAAAAAAGAAAAGAAATAGAGAGAGAGCAAAAGGGACAGAGATACAGTGAGAGATAAAGAGAGACTAGGAGGGAAAACACAAGGGAGACAGGGAGAGCAAAATGGACAGAGAGAGAGAAAGAGAGAGATTAGCAGAAAAAGGGGAAAAGAAAAGAAGTAGAGAGGCAGAGAGATAAAGAGAGAGACTAGGAGAAAAAAGGAAAGAAATAGAGAGACGGAGAGAGAGCAAAAGGGACAGAGAGACAGAGAGATAAAGAGAGAGACTAGGAGGAAAAGTAAAGAGAGAGAGAGATAGTTAGAGTTAGAGAGAGCGCTGGTGATAGAAAGTGTGTAGTTTGTGAAAGGAGAAGTGTGTGCAGATCTTAGCGCTGCTGACTCGGCTGGATTAGTGGCTGCGTCCTCCAGGAGACTGAACATGCTGACTGAGAGAGAGAGAGAGCCAGTCGCCAGCTGGACAATTGGGGAGGCAGGGGGGTGGGGGGCAACACCCCCAGAAGCAGCCAGCCTGTGGACAGGACTGCGGGCAGGGGAATGGAGGTGGCCTTCCAGGATTAAGGTGGTCACAGCAGAGTGGGCTTTTAGAGGTATTTTGGGCCGGGCGATCCTCAGTAAGCAGGATGGCAGACAGGGTGGGTGAGGGTTGAGTTTCGGGGTTAACTAATACTGAATCCCGGGTCACGCAAAACCACACACATCCACCCTCAGCACTTTTACAGGAATGAGAGGAATGCTGGGCACGCAGTCTGATGCAGCGCTCTGTACATGTGGGCACCAGGGGAATTTGCCATCCAGAAATGAGAGAGTGAGAGACAATGAGAGAGATATAGAGAGAAAGGGTTTATTTATTTATTTTGTAATTTACTGAATGACATTTTCAGAATAAAAAAGGAAGAATATTATTTTTAATTTTAAATAAAAACAAATCAAAGCATCCAAAACTTTGACATGACAAGGTATGATGCCACTTTACATGTGGCATCTTTAAAATACACTACAGTATTTGTTCAAATGTTTTAAATGTTTGTGGACACCCCTTCTAATGAATGCATCTAGCTACTTTAATATACAACCATTGCTGACACAGAGGGACCAGTCTTGACATGCTGGTCCCTGTACAGTAAAAGTACTGTAAAAGTAAAAGACTTTTTAGTCGCTAAATGCATTCAAATACTCACAGCAATGCAACAAAATCTAGCAGAAAGGCTTCTCAGGACAGAAGAAACAGCTACTCCAACAAAAGCAGGCTACACTCTTAATCCCATTGATTTTAGAAGAAACAATATAAATATAAATCCTTCTGTTCATATAGTGTAATGCTAAAGGATGACAAAAAGTAATACATATTTTTACAAAAGGATGTTTTCCTCAGGGACTATTTCATCTAGCCTGGCACATAACCTATAACCTATTCCACTATGAATACATTTATTTTAAAACAAACATATAATTATGAAATGCAATATTATTAATTAAATATCATAAATAACAATTAAAAAAATGTCTGTCCTACAAGACTGAGGCTGTCCCTGTTGCAAACTATTGTTTAAACTGTGTAAACCATAGACCTAGGCAATGCCAAGTGGCATCCAATCCACCCTCAGGACTGTTGGGGGCTACAGTTGGATGATTACAAGTCCAAAACCAAATACTACAGTGGGCACAAGCAGGCAGAAGTTCCACATAGCCATAAACAGATGTCATACCCGTGGGTGCTGTGCTACAAAACGTGTCCTCTGAGAATAGCAGAGGTCTGCGATGTACAGAGCCAGGTTAACAAAGCAGAACACGGTCACAACCAGCTGGCTATCCCAGGCACACTTCCCTCTGGGGCAGCCCTGAGGTCGGATCGGCGTCCCGTACTTCTTGTCGAAGGAAAAGACGGGCCAGACCACAGCGGCGCTCAGGTACAGCAGCACGGCGCCAAAGGCGTAGAGAGCCACCAGACGATCCGAGGGAGGTCTCAGAGGTTTGATCCGGTCGCACACATTGAGGGCCACCACCAGTGTGGTGGCGGCCAAGCAGCCACCGAATACAGCAGCGCAGTAGATGGTGGCTGCATGGTGAGAGAACTCAGTCCTTGCAGCGAAGATGGTGCAGCCCACGAAAACCTGAGCCACTTTCAGGAGCCCAGATGGTGTGGACATGTAGGCTGCCTGCTGACCCGCTTTAGCCCGGGACAGGAAGACTTCAGCAGCGTAGGCCCCAAACGTGACCCAGGAACATGCAGTCACTGCAATCCTGAAGTTACGCACTTCACAGTCGTTGTAGGGGCACTCTGAGCTCACAAAGTAGGCTGGGTACAAAATTGAAGTCATGAGGTACAGCAGAGTGGCTGATGCGGCCAGGGTGACGGTCAAGTTCTCCCAGGACACTGGAAGGCAAGAGTTGAGTCGTGTGACATCCAGGATGAAGACAATGGCAGACAGGACAAAGCAAGCACTCCAGACTGCGATGCAGAATGTCCCATAAGTGGCATTGTAGCCGGCGACGTGAAACACCAAGGAAATGACCGCACAGCCTAAAGCTAGCTGGGTCAAATGGACAGCACCCAGAGGAGACAATACAGCTGTCGGGTTTAAATAAGACCCAGCTTTAGGGGTTAGATTAGTCGTCCTTCTTTTCTGAGATAGCATGTCTCACAGAAATGGTTCTTAAACACGTCCGGAAGGAATTGCTGTTGTTAAAACAGAGTTGTTGCAGGTTTATCCACTAGATTCTGGATGTTGAACCTTAGTTTGGACTTTCATAGATTTCAAACTGTGGCCTGACTCTGGTCACTTCAGATCACAGTCATGTACGATTTGTGTCAGGTTGTCCAGGTGAAAGTCCACTTGCGATGTGATGGTGACCTCTGGCTCCTTGTTGCCTGTAGTTGCCGGGGCAGGACAGATGACAGTGGGTGTTCTTGAGAATCTCTCTCTTTCTCTATCACTCTCTTTCTCTTAGACACTTCCCTCCGGCTCCTCGGAGTGCTGTCTCTTCCTCACGGGCACGCAAAGTATTTCTGTCTCTATTTTGGAGTGTGTGACTCACAAACTGTCACAAACAAAACACGTCAAAATGGCTGGGGACTGCGCCACAAGCTGATTCAGGCTTTGGCCTGAAAATACGCGCTCACTGCATTGCCATTGTCACAGTCAGTCATCAAGCAAATTAAGAGTAATCAGCTTGCATCAATTCTGATCTTCAACTCTGTGAAATATATTTACCAGTGGTGTTTCTTAACCAGCTGAATTCCAGGAAAAAAACTGCAGAATCGGATAAACAGTCCACTCAAACAGGTACCATGGAGTGTCTTCTCTTTATCTCTTTATCCAGAAACAGCTATCTATCTCCTCGTCTGCAAGCTTCGAAGACTCCCTAACCATGTGCCTGCACAGCCGACAGCCCACCAACCAACTAAAGAAACGTAGGGGCCCTGGGAAGCGAAAGTTATTTAAGCTGGGGCGTGGCACAGGGTATGGATGCTTGAGGGTTGGAATGCATCTCTGGGGCAGCACAGGGGCAACAGGCTCCTGCCCCAGACGTTGAAGGGGAAACTGACTGGAGTTCAGCTATTAATAGGACTAAGCAGTCAACTAAGCACTTGACAAAGGAACTGTCATGGTTCTGTCAGTTAAGCAGTTGAACCATGTGCACTCTGACACAATTTCCTTAGGATGGTCTAAGCGACTCAGCGAGACTCTGGATTGGCTGTTGATAAGGCACATATTTTAAGATGAAGAATCTTCAACTGTCAGTGTAGAGTCAGGTACAGTGGTGTATTTTACTTTAAATTAGTAAAACAAAATTAAAGCCAAATTCCCCTTCACATAAAAGTGATACACATGGTTTTGAGAGCCACACATGTTAAAATAACTTTTAGAGGGCTTATTAATTTAAAGAAAAGTGCTTTAAAGGACTTTCAAAAAAAAAAATAATAAGAAAATGTTTTGCAAAGGTTTCTTGGAAGTCACTCCACATTTACAAACTAAAGAACCCCTAAAAGTTCCTCAAGGAACCTGTGCTGTTAAGAGTGTTGAAGGACCATGTATAGTTCCAAGAAGGTATATACAGCTGTGGAAAAAAATTAAAGACACCACTTCAGTTTCTAAATCAGTTTCTCTGATGTTGTTATTTATAGTAAAATGAACATTGTTCTTTATTCTATAAACTACGGACAACATTTCTTCTGGAAGATTTTTTTTCCTTTGGGATGTCATTTATAACATTTATTTGAGAAATGCTAAATGAGAAATGGCTAAAATAACAAAAAAGATGCAGAGATGCTTTCAGACCTCAAATAATGCAAAGAAAACAAGTTCATATTCATAAAGTTTTAAGAGTTCAGAAATCAATATTTGGTGGGATAACCCTGGTTTTTAATCACAGTTTCCATGCATCTTCACATGTTCTCCTCTACCAGTCTTACACACTGCTTTTGGATAACTTTATGTCACTCCTGGTGCAAAAATTCAAGCAGTTCAGTTTGGTTTGATGGCTTGTGATCATCCATCTTCCTCTTGATTATATTCCAGGGGTTTTCTTAGTTTTTTTCCAGAGCTTCTAGCTATATGCAAGATAACAGGTTCCTTTTGGAGTGGCCTGTTGCAAGCACAGCTTCCTTTCACCACAAATGTACGTCGTTTTTGTGTCTACTGCCATCTTGTGGACAAATCTGTTCAACACCAGGCAATGCAAGATTTCAGAGCTGATATTCAAATTCAAAATAGTGTATTTAAAACGCACAACATGTGCACTGCACACTGGATTACTGCAACTCAGGAGGACTATAGATGCTGAGAAGTAAAGGGTACCCACACAGTGCAGCACCACCAAGATGTGGATACTTTAGACTCAAAATAATAATTGCGTTCAGTGCTTTAGTTTAGTGGTCGTCAGTCCTGATCCTGGAGTACCATGGACTTGTATATTTGTTCACATTGTTGTTGTGCTATGACCTTCCTGCTCTTACACACCAGCTGACCTCAGAAAGGATTTGTTAAGAAGGCCTAATTAACATAACAGCCTGCCAGGCCCAACAACTCAAATGTAAGTCTACATAATGTGGCTGTAAATTAACAAATAGCTTAGTTCAACAGCCACAGTGTGAATCTGAGGATGTTCAAAATATCAGACCTTGTTATGGTCCCATTATTTTTAAGGTCCCTGTGCATAAAGGAACAGGGTTCTGATTTGGATTCTGTTTTCTGATAAAATATACCGTAGATCTGCCAGGTGACCTGAAGGAGAAACCTATCAAAATGCTTTGTGACATCAGCGTAATATTTTCATTTGACTCTATTTTGCTTTTGATCAGTTTATTCCCACTATAAATTTAAAAGATTATTAGATATCTGGAGGGCCTTTTTTATTGTTCTACTGTGCAGCAATAACTGCTCAAACATGAACTTAATAGGGGAGATCAAGAAGAAAACAAATGCAAACAGAAAAAAAAGAAAAAACAGCACCTCAAAAATTAGGCAAAAATAATTAAATTATGTTATTTATGTGAAGAAATTAAAAAGTACATACATTTTGTGCCACCACGTCACCACATACACTAGTTTGATTGTTTTATATGTGTGACTAACAGGCCACTAAGGCAACAGGCTTTCAAGAACACTATCTACATTGACTGCAGCCTATTTTTCTTTTCAATAATTTTTAAAGGGAACTTCTGAGGGAGCGTGATTCAGATTGGGAGCACATCCTGTGGACTAATAAAATCAAAATATATAAATAACATAAAAAAAAATCAAAATATAACTTTCTGGCTGCAGTAGTCAAATCTGTGCACTACATAGGGAGTAGGGAGCCAATTGAGATTCAGCCTCATGTGTGAATGGGCAGAATATACAGTAACCAATCAAAATTTAATCCAATTTGATTTGCCTTAATCCACATCTATATAACCAACACTATAATCTTTACAGGCTTTACAGTGGCAGAGTGACCCTTTTCCATGAAACCAGAGCCTCTCTGACCCTCTGCCATCCAAATGCCTGTAGAAAGCACCGGTCAAAAACAACGACTGTCATATTAAATCCATCTGGCCTCAATGCTTTGAAAAGTAAAAAAAAAAAAAGACCCTAGCAAATCATGCCTTTGGTGGGTTTTTTATCAGGAGCGCTCATCCGTAACTTTCTCCAGTGTCACCTGCACATGGGCCTCGATTCCACCCAGCAGGTGCGTGCAGCATGTGCCCCTTCCTCGCCCCCCTGCTTCCCAGTGCCTCTTCAAAGCGGCCCGCCACAGCTGGAAGTAATTAGGGGGCTGGATGGGGATGGAGGGCTGGAAGAGCAGGGCACGGAGGGGCAGTCAGCTAGTTAAGGAATGACAAGTGCCAGGAGCACCAGGCTACCCCCTCTGGACACTTTGAAGTTCCCTCAGATGGGTAGCAGAGAGAGAGAGAGAGAGAGAGAGAGAGAGAGAGAGAAAGGGTGGGTGTGTGTTTAGGAACAGTGGGCCCGGGAACATCAAAGCGTCAGATACTCAGGGTTAAAAAAAAAAAAAGCCACCTGAATAAGTTAAATTGCAAGTGGCCAAAAAAAAAAAAAAAGGAAACGCCAGTGAAGGATAGCTTCCCATTCCACCCCTAAACATCCTGCGTTTTCTAAATGCCTTCCTCTCGCTCCAAAAACATGGAGAGACCCGAGGGTGAAAAAGCTGTAGAGTAACTGTACTCAAACAGAAGTATGTGAACATTCGATAAGCAGTTTATTAGGAACACTGTACGAATACTGGGTAACCTTTGCCCTCAAAACAGCATCAATTCTTTATGGAACTAATTCCACACAAGGTGGGGTCGACTGGGGGACAAATCTGATTAATTACAACAGAATTTGATGAATAATCACAATTAATGACACTTTTTCTTCTCCTTAAGACTAAGCTTTTAATGATGTGAATATAAATAAAATGTTAAATGTATATTAGGCTTAGAAATATATAAATGTATCAATCACACCGATATTCCATGATTTGATCAAGATTAAAATCATGATTAAAATGTTCTAAAGGCTGGAGTAGTGTGGTATGCAGAGTAGAGCATTTAATGTATTATGATAAATATCTCAGGGTAGTTTTTAATGCTTTTCAAATTTAAATATTTTTAATAATAGTTTAACTAAGAGCTTTAATGGGAGAAATAAATACTAGTGTAGCTCCATATTCCACCACGAAAAGTGTCTGTGTATCTGTGTGTGTGTGTGTGTGTGAGTGAGAGAGAGAGAAAGAGAAAAAGAGAGATACTACATTTCAGTGTTAGTAAAGAGTAGGCTATCTTGTAAACTTGACAGTAGTGATGCTGTGATCGCTAAATAAAACTGCTAATAAATCAACAAGATCTGTATAACTGATTGTAAAATTAATGCAATGAAGTTTTAAAATAAATCAGATGCGTTAACACAATTAGAGCACTAGTTCTAACACATAGTTTTCCTGTATCATCAGTAATCCTGCACCTAACATCTTCCACTTATTCACTATTACCTACACGACCCTGGTAACCTCCTTCACCTAACAGCTATGTTGCTGTGGCTGTTTATGACCTGATCAGCAACACAACCACAAAACAACTAACCCCAACTTCACAATACGCTAATCATCCACTACACCACAAGCTCTTCACAGGAGTCATCAGGTAGGCACTTCCCTTTGTCAGTGATTTGCTGAATTAGGACCACAACATCCCCAAAAGGTTCAGTAGTGAATTGTGGCGTCCCAAACTCACTCCCCTCCAAGCTCACTACATAGGACGTCTACTCTCTCTACACTTTCAGCTACTCCTGACAATTTTTTCATGACTGCCCTCAGCACACGGCCTCTGAACTCAAATTCTTCCAACACAGACGTGACTGACTTGGCTACAAATCCCCTAAAGCCTATCTCACAACCAAAGCTGTTCTACTGGATTCAACTGTGCTGTTCCTCTGATGCTGTTGATGCCAAATGTCCCTACTAGCCAATGATGCCTTAGCTCCATTCCATAGAAACGAAGCCAAAACTGTCCACCATGTTGTCAAATTTGCAACCAGAGTCTGGACACATTTAAATCAGTAGACCCACCCAGTTCTTTCAAACAAAGCGTATATATCAGACTTCCTTTACTGACAGTTTACAGTAGTAAAAAAAAAGTGTTTTTTACCCTGGACATCCAGTGTAACTGTTGGAAAAAAACACTGGAAAAGGAAAGTCCTTGAAACAGGAGATGGACAGATATTTACCTTATACTACAACCTGCAGAGACACTAGACCTGTGGTGGCTTCACTTTTAAAAGAAAACATTACACTGTTCATGTTTTAATACCATTATGGTACCAATCCATGTAGAAATCAAAGTTCGTCACATAAGGCTATGATTTTCCAGTCTTTACACATCAAGTTTAATGAGCTTGTTTGTTTTGTGTCTGGTACTGGAAGCATAATGAAGAAAAATGGAAGAAATAGTATTTGGGGTTTAAATGCGTAACTGAAAACAAGTAGATTTGCCTGATACAAAAAAATAACAAGAAACTATAGAGTATAACTATGAATTATAATTAATGATAGTTCAGTCTACACTATAATCTATTTGTGTGGACAGCCTGATCTTCAAGTCTCAACATCTCTAAATGAGGCTCAGTCACAATGAAAGGAACAGTGTTACAAACCCAAAAATAAAGAGCGACGTTCCTTTTAGATGTGTTATGAAAAATGAAAGAAAATCAAAAAACACACAGCAGCGGACACATTAGCTTTATTTAACAAAGCATCCCATTAGTTTATTGCAAAACTATGGATTTGGCTCTATTTGCATTGGCAACTATGAGAACCAATTTCATGAATTACATACATTTATGAATGAATCTATTAAGCACAATCTGAAGTGGCTTTCTTCTGTTGAGGAATCCATTCTTACATTATTTTTTAAGACATCTTCTAGTGGCTCCATGTCTGCATTATTTCTTACCTACGGAAAGAAAAGTAAAAAAATGTTATTAGCAAATTTAAAGCATTTCAAAAATGCAAATATGTTTAGACATAAATTAAAAACACATTCAAAACTAATGGAAATATGAGTAGCAAATTTACACACACTCCCATTAACACATGTTCACTTCAACAGATTTACAAAGTGAAGACGTTTGGCATAACTATGCTGTATCCAGATTTTTGATCGTTTAGACAGCAGAGATGGGCACTTGAGTTTGAATCACACTTTATTTGCCTGCAAAAACAGTCTAAACACTGGCTTTTATATTTTTATATTTTTAAATGACCAAAATAATCTGAATAAATAAACATGCGGTGACTATTTTTCCGAATGAGTTATGATAGAATAACATTGTGGTCAGAGACCTAAACCCTGGTTAAAAGCTGGAATATTCTCAAAAGCACACCAGAAGATGACCAAACACAGATATTCATGTTCAAATCCTTGAAAAAGAATAAAAAGGGGGTAATAAAAGTCAGTCCCCAGTAATTTCCAGTCATTTTCACTCTTCTGGAACAGGAAGATCCAAGTAGTCTTTTGTAGGCCTGATGACAGTTCTCCAAAAACAGACGCCTAAATAGTCCTGCTATTATTAAGAGAGCTGTCCATTCAGAACTTCCAAGACATTCTTCTTACTGCCCGGCATTAGTACTTCCAAACCCCCAAAACCTTCAGAGCAGAATTCAAACATGTGGAGCAGAAGATCAATCAGCTCTTTATTTCTTTCGCTCTCTATTTTCCATCCCAGAAGACAAAAGGGCTGCACTGCATGTGAGAAACATCCAGAAGAACACAATAAAGACATGAGAAAGCAAAACGGATCAGCAGTGTGGCCGCCACCGTGACCACAGAGCAACACACAACAGAGAGAGAGGAGGCTTGAGGAGGCCCAGAGCCAGGGGCCCTTCGCTGCTTCATGTGGCCCAGACTGGGCCCCTCCACTCTGGCTGTGCGACAGCCTGGAGCCCCCTGGTGGAGGTGGAGGCCGCAAAGAGGGAGAAGGAGGGAAGGAAGGAAGGTGCCCTATTGTGAAGGCCTTATCTCCAGCAGTGAAGTGGGCAGTGCAAGTATTTGTGGTTTGGAGGGCTGAGGGTGGAGGTCAGAGAGGAATTCAGCAGGTCTGTTACACATTAATACAGTGGGACACTGGAGGAATTAGGACGGAGAACGGGTTAAAGACTCACTGACTCTTTCTCCTGCTTGCTTTCAACAACAAAATGTATGAGCTCATGTTTTAAAAGAAGCCAGCTGTCAGTTATAAAACACAAGCAATGCAAAAATGGGTCCAGAATGCTGTAGGTAGCATTTAAGAACATTGTCAATACATACAACTGATCAGTGGTGGGTTTTCTAAAACCTTCATGAGAACATGAGAAAAATTAAAAACATTTCCTAAATCCCTTTGTGACTAACATGGAACTTAGACTCATTTGCAAAATTAAAATTGCAACCCATAAATTTGTTTGTTAATTTAAAAATAATCTGAACCCTTTATGATTCAAATTTACTTCTTAAATTAAAGTACCTAAAAATGATACAATTTGCTAAATATCCTTAAAAAATAACTCCTGTATTTTACAGACTTACAACGCATACTATCAATGAAAGTCTGTTTTTTGTGGTCTATTTTTATACATAAGGCGCATTTTAAGTCACAATAGTAAGGAACAAGGGTATCGCACAGTAATCTACACAGATTTCTCTCCTGAAAACTGTTTATTTGGGTGAGTAAAGCACTTCTATTTATGCACAGTAAGCTTAGAATTCCAATATTTTCAACGATGTGGTTAAATGCTGTCCAACAGCGCTACACTGAGGAACCCTGAGTGTTCCGGTAAGCCAGGGCACCATCAGCTAGCGGTTTATCCCACAAAGCTTATTGTAACACAGCAATCACGCAGACTACATTCTAATATACTCACATCTGAATGATGAAAGACCTAGCGATGCAGTTAGCAGCCAGCTAATGCTAATACTGCTCCAGCCTTGGTGCTAGAAAAACTTCACTGTAACTCCAGGATTAGGCACACTATCGATTTTCGGGAAAATGAAAGGAATTTACGCGCACCTTATAGTGCGAAAAATACAGTAAAACAACAACAAAAAAACAATACTGGTGCACTGGCTCTGAGCATGCCAACAGCATCTTTATATACAATGACATACCAAAAGTCATTGGATAGCAGAATGTAGATTTTATTTTATTATGAAATGTTAACCTGAGGGAACAGCTTCAAAATGCTCAGCCCTATATAAGTTGTGAGGGGTTATCTTGTGACTGAGGTTGCTCATGACAAGGTAATGTAAACCATAAGATTTAAAGTGAGACCTGATAGTGGGCAATTTATAGATGGGACATTCCAGTTCTGATGCTGTGCGGGATGTTGTGTGTACAGAGAACGGACCCCAAAAAGCATTACCACCATAAGTTCACCTTCGGAAAAAATAATCAATTTGCACTTCTGGGTTGCCAAAGCTTTAGGACTAACATATAAAAGGATAATTGGGTGCTTGTGGTGACAGGCTTGATATGTGATGGGTAAGAATTGTAAGTAATGTTTTTCAAATTTTCTTTTATATCAGTAATTTAAATACTTATTGGTTAATATCTTTTTTTAGAATGTTTTTTTTGTTCAGATATTATTTTTACTTGGGAATACATTGAGGGTGAACCTTATTTGCAGGGCAGCCGTGTATTTACAATTCATTTAAAAGGTATTGAAAAGATTTAATAAGAAATGAGAAATAATAAGGAACAATATAGTAAAAAATAATAAATAAAAGAAATACAAATTTTAAATTGACGTTTAATATTGATAAATAAAATATGTATGAAAAATGAAATGCCCATAAAAAATTGACACATAAAAAGTAAAGAATTTATAAAATATAATAATAATAACAAAAATAATAAGTAAAAAACAAGCATAAAATAGCTAATTGAATAAATAAATAAAAATAAATAAAACAACTAAAAAGATAAATAAAAAGATAAACTCATTTAAAAACTCATTTAAAACAATTACAGGCTTTCTGCTGGTGCCCAGAAACTAAAAGTTTAAAATGATTCAGTGATCCCAGCAAGCTAAAATTTAACTTTTCCTGTAGCGAATTTCAGATCGCTGGTGCGCTGTAGCTAAAAGCAGATTTTCCCAGTTCAGTATGTAAAAGCACTCAACCACTGATACTTTTTGTGGTATAGTAATGAGAAAATGTACATAAATCGGTGGTTCAGTTTCAACCGGTGGTGCCTTTTCAGCACAGATGCAGACATAGAATTAAGAATTCTTTAAAAAATAGTTCTGCATTTCAGAGCCTTTTGGAGCCTTTAGAGTTTATGGGAAACACAAAATGTGGCAATTTTTATAATGTTATGTTTATACATTTGTCCGGAAATCTCTTTATCAAGAAACACCCCATAAAACTTTTAAATCCCTGGTACTGGAAACAATCATTGTGAACTAGTGAGGGTATTACAGATTATGGGACATAAACCTCTACACACCTGGTAGTTTGAGCCATTTGGGCACCTTGGCAGGGTCAGTGCGTGCAGGTTTGACTGCCTGGCTCTCAGGGTCTGAAGTGTCCTCTGGGCCTGGCTGAATACTGGAGGGTTTGCTGGGCTCCAGCGGGACAGAGTCTTGAGGGGGCTGAGAGCAGGAGGTTGGAGCTGGAGACCTGGGAATGCAGCTAAAGAGAAAGATAAAAAAGAGAGGGGGGCAAAGATTAAAGGAGAGGATATCAAAGATTTGGAGAGAAATCGGAAGGAAGAGAGAAGACAACAGAGGGGCTTAAGGAGACAACGAGTTCCGATGCTTTGGTCCCCCGAAAGTGCTTTTAGACTGGAGGACGTATTTTGTGTGTGTGTGTGTGTGTGTGTGTGTGTGTGTTTTGGTGGGTTAACCCAGTCTCTCTTGGCCACTTTCATGTGAAGGAGAAGAGAGTAAATAGGTGAAAGGCCACGACCTCTTGAGAGGCTGCTGTTATTAGAAGCTTCCTGTGGAGAGCCACTTCAGTGCAAACATCTTAATCTTTCCGGCTACAAGCATTTCCGCAGCGCAGGACAGCAGCCACCTGCTGCTCCTCCACCAACATCCATATCCTCCTCCACAGAGAAGCCACAGGCGGGCCCGTGTGCTGTATGCATCCCTGGGCAAATGCAATCTGAAATCACGTGCCAAATTCACTAATTATTAGGGATACCCTGACCTGGTTATTTTGCCTCCAGATCTGTTTTTAGTCTCTTAAAGCTAAGTATCAGCTGATAGTAATTAGATCTGATCTTTGTCAATAATAAAACAACAATGACTTTAGTTATTTATAGTGTTTTAATAAGTGTTTAAGTGACTGCCCATACCTGACTGTTCAGTTCCCAGTTCCTTTAAAACACTGCAGCCAAGTCTGAGTGTGCAACCTTGTGCACGTGTGTGTGTGAGTGAGTGAGTGAGTGAGTGAGTGAGTGAGTGAGTGTAGTGGTACACACTCTGGACCGACATCAAATTTAGAGTGAGGTGACTGTGCCATGATTTGGGTTTTAAGTATGTGTATCATGTGTATAAGCATTTAGCATCAACTTTAGCCTCTACTCAGTTCTGATCATGATGTTCACTGGTGGTTTAAAAACATAAAAGCTTTACATAGATCTAGTTTCATGTATTACATAAAATAGATACACACTGAGAGACTCCGACTAAACTCTTTCATTTACCTTCTGAGAATTCTCCTCAGTGCTGCCAGCTGGGAAATACTGCTCAATAAAAGCACCTTGGGGACACCAGGTGACGCTCTAAACACTGTGGTTAAAACAAGAGTCTAAACTGGATTGGTATTAAAACAGCTGATAAAAATATGCCTGAATTGGTCCCAATCCAAATCCACTGGATTGGATGTGGACTTTCACATTAACTAGGGCCTGTTTGCTATGTATAGGTATATGTCTGAGTAAAATTAACATTAATCACAGCTGTCATGCATCTTGACATGGTCTCCTCCACCAGTCTTACACACTGCTTTTGGATAACTTTATGCCACTCCTGGTCCAAAAAATTCAAGCAGTTCAGCTTGGTTTCATAGTTTGTGATCATCCATTTTTCTCTTCATTATATTCCAGTTATATTTCAGAGATTTTCAATTTGGTGAAATCAAAGAAACTTATCATTTTGCTGACACAGATGTCAAAATACACACTCACAGTTTGTTTACTTCTGTAGAGAAGTATTGCCAATAGAATAGGACATGATTATACCCAAGATGAATCCTTTCCCACCATCCCGAATGCCAGACATGGGCCATAGGGGTATGAAGCCTCTAGCATTGAGCTGTGGAACCGTAGTCTCGCAAATGTCCTGACTAAAACTCTTGTCGCTGAATGCAACCAAATCCTCACAGCAGCAATTCTCCAAAATCTAGTAAAAAGCCTTTAATGGACAATAGAAATGATCACTCCAACAAAAGCATGGCACACTTTCCAATACTCTTCTTGATTTCAGAAGAAAAAAAAAGAAAAAAAAAATCAACAAGCAGGTGTCCCAATACTTATGTCCATATAGTATACACATAATCCCCCCGCCAGCACATCCCTGAGTGAGAGAATGTACAGAGCGCGTGACACAGTGAGTGTCTGATCGCCCCATTAAGTCATCACACTGACATGCCAGGCCAGGCAGCAGCAGGAAATGGCATCCCCTTTGAAGTGAATCCTCAAGAGGGGTGTGTGTGTATATGCCCTGATGAAGGAAAGAACGGAACAGGTGGGAGGGGATGTGTGTGAGTGTATAACACTGGGTGTTTGTGTGTGGGGGTCAGGGATACTGGGAAAAAGAGCTACTATCTTTAGACTGGAGAGGATGAGGGGAAATGTGTGCAGGGCTCGAGGAAATGAGGGCGGAATGGGGAATGGGGGTTGTGAAGGTGAGTGTGTGTGTGTGTGTACATGTGGAAGAGGGGGGGCACCTGTGGTTTCAGTGCAACACTCCCATTTGGACAGAACCTCAAAGGCATTCCAGCCAGGCGGATAAGTATCCTCCCAGAAAAAACAGCCGCGGCGTGGGGACGAGGGAGAGAGATAGCGAGTGGCTGAACGGATTGTGCAACTGTATTCTGAAACTGTGATGGAAAACAAGGGCAGTGTGTGCATTTGTGTGTTTTGGGGGCATTTAGGGTCTTCCTGCACGGGAGATAATTAACTTACTGACTGGTTTCAGTGTCATAAGCGACTCTTAATCCTTGCATGACATTTTCTTTTTGTCAAGATTTTTGGACAAAGGTGAAAAAGAAAATTTAAAGTTCATATAATATACTAATTAATATACATCCATTCCTGCATTTCAGGCCTGCAAAACTTTCCAAAAAAGGTTGGGACCATAAAGCATTTACCAAGTGATTATGTTTCCATTAATTCTCACAAAACATAAATGGTGTGGGAGGGTGTGGCACTGAGGATATCAAGCGATGAAGTTTTTCAGGTGTTATTTTGTTCCATTCTTCCTTCAAACACATCTTAAGTTATGCAACCTGTACATGGTCGTCTTTGAAGGAATCTTGAGACATCAAAATTCTTCACAAATTCTCATCTAGACACTACAGGTTAAGACTACAGGTGGGCCTGTCCAGTACCTGAACCCTCCTCTTTCACAGCCATGCCTTTGTAATATTGGTGCACCATGGTGTTTTGCAATGTCTTGTGCAAAATGTTTGGTTAGCTTAATAATGGGGAGTTCTATACCTCTCTAGCCCATGTCTGGTATTAGACATGGTGCCAAAAGGTTCATATTTTTATCTGCACCAGAGATTCCTATTCTATAGACCCAACTTTTCTACAGGGATAGAAAAATATATATTATTTAACCCATTGTAGGTAAATGCTTTCATTAGGGGTGTCCACAGATATTTGTCAAATAGTGCTGTAGGCTCCGACTCATTATCGGTTTCTATTTTTACAACAGCTATATTAGCCTTTTAAACTATTTAAACTCAGCTTTAAAAAAAGAGAATAGTAAATATGAAAATATAAAACTGAAAGGCAAAGAAATAGACAAAACAGAGGAAAGTAAACTATATCGTACCTTGCGATGAGCTCATCAGCCTTCAGAGCAGAAACACTGCTGTCTAGTAGAACACCACGCAGGTAGCACTCTGCCAAACACACATAATCAAAGGTAAACTACAGGAAAAGTTTGAATAAAATCTGAGGCTCTGTACACACATGCATTTTTTTTAGATTTCCATCCCAAACTGACAATAGCTCTTAATAAGAATGCTAGCCCTGTAAGAAGCAACATACATATTTGTAACAGAACAGTAATTACATTTAATCACATGTGGAAATCTGAAATCTAGTCTGTGTGTAGATGCTGTATTACCCAATCCCTGTTCACGTGAACTTCTCCAATTTGTAGTATTGCCAAGAACAAGACTAACACATGCCCCCTTGATACGTATAACATCAGCCACTGCCTCTCTAAAAACTGCTGTTGATGCAGAATCACTAGGCAGCCAACATGCTGGGAGGAAAGCACAGCAACCCAGCACCAATTCATCAGCTAACAGACACCTTTGCTGATCAACATTACATGAACATGAACATTACATTACAGGATTGGAGTGTTATGAGGAGAGAGCACCATCTAAAGAAAGCAAATCTAACTGTACTCTTTGAGCTGATGGTCCTCGGATCATAGTGACAGCGTCTTATACACTGAACAACTCCCTTTAGACACTGAGGTTTTATGCCTGATGTAGTATGGTTCACTGTACTGGGAGCAAAAGGGTATTTGTGATTCAGCCAAGAACATGAATGCGTTGTTTCCTCATTCAGCTCTGTTTTCCCCATCCTCACAAAAACAGAGAGTGCTTTAAAAAAGCTTAGTTTTCAGTGATCAAAAACAGCCTTTTCATGTGGACAAGAGGCCAAAACACAGATAAAAACCTAAAGAACATCTGAAGAACACTTTCACCCACTGATCTGCAGTCAAATACCTTGCTATAACTATCAACTGCTGAAAGCCACTCTTCAGCAAAGTGCCAAGACTGGCATTTCTGAGCGTATGACTCAATCGCAGCTAAAGCATGCACTTCATCATGCTGTCTCCAGTGCCTGTTCTGCACGGTCACCCAGCGTGCCCTCTGTGGCGAGGGGGGCTTTGGGTAAACAGGATTAATTTGATGTCATTGCTTTGGACAGGAGATGAAAGAGACGCACAGAAATGGAAGTCGCTGTTAACAAACCTGTCTTCGCGTCCGAGCCAAAGTACACCAGAGCAGCGGGGAAGAGGTTGGCCTGGGAGAGGACAGGAGAGGGCAGAGAGGAGAAGAGAGGAGAGGGCAAAGAGTGAGATAATTATCACCACATACTCAGATCAAACTCAGATTCACAGAATGAATACAGTGTGGAAAGTGAACTGTACAAAGAACTGTACAAAAAGAGCTCCAAAATATTGGTGGCAAATCTTTCTCTAAAAAAAAAAAAAAACCTTATTCAGATACTTCAGCACTCACAGCTGACATGGATAACCAGTCTGTCTAGTCCCTGCCAATAAGTATTTCCAAAAGAATAGAACACTGCAGAGCAGATGACCATGCCTAATGCCAGGCACGGGCTAGAGAGAAAAATAACGCTCTCCAGCACTGAGCTGTGGATCAGTGTAACTCATTCTCTAGAATAAGAGTGCTCCCGTCAAAACACTTAACATAAAACATGAGAGCGCAATTTAATTCACAATGCTCCCAATACTTGTAATATTTGTAAGATTTATTCCTCTTTTTACCCTTTTATTATTCAGTTACAAACCTAAACCTATCAGGAACTACTGTAAATTGCATGTTAATTGCATGATTTAGCATATTTTTCACAGGGTTTGATATTGGGGCTTATGAAGTAGTTGCTAGTTATGTTCACATTATTAGTGCTGAATTGACTAAAAATTGATACGTTTTCCTGCCTTTATGTAACACAGATCTGATGTTTATAAGATCTTTTAAAAACAGATTTTTTTAGGGGGCCTCCGAGTGGTCCAGCAGACTAACGTGCTGCCACTATGATCAGAAGATCGCTGGTTTGAATCCTGTTCATGTAGCTTGCCATCGGCTACCGGAGCCCTGAGAGAGCACAATTGGCCTTGCTCTCTCTGGATGGGTAGATGGCGCTCTCTCCCCACATCACTCCAAAGGGTGATGTTCGCAGTACAAGACGTCTGTCAGCTGATGTATCAGAACCGAGCGTGCTGTGATGCTACTCGGTAATGCTGCTTCAGTTTGAAAAGAGGCGGCGTCTGACTTCACATGTATCAGAGTAGGCATGTGTTAGTCTTCACCCTCCTGGTGTTGGGGCATCACTAGTGATAGGGGGAGTCCTAATGAGTGGGTTGGGTAATTGGCCGTGTAAACTGGGAGAAAATGGGATTTAAATTAGAAATAAAATGAATATATACATTTTTTTTTTTTTCATTTGATTGGCTAATTTCTTGTGGTCAGTTACCACGGATGATTAATTAAAAAAGTTATCCTGTGCTTAGTAAAAGAAAAGCTAAGCATCTACTGACTGGCTCCATATGAAACACAGCGTTATGTCAAATGATGAACACAATCGAGTCTGCTTAGTTTTAGAATGAAATTCTTGATTGTCACATTCACACAGTCTTGCGGGTCGGTACCTCGGCACTGACTCGGCCGTCCGGGCTCCAGGCTGTGGCCCTCTGCACCCTGCGCTGGCACTATAATGGTCAGAGCTCTGTCCTAATTGCTATTATTAGGGCTCTTTGAGGGGGAAACAATGTGTTTAAATGGGCTACCAGGCATTCTGTCCCCACAAAGCCACAAATGCCCCCCGTTTGAACAGTGGCTCCAAAAGCGGCTGTTGGTTTGAGGGGGGTGGGGGTCCGCTCTGAGTGGTAGAGGGGGGTACTGGAGGGGAGGGCATGGTATCAAAGGCTGGCTGGGACGGGAAACATTCCTTCCGTGACATGACACAGAGTGATTAAAGATTCTGTTTGTGCGCCTTTAATGCTTTTAAGTCCTAATAGAGGGTGACAGAGATGGAGACAGAAAGGAGAAAGAGGGGCAGAGAGACAGAGAGAAAGAGACAGATAAGAGAGAGGGAGAGAGATAGAAGTAGGACCATCAGAGAGTGAATAATATATGGGGTAGAAATACACAGACAGCATTCAACTACTGGAATTGTATTGCCGCTATATTACGATACAGAGACCATAAAATATTTAATTTTGATGGAATACTGTGATTGTTCAGGATAAACACAATTAAGTGTGTCTATTTGCATTTTGCACCCTTTAAAGATATTACATTGCATCAGTCAGTACTGTGATAAAGAACTCTTTGTATTTTATCTTTGTACTTGTATTAACCATTCTTGCTTTGCCATCTAAATAAAGCAAAATACAGAGCAATACATCCAATTAAACCTTTTTACATTTTAAAGAATAAAAGTTATTAAATGACAGTGGCAATGATGAAGGTCACAGAAATGTTTAACATAGAGCTTACCGAAATAAAGCTCAAAAAAAAAAAAAATACTTTCGTTTCTTAGTTTCTCAGATTTTGCTATTTATAGATATATGTGTGAGTAAAATGAACATAATTATTTTATTCCTTAAACTACGGAAAATATATCTCCTAAAGTCCAAATAAAAATATTGTCATTTAGGGCATTTATTTGCAGACAATAAAAAATGGCTCAAATAACAAAAAACAAGATGCAGAGCTTTCAGACCGCAAATAATGCAAAGAAAACTTTCATATTCATAAAGTTCATATTCATAAAGTTTTAAGACTTCAAAAAAATCTATATTTGAAGGAATAACCCTTCTTTTTAATCACAGTGTTCATGCATCTTGGCATGTTCTCCTCCACCAGTCTTTACACACTGCTTTTGGATAACTTTATGCCACTCCTGGTGTAAAAATTCAAGCAGTTCAGCTTGGTTTGATGGTTTGTGATCATCCATCTTCCTCTTGGCTATATTTCAGAGGTTTTCAATTTGGTAAAATCAAAGAACTCATCATTTTTCAATGATCTCAAATGTTTTCCCCAAAGTTGTACCTTACAATACATGTGAAGCATATGAGCCCTTTGAAAGATAGAATTGAAAAATTATGTAAAACTGAAGACATTTAAGGTGTGAGAGTCTGTGTGTGTAAAGACATGACATTTTCCAGGAAACAGCAAAAACACACACGCACACACTTTGGGACATGGCAAGTGACCACAGGAAAGATGAAGGGAGGAAAAACAAGAGACAGAAAATACACAATAAAGGAAGCCTTTCCCTCGTCATGCCCTGTAATTAAACAAGAGAAAGACACAGAGAGTCTGTAGACCCCCGCACACACACACACTCACACACACACAAAAAGAAGAAAGGAGGAATGTGAATGTCCTGTGGTTGCAGAGATCTATTGTGCCATAGCTGTTTTTGGTGTGGTTCTCAGTGTTTGTGTGCTTGTGTGTGTGTGTGTGTGTGTGTTAGAAAGAGACTCTGAGCTTATAGTTGTCACAATTAAGTGAATAAAAGCCTCCTGTAGAAATGTTTGTTTTTTTCTCCATCCTTTATTAGAATACTCTACATGAATACTGTACTGCATATACACTATTATGGACAAAAGTATTGGGACACTTGCTTTGTTCTTGTTCTTCTTCTCAAATCAAGAGAATTAATGCAATAAGAGCATTAGTGAGGTCAGGATGGATGGATGGATGGATGTATGATCACCACCTCACCTTTTACCTAACTCTCCAACTTATCCCAAAAATACTGGATGGCACAATATCATTTCAGAGAACACAGTTCCACTGATCCACCCCTCTAGCGCACACACTTTGCATTAGGTATGGTTTATCTGCTCCAGAGAGCCATATTCAGTAAGTAATACTTTTGTACAGAGACTAGCCAAGCTGTGTGTCTGTGTGTTTGTGCATTTGCACATCAGTATCAGCAGTTGGTGCTACTTAAAGTACTTGAATGCATTCATGAAAAAGGGGTTTTCACAAAAATGTAAGCATTTAGTGTTTTACCAAGCAGAGCTTGAAAGAAGTGGCCTGTTGCTGATGTTACAGAACTTGACTGTTAAAAAGCGAAAACTCTTAAGGAGCAAGTCTTGCTCACCCCCCCAACCAACCCAAACACTCCTTCACTCGGTCAAACGAGTGGAAAGTTTATTTCTGGACACCTTATCAGAAGAATCTCGCTTTTCAACAATCAGCCTTCGAGTTCCGTTTCATCTCCAACAGGCCACATCAAACGCCTGACGCTGGTCAGCAGGTCAGGGAGAAAGAGGAGAAGTTATAGAGAGTGAAAAAGAGCACGTGTGGGGGAGAGAAAGAGAGAGAGAGAGAGAGAGAGAGAGAGACACAGGGAGAGTTGTTTCTTTTTACCACTAGAATCGCCACTAGAATAAGGGTTAAACAGGGTTTAGGGAGGCAAATTGTGCTCTATTTGTCTCATGTTAGCACTGGCACATTTGTTATCACCTGCGCTCACATATGTTGAGCCTTTTTTAGGTTTATTCTTGAATATTCTTCAATGGATATCACTGTGGATAACACCACAAGCAATACACACAACAAAAACGGAAGGCCCCATTCACCAGGTGCCATAAATAAAATAAAAAAAAAAATTAAAAAAATTCTCCGCCCATTCTTTAAAAATGTTTCTCTACACACATTCCCATACATGCGGCAACAAATAGTACCTCATAAAGAGAGACAACACACCACAAAGAAGAAAGAACACACAGAGGACTAATTCCAAATTAAACACTACTCCCAAAGAAGTGTACTATGAAAGTCATAAAATAAAGAATTCTAAATCTAAACAGAGCAAGACAAATTTCCCAATTCTCTACATTAGTGCACTCTTTTAGAAGATCCATTAGAAATCATCACAAACAATAAATAAATCCATTCAATCTGTCAATTTGTTAGCTTAGTAGCATGGAGCATTAGAGCTCAAGTCCTGAAAAATGATTGGTGTTGGTTTATAAATATATTTTTAAAAAGGCAGAAATAAATGGTGATGCTTCATTGATAGGCTGCGACTGACAAAGGGGTTCTTATTACTGTTTGGTTGTTACTATTATTTCAGTCACGCTCATTTGAATGATGTCAACATATTGCTCTGAAAAAAATAAGAGACCACTTAAAAATGATGATTTTCTTTGATTTTACCAAATTAAAAACCTCTGGAATATAATCAAGATGAAGTTGGATGATCACAAGCCATCAAACCAAACTGAAATGCTTGAATTTTTAAACCAGGAGTGGCATAACATTATCCAAAAGCAGTGTGTGAGACTGGTGGAGGAGAACTTGCCAAGATGCATGAAAACTGTGATCAGAAACCAGGGTTACTGCACCAAATTTTGATTTCGGAACTTTATGAATATGAACTTGTTTTCTTTGCATTATTTGAGGTTTGAAAGCTCTGCATCTTTTTTGTTATTTCAGACATTTCTCATTTTCTGCTAATAAATGCTCTAAATAAAAATATTTTTGTTTGGAATTTGGGAGAAATGTTGTCCGTAGTTTATAGAATAAAACAAAAATGTTCGTTTTACTCAAACATATACCTATAAACAGCAAAATCAGAAAAACTGATTCAGAAACTGAACAGATCTCTTACATTTTTTTCCAGAGATGTATAATTTGAATACAATGCAAATACAGAATGTAGACAATAATGGGTGCAGTAATTGATTACATATGGCTTACAGTGATTTCTGTAAAAGCAAAAGTGCACTGCCATAAAAATGTTTAATAATAATAATAATCCAGTCATTAGTGTTCCATATTTAGTATCTCAAGTATTCAACAGCTCTGAGGCTTCAATCTGAAACTGTTTGTTGCTTGGTTCATTACATCGTCACATACAGAGATAGAAAGAGAGAGTGAGAGAGAAAGAAAGAGATAGAAAGAGAGAGAAAGAAAGAGAGCGAGAAAGAGATAGAAGGGTAGGGATCAAAGCGCCCCCATATGCCAGTTTCCACCTTGCCAAATGAAAGCCAGCTGAGGTCAGGGCAAACTCAGAGAACATTATGGCCTTTTCCCTTTGAACAGAGAGGAGAGAGGCGCCTCAAATCAGCCTGTCCTCTGCCATTCACTCGCTCTTTACTCTGTCCTTCTCTCCCTCACCCTTTCACACTCCTCGTACTTCAGCCTCCACTGCTTAACTGATCCATAAACCCAGTGGACAACTGGCCTTGACCTCAGACTGACCATAAGCTTTATCTTGTTTTAGCCACTGATAAAGATAGATGGGGAGAGAAAGAGAGAGAGAAAGAGAGGGACAGAGAAAGAAAAAGAGACAGACAGAAAGAGAGAGCTTAGGAGAGTTTGACATACTGTTGGCACTGATTTCCATGTAAAATCTTTTTGTTACCATAGCCAAATTTTAAAATATTTTTAACCAATTTTGATGTGCAAACAATTAATAATGGCTTAAATATTTTTATTAAATAAAGTAAAACTTTCTTTAACTGATACAAAATCAGTTTTATACTGCCACTTTTTATTAGCTAAATCCTGAGAGACAGGGCCTTAACTTTCAATGTAAGTAAATGTACCAATGTAATAAATGTTTAAATCCAAGTCATTTTGGAACATTCCTATTGGTCTAATTATCCTAAATTTTAACAAAATAAGAAAAAACCTGCCAGATTCCCATTATTTAAAAAATAAAAAGAGCTGGGGATTCGAGTGGTCCAGTGGGGTAAGCGCTGCCACTATGATCAGGAGATCGCTGGTTTGAATCCTGTTAATGTAGCTTGCCATCGGCTACCGGAGCCCAGAGAGAGCACAATTGGCCTTGCACTCTCTGGGTGGGTAGTTCACGCTCTCTCCCCACATCACCCCAAAGGGTGATGTCGATCAGCACAAGGCCTCTGTGAGCTGCTGTATCAGAACTGAGTCACTGCGTTTTCCTCTGCACGTGCTGTAATGCTATTTGGCAATGCCGCATCAGCAGCAGTTTGAAAAGAGGCGGTGGCTGACTTCACATGTATCGGAGGAGGCATGTGCTAGTCTTTACCCTTCTAAGTCCTAATGAGTGGGTTGGGTAATTGGCCAAGTAAATTGGGTAAAAAAAAAATTGGGGGAAAAAAAAATAGAAAAAATTAATTCTAAAAAAAAAAAAAAAAAAAAAAAAGAATAATTAAATATATTTTAATAAAAAGGTTTAAATACTTGGTGCATACTGTAACGCTTCCATGCCAGTGAATCTCGAGTGAGTTCAGCTGAGCGAAAGCGAGCGATAGCGTGAGAGAGAGAAGGACATGAAGACAAACAGCGGGTGAATGTGGTGTACTTGCTGAGGGGGCCACAGGGGGTCTGCAGGAACAGCACGCAATCAGCTGTACTGTAATCAAACCATTATCTCTGTACTACCGATTGACCAAACCATGACCACCCACTGAGAACTCACACACACGTCTACCTCACCAACCCAAAATAATAAATCTCTCACGCACAGATCCACTATCAGGAAATACATGTCCAAATGTGCTGCCCCATGCCATACACACAGATGTAGCTGGCACGCAGAACAGCCCTCACGCAAACGTCCACACAGATAAACACACACACGCCCATACACTTACACAAACGCACACACATTCTGGGTCTTACCTGAAATAGTGTAGCATTGGGGTCATTCAGCACAGTCTTAGGAGGGGCGATGACTGGAAAGAGAAGAACACACAATAACACTCATTTATATATTCATTTATTAATCCAATTGGGAATTAGGTATTTAAATACATCAAGACAATGTTCTATATGGACAAATGTATTGGGACACATCTCTAAATTTACTGAATCCAGGTGTTTCATTTAGTACAATTGTCACAGGTGTCTGCCTTTACATCTTCGAGACAATCGTCCAGGTGGAGAAGTGTAAAGCACAATGCCACCGGACTCAATAGCAATGAAATTGTGTTCTGTGAATTAAAAGATCACCCTTCACTATGTGAGAGTCTAATGGATGAGTGTAGGTTTGGTGTATGCAGGACAACATTACCCGCCTGACTGCATTGAAAAGTTTGGTTGAGGAGGGATAATGCTATAGGGTTGTGTTTCAGAGGCAGAACTAGGCCACACAGTTTCAGAATACAAAAACACAACAGTTTGGGGTCTCACCCAGACAAACCCCAACATCTTGTAGAAGGCCTTTCCAAGTGAAAAACTCAACGGGGCGACAAACTAAAAATATATATTCCTATGAATTGGTTGAAGGTCTTTCAGTCATTAAGGTCAAAGTCATGTTTCCCACCAGAGAATCTGTGACCTACTAACACCACAGGACACTTAAACATGTTTCACATTTACGACTCATAATCAGAGCAGCCCCACCAGCTTTGGGAGAAGATCGAAGGACTCAAGATTATAAAAGGATTAAATACACCACACACTGCAGAATAATCTGGGAAGATTTTGTTCTTTACAATCACCCTGAAATCTGAAAGCTTTTCACAATTCTAAGAAACAGCCTTAAAATCTGCCTGATTATCCTATAGTGTGAGCCAAGTACAAACTGATTAAGTGTGTGTTTAAACCATTCTCAGTGCATGTATGAGTGTGTTTTTAAACGTACACAGGTAGAAGAGCAGATCTGGATCCTGTAGATGAGCTTGCACAAACTGCTTTAATGCAGCAACTGTAAGAAGATAAATGATTTTACATCATGGATTCCATAATATATACAGCAAGGTAAAATTATAGCATTTATAAACATTCCCTCATCAGTCATCATATACATAGATATATTACACTGTCTGGCCGAAAAAAAAAGTATTCACCTGGATTTAAGTAAGTAAATGATGTGGGGTTGATGCTGCAGTTGGTCTGCAGGTCTAGGTTCAGCAACAGTATGTGCTGAAAGAATGAGGTCAGCTGACTACCTGAATATGCTGAATATAGACCAGGTTATTCAATCAATGGATTTTTTTTCTTCCCTGATGCCACGGGCATATTCCAAGATGACAGTGGCAGGATTCATGGGGCTGGAATTGTGAAAGAGTGATTCAGGGAGCATGAGATCATCATTTTCACACATGGATTGAGAGAGTTCACCACAGAGTCCAGACCTTAACTTCATTGAGAAACTTTGGGATGTGCTGGATGGAGAAGAGCTGCTTTGTGCAGTGGTCAGACTCTACCATCATCAATGCTGCTGTAAGATCTTGGTGAAAAATTAACGCAACACTGGATTGAAATAAATCTTGAGGCATTGCAGAAGCTTATTGAAACAATCCCACAGCGAATGCGTGCAGCAATCAAGGCTAAAGACAGTCCAACAAAATATTAGCGTGTCACCTTTTTTTTGGCCAGGCAGTGTATTTGAGTAAACAATCAAACCTGTTTCCTGTGGTCTGAAAAAGCCCTGGAGAACTTGACGATCAGGGAACTGGACTCTTAAGACCACCTGCCATCCAAAAAAATAAATAAACAAATAAAATTAAAAGACAAGCAAAGGTAAAATCATGATTTTTTTACAACAATTTTGAACTGTTAAGTCTATTAGTCAAACCTGTCCAATCTACAGGTGGTTTTAAAACATTGATTAGTACTCTAGACTAGCAGGCTCTTACGAGGTTTCAGACTGATCAGTACAGTCTGTACAGGCCTGATTTGGTTTGTTCTTACACCTGCAGGCATGGGCTCAGGTTTCACGCCCAGGCAGACCTCAAAAACAAGTCAAGCCCCTAGACCAGGGGTCGCCAGTTTTATCATCAAAGGCCAGAGTGGCTGCAGGTTTTTCTTCCAATCAAGCAGGAGCACGCCTGATTGATTCCAAGTGTTTAATCAGTTTTTTAGTTTTCAGTATTTACTATGATGTTCAGTTGTTGTTTGAGGTGTGCTCCAGCTTGGTTGGCATGGAAATTTGGAGCAACCCCAGTACTTTCTTTCTTAGGATAAGCCTGAGGATCCCAGCTCTAGCCAACGGTATGCTACTGTAGAAGGCTTCAAAGGGAAAGTATCTCTATGCTGGAATGTATATTACAGGAGTCTTTACCTTGGGATACCTGTCCATTTTCTCCTTCATCTGAGCCTCTCTCAGAGCCTGAGTCATCAGAGGGGCCTCCTCTAACAACCTCCTGAGAATGGCAGAAAGAGAGAGAGAAAGAGAGAGAGAGAGAATTGGACATGAAGTGTGCTGTTCAGAAAAACATAAAGCACACTCAGAGTACTGGAAGTACTGGAAAGAGATGAAACGATCTGTCTGGCAAAAAAAGAAAAAAAAAAAAAAAGAAAAATGAAACGATTATGTAGAAAAGCATCTGATTACCCATCCCGCAAATGATTAATACCATTCCAGACTCTGAGATTTACTGCCCTATGTGTGCATGCGCGAGCGTGTATGCGCAAGGGTGCAAGCATGCGTGTAAAAGTAGGCCAGAGACAGACAGATCCTTGTGGTTCCTTAATTCTATGGTTCATAATTGGAACCAATTACATGTCAGGAACCGCACCATCAGCCTGTCTGATCCTCCAATGGGGCGACAGCGAGCCCACTGCCAATTAAGGGAAGCGAGTGGAACACCTCAGGGTGTCTGGCTCCTACCCAAAATAAACAAGATTACAAATCAGTCAATTAGAGCCCTCAAGACGTTCCCCGCTGAGCGCTGGAGGAGGACTGGAATGACACGCCGCCTCAGACTAACCCTTCAATATCTGCACAGAACAGATCCCAAGTTAGGAACCAAAATAAGGATGAATGGAAAGATAAATAGACGGACAGAGAGTATATACTTGCCCTGCCACAGAAAACCTTACTCCTTAAACAGTAAGTTTAAAGCTGCAGATATTATGTGATATTTGTTGTGGTAAAAAATGATTCAATGAAGTTTTGCAAGCTAATTTACCACCCCGTTATTTGGCTTCAAATTAAAACATGCCAGTTTTCTTTTTTAGCAGTGCAACAGCAATCAATCAATATATTTGTGGGGAATTATTCCTCAGTGCTTTAATCCTGCCCAGCGAGGTCCAGAAAATTAACTTAAAAGAATCCCATTAGATTCTTCAGCTTTGCGTCATCTTTTTTTCTCATTTTTATCCCATTTTCTTTCCAATTTACACAGCCAACTACACAACCCACTCATCAGAACTCATTCAATCAATAGTGATGCCCAAACACCCTCTGTATTTCTTTCATGAAATCTTCTGAAAGCTCCTCTGACACTGGTCTCATTTTAAACACTGACAACTACAGACTCCAAAGGTGTTTAAAAGCAAAGCATACCAAAATGTCTTTGTCTTTCTGATGCTTTGTAAAAGTACATGACGTCATTTTGTGATTTCAACACAGTGAAGAATAAAAAAAAAAATCCAGAAAAATGCACCATTAAAGAGGAAACTGTATAATACACTGTGTGGCCAAAAAAAAGTCGTCACCTGGATTTAAGTAAGTAAATGATGTGGGGTTGATGCTGCAGTTGGTCTGCAGTTCTTGGTTCAGCAACAGTATGTGCTGAAAGAATGAGGTCAGCTGACTACCTGAATATACTGAATATAGACCAGGTTATGCCATCAATGGATTTTTTTATTTCCTAATGGCACGGCCATATTCCAAGATATCAATACCTTTGTGAAGGCTTTGTGCAGTGGTCAGACTCTACCATCATCAATGCTGCTGCAAAATATTGGTGAAAAATGAATGCAACACTGGATTGAAATAAATCTTGTGACATTGCAGAAGCTTATTAAAACAATGCCAGACTGAATGCTTTGATTGCTGCAATCGAAGCTCAAGGTGGTCCAACCAAATATTAAGAGTCTGTGACCTTTTTTTGGTGGCTAGGCAGTGTATATATACACAAACGTTTCAATAATATGTTAATATTTTCAACATGGCCTTTTTATGTTTTTGTTCTGACCTTGTATTTATATGAGAACATGTATTCCTGGACTTAATTAAAAAATAATTAAAACACACACACACACACACACACACACACACACACAGAGTTACATAGATCTAAGTGAATACAAAACAACAAATACACACTCACCACTTCAAAACATAAACACACACGCACGGACACACACACACAATATAGAGACAGGCAAACACACACTCGCCAGCAGTTCAAAGAACCGAGACGGAGATGAGGCCTTTTGGTCACAGACGCATGTCTGCTGCGGTAAAACTCAAATGGCATTACGCACGCATACCAAGAGAAAACACACATACACACACATTCACACACACACAGTGTGTAGTAGCCTCTTCATGCTGCCTGCTTTGAAAGGTTCTCATATAAAAAAAGTACTTTAGAACAAGAAAATCAGAGAATACAGAAAAGAAAAAAAGGAAAAAGAAAATATATTAAAAAAGGAGGAAAATATTAGTAATAAATAAGAGACTGATGCTGAAAGAGGGAGAAAGGTAGAGATACTGAGAGAGAGAGAGAGAGATAGAGAGAGATGTTTTCCTCTCCTGTGTGTGTGTGTGTGTGTGTGTACGCGCAGGGATGGAAGGCAGTAATTTAGAGCTAGAATAACTCTCTGCTCTCAAATGAAAGCCTGTCTGAGGAGCGCAGCATGTAGGGGGGCGGGAGGGCAAAGGTTAGCAAACCACAAGAGCTCTCTCCAGCTCCCTCACTTACTCTCCTCTCTGCATCCTTCTCGGGTTCAAGACCTCCGCGCCAAATCTCTCCATTTGACTCCCGCCTCAGAAACCTCTTCAAAGTGCCTGTGGAAAGCCTTTCTACTCTCATCATCATCAAGATCTTCTTCCTCTGCATTCTCCACACATCAGCACTGCTCGTATCAAACCATCCGCTCTCTGCGCTTTCTCGAGAGCAGTGGCTCTCAACACCTCAAACCCCATTAGCGGCTCCGCTTCTTTTAGGTAGCGCGTTTCAATAGAGTGCAGTACATTTTGATAGTTCATACACTGTACTGTGCTGACATTTTAGGCTTCTGTGAAAACTGTAGTGAAAAGGCTCCTTAACTAAGCATTTATTTACCCAATAAAACACACACATGAAATAAGAAATGGAGTCACCTTACATCATTATTTTCATTACAACATCTCCTAAGCTTTGCTCACTAGAATTGGAAATCACAGGGCATCACTATACACTGGCCATTATAACAATACTGTGATCCTGTGATACTTAACATATCACAAGACACTTCTCTCTGATACCTACAGCATCTGTGTTACTGAAGCAAATAAAATACTCCTAATTTCACAATCAATATTCTACACTGCAGGTTTTCATTTGATTAGCACAACCACATGTAGTACTGAAGCAGTAACTTTAGTAAGTAAAATTGAAGGACGAGTCTTTAGGAGTGTAGAGCACCTTTGTTTCAGTAAAAATATCACATATCGATAATGTACAGTACAGGCCAAATGTTTGGACACACTCTTTTTCAATGCGTTTCCTTTATTTTCATGACTATTTACATTGTAGATTCTCACTGAAGGCATCAAAACTATAAATGAACACATGGAGTTCTGTACTTAACGAAAAATGACCTAGCCTCCACAGTCACCGGACCTGAACTTAATCCAGATGGTTTGGGGTGAGCTGGACCACAGAGTGAAGGCAAAGGGGCCAACAAGTGGTAAAAACCTCTGGGAACTCCTTCAAGACTGTTGGAAAACCATTTCAGGTGACCACCTCTTGAAGCTCATTGAGAGAATGCCATTCAATGCAATGAAGTGCAATTCATTCATAGTTTTGATGCCTTCAGTAAGAATCTACAATGTAACTAGTCATAAAAATAAAGAAAACACATTGAAAAAGAGAAGGCGTGTCCAAACTTTTGGCCTGTACTGTATATTAATCAAAAACGATACAGTATAATCTCAATATCAATATTTTATCCCGCCCCTATTGCTCAAGAGAGTCTAGTATTGTTTATAGCAGGGGTCGGCAAAAGTTCGGCCACTGGCCAGATATTTTCCAAGCCGTTACGTGGCGGGCCACAAAAAAAAAATGTTTTGTAAAATAAAGTGTAATGGGATGCAGTGCTACAGACTAGTAGCTCTACAGCCCAGAAGGTTGTTGAACCCAATTGCAGAACAGTTGATCTCAAAGCAGGTAAACCCAAGAAGAAAGGAAAACGGTCCAATACACTATTGCTGTCCTGTCTAGTGAATTGGGACACGGATGGGGAAAAACGCTTATATGAGAAGATAGGGAGCCCGAGAACGAGCGGAAAAACAGAAAACGGGTGGACACTAAAGTTATATTTGATTAATTATCGTTCATTACAGTTCAAACAACCTCACGGGCAAGATGTTTCATGCCTGCGGGCAGCCGATTGCCAACTCCCTGTTTATAGTGAGAGTCACATCAGCACCTGTTTACCTACATCTGTTACATCTTAGTATTTAGAATTTGTTATTTGTAGCCAAGCTTTAGCAGAACCAAGGCTCATTTACGCTCATTGTTAAATATGGATATGGATACAAATGGATTTGTCCGTATTTGTGGTCATACTTTAAAAGCTAATTATAGTAAATGGAATGTAGCAGTAATTAATTCTGCTAAAAGTATCTTTTGACTCACACAATATTACTTATACAATCTAGGATATTTTAAAAGTAAATGATGAAGAACTTCTGTAAGTTGCTCTGAATAAGGGAGTATGCTAAAAGCCTTACAGTTGCAGTGAGCACACGTACCTCTCACTCTTCAGCTGTGAGAACCTCTTCCTCACGTCATCTACGGTCACTTCAAAGAACTCATCCGTCAGGTCTTCCTCAGCGCTGGTGCGTCGGGCTGTGTCCAGATGGTAGATGAGTGGCTCCCTGTGCACCGGCTGCAGAATCAGAGCAGTTGAGTTTAACATTTTTATTTAAAACTGATGATTAATTTAAAACTGACAATTAAGCTCATAAATGGCTTTTATTGGTCCTCAGTGAGTAGTTTTAATTCTAAATAGTATTCACTGTAAAGATACCATGGGGATCAGACATACTCAAAGACAATTTATGGAGAACTTTTTATTTATTTATTTAATATGATTAAAGGCCAGTTTAAAATGCTGCCAATTATTTGTGCAGTACAGACTGCAGAATGGTGTATAGTGCTTGGGCCCCGATTATAATCACAGGTAATTGTTAATTTTAGACAAAAGCTATACTATAGTATATGCAGAAAGATGGCCTTGGTTTCTGACTGTGATCACTTGTTGATAGATAGACATGGCTGGAAAATGAATTGAAAATAAAGTAAGTAAAAAAAAAAAAAAAAAAAAAAAAAAACATAATTTAAAACCTTTTTTTAATTTAGCTACATTGTTTTATTTATTCCGCAAATCTATTAATTTTTTTTTGTTAATAATGCAATTTATTTTCAGATACTACATTTTTAAATTATGTACATAAACTCTGTTTAAAAAAATATTTTAATATGTTTTATATTCAGTTACTACTTTTTTCCCAGCGTGTTTATACACTGATTAAAACATATAGCCATGTATGCAACATAAAGGGAAACTCAAATACCATTTAAGTGAGCAATTTAAGCAGTCTGAATAATTGGTTTAAGGTAATATTGGCCAACACAAACACAACAATTCTGCTTTTCTTGAGTCTTTATTTCTACATAACTGATACAAACATCTTATATCTTAGTTTGTCTGAATATCTAGGGTGAGGTGACCAAACCTGGTGTGAGTGTCCTGGACATAGAGAAAGCCAATCTTTAGGCCATTTCAAGGGCATTTATTGAGTCTCTGTTGTCATGACAGCTGTAGTGCCACTCTCGCCAAGCTGGCACCTACTGTATTTCTCTCTTTCATTTTTTTTTTACTCTTTTCCCCTTTTCATGTTCGTTTTCCAACACTGCTTTTCTTCACTGACTGCGTAACCGCAATAAAACTGCAATAAAACATCTCAGACTTCAGCTGACTGCGCGTCAGCCGCTGTCTGTGATGCATTCAGTGGGTGGATGGGTGGAATAATGAAGACACTTTCTTCTCTTTACCTCCAAATATTCCTCCCTTTCCTCTGAATCCTTTGCTCCAAATTTGGCACTAGCCGAACTCTGAAAACAAATAAAAGAAGAAAAGAACATTAAAGACCACAAAAAAGGAGGAGACGGGAAAAACCTCAGAACCGCCCGTCCGACGGTGGACAAGGGGGTAAATGACAAGGCTGCATCTTTCTATTCCAGACAGACGACTGACAGCGCAGCTGCTGCAAAGGCAACAGTCGCTGGAGGATAAGCTATGGTGATATCCCACAATTACAGAAACAGTGTGATGATCTGAGGCATTACACTGACAAACTGATTTACTGTAGAGAGAAAAGAGAAAGATGAAAACTGCTGTGTAATAGAATCAGCTAAAGCATTTGGCGCTCTGTCTCTGAATTGTGTTTTCATAATGCAATAGTAGCACTAGAGATGCACCAAAGTGTAATTAATCTACGGTCTCTTCAGAAAACCGAATCAGTCAAAAGTTCACATCAAAAAAGTGGGCTCCACACTAAGGTACTGCCACTATAATAGAGTGATTGCTGGTTCGAATCTCGATCATCCAGCTCATCATCAGCTGCCAGATCCCTGAGAGAGCACAATTGGCCTTGCTCTCTCTGGGTGGGTAGATGGCGCTCTTTCCTCTTTTCCTCCCTCGGGGATCAATAAAGTATCTATCTGTCTGTCTGTTTGTCTGTCTATTGGCCACATAAATTAAGAAAAAATTTAGAAGAAAAAAAGTTTGGTATAAATTATTTAGTCTTTTCACTTATTGATCCCAACAACTTCAGTTATTTTTTTGGCTTAATAATTTTGGTTGTAAAATATTCAGTGCATTGATAAACAGCACATTGTAAATAGGCTACAACACAATGTAGTCAGGGCCACTTTTGAACATATGGGTGCTAAAAGTGACTTCTTATTTTGCCCCCCCCCCCTTCATCCCAAACCTATGTTTTGTTTGTAGTATAATAGATGAATAAATGAGGGGCAGTGGCGGCTCAATGCTATGAGCACCATGTTATTGATGACAGGGTTGTGGGTTCAGTAATATGGTATGCCAAGCTGCCACTCTTAGACTCTTTAACCAGGTCTAAATCAGTCACGGCTCCACAGGAGATGCATTAATAATGGTTGCCCACTGCTCCGGGCATGTGTGCTCATAAAAGGTGGACACTATTGTGTTCACTGCACAGATCATGGTTAAAAGCAGAGGTGAAATGCTCCTGTGTGTCAAGCACATGTACGGTAAAAATATGATTGTCTTTTCTTAAAAAGGCAGAACAAACATTTTTTTACATTTTTAAAGAATTTGATGTTAAAGGAAACCAAAAGTGGTCCCTCTACAGCATTCCTCAAACATGACCTCATCCATCACGCCAACAATACCGTACTGTCCACTGTATCTTAGCGTGCACATGGGCTGATCTGTGCTGTTGTGCATGTGACTGATATCCTGCTTCTGCTGGGGCAGGTCTGAACAGACACAACAGCCTGAAGTCTTTTCCACCACAAACAGCACTTCAAAGCCATCGCCAGCAGAAGACTTTCAAAGGGGAAATCAGATCAGATACAGCGAACAACATGTAAGCAATCAAGCAACCGTCCGGCGGCCGGCTGCTGCGTTATTGCCTGTCAACAAACACAAAGCACTTACAAAAACAGACGCCAAACATCAATATCTAAATTATTCAGCGTTACTCCTCTCACTTTATACATCTCAGTAAACTGTCTACTGTGAAATCAACTCCCACGCAGGGATTAATTATACATGCCATTGATCCAACTGATCATGAAAAAAGAGGATATCACCGCTGTTGGACAAAAGCCTCAGATTTACAGCAAAAGAAAAAAAACCTTCTTAACGTTCAGTGAAAGTCAATGTACAAAGGGATTTAGCAAAACATTCAGTTGAATACTGAATACCAAGTTCAACTTTCCCATAGGTTTTCAGGACAGCCCGATTGACCATACATGTGTTGTGGCCTCTGTCTTTCAATCAATCTGTCTTTCAACCAATCCGTGCAGTGAACACACACATATACACACTAGTGAGCACACAACTACAGTGACATACACTGTGAGCACATGTGCCCGGAGTGGTGGGCAGCTTCGTTGCGGTGTCCAGGGAACAGTTAGGGGCCTTGCTCAAGGGTCCAACAGTGGCAGCCTCCTGAGCACAGGCATCAAACCCACAACTCAATAAAACCCCTTTTTAAATGTTTTAATCATTTTAGTTTTGATTATATTCTGTTCTTTTATCTTTCTTTCAACATTTTTAAATGTATTTCTTATGTTCCAATTTTAATAATTAAAATTCTGCTTTTTGTAATTAGATTTTCTGTACTTTGTTTTGCATTGCATTTTTTTTGTTTAATTATAATGTCTTAAAATTTTCTTTCCCCCGTATATGAAATGTGCTTTACAAATTAACTTGCCTATAAGCACTGAGCCATGTTTTTTAAAAAGAAAATATGCCATTTCAAAGAAAAAGCAATTACAAAACTAAAATGTAAAACATTTTAACATCCTTGAAGACATACCATAAAAAAATAAAATGATTCAAGAATCAATGTTCAGTATAATTCATTCAGTCTTTTCACTTATTTGGGCCATCTCCAAAAGTGCTTTGTTTATGGTTATTAGACTAATATTTTTGGTTGCTAAATAAACAGTGAATCCATATATTAAAATATCTCATTCCAAGTCATTCTGGAGCATTTGTACTAGTTAATTCATGAAAAGATAAAATTGGGCACAACGTAAAAAAAAAAAAACAGCTGCCAGGTTCACATTCTATGCCAAAAAGTAAAAAACGGTAAAGGGTAATCTTAAGGCTGAGGTCTTCTAAGCTTTAATCAGGACATAAAGAAAGAGAAGCGTTAGGTCTGAGTCTAAACAGGAGCTAAAATCACTCCCTCATTTGTGGATCAGAGTAAAGATTATATGTGAGCTGCACTGAAACAGTAGGCAGGCAGGGGTCAACCGCACGCTGTATGTTTCAATCAAAACATTGCTGGGAATGAATATAGGCTCGTGTGCTCTATATGCATAAGCATCCTCCCAGGAATGCAAAAATTACATCTTTCCACAAAGATCTGAGTGACTGAGTTCGTTCTAAGGTTGAACCAATTAGTTGGCAGTTTGCATGACGACAGTGCAACTTTTAAAATTCGCCTTCTGGTCTGATGAAAGACTGATAAAAGAGATTTTTAATAAGGTCTTTCTAAAAATGTCCTAGGTTATTTTAGGTATTCAAGTATATTAGAACCTTTGGGATAATTTTAATCGTTCAGTTAAGTACCACTTAAATGTTTGGACTTACCTCTTCTCATTGATTTATTTTCTTTTTGAGATTTTTTACAGTGTAAATTTAATATTTAAGACTATATTTTTAAAACTATACAGAATGTTTTATACTTTAGATTCTTCTAAGAAACCACATTTATATTTAAGGGCAGATCTGTACACTCTTGGTATTTTAATCTCAGTATCTTCATGAGGGAGAGTCACCTGGAATAGTTTTCTCAGCATCTTAAAGGAGTTCCTGGAGGTGCTGAACTTTCCCTTATTGCTGTGAAGCTCCAGCTCATCACAAATCACCTCAAGTCACCATCTCTATTGATCAGGTTTAGGTCAGAGGGTTGTGGAGGGCAAATACTTTTTTTCCATGTGTCTCTCTTAATTGCTTTTATGTCTTTAATATTAATCTACAACATTAAGTAAATACAAGATAAAGAAAAACACTGAATAAATGATTGAATGGTTGAAGGTGTGTCCAAACTTTTGACTAGTACTGTATTAAAATTAAAAGTTTGAAAAACTCTTAACTATAGAACGTACTATAACTTGCAAATGTATCAGTTTGGCATCAAATGGATCATTAACTAAAATTATTTGACAGGGAAATTATTGTATTTGTTATTTATAACATTTACTGTCAAAATTTAAAAAGAAAAACTGAAATGCATTCAGGAATGGGAACACTTGGCATAAACTGATCATCAACTGAACTAATGAACCGAAAAAGGGCCACATTAACAAAAAGAATGATATTAGTAAATAATTAAATACAACTAAAATTACATTACTAAAATAAAAATATATTTTTAAATTACATTACAAGTAGTGATGTACTTAAAAATGTGTAGGGTCATGGAATATATCATGATAACGACAAAAAATACCTTCATTATTACTCATCCCAACTGTGATAACAGTATTAGTGTCACAAACATTTTGCTTGCGGCTTCATCTCTAAATCAGGGAACTATAAATAACAGCTTTTGATAAATGATGTTTTCAGCCACTCATTTTGTACCACTGTATTGTATTAAACTCACCTTAACTTCATGACTGGGTTTGGACTTCTTGGCTTTTGGCGGACCACTGAAGACTGGCGATGAGGAAGAGGATGAGGAGGAAGATGGAGGAAGCCCACCAGACCCTCCGAGCCGCTGTCCACCACCAGAGAAAGGCACAAAGTTACTGTGTGGGGGTAACTTGGCGTGGGATGGCCCTGGCTGTTCGTCATCCATCTGAAGCTCTGCCTTGGAATCCTGATGCCCCTTGTTATCCACCTGCCTGATTTTGGGCCGTACAGCTTGGTGTTGGTCTTGAGATGGCTCCGCCTCTTCCTTTTGAACAGGAAGTGTTTGGCTTGTGTGGGCGAAAGCAGCTTCAGAGCTCTGTAAGGGTGGGCTGGGGGTCTCCATTGGAACAGGGGCAGGTGTGGGCTCATCTGGCCTATCAGGAAGTGGGGGGTTAACAGCAGTGGACGCCCCACTGGGTGCCTCAAGGTGCTCGGGAGTTGGCTGGGATGCAGTTGCTGTGGCAATGGTGTCAGTAGGAGTTGCAGCATTCTCCATGGGTTCACCATTCCCAAGTGTGTTACTTGTTTTCACTACATACCTGAGAAGAATGGAGAAAGACATGACATCAATTTTACCCTAAATATATCTGATGTTATCTGATATATCTGTGTTTTATTTTGTGCTGAAGCTATGATGCTAAAGGCTGTTTCACACATGACCCAAATAAACATCTGGAAAATATTATGTATCATAAACAGCATTAACTGTTTTATTTAGCTGTGCTGTTTGAGGCAAAGGGACACAATGTCCGAACATGTAATCAGATTTTTGTTTCATAAAATAGCCAAATAGTAGCACACGACTGCAGTCTATAAGTAGGTTAGTAAACCTGCAAGTTTGTAAAGCTACAAATGCCTGTATCTCACAGAGTCACTTGCAATAAAGCTTAAACCAATCTGTATGATGTTCACTAAAACTTCACACTTTTTTGCATAACCACATTCAGTTAGCTCGGTTGTTGTTATGTTATTGACTAGAAGCATCTATCTGGGCTTCCGGTCCGCCATGACACCGAGAACGGCCGCATAACCTTCGTGCTCCTCGACAATTTGGAAAAAACAACCCTGAAAACTCGAAGTATTCACGAAAAAACAGATTTTTCTGAAGTATGAAAGACGGGGTTGTCACTAGAACAGTACAGCATTTCCAGTGGAAAATATGGAAGCAGAGATGAGGGAAACTAACGAAAGCAGCTCCTCAGAACACGAGGAATATTGCGTCGACCAGCCCCGGGCTAGCCTTGAGAGCATTTTGAGTGAAATCAAGGAATTCAGACGCGACAATAGACAACAATTGGCGGACATAAAACAAGAGTTGGGAAACACAAATAAAAGATTAGACGAAGCAGAAGGCAGAATTGAGGAATCTGATCAAATAATTACCTCTTTGGAATCGGTTCTAAAGCGGGTAATACAACAGCAAACTGCGCTTGAAGCCAGGCTGCTTGACCAAGAAGGACGCTCACGCCGGGAAAACATCCGCGTCTATGGTATTCCAGAAGGCGCGGAGGGAGGCTGCATGGTGAGCTTTTTGGAAGCTCTCTTGAAAAGCCAGTTGGATTACCCCGATGGTACAGAGCTCCAAATCGAGAGGGCGCACAGAGCTCTTGTGCCAAAACCCGCTCAAGGTGACTCGAAACCCCGCTCTATTGTGGCTAAGTTCCAGAGTGCCCGAACGAAGGAAGACGTGCTCCGGCGTGCTTGGCAAGAGAAGGAGATCTTTCTCGACGAGAAGAGATTCTTCATTGACCATGACTACCCACCCACAGTCCTCAAAAAACGCATGGAATACACAGAGGCTAAAAAAATTCTGAAGAGCAAGAACATCAGATTTCAAACACCCTTTCCGGCGAAGCTGCGGGTTTTCTACGAGGACGGGGTCAGGCTATACCAAACTGCAGCAGAAGCTACGGGAGATATGGCCAAGCGCGGATTCACAGTGAAGGTGCTGCACACACCTCCAACCCTCCTCGAAGAGATTGAAAAGTTGTTTGTGTGGCAGGTGGCTGAGAAACACGGACGCCGGAAAAAAGATAAACTGACTGTGCAACCAGAGGAGCACTCAGTCCCTCAGTACAAGAAAAAACTGCACAGTTTCAGACGGAGGTCTCCTGATCGTGAGTGAATCTTGTGAACTGCTGCTTTCTAAACACATGTAGTTATATAATTTAAGTATTATGCCCTTCTGTATTACATATACCATCTTTCTTTAAAATGTCGAGGCTACGTTGTCTCTCCTGATTTTGTTTTAAGTGAGAGAAGCAGCAAGTAACGCGACAGAGTTCTCACTAAAGGCCCCCTCCCTAAAACGGAGGACTTTTTTCCCCCTTACGAGGGTCTTCTTACATCAGACTCTCAAAAGGTTCAAACTAAACGAACCTCAACCTTGGAAGCCAACGTTCTGTTGATGAACAGTTTGTTCGTGTTTATAATTGTTAATAGTTTTCAATTGTTTATGTTGATCAGGAGGATGCCTAATGGTTTAAATGTTAGCGTTTTCTATGGAGAGGGAATGTATGTGACGTCATGGGACAAACAAAATGACCTATGAAGAACTTAAAATAATTTCATTTAACGTAAATGGTCTGTTAAATCCTATTAAGAGAAGCAAAATTCTGTCTAAAATGAAGAAAGAAAAGGCATCGGTGGTATTTTTACAAGAAACTCATTTGAGTGATCTGGAACACGAAAAGTTAAAACGTATGGGTTTCTCCAAAGTATTTTTCTCTTCATACAAAACGGGGAGTAGAAGGGGCGTAGCTATATTGATATCACAACAGGTACCTTTTGAGTTAATTAGTTCGACTAAAGACAAGGAAGGCAGGTTTATTTTAATTTCGAGAAGGGTGGATGAGATGGAAATAACACTGTTGAACGTGTATGCTCCTCCAGGCAGCAACCTAAAATTGTATCAGAAAATTTTGATTTAATGGCAGAGGCTACAGGAGTATTAATATGTGGAGGTGACTGGAACATTCACCTTAATCCGAAAATGGACGCATCACATTCATTCATTCATTCATTTATTATTAATGACCACACAACAAGTTGGTGGAATTTACTTACGGTACAGCATAACATAACATGCTCACATCTCTGTCTGTATCAAAACAACAAACAACACATAACAGTGAATAGACAAATACATACATAAACAGTTAAACCTGGTTTAGTAAACGTACAGCGGTTGGGAAAAAACTATTTTTAAATCTGACAGATTTGGTTGACAGTGACCTGTAACGTCTTCCAGAAGGCATAAGTGTAAATAGATGATATGCAGGATGGGAGGGGTCTGAGGTGATTTTTATTGCTCGTTGTGTGATGCGTCTGTAATATAAAGTGTCAATGGATGGGAGGATGTGCCCTGTGATTTTTGATGATTTATCTACTATACTTTGCAGTTTTTTGCGTGAATGGGTATCCAAATTCCCATACCACACTGTTATGGATGAGGTGAGTATGCTTTGAATGATGGCAGTGTAAAACTGAAGAAGGATATTTTTCCTAACTCTGAATTTTTTTAGTTGTCTGAGAAAGAATAGCCTTTTATTGGCTTTTTTGTAGAGTTGGTGTGAGTGTAGTTTCCATTTAAGTGTGTTGCTGATATGGGTTCCCAGAAATTTGAATGAATCAGTGATGATAATGGGTTGCGAAAAAATAGAGATGGGTATTTTGTATATGGGTGTGCGAGAAAAATCAACTATGAGTTCCTGAGTTTTTAATATGTTAAGCTGTAAATTGTTATTTTGGCACCAAGTGACTGCTTGGGCAACCTGTTCACGATAGTGATGTTCGTTATTGTTGGTGATAAGACCAATTATTGTTGTGTCATCTGCATATTTGAGAATAGAAACTGAACTGTGGGTAGATGTGAGAGTGTTTGTGTAGAGTGAGAATAACCACGGTGAAAGAACACAGCCCTGGGGGGCTCCTGTACTAAGGGTCAGAGTTTGGGAAAAGAGGTTACCCATCCTGACTCTCTGCGTTCTTTTTGACAAAAAATTGTGAATCCAGTAACATAGAGCAATATCAATGTCCATATCCCTAAGTTTATTGAAAAGATTGACGGGATTAATAGTATTAAAGGCCGAACTAAAATCAATGAACAATATCCGAGCATATGTATTAGGGGATTCCAGATGTTGCATAATCCTATGAAGGGCCAGGTTGACTGTATCATCAACAGATCTATTGGCCCGGTACGCAAACTGATAACTGTCCATAGAAGGAGAAGAGAGTTCTTTCAGGTATGAGAGTACAATCCGTTCAAAAGATTTCATAACAACAGATGTGAGAGCAATTGGTCTATAATCATTAAGATGAGAGATTTTGTTAGTTTTAGGCATGGGAATAATAATAGCGTTCTTAAAGCATTTGGGAACTATACACAGTCTGAGAGAGCAGTTAAAAATGAAAGTAAAAATTGGAGCTAACTGAACTGCACAGTGTTTCAGAACAGTTGAGGTGACACCATCAGGACCTGTTGCCTTCCTCTTTTTATTTTTACTAAAAGAGGCCCTTACCTCCTCCTCCTGGATATAAAATCGAGGTGAAGGAGGGGGGGTTGGAGTGACAATGGATGGTATAGGCTGCTGTTCGAATCTACCATAAAAATTATTTAACGTATCAGGTAGGTCACTGTCGCTGTCTGGCAAGGGGCAGGTCCTTTTATTATAACCAGTCATGTTTTTTAATTTTTGCCAGGTTGATCTGGTATCATTTGATGTTATCTGCTGTTCTAATCTTTGTGCATATTTGAATTTTGCTTTTCTTATTGCAGCTCTAAGTTCATATTTAGACGCGGTATACTGTTCTTTATTTCCCTCTTTGAAAGCGGTGTTCTTTTTCTTGCGTAAGAGTTGAATGTCCTTTGTAAACCATGGCTTATTGTTACTGTGTATTTTCACTGTTTTGGTGGGAATGCACATATCCACACAAAAATTAACATATGACGTCACTGTATCCGTCAGCTCGTCCAGGCTGGTCGCAGCTGCACTGAATACATCCCAATCGGTGCACTCGAAGCAGCCTCTCAAGGTGTCTATACAGGCATTGGACCAGCACGGAACAGATCTGGATTTTACACAGTTGGATTTAAGCTTCTGCCTGTATTTAGGAATAAGCAGGAGAGTGGCGTGGTCCGACCGGCCCAGCGGAGCCCTCGGGAAAGTCCGGTAGGCATCGTTAATCGGGACATAACAGTGGTCGAGGGTGTTAACGCCTCTGCTCGGACAGGTAACTTGTTGAATGTAGTTAGGAAGATCCGCCGACAGATTAGCATGATTAAAGTCCCCCAGTGCGATGACAATTGCGTCAGAGTGTGAATTTTCCACAGAGTTTATATATGTTGCCAGTTCCGCTGCGGCTACATTAGCATTAGCTGAAGGAGCAATGTAAACACCGATCAGAATCACTGAAGCAAACTCTCTGGGAAGATAGTGCGGTCTACACTTGACAGCGATATATTCCAGATGAGGACTGCAGTAACTGTTGAGCTCTGTGTTGTTATTAGACCATCGTTGATTGACCATAATACATATGCCGCCACCTTTAGATTTTGAAGATAGCTTGACTGACCTGTCGGCGCGATGTAGAGAAAAGCCGGGTGGAGTTACTGCCAGGTCAGGCACGTTATGATCCAACCAGGTCTCAGTCAGGCAAAGGGCAGAGCAATCCTTAAAATCCTTGTTGGTTTGAAGCAGAAAGAAAAGTTCATCGATTTTATTTTTCAGTGATCTGACGTTGGTGAGGAGTAGAGCTGGTAGTGGTGGCCGGAATGGGCGCTTCCTAAACCGGCTGAGTACACCGGCCCGGCGTTGTTTTCTCGCCGGCTTAAGTTTCCAGGAGCATGGGCACACAGGATTATTTGTAGCCAATATCTCAGCAGGAATAGTAGCGAGCGTGGCTTCGTCAATTGCATACGGATTGCCTCTGAGGGAGAACAACTCCCCGCGAGTGTATGTCACACAAAAAGACTTTTTAACAAACAATAATAACAGACACAAGAGCAGAGCTCGTACCGAGGCAAGCCAAACGGCCGCCATATTGACTTTTGTCTCTTGACATACGTCGTCTAAAAAAATAACATTATTACAAAAAAGAGTCAGACTTATAATGGAGGAATTAGGAATAATAGATTTGTGGAGGGATTTTTACCCAACTGGACGTGATTATACTCACTATTCATCTCCTCATTCAATGTATTCAAGAATTGACTATTTCTTTACTTATAAAAAGGAACGACATAAAATGTTAAGGTGTGAAATAGGAACCATAGACCTTTCTGACCATGCACCAATCTCGATGTCTGTATTGCTCAGAAATACTCAAAGAAATAGAACATGGAGATTAAATTCTAGTGTGCTAAATAATCCCCAATTTATAAACCAAATGAAACAAGAAATTAAAATGTTTTTTGAAGAAAATGATAATGGGGAAGTGGGACCTGAGTTTGTGTGGGACACACTAAAAGCTGTGTTTAGGGGTAAAATGATTAGTTATTGTTCCTTTAAGAAGAAGATAAAGCAATCAAAACTGGCCGAATTAAATGCTAAACTAAAGGAATTGGAAATTAAACATAAAACAACACTAGATCCAAATTGCATGACAGAAATTCTTAAAATAAGGAATGAAATAAACATAATGTATACTCAGGAAATAGAAAAATATATAATATTTACAAAACAAAAATATTATGAAGCAGGTACAAGGTCAGCTAAATTGTTAGCAAAAAAAATTAAAAAGCAACAGGCAGACAGCACCATATATAAGATAAGAGACCCACAAACTAAAACTGTGCTCTGTAAATGTGAGGAAATACAAACAGCTTTTAAAAAATATTATGAAAAACTATATTCGCAACAGTGTTTTGAGGACGAAGAAAAGATTGAGATATTTCTTAAATCACATGACTTACCGACCTTGACTGATGAACAGAATAATGACTTAAAGTCCCGAATAACAAAGGAAGAGTTAGAAGCAGCCATCACGCGTCTGAAGGCAAACAAATCTCCTGGTACAGTAGGGTTTCCAAATGAATGGTATAAAGTTTTTCGTGCTGAATTAGTGCCATACCTGCTTGAAGTATTTAATTCAGCATTGATAGAGAGAAAAATGCCTCCTTCATGGAAGGAGGCAATCATTTCTGTAATTCCAAAAGAGGGGAAAGATGCACTTGATTGTGGATCATATCTAGGGCTGTCCCTAACGATTATTTTTTAAACGATTATTCTAACGATTATTTTTTTCGATTAGTCGACTAATCTATTCATTGAGAAACATATTTTAATAATTATTTTACGTTTTAAAGCAAACGATAAATTACTATATTTATATATAATAACAACAACAACAACACAAGCCTACTAAACCAAACCCCACACTTATAATCACTTACATGTACAGCACGTTGTTTAGATCTATAACGCTAAAAATGGATAAGCTCCCATACACCACAACCGTGTGTTGCACTGTTTTCTGTGACCGCTAGATTTTGTGACCACTGGCAGGTAGTTCTCAGCAGACCGGTGCACTGGCCGATTCGAAACGTGTTCGTTTCTAATGTTTACCCCGACTGGCCAAAACGGTTCAGTTTAGGGCTGAGGGTAAGGTGTAGGTATAGAAAGCTTCCGTTTTGCCAATGAACGCTCATAACCGTGAGCACTGGTCACAAAATTCCGACGGTGACAGAAAACGGTGTGACACCGCAGCGCCGACGGCGCTAGCTAAAATAACTTAAGGCAGCTAGCTTAGCTAAACACCTGAACTTATGAATAATGCTACTGTTTCTGGAAACTGCGAAATGCCATGCACAAATATAAACCAAAACTGTATAATTTCTGCCTGTGGCAGGTTTAAAACCTTTGGTAGACAGCCTTAAGTCTTTTTAAGGACACCCGCGGAGACCCTGATGTAAACGGTAACTTACTGTGTGACCCTGTTGACATAGTGCTCCTGGATGTTTGCGCTTCAAGTGCTCCTTTTGCACGTATGGCAGAGGACCACATTGTTGCCCTTTTGCGTGAAATGCTCCCAAACTTTAGATGCCCGCTGGCGTTTTTTTGTAGCTGGAGATTGCTCTCCGGAGTCCAAGCTCTCTAGAGCTTAGATTCTCTGCCCGAACCCGACATGACCCGAGGCCCCGCCCGTAAATCCGACCCGGGCTCCAGAAAATAGTCCGAGATGTAGGCGTCTGTTTTTTAATTATATTTTTATAAAAAAAAAAAAATAACGAAAACTGAAAGTGAAACTAAACTAATTTATTTATAAGCGCTGTTTTCACTACCGCAGTTCTACAGCGGGGGTGTTGTGCCGATTCTGTCCGCGAAGCGGGAGTCAGATTCAGCAGAGAGTCGGATTCGGCACAAACGCGGCGGCACCTCGCGGTCCGCGGTGTCAGTTGTAAGCGCTCGCGCTAGCCGCAAAATACGGCAGAAAACACTGAGGGAGCCGCAGAATTATGAATGGGACTAGAATATGAGCACGAGGAGATCAAAGAGAACCTTCACCTGTGAGTAGCTCTCTCTCTCTCTCTCTCTCTCTCTCTCTCTCTCTCTCTCTCTCTGTGTCTCTCTCTCTGTGTCTCTCTCTCTCTCTCTCTCTCTGTGTCTCTCGCACGTGAACTCCTCCGCGTTTGACTTGCAGCACTGTGTTTAGCTGTTCTTAAAAATCATTTTAATTAAATAATAGTTCTATGCTTCTATGTTACCGTGTTAATTAACATAATTCTGATCATATTTCGCTCATTAAAACAGCCCGAAAACAGCCAGTTGGAATTTTTGGGCCCGATCTAACCTCTAATGCTCTCCACAGGCGCCGCCATGTTTACGACGCGCCGACGCACGTTATGCAAATCGATGTATTTTTGTAATCGATGACGTCGATTATGTCGACGCGTCGCCCCAGCCCTAATCATATCGCCCTATTTCGGTCCTTAATGGCAGACACATGATAACATAAGACGCACCCTGCATATTATGGACCATATTAAGCAACATAACTCCACGGCTGCTTTGGTGAGCTTAGACGCCGAAAAAGCTTTTGATTCTGTAGATTGGAAATTTCTGTATAAAGTTTTGAGTAGACTGGGGTTTGACGAAGAAATTATTCAAAGTATACAAACAATATATTACAAACCAACTGCTCGTATTAAGATAAATGGTAGCCTGTCTGAAACTATTGTTCTGGAACGGGGTACGAGACAAGGCTGTCCCCTGTCTACATCTCTCTTTGCATTATATATAGAACCTCTAGCCCAGTGGATTAGACAAATGCACACCATAAAAGGAATTACTGTGATGGGTAAAGAACATAAACTAGCACTTTATGCAGATGATGTCTTGCTGTTTTTGAGTGATCCATCTAACTCCTTTGTTGAATTAATGAAAGTTATAAATGCTTATACTAAATTTTCAGGATATAAATTAAACGTTCAAAAGACCCAAGTATTGTCTTTTAACTATATTCCTCCATTATATGTTAAACAACATTATAATCTCAAATGGGATAATGATTAAATAAAATATCTAGGAATTAACTTACCCAAAGACCTTTCTCAATTGTCAGAGAAAAATTTTGGACCCCTTTTTGCCAGAATTAAATCAGATATCCGAAGGTGGGATGTGATTCCATTTCTTGGCCTTATTTCTAGGGTGGAATCCATTAAAATGAACATACTTCCTCGTTTTCTTTATCTTTTTCAAGCATTACCAATTGGAATCCCTGCAAATACTTTTAAAGAATGGGACAAGATTATTTCCAGATACATATGGCAAGGTCGAAAACCACAAATTCGACTCCGTACTTTACAACTCCCTAAAAAAGTGGGAGGAATGGCATTACCAAATTTGGAAAAATATTACCTTGCCTCACAGACAAGGCCACTAATCTATATGTGTGACCGCAATTATACAGCAAGATGGAAAGACATAGAGGCCTCAACTATAAAAGACCCACCAATCCAGGCACTACTGGGGGATCAGGAATTGGCCAAGAACAAAATTGAAAATATAAAAAACCCATATATTAAAACTCCCTTAATTACATGGGTTAAAGTGACAAAAAAATACAATTTAAAAGAATCTCTGAAAGTAATCCGGTGGTGTGCTTATGATACTGATTTTATACCAAATAAACTAGATACAAGATTTAAAATCTGGTCTTTAAAAGGGATTACAGCGTTCTGCAATATCATGGTAAAATATAATTTGCAAGACTTTCAAACTATAAAAGAAAAATATTCCCTTGAAAATCCAGACTTTTACCGTTACCTTCAGATTCGGCACTACTTTAATAAAACAATTAAAATTAATTCATTTGATGACAGCATATTAAAACTATTTATTGAGGCATATCAATCTCAGCCTCTGACAGGAATAATATCTAAAATGTATGAAGGACTAATGGAATTGACAGGAAATTCTACTGAATATATTAAACAAAAATGGGAAAAAGAAAGTTGTCAATCTATTTCAAATGAAAGGTGGCCAAGAATATGTGAGCAACAATGGAAATGCACTAGTGCACATAATTGGAGGGAATTTGGGTGGAAATGTGTAACTCGTTTTTTTATTACACCTAAACAGAGACCTGGAGAGAATCAGGATTGCTGGAGATTGTGTGGGGGTGAGGAGGCCGGTCACTGGCATATATTTTGGGGCTGCCCAAAATTAGGGGCTTTTTGGTCTGATTTGCACAGTACACTACAAGAAATACTGAACTTGGAAATTAACTTTAGATTTAATATTTTATTCTTAGGAGAGATCAATCCTCAAGTAATAGGATCAAACAGATACCTCTGGAATATTTTTTTGATTGCCAGTAAGAAAGCCATAACAAAGAGATGGCGTACACCAGATCCCCCAGTAATGGAAGAATGGATAAATATAGTCAACCAAATTTACATAATGGAGAAAATTACATTTGCTATCAGGATTCAGATGCCAAAATTTGCAAAACTATGGTCAAAATGGACAGCTTACATGAAGACTACAAGTAGAGATGGGACCGATCCGATACAATATCGGTATCGGGGCCGATATTGACGTAATCCGACGAATCGGATATCGGGCGGGCGCTGCCGATCCACTTACCGATCCATATTCCAGTCCAAAGCTTGAGCTGGACAATAAATCCGCCATAACGTTAACACAAAACGCATCCCTGATCAGGATTCCAGTTTAACAGTTTACCCTGAACCCCCAGCAGCTTCAGTCTGCGGCTGACTGAGTAACTTTAGCTGTTTATCTACAAAAAAAGTCCATTATCTGGAGAGTTTTCACTTTGGAAACGCTGTACAGCAGAACGGTACACATAAAGTCAGCGTCTGAGAGGTAAACAGATTAACACCAGCAGTCTGTTAGCCTAGCTAGCATTGAACTGACAGCAGCTGCATTCCGGTGTTGTGAAGGTATGAACTACAGACTGGAGTAAACTATATTCATAATCCACATATCCTATAAAACCACAGCATCTACAAACACTAACCAGCACAAACACACCCATCTGTTATTAAAAAACAGCCATTAATTTAGTTCGGAAATACAGTTAGCATTGCCACTTAGCCGTTAGCCATCTCCATTAAGATCTGCAGTCTGTTAGCCTAGCTAGCAAAATCATTCCGGCATTGTGAATGTAATAAATAACTATCTTAAGTGAACTACAGCCATAATCCACATCTAATATCAAACCACAGATCCTACCAACCCTAACCAGCACTAAGAAATCAATCTGTTATTAAAAAACAGTTATTAATTTAGCTCGGAAATACAGTTAGCATCGCCAGTTAGCCGTTAGCTATTGCAGCTAATCCTCTACGCTACCTGTCAAAATAAAAGTCTCCTGCACAACCGTTGCAAAAAATGCCCTGAATTTAATATTTAACGTATTTAATATTTTACCTTTTTTTTATATTTAATAAAAATTCAAACATTTTATTTGAAAGGAAACTATTGTGTAATTGCATATGAAGTGTGTCAAATAAATGACTTTTGACTGCATTTACATTAAATGCACCTGTGGATACTCTTAAAAGGGCTGTGTGGTCTGTTTCAGCCTCATTATTTAACCTTAATCATAGTACTATTAATAAACTAAAAGTATCGGTATTTGTATCGGTATCGGCAATCTTATATCAGTTTTATATCGGTATCGGATCGGAGCTGAAAAAAGTGTATCGTCCCATCACTAACTACAAGACCAGATTTTATCTTAACACAATTAGAATAAATTACTATTCAGAACTCTCATTTATGTTTTCTTTGATGTATTACTATAATTAAAGGCATCCTCCAAGTAATTTGTCCTGTACATGTTTGTTTGGTGTATAATTGAGCAGATGTGTAATCAATGTTAAGAATGAGAAAATGTAAACTGTCAATGACGCCTCTTAAATGTGTACACACTTGGAAAAAAAAATTGGAAAAAAAAAAAGAAGCATCTATCTGATTGGTCAAGTGATATAATTGAATACATGTCCTAATTAACTGTTCTTGTTCTTGTTACTACTTCTTCATAATAACATAGGAGAGTCTAATGATTTATAAACAGATAAGAAGGAAGCATGACAGACCTTAGAATGGCACTGCCTCCAGTCAGCCCCAGTGACCTCAGAGTGGTCTTCTGTAGAGCGTCTTGTCCACTGATCTGCACACACAAATATTTATCACAGTTTGGATATAATGGTGGATAGATGGGTGGATGGATGTAGGGTCATATGAACAGATGAATTGATGGGTTTAAGTAGGGATATATGAACAAAAAGAAATATGGGTGGATGGGTGGATGGATGGATGGATGGATGGATAAGTTGGATGGATGTAGTTGCAAATTAAAAAAATGATGTAGGGGTACATGAAAAAATGGATGGATGAATGGATGGATGGATGGATGGATGGGTAAGGTGGATGAATGTAGTGGCAAATTAAAAAATTAATGTAGGGGTACATGAAAAAATGGATGGATGGATGGATGAATGTGTGGATCGATGGGTAGGGGGATGGATGGATGGATGGACGTAGGGACACATGAAAAAAATGGATGGATGGATGGATGGATGGATAAGTTGGATGGATGTAGTGGCAAATTCAAAAAATTATGTAGGGGTAAATGAAAAAATGGATGGATGAATGGATGGATGGATGGATGGATGGGTAAGGTGGATGAATGTAGTGGCAAATTAAAAAATAAATGTAGGGGTACATGAAAAAATGGATGGATGGCTGGATGAATGTGTGGATCGATGGGTAGGGGGATGGATGGATGGATGGACGTAGGGGCACATGAAAAAAATGGATGGATGGGTGGATGGATAGCTGGATGGATGTGTGGATGGATGGATGTGTGGATGGATGGGTAAGGTGGATGGATGTAGTGGCAAATGAAAAAATAGATGTAGGGGTACATGAAAAAAATGGATGAATGGATGGATAGATGTGTGGATGAATGTGTGGATGGATGGGTAAAGTGGATGGATGTACTGGCATATTAAAAAATAGATGTGGGGTACATAAAAGGATGGATGGATGGATGGATGTAGTGGCAAATTAAAAAAATGATGTAGGGGTACATGAAAAAATGGATGAAAGGATGGATGGATGGATGTGTGGAAGAATGTGTGGATGGATGGGTAAAGTGGATGGATGTACTGACATATTAAAAACAGATGTGGGGTACATAAAAGGATGGATGGATGGATGGATTGGGTAAGGTGGATGGATGTAGTGGCAAAAAATAGATGTAGGGGTACATGAAAAAAATGATGGGTGGATGGGTGAAATCATTGGGTGGGTATATGGATGGAAATACTGTATAGCTATAAATTGGATTTGGATGGATAGACTGGGTTGGACTGGATGGACGAGATAAATCCAGACACTCTACCTCATCTCTCATGTAAACACACACTGGTGTGGGTCCTGCTGCATCCAGATCTGTTATCCTGTTACAAACGAAAAAACAAACAAACAACTGATTCAAACACGGCACAGAGACACAGTTATATACAGAGATATTTTCTACAACCTTTTACACAGCGTTTTCCAACCTGATTACCATCAACTTCAGCTGCAGCATAGCATTTTTAATACGGGTGTCTGCATTTCCACATACAGCTCAGATGTCTATAACTTGGTTTAAGTTGATTTCATGCATTCAATTAAATCATTGAATGCAATGCAAGTTAAACTGTTCATTTAAGTCATCCTTTATGTTTAAGCTATGTTTTTCTGCACAAATATATTCTTGGTTGTTACTATGCCAGTACTTTAAATCAGAAAGACTGAACAATCGATGGTGCATGTTTTCCATTAAACCATTTTTTAGCATTGCATTAAATTTACATTTAAATTACATTTCATTCTGTTAACCAGTAGAATACAATCGCTTAGTAGCTGGATTACGTTTCAAGTCTCTTCTTTTACTAAATAGACAGGCATACATCACAATGACTGTCCTGCAAACAATCCAAACATGACAGATCGATTAGGATAAAACATGCTGGAACATTCCTTTAAATAATCGAACACACACGGCCCTAGTTCTTTATCTATGAATCAGAGAGTCAGAGGAGAGTGAATAAGTATGTTTTGGATGCGTAAATGCTTGCGTATGAACGTCACGCTGCAGCCCTTTTACGAGGGTCTTTATGAGCAAGACTGAGTAAGGCTGAGTGTCGAACAGCATGTGTGAGATCCAGATTTCAAGTGTGTGTGTGTGTGTGTGTCCACCATCTGTGAGGTGTAATATATTTTCATTACGATGTGGATAAAGACGTATCAAAGGAAACCTTTTGCTCAGACTGATTCGCCTTTGATCACCGTGTTCCAGAAATTCCGAACAGGAGAGCTTCCATGGAAAAAAAAGGGAGAGTGAAAGCGAGGTTGTGATGTCACAGTGATGAGAAACAGGCAGAAAGAGAATGGAACAGGCTGGCCAGCGGACCTTCCACTACGGCCAATAAGACAGAGACCTCAGAACAGGTGCCAAACCACCCAGTGGAGTGGGCGGGGCCTGATGAGAAAGACGCTGTGGAATGGGAGCAATGAGAAAGACAGCGTATGTGTGTGTGTGTGTGTGTGTGTGTATGTGTGTATATGTGTGTGTGTGTGTGTGTGTGTGTGTGTGTGTGCCTGTGTGTGTGTGTATTTGGCTGTAGGCCTGTATTGCTAGAATGCAAGGGCATGCAGTACTCGCACATAAAGGCCACATCACAAAGCCATAAGGTTAGTCTTTGTGGTGATAAATTGTTGTAGAAATAACTGTGATAAACAAGTTAATTCTCTTTTTTAGGCTGTTTTATGCCACTGTAAAATGCCATATGCCAGGTGCAAATATAGGGGAAAAAAAACTTAAAATTGTTCTCCTTAATGTGATTTTTAATTCAGCTTAACAAGAAATATCGAACTGCACCATAAACTATAGCAAACTAATTTCCTCAACTTCCTCAACATTATCAAGTTTCTTGTTAAAAGTTGGCCTAACTAAATCACTTGTGTTTGCAAAATGTACAAATTGTAGTTGAACTGTAGTTGTAGTTAAGGCCAAGCCAACTACTCTACACATGCTCAGCTTGACTCTTTAGTTAATCGGGGTCTACCGAGCAATTATGCAGGGGTTTTCAGCTGATGTTGGTCATATTTACATTACTGCAAGCTCATATGAATGACAAGAAGATATGTACGTAATAGTCATTAATTCTCAGTTAATAACTTAAATTAACAAAAAATATAGTTTTGTGCTTATTATGTGAGTTAGGTTTATGTAAAACGTGATTGAGACAGGTTAATTGTTGTAGTTCATCTTAATGGATAGTCAGCAGAACTTACATTTTATACAAATACATTTTATAGAACCTTAATTAAGCCAACTAACAACAGAAAATGAATGTTTAAATTGATAAGACTTAATATTTAAAGTTTTTATGCAATTACCTTTCATACTTTTTCAAAACTTTAAAGAGTTGGCCTCAAAACTCAAATCTAGCGCATTAAGTTGCCTTGAAATTTTAAGTTTTCTTAACTTTTCAATTTTTACAGTGTAGGATTTGTGTGATGTAGTGAATAGTCAGACTTGAGGCAAAAATACATTTCAAAAATTGATTAAAAAATCTATATAAAGAACGAAAAAAAAAAATCTTACAGGGAATTTAAAACACTTGCTTAAAGCATTTAAATTGTTAAAATATTTGGAACAGACATCTAGAAGCAAACATTTAGGAGCTAGAGGCAAAAATATAGGAGTACAGGACTATCCCAGCACTACTAACACACATTCTAACACTGTCCTGCAGAGATGCTCTCAGGAAGTTCAGTTTGTGTCACTTAGGGACTTCATGAGTTAAAATGACAGACAAAAGGCTGTAAGTAACTTTACACGTATTTTTCTAAGGGTCTGAAACTCTGAGCTACGTCACCATGGGCTCTTTTGGGTTCGACTGAATTCACCTTGAATATGATTTGACCAGAAATTTATTAAAAGCAAATGAACAAGAAACACAAACTTGAAAGCAGGTGTGGCAGAATACGTTTATTAGACTAAAGTAAGTAATGTTAATTTCTAAACCACAGTGATCTGTTTGCAAAGAACTAATACATATTTGCATGCATTTTAGGTAGATTATAAGACTTTGTTGGGTGAACATGTAAACTGTGATATAGTGAATGTCCTAATTTAGTGTTTTATAGCAACATTAGCTTAGCATTTCCTGTACTAAACTAGAAAAACAAATGTCAAGAGAACAAAAAACAAACATCAGTGATGTCCTGGTTGATTGATTGCGTCTGGTGTCAGTGTTACATCGTGTTCTTTTGATTTTTGGCCCAACTATTTCTAAATCCCGATCTGGAAAATGCCTGTCTGGAAATTTTCTGAATACTAAATTTACTGCCTCATATAGACATAAATCAAAGATCAAAAGCATGAATGTAAATGTACACATACACACCTGGTTTGTGGGAAGTGTTTGAGCAGTTCCCACAGGGTTTGGCCACTCGAGAAAGAACCCTGGAGACGAGATCCATCCTCCAACTGCAGCGCGATCCGCACCTGAACACAGCAAACACGCACAGTACGTACTAAATATACAGATCACTGCTGCAGGGCACAAACTGAAGGGATGGGAGAAAATGTTGAATGAAAAGTAATGCAAAAATGCAAAGTATTATAACATACTATAACATACAATATATGGACAAAAGTATTGTAACACCTGCTCACTGTTTGTGTTTTCTTAAGTCAAGAATACCAAAAAATGTGTTTATCCTGTTTTTGTCAGGATGTTGGATGATCACCACCCCACCTTCCACCTCCACCAACTCATCCCAAATGTATTGGATGGAGCCACAGAACCATCATTCCAGAAAACACAGTTCTGGGTCTTTTTTACTCCTCTAGCCCACACCTGCATTAGGCATAGACCCAATTGGGTCACTTTATCTGCTCCAGAGAGTCCTATTCTATTAGCAATTATTCTCTAAAAAGACTGGACAAGCCCTGTGTGTGCACTTGCACTTGTGTGTCAGCAATGGGTGCCACTTAAAGCTGTTTAAATGTAAGCATCCACAAACATTTGGACATACAGCATATGTAAATAACGTAACTGAAAGCAGTCCAGGATTAAATAATTAGATTTTCTAAATAAACTGTATACTAATGTGACACTTATTAACTAAAGAAACAAGTTCAATGCAACTAGTTCAATGCAGTTCCAGCTACAAGACTTATGGCTCTTTAAATATACAGTACCTCCAGAAGATCAACACTGCCTAAAAAAGCGGTTAGATCCAGCAAAATGAAGGCCAAGGTTTTGTTGTGTACAACCGTAAGTGTTCGGTTGTAATGATTCAGTGCTTGGTAAATGTACCACAACCACATTTGGACACAGACAAGCATTTTTCCCCTCCTTCGACATCCCGTAAGCATGAGCGAGGGAGGTGAAGGCTGCGGTTACTTTTATTCCCTGCTGTGCTTTACAGCGGGCGTGGTCAGGGCCTTGATCCTTCACTTAAAAATTAAGAGAGAACGAGAGAACAGGAGGAGAGCAAGCGAGAGACATTTATTTTCCATGTTCATTTTGTCAGAAAAATCATAAAACAAATGTACGGCGTTCTTCAACCTTAAAAGTTCAGACCAAGGTTGATGTGTTTGATACAGAAATAGTTTGCTATATAAATTATTTTATTCATCCTGAAAAGTACATTAACCCGGTTAATTTTGGTTTCACCCTGCAGTTTACAGAGCAGACTAAAGAACTTTGATACATCCTCTCATTATTATCTGAACTGCATCTGCAAATACTTGATATTGACTAATTTGTAGTTTGTTTTTAGCCTGCCAAGGTTCATTTTCAAGAGTTGTACCAAATTCTGCCGTATATTCTTTTGTATAAATAAGGCTTAGTCTACAGTTACAGTAGATACAGAGATTACAAGATGAACTGGAATAGTTTAGTTAATCAGGCCTGAGACCTGGGCTGTTTCTCAATACAGAGTACACAAGTTTGGACTCTTGTACTCTGTCAGTAAGGACTTGGTAAGTTTGGCTAGTGAGTGCATACTCCCGAGGACGGGATTATGAGGGACTTTTATTCTGTATTGGAATAGCTGCAGTGAAAAGCGTTGTTCTGAAAATGTAGGAGCACATTTTCACATAGCCTCTTCCTTAACAATAATAAATCACATATCAGAAATCTAAATCCCTACAAATTAAGAAATTAACTTGAAACTTTGTTTTACTATTTTTAAAACATATAACTTACAGGTATGTATTTCTTCTCCTCTAATACTGCTGCGAGGTGCATTGTGGGATATCTGACTGTAAAAAGTCCACACAATTCGCCTTCCATGCATTGTCAATGAAGTGTGAGGAGCATTAACTCATAACGGGTTTTGAGGAGAATTTTGGTCCTTTGGACAGACTGTGGTCTGCAGCACATTTCACTACTGCTATATCGGACTAAAAGTCCTAGTTACTAAAAGTGAAAGAACCCTTAAAAGAAAAGAGTTCAACTGAACCTTGATCCAGATAAGCAAATACAAATCTTTATCACCAGAGATAAAAAGTTAACAGTCAAGTGTTTAATTGATCTTAAATTGTCATAAAATACCAAAATATATCTACCATCCCATCAGACCTGCAAGACTGGAGAATATTAACGTGTGCAGGGGGGACACCAGCGCATCCAGCTCATCGCTCCTTCCCAGACCTGCCTGAACACATGTTTTAGATGCAGAGTGTAAACCTGACAACTATGTTATAACAATCCGTGTTACATGTTTGGCTGTGGGTGGCCCAGCCGGCACACATGGATGACAGAGGGCACCAAAGGCAGCAGCTATTTGACGATGATGTCATTAACCTCGACCCTCATCCTAACCAGCCTCCCCAGACTGTTGCTTCAAACTGCATCCGGAATACATACATCATACTCACACAAACACACACACACAAACACACACACAGGCCTAGCATGACTAGCGAATATCTTATAATGGCTAAAATTAGAATGGCCCAGAAAAGGAAATGTTTATTTATTTGAGTTATTTACCTTCAGCATAAACAAACAAAAGCAAAAGGAACAGTGGAAATAGAAGAATGAGGGAAAGATAGATGTGAGACTTTGATTAATAGCGGGGGAGCAGTTGTAAACAGATGCCCTGCATGTAAGTGAGCTGTTGGGCTGCGTGCGAATGTGTGTGTAGCCCCCACATTATACCACATGCTCAAAAATATGTAGACAGAAATTTAATTATGAATTTGGACACTTTGAAGTGTGAAGTTCTTAGCTAGCACACAGCATGCTATAGCTACATTGTGCTGTGGTGCTCTTTCTTCTATTTATTCTATTAAATGCCAGTTTTTTAGGGTGTTCTTGTGTCTTTGTTACCTTCTGGCTGTCTCTCCTTTAGTTATACATTCATATTCATAAAAACATTCAGAACTAATTCCATCTCTTTATTTTTCCCCCTCCCCCAAGTTAACAATTGGCCACCTGACTGACTAGCTGTCCACCCTCCAGCTACAGCTATCTGCCTCTGACTAGGTGCCCAGGTTAATTAGCTTGAAATGGTTAATTTACAAGAGGGTGCCGAGTGGACCAGCTGGCTAAGCACTGCCACTATGATCGGAAGATCGCTGATTCAAATCTATTTCAAATCAAGCACTATTGGCCTTGCTCTCTCTTGGTGGGTAGATGGCGTTCTCTCCCCTCATCACTCCAAAGGATGATGTTGATCAGCACAAGGCGTCTGTGAGCTGATGTATCAGAACCGAGTTATGATGCTACTTGGCAATGCTTCACCCTCCTTGTGTTGTGGAATCACTAGGGATGAGTGATAGTGTATATACAGCCAAGTAGAAGCTGAATAGGTGAGACATTTGTTCTAGCTAAATTGCAGATAAAAATGGAACAAAAAAATCAAATAAATCTTAAAAATAAAATAAATAAATGCAAGAGAAGGGAACATCTTATTGATTTTCAATGGAAGTCAATGTAAAGAGATTCTATTTCACTCCATTTAAGCTATCTTAAAATTAAAAGCAACATAAAAAACCAGTACCATTTTTTTGGATGGTAGGATGCTGTGATGGTGCCTGTGCTTTCTCTTAAGTCACAAGGAACCACCCGCCACTTTGTTTCAGAACTGCCACTAAGGCAAAATTGTTGGACAGCTGAACACATTTTGAGGAGAACTTTAGCCAGCAATTAATGAACGCTCTAACTGGCTAGCACTGCACCAAGTAATGAGACAGGACTCACTACCCACCCTATGTACCCACACCACCACCCAGGAACCACAGATGGCTGTGGCATCAACAGGTATCAAACCAGCAATCAATCAGTGATTGGGCTAACACTTACATAACTTCATCCCTCAGAGCCTCCTATCAGTAACCCTTTCAAAAATAGCAGAGATGGTGCTCAGACAGCAAAACTAAGACAATCTCCTTATTAAAAACTCTGATCTCAAAATAACCTTGGATAAGCAGGTGTCTACAAGCATTTGGACACAGCGAACCTCCATCAATAAGAGGATAAAGCACCAGTGCACCTGCCAGCATGTCTACCTCTTTCAGTTCAAGCTGCAAAAAGCAAACGTTCTATGAACTTCCACCCACAATGAAACAGGCTTCTGTCCTGCCTTGAAATAATTAGTTTCTCCAACAAACAAGCAGTCATCTGCACACAATATGAGACCTGGTCAGAAAGGGGAAGGGGTGTGCTGGGTGTAGAAGGAACCTGTTTGGCAGATGTGTCCATTCTCCTCTTTCTGGAAGCCTCCATTCAAGTCCACTTTTAAGATGGCACTCGGTGACACAGCCCAGACGCAGACGGGCTTGTTTACGGACCACTTGGAGGCAGCTGGCCTTGCGGGCCGGCAGTGTAGAAAGGACTTGAAAAGGATTGTGGCCGTGTTAACACCCAGCGAGGCCCGGCCACATGGCCCTGTAATGGGGACGCCTAATTACACCAGCGCATAAACACAAAGTGGAAATTACGGCTGGGAAGAGAAAAAGGGAGAGAGAGAGAGGAAGAGGGAAAAGGGAGAAAGAGAGAGAGAGGGAGAGAAAGTGCTCAGGGTAAGTGGGTGTGTGCGAGCATTTGTGTGCGGAGGGAAAAATGCACTTAAAAATGTTCAAAGCAGAGGAATAAATGTTTTGGAACAAGAAATCAAACAAGGCGATGATTATTTTTATGACCCAGTCTGTAGCTGTAAAGTGAGCACACACGTTGTGTTCTGGACACTTGCGGGTGAAGTAATCTACCACACAGCGCCACGGGGTTTAAGCACTTTCTCTCACGAATCCACTCGCAACACAGGACACCAAGACTGCCCTGTAAATCACATGACTGATGCCAATACCATGGCCCACATGCTGAGAAAGAGCATTTAGCTTGTATTAACCAGTAAATATTAACTCATAAAATGAGATCCTTGAGAAACCTTTGGATTTGCAAAAGGTCAGCACTAGAACACATTACGTCTTTCCCAACTGAACCATAACACACAGCTTTTACTCATGGATTTAAGCTCTGGGACTTGAATACACTTAGACAGTCTTAGACAACAAGATTAAATCTACTTCAAGTGTAAGATTAAATCTAGCATATACTAGTCCCAATACTACCACCAACACTGTACAGTAGTCAAGACCAGAACATTTGTTGTAGTCAAATCCAAGCCAAGGCAAGAAAGAGACTGCAGCAATCTAGTCCACATCTAGATTAAGAATGGGACACAAAGTCTAAGTCTTCTAAGTCTAAGTCAAGACGGATATTTGAATTGGGTAACAAGACCTTGTAGTAGTTTGGGACAAGAACAAGTAAGGACAATACCTTGCAATAGCCAGGTCAGAGTCAAGACTGGCTGGCAAACATTGAGTTCAAGGCAAGACAAGCACTAGAAGTGGATAAGAAAGAATCAACACACAACTATGCACTAGACAAGTCTCAGTGACAACAGAATGAAGAACAAGACTGTCTCATTTGTCTTACCTCAGAATTGTGTCCCTGACTCAGACCTAGCAGTAGACAAGCCAAAGGCTTGAAACAAGAGCAATGGCCTAATCTGAGTAAAAAAAAAATTGGGACACACTGAGTCCCAGACAAAACAGATACTAGGTGAGTGTAAGACAAGAGTCAAGACTGGATCTTATAGTAGACAACTCAGTGTAGAGATTGGTATACTTAAAGACAAGGTCCAGAGTATAGTAAAGTAAAGTACCAGAGTTTAGAGAAGACCATACAGTCAAGACTAAGACCTTGAATTATTCAAGCCTCAAAACAGAGACGGGGACACACCAAATGTCAGCCAAGACCAATACTTTGTGTATGTCAAGTCTGGGTCTAAGAAAGACTAATACTAGAACCATGTGAAACCGAGTGAAGTCAGAATCCCCTAGAAGTGAGTCAAGACAGAGACAAAAACACATCAAGTTCTGGTCAAGATCAAGATTTTCAATGTTTGAGCCAGAATCCAGACAAATTTCAGGTTTAATAGGATGGTTGTAGCTACATCTGCAGATTGAGTAACAGATTTTTTCAAGTGTAAAACCCATGCAACATCAGAGTGTAACAGGACACATTGGCGCTGACCATGGTGCTGGTATGATTATGTCAATTTCTACAGAACCCAGCTATAAGGTAGATCAGGTAAATATATATTTTAATATATGAGCAAGAATGCTCATAAAACACCAGAACCTTGAGACAATATTAAACCTAAAATAAAACACGTTTCACAATTAATTCTATTGTGTATAAAAGGCACAGGGAATTGTAAAGTCTGATAAGCATAAGTAAACCACATTTAAATCTATACAATATTTAATGATAGAGAATATAAATTTTATATTTATACCTGCAGCATTTCATTTCATTTCATTTCAATAGCGACAGTGTCATGAAAGATATCTTCTAATCACAAGTGGTCACTAAAGATGCATGTTGCTCTCCACTTGTGATCAGATCACTTGTGACAGATATCAGAAAAAGGTTGTCAGTGATAATGTTACATCTTTGTTGCTTCCAAATCCATGATTGTCCCTATACTCCAGCCAAATAACTCACATTGGCAATCAACACTGATCTAATAACCCACCGTGCTCTCTGTCCCTCCCAGCTGCCGGGTACTTGGCACCACCTCCAGCTTGGCATTATTTGGCAGGCTGGCAAACCTCCACTGCAGTGTCAGATCCAGCACATTCCTCTGAAACCTGCGGATAAAAGAGTCACACAGAGTTAGGGGGAGAACACAAAGCACTCTAAGCACAAAGGACAGACACCAGCAGCAGATAACCTCTGCAGCTTCATGACGTGTGACTCACTGACCATCACAAACACAACCATTCAATTCAAACAGGTGTTGGAAGCACCTTTACACATGACTGTGTCCAGAGGCTGGCTTACAATGGCTATACAGGCAGCAGCTGAGGGAGACTGTGTTGACCTGGCATTGATTTAACCCTCTTTATATATCAAATACTAGACACACTGTACTAAACTTTTTATGCGGCTGTTTGTTCAGTGTATTCACATGTAATACAGTCATATACATATAGCCACAAACAAAAAATTATAACATCTCTAATTCTTTAAATTGTGGTCCAGCTTACACTGTTGTATTTAAGGCCATTAGAGCCAAGTTGGAACACATCAACCATGAATCAAGAGCAAGACTAGTAGCTGAGTCCAAGTAAAGACCAAGACTGTGTATCACTCAAGTCAGATTAAAACTAACAACAGGAAACATTTAATTTAAGACCACAAATTTGTGATAAACAAATCCAGGTTAAGACTAGGATTTTGCAATTTTCAATAGTCATGTGGGACTATTCAATAGATCAAAAAAAAAAAGAGATAACGCAATATTGAGTTTTATTCACAACAAAGTTTTTGTAATGAACAAGTCTAAGTATAAACAGAGAGTATGTTTAGAGTCAAAAGAATCCAAGAATCTGTAGTGTATAACACTGTGCCAATATCTAGACTGAGACTCAGCAAGTCTTTGACACTTGGACAGAACAAATATGACATTGTAGTAGTTAATACTGTGTCAAAGCTAAGACTGAGACAGAGCTAAGATCAAGACATTAAAGCAGTCAAGACCAAGTTAAGACCAAGAATGTGACATACCGAGTCCAAGTCATGACCACGATTGGAGCACACTGAGTTGGAGTCAAGACCAAGACTTTTGTAGCAGTCAAGAAGACCATGTTAGGGTCCAAGACAAATACCAAGAGCAGCTTTATCCAAGTCAAGACAGATACTCTGTTTATGCGCTGTAGAACTGGAGTTAAAGACAGAGTCTTGAAGCAGGCAAAGTTAAATCAAGACCACATTGAGTAAATCAATCTCTCCCAAGGAACTCTCTCATGAGACTTTGGTACCATTTTTGGTATTATAAAAGCATAGCAACAAAGTACAACTACTTCACTACTGTACTTGAAAGTGCTAGAATGCTATATCTGTACTACTCTACTTGGATACTATTGTACTCCTACTTGCACTCTCCTACTTTACTACATATTTTTAATGTTCTAGTTTATTACTTTTACTTTGACTGCCCTGTTCCTTGTTACAATTATAAAAATGTTAGGAATATTCCGTACAATAACTACAGTAACCCCAGTTTACTAAGCTAGCTAACCTAGAAGACTCCAACTGAAACATTTTTCTGATTATTGGATTATACCATATTGAACCTTCTTTTTATGTATTTTTTATGTTTATATATAATATAATAATGTATATATAACATAATATTATATGCCCATTACAATGACACATACAAGTGGGTCATAAATAAAAATATGTATATGTGCAAGAATAAGTAAAGAAGTATATTTGGCTGGTTTTATTTTTATGATATGCTTGTTGGAAACTTACTAAAACAGTGTATTTTCATTTGCTGCCTTTGGGCAGTGTTAATCAGGTTACAGCTGGGTTACAACACTCATGTTCTTCTTTGCTTTAAAACATGAACTGATTGAAATTACCAGGTTGTTTTCAAAAGTCAAAACAGAAATTGATATCGGTTATATCCACAGGGACTCCTAAAAATATTTTAACTCATGCCATAGAGGGAAAATGTAACTAAATAGCTAAGTAGCTCACCTAAGCATTTATTAGCATTTATGTAGCATTTTAAAGCACTCACTTGAGTCCATGGTCGTCTGGATTGAATCCCTGTTTCTTACAGACTTCCTCCAGGACCTGCAGAGGTAAAATAAACAAGAATTAATCAGTTTTCCCTCTTTTCCATCTGTTTCAGAGACAGTTCTCTCTCTCAGCGCTCAGCTAACGTTAGGTTAGCTAGCAGCTAAGCTAGGCTAGGCTAACTGAGCAGCCATTGTTCAGATAGACAGCCATAAACAGCGCCCTTCTCTCTGAACACAGGCCAGCACCGCGGTGTTTATAAACCGAGCCTTTCTCTGAGCTCTTTACCTGCAGTAAAGGTGTGTTTGGGGAGACTTTAACGGTCTGTCTCCGTCCGTTCGGGCTCAGAACTGACACTGCAGTACTGCTGGCTGCCATTGCAGAGTGACGTCACCGTGTTTGTTTGAAGCAACTTTATGTGAAGCAGAGCTGAGACACCCTCATCCTTCAAACACAGCAGCTCTAAAATCTCACTTAATCACAAATATACTGTAAATTAATTATACAGCAGCTCTGAGAACTCACTTAATCACAAATATACTGTATATTAATTATACAGCAGCTCTAAAATCTCACTTAATCACAAATATACTGTATATTAATTATACAGCAGCTCTGAGAACTCACTTAATCACACATACTGTATATTAATTACACAGCAGCTCTAAAATCTCACTTAATCACAAATATACTGTATATTAATTATACAGCAGCTCTGAGAACTCACTTAATCACACATACAACGTATATTAATTACACAGCAGCTCTGAGAACTCACTTAATCACACATACAACGTATATTAATTACACAGCAGCTCTGAGAACTCACTTAATCACATATATACTGTATATTAATTATACAGCAGCTCTGAAAACTCACCTAATCACACATATACTGTATATCAATGATACAAAAATTCTGAGAACTCACTTAATTACAAATATAATGTATATTAATTACACAGCAGCTCTGAGAACTCATTTAATCACACATATACTGTATATTAATTATACAGCAGCTCTGATAATCACTTAATCACAGATATACTGTATATTAATTATACCGCAGCTCTGAGAACTCAAATAATCACACATATACTGTATATTAACTATACAGCAGCTCTGAGGACTCACTTAATTACAAATATACTGTATATTAACTACATAGCAGCTCTGAGAATCACTTAATCACAAATATACTGTATATTAAATACACAGCAGCTCTGAAAACTTACCTAATCAAAAATTGACTGTATATAAATTATACAGATAAATATAACATGACTTTCTTAGCTGTATATGTGTTTATGTATATATGTAAATAATTAATATGAAAAAAATGTATACATTGTAGATTAATATTAATTCTCTATATAGTTCTCTTTAAAACAGTTCTCCATAATCACCTGACCTAAACCCAACTGAGATGGGTGATTTGGGATAAACTGGAGCCCAGCATGAAGGAAAAGCAGCAGCTCTTGTTCAATTGTTCATTTGTGTATACATATATTATATACATAAATATATATATTATCATAAAAGAGAGACCATAAGAAACAAAGCCTTATTGGTTGCAGTGACAGCACATTTTCTTGGCATGGTTATATTGAAATAACAAATAGGTATATTTAGCATAATTTCTCCCAATTATGTCAAATGTGTATATTGTCAATGTCTAATGAAAAATAACTCTTTATACTTTGACTTCTACTGGATGAGCAGGTGTCCCAATACTTTTGTCCATGTAGTATACGCTTGAATCATGTTACACAGGTAGCAGAATGTAGAGCTAAGAGTCTTTACTAGTGTAGGGTGGTGTGCTTGTCCAGCCAGGGCATAAAACCCTAGCTAACCCCAAAGTTTTTATCCCCTACCTCATCCAAACTCATGAACTCATATATTGAACTACATTAATATTAATGATGAGTTTCTCCTAATTACTCTCTGGTCAGTGGTGGGCCTGGGCTTTACTAAATGTGCTTTCACAGCCTTTGTACTTCAAAAATGACCAAGGAATGTAAATACAACATTGTAAATAACTAAAGCAGATATTATTTTGTATTCTTTAGCTTTTTAACCTTTTCTTCTAGATCCGGTCCATCCCGTGTTTGTCTCATATCCGGAGGAACTGAGGGCAGCTTCATATGCAAGTGATTTAAGTGGCATGTTTTTCCACCTTAACTGAAAGGAGGCATGAGGAGTGAGAGGTATGTGCGCAGGAATGAAGTTCAGATCCGTTTCAGTGCAGTGAGAGGAGTGGGATGGTGTGGGAGGAAAGGGGGATGTATGGGGGCTCCTTTCTCATTCAGTACACTCAGCACAGAGGCATGAGCTCTTTGAAGTCAGGAGGGTGTGACTCCCAATCATGAAGCTATTTCCTATGTAAGGTGTTTTTGTGCCCTGTTGATCTCCTCCGTGTTAGTCATGAACATTTCCCACCTGCTGCCTGAATCACCCGTATCATATGGGCAGTCGGAAGGTGTGCTTGGGTGAACTATACACTAGTAAAAGCAGGCTATTGACTCAGGTCAGTATCCTGTATGTACTTGTGATGAATAAGTATTTACTTAGTATTCAGTTAAGAGCTATGTTATGAGCAAAAGTAAAAATGCAGAGTTATTGGGTTTTGGATACATTTGAGATTAGATAAGAGGAAAATTGAGCAAATTAGTTAACAGTTACAGTTTACAGTGGATGTTAGTTAATTAAAATGGCAGTCTGTATTACCATCCCTGCTAAGCCTAATATATTCATTCTAAAAATTAAGATGTTGGGTCGCTTTTCACAGGAGTTACGTAGTCTTTACGTACTTACGTCACATGTACAGCCTCTAAAAGAGGATCCGGCTCAGTTTTACTGAATGCGAGCGGCTGGTGGAGCAATGGAGACTTCAGAAGGGCTCATTCACCCATAGTAAAAACTAAGAAACGAAGGAGTAAAGCAAGCTCTGAAGCCAAAAAGGAATGTGATAGAGACTGAGCTAAAACCAGGATTAATATCGGATTGACGTTTGAACGGTTTGATCCGCGAGTGATGCTGAGTCTGATTGCGCGTGCACACTCTCTCAGCTTTTATATCTATATCTGTGTGAAAAATTCCAATGTGGGCCCACATACAGACATCTGGCTGACTTACATTCCCAATCACTTCTGGTATATACAGTGTCTATAAACACTGACATGCCAAAAGAGATGGTAAGGGCCTTTTTGACATTCTTTAATCCACAGTGTCATGTGTGTAGCAGGAATATGTCATAGAATGGAATACCACCCACAGTAGACAGTGCAGTGAATGGTAATGATTATGACTGGCGGCATCTGGCTACTATAGAACTGTCCATCCTATCAAACAAACAAATCTGGCAGTAATCAAATCCACATTCAATGCAGGAGGCCAAACACGTGTATCTCTCAGGTCAGTCCTGCACTATTTAGCTTCCAAGTTCCTGTCCCTTATATTGTATTATTTGTATATATTATATTATTGTATATATTATATTATATTATTTGTCAGAATATAAATACACTAATTGTCCAAATGTTTTTGGACACCTGCTCATTCAAGGGTAATAAAAAAAAGTTTGTCCTGCTTCTGTTAGAGTAACTGCCTCTACTGTACAGGGAAGACTTTCTAGTAGATTTTTGCACTTTGTTGTGAGGATTTGATTGCATTCAGCAGTAAAAGCAGAGGTTATAAAATCATTCAGTTCATTCACATTCACAGAAGTGTATATCTATGTGTACATCTCAGAACTATCATAATTAATTTATTTTTGGATAAATTGCCAGCATATTTTCTTCTGTTATGCCATAAAACAAAATGCGTTTGGCATTTTTTTTCTTACAAAACTACTTTTTACATACCTTTATGAAAGAAAATCAGAAGAACAAATATGCATAAACATGCAGAGAAATAGGTTTGTGGTTTTAGGTAAGGATTATTGGTTAGGGTAAAGTTCTAAAGGGCTAATCCTCCTTACAGGCCCATTGCATCCATAAAGAACTGTCTGTATTAGAGATGTGTAAATGGGAAGAACCTTTGAAAGGTTATTATAAACATTCTTCATTCAACAACTGTTCATAAGAAGACCTTTAGACCTGTTAGAACGTATCTCAAAAACAAATGCAGGACAATTCTTAGGGAGAATGAGGCTCTTTATGGTTCTATATGGACAAAAATGTCAATAACTTTAATAATGTTTAGGATAGAGTCTTTCTGCTGTACCTATTCCCTCATATTTAAAGTTCTGAAGGTGAAAGAAGGCCTGCTGTGGCCCTGAGGGAATCACTGCCGTCTGCATAAACAAACAGTTTCCGTCCCTTATCCGTCTAAACTATCAGGCGAGGAAATAAAAGTTCAGTCACTGCGCTGAGGGCCTGAGCTCTGTGTTTGTGTGACCTCTGAAAGCAAAGCGAGTGAGTTACAGAACGGAAGTTATTTAGGGAAACGAGCTCTCGTCTGAACGCCTGCGTGTGTTTTTCCAGTCCATTTAAACAACTCTGTTTGTTTTGATTTGATTTGATTGTAAAATCTCCCACATACCACACATTTTCTTTTTAACTCCGGGCTTTTTGAGGACTGTAATCTGATTGTACCACATATGACATCACACGGGCTTAACATTTCATGCCCCTTTCTTGATATTATTAAATACACAACTCTGGAAAAAATAAGAGACCACTTAAAAATGATGAGTTTCTTTAATTTTACCAAATTGAAAACTTCTGGAATATAATCAAGAGGAATCTGGATGATCACAAGCCATCAAACCAAGCTGAACTGCTTGAATTTTTGTACCAGGAGTGGCATAAAGTTATCCAAAAGCAGTGTGTAAGACTGGTGGAGGAGAACATGCGAAGATGCATGAAAACTGTGCTTAAAAAGCAGAGTTATTCCATGAAAAAATTTGATTTGTGAACTCTTAAACTTTTTTTTGTTGCTTTATTTGAGGTCTGAAAGATCTGCATTTTTTTTATTTTAGCTATTTCTCATTCTCTAAATGACAATCATTTAATTTAGAATTTGATAAAAATGTTGTCTGTAGTTTTTAGAATAAAACAACAATGTTCATTTTACTCAAACATATACTTAGAAAAAAAGCAAAATCAGAGAAACTGATTCAGAAACTGAAGTGGTCTATTTTTTTTCCAGAGCTATATATATTCATATTGATTGTCTCATATGGAAAAGAAGTGCATGTAAGATACATTTATAAATATATTTGTAAATAATGTATTTGAAATGTATTTCAGTGTATATATATGCCCATACATTTATTTTTTATGTAGAGATTTTCAAACAGTTAGTGTGTTTATCTTTCCTTACACACAGGGACTTTAAAATGCATGTATGTATTTTATCACTCTGTAAAAAGTAGCTTAGACGCTTGTGTGTTTATTTACATTTAGATTTACTTCAGTTCATCCCCTCCATTAAATCTATAATTTGTGTTGCCCTTCTAAGAGTGCTTTCCATTTATTTAATGTTTTATTTGTTATTTTTATTATTCTCTACGTTGTATATTAATAATGAACACATCAAAAATAACAATAAATGCATATGCAATCATAAAAGTAAACAAAAAAGTGTTTTTACCCCTTTTAGACCTGAATTATCTCCAGTGATGAAAACAAATGTAAGAATGCTGTTTTCTGTCTGTAATGCACAGAAAAGAAGACTCTAATATTCTCATTTAAAATCTATATAGCAAACAAATCCAAATACTATCATATTTAATAGTTTGTTTCATTGCATTGGAGGCCTGTGTGTAATATTTTATATTTTATACTAACCTTTGTATTTCATAAACTATTCCTAAACAGTAAAAAAAACATGATTAAAAAGTGTTCTAAATAACATTAATTAAATTAGTAGTAAAACTTAACAGTTACATTCCCTCAATGGATCTAGTACTAATGTTTTTCCAGTGTTTTTGAAGTGGATGTGGCCAAGCCTACTCTACTGTTTCTTTGGTTCTTTTATGGTCTATTCTAATGGACAACAGCTCTGAAATAGTGTTTTGTGCAACAAACCATTTTAAATGAAAGAAAATACATGATGTCCATTGTAATTTTAACCCATCTGAAAGGGTTAAAACTATAAATCTCAATATGGGTATTTTGCCTTAAATAAAAAGTCACAGCATATTTTTCTATTTTACACCACATTTTTAAACTTCTTGTTTTGCACAATAAAACATTGAAACGTACTTATTAACAAACAGTAATATTTAAACTCATGTGAAATATGGGTTGAAATTGAAATAAATTTTTAATTTTAAGAAAAATGATAAGTAGGAGTTAGGAGTTTGGAGTATTCGCATTTATAATTCAATTTGTATTTATTTATGTTTTATCTATTATTGTATAGTGACATTCATACTTAACATAACTGAGACTCAGTATGTGTTATCTTGTAAAAATGATAAAATTGATAGATGGGAAAAAAATATTTTTTGGAATATTTTGTTTAATAAAAGCCCTGTATATCTATCTGAACTCATCTTCAGTTAAATCTCTTGAAACAGTTTTATTGGTTGTTTGTTTGATTGACGAACATCTACTTACGATCTTCGGAGATCAAAGAATCGATTTCAAACAAACTTCAAAGAGGATAAAAAAAAGAGGAGGGGAGAACGCGCGCGTGCTGACGGAGCCCCGCCCCGGTCGACCGGCCCACCGCTCTGATTGGCTGAGTTGACTGAGCGTTTTGAATAAAACCCCCAGCAGCAGCAGCAGCGTGGAGACGAACCAAGACTCAGAGAGATTATCAGGAGCAGCAGAGAGAGAAAGAGAGAGGGAAATATCAATCAAACAATCAATGAATTGATCAGTCAGGCGTTTGATCAGCGGGAGAGTGATTGATGTTTTGTTTCCCGCGGCGGTTTTGTGTTTGAAGTTTTTGGGGCTCGTGGGGATCAGGAGGAGTTTAGGAGGAGTTTGTAGAGTGGAGGAAGATATGAGCTGAGAGCTCAGAGACCTGGAGGTCTGTCTGTCTATCTGTCTGCATCAGTTAAATACTGAACTGACTTTTTTATTATTGTACTGATACTTACAGTTATAGTATTATTAAATTACAGATTTTTATAATAGTACTATTTTTAGCGATCAATTATTTATTGGCTTTTATGTACAATAACTATATATTTTTTGTACTTTTTATTTGGCTAATAAACTTTTTGTGAGTGTCCAGTTCGGAAGAAATCACCTGGACTGATTGCACACTTTTTTAGCTGAAAACTCAGCTGAAAATCGCAGCTGGATTCATAAAGTGATTTTATTTTTATTCATTTTTTTATTTATTTATTTATTTTTATTGACCTCTGTCTCATTTGGAGATGGGGGGTGGGATGCCTACTCTGGCAGTATTGCTGGTTGCCCTGCTGGCTGAGGGTGCAGAACGCAAGAGGCCGCGGGGAGGTCGGCTAAACCCGGCCCCCTCTCACCGGGGCAGGAGTGAGGGGCCAGAGAGCTTCCCCCTTGACTTCACACCTGTGGAGGGCAACATGGACACACTGATGCGGCAGGTGCAGAACCTGGCCCAGTCCCTGTACCCCTGCTCTACCCGCAGGCTGGACCAGGACATGAAGCTGCGCTTCCTGGAGAACTCCACCGTCACCTGCAACGATGGGTCACCTGCAGGGTGAGTCTGCTGACCCTAAAACAGGTCACTTTTTGTATCATCATTTAAAGTTTAACCTTAATTTTGGCTGATTTAAGATGTGAGTTAGGCCTTACTGCTGACCATAGAAATGCATGCACTGCTGCCTTATTGTGGGGGCAACTTTGATCGTTTGCTTATGTCATATAGGCTGTTCTATGAGTGGGATAAACTTTGCAACTCAAAGGTCAGTCACAAAAAAGAAATAGACATAGTGATTCCCAAGCATCCCTAATTGCTTGGGAATAATGCTTTATTATTGGGATGCTTGTTATTTATTGTTTCTGTAGAAATCAGGGGTATTTAAACACTTTCTCCCTGGTTTTGTTGGAGTCCAGCGTCTTTCCACTAGATTCTGGAGTTTTGCTATGACGATTTGATTGTTTGTATTCAGTTATGAGTGTTTTAGTCCAGTCAGGATGATGTATGTTGATCACCACTTCAAATCATCCCACAATAATTGAATGGAGCATCATTATGTCAAAGAACACCGCTCCACTGCTTACCTGCATTATATACAGTCCTAGTAAGTTCATATTGATCTATTCTATTGGGAATAGACAAGCTGTGTGTGTGCATTTGCACACCGGCAACTTATTGCAAAGTACTTTAGCAAAATGCATTTGTTAAAAAGGGGTTTCCACAAAAATTCAGACACGCAGTGAAGCATTAAATCTACTGAGAAAATATTAAGGTAAAAAAAATGAGAGAAATATGTGATGTGCAGCTGTTTTCTCCTCCTTGGACTAGTCCTCCTGACCTAATCCTCAAAGGAAACAAAGGAGTTCCTGGCATTCCCAGACAAGTGTATTTTAGGCTCCCTGTGGATGCTGAACAAGACGGATAACAGGAGATATATCTTCACTGTCTGTGGCGATATTTACTTTTTAAAGTTATTTGGATCAAGCTGTTTTCTTTGCTTTGTGTCACAATTTCATGATAAATAGACCAATAGAAATACTCTAAAACTATTTAGAATATTTTTTAACATTGACTTTTAATGAAAGTTAAGATTTAAGATTAAGGATTTTCTTCCACCTTTCTACTTCTAGAGCTGTCATTGTTTAAGATTTTAAAGTTTTATTGGGTATGCACTGAAACTAAACACAATTTAAACATTTGTCCAAAGCAGAATACAAACATGTCTTTTTTGGTTGTTATTTATTTTGCTGCTTTTTTTCAACAATCAATAAATGAAATGACCTACATTTGGAGCTGTAACACTCTTAACAATTCAGCAGAACAATTTCTGCAAACAGCTGTTCCTGGGTCATTATCAAGTGATCATTTCTACTCAGCTGACATGTTTGCTTCATTTATAAAACGTGTCTCATTTTACACTGGCTGTGATTGAATGGCATCATCGAAAATGTCATTGTTCAGTATGAAATTATTTGATATCTTTACTTATGTTTTTTTTTTTTTGCCATTTTTGGCTAAATAATTTAAGTATTAATGTACACAGGAGGTGCAGGTGTGGAAAAGCTTCATCCTCTATAGGCATGTTTGTAGGCTTGGATTGCTTAATGCCTGGGTATGATCTTTTGGAGATTTTTGCTCTGTATAAATGCGCTCCTTCCATCTTTCTGGAGCTCAATTATCACTGTATTGTGTGTCTGTTGTCAGCATTTTGAGCATCAATTTTACAGCATCAAATTTAGAGTTCTTCTATGGTCCAGAACCGGTGTTCTTTGTTTCCAATGTTGGTTGGGTGCACCAGGCCTACACTGGCTGGTTAATAAGCACTAGTGATTTTTGTAATGGGAGCAAAGTTTGGTAGAATTTGTAGAGAAATTCTATGAATAGCTGCTGGGCTGTTGAAGATCATCCTTTACATGTGACTATCCTAGACAACTCCTACACACTAAGCCTCTGAACATTAGAATAATGGTGCCCTTTCCCTTATAAATGTAACATACAGATGATGATAATGATGCTTGTTAGATACTCATTATACACACATTTGGGACATTTGTGAATTTAATGCTCATTGATTGATTGATTGTTTCTTCTAAAATAAAAAGTATTAAACATAAGAATATTGAATGATCACCACACCGCCTCATCTGTTCAACTCTCTAACTCATCCCAGCAGTAATAGATGGAGCACCATCATTTCAGAGAGCACAGTTCCACTGCTCCACAGCTCAATCATAAGGGGCTTTATATCCCTCTGCCCACTTCTAGCCCACTGTTTGCATTAGGCTTGGTGCAGATAATTCATGTTTTTGTGATCTAGAGAGTCCTGTTCTATTGACCACTCTTCTGTTCAAAGCGTAGGTAAGCTGTCTGTGTGTGCTTGTGCACCTTTGTGTCAGCAATGGGTACAACTTGAAATAGCTAATCTCATTATCTTAGAAGGCATGTCCATAAACATTTGGACACAAAGGCTTAATGTTGGCAGGTAATTAAAAGGGTTGGAATTTGAGAAAATGTAAGAAAAGTTTTGGTGCCCCTGGAAACTCTATGGGTGTGTCCTATCGTATCAAAACACACTGTAATATTGTGATTATTATTTATATATATATTACACCATTCATATTTGCTATTGAATATATACTAGAGACAGATTATATCTGTCCAGAATAATTTATTTCACTTTAGTTCTGGAGTGCGTTATTAGTATCATGACATGTTGGATTACAATTGGGGCAAAATCTCAATTAGGGGGTATCCTATCATATATGCAATAATATGGCCAAATAACATGTAATATTTATTTTAATTGAGTAATGTATTCTTAAGATTATGTTTTTAAATGACCTGTTTGTTCATATGTACCAAGAATATTGTCACACATACCTTAAAATATTGTGATACTGATTTAGGGCCATAGCACCCATTGTAAGTGGCTGCATTTTTAGGACATAATATGTAGTTTTAGTTAAATTGGATGCCCTGTCTCAGTTTTATAACTGTCCAGAATGAAACTCATCCCATAACTCTTTTTTTTTTTCTCAGTGTAAATAAGTGGGGCTGAAACAACTGTGTTGTTTTTTTTTTACTTTATTTTCCATAGACTGTAGGAGTGAGTGTGGGAGTGAACATGCACCTCTTTTATTTATTTATTTATTTTTTTTATTAAAATGAAATTAAATCTAAATGAAAGTTCAGTTTCCTATGATAAGGGCTCTTTAATTGACTATACTGGTTTGATTCCGGTAGCACTTATAATGAGGGTTAGTTTGTGGTGTCAGAGTGATGTGCCTCAAAGATCCAGGATTCTCTGAACAGACCACATCAGTAGTGCCCTCTGTTATTAGCCAAACATCCGCACTGATCCAGGATCAAGCAGATGAGGCCAGGCCGGGTGAGTCCTGCTGTTTCCTTACATGTAAAAGGCCCACGGTTTGTTCACCAAGGCCAGAGACACATCAAAGGGATTCCACCACAGGAGACACAGCGCTTTATGTGAGGCAAAAAACTCCACTTCCACTGCTGTCTGGCTGCCATACTGCGACTTACACACACACACACACACACTAATACAAACACACATTTTTTCCTGCCCACATCTAAATTCTGTTTCTTACACATGTCCATAGACACACACACATGCTCCCAGCTGTCTGCTGAACCTAATCTATGATCAAAGCGGGCCCTCAGTCCAAGGACATGGACATACTGTCATGTGAAAATATTATGGCACCCCATTAAAACCTTTGTCCTTTTTAAAACAACCTCAGACATTCACATTGTTTGGTTTGTTCTTGATTGTTGAAATGAGTGGATCACCATGACCAGACCACAGAGCTCCCTGAGGCCTTCAGAAAGAAGGTTGTAGATGCAGATGAGCTTAAAGAAGATTTTATCGTTTGAAATCAGACATTCCCCTGGAAAAACATCTCCAACATGCCTAAATTGTCACTTGGCGATCTACAGATGTCAAAGTTGATGTCAAAGCTCGCCGTCAACCACCAGAAAGAGACAAAACAAGTTTGCTTTTCATTGGAGCAGTGCAAGGAGGAAATTAATTGAATACAATTATAGAAGTGATGATAAAAATAATAAAACCACTCATTAGAACTCCCCCTATCACCAGTAATTCCCCAACACCAGCACAATCCTCCTCCGATACATGTGATGTCAGCCACCACCTCTTTTCAAACTGCTGCTGATGCAGCATTGCCGAGTAGCATCACAGCTCACTCAAAGGAAAGTGCAGTGACTCGGTTTGGATACTTTAGCTCACAGATGCTGATGTGGGGAGAGAGCTCCAACAGAATTTGAACTGGCAATCTCCTGATCATAGTGGCAGCGCTTAGCCCGCTAGACCACTAGGAGGTTTTTTTTAAGTCAGTTAAAATTTTAAACTGTTACAAGTAAAGTAGCAGGAGCTGAAAGTTCAGTCAGTGTTTGGCAGAACAGGTGACCAGTCATTAACTCAGGAAAAAGGTATATTTATGGAAGTAATTCTAATGGGTTTTATGGAGTACAGAGAATGTGAACAGGTTATTGTTGTAGCTAGCATCTACAGCTATTACAGACTACTACAGCTTAACGTAAAAGAGAGAGTCAGAAGGTAACACAGACATGAGGATATCCTGAAACGCTGGCATCCATGTGCTCCATCGTCACCAAACCTTTTTTTTATGTTTTTATGTGTAAACAATGGGTCGACTGCACCAACATGTCAGTTTGCCAAATTTTCTTTGTGTTTGTGAACCTATGGATCTGCAGCCTTTGTCTAAAGGAAAGTATTATTAAGAAAAACAGAAGTTTTCTATTAAGTAATTTTCTATTTTCTAACAGAAAGAATATCAGGACAAGGCTAAAGCTTTCAGAAGAACACTTAGACAAAGACTATTGCATCTGGAACAGTCGCTTTGGACTAAATTTAGTCCTGCCCAGATTTTTGCCTGTTTTCTTCTAATCTTTTGACATGACTGTATATGCGAGTATATCTAGGGATGTAAATTTGCTTTGTTTGAACCACTTTCTCTCCCTTCCTTTATCTTTCTCTCCTTCCACTCCCTCTCTCCATCCATCTCCTGCCTCGTTCTCTCATCCCGGAGATGAAACGAGTGCCCCTCTCTCTGATCTCTGGGGGCAGTGTGTGTCTGATGGCTTTATTCTGGAGAGTTTTTTTTTTCTCTGTGTCTGCTTGATCTGTGTGATGAAGCGATTAAAAGGAAGCGAGAGATAGAGTGAGCGAGTGAGCGAGAGTAGTCGTGGTTCAGTAGCAGCTGTTGCAGCCACCGAGACGGACGAGACAGACAGCTAACGCAGAACACATGGACTGACCGTACTACAGAGACTGCTCAGACTGAGACTGACAGTGCTGAAAGATATGAGGCTATGAAGTTATGAAGTGTGTGGAAGAGAACATTAGTGTGCATGTGCGTGTGCATTTGTGTGTGAGTTAATGCTCGCCTGTCCCAAACACTTTTCATACGCCACGGCTCCCAAACATTGTATAAATAGTGGTTTGATTCAATTGTGATTCAGTGCCTTATGGCTCAATGTACATTTGTGTGTGTGTGTATATATATATGCACAGGAACTAATGCATTGAATGTGTATTTGATTTTATGTATTTACTGATTTAAAGAGCCACTAAACGCTAAACCATATTTTTTTCCATTAATAGCTGATATGTGTTTCTTTGAGGTAATAATACATACCAGTCCTGATAAAAAAAAATTATGAACATTTCCTAACCTTTAGAAAACACTTATATTCTGGTAATTTCTGCTTTAGCAGCTCTCAGGTTTAATTGTGCTATAGGCGTGGATGTTGTGTCTGTGTACTTCGGTACGCAGACACATTACAATATGCAGATCAGTCAATCAATAATACTATCAAAAACTCTCCCTCCTACCCTGCCTCTAAACCCATACATCACCCAGTGCCCCTCCCAAACTACCCCTTCCGTTTTGTAGCCTTTTTCAAATTTGAGCTGAGGGTGGAGTCAGCAAAAATCAGGGGTTTTAATGCCCCTTTAAGAGTTGCTTGTCTATTCAAGATGCTTTCTATTCTAGCCACAATCATTTCTACCCTCTGCACTGTCCACTATAGGTGGTAATGCCTACAATTATGTACTTCTGTACACACATGATTTTGTAGACCAGTGATTTCATCTGGCACACATTTTCACTATTACTATTTGAACTATGGTGAATCACGTCACCTGACAAGTCACGTTTTGCTCCACTCACAAGATAACACCTCACAGCATATACACACATGGGGCATTTTTGTATGTGTATCTTGTGGGTGGAGTGTGCACTGTAAGAGTAAGCAGTTTGTGAAAAAAAAATCATGAAGAATCGACCAATAGAGATGCTCCAAAATGACACATCTTTTTACGTTTAATCTCCTTTTTAAAAAATGAAGGGGGGGGGGGGGTGGGGGGTGTTTGACCTCTTCTGGTCTTCTAAAACTCCAGACACCAAAACACAGTGGCTCCTGACTCCACTCAAAGCTCTTCAGATTGCTCCACCGCACCCAAACATCCCGTGCATGTGTTTACTAGGGCCTCAGCACGGCTAATGTACAACAAACACAGATCCTGGCGACGTCTTCAGACCGTTCCTCTTTTCCTGGAAAGTCTAAAGGGTTGGGGCTTTGGTGTTTCATGAATCGGGTCACTTGGGTGATTTGAGCATAATTACCTGTTGGGAAGCCACTACACATCGTGCTGTAATTCAATAATTAATAATCGTTTTCAGAACTCTTTGAAATGAGCTCCAAATAAAATGAGACGCAAGGGAGGGCTTTAGCTGTGAAATCAAAGCCAAATGTTTCAATTTGCTGATCAAAGACGAAAGTCAGAGCGCATGTTTCTTCGGAGGCCAGAAATATGAAGCAAGCTGGCAGCCTTAAGCACATGGGATGGAGATTGGCGGAGTGATACGAATGTGTCTGGGCAGAAAGTGGGTTGTGGGTAAAGAATTCAATATTATGTCTCCTCCCCCAAATTCATAAAATGATATGGAAAATGCGAGAAAAAAAACATTCACGCACTTTCTGTATTTAATTTTGCTGATTTGATTGCAGACAGTATAAATCGGAGATATTTTATGTTTTGTCTGCTAAACTTAATTTTATTTATAATATAACATACCTGGTCTGCAACACATTCCAAAAAATGTTGGTAATGTAAAGTATTTACCAGCACCTTGCAACATTTTAAAATATATTTTGGTGGGCCTCCAAGTGGTCCAGCGAGCTAAGCGCTGCCACTATGATCAGGAGGTCGCCAGTCCGAATGTAGCTTGTTCATGTAGCTTGCCATCAGCTACCGGAGCCCTGAGGGGGGGTCCTAATGGGTGGGTTGGGTAATTGGCTGTGTAAACTGGCATCAAAAATTTTGGCATCACAAATATTTCAGGTGTTGTTTTGTCCCATTGTTTGCCTTCCCTTCCTTTACCCTCTTCTTCCACAGCCATGCCTTTTGTAATGTGTGCAGCAGGTGGTTTTGCATTGTCTTGTAGAAAAAAAATGTAGTGGATATCCCTGGAGTAGAAGTTGTCTTGACTGCAGTAACAACACGTGCCTACAACAAGTTAGATTATCATTGAAAAGTTACTTTATTTCAGTAATTAAGTTCAAAATGTGAAACTCATGTTATATAGATGTATTACACACACACACAGATCTGTTTTAAGCAATTATTTATTTTATTGTTGATGTTTTTGCTAAAGACCCAAAAGTCAGTGTCTCAGAAAATTAGACCAATTAATACTTTTGTCAGTGTGGGCAGTGTGCCAAGTCCTGCTGGAAAATGAAATCTGCATCACCATAGAAGTTGTTTTTCTGGGGAAAACACTGCACTGACTTGATATAAAACAGTGGACCAACACCAGCAGATGTCTCTCCAAACCATCACTGATTGTGGAAACTTCACACTAGATCTCAAGTAGCTTGGACTGTGTATCTCGAAATAAAATGCTAAATTTACTGATAATCAGTGATGGTTTGGAGAGATATGTCATCTGCTGATGTTGGACCACTGTCTTATATCAAGTATAAAGTCAGTGCAGTGTTTTCCCACACTGCCAAAAGTACCAAAAAGCTGGTCTTACATAATATTCTAATTTTCTGAAATACTGACTTTTGGGTTTTCATTGGCTGTAAAACAAAAGCATTGGATGGAGAACCATCAAATCTCTAAGACACAATTCCACTGCTACACAGCTCAGTGCTGGAAGTTTTATTCCCTTCTAGCTAGCCCATGCCTGGCATTAGACATGGTGCCCACAGGTTTATATTTATCTGTTCCAGAGATGTATTATTCATACAAGAGAAGCTACTTGGATATACAAGGTGAATGTAAGAATTGGATATATGCATAATCTGTATATGGTTATATGGGTGCAAATTACAGTAGCTGAATATTTTCATTAGATGGTCTGTCCAGACATTTGTACATATAGTGTATATATACAGTATTTGTGTTTTATAAAATGATGAGAGTGAGGGATTTGTCTGAGGTTGGGCTTTGGTGTATTTGGAGTTAATTTGCCTGGTTTAAAAGCTTTCGTCGTTTTTCTCTTCACAGTTTAATTCTAGCATGATTTCACTTGCTTCTAAACGTCTAGTAGAGCTGTGATGATTTCACATGCTCTTGGCTCACTCACACTCCGACAGAGAGAGAGATGTGAGGGGTTATGATAAAAGCAGGCAGTGTTGTTCTGTGTGCAGACCTAATGGCTCAGGGTCAGGGTTGATGTTGGGTTGCAGGCACTGAGTGACCTCTGTTAGACTGCAGAGACTCAGCAGCCACACAGAGATTTAACTGGCCCTCAGAACAGTTGTGGCAGAGTGCCCGCTGCCGATGAACTCCTGACCCCTCCAGCGCAGACCTTCTTTGATGTGTGCGTGCGTGTGTATTTCTGTGTGTATATTTGAGAGTAGAATCTCTCTTCTTCACTCAGTTTTAAGAGCAGTATGATGCAGTTGATTGAACATGGTGAACCTGATGGTGTTCTCTGTTGTGACTGTAGGTACTACATCAGGGAGTCCAAAGGAAGCAGGAGATGGCTGGTGTTTTTGGAAGGTAAGTACAGAACTTTATGGTGTATACATTTGTGAGTGGGTGGATGGATGGATTGATGGACAGACTGGTCATATGTTAGGATGGTTTAATTACAGTTTGCTTGTTTACAAATGCTGGAGTTTACATATACCTAAGATTTCTTTGCAAAACTCTTAACAAAGCGTCACACCGTCATCCCACAGCTGGAAAAGGTATATTTTCTGAATGAAACACAGAATAATGTCTTTCAAGTTCTTTATACTTCCAGTGAGCTGCTGTGTTTTTAATAGGTGGTTGCTGTGACATTTAAGGTGGATGCTGTGGTGTTGCTATTATGTTACTAGAAGGTTAAAATACTGTTGCATTGCAAGGTTTTTGCTTTGGTGTTGTTAAGTTGTTTGCTATGGTGTTTTTGGTGATTGTTAGGCTGTCTGTCTCTATGTCTGTCTCTATATAACAGATTGGCAGATCAATTGAAACACAGACTGATCAATAGACAGAAAAGCTTATTTTTCTGCAAATGTTTTGTGAATATTTTTTAATATATATATATTTTTGATTCTACTTGAATGTTTGTGTTGGTTTTGCAGGTGGATGGTACTGCTTCAGTAAAGAGAACTGTGCCAGCAGGTATGAAACCATGAGGAGGCTGATGAGCTCCTGCAGGTGGCCTAACACTCGCTCAGGTGAGCCCACACACTTCTGCTGTATATCCTCTGCTGTATATCCTCTGCTGTATATCTTCTCCTGTATATCCTCTCCTGCTTATGCTGTCTTCATCTTCATCCATTTTGCATTTGGATGAAATCTGTTTTTTCAGGTTCTGTACTATTAGCCGTATTTAGATTTGATGTGATCTACAGAACTGAATGTTAATATACAACTTTAAATTAGATTTACATTATATAAAAGTGGCACTTCTCAACCTGATTAACTGGTTCTATAATTAATAATCTGTTCTAGTGTGTAGAGTTAATTTGTAAGCGTACCATAGCTTTTATCTACATTATTTATCTTATCTGCAGTTCTTCCTCCAGCTGGATCAGTCAGGCTACAGATGTGTGCACTCTGGGCTCTGGGCTTCGGTTAGGCTCTGGTCCTGGGCTTCAGTTACATTACTATTATATTGTTTCGTCCAGTTTGGATACAGTTGTGGGCTCAGGCTATAAGTGTGAGCCTCAGTTGAGTTACTACCGTTGTATGTTAAGTTGAGGACACTTGTTCAGTAGTGTGTTGAGTTGGTTTGTAAGTGAAACGCGTGTGTGTGTGTGTGTGTGTGTGTGTGTGTGTGTGTGTGTGTGTGTGTGTGTGTGTGTGTGTGTGTGTGTGTGTGTGTGTGTGTGTGTGTGTGTGTGTGTATCTGTGAGTGTACACACTGTGGGTTGAGGCTAAAGCCACACTGGTTTGATTCACCACGCTGGTGCGCTGGCTTGTTATTTTTTCGGAAAGAAAAAAAGATTGACTTCAAATGCAACGTTTTAATGTGTTTGTTTTTCCAGCAAAAGTGGCCAAGGAGAGAGCGCCCTCTCTCTCTATCTTCTTCTCTCTCTCTTTCTCTCTTCCTGTCTCTCTCTTTTTCTCACTCTCTCTCACACACACACTCTTACACACTTCTACAATATGGTAAAGCTAACCCTTCCTGTTGTGTACTTAGCTTCCTTCAGCTTCCTTCAGTTGCACTGACCTCTCAATGAGAAACATGCAAGAATTTATTTTTCTTAAAGTTTTTGTCTGATTCCACCATGAGGGAATCCTGCTTTTATATATTACACTTACAAGAGTATTCAAAAAGAGTTAAAGTTTGCTTTTGAGGATTTGAATGCATTTAGTGGTTGAGAACCCTCTAAAAGTAATTTTGAAAGTAAAAGCTTGTTACTGCAATTATAGACAAAAATATTCACTGCATGAATTCCATGTTCATGAAAACAATTTGTTGGGCAGTTGTGCTGCCATCATGACCCACAGTTGTGTGACTATTGTGAGCCTCAGTTGGGTAACCTTTGTGGGCTCCAGTAGGGCTAACATCATAGGCACCAGGTGGGATAACATTGTGGGGATCTAGTTGGGCTACCATGATGGAGTCTTGTTAGATTATTATACAGTTGTGGCCCATATTTGGCCTACCATTGTGGGTCCATGTTGGGCCACCATCTTGAGGCTCAGATCCACTACAATGCAAAAAGAGAGGGTCACAACTGGTCAATTCATGCTGTGTTTTAGCAGCAGGTGAGGCGGGAGGGAGTAATATTTCAAATGGACGCTGTAATAAAGTGCACTATGATTAATGATGCCAATTTGTGTGTGTGTTTTATTCAGGTACAGGCATTCTGTCTCCGCAGCCGGAGGAAAACCCGCACTGGTGGAATGCAAACATGGTGTAAGTATTCTGGAGCAGACTGCTCCGTACACACCCAAAGGCCTTTTCCACTCTGTGTGAATAAGCGCTCTCAGTGCTGTGGCGGCCCACTGCCCCGCTGCGCTCCCGCCACAGCCTCCACAGCCAGCATCTGAGAAGTGTGTGTTTACACAGATACAGAGGCAAACACAGACGCACACTCACTTCACTTTGATATAGAATCTGGACCACCCAAGGCCTGTACGTCATACACGGCACTTTGAAGACTCAGATGAAGTGCAAATGAATATATAGCTGCTGTCATGCAAAAACCTTCTGTAACCAACACGCTAACTTTTTGCTGGAGACGGCAAAAACCTTCCTTTAACTTTCAATGGAAATCAGTGTGAAAAAGTTTTATTCAGTATAACATTAAGCAAATATAAATTATGCCTTAAAATATGCAGGAAAAGGAATTAAATCGTGTCCAAACATTTACACGTGTAACATATACATTTACAAATATGCCTGAACACTCCTTTAGCATTGCATTCAATTAAGCAATAATGCACTTGTGGTTCGTGCTATAACGTGTAATATTGCCACTGCTGTACGACCACAGGACAGCAGTGCCAATATTACACGTTATAGTATGAACCTTGAGCGCATTATTGCGATTATACCACAGTTCCATTATCGCTGTTTATTTATATATAGATTTTGAGTTCAAGAGAGAATACGATCTTTCGGGTTATAAACACACACAAGTTAAAATGGTTCCATTACTGCTCTGTTTGTAGCTGCACTGTTTGGTTTGTAAGCGCTGCATCGTTGCTAGGTTACCTGTATGTGGCAAAGTAATACATGGAGAGCTTCGGTTAGAGTGTATTACCGGCTGATAACGGCACTCATAGAACACCTCTCAACCAGTCACAGTGCAGGGTCAGAACTAACTGTGGTATAGTTTACCGTTATATTACGTGTGTCATGTAGATCAGAATTGTCTGGAGCAGGAGTCATAGCTTGTGCTTACAAACTTTTTAGATATGTAGATAAGAGTATAGGCATGCGTGCGTGTGTGTGTGCTTGGCTGGATATGTGTGTGTGTGTTTTAATGACTTGTGTTCCACCTGTGTTTTCAGATTTATTCCTTACTGCTCCAGTGACGTATGGAGTGGAGCTACACCAAAAACAGACCAAAGTGAGCGACAGTTTTTTTTTTGTTTGTTTTTTTTTTGCATTTTAGCCTAACAGTATGTAATGTAATATTTGATTACAGGTGCATGTTATACAGCAGGTATTAAATAACTTACACTGCCTGGCAAAAAAAAAAAAAGTGGCAGTGGCAGTGTTTCTATAAGCATTTTGCAATGTCACAAGTTTTATTTTTTGCGATCTTGCATTGATGATGGTAGAGTCTGACCGCTGCACAAAGCCTTCTCCAGCACATCCCAAAGATTCTCAGTGAGGTTAAGATCTGGACTCTATTCCATGCGTGAAAATGATGATCTCGTGCTCCCTGAATCATCTCTTTCACAATTCCAGCCCCATGAATCCTGACATTGTCATGTTTGAATATGGCCGTGCCATCAGGGAAAAAAAAATCCATTGATGGAATAACCTGGTCTATATTCAGTATATTCAGGTAGTCAGCTGACCTCAATCTTTCAGCACATACTGTTGCTGAACCAAGACCTGCAGACCAACTGCAGCATCAACCCCACATCATTTACTTACTTAAATCCAGGTGACTTGAATGGAGACTTTCTTTATGGTCAGGCAGTGTTTTAGTAGACTATAAATGAATAGGAGTGTTTATGATATTTGACAGGAGCTTTGTTTTATATTTTTGTGTATTTTATCATATTTAGTGTGTAATTAATTGTTGTAAATTATTAGAAACCTTAATGCATTTTATTGGTGGCAGTAGTACATGTGCTGCATTTAAAAAAACACAATGTATGATAGTTTGTGGATACTTTTTTTTTTTTTTTTTTTTTTAAGAGTGCATTTAGCTTTAACTTTAAGTTGCACCCATTACTGACACAGATGTGTCTAGCCCCTGTAGAGAAGGACTGCCAATAGAACCAATTATATATGCCAAATATATCTTCTTTTAAATCTGTTGATATCCAAGAAATAAGTGATAAAATTGATGAATTAAATATATCTTCAGCTGGTCATGACAATATTTCTGCATTTCTTGTTAAACAGGTGAAGCATGAAATATTGCAGCCACTAGCTTATATTTTTTCATTATCTTTAAAAACTGGTATTGTGCCATCAGATTTAAAAGTTGCCAAAGTTATTCCAATGTTTAAAGCAGATAACCCATGTTGTTTTAACAATTATAGACCTATATCAATTTTGCCATGTTTTTCAAAAATATTAGAAAAAATAATATATAAAAGGATTATTTTTCATTTAGATTCTAATTCAGTTTTTTACAAACATCAGTATGGTTTTCGGAAACATCATTCTACTTATATGGCTCTGCTTCATCTGACTGACAAAATTACCTCTGCACTAGAAAAAAGTAAATTTGTTTGTAGTATTTTTTTAGACCTTTCAAAGGCATTTGATACAGTTAACCATCATATATTATTAGAAAAGTTACATAAATATGGTTTTCAGGATACTACATATAATCTTTTAAAAAGATAAAGATAAAGATAAAAAGATATCTCAGATAGAAGGCAGTTTGTTTGTGTAAATGGTTGTTATTCTAGTAGAGCTGAATTGCTTTGTGGTGTCCCACAGGGTTCTATTCTAGGACCATTGTTATTTCTTATTTATATTAATGACTTGTCTAATGTTTCATATTTTTCCCCAATAATGTTTGCAGATGATGTAACTCTAATAAATAGCCATTCAAATTTTGATACATTGATTAAGGATGCAAATACTGGTTTAGCTGCTTATGTAACCTGGTTTAAATTAAATAAACTTGTTTTAAATATAAAAAAGTCAAATTATATAATTTCTAGTGGAAGAAAAATGTATTCTAAAAGCTTATCAAAAATTACAATTTAATCTATGGTGTTGCCTAAAGTGTCAAGTTCAAAGTTTTTGGGAATCATTATTGATGAAAACTTAAGTTGGAAAGAGCAAATAGACTGGGTTAGTAGAAAAATAAATAAATCTATTGGTATAATAAGGAGGGTTAGTTATCTGGTTAACACAAAATGTCTTCTTACTCTTTATTATAGTCTTATTTATCCATATCTTTCATATTGTAATATAGTTTGGGGGAGTACATATTCTACTAGTCTTAGTAAAATTCTGGTTCTTCAGAAACGATTTGTCCGTATTGCAACAAGATCACATCTATACACTTCATCTGCTCCTTTATTTCAGAAACTTCAAATTCTCTCTATTTATAATATTAATATATTCCAAATATGTATCTTTATTTTTAAAATTTATTCGAATCAGGAAAATTTTCCAGAACAATTTATAAATAATTTTATTACAAATGCAGAAATACATAAGTATTCAACCCGTCAGTCTTTAGATCTCCATCTTCCTAAATTTCTCTCTTGTAGAGGTCAGTATTCAATAAGATATAGGGGGACAAAACTGTGGAATAATTTTAATCATTTGGCAAAAAAATGTACATCTGTAAAACATTATAAAATATGTTTTAAAGATCATCTGATGAATGTATTGTGAATATATTTTTTTGTTACATGTTTAAATTGTGATATTTTTTTATTTTATTTTTTTTGTTTTGTTTGTTTGTTTTGATGTTATATTTGTTATAGATTTTGATATTATTTAGGTAGAGGCATTTTTAAGCCCATGTTAGGTTTTTGCCTCTACCTGCACTATTTTGTTTATTGCTATTTGCAGTTTGTGTTTATTGTTTTTATTTGGTGCAAAAAATAAAAAAATAAATAAATAAAAATAACATGCAGATTAACATGAATCTATTGGCACCATGTCTAATGCCAGATGAGGTGGGATGGATGGGTATAAAGCCCCCAATATTGAGTTGGGTTCTCTGGAATGATGGAGCTATCTAATCTAATGGCACATGAGGCGAGTGGTGATCATCACAAAATTTTGACCTCACTAATACTAATGGCTGTGAATGAACAGGTATTCCAATAGCTTTGTGCATGTAGTGTATTTTTAAAAATGTAAAGTGGCAACAGACAGGGTCCAAGCAGTATTCAGCTGAATTAGGTGTAACCCCAAAAAAAAAAAAAAAACATTTTCTTAAAAAAACGTTTATCAACATTTTGAAAAGGTTCCAGGAAGGTTAGCTTGCAACGTTACAGAAATAATGTTTCAGGATCTATCTGAAAACGTGTGGTTTGCATTACAATTTAGTTAAAACGTTTCTCACACAATGTTTCCAGCTAAATTCATACTAACATTATGGAAACGTTAAAAGTGACATTCCCAAAACTACATATAGAAAAATTGAAACAAGTGATGTTGCAGCTACACTACCATAACATTTAAAAACATTTAAATAAAGATGTTCTGGGAACGTCCAGAAACATTTACAGATTGAACATTTTAAGAGTGTATAGAAAGAGTTCTACTAACCAAAAATTGTTAAATGGGACAGTGCTGGTTTGTATTTCTACGTTTGTCTGTGCTTCTAAACACCCTTATGTATGTCTGTTTGTCTGTCTGTCTGTCTGTCTGTCTGGTGGTTTAGATGACTACGCCTTCATGGGTTCTCTGATCATTCAGGAAGTCATAAAGGAACTCTTGACCAAAGGGCTGGACAATGCAAAAGTCCTGCTGCTAGCAGGAAGCAGGTCAGTAGACTTTCAGCATCCTGACTGCTGACTTATGTGTCCCTTCCTATACTAGTGCATCTAAAAAAAATAGAATATCATTTAAAAAGTTACTTTATTTCAGTAATTTAGTCCAAAATGTGAGCCATATACTTTAGACTTGATAAAATCCGGGAAAACACTGCACTGACTTTAGACTTGATAAAACACAGTGGATCAACACCAGCAGATGACATGTCGCTCCAAACCATCACCGATTGGCTGATCATCAGTAAATTTTGCATTTTATTTGGAAATCAAGGGAGCAGAGTCTGGAGGAAGAGTGGAGACACACACAGTCCAAACTGCTTAAGGTCTGGTGTGAAGTTTTCCACCAATCGGTGATGGTTTGGAGAGACATGTCATCTGCTGGTGTTGATCCACTGTGTTTTATCAAGTCTAAAGTCAGTGCAGTGTTTTCCCGGAAAATCGTACAGCACTTTATTCTTCCCTCTGCTGACAACTTTTATAGAGATGCGGATTTCATTTTCCAGCAGGACTTGGCACACGGACCACACTGCCAAAAGTACCAGTTGGTCTTATATAATATTCGAATTTTTGGAAATACTGACTTAAAATGGATCACTCTGTGTGTAATACATCTATGTAATGTAATGGGTTTCACATTTTGAACAGAGTTACTGAAATAAATTATCTTTTCAATTATTTATATTTAAATTTTTTGAGCTGCACCTGTGTGTATATACATGTGTCTTTTGTGCATTAGTGCTGGAGGTACAGGTGTTCTGCTGAATGTGGACCGTGTGGCTGAGCTCCTGAAGAGCCGAGGTCATGGATCAATTCAGGTCAGAGGTCTGGCTGATTCAGGATGGTTTCTGGACAATGAGCAGTACCGCTGTACCGACTGTGTGGACACCATGAGCTGCGCCCCCACAGAGGCCATCAAACGGGGCATCAGGTGTGTGTGAGAGACAACTAATAGACTATATAGAGAGAGAAAATGAGTGTAGAGAGAAAGAAAGCTATAGCAGCTAACTGTGCTCTTGATGCTGCAGGTACTGGGGTGGAGTGGTTCCTGAGAGATGCAGACTGGCTCATACAGGAGCGGAGTGGAACTGTTTTTTCGGTTATAAAGTCTACCCCACACTAAAGAGTAAGAGAACAGCGCCATCTACTGATTTTATACTTAAACTACAGTGTAAAAATAATTCATTCATAAATTGATAAATAAATAAATGTGTGTATATATATATATATATATATATATATATATATATATATATATATATATATATATATATATATATATATATATAAAAGCTGATTATTATTTTTCATTACGCTCTGCTCTCAGGTCCAGTATTTGTGGTGCAGTGGTTATTTGATGAAGCCCAGCTGACAGTAGATAACGTCCATCTGATGGGTCAGCCGGTGCAGGAGGATCAGTGGCGGTACATTCAGAACCTGGGGATCGACCTCAGAAACACCCTGAAAAATGTCCCGTAAGCATGTTCAGTGTTTCTCCATACTGTTCCTAAAATCATTTAGCATTATATACATATAGCTCTGTAAACAAATTAAGAGACCACTTCAGTTTCTTAACCTGTTTCTCTGATTTTGCAATTTATAGGTATATGTTTGAGTAAAATGAACATTGTTGTTTTATTTTGTAAACTACAGACAACATTTCTCCCAAATTCCAAATAAAAATATTATCATTTAGAGCATTTAATTTCAGAAAAAAATAAATAATCAAATAATGCAAAGAAAACAAGTTCATATTCATTAAGTTTTAAGAGTTCAGAAATCAATATTTGATGAAATAACCCTGGTTTTTAATCACAGTTTTAATGCATCTTGGCATGTTTCCCTCCACCAGTCTTACATACTGCTTTTGGAACTTTAGGCCACTCCTGGTGCAAAAATTCAAGTAGCTCAGCTTGGTTTGACGGCTTGTGATCATCCATCTTCCTCTTGATTTATATTATATAGGTTTTTATTTCGGTAAAATTTAGGAAAAATATAATTAAGTGGACTCTTATGTTTTCCAGAGCTGTATATTCTGATTTCAACAATAATAAAAAAAAAGTACTTTTTTTTTTTGTTTTGATTGACAGGGCCATGTTTGCACCTGCCTGTTTATCACATGAGGTGATCACCAGAAGGTAAGATTTTCTTTTTAGTTTCTTTATAAAGCATGAAGCAAATAAAAACTCAAGGAAAAATAACTCAAATAATATGCTTCGTGTCCTAATGGAAATTAGTTCAGCTAATGGTGCCAAAAAGTGTAGGTAGCAGTTGTAGATAATGAAGGTAATGTTGCTATCGAATGTGACTAACATTGCTAGTGTAGCTAACAATTGTAAGGTCATTAATACTAATAATGTACCTAACACAAATGTATCTAACTAGACTAACATGGCTAAAGAGGCAAATGTAGCTATTGGTGCTGATATATCAAACAATTGTATATAATGAGGCTTACAAAAATAGCCAGTGAGGTTAAATTAGAAAACAGATATACAAATACAGGACTCTTGCATTTGGAGACTACGTTCACCTGGCTTTAGCAAACAAAATAATGTTACTATGGAAAAAACACAAGATTTTGTGTTGATGCTCCACATAGCAGTGCTACCAACACAACAAGAATTTAATTGGTTTGTGCCAAAAATGTACATTGAGGCCTTTAAACCATTTTTTTTTCTAAAAAAAAAAAACGAAAAAGACGCCAAATGTTTGTATGATTTTTTTCCCTGCTCACCTCTTCTCTATCTGACTGATCTCTCGCTCTCTCCATTTCCCTCCTCAGTTACTGGATGGACATACAGGTGAAGGGCACGTCTCTGCCTCGTGCCCTCCAGTGCTGGGACCGCAGCCTCCATCACAGCCTCCGTAACCATGGCAACAGCAGCAGCCCTCGCTCTCCGCCCCGGGGCTGCCCGCTGCACCTTATCGACAGCTGTCCCTGGCCCCACTGCAACCCCACCTGTCCCGCCATCCGCGACCAGCTGACGGGTCGGGAGATGAACGTGATTCAGTTCCTCACGCACATGGGCTTCGACGTGCAGCGCATGGCTCAGCAGCAGGGCCTGGACCCCAACAAGCTACTGGGCATGCTCAACAGCGGCACCTGAGCTGAGCCAAGAACAGGACATTTCAGTTACCCAATCAAATTGCAGGAGGGAAGATTCAACTCGCCAACCAGAAAGAAAAAAAGACTGAAAATTCAGCAAACAAATGAAAGTATAAGAAAAAAAATTCTGGCAGCCAATTAGAGTGCAGGCCTGACAATTTAACTAGCCAATTAAAGAGTGCTGTAAAGAAAGTGCAACTAGTCTATCTGGCCAGAAGCAAAGACAATTAGCCAATTAAAACGCAGGCCTTTTAAAGCAATTTAAGCTAACTAATAAGAGCCTGGCAAATAGAACCAGCCAATCAAAATGCAAGACTAGCCAATCAAAGAAAAGGCCTGATAATTCAGTTTTCAAATAACAACAGTGTAGGCCTGATAAGTTGACTGTCCATGCCAATTAAATTGCAGCACAAACAAATTCAACTAGCCCATCTGGGTGCCTGTCTGAAATAAATTAATTGGCTAATTATAATGCCAGATTAAAATTAATAAAATTTGGAAAAAGAAAAAAGGTCATACCTACATATATACACTAAACATCCACTTTATTAGAAACCCCCACGTTGCCAGATTTTTACTGATGGTCCATTTTTGTTTGCCTTCCTATAGCCCTTCATCAGTGGTCAGTTTTGGGGATGTGCCACTCTCAGCCTAGCAACTCTAGCAACACCACTGTACCATGTGGCAGTGCCATACACACACTGCTGTGTATGCCGCATTGCATATACCTTGGGAGTTGGATGTTGGAGAAAGGAATGATTTCATTGTCGGTCAACTAGAAAAAAAAACAAACCTTAGCTCTTGACAAGTATAGAAGTATAGTGTAGATTTTCTCAGAAATGACCAGCTGGATTTTTTTTCTAGCAGGGGTCTCACTTGAAGTGGATGCTTTTGTTTTAATATAATTTTATTTCTCTTTTTTTCCCCATTTTCTCCCCAATTTACACGGCCAATTACCCAACCCATTCATTTGCTCACAGATGCCTTGTGCTGATTGACATCACCGGCGATCTCCTGATCATTGTGGCAGCGCCTTACTCGCTGGACCACTCAGAGCCCAATTTTACACTGTTTTTAAAAAAACATTTCGAACTAAAATAAGCTACAGACGTTGGCAATTTATTGTCAAACCACAAAACTCCAGTGTTTTATGGTGATTCTATACAATATGTCGCACATTTTGTGTTCCAGGTTATTGCCTTATTAGTAATACCAGTTAAAAACATCACCTTATATTGTCGCTGTCCAGTGTATTTCCATTTTAAGCAATTTTTAGTACATAATTTACTACATAATTTGAACCCACAAACTGTCCCGTACACTGTGACATGTCTTGATGAATGGAACAATAGAAATTCTCCATAATTATCTGAAACAAACTTTTTTACATTGACTTCCATTAAAAGTTAAGAAGATTCTATATCTCTTGCCTGTAAAGTTGCTTTAGTTTAAGAGATGCGTTTTCCTTGGACAGCAACAATATTGTATTTTGTGCATCCAAATAGCATAGAAAAAGGTCCATAGGTAGACGTACTGTGTCTACAGCTGATTTTATTAGCCATGGATAGAAGTGCTGATAAATTAAATTAATGATAATAATTTACATTTATGGCATTTAGCTGAAACACTTATCCAGAGTGACTCACAAGGTTATTTCCGTTACATAGGTGGGTCAGTGTAGTGTTATGAGTCTTGCCCAAGGACTTTTGGTGTAGCACAGTGTAGTCTGCCACATGATGTGGTTTCTCTAATGGAAATATAGTGAATTGACCTCCACCCAAATATCACCAGCAGAACCTGACCAATGATGGATGGGGTCACTAATAAATTGTGCAACAGTGGACTCTATTTAGCTTTTTATTAAGGACACAAATTGCAAATACAGGCCTTTTTTTTTTAATTACAGGCTCAGTTTTCCAGACAGTGACTAAAAAACAAATGAAAAATCTCTCTTAAAATGATGCATAGTTCAAGACTATGCTTAATCTCCCATAAAAACACCTACCTGCGTGGATATAAAGGTTAACGTACAGGTAAATGATAACAGGAGGGGGAGGGAGGGTAAAGGGGAGGGGTCCTCCTGCTCTGCAGACCTCAAAATTATTTCTTATCAATAGAGGTAGTTTCACTGTAATGATAAGCTTTCACCCTCTGCTGGTGACAAAGGCAAACTGCAACAGAACTCACAAACCTCAACAGTCAAATTCATGAACGGGCTTTGTTTTTGGACTATGATTTTTTTGTATTAATATTAATATTATTATAATGTTTTGTTGTTGCTATTGTTGTTGAGTGCATCATTCTGTTGGACTGCCACAGCATATGAAGAGGCAGTAATAAGACTTTACTCTTCAACATAAGACTCTGAACTGGTGCTACCACAACACAGTTTCCATTCAGTTCAGTTCTTTTATTTTTTCTCTATTTTTGGACCGGGCCTTTTCAGCCTGAAGCCAGTCCAGGAACTCCACCAGGAACTCCAACAGGAACTCAATGGAATGGGAACAGAAGATGAACTAATGCCCGCTCAGGCATGGATGCCAGTCACAAAGCCACAGGATTCATGGCGCCTTATTAACATATTATATACAGGTGCTGGTCAACAAATTAGATTAATTTGAAATAGTGCAATCATGAAATTCTTTGAATGCATTTTTTGTGCAGAAAGCAAATCAGGTGTTCACCGCACCTGTCCTACTCGTTAGACTAATCACAGATTTGAAGCCGAGTTCGCGCAGACGACGGTAAGTGGTTGATCTGGAGACGTCAGCGCCGGTCTGCTTGTTCCACAAGTCGGTGAGCTCGGAAGTGGACTTGAACCGGTTGGTGACTGCGATCTTTCTCAGCTGCTTGTTGTCGCGAGCAGAAGTTTTTCGGACGCCGGAACAGTTGGTGCGCTTGCTGCAGTTTTTCTTGAGAGCTTTGCAGACAGAAGACTGGCTGATGCCGAGCTGCTCAGCAATTTTAGTTTGGGTCAAGCCTTGTTGGCGAAGGGCTTGAATTTGAGCCACTATTCCGGTTGAGAGGTCGCGCTGCTTACCCATGATTGATTTTACAACTTAGAAATTCTACTCAACCCTGACTTTATACTGCACAGTGAACACTCTTCACAGAAAACAAAAATTCGAGCATTTATTCTAATTCAATGAAACGGTTTCTCCATTATTCTAATTCAATAAAACAACAGTGTCACAGTTAAATGGCCTAAATGGGCCTTTTGGAAAGCTCAGCTGAGCAAATTTTTCCAGGTAACGAGTTCTGTGATTAGTCTAACCAGTAGGACAGGTGCGGTGAACACCTGATTTGTTTTCTGCACAAAAAATGCATTCAAAGAATTTCATGATTGCACTATTTCAAATTATTCTAATTCGTTGACCAGCACCTGTATGTTGTTACACATTATGTAATATGCATTTTACAGACACGTATGATGTCCTCAGAGATCTGAGAACCAGCCTTCGAACTCATGTCTTTTCATATTTTGTAACATTTTTTTAAACAGAAGGTCAATGTAAGCTACACTGTTGAAGTTATCTATTTAATTTAATATGTAAATCATATATTTATAAGGACCTCTGAGACAGAGATGAGAAGATGTAAAGTGTACATACATTTCCATACTTTCTTTGCTGTTTTGAAACGCATGTCTTTGTAACAAATCTTAAAAAGGTACATTATAATCAAGGTACAAAAAAAAAAAAAGCCTCATGGTGTTCATGGGTTTTCTTGTGTGTGGAGGAGAGTTTAGTTACCCAACATGATTTAACTGAAGTACTGTAGCAAAATTGCCCTTTGAGCAGTGGTTCTCCCTTGTCTATGCATGATCATGAAGTTCTGTATAGTATATCATGTTTTTTCACAATTACATAATACATAAATATCTACCATGTTTCACAGTCTGAACACAGGGGGTTGTGTACACTCTTATTATATATTCTTCCATATATATGCACATTCTCTGAACCCTTACAGATACAGACTGAGTCTTCTGTCCATATTTTTGTATATACTGTATATACTGTATCCATCTGTATTTGCCCGTATTCGTGCACATTCTCTAAAACTTGTAAACATGGATGGAGCTTTCTGTCTGTACTCTGCTTTTATTTAATATGTATTTATGCACATTCTTTAAAAGCTTCATGGATGCAGACAGGACTTTCTCTTTGTGCTCTGCTTTAATTTTCCAATTGTCCAGATTTGTGCACATTATTTGAAAGCTTACCTTGCACATCCTCTGCTTTAATTTGGCCATATTTTTTACGTTCTCTAAAAGCTTACAGAAACAGAGCTTCTAAAGTACGGCCAGAAAGTAGGGGTAGGCGATATGCCCCTAAAATAACCATGATATTTTATGGTATTTTTGCGATAACGATACGCTTAGCAACAGGACAAAGTATATACTACTGCAACAAAATAAAAATGTAATTCTATTATTGCATAAGATATGACATGGCACGCTCCTATATCTCCATATATCCATGATTAAAGTAAAATGAATGATACTGGACAGATATAATCTGTCTCTAGTTGATATAGTAGTTTACAGTTTTCTTTTGCTGAAAACATAAAATATTGCGTACGATACGATATGGAACACCCCTATTTCAGAGAATTAACTATTGGCTCTATACTGTCCTCTAGGGGATGCTAAAACAACTGTACTCATTTTCATATTTAAAGCAAACATAAATGAGCCTTTAAAGGTGCTTCAAATGGTTCTTGGCTATAGCCAACTGTATAAGAACAACTTTGGGCTCCATAAAAAGCATGTTTCCAAACTATGCAATGTGTGATTGTAAAGAATCCTTATTAAACCTTTAAAAACAATTGAATGGTTCCAATTTTAGTTCTGTATGGAGCAAAAGGTCACACTTCTATGCTTAATAATGGCAGAGAACCATTTAAAGCACCTTTATTTTTAAGAGCGTGTGTTAAAAAGAAAAACATGCATCATACAAAATCGTATTAAATATTATACATAAATACAGTATAAGAGGTTCACAGAATCTAACTTTCAAAGATTTTACACAGTTTTTACTGAGTGGTTTGGTACCAGGTGCAGAGGTTCAGGTCAGTGTCCAAATTTCCTAAACCAACATCTGTTTTCTACCCTGATCTTCCTTTTAAAAATCTAATATAAAAAATCTTATACTAAAAAAAAAAAAAAACAGTTTATACAAATGTGCAAGTCTCTGCAAGACAAGTGTCGGAGTGGACTGACATTTCCACTTCCACATCATCCCTCCGTCCGACGTAGAGGAGCTGCTTCTGTAGAGTTCAGTGGTATTTTAAAGATGAGATGAAGATCCCAAAGCGATCCAGTAGTTTTCTCTGAGAGATGAAGCTGAGGCTGAGATGCAGGGATTCCTCAACACCAGTTCCAGGTTGGAGGAGTCTGCTGAGTTTGTTGATCGATATCGTCTGGATGCTTCTGTTGGAGTCGTAACAACGCAAACCCCCCTATGCCCTGCCATGGACTGTGGGGGGCTCCAGACGCAATTCCACTCTCAATAAGGGAGGACAGAGAGGCTGGAAGGTGTCATGAGAAGCTAGATTCCTAAAACAGAGGATATAATTTATTACAATGGAAAAAAAAACAACTTCACTACTTTTGGAGTTTGGAGTATCCAGTTTAGCAAGGGTAAGTGTGGTAAGAAAATATGGCTGCACAGTATTATTAGTTTATCATTAATGCAATGCTGATACCCAGGTGAGCTGTCTTACATGACCAGTGAATTATTTTTTGCTGTAAGCAGAATATGTTGTTTTTAATTATTAACTAATAATCTGCTGATGGAATTAGATGTATTAATTAAACATACATTTAGTATCTCATAATGAGATATACTGACCTCCTTCAGGACCTTAAACCATCCTAAGGCTCAGATAGTCCACATGTTTCCTCTACTCAAACCCAGCTTAAAATAAACAGATACACTATGAATATACACTTTGAAATATACACTATATGGACCAAACTACTGGGACACCTGCTATTTTTTTTTTCCCCAAAAATATTTTGTTGAATAAACTGTCTCTACCATTCAGGGAAGGTTGTCTACTAAACTCTAAAGCACTGCTGTGAGGACTATAAGGATAAAATTAGACAACTCAATATACAGTATAAAAGTCAAAAATTTCAGTGTTTATTCATTAGTTTGTAATGTTCTCCATTGTAGATTAATGCTAAGGTCACCCAAACTATGAAGAAAAACATATGGAGAAGAATATGGTTTATATTTTAGATTTATCAAAGTAGCACTTCTTGCTTAGATGACAGCTTTTCACATCTTGGCTGGATTTTCTCAGTCAGCTTTATGAGGTAGAGTCGCCTGGAATTCAGGCTTTCAGTTAACAGCTGTGCTGAACTCACCAAGAATTAATTACTTGATTTTTTTGCCTCTTAATGTGTTTGAGAGCATCAGTTGTGAAATTGTAAAGAGGTAAAACTACAGGTATACAGTGAATAGCCCTCTACTCAACTAGAACTACTCAACTAGTATCATCAAGTGCAGTCACAAAGACCATCAAAAATGTTATGATGAAACTGGCTCTCGTCAGGAAACTGGCTCTGCCCCAAGAAAGGAAGAGTAAAAGTTTGCAAGTTAACAGCACCTTAGATAAGAGTAGATAAGAGTACACAAGAGTACTGTACTTTGGTTTGTTTGACACTTTTACAAGTTTACTACATGATTCCTGTGCTGGATGCTGAAATGTTTATTTACAATGTAGGAAAATAAATTATAATAACATTGAATTAGGTGTGTCCAAACTTTTGACTGGTACTGTAAATGTTGTAATAAAATTAGGCAATAAAAATATTTTGAATAATCTTGGATAATCACAGCAAAGAGTGATCCCAGTGTATTTGTACACTGCAAGACAATGTATTTGCTGCCTGCGTGTGTCTCTTACCTGACTGGCTCCCCTGACGCGGCGAGGAGAAAATGGGCGTTTCTGTTCGTGGATGGTCTGTAGTCTAGTGATCAAAAACTTCTTATCTTCCCCCTCCTGCATGTAAGAACATAAGTTATAACATGTTTAGCATGCACTTACAGTTATTATTCATTAAAATGATGATGCGGGTTTAATAGTGGTTTTGCTTATGGGACAGTTGAGCTGTAATTGAGTCTGAACCATATCACATAACATAAAAAACATTAGATCTTTTTCAGCTTCTTTAAAACTGACTTACGTTTTCAATCTGCTCCTGAAGCAACTCGATAATCTTCCTCTGTCCATCTACCACCTGGCTGTGGAAGTAGATCACAATTCTAGTGGAATTGAAAAAGCACAATTACACTGTTATTTGCAGGAGTAGACAAGCTGTGCGAGTGTGTTTTCACATCTGTGTCGACAATGCCTGCAACTTAATGTTGCTGAATGCATTCATTAGATGGCGTGTCTACAAACATTTGGACATACAGTATATATCAAATACACAAACTGGAAGGGTATGTGGCTGAAATGTATACATTTCTTTTCTAATTTTTCCCCATTTTCTTCCAGTGTAGTTATTTATTCCCCATCACAAGTAAATCCACAACACAAAGAGGATGAAGACTAGCACATGCCTCCTCAAACACATGTAAAATCACCCACCGGCCCTTTTTGAACTGCTGCTTTGAAATGCAGCATTACTGAGTAGCATCACAGCGCACTCAGAGGAAAATGCAGCGACTCTGTTCTAATACAGCAGCTCACAGACGCCTTGTGCTGATCAACATCACCCTTTGAAATGATGAGGGGAAAGAGCACCATCTACCCACCCAGAGAGAGCAAGGTCAATTGTGCTCTCTGAGGGCTCCAGCAGCTGATGGCAAGCTGCATGACCGGGATTCAAACCAGTCATCTCCCAATCATAGTAACATATGTCTTAATATCACTGCTGAGATTATTATTGTTGGGGGAAAATATAAAAACAAGCGTGTGTGTAAGAATGAGCAAAAAGAGAGAAGTGTGACTCACAGGAAGATGCCAGCAGCGAGGAAGAGAAAGAAAGGGTTCTCCACCAGGTACGTATGAGCCCAGGTGAGCCAGGTCAGTCGAGGGTTGTCCTTGGCCAGCTGTTCCACCCATTTCTTCCCTGCCTGGAACATGGTGTTAAGGCCCTGGAAGGGTCCGCAGCTCGCAGATGGCTTTATCCTGCACACAGAAACACACACAGACAAAGAGAGAGTTTTAATCTCTGACCTTACAATGATCCTACAACTGCAATTCCTGCCAATATTATTAAATCTTACATTTCACCAAAAGTCACTGGACAGCAAGGTTGTAGATTATTTAGAATTGACTTGAGAAGGACCCATACATTTCAATTAAATTCTTGATTTTGAATTTGAATTTAGAATTCAACAGGAACAAGAATTAAAATTCAAATTCAAACCCAAATGGCAGAAAGTAGAATCAAAACTACATGAAATTCAAAGAAATTCATAATACATAATTAGGGTGTATTTAACAATAAAGCTTTACAGTTTATTCAATTAGTATTAACTATCTAATTGTGGAACAATTTAGAACAAGAGTTAATTTCCCAGAATTCCTTGTTTTCAAAAAGTCTTCAAAAAGTCTTCAAAAATGGTTGTCCAACATTTAGGCTATTTTTTGGTATACACTCTAGAGAAAGAAGCTAATTGAGGGACAAATCTGGTTTGTACTTTTGATTTTTGTAATTAAAGTAATATGCAAAATGACAACACAAAAAATGACATCTATGCTGGTTCATTAAGGGAATGTATGTCTAATGTTAGTGTCTATACTTCCATTTGGAAGAAAAGTGTATGTTAAAAGTATCACATTCTTACTGATTTGTGATGAGAATGAATTCCTTTGAACTGCAATGAATTCAATTCCACTTCCTGTAGGAAGTTCAATTCAACATCCTGTTGGGTGATTTCAATTCCATTTCAAATTAAAATTTTAAACTTCTGAATTTTGTAACATGCTTGTAAGAACACTAATTGCTCATTTGAATTAGCTAGGCGCTCATGAATTTCAAAGTAAAAATTCCATTTGGGCATTTTAGTTGAAATTCTGACATCCTAGTTCAAACAGATAGAATAGCATAATGCTATACTAATCAAATCATAATCTTAACATCCTTTTAAAGCTCTAAAAGATAGACTAGAGACTAGTGTAAAGATAGTTAAACAAGTCCTTTATAAGGGCTTCTGTGGTAATGTGTAAGTGAGTGTTTCTGAATGAGTAATCTCCTCACGTCCACATGGTGTAGGTTACACACACTGCTGCTCCCAGGAAAGAGGGGAAGCAGAGGAGGGTGATGAAGAAGGTGGTCATCTGGCTCGCCCTCCACGGCTTCCTGGGAGCCTGACAATTTCTCATCAGACTCGTCTACATGAGAGAAAGGGAAGAAAAGGGTGATTATTCTTAAATACTGAAAGAATGCACATTCCGAATGTGTAGTTAATAAACCTAAATATTCAGCTCTGATCTAAGGGACTCACCTTTTTCATGTAGAAAAGAAACAGCAGCTTAATGACCTGCACTACAGGCAGGAGCGGAGTAAACAGCAATCCCAACCTGCACACAAACACACACTGTTAAACCAGGACTGCAGGACGCTTATTATTTTCAACTGGGCTATTTAGATCAGTTCAAGTGAGCAAGGCATTATGGGAAATGTAGTTACCAAGCTATCGTCTGTCCATAGATGAGTTCAAGAACGTTCCGTGCAATATCGAACACAGGCTTTCTCTCCTTCTTTAGTACCCGCTGTGAAAACAACCTGAAAGAGAAGAAAGGGTTAGCATGCCTGTTTAAGAAAATGCTGCTAATTGGCAGCATTGTTTTGTAGGAGTGTCCTCTATATAGACAAAACTACACAATCTACAGGAGCCTTTATTCCATCTTTTCTAAATCCATAGTCATTACCATGACATACCAAAGGTCATGGGACAGAAACAGTACACTTTTGACTTGTCTACCGACCACAGTTTTTCAAAACTATTAGGCCTAGCTCGAACTCAAGAGGTCACATGGTCTTGCCATGAGCACACTGGTAAACCGCACTGCTGTCCCATGATTTTACGCATGTACAGTGGGGCAAAAAAGTATTTAGTCAGCCACTGCACGTTCTCCTACTTCAATGCTCTCACTGATGGAAGGAGGTTTTGGCTTAAAATCTCACGATACACGGCTGTATAGCGTTTAACTCAGAATTCTTTTTCCTCCAAACATGACAAGTTGAGTTTTTACCAAAAGTTTTATTTTGGTTTCATCTGACCACATGTCATTCTCCCAATCCTCTTTTGGATCATCTATATGCTCTTTGGTAAACTTCAGTTGGGTCTGGACATGTACGTGGGGACACGCATGGCACTGCAGGATTTGAGTCCCTTTTGGCGTAGTGCGTTACTGATGGTAGCCTTTGGTCCCAACTCTCTCTTCTCTTTCTACTTATTCACACCAATCTCCTTTTCTATTGTAGGTCCACTCTTCCCCGCCTGGTGCAGGTCTAACATTTTCTTCCTGGTTTCATTTGACAGCTCTTTGGTCTTGGCCATGGTTGAGTTTGGAGTCTGACTGTTTAAGGTTGTGGACAGGTGTCTTTTATACAGATAATAAGGTTAAACGGGTGCTATTAATACAGCTAATAAGTGGATGACAGAGGAGCCTCTTAAAGAAGAAATTACATGTCTGTGACATGTACTACATAACTTACAAATAAATTCTTTAAAAATCCTACAATGTGATTTCCTGATTTTTTTTTAAACACCCACCTCCACAGGAACTCCCCAAAAAAGGTATCCAATGACGTGAAGATGAAGTCCATCAGCAGGAATCGATACAATTCTTGTCCCACAAAACTCTCCCAGCACTAAGTACACAAAACAGCAAGTCCAGTCAGGTTTCATCACCTTTAATCTGTACATGTTTCAAGACTGAGGATATGAGGATATTTGTATGATTACACACACATATAAAACAACACACTTTTATAAGAAAAACTGTGGAAAAACCTATACCAATCCACAAGTAGGTAAATGGTTTGAGAAGAATGAAATGATAACTTAGGCAGTACATGTGATGTGCATTCTGATTGATTTATTGTCTCACCTCCAGGCCCACACTCTTTGGTTCCAAAGCAACCCGCCCCAACCAATGATAGCACAGCACTCCGAGCAGACTCACTTTTAGCATGAGGTTCCTGACAAAGAAAAGCAGGTTAAATTTCAATCCAACTACAATTTGTCTGATCTACAGTAACTATCATAAAAAATGGACTGGTTAAAGGCAATACAGAACTATATAGTGAGTTAGCTTCTTGCTTATGGTGAACTAATGATTGTAATATTCTAATATCCATTATGGGTATCTTTATTTCATCTATGCAGTAAATTTAAAAATAAAACAAATACATCTGTCTAGAATCTCTAACTAGAATCTAGCTAGAACAATTAACGGCTGCTATGTTACACTTTCACATGGCTACCCATATGGTTTAGATCAGCAGTTCCCATACTCAGTCTTGGATCACCCCCTTCCCTGCACATTTTGAGGTTTATTGGTATTGATACAGAACACACAGGACATCAGCTTATGAGAGCAACACAATATTGTGAACTACCTGAAGATGGCGACGTAGTTCCGTTTGCTGGGAGAATCATACTCCTCCATCCAGGCCACGGTGTTAAAAAAGCCAGGAAGGAGCAGGTTAATGGAAGACACGGCAACCGGGAGCGCCAGCAGGCTCGCCTCCTTCAGCAGGAGACTTTCTTTAGTGTTTGAGGAGGAGCGAACACGGATCTGCAGATCCTGAGAAAAGAGACACAGAGACAAAGTGTTCAACTAGAAATATGTGTCACGCTGTGTTATGGAGCTAAATTAGTGCCAAAACTACGCAAATAAAGAAAACGTATTCTGTAAATATGATACTACTTGCAAACAAACACAACACGTTTTACAAATACAAAACTCGACTATCTAACACACACGGTGTGTTTTACAAACACAAAACATGATGGTTGTAAATATATACGTAAACTTCAAACAAATACACAGCTGTTTTCTAATACATTGCTCTTTACAAACAAATAACACATTTTACAAATGCAAAAAGCAATAAACAACAAGTAGAACATGATTTTCAAACATTACCGTGTCATGATTCATGAACACGCACAGCCCATTTGTAAATCACGTGACTTTTGTCACACTTTTAGCAGTCGCAAACTCGTGTTGAGATTTTCTCACAAATACACCCCAACTCTACAAATGCATCGCTCCAGAACAGCAGGTGGCGCTGAGGGACACTTCACAAGCTGTGGCTGCACAGCAAAGCACGCCCCGCTTCCAGCGCTCCCCATTACACTGATTAATGTGTTTAACTCTACCATTTTATACCCGATTTATACACGGTTTGGTTTGTTACGAATAGCAGAGATGTAATTATGATATAGGACGCTGTTACATATTACAAATATGAGCTTTCATGCTGAAATACTTTATATTATGCTCTTTAACAAAGAAAGAAAAAAATATTAATTGGTGTTTAAATTAGATAGATAGATAGATAGATAGATAGATAGAGATAGATAGATAGATAGATAGATAGATAGATAGATAGATAGATAGATAGATAGATAGATAGATAGATAGATAGATAGATAGATAGATAGATAGATCTGGACAAAATAAAAGACCACTTAAAAATGGTATAAAAAAAAATCTATGATTTTACCAAATTGAAAACCTCTGGAATCTAATCTACAATTCTTTGCATTATAGCTTTGCATATTTTTTGTTATTTCAGCCATTTCTCATTTTCTGCAATAATGCTTTTAATGACAATATGCTGAAATACTCTGTATTATGATCTATCTATCTATCTATCTATCTATCTATCTATCTATCTATCTATCTATCTATCTATCTATCTATCTATATATATATATATATAATATTAAACTCCAATTAATATTATAAAGAGCATAATATAAAGTATTTCAGCATGAAAGCTCATATTTGTAATGTGTAACAGCGTCCTATATCATAATTACATCTCTGCTATTTGTAACAAACCAAACCGTGTATAAATCGGGTATAAAATGGTAGAGTTAAACACATTAATCAGTGTAATGGGGAGCGCTGGAAGCGGGGCGTGCTTTGCTGTGCAGCCACAGCTTGTGAAGTGTCCCTCAGCGCCACCTGCTGTTCTGGAGCGATGCATTTGTAGAGTTGGGGTGTATTTGTGAGAAAATCTCAACACGAGTTTGCGACTGCTAAAAGTGTGCCAAAAGTCACGTGATTTACAAATGGGCTGTGCGTGTTCGTGAATCATGACACGGTAATGTTTGAAAATCATGTTCTACTTGTTGTTTATTGCTTTTTGCATTTGTAAAACGTGTTATATTTGTTTGTAAAGAGCAATGTATTAGAAAACAGCTGTGTATTTGTTTGAAGTTTACATATATATTTACAACCATCAGGTTTTGTGTTTGTAAAACACACCGTGTGTGTTAGATAGTCGAGTTTTGTATTTGTAAAACGTGTTGTGTTTGTTTGCAAGTAGTATCATATTTACAGAATACGTTTTCTTTATTTGCGTAGTTTTGGCACTAATTTAGCTCCATACTGTGTTTAAGCAAGCCTGGAGGGAGCAAACATGTTCACACAGCTCTGGAATTCAGAGACAGTTGCAGAGGAAGCCTTTCAGCTGATGGCAGGAAATGTATGTAGTGTCTACAGAGCTGACTTTGCACAACCAATGAAGAAAAACTGTGTACAGGAGTGAGTGTGAGAGGGGTGAAGCTAATTAAAAATCAGACAGTAGAAGCAGAACAACAAACAGTAAAGCTGGGTAGACAGTTATTGAATGTTAGCCCTATTTTAACCTCAATTTAACAACTGTGACAAATTTTTAACAAATGCAAGAGATTTTTTTTTTATGGTCATGGGATAGCATTATGTAAAATGATCATGAAGTTTTGCCTAAGGGGACGGCTCGGGAACAGCTACACCTGTTTATGTTTTGAGGTGTTGTCAGCATGCTCATGGCAAGGCGACATGAATTATTGGAGTTAGAGAGAGGCCTGATAGGTTGTGAAGAATGAGACACTTTATTTCTGATGTTTTATGAGCATTTAACATTCCCTGATTCCACAGTGCAGTGTGTATAGCAGGAATTCATCGCAGAAGGCATTACCACCCACAGTGGACAGTGAGGTGGAAGGGAAATATTCTGACCAGCGGCATCCAGCTAGAATTCACACCTACAGGCAATGATGCTTCCACAGGACGTGGCAAATGTCATGGGACGTGATACTTTGGTTCACTTGTGCGTGTGTATAAAAGTACAAATGTATTAATGTATAATGCTCTTTTTTATTTTTTAATGATTTTATATTACATATACCCTCAGACTCACCTTGTGCATGTGTTCTGAGAAGCAGTAGATGGCATAGGCACATCCTGCAGTGCTACCGACACATATCGTCCAGGCCAGTAATTGAATGGAAAAAGCTGATAATCGCTGCAACAAGGAAGACTTCACCTCCTTTCGGTTAACCTCCGCCACCAACTCCTACACACACACACATTCACAACAAAAGTGTAAGGTCAAAAGACAAAAAGGCACAAACAGGGTTAATCAGTCTTTATGCTACAGCATGTTTACTTTACCAGAAGAAAAGTGCATATTTGTACCTATATAAAAGTTGTTGAGAAATGTAAGCCTGCTAAACAGGTGCAAGTGAGCACTATGTGGTGCCTCGTGTCTAAAAAAAAGCATGAAATCAGTACTGAGAGTAGCAATGCAACTACAAAGTATATAATACAACTGTGTTCCTTAATTAAAGAAAAAACATTACTATTCAAGGAAATAATCAAGTGTTTTGTGTGTCGTACTTTGAGTTGGATGGAGATGTTCTCACGCTGTAGTCTGACTGATGATTTCTTGGTGACCTTAAAGTCCCAGGAGCAGAAGACTTTCATGGCTAACAGGCCTTTGGACCGGTCAATACGGAAGCTTTGCCCAAACGACTTAGACATGCTGGAAAACAGACAGGTAAACACAATGTATTAATATGCGTCATAAAGCATACAAGATGCAGCGGACCTGGGTGCATCTCAAATTAATTACATTTATATTAGTGCTGGCTGTCAACATTAACGTGTTAATATGTAAATTTAACATGTTACATCACATCAGAAACCCGCCAATCATCATCAGAGAGATGTGTGTAAATAGTTTACAGCTGCTGTAGTTTCTATGGTGCTTTTGGAAGCAAAGTTTTTGCCTGAGGGGTTTTGATTCGTATGTTAAATAAAATTTGAAAATAATGAATCCATTACACAATTATTAGTCTCTCTCTCCCAAAATACAAGGAAGAACCAGCATATAACATTTATATGTGATTTTATTGTTATATATATAATTATATATATATATATTTCTACTGTAAATATAAATTCCCTTTCCAATCTAACATTGATTAATTCGTTTACATTTAAAGGATAGGTAAAAGGAAAAAGGAAGAAATAATCACAGAAAGCTGTTGTGAAGCTATTTTGGATAATTAATTAACACCACTAAATTATATACAGTACATAGACACAAGTATTGAAATCAAGGATTAAAAACAAAGTTTATCCTGATTTTTTGGATTAACATTGTACTGTGCAAGGATGATGATGATCTTCTAGATTTACAAGCATTGTTGTGAGGATTTGATTGCATTTAGCAACAAGAGCATCAGTGATTACCATCCACAAACATTTGGGCAGACGTATTGTGTGTGAGAGAAAGTCACTCACCTGTAGACAAGGATAATGCAGGTAATGAAGAAGGCTGCTCCAATGGTAAAGAAGTAGGCCAAAGGCATATTATAGGACAGATGAAAGCCACAGGAAGTCTGGTTCCTGGCACCATTGCAGGCCTTTGTGAGGGTGTAGTTACTGTAGTAGCCATAGTACATCACAGAGTCTGCAAAATAGCCCTGAGAGAGAGTATAAAGAGAGAGAGAGAGAGAGAGAGAGAGAGAGAGAGAGAGAATGAGAGAGAGTATAAAATTGCATCCTTTCAGTTAGATTTGGACCATCTGACTGATAAGAACCAATTTGCATGCATCTTTTACCCGAATAATACTTAAAATATTAATTATCCAAATCTTATTTACATCCAGCCACTTAAATCTAGATTTGTCAGACATCCTGAAGTCTGAAAACATTTAAATCCAAGTAAATTAACTCCTGCAAACCTGCTAAACTGTCGGAATAATCAGATCACAGCTGGTCCCAAACGAGTCCTTGTGAACAGTTTAAGTGGCCGAGTGTAAACAGGCTCTGTGTGTAAATAAGCTCTAAGCTGAGAAGTCATAAAAGCTGCATTCCAGGGCAGCTGAGCTGGGTCTTACCGCCCCGGTGAGCAGCTCAAGGCCATAGAGGTGAGGTGAGGCGGACAGCGAGGGGGGCCGCACGGCCTGGGGGACCACCAGAAACAGGCACAGCACCAGGAGCAGGAAAACGTTGAAGAAGAGGAGGGTCCTGAGGAAGACGAAGTATGAGAGGACGCCAGTCCCGAAGCGGCCGCTCACTCTCTTCAGAGCCGTCTGCCACAACTGGAGGGAGGAGAGGAAGGAGAGCCAGCTGTACCAGCTGTGTCTGAAAGCCTGAGAAAAAGAAAGAGAGAGAGAGAGAAATATTACTTGTAGTACTGATATAAATGTTCCTATTTTTCTACCACTACTGTAACTGTCATTATTTTGTTTTGTTTTTTTGGTATGCAACTATACTGTTATCCAATTTATATTGTTCTTTTAGAAACATGCACTCGCTCACCAACTACACTCATTTTCATTAACCTTTCCTCCCATAGAATCCCATTCACTTTTTTAATCTTTTCCCCTGCATTCCTCACATTCACTCTTATAAACCCTATTCCACAAAACGAGTTAAAAACACACTAGCAACCACCAGGGATACCATAGCAACGACCTAGCAACACCATAGTAAACACCTAACAACTCCACAGCCATTGACTGGGATAGTATAGCGACCCCCTTGCAACACCATAGCAACCACCTGGAACTGCAACCAGTGGTAACCGGTAACATGCTGTGACAGATTTGTACTTGTGAAGAGAAGTAATAAGTAATAAGTAATAAGCCAAAAAAGAAATTATAGGGGGAGAGGGATACAGAGAGGTGAGAAAAATTTGAAAAAGAGAAAAGTGAGGAGATGGGAAAGAGAGAAGGTTGGAGAAAATTAAAATGAGAAGAAAAAAGATACAGAAATAAGATAGATGTGGGAAAGAGGTTGCGAAAGTCAGATAAGAAAAAGACATTGAGTAAAAAAAAAGAGAGAAAAGTTTGGGAAACATGGTGGAAAAAGAGAGAGAAAGAGAGAGAGACAAAGGATCAGAGAAAAAAATAAGTGTGAGAGATGGTGGGAAGAAAATGGAAAAGTAAAGAAAAAGACAGGCAGTAAGTAGATCAGGAAAAAGAGGGAAGAGGCTATTCAAATGCTAAATCGAAACAGAAATTCAGCCCTAGAGACCAATAAGAGAGCAGGGATGGGCAGTGGCCAGCAGGCCTCAGCCTCGAATATGGATGACTCAACTTTACAGGCCAATTACAGCTCTAAAAAAACACCACACATTACAGTTCTAGCACACACAGACAACACATCCACTGAGGGTCTGACAACAGGAGAGACAAGACCAGGACAGAGTGAACTGGACAGCAGCAGAAACAGCTCAGACAGAAATTTACAATTTAAAAAAGACCAGTTTAAGAGTCTGGTGAAATCCCTGTCTGGTATCAATTAAGGAAACATGCAGAGTAATGGACTCACGATGATGATGTAATATTTCAGCTGGCTGCAGCAGGGGATCTCGTTGCGGGAGAAGGAGCGGCCAGGTTTTCTCAGCGCTGACAGCCTGCAACGGAACAACAGCATGGTAACTACAACAACCTCCATTAATATCCAGAGTATTTGCACTGATTTAAGAACTACAAGAAGAACTTTATAACTGCCTCCTGATCCCCACATTTTCATCAAAGAGCAGGTATTATTTGGGAGGTATGATCATTCTAAACACTGCAGAGACAATGGCATGGTGGTGGTGATGGTGGTGTAGTGTTTAGTTTGTGTTGTGCTGGTATGGGTGGATCAGACACAGCAGTGCTGCTGGAGTTTTTAAACACTGTTTACTTACTGTTCACCATATTAGACACACTACTTATAGCAGATCCAGCATGTAGATGTAAAGTCAGACAGAAATCATCCTTTACTGCACAGTTTGTGTTGGTCATCCTCTTGTCCTTTATCAGTCCATATTCTCAGTCCAGCACTGACACTGGGGTGTTTAAAAACTCTAGCAGCACTGGTGCGTCTGATTCACTCAACTCGTTACAGCACAAAACATACTAAAACATCATGTTACCATGTGCATTGCTGAGAATAATCCACCACGCATAAAATAGCTATGGTGGTCCTGTTTTGACCTGACCATTAAAGAATGGAATTAAAGGAGGATAATAAAAGTAATCAGAGAAACAGATACAGGACTAAAGTCTGTAATTAAAGAATTACATGTAAAAATACATATAGAACTACATGGTCAGTGGAGCTGAAACAATAGGTTATAGGTGTAGAATATAGAAAGCACCAAAAAGCAGCTCTTCACACAAGAGACCAATAATGACATGGAGTTGTTGTGCAGTAAACACACCAACTGCAGATAGGCTGTATGAAATATGTCTCTTTGTATAAACACTGGGCATCTGTAGGAGATACTTATGTATATCAGGCCATGTGATTTCTGGACATTTCTGGACATATTTTAAATCCATTTACGGTCAGGAAAAGCAAAAGCGGATCTAGTCCCCATTTTTTCACCATTACTGATTTACTGAGGTTCTGTCTGTGGTCCGAGCAAACAAGGCCTCCAATGTAAGCTATGTTATCCAAGCATTTCACTGCTAGTTACACCATGTATGACCATGTAAGTGACAAATAAACTTTAAACATTGAAACTTGCCAGCCATTTTCTCACTGTCCTAGACTTAACACACAGTGGTGTGTCTTATGTGATGTACAGTATGTTTAAAGTAGCTGTAAAGTGCAATTAAGGCAAGTCGTAAAATACCCATTCCGTTAATATTATTTAGTTTAACTTGGCGGCACTAAAGGTACCACGATGCCCATGATATCTTCAAACAAGGAAGAAAAGGAGGGGATACGCACACACGCGCACATGCCTGCACAAACACACACACACACACATACACTGGAATGTCTCTTAGCATGCACACAAGAGAGGGCAATATAAAGGTCTGAAAGAATTTAAGAGAACAGTTCTCCCAAATTCCAAATAAAAATATTGTCATACAAAGCATTTATTTGCAGAAAATGAGAAATGGCTGAAATAATAAAAAAAGATACAGAGCTTTCAGAACTTAAATAATGCAAAGAAAAAACATGCATTGCTAAAATGAGAACTGGAGAGAGCTGGCAATATAAAAGAAAGTGTTCTTGCTAAAATCACTTCAACAATTCATCTGAAAAAACTCTGAAAAAAAACTGCACCACTTTACATGATTTAAAGGTCATTTTTAGAAAACTCTTTGCAATTACACATTTTTACAAAAAAAAAAACAGTCACTTTATGTATTGTTTAATAAAAATAATTAGACAATGTGAGCATGTGTTTGTGTGTGTGCGTGTGCGTGTGCTGGCATACCTCAGTTCCCTCTTCTCGTGCAGGCTTAGCGGTATGGCTCTTAACATGCGGACACGATCATTTTCAGACAGGTTCTGCAGGTTATTCACCAGACGCTCCCGCTTATTCTCTACACACAGACAAAAACATACTTACATTAGTCTCATACTCTACTAACGGAGCAACTTACTAACTTTTCACATCCACTGTTTACACGTATAAACAAATACTAAAGCTCTATTGAAATTGGATGACCTTTGGGCATATTTATATGCAATAAATCTTTTGTGGAACCAGCTTGTTTCTAGAAAACAAATCTGTGAATAAAGAGGTTTTGTAGCATTTGTGAATATAAAGTATCGGTAATGCTTTCTTTGATGGATGAACCGATACAACTTTTCCCCTTCCAATACTAATAGCAGACTTTCAAGTATCTGTTGATACAGAGTACCGTTACAGACATTAACCCTTAACTACCCGAGATATGTCTATAAATGCTGACATTTATATTGGTCCATTTTGTATAAGCTGAATTTTTCTAAAGGAAGTGTTCTGTCTTTTAAATAAGATATAATAAGCTAGACATAACTACATTTGCTGGTTATGATTTAAATTTAAAGTGCCACAATGCAGTAACAGGTACAAGAATGGAAACAACAAAATACCACACCCTAGACATGCTGCTGGCCTCAGTCAAAGGTCATTTAGTGTAACACGTGCATCCTTAACTGCGTCATGTTTTCAGTGCTCTCTATTGTAAATATCGATATTGTCTGAAAGTGACAGCATGGGCACTGATACCATACCTGATTGGTGCTACTTCACATCTGCAGCTGCAATTATGATTTGTAGCTGATCTAGCTTTTTGACCCTATTTATTTGACACTTCTGCTGATAATGCTCTTTTAACATCAAGTCTAGAGGACGTTGTTCCAAACTAACCAAATAAATGGTTAATAGTCTCTTAACAATTCAGAACACAGCAGCTGCCAAATTCCATTTTCTTTAATGAGAGGCAACATCTGCCTTGACAATCAATCAATATCTGATTATAAACCAGACTTAAATCATATAAGATCACAGCTGAGGGGTAAAAAAATCCCCTTTTCTCCCTCCCACACGGCTCCCTCACCCTCCCGGTCGAAGTTGGCAGCGTCTGTCTCCACGCGGTAGCCGCAGATGCTGGGCCGGGCCGAACGGGAGAAGGATCGTATGGAGGGTCGGCTCTGTCTGCGTCTGCACATCTGCATGGTTCGGTTATAATACTGTGAAAGGATCGCTCCACGGCTGCGTCCTGGAAAAGAGAGAGAAAAAGGATGATTTGTTAAAGTCTGAAATATATTTGAGGCTTTTATTTTGAAGAAAGATACTTCCACCTAGTACAAAGCCTTATCATTTCATCATAATGGGTGGAAAGTATGTAATATTGTGCTTTTTTTTTTTTTTACATCAAAATATTTACAATTACATTGGTGATGCACTATGGGTTGGTTTCCCAGACAGAGATTAAAAGCCTAGTTGTAGACTCTGTTTCCTGTCAATAGAAAATCTCCATTCAAAATTATGCGTAGTCGAAGGCTAAGCTTGATCCCTGACACCCCTTCTTATGAATATATTTAGCTATTTTAGGTTCCACCTTTTGCTAACACAGATACACAGATATCACAGTACTGCTAAAGTAAAAACTCTCCCAAAAAGATAAACCCATTATACCCATGAACTGATTGGCATCATGCCCAATGCCAGACATGTGTAGAATAGTGTAAAGCCCCAAACACTGAGCTGTGAAGCAATGAAACTGTGTTCTCTGCATTAATGGTGCTCCATTTTATACTTTCAAGACCTAGTTAACACTGTTGTATCAGCAAGCAACCAAATCCTCAAAGCAATGCTTCAAAATCTAGTACAAAGCGTTCCCAAGACAGAAGCAGGAATGCTCTTTAATACCCTTGATTTTGGAAGATACTTCCGTCCATATTGTGTTCTTGACTCGTTTTTATTGGAACCAATTCTGGATGTGTGTGAAGGTTCACACTGGTGAGATAATCACATAGCAGCAAATTCTTTTCATACTTGCTGCTGTTTCTATCTTGCCTTGTTTTGATTGGCTACAGCAGCACATCCCAGCTCAGTGTTATGTAGGTACTTTGATTAAATGTAAAATTTGAACAGCCATTGCTTTAGAAGAGGGTGGCTGTGGGTTGAGAGGTCAATTGTATGCTGATGTTCTGCTTTAATTGCAGCTGAAGTGATCCATTAAAACCACAGAGCTTGTCATAAATGAATGAGCAATCTGACCGAATTCCTCACAGAGGAAAATCCTATCTGGCACAGATCCAAAATCCTCGACCTGTCCCGGCCTGTTTCCAGTTATGTCATGATCAGTCCTGCAGCTTTTTCAGGTCTGCTGGACGCATCTGTTCAGTCGGGAAACTGTCTGATCTGTAGTTTGCTTTCAGTTCCCCAAGCAGGTGCACAATCAGACACGCTCAAATAGTCCAGTGATAAAAATATGAATCATGTAGGAAACTACGCGCAGTATGCACAGTGTGCCCTTGTACAGTGTGCCCTTGTTATCAAACAATTAGTAATGAGTGTGAACACTCTGACCCTCGGTACACATTTTTTCAAGCGCACCTTTTGTTTGTACACCTAATTGCTGCACTAATGTGTGTAATGTTGTCGTGGGAATACTATAACTATGCTCCATTTTTGGACGTAGGCTTTTATTTTAAGAGGTGAGTCAATAAGTGGTAAACATTTACAGTGAAAAAGCTAAAAAGAGGTCACAGAGGGTAAGGTCAGGTGTGTAAACTCAACAAATAACTTAACCCTGGTATTAAGAAAAGATTTACATGAAAAATATTACATTAATATTACATTAATCCAGCCTATTATAAACTGCTTATACCCACAATATACAAACAAAACTACTTTAAACCCACAGCTTCAAAATCATTGAGCCAAAATGGGTATCAGTTCCTCATTGCAATTTTTTATATTTTATATCAAGAGCAAAAAATATATCTGAAACATAGTTTTCATAGTTGTTAAGCCTGACGGCGAAAGCGCTCCTCTCTTTCACACACTCAGCTCTACCTGCGATCTCCAGCCTCCAGACTATGATACCCAGTAAGCAAGTTACTACACATGGCACCACGCGTGAAGTCAATCACCGAAATATTGATCACACCTGTTTACAACCTGTACACACACACACACACACACACACTGTGTGCATTCTGGGTATCGCTGAGTGTGGGAAAGAGATTAGCGCTTTCGGCGCCAGGCATTTCTCAAATTTCTTTTTCCAAAATTTTCTCACATCAGATATAAATCCCATATCAAATTAATCCTTTTTACTCTTATAGCCTCATTTGTAATATGGTATGTAATGGGATTGTAAGTACTAGGTAGGGGTGGGCCATATAGCCATATCATACACAATATCATGACACAGTAATATTGTAATAAAAAAAATAATAATAATAATAGTATTTTTTTTTAAATACATTCTATTATCTACTCTGAAGCTTTAAACACATATTTTTTGTAAATTGTTTACACACATATTTTTTTATAAATTGTTTACGGTTGTAGCTTATATGCATGAACTATATATACTTCATTATGTATATTCTGCACTTCATTATTTTGGAACATATTTTGCTACATTACATTGTGGTCACATGCCTGATCTAGAACACAAGCCAATCAATTTAGAAAATACTTTTGCATTAGGACCATAGAAAAGTTGTAATGAATGGATGATAAATGACATATCTGACATTGGCTCTTTAAGCCCAAAATGTAATTTGGTGGAGTGTTTTTTTTTTAAGTAACATCTACTTGTCACCAAATGCATGTGCACAGCTGTCCATTATGTCATTTATATTTAATACAATGGTATAATTGTTAAAATATGAATTTATAGGGTCAGCAACAAAAATAGCTTTATTCCATAACAATGCTTTTACTTTCTATTTGTAATTGGTGATGTTGGATATTAGACAGGAAGAACTCACCAATGGTTCGGCTCGGCATGGAGGAGAGCACTCGGAGAGTGGCTGTAGACCAGCATGTCTCCACCAGCGGATCAGTCAACTCTGCTTCCTCAGGAACACCTGCACAACTGTCTGCACAACTCAGAGATGGGAAATCATCTGAAAGACACACACACAGCCAAAAAATATACACACAGATTTTACAAAAGAAGCCATGCACTTCTTTTTTAATGCCCTTGTCACAAAATTGGGGTATTTACACACATAAAATACATGCAGAACACACCAAATTAGCCATAACATTATCACCACCTCATTGTTTTTTTACACTCCTTGTCGATTTTGTCAGCTCTATGTACCACAAAGCAGCACTTTCTAGTTCCCTGCTGCTCTTGGCTGTAGTAATTAACTACAAAGTGTTCTTACATTGTTGATGAAGCTGATATTAATTGACAGGGGGTGCTTTTAATGTTATGGCTGATCAGTGTAGAGTATGTATAATCCAAGTCCCTAACATCATATTAAAATGTCTGTATATGTGTGTGTATGCACCTCTAGTCTCCTCCTCTAGATCAAAGGAGTTCATCTCCATGGTCTCTGTATGGCTCAGGTCTCGGCTCTGCTCATGAATCAGCTGAGTGAAGGAGTCATGAACTCGATCTTCGTCCAGGGGGCTCCTAGAGTACAAAAACACACACACCCATCAACATACAGACACACACACATTAGCACTGAAAGTATCATAGTGTGGTTCAGCCCAAAATCAGATACACACATTTGCCCCCCAGCATGTTGGGTGTCTGAGGTTGTCTACTTTTGCACAGACGCTAACGCCGCTACCAAGCTCTGAAAAGTCATACCCCTCTAACTAGCATCACATAAGCTGCTTCCCATTCACACACTTATCTCTTGCTTGTGTGGTTCCTGACATTTTGTTAGACTGTTCACCAGACAGCAGACAACAGTATTGGCAAACTCCTTACATTGAAATGGCTGCTACTACGATTTTGATCCACATTATATAGACAAAAGTATTGGGACACCAAGCTAAGCTAATTCATTGTATTCCTTTAAAATCAAGGGTATTTAATAAAAGTGTTTATCCTGCTTATGTTCTAATAGAAGCCTTTCCTGGACAGTAGAGAGAGTTTTTTTCAAGTTAGATTTAAATTAGGGCTGTCAACATTAAAGAGTTAATGCAAACTATTCATTTGAAATTACACCACCAGGTTTGACCTCAACTTCTTCCATAAAAAGGCAGTTTTTCACCTGTAGCTGGTTTAATTTTGGACCGAACTTAACCACCCACAGGTGTAAAAACGCCATTTTATACTCAGCAAATAAAGTTCTAATTCAACAATTCTCACAACCAAGCTGTGATGCTTACAATAAAGTAGACAAAAAAAGTTTTCTTCATCTAATTTGTAATGCATTCTTAATTCCAGTGCCCCACATTGGTTTTTATCTCCCCTCAAACATACAAGTATAAACTAGCATTTTAATTGACACCACTAATATAAATAGAATTGCATTTCAAATTTCTTACATTCAATTTTTAATTTACATTTTAATACCCACTATAAAAAACTTGCGTCTTAAAAAGAACAAGTGCAATTTATCGCAGTTAATCACAGAATACTGGTGTGATTAATCTGATCAAAACTGATTGACACCACTAATTTTAATGTATTCGTAGGTTGGACAATCACCACCTTATCTCATTCAGAAATCTCTGGATGGACCACAGGATGGATGCTCCACTGTTCCACAGTTCAGAGCTGAGGAAGGGGGGTGCTGGGGCTTTTTATACCCCTCTAATGTATGCCTGGCATTAAGTATGGTGCTAACAGACTCATGTTTATCTGTTCCAAGTAGTCATATTCTATTGGAATCAAAACTGGAAGATATAGTATTAAAGAAAATAGGATTTCCTATTGCAGATTCTATTGGTAAAGATGTACAATCTCAATTATCCAACTTTAAAAATCGCATTAAAACAGTAATTAAATAAAACAGATTAATCAAATTAATATGATTAACCTTCCAGTCCACTTGCCTCCTTTCTAGTCACAAATCAAAGAAATTAAGTAACTACAATTGTAGTATTGTTTCTTATTCTTTTAATAAAAAATTCCAATGTTTATTAAAGCTTGTCCAAACAAGCAAACACAGCACGGACGTCAGGGTAGCCTAAACGACGACACTCAAAATGTGAATTAATAGAAAAACCACAATCATGCATCTCAACTGCCCATAACAAAAGGAAGTGACTTGCACACGATGTCATCATGTCATCCGTCACATGCTCACAGCCTCAGCTGGGACACAAACAAATTACAAACTATCAGACAAAACAAAGGCTCTCTCTCTGCCGAGGCTTGGGGGCCGTGCCTGTCCTGCAGCCCCTCCGAGAACAAAGAAGAGCAGGAAATCAGGGCTGACCACAAACACAGCATTTTATCCAGCTCCATAAGGGGGAACAGATGAAAGTGCATGACTGTAAACAATGCCAGAACGCTTTCATGAACAGCTACACAAATAGCACAGGAAGTGGTGGAGAAAGGCAGAAGTGCACTCTACACTTTATACACACTCGCATTGAGAAGGAGTAGCAGGAAATTGAACAAAACTTAATTATGATATATGTTTGTGATAACAATATTACAGCAAAAGATACATTTTATAGGGGGAAATTGTACAATTTAAAGCAAACTCTAGTATCTAAAAGCTATAATTGGACACGGCGCCATACAGGAACTGTATGGCAACCTGTAGCACAGTTGCCCACTAATGGTGCAGATGGGCCTGTAGATCCTGTACACTCATATAGGACGCGAAAGCATTCGAGATGGTCACATAAATGCTCAATTGGCGATAAATTGCCAAGGAAGTGATGCAATCTAGCAGAAACATTCATGCTTCCTAGGTGACCGAGTGACTGTGTGTGACCGAGCATTATCCTGCTGAAAAATGCCAGTTAGAAGGCAACACATGTGGCCCCAGAAAGTCCTGCACATATCACTGAGCAGTTGGTGTTCCATGTATCACTACTAGAGGTGACCAACTGTTGTATACAATAGCCCTCCAGATCATCATACCAGCAGTTGGGGCAGTGTGTCACTCCACAACAACAGCAAGATTAAAGCACTCACAACGAGCCCCCTTTAAATGCATATTTACCAAGCTGTGATTGGTTGTGATTGACTGATTGAATGACAGTGAAGTAAAGTGTCTGTTTGCAACATTAGCCTAGCATCTCTGGTTCTAATCTAGGGAAGCAAATGTCAGATACCAAACAGACCAGGCTGATTGAGTGCAACCAGTGTCAGTGACACATTTGCTGTTGCATCAACAATATAATTTGTTCTTTATAGTTGCTTCTACAATCCAGACGGTTCTGATCCTGGTGGTGTCTTACAAAGTTAGATGTTGCTCTGCATATTTCTCATGGCGCTGGGCAATATCTCAATGTTTTATTGTATCATGATACATTTTCTTATTATATCGACAATATGCCTAGTAAGGATATCATCACTGCTTAAAGAACACTAACCCAACTTTACATTTCATTACAGAGAGTGTAAAAAATCCTGTTAAATTGAACGATAAGCAGCAAAAATATATTTATATATATATGCCACTCTGGGTGCATTCTGCTGCGAGTCAATACACAAAGAATACAGTATATCATAATGTGGCCTAGCAGTTCTATCAGTGATTGATTATGATAGGATTATAAGGGCTGTGGCTTTTATACTGTTCATATAGACATTGGAATTATAACGTACCAACTGAAATTAATAAATATTTTGTGTAGGGCTGGGAAGTTACTTAAATTTATTTGATTAATAGAATTAGTGTTTTAACATGATTTTCAAAATGGGATAATGGAAATTGTACATCTTTACATAAAGAAATCTCATTAGATAGACTGCTTAGGTCTATATTAAACCGGTATATATTAAAAAAATATAATAAATATAATAAAATAATAAAACAAAAACTCTTCATGTGGTAGTAATTTTCAGATTTTATAATATTCTGTAACTAAAATACAAGGAGGTTCACACCTTAATATAAAAAAAAGGTTAAAGGAGGCTGTTAACTATTCATAAAATAAAAAGTAAAAAAAAAAAAAATTAAAAAGATGAAATGTAAAGGAAATAGTAGGTTGTGTATCACTTTAAATGGTGTTGTTTGTAAGAACTAAAAATCTAATTTGTAATTGAGAATTGCCTATATATTTGAAGAATATCAAGATGATCTTTTTAGTTTTTTTTTTTTTTTCACAATATCGCCCAGTCCTAATATCATGATATAATTTTTTGCCATATTGTCCAGCACTACTCTAATCTTCTCTAATCACTACACTTATCTGATTGTCAATCATGTCCTTACATATTCCCCCTAGACAGTTCTTACAGACACTTTTGAGATAATTTATAAAAAAAAAAAAAATAAATAAAAAAAAATCACTAAAACCAGTAAATGAGATGGTACTTACTCCACTCCCGTCTCCATGAAGTGGGCATCTGCGTCAAAACTCACGCTACGGGCCGCCATCTTCACCACGGCCTGAGGGTCCTGTTTCAGCCAGTCAGTCAACAACCATCAAATCCAAGGAGCTGAAGGTTTCTACATCACTCCCTCCATCTGCCATTGTGTTTCACCGAGCCTGAAAGCCAGGGAACAGCAAACATGAGACACAGAACGGTGATAAAACTGGATTAGGAGATTCCTGCCTGCCTGCTTAGGTGTAGCAAGTCAGCCGTGTTTTGACACGCCTTTTGTTGGTTTTCAGCAGTGGAAATACCTACCCACACCCACTCCAGCCGAAACAAGAAAGAGCTTGATCTGTTTGAAGCTGGCTCACTGTGTTCTAGTACCTGAATCCAGAAGTCCACAGAACTAGAACCATGCTCTGATCTGATCATATAGTACGCATTTCCATGTGTCTCTATATGCGTCTAACATTGTTCTAAGTAATCCTCAAAATGCCTTTACATCTTTGCAACTTCCTGCCAGACAGATACAGCAAGGCGTAATTCCCTATAGACACAGAAACATGTAGGAAAGCTTTGAAGAACATCTGACTCATTCCTGTGGAAGTATGGACTATTCTAATTAGAATCTGAGCAGATAGCAGATTTTTCTGGGCTGATATGATCTAGGCTACTCCATTAGGCTGACACACATAGTATCACGTACTATGACTTTTGCAATGTTCCCTTGGAGTCTAAAAAAAAATGCACTGAAAGGAAGGTGTATTACAGTTGGAAACATCCTGCATGATGTGTCACTCTACACTACAGGCCCAGTACTAGTATTAGATCATTTACAGTGAATTTGTTGTGTCATGTGAGGCCAAATCTAATTTATTTCTTTTTTGGTCATAGGAGTTGTGCACTTTACTCCTGACCTTAATGACTCACTTAATGACTGCACTGGTCCCACACACAGCAGCTCAGACACGCTGTACTAGCGTCATGCGTTTCGCAACCCCAGAGACAAGTGGCACTTAGCCTACCGTGAACAGCATCCGCAGAAATCATAGACGTGAATGTGTGAAACAAAAAACCACATACGGAAGCAGGCTGAGACAGACTGGAAGGGCCAGTTTTAGACAAGAAGAACTAATGAGTATACTTGTAGGTAGGCCTCTCACGTTAATCTGTTTTTTTGTGTGTGTTTTTTTTGTTAGTATTTTAGGTAAAATTATTGTCAATTAGAGACCGACCGATATGGGTTTTTCTAAGGCCGATGCCGATACCGATCATTAGTGGTCAGAGTCAGCCGATGGCCGATGTGACCTGCCGATTTTTAGGGCCGATATGCTATCTTATTATATTTATTTGGCATGCTTAAAATCATATTAGTAAGAGGAGGAACAACAGTTGTAAACTTCACACAATTTATTGAAAATAAGGTTAGCATTTTATAGTGACTTTAATGTTACTATATCACTATATGTTAATAAAACAAATATTAATTTTATTTAGATTGTATTATCCATAACATTTTATTTTATTCATTATATAACATATGTTCTATATACACTATATATTCATGTTTATAGTAGAAATATTATGTTGGCTATTATATAAAATTTACTGTAGGGGCCTACTAATTAACAAATGTATGACTTGTTGCAGTCTGTTAGTCTATTAATTATTCATTTTAATATGTTTAACAGAGTGCAAGAAGACTTCCATAATGTGACAACTTTAGATAGTTACTCCAAAACGGCAAAGCTCATTTCTTCTTCAACTCCATGCAGTTGAAAACGAATGGACATGGGAGGACAATGTTATAAAATGTTCACATTAGGGCTGCAGCTATTATTTTACAAAAATGGGTGACGTTTAAATTAAGAATAAAATTATAAATAATGCAAAAACAGACATGTGCTGTAATTTAAATATAGCTTTATCTGTTTTTTTTTTCTTCTTCAAATGAGCTCCTTAGCCAGAGAAACGCGTCTCATCAGCTGTACTGGAGGTTCGGTGCGTGAGCGGAAAATGAGTTCAGAAAGCTGAAGAGCGCGGACTTTATAGGTTCAGGATAAAATGAGCTTTTATCAGAAAAGTCTGGAGGGGGTTCTAAAGTAGAACCCGACAAAACAGAAAATTCTGCTCATCGTTTCATTTAATATCTAACAGCGCAAACCGCTTTAAACGGGTGAGTTTTACAGCAGAACAGCAGGAGGCGGCACTAACGCCGGTTACTAACGCCGTTACTTTTTTTCAGTAACGAGTAATCTAACTAATTACTATGACTGTAACTAACGCCGTTACCATTTCCGACACCCCGTTACTGCACGTTACTTTAGCAGCTCTATGAACTTTTTTTTTTATTTCGCTTTGCCCTGGTTAACCCCTCCTCTGTCCGGTGAACTTGAGCTTCTGGCCGCTGTGCCTGTGGTTTGGCGTGGTGAAGTGAGGCATAATTGTGACGATTTGCGTGCTCTAATCAATTCAGTGATTGCCGTGGACAACCCAAGTTCCGAATTAAGGACGTTAAGCTCTTTTTAGCTGCTCCGGTTTTTGTGGTGCTGCTGCTTTCTATTTTAGAGCTTAGATTCTCTGCCCGAATCCCACCTGACCTGAGGACCGACCCGAAATCAGGCTCCTATTTTTATTTTATATAAAGCTCTGGTGTGATAATCACAATGTTGCTAAGTAACCAATTATTATTGTTCACTAAAGCGAACGAAATAGCGAAAATTGAAAGTGAAAAACATTTGTGTTAACTGAATCTAATAAAAACGGTAATTAAAAGGAAAAACATAACTATCTCGAACTGTATTTTGTGTTTATAAAACTAACTAAAACGAACTGAAATTACTGATAGAATATCCTCATTTTTGTGTTTAATTTATTTATAAGCGCTGTTGTACAGCGGAGTTGTACACACTCTAAAAAACAGAGGTACGATATGAGTACTTTTTTGTACTCGAAGGTACATTCTTTATAATTGTACCCTCAAAGGTACAATATTGGTCTTTACAGGGTCAGATTTGTTCCCTCTGAAGTACAAAGTCATTTCTAACAGCAATAAGTACAGATTTGTACCATTTAACCAGCCAAAAGGTACATTCAGTATTCTGCATCACTGTACTAATGAACAGTATATATTTAAATTGCACATTTTTTATTTGAAAGCCAGACAATTTTGTATCATCAAGTTTTTGAGCCATTTTTAGTTGATGACAATGTTTATAATCTTTATAATCTTTGCTGGCACAAAAACCATGGGTACAAAAAAGTACTTTCACTGAAAGGTACTTTTTTGAACCTTAATATAAGGTACAGCCCCAGCGACAAGCTTTGTACTCTTTTAAGTACAAATCTGTACTTATATTTCTTAGAGTGCAGCGGGAGTTGTTGTGCCGAGCGCGCGGCACTCGTGGTCCGTTAGTTCTTGTGTAAAGCGCTCGCGCTAGCAAGCCCACCCTAAAATGAACAGAAAAAATAAAAACAAAATAAAATTAAATTATAATAAAAATGAAAACTGTAATCACGTAGCTCTGGGCGCACGTGAACGCCTCCGCGTTTGACTTGCAGCATTGTGTGTAGCTGTTCTTAAAAATCATTTAAATTAAATAATAGTTCTATGCTTCTATGTTACAGTGTTAATTAACATAATTCTGATTATATTTCGCTCATTCAATCAGCCCGAAAACAGACAGTTTATGGGGCGGATCGGGTCAGGCTCATAATGACAGTTTATGGTTCGGGCTTGGGCAGAATGTGCACGGGCTCCGGCTGGGTCGGATTTTTTGGGCATGATCTAAGCTCTATTCTCTTTTGGTGAAGCTGTTATATTAATACCATTTTAACGGGCATTAAATTGTTGTTTTTGTCCATTATTTTGTTTTATATATACATATTTTTTTTGAGTGTGGCTTGGTTTGTTAAATTTCATCCCCAGACGTTTTTCCGCTTTTTTCAGTATTACAAGTTTTAGTAATTTTCTTTGGTTGTGTGGAGAATTTCGTTTTATTTTTTTGAAATTCGTTAGATTATATTTTTGTCAACATTTTGGGTTTATTTTCGTTTGTTATTTTTTGTTATTTTTCTAATAATAATAGTAAATGCATAATTGATTTCCTTTTTTTGACGGGCGAATAATAAAAAGTAACGCCATACTTACTTTTACTGGTAACTAATTACTTTTATAGTGGAGTAACTCCGTTAGTAACTCAGTTACTTTTTTGGAGAAGTAACGAGTAACTATAACTAATTACTTTTTCAAAGTAACGTGCCCAACACTGTTTATATATAAGGAGAAGTACAGTCCTCATCAGCACAGCTGATGCTGCGAATATCCTTAAACAGTTTTAGTCCTGCCCTTTTTCATTTCGTCTAAAAATAATTTAAATACTGAAAATATCAAGTGTTAATTTGATTTTATTTACTTAGATTTTCGTTTCTGAAGAAGAGACGTCAGTTATTTTATACTAGAGCTTATAGATAGGGCTTGCTTTGCATAGTCAGGGCGCATTCCAAATGCACTCCTGCCATCAACGCTAAGCATAGTTTCGTTTGGAGAGAAATGCTACAACACTGATGCAGTTGAAATTCTATTCTTTTTCAGTAAATGAAGCAACATCACAGATTACTAATCATGAGAGAAAATATAGACTTTGGGACACTGGATTGTAAAAATGGATGCCTTACCCGTTGAAAGTCTTGCTCACTCTTGAAACCTTGCGCTGCGTTCCAAGTAGCTGCCTGCAGATGTGCCGGATTAAAATCGGCGCGGCCAAATAAGAAAATCGGCCGATGCCGATTGATAAAAAAATAACAAAAATCGGCCGATTAAATCGGCTGGCCGATCGATCGGTCGGCCTCTATTGTCAATGTACACTGATAAGTTCAATACAATACAACAAAATAGACTTTTAAACTATTATGTTTAAATAGCAGTAATTGTTTAGATAGACAGATAGATAGATAGACAGATAGATAAACAGATAGACAGATAGATAGATAGACAGATAGATAGACAGATAGACAAAAAAAAAACAAAAAAAAAACGCACCACTTCACAATTTCTCCAACCGTGTTCACTGGTGCACAATTTTACCCCAGGTCATTTCTCAGCCAAACCACAGCACTCCACTTACTACCGCTTCCCTCTACTGGTTAAAAGTGCTTTAGAGAAGCAGAAGAACTATAAGAAATAAGTATATGTTTAAGCTAGGTCTGTCACAATAACCTGTTTTTTGGAGCATTTTAGATAATATTATTGTCATTGTCACATATATATATGTCAAAAGAGATATAATGATCATACAATAGTACAATACAATGGACTTGAATATTACTTTTAAAGAGTAGTAAACTTGTTATTATTTTTATTATTATTACAAATATTTAGATAGACAGATATTGGGTTTTTACTCTCCTCACAAATAAATAAATATGTTACAATATAAGGGCACAAACAAATTATTTAGCCAATGTCTAGATTTAGTAAGATAAGTCTATAAAATAATTATCCCAACAGGCTTATTTGTGGCTTTTTACAAGACAATTCACTCCTAAAGCCATTGACACATGTCTATATGTTTCTATATATGCGTAGGTATGGTTGTTTATGTGTGTGGGGAGTGAGGGGCGGCCCAGAACTTCCTACATACGTAGGCTGAGGCCTTTTTTTCCTGGCACGGACATACTGATGACGACACCATAAGCAGGCTGTGGTCAGGAGTCAATGGAAAACATGATTGAGAAGCCTTACAGAAGACAGAGAAGAGCTTGAAGTATGGTGGACTTTCTGTAGCCTACTTTCTGTGTTGCTTGGTAAGGCAGAATGGTCTCGTCTCTGGGCCATTGTGTTCAGAATGTTACTCGTGGAGCCACTTACAGCCCTGTAAAAATGCAGCTGCTATTCATTCTGTGTGTGTGTGTGTGTGCATGGCTTTCTTTCTGTGCTTGAATGGGAGGGGGAGTTGGAGTGTGAGAGAGGAAGGGGGAGTGAAATAAGTAGAGATAGAGATAGTGAGAGAGTTAGAGAAAGAGTTATCAGGGCCTCTGGGAGCCTATAAAAAGGGCTGATCTCAGCAAGGCTCTGGACATTCTCTCGCATGTACTGTACACACCCACACACACACACATCAGTACCCCCATTTCCTCTGACATTTCCAACACTGAGACCACCTTTATCATGCTTTTCCACTGCAGGGTGCATACACTGTGCGACTGGGAGGCTGGCCGCACAAAAAAAAAAAAAAAAAAATATATATATATATATAAATATATATATATATATATATATATATATATATATATAAATCACAATAGTCACAAATATTGAGTGCTACCCGATAAACACACTAAATGGTCCACAGTGAATGGCGACACTTAAACCAGCCTCAAATACTAATTTTTGTGGATGATATGGTTCAAACAAAGCAAATTTACCTCCCTAGATAAGCTCACATATACAGTCATGTCAAAAGATAAGGACAAAAACAGACAAAAATCTGGGCAGGACTAAATTTAGTCCAAAGCGACTGTTCCAGATGCAATAGTCTTTGTCTAAGTGTTCTTCTGAAAGCTTTAGCCTTGCCCTAATATTCTTTCTGTTAGAAAATAGAAAATTACTTCATAGAAAGCTTCTGTTTTTCTTAATAATACTTTCCTTTGGACAAAGGCTGCAGATCCATAGGTTCACAAACACAAGGAAAATTTGGCAAACTGACATGTTGGTGCAGTCGACCCATTGTTTACACATAAAAACATAAAAAAAGGTTTTGTGATGATGGAGCACATGGATACCAGCGTTTCAGGATATCCTCATGTCTGTGTTACCTTCTCACTCTCTCTTTTACAGTTTTGATGCACATTAAATTCAGGGTTTTTTCATAAATAAAAAAATGCCTGCCTTGAAGATGAATACTAAAGTCATCCAAACTATGAAGAAAAACATGGAATTACAAGGTTTTAAACCATTAAGTATGTGTTTTATATTTTATACTCTTCAAAGTAGGACCTCTTGCTTAAATACACATCTTGGTTGGATTTTCTCAGTCAGCTTTATAAGGTAGAGTCAGCTGTTCTGAACTCATCAAGAGTTAATTACCTTCTTGTCTCTTAATGTGTTTCAGAGCATCAGTTGTAAAGTTGTGAAGAGGTAGAGTTGGTATATAGTGAATAGCTCTATTTGAGTAATGTTCTAATCCACATGTGTCAAACACAAGGCCCGCGGGCCAAATGTGGCCCGCCACGTCTTTTTATGTGGCCCGCGAGAGCTTGTAAGATCTTAGTGTCTATAATAAATAAGTCAGAAGCGTTCTTTGACCAAAAAATACATTTCCCACAATGCTTGTCGATTGTATTACCCGCAAAGTTACGGCTTACTGCCACTACACGGCAGTGTAGTCATTGATGTGGAAACCCTGCCGGAGGGAAGGTGTAACTTCGCGGGTGGAATTGAGACATATAAATGTTTATCCCATAATGTCCAGAAAAAGAGAAGTTGATGCAGACGGACGGCTGTGCTTCAAGGCGAAAGACCGTTATGCCTTTTGTGTTACGAAGAGTGTTACTGACCAAAATAAACGCTTTTTAGGAGAGATATAAGTTCTGTGTAAACATTTATAAGACAATAGCTGACAAAATCTGTTTTAATGACGTTAATAAACATCACTGTGACAGCGCTAGTCGCAGTTTCACCGCAGCAAAGTACGAGGACGTGAATCACTTATCTAACCAGCCTTTACTGATTTCTGCCCTCAATAACCCTTTCAATAACCTCCAATAGCCTTTAATAGTCTTCAGTAACGTTAGCCTTCAACAGTCTAACCTTGCAGCCGTGGTGTGTCCACTAAACTCCGTAGTTATAAACATCCTGAGGTTAGCAGCGCGATAACTGACCTGTTTATAATGTAATCCCAGCAGTGACTCATGCTCTAAACGGCTGCTGTTAGCTGATTGGGCTGAAAGATGAACTGTAGAGAGCTGTATTATTCGGTTACAAAAATCTTTATTTCATACACAGAAGAACTTAAAAATTGTAAAAACGCTCCAGACTGGCTGAGCTGAGCCCTGTAGCCCGTGGCTGGGCTGTAGCTCTGACTCAGTAAAGACTGCGGACTTGTGGTGCTGCTGCTGCAGCTCCCACTAGTGGTTGGATGAGGAACTGCTAAATCTGAGGAAATGCTATGTTCTTAACAGCTCACAATTTTTGATTTTATATTTATTAAGCCTTATTTCAGTTAATAATTTCAAAGTTAATATAACTTGATGTCATTTCTATTCACTTGAATAGTTTGGTTCTTGATTGATGGAGTTTTTGGATTTCATGACATGACAAATTAAAAGGATTTATGTTAATAGAGCAACAAGCAAACATTTTTTCCATGCAACTGTAATATTTGATTGAATAAATAATATATTGAGAGTTATTTAACATTAAGGAGTAATTACATTCATTTACATATATTACATTTGGTTACATTTTATTACATTTATAAGTTACATCTGGCCCTCGGAGGACAGCCAATATGCCAATGTGGCCCTCGGCCAAAATGAGTTTGACACCCCTGTTCTAATCCATATTATGACAAGAACTACTCAGCTAAGTTAAGAAACAAATAGTTTAAGAAATGAAGATCAGTTAATCCAAAAAAAATTAAGAACTCTGAAAGTATCCTCAAGTGCAGTCACAAAGACCATGAAAAACATTATGATGAAAGTGGCTCTCATTAGGACCGCCCCTGGAAAAAAAAAAAGCCAGAGGTCCTTCTGTTTCACCAGATAAGATCACCAGTTACCAGCCTCAGAAACATCAAGTTGACAGTAGCCCCACCTAAACGCTTTCACAGTTGTTGGTTGGTTTGTTTAACACTTTTAAGTTACTACATGATTCCTTGTGTGTTTCTTCATAGTCTTTTCAATGTAGGAAACTTTTGACTGGTACTAAATTGTCCAAAAAATAAATGTGATGAACAATATTACTGTCATTTAAGACCATGTTATGCCACTAATATAATGATAATACACTGCCTCAACAAAAAAAGGGGGGAGGGGGGTACACACTTCAGTATTAGATTGGACCGCCTTTAGCTTTGATTGCAGCACACATTCACTGCAGTTTTGTTTTGATAAGCTTCTGCGGTGTCAAAATATTTTTTTCAATCCAGTGTTGCAGCATTAATTTTTCAGCAGGATCTTGCAGCATTGATGATGGTAGAGTCTGACCACTGCACAAAGCCTCTCCATCCAGCACATCCCAAAGATTCTCAATGAGTTTAAGGTCTGGACTCTGTGGGGAACAATTCATGTGTGAAAATGATGATCTCATGCTCCCCGAACCACTATTTCACAATTTCAGCCCCATGAATCCTGACATTGTCATTGTGGAATAAGCACAAAATCTAGGTCAGCAAAAATGATTGAGGTCATCTCTTCTGCATAAAACATGATTATCATGACAGGTCTACTCACACCAATTGAATTCTTAGCCTAGAACAAATGAGCAGAGCCAAAACAACTGCTTAAAATAAACTGCAAAGGAAAGGAAATTAAGTCTTGCTATTTCAGATTATAATTTGTAATTGTTTGGATGGTCTTCGTAACTGAGGTGCACATTTAGAAATATCTTTTTTAAAGATTAGCTGTTTTATTTAGAACAAAATTACTGAATTGGTATAATCAGATGGTGCTCAAAGTCTCAGTATGAAAAATGTTAAATTACCAAGCTAACCCAGACCATTTCTCAGCCAACCCACAGCACATCACTTAACCACGTTACTCTCTACAGGCCCACAGTGCTAAAACGTCTGCTAATGTGCCATCAGAAACACAGGAAACAGAAACGATCAATCACAAGAAAGAACTGGGCGTGACCATAACAGATTAAACATGAGAACATGTACACTGTATGAGCAAAAGCATTGCTTCCTGTGAAATCACTAGTATAAACAGTTCAAGCTGCTTTTGTTGGAGCAAATATTTCTACTAGATTTCTACTAGATTCTGGGACACTGCTGTGACAATTTGATTGCATTCAGTGACAAGAGTATTTGTAAGGTGTTGGATGATCACTATCTTATCTCACCTCATCCCCAACTCATCCCACAAGTACTGTATGGAGCTTCGTTTTATCATTCCAGAGAACACAGTTCAGAAGCTTAAGTCTTAATATCCTTCTATCCCATGCCTAGCACCTCTACAAATAATTAAATAAGCTGTGCGTGAGCACCTGCAGACCAGTGTCAGCAACAGCTGCAACTTAAAGAAGCTAAATGCATTCATTAAAAGGGGCATCCACAAACATCTGGACATCTGGACCCTGGAATATACCAGAGGACAATCTTGATGGAAGGGAGAACTGTCTCAACTTGACTTTCTCTGAAGGCCAACGGTCATTTGAGAGTCTGCCAAAGGCACTTGGAAGACAAGGATATTTTTGAACTTCCCATAAAGGAATAATGAGAATTTCGTTGACTTTTAAACATTTCTGCATAATTCAATAGTGAACAAGATCACACATGGTGAAGAAGAACTGAAGCTCCCAACATTTACAATACAAATACACGCATTTTATTTATTATTTAATAAAACTACTGAACTACATGTAGGCCTGCCACAATAACTATTTTTATGAACAAAACATTGCCTCAGAATTAATTGCAATAAAAATATTATAATTTTAAGATTTTATTCTACTGAAATCTTGATGATGATATAATAATGCAATTAGAACTTTTACACGTTGTGTTTTTAAACACCAATTACATGTCATTACCTGAGAGAGCAGAAGAGAAATGATATAAAGCTAAAATATTGGTGACGTTTATATAAGCAAATAAATAAACCAAGTATACACTAGGGCTTGGTGTCCCTAAAATAATATCACAACATTTTGTGATATTTTTGTGAAGACAATATTCTTGGCAGTATAACAAAACACTGGAAAATATTTTCTTAATTTCAAAAATATAATACTGTATCTAAATATACAATTTATTTAGTACAACCGTTTTAAACATTTAGCAGAAATAAAACAATCTGGAAACTTTTGTCTATTCTGTAAACAACAGCAACGTACCAAGACCCGATTGTATATAAAATAATAAGCTAAAAATGCTAGAAGCTAATGCTAGCAAAGGGAAGCTGCTGCTAGCAAAGAAAAGCTGCGAGTATTTACAAAGACCTGAAGACGGATAGACGGCTAGCAGGCTTGTACACAGAGATGCCAAAAGTCATGGGATATTAATATTAATATTGATCAATGATGTTTTACCTCAGTTGTGAGGTGTTATCTTGTGAGCGAGGTTTAACACTGACCTGCAAAAGTTCCTATCCCAAGACTTCTGGCAATATTGACTTACAATACACTCTATGCACTAAATGGCACATTGTGAAACACTATTGCAATTCCCCTTTATTTATTAAAAAATGTAATAACAAATCAGATTTTTGCTTGCAGAATCTTTAGTTCTGTCCACTGTCCAGACTGACTCAGAACAAAGAGTCACAGCTAAGCTAACACAAGGGTGGCTTCAGCTCTTCAAGTGTAACGAGGGGACGCCTCCCACCTTTACATTCAGATGAAACAATGTGAAGAAAGAGGAACTTAAGAAACTGGTTTGTTGATCTAGTCACACCCATTATGTCTTAGCAGAGCAAAAAATAGTCAAGGTCTCTTTTACAAAGGAACCACGACAATTTAAAGAACCTTCACAAGGTTTAAAGCTTTATTGCATGCATTTAAATAGTTAAACACTGTTGTTTATGTTCCTTATACAACAAATTTGGCTCTATACAGCAATAAAAGGGCTCCTGTACTGTTCCAAGTACTACACATTACTAGGGATGATACTGTATAAAAAAAAAACATAAAAAAATACTGTTTAATTCATTTTTTATTTGTAGATAAACAGCACAATTAAAAGCTATCAAATATGCATCATATTATTTCTTTTATTTCTATTACTCTTTAATTTAATGTAATTGTTTTTAAAAGAATAGCAAACTGCTTCTACATAAAAAGAAGCTTTAACACTATACAAAGTGGAAAAACACTCCACATTTTAGTAACGGAAAGGTGTCAAATATGAAAATTACTTTCACATAAAGTTCACATAAAGTACTAAAACTGCTTCCATCTACATAAAAAGAAGCTTTAACACTATACAAAGTGGAAAAACACTCCACATTTTAGTAACGGAAAGGTGTCAAATATGAAAATTACTTTCACATAAAGTTCACATAAAGTACTAAAACTGCTTCCATCTACATAAAAAGAAGCTTTAACACTATACAAAGTGGAAAAACACTCCACATTTTAGTAACGGAAAGGTGTCAAATATGAAAATTACTTTCACATAAAGTTATTTACTCTCAATCAATTCCATTTTGAAAACTGTGTTAAAACAATAACTTAAATTAATTTGATTAACCTCCCAGCACTACCACACAGCACTCTTTTTGTTAAGAGTGTGGAGCATCATGGAAACATTTCTTTAGTCTTCCACAGAAATATTAACGTACCTAAGATTTGAGTTCACACATCACCAAAGATACACCGGGGTACAAACCGTGCCTAGAACCCACAAACCAACACAAAGAGAACTGTGTACAGAATTACCTTGGAAACCTCACAGCAAATTTCCCTCAAATGCACAGGAAAACAGAATGTCTTAATTTTTTAAGTACAAATTCCTGGTTCCACCTGAATCAAATTAGCTTCATTAATCTCAAATTACACAGGCTGATCTCTACATGCTGTGAGCTCAGGGGAAAGAGGTGAAACAGTGAATCATTGTGCAGACCTCACAATTCAGATCACATAACAGACTACACTGTGCAAAAGTGGGCTCAAGTAAAAGCAAGAGGCAGGCAGAGTAACCTGAAACCACACCAAGTAAAAGAACTGTTACTTAAATCAAATAATGCCTGCAGAGACCAGAGAAAGTACTGTGTTTCTAACAGAACTGCAGTTAAAACTCTCTGTACAAACGGCATCTACCAGCATAGAAAACCAAAGTCTCTTAGGCCTGTCACAAAAAAATATATTACCATCCCATAATCAGATCATTTGCAATATATTATGAATTAAAATAACTATACTATTGGAGTATGGGAGAGTATCTGAAACAACAATTTCTGAATACTGATGCCAAATTCAAATTTGAATCAGATAAATTCAGTCAGCAGCTCATTTATGTTTTTTCTTATTGTGGGGACATGTCTGTAAATACTTTTATTTTTCCCCTTTCAGACCTGCGTCCATTACAATGGACAGCATGTGTTTTTTTTATGTTTTGTTGCAAATAACACTAATTAAAACCTGTTGTCCATCAGAATAGAACATTAAACAAGCCAATGAACAAAATTACAGTAGCTTAGCCCTGCTCACTGCATCAGAAAAAAACAGCAACTCATTAGTCAGCACTAAAGAAAACAAAGCAAAGTAAAAGCTTGTTACTTATTTTATGAGATTTAGAATACTTTTATCATGCTAATGTTACTGTTTATAGATGATTTGTGAAGTAAAAAGGTCAATATCAAATCTAAAATAAAAATGTTAAAGACAGGCATCCAATGCAATGGACATTAAAATCAATTTAAGTTAAAGTTAATTGTCTTTTATTTTCATTTCTCTTTAGACAATTAGAGTTGTCTTTTGTGTAATTGCAGACAGAGAATAGCATTCTTATAGTTTTCACTGGAACATGAATGAGGTCTGAAAGGGTTAAATACTTATGTAACGTGTATGACACAACAACAACTACAACAACTATAATACAAGTTGTGCTTTAGCATTTAGTTCTAGAAATCAGGTCATTAAACAAATTAATGCTAAAACACATTTTTAAAAGGAGTTTTTTTTCAATTGAGTTTTATATGAAGCTCTAATCCAGTACACCTATATTCTGTAACTAAGTCAGACGAACAAAAACACATTCACACACTGTCCTGTGATGATGCGCTCAGGATGTTCAGTATATGTAATTTAGGGACAAAGTGAAGGACAAAGTGTTGTAAGTAATTTCTGTATCTTTTAAAAGGGTCTGTGACACATTTTATGCCACCACGGGCTCTTTTAGGTTAGTGCCCTATCCCTATCAACAATATCAGCAATACACTCTACATTCCACTAAGTACTGTATATTTATATTCAGTAACTGCTGGGATCATATCTCCTTTTGTTAAATATATCTGCACCTTATCCACACCACACACTTTTAGATTGTACTGTGTTATTACTGCACTGACCTGTCTGATAAATTGCCTCATATCTGCTGTATTTATTGTATTTACTGCAGTGTTCTAGTTTTATGTTGCACATTTGCACTTTATGTTGTCTATATTGCATTTTTGTTCCATGTTGCACTCTGTTTATTCTGGAGGAACGTAATTTTGTTGCGCTCTTAAGTCATACGAAAATGCTTAGTTATTCTATCTGAGTACAATTGCACAGTGCAGAGAACACAAATCAACATGGGACAAACAATATAGACAACAAAGTACATATGTACACCAAATTTTGCAACATAGAACTAGAACATTACAATAAATACAATAAATACAGCAGACATGAGACAATTTAACAGACAGGACAGTGCAGTACCGACACAGTACAAACAAAAAAATGTTTAGTGTTGATAAGGGACAGAGAGCTGTAACATGCTAAGACATGTAGGTCCGTTATGACCACAGCAGTTACTAATTTACTGTGAACTTGTACTCCGATGGAGAGACAACAAAAACCTCTTGACTTGACTTTTGAATCTGCCACTTGTGTCAAAATACCTTAGTAAACTTTGTGCATCCTGAAAATTTTTAAATTGTGATATAAATATATTATATTAAACACACACTAGTGCATCAGAAAATAGAATATTATTGAAAAGTTACTTTATTTCAGTAATTCAGTTGGACTTGATATAGATGTATTACACACAAGGTGATTTATTTTTAGCGTTTATTTATTTATTGTTGATAATTATATCAATGAAAATGAGTCTCAGAAAATTAGAATATTATATAAGACCAATTGGTAATTTGGATGCTGGAAAACAAAAACTACATCTCCATAAAAGTTGTCGGGAAAACACTGCACTGTCCACTGCTGACAACTTTTAAGGAGATGCAGATTTTATTTTCCAGCAGGACTTGTTACACTGCCCACACTGCCAAAAGTACCAATAGGTCTTACATAATATTCACATTTTCTGATTATCAGACACTGATTTTTGGGTTTTTTGAATGTAAGCCATAATCATCAACAACAAAAGAAAATATATGATATATATAATATATATTAATATATATTAATAATAAATTAAAAATCTCTGGAATATAATCAAGAGGAAGACAGATGATCGCAACCCTCAAACTAAGCTGAACTGCTTGAATTTTTGTACCAGGAGTGGCATAAAGTTATCTAAAAGCAGTGTGTAAGACTGGTGGAGGAGAACATGCCAATATGCATGAAAACTGTGATTAGATGCTCTAAATGACAATATTTTTATTTGGAATTTGGGAAAAATGTTATCTGTAGTTTAAAGGACAAAACAACAATGTTCATTTTACTTAAACATCAAATACCTATTAATAGCAAAATCAGAGAAACTGATTCAGAAACTGAAGTGGTCGCTTATTTTTTTTTCCAGAGCTGTATATAAGTTATAGGGTTCTGCTTCTTTTGGGATAGGCTGAATGTGGGATGACTGACCCAAACTCAGCAGGCTTGGGATTGTGGGTGGGGGTGGAAAACTGAGAACAGTGCAGTGCCCCCCTTTACCCACCACACAGTAACCCAGTAACAACAGCTGAAAGGAGCAGACACATATTCCATTGTTTCTGAAATAAACATGTTCTTATTTGTGTTTACAGGTGTAAACATGTTAAAACTCTTTAAAACTCATTACTTCCTCGTGAGAGCTGCACAGCCTATTCTTCAGTAAACACAGCAGGTTAACTGGTGCACTTTAACACACTGCACTCAGTAAACTCACAGCTTCTCAGTACAGGTGAGTCAGCCCACGCGTGTATTGTGTACAAAAACGACACGGTCACAAAGCATTAAGTGTCATTACTGAAGTAAACGGCAGAATTGCATTAAATACTTACCGCTGAGTGTTAACTCCAGCAGTCTGAGTACCGTAACCCCTCCGCTGCCGCTGTTACTGTTCCTTCACTGAACCTAGTACTCTGTCTGTACTGTAGCAGAGCGAACCACTGCCTGGATTTACGGGGGGGGGGGGCGATTAGTTGCAAACGCTACATAACTAACTATAATGTAATTAGTCTGGATATTATTTTTTAAAACACACAATAAAAGGCAGGTTTGTGCTGTAATATGGCAATGCTAACCAATACTAACCAGATTTACTAACTTTTATCAACAAAAGTTTAGAAAAAAGTTTAATTTAGTTTAGTCAGAGTGGTACAGTCCCACCGCCGCTAAGGAAACAGAAGTGGCTTTGATTGACTGAAGCTTCACAGCTTAGCATATTAATCATACTCACAGAGTAACTTATGATGTGTGGACAATTTGGGGGGAAAACGATATAAAAACAGGCTTGTCAACTGTTACTACGTTTTGTTATAAGTTTTGAGTTTTATTGAGTTATAATCATTCATTCATTCGTTTTTGTTGGTTAAACTAAGAGAGGGCTTTGTATAGTTAGCAGTCTTTTAGAGTTAGCTATCTTTGAGTCCCACATTAGCAATATTAAAACAATTTGTAACACGTAAGTTAACTTATTTTTAACTTACTATATAAATATTTTACTAAGGGAAATTTGTGTGTTAAAATGTGTTGTGTGTTGTTTTAATTTTTGTTTGTTTGTTTTAATTTACTGTAGAAATCATTCACTAAAAGCTCATGGGCACTTAATGAACAAGTTGTACAGGAAGTGAACGATTTCTACATAAATTTAAAACAACAATTTATAACACAAATGTTTTAATTTACTGTATAAATCGTTCACTAAGGGCTGTTTATGTGTACAAATAGTTTTAATTTTATGTTTTAATTTACTGTACAAATCGTTCTCTATGGGCTCATGTTCACTTAATGAACAAGTAATACAGTAAGTGAACAATTTATACGTAAAAAATGTAAAACATTTTATAACAAATGTTTTAAATTACTGTATAAATTGTTCACTGAGGGCCATTTATGCGTTACAAATTGTTGATTTTTTTTTTTTTATTAATTTACTGTATAACTTATTCATCAAGGGCTCATGGGCACTTAATGAACAAGTAATGTTAATAAAGTTATGACTTTATTAAATTACTAAAATTATTTAAAAAAAATAGGAAAAGTAAAACCGTACAAAAAAAATTAAAAAATTGGTAAAATCCAACTCTAAACTACCTTCAGGCCCATACACATAATTAAACTTGTCTTACAGCAGAACAGGAAATTGGCACCCCAGCAGCCTGACTGGTTCAATATGGCTTCCCTTTTTTTAGACCTCCAACAGAGGTCTCTTCCAGATCTTTAATACCTGTAGCCCTGCCCCTTCTCTAATTGGGTCATACCATTACTACAGGTAGGGGTACCTTAAAGCTATACACACACATATACACACATTGATGTCAAAATTATGTATGCCACATTTACATACAGATTTTTAGACATGTCAATGGATGGTAAGTATTAATACATATTCGTTCTAACTGTTTTTTCCCACGGGTGTTCAAGTAAGGAGTCCCTCCCATCCTGTAGAACATCAAGAGCTCCAAGGATACTACAAGAACAGGAGCTAACATGGCCGCCATTCCCCAGGAAGCCCCACAATGACAACAACCAGGTAAGTATATTTACTAATCTGATCTCCTGATCATAGTGGCGGTGCCTTAGTCCTATTTCTGCAGTGCTTTATCCACTGTGTTAAGATGAACGTGGCACATTTTTAGCTGGTTTTAATGATAATATTTATTTTAGATAATAATAATGTGCATGATACTCTTTAACTAATATATAAGATTTTTTTTTGGGACTAGGCCAATGTCTTTGTTGTTTGTCCCAACAATTCCTTCTTTCTGTGAAGCACAGATTCCTGCTTACACTACTTAATGGAGAGTAGTTTAGTATATAAAAACTATTAAAAAGTATATAAATGTGTACACAAAAATGATCTGAACAACAGTCAGGCCTATTTACGTGTACAGTAGGGATGGCATTCATGCATGACATCCTGCTTATTTTCAGGGCTTCAGCAGCAGCAGCCTATGCTGGTTTCTTTTAAAATGTGAGGTTTGCTGAGGTTATTGTGGCTGGTAATTGTGCTCAAATGGCATGTCTTACTGAGAAAGCACTCCCAACTTCTGCAGCCTGTTCATTCTCACAAATCATTCTCAGTATCAAATCCTCCTGCTTATTTTATAGCTCTGTCCACATACACTTACACATAGACACTGGCTAAAATGCTCTGAAATGTTCTGACATTATTTCCCACATAACTAAGTGGAGAGCAAGCTTTGCACCACATTTAGACGCATGTTGCCATCTCAGTTTAAAAAAATCTGCTCAAACAAGAAGGAAGTTCTTTTTTTCCTGTTGTGCCATTTAAATGTGTGCATACTTCCTGTATAATAAGTAGGTCTATGCTGTGTGATGGATAGCTTAAGATCTGGATGGTCAACACATAGACCATCACATAGTCTGTGATGTAGGCTATACACCTATTAGGCCCATTGCACTCTTAAAGCAGATTATCTATCTACTATTGCTGGCTGTATGCAGACATGATTTTAAGTCAGGAAGGCACTCAGTCATGTCTACATTGAAGTTTAGTAATCTGTTTATCTGTTATATTGGGAGAAAATGCTAATAGTTAATGACAACATATATTGAGCTAAACTCTCATATCTAGCTGTGAGCTGTACATATTTCATTACTACGCTTCCTTTCAAGTGAGACAGCTTGGGCAGCAAGTCATCAAGAGAGCATTTCTTGCATTTCTTACAAAAGCAATATTGGTTACAATGCGAACTTGGACCTGACCTGTAAGCACTGTATTGCTTAGAGATATTTTAAGATGTTCAACAGTCTACCAAAATGTGGGCCTTAAAAATAAAGCTTTAAAACTAAGTCATACCAGCCTTGACTAACAGCCATAAACACCAGTGTGAACCATAAGCACACTTACCTGTCTAAGAAGGTCCAGAAGATCCAGCCATCTTCTTCATTAGTGCTCACATTTTCAGTCCAGGGAGCTGCATCCTGCTTTCATTTGGCACCATCAGTATCTGTACCTACCAGTCTTAGATTTTAGATTAAGAAATGTCATTTGTCTTTTTTTTTTGTGTCAAAACTGACGTCCCCTCATGTGTCACATGGCTTCCTGACAGAAGTGATGCTTGCTGCTTTACCCAGAAGTGCCTCCACATCCTGCCCTTGCACCATACGGCTGGTCTAGCAGCTGCACACTCATTTTGTGATTTGCCAGTTACTGGATTAATGTGTGTACGATAGGTGTGTGTGTGTATATGTGAGAGAGTGTGTATGAGTAGTCTACGAGGCTACTGAGCACATCAACTGGTGAGTTTTATCTTTGAGATAACATGGAGGACAACCAACGCAGGGTCAACTTCCAGAGACTGTCATCTGGTAAGTGTTTTTTTTTTGTGTGTTTGATATTTTTGGCTGTTTTGAAAGAGGGGAAACCTACAAATGAGTGATAACAGATAGTAGATCCTGTACTTCTTTGATTCTTTTATCTTTTTCTCCTTGTAGTGTTGATTTGCAGCTTGACTTTTACTTCCTGTTGTTTAGATTCATGCTTGTGGTTGAGTTTTCTCCTCTAGTCATGCACACCCCCTCCTGCGAATGCTCTTTATCTGTGATGGAGATGGAGTTGTGGATGGTGTTAAAAGTGTCACTTTGTGTGTGAAGACATTCATGTGTCTGTATGTGTTGCATGGTATCTAGTCTATTACCATTTAGTGCAAAAGCAGCAACACCTCGAGGGTATGCACTGCATACCAAATGGTTACATAGAAGTACATCTTGTCTTGTTTGACATTTTGCGTTTTTATTTTATGTATTCATTTTTATTTATTTATATTTTTGTTGTATTTTCTCCCCAATTTACAAATCCAATTACCCAACCCCCTCATTTAGTACTCCCCTATCACTAAAAATGCCCCAACACCAGGAGGCTTAAGACTAGTAAATGCACAAGGTCAGACACTGCCTCTTATCCAACTGCTGCTGATTGCCAAGTAGCATTACAGCACACTTGGAGGAAAGCACAGCGACTCGTTTCCGATACATCAGCTCACAGATACCTTGTGCTGTGGACATCACCTTTTGGAGTGATGAGGGGAAAGAGCGCCATCTACCCACCCAGAGAGAGATCAAGATCAAGGCCAATTGTGCTCCCTCAGGGCTCTGGCAGCTGATGGAAAGCTACATAAATGGGATTTGAATCAGCGATATTCCGATCATAGTGGCAGCCCCTTAGTCCACTGAAACACTCGTAGCCCTGATTTTGCAATTTTATTTAGTATTTTTTATTTTAGTTTTTTTATTCAGTTTAATTCGAATGCAATCACTGTGGACAAACATACAGGTAGTGTAGAAAAAGAAGAAATATACATAGGACACCTTACTAATGAACAGGACATTTTTTAAAGGTTTAACCACTTCGGTTTAAGTCCTGCCTTTTCACATCCACATCTAGTGGCCTAGTGGATGTACCAGCATTCACATAAACCCTGGTCAAGCGATCATTTTTTTGTATTTCTGTAAGAAAGGAAGGCATGTTGAAAACATGTAAAAGTGATCTGTGACATTTCTGTTATTATTGAGACACCAGAAACTAGCTTGTCTGCTGTTGATGTTTGACGTTTTATGCTTGCAGAAGACAGCGCTATCTCAGACGACTCGTGCGAGTACTACCAGACCGACATCTATGAGCACCTGCCCAGTACACTGTCCAGGTGGAAGTCCCAGTTTAGGGATCAGGCAGAAGATGTTGATGATGATGATGATGATGATGATTATGATGACTTCGAATATGTTTCGCATCTGTGCAGAGACTGGAACTCCATACAGTCACTGAAAATGCTGCCACTGTGCATGCAGGAAAAGAGAAATATCAGGTAGACACAGGCTCACTTAGGCCTGGGAAATATATGATAAATATTTATATCTTAAAAACTGTCTCATTATCTATGGAATAATTAACCTACAGAATTCTAAAAGATTTACCAAAATTTGGTTCCCTCTACAATTGTATCTGGAGAATGCTAACTGAGTTTCCTTCTAGATGTTTACCTCGACATCTTATTACGTTACATCCGTGTTTAGACTTGGCACCAGAAGAAATTATGTTTAAAAAAAAAAAACAATATACAATGTATAGAATGCAATGTATAGAAAATGCTATGTCACCTGATATACTGCTAGATTAAGGGCCCAAACCCCAAAAAAGTAACAAAAAGTCCTCACTCTTGACCCTTGTCCCATAATATGCCAAGTAGAGTGACCTACAACAAGGGTCAAAAATAACCCTTATTGTAACCCATAGTGATGGTAATAAACATTGTTAAGTGACACTATTTAAGACATTATTAAACATAACTACATTATAATTCTTAAGAATGTTATGAATAATAATGAATTAAGACAAAAAAACTTATAATAATGTCTTAACCCTTTATGGCATGAATTAGGTTTTAGGGAGAAAGAAAATCGCACCATCATTTGGGACATTTTTTGGGGAATTTTTTTTAGGAACATTTTTTATTTTATTCCATAATAAAATAATTATTTGAATCTTATAACGATTTTAATCTTAATAACGATGTCAATGTCTGGTATGGTATGGCATGGTTTAGTGTAATAGCCAAAATATTGTTTTCCATCATTCTATAGAAGATTAACTAAGTACTGCTAATTAAAGCATCCTTATTGTAAAGTTTTACCCCCTCTGTTTTAAGAATGCCTATGTTTCCTATCAATCAGGGAGAGACTACACCAACAGAAGCTCAAAATTGGCCACTGGGAATCATGGAGGCGGAGTCAGCGAATTGCATGGAGGCGAATGGTGGAGCAGCTTAAGGGTTTTTTCTCGAGACTGTTACCATGGAAACACACTCTTCATAAAATTGAAGGTGACAGGATACATTCAGTGTCCATTTTATCAAAAAAAAATACACTGTAAAAGAAACAATTTATTGAAAAACTTACACTGGAAAGGAAACAATAACTTTCACATCACTTTCAAGTGTAAGCAATAAAAATTTAAACGGTAATCAGGAATCGCTCATATATTTTAAGAATATATATATATATATATGAATAAGAATATATATATTTTATATATATATATATTTTTTTTTTTACAAGTTTCAATATATTATGTTCCAATATATTGGACCAAGAAGATGGCGAATCTTATCGGTGAATGGTAATAAATATTTGTTGCATTCCCATCCCTTTTAAAGATTTTTTTTTAAAGGTAACTAAACAAAATCCAGCAGGGAGTTTGCTGAACTTTGCCATTCTTCTGCAATTTCTGCAGCCTGGCAGAGCATAAATAATGAAGCAGTGTTCTTTTTGTCTTGAAACGTTTTTAAAAATAGTTGCCTTTAATGCCACTATTGTTTTTGTGTTTGTGCACTTTTTGTATGCGTCACAAAATGACTGAGGACGTGCACATTATTAGAGTATATGCAAGGGCGCATATGCAAATGTGGTTAACCTTCGGGCTAGGGGATATAAAGAGCATATTGTTGTGTTCACAGGCAGATTCGGTGTGGGGGTGAAGGCCTACTTTGTGTTCCTGAGGTACCTGCTGGGCCTAAACCTGCTGAACTGTGTTATCATCGCTTTATCAGTGCTGCTGCCTTCACTGTACATCAAAAAAGGAGGCCCGCACTGTAAGTGTACTGATAAAGCACTGAGGAGTTAACAGTAAACCTCAGAGGTTCATGTAGTCTCCACTGTTTCTGTCTGTGTTTTAAAATCAGATTTTTGTTTCACAGGCAACTTAACGTCAAAGGACAATGGTTCTGTTTTAGACGTTTTCCTGGGTTCGGTGAGTGGCTCCACGGTCTTTACACTGCACACGTTATCAGGGATTGTAAAATATTTCTTACAGGTGTGGCTTAGGCTCAAAAGGTTCAATGTCCTTAGTTTAAGACATGAAGGATACTTCATTGCTGGCAGTCACAATTTAGCAGTTCAGGTTCTGATAGGCTTAGGCCTATGCTGTCAAGATGATCCACATGATGCAAATCTACTCCTATGACTTGCTACATTCTATCCATATACTACCATGACTGATCAGAAATCCCCTATACTGTTTAAACGTTAGACTTTTCCTGGTTATGATTATTGGTGAAAAAACATACTTTGCATGGTTCTGTAAAGAACCATTTAAAAATGGTACAATTTTTATATTAACACTAATTTAAAATGGTTTATAATTTGTTGCAATTTATGCAGTTCAATAAAGTAAAAGTTTTCTTAAATTCAAGCGAAAAAAATGCAGTTTGTGCTCATGTTTTCTTTAATTTAACAAAGTGATTTATAATGCAAGCTCACATTTCTGTAACTTGTGGACAAATTCTTAATTTTTGCAAACATTTGATTTTATTTGGGAAAATGATTTGTAATTCAAGCTCACGTTTGAACTCACTTGAACTCGAAAGTGTTATTGCACAATTCTATTAACAGAAAGAATAGCTCTAAGCAATTTGCACCCCCTGTCCCTGTAGTGACTAAATAATGATATGTTATACACTTTTTTTTTAGAAGTTAATTGGAGTGGGCCATTTTGAAATATGTGCTTATAGTTTCTATTATTTATTGAAATATTTTGCAGTATTTGTTCACATTCTTTTTAATTTAAAGCAATTATTTTAAAAATGCGCTGACGCTTTCTTTAATAAAGGAAACTATTTAAAAATGTAAAAGGTTTTGATGAATTACACTCATACCTTGAGTTAAAGTGATCTTCTTCTGAGGGTCTTCTTCAGTGCTCTGGGTCTCACATCTCTCTTGATATTTCACTCTTTGCAGGGCTTTCTGGAACGTTCCCCAGTCTTCTACAGTTTCTACAAACTCAAAAACATTGACAAACAATGCCTGAACACGTCACTCCTCTTCTTCGCTGGCATGGTCCTCATCCTCCTCCTCAGTTTCCTCATGATAGTGCGCAGGTCAGAGCACTTTATTACTGCTGGGATGTTTGTTTTCTGTTTCTAGGTGTTGTAGGTCTCAGTAAGTATATAATCAGTGTATAATCAGTAAACGTTTTATTCTACTCTAATTTTAATCTGTGTTCTATAATACTTCAGTCTATAATACTTACACTCTTATGTTCTGTAATACCTGTAGTATTTCTACTAGTATTACACAAATATAGAAGAACTGTTTAAAAAGATTCCACCAGATAAAATACTAATTTTCTGGAATTCCTTCATATGAAGAAACTGATTTAAGTCTGTGATGCTCAAGTCACGAACATCGTCAATGCCATAAAATAGACGATATGTATACAAATTACATTTTAAACCACAAAATAAATTTGAAATAGGACATTCATTTCAAATCAAATGTATTTTTTCCTATTATTCACATGAATTGTACATTTTGTCAACATTTCATGATAAATGGACCAATAGAAAATGCTCCAATTTAATATGTAATAAATGTAAAATGTAATAAAAAAAAATAATACAATAATACTTTTTCTTTGACTTCCATTTAAAGTTGAATTTATTTCCTTATTCGACTCCTGGTGCAAAAATTTAAGCAGTTTGGTTTGATGGCTTGTGATCATCCATCTTCCTCTTAATTATATTCCAGAGGTTTTCAATTTGGTAAAATCAAAGAAACTCATCATTTTAAGTGGTCTCTTATTTTTTCCAGAGCTGTATATATAATACTAAAATATTTTTTTTAAATGGACAAACCTGTCTAAAATTTGAACTTTTGACCTTTCCTTCTTTTGCAGGACGGTGGTGGGCTACAAGCACACATGGATGACGGGAAACCATTTTAGTATGAATATGAGCTACAAGGTTTTCTGTGGATGGGATTTCTGCATCCAGGACCCCCAGGCAGCCTTTCTCAAACACAGCTTCATCAAAAACGAACTCAAGGTGAATTCCTGACAGCGACTCTGATCAACGCTGGCCTTTAAACACATTCTGACTAATCACATAAACGTTCAGCTCAGCTATATATTTAAATTCACACAAAAATGTGTGACCCCACTGTGGGTGGAGAGAAATAAAAAAATCATACTGGCCCCATAGGAAAGAGTAAAATCATTATGTAGCTGCTGTAATGATAAAAGACAACTATCAGTCCATGGTTCATGATGCTTCTCAGAAAGCATTTATTTATTGGGCTTTTTGTTACTATGCCTTTAAGCCTGATATCTGTAAATTAGCTCTGCCCTGCATTGTCACTCATTCAAAATGCTCCACTCATAGGAGTGTGAATAGGTGGTGCTATTTTTTCTAAGGATGAGCTGGCATATAGAGTTCTGAAAAAAATAAGAGACCACTTAAAAATAATACTTTTCTTTTATTTTACCAAATTGAAAACTTCTGGAATATAATCCAGAGAAAGATGTATGATCACAAGCCATCAAACAAAGCTGATTGAATTTTTGCACCAGGAGTGATATATAGTTATCCAAAAGCAGTGTGTAAGACTGGTGGAGGAGAACATGTTAAGATGCATAAAAACTCAGATACTCAGACTTAGAAGAAAACCAGGGTTATTCCACCAAATATTGATCTCTGAAATCTTTAAACTTATGAATATGAACTTTGCATTTGTTTCCTTTGTATTATTTGAGGTCTAATTTTTTTTGTTATTTTAGCAATTTTTTTATTTTCTGCAAATAAATGCTCTAAATGACAATGTTTTTATTTGGAATTTGGAAGAAATGTTGTCCTAATTTATAGAATAAAACAACAAAGGTTATTTTACTCAAACATTTACTTATAAATAGCAAAATCAGAGAAACTGATTCAGAAACAGAGCTGTATATATATATTTTACTGAAGTACCTTAATATAATGATACTTTTACAGTATAACAAATACATACTTCTCATATCCAAGCTTAGAGAGCAGAGATTGATTATATGCCTATCTGAAGCAGAAAGGGTTAAGGGTGTGTGGATGTGTCTGGCCCACAAACATCTTGGCAAATTATTATGTGTGGAGTCAATATTTCCAACTTTTAGATCTTCTGCCAAATTGTGAATCGTAAATATAAAACATGTTTAATATTTATGATTTATTGTCCAGACAACATGAGAGAAATACTCTCAAAACACTGGAGGATTTAAGTAGTGTTACCTTCAAAGTTTGTATTTAAAATGGGGTTGATAACTAACAATAATTAAAGACAGGAAACAGGGGATCTCACGTTTTCAATATCAGCTGAGATGTGTAAAATCCTGCTGTGTGGGCCAGGCATTAGCTTACAGAGGTATTAAAACCAAAATCCAGTGATCCATAACCCAGTGCTCTCAGCACAGAACCATAACATGCACTAATTTAGTCTTTTTCATGTTGTGTTAGATGGACTTGGAGGAGCAGAGATTTCGTCTGAGGGTCTCCCAGAGGACCCTGAAGCAGAAGGTGGTCCTCTTTTTCCTGCGATTAATTCTCAACATTTCTGTGCTGGCTTTACTTGGCGGCTCCTTTGCCCTGATCTACTACGCCACTATAAAGTCTCAGAATAAGGTGAGAAGAAAACCAGATCTAAATTTGTGGCATACAGTACCGGTCAAAAAGTTGGATGTTTTTTCATAATATTAAAATATTCTGCATTTTAATGAAGAAAATATATTAAATTATTTAGTAAAAAAATTAAGCAGTTTAGATTCTTCAATATAGGCACCTCTTTCTTAGATGACAGCTTTGCACATCTTGGCTATATTTTCTTGATTAGCTTTATGAGGTTTCAGTTAACAGCTGTGCTGAACTGGTCAAGAGTTAATAACTTGAGTAAATTTCTTGTCTCTACCTCTTTACAACTTTACAACTGATGCTCTCAAACACATTATGTTTGAGAGCATCAGTTGTAAAGTTGTAAAGAGGTAGAGTTGATATACAGTGAATAGTCCTATTTGAGTAATGTTCTAATCCATATAATGCTAAGAACTACTCAATCCGAAAAAAATGAAAGAACTTTGAAAATTAAGTACAGTTGCAAAGACCATCAAAAAAAAAGTTATGATGAAACTGGCTCTCATCAGGACTGCCCCAGGAAAGGAAGAGCAAGAGTTACCTCTGTTGCATAAGATAAGTTTATCAGAGTTACCAGCCTCAGAAACTGCAAGTTAACAGCAGCCCAGATAAGGGCACCTACATGCTTTACATTTAGTATTTTTGTTTGTTTTAAGTTTACAACATGATTCAAGTTTTAAGTTTACTTCATAACCTGGAGTATTCATTTACAATGTAGGAGGGAATCAAATAAAAAATAAAAAACACTGATTAAGAAGTTGCATTCACACAATTTGCTGGCAGTAATAACTGAATCTTTCTACAAACCAAAGTTAGCCAAAATAATTGTTCCATTTTATTGTATAATGTCTCATAAAACATGACAAATGGAGTCCAAAACACTCTTTTCCCCCTCTGTGTGTCTGTCTTTCATCAGCTCGATAATGTCCACTGGACTCTGAAGCTCCTGTGGGAATATCTCCCTCCCATCACTATTACAGTAGTCAACTTTGTGCTGCCGCAGATGTTCTGCGTGATCGTAACGTTTGAAGACTACTCCCTCACCACCCAGCTTAATCTCACCTTGGTTCGGTACGAGCACCTGGATTATTAACAAACTCTGATGCTCTACAGTGATCAGATTATGAAGTACATGTATACTCACTGTTCTCTATGTGCAACAGCAGTAAAATTTCTAAGAAATCAATGAAAAAACAAACAAACAAACAAAAGGGTAAAATGTTATAATACAGCCCATGTTTTAGAGGGTAAGTACTGTGTATTTGCAGAGTCAGAACACTGTACACTACATAATGCAGGCTGCTCCCTGTTGTTTCTGAGTACTTACTGAGTAAGTACTGTGTACTTATAGAGTAAGAACAGAAAAATCAGGTGAGGTGTGGGTTTATTACACATTCATATAAAACCGTGTGGTTTCTGTGTTTTAATGAATACATTTTCTTTTAAATCATTACAAACTATACGTTTTTAGCTGCTCCACACTTGACTGTTTTAAAAGCATAAATGAAATTCTCATCTTCTTTTTCAAACTCATTAAATTATTAGAATAATAATTCCCTGAAGTGTGACTGGAATAAAGCCTTCATAACTGGCATGAAAAAGGGCAAAATTATTATATATTATTTTAAATTAAAATTGCACTACAAGTTGCAGGTTATCCTGTGCTTTATTTGTACCTACATTTAAGAACGAGTAGGACCCCAAAAGTATTTTGTAAAATACTGATTCATAGAGAACAGTTACACCATAAGTGTTGGGAAAGTACAAAGTAAGTTTCAGAAAGTTACCTAGTTTTACACTCTTGTTCCTGGTTGTACTTTATTTATGCGTACAGTTAAACTACCCGTAGGCCCGGTAATTATTTTAAATGTACTGGTTCATCCAGAGAAGTTACACTATACTGTAAGTAAAGGAAACTTACCCTCTAAAACGTGGGCTGTATTATAAAGCGTTACCAAAAAAAAAAACAGTAGTTTTAACAAAGCGTTATCAAAGGTTTATAAATATTTACTGTTTCTTCCTAATAGGAGTATCTTTTTGAAGCTTGCGAGTTTAGGCATCTACCTATTCTTCCTCATTACATACCTCACTACATCAATCCAGGTGAGTTATGAATTATAATAATAGGAAAGCCCACACACCCAACATACATTACATACTGTACTTAACACACATTTCATACTGCTGATTGTGACCATTAAAAAAAGTGGGATGTGTTTAAATACCTATTAAATAATCATATTTAAAAAAAATAATTAAACGAAATGATCTTACACATATTGCATATGTTGATTAATCTTAAGCTAAATGTTTGTGCACTTTTTCAGAATCCAGAAACTGAGTTTGGGAAGGAAATGTACAAGCTCACTATATTTCACCTCCTGGCATGTTTCTGCAATGCTTTCTTGGTGTCCTTCCCCAGAGCGTAAGATGTTTTGCCTCTAATGCCGTCATCAGATGTTGTCTGTTTCTCCCATAATCATAACTTGTTAAACTAAAAGTAAACTTTTATGGAATAAATATCCTGTATATCAGTTAGTTATGATATGTGTAGTATTTGATATTCCATAGATTTACACTGGGCTACACTGGGCTAGGAGATTAGTTCAATGCTTATGTTCATCAACACTTCACAATGTAAAATAGTTTAATATATAAGTCCCAACATGCTTAAAAAATTATCATTAGACTCTTGAGTCATAATACTTGAAAACTTCATAATGTCAATGCTAGGTGATAGGGCAAGGTATACAGTGGTATGAATAATTTTCAGGAATTTAATTTATAAATCATTGGTTGTTTGAATCAGCAATTTCATTTAAATATATCATATAGCAGACGGACACAGTGAAATTTGAGAAGTGAAATAAGGTTTATAAGATTTATAGAAAGTGTACAGTAATTATTTAAACAAAATCAGGCAAGTGCTTAAATTAGCTATTTGGGCACACAACAGAAAAAATACATCAATATTTAGTTGATCCTCCTTTTGCAGAAATAACAGCCTCTGAACTCTTCCTTTATGAGAGTCTGGCTTCTGGTTGAAGGTATTTTGGATCATTCTTCTTTACAAAACATCTCCAGTGCAGTGCAGGTTTGATGGTTCTGAGCATGAACAGCCCGCTTTAAATCACACCACAGATTAATATTCAATAATATGCAGGTCTGGAGATTGAGATGATCATTCCAGAACGTTGTACTTGTTCCTCTGCATGAATGCTTTAGTAGATTTAGAGCAGTGTTTAGTGCCATTGTCTTGTTGAAGTATCCAGCCCCAAATTTTATGTTTCAATAATTATTGCTAAAGTATTCTAATCAATTAAACAACAAGGGATCCCAAATGTATGCTCCTGCCTAATTTTGTTAAAAGAATTATTGCACACTTTCTGTAAATCCTATAAACTTCATTTTACTACTTAAATATCACTGTGTTTGTTTGCTACATTATATATTTAACTGAAATTCCTGATCTGAACAACCAATGGTTTATAATGGAAAATCAAGAAAATAATCAGGGGTGCCTAAACTTTGTCATACCACTGTATAAATCCAGTGGCACTTAGTGACTCATTAGAGTTTCTCAAAACACTAAACTTAGTGTGATAAAGTTTTAAAAAAATAAACATTTTTCATAACCTATAATATATGGAGCAAAAATAAGTAACAGTACAAAAATTACTTTAATGTGGACTTAAATTAGTGCTAAACTGAAAGGTTTTAATTATTGTATTGTATCATTTATATTTAAATGTCTATAAAAAAAAAAAAACATATTCATATAATCTTATGTTTTATTTGTTAACCAGATTAGCCTTGTAGTTCAAGAAAAAAACTCATAAATTGCAAACTTCAGACTGCATGCATCTTAAAGTGGAATTTGGAGTATATTTTGATAATAATTTTCTTCTTTTAAAGCATCAGATGCTTGATTTTTTAACATGTTTTGTCTTTACTGGTTGCTTATAGATGGATAGTGGATAAATATCCTTCCTCAATGCTGGCAAAGAAAATAGGCAAGCCGGAGTTTGTGATCCCGTTAAACATTCTGGATCTGGTCTACAGTCAGACAGTCACTTGGGTGGGAGTTTTCTACTGCCCTCTTCTGCCAGCCATCAGTATTGTAAAGCTGCTGGTCATATTTTACATGAAGATGGTGTGTGCTATACAATGTTTGGACATTTTATCTACTTTTGGGTGGAAATAGAGGGAAAATGTACATAAATAAAGCATTTTGTCCCCTTTACTCTCTAGTTTACTGTGATCCGGTGTTGCGCTCCAGCTCAGAGGATGTTCCGGACCACCAGCTCTTCGGTCCTGTTTAACTTCATGCTCTTGCTGGGCCTCATCATGTCAGCTGTTACTCTCGGGGTCAACATCAATATGTATTGCAGTGCTGGAAAAAACATAATATGAAATATTATTCATTTTAATGATTAGCATGATTCACAGTGCACACCTCTACTGCTGTCTTTACCCCCACTTAGGTTTGTGCCTGGTACATGTGGCCCATTTATGGGGGACAGTTCTGTGTTTAATGTGACCAGTGAGTGTGTGCAGACCCTGCCGAGACCTGTTCGGAACGGCATCAGTTACATCACTTCTGAGGCTTTTGCGTTCGCACTCATATTGGCTGAGGTGTAAGTTAATGTTTCTTACATTTGGATTATGATTAAATTAAAGCTTACATAATACTTCCATTCTTATATAGGCACTTATGCAGAGATATACCATAGTTTGGATAACCCTTACTGACCAAATAGCAAAAGGCTCTAATAGATCAACTAGGCAGTGTGACAAAAACAGTTCTATATGGGAAACAAACTTAATTTTTTTATGCATTTGCTAAATATAGTAAGTTTGGGAAAAAATAAAGCTTTTACCTTTATTATAGGATTTTTCTTCCCAAAACATGTTTTTTGAGCATTTCTATTGATCTTAGTGTAAAAACAGCAACCTCTAGATTATATATACATACATGTGTAACCATCGGCACCATGTCTAATGCCAGGCATCTGCTAGAGGTGATATAAAGCCCCCCAGCACTGAACTATGGAACAATGGGACTGTGTTTTCAGTGGAATGATTGTGCTCTGTCCAGTAATTTTACTGGATGAGTTAGTAATGAGGTGGGGAGGTGCTTATCCAACATCCAGACTTCACTAATGCTGAATCTTGTCACTGAGTGCAATCAAATCATCACAGCAATGCTCTGAAGTCTTCCCTGGTCATTAGAAACAGTTACTCTTCTTAGCAGTAAAAACTTTCATAATACACTTGATTTTGGAATAAACATTGAACGTTCAGGCGTGTCCCAATACTGTTTCTTATAGAAATGACTGTCTAATGATGCTCTCTGATCTAAACGTGCTCTGTTTTACAGAATCATCCTGACATCCCTTGTCTCTCGTGGAGGAGCCAATCGTAAAACCATAGAGAGACTGAAGGATATGCTAGTCATGGTAGGTGCAGGTTCTGGAGCAAAAGATAAACCAGTAAAATAAACCATCATATTCATAACAAGCACTCAAATGTAATATGTTTCTTAGCAATATATTATTCAGATCTTTTTTTGTTTAAATCTTCACTGAATGTACAGGACAGGTAATTAACCAATTTACTAATTAATTCATTTAATTAACTAGTAACACTGTCAAGCTGTGTTCAGACTGGCATATGTTACCGGTGTACTCTTGTCAGCCAATTTAGTAACAGAGATAACCGAGTTACACACAATGTATATTATATTAGATTATATTAGATTAGAAATACTTTATTGATCCCAGAGGGAAATTGCAGTTATTATATAACAACAATTTATGTTAAATAATAATCACTCAATAATAATTTACCACAAAAGAGAAAATTGCAATATGTACACATATAGGAAATTACTGTAATAATTAATACAGAACATACTGTAAATCAGCAGTTAAAAAAATAAAATTGTTGCACAACCGGTTTATTCCAGACGTAATTATTGTAATTATGTCTTGTTAATTCCTATCGCTTGGTGTTAATGGTGAGAGAGGAGTTATAGAGTTTGATGGCCACTGGTAGAAATGACCTCCTGTGGCGTTCAGTAGTGCATTTAGGTTGAATAAGTCTTGCACTGAATGTGTTCCTATATTTCATCACAGTGTCATAAAGTGGATGGGAGCCATTGTCCATGATGGCCTGATGTCCATGATGGTATAAATGTCTGCATAAAAATTACTGCAGCGTTAAATTTAAACTAATGACCTCTTTAACCCTAAGGGATTATATATGGGCTGACATTTTACTGCATACTACATACTACATTTGTTACGCAGTTGTTTCATTACTGTTGGAATAATGAAAAATTCTTATGTTTAATATCCAAAAAATCATCCTGTATGTTTTGAGGGGGTAAATATTTTGTATATAATATTCAGTAGAAGCATTGGCTGATTTTGGAAACTGTTACTAAAATGTTACTACAATTTGGTATTGATTTCTTTGTGCCATGTGCACGTTCTTACCTTACAGTGTAGCTCAGATAAGCGTTTCCTGGTGAAGCAGCATGCCACACTCATCAGGCGTCAGAGGAGGATCGCCCCGAGTACGGAGTAGCTGGCCTTTCTGGTGTAGCGGCTCAGTGGTTTAATACCTGGTGCTAATTGAGATGTTGAAATATTTTTTTATTGGGCGCCAGTTATTAAATTAATTTAATTAGATTAATTAATTAATTAATTAATTAATCAAATTAATTAATAACACAAGACATCTCAGGGTGTGGTTTCTACAGGTGACAGAAATTTTCATAACCAAGTTATCCAGAAAAACACACTGAAATGACAGGTTTTGTAAAATAAAAGTATTTATTAAATCACACAGATATGAGTAAATAATTCATTAAAAAGTCATAAATGTAGCCATTAGCTATCAAATCATAGTGTAGAATAATAAATGAGAAATAAAAGAACAAACACGTTATAATGCTGACATGAAAGGAATAGAGATTAATAGAACTATTAAGTGAATATTTCTAAATAAGGGTCTAAGGCATTTTAAGTCTACGAAACCAATTCTTATTTCCAACCAAGCCACTCAAAATGAGTCATCTATACTAAAGACGCTCTATTAAAGACCCGACCAAACCATGACCAACAGACACCATCTGCCGAAAGATTAAAACCCAGCTCTGCCTTACTCTGAGTTGTTGAAGTGGGCCTTGGTGAGTCCGCCTGGGTTGGTCGTCTGATGCTTCACCCCGAAAAAGGATCACGTGAGCCGGTCTGCAGGGTGGCTTGACTTCCTGTGTCAGCACGGAGCCCCATGAGAACCCACAGGGAAATCCCTTCGCTCTCAGGTGGCTTGCTGGTGGCCTCCGGACCGCAGGTTTCTGGGTTGGATCTGGCGGATCTCCTTTTCAGCTGTACTTTAGCTAAACTTAGATGGAATAATACTTGGCTTCGTAGATTGTAAAATAACCTTAGATATTTTAACTAGGATAGCTAATATTAATATACTTGAAGATTAAATGCACTAGTCTTAAGAAAACTAACTTAAGATGACTAAACTAACAGTCTATCCTTTATCCATCTCTGGGCTCCCTAACCTCTCTCCTCTAACTGTTTTCCTCAACTCATCTTCTCCTCCTCTCCTCAACTCCAAACTGAACTGAACTGCAAACTCCTCCAACTGAACTGGAAACTCTAAAACTGGCAAACTGAACTGTGTCTGCCCAGTTTAACTATTAGACTCTGTGGCCTGTTTGGCCCCTGAGCTATGATTGGCCCTGTGGCCCAAATGTCTGTGTTTTGATTGGTCTAGGAGCAATTTCAAACTTTGGCGGGGAAGATCTTATGCACAAAGGGCCATAAAACCCCCCCCTCACATGGTCAACATGCTTCAGCTAGTGGTCTATTTTTCTAATATACCAAACCAAAAGAAAACTCAACTAAACAGTGGATCAAAATACATTTTTCAGCATATCAGTTTGTGATGATAAATTCAGGAAACACAATCTTACAATTGAATCACAATAAATGTAATATATATATATTGCCCACAAACAGTTTTGTAATACTCAAGATAATCTTAGAAATACAATGATGGATGGTACTCTGTCAGAAAGAGATCAAGAGTCATGTTATTATTTAAACCCAATTAAATCACTTAAAAGATAATACATGGTTAAACCACTGATAACCAAATAAAGCTAAATTATCAAATGCTAATTAAACCTTGTTGATTCAGACTTGAATGTGTAGGAGAATTCAATCAGGACACATCCAAACACATATACCATATACCAGACACATATACCATTATTTAGTAAACATTCTATAAAACACCTTTTTTATATAGTCAATATATATGTATTTTAAGCAAAATCTTCTGAGTGAGGAATTCCTCCCCCTTTGCTGAGTGTTTAGATAAGCGGTTGGCGTCGGAATTTACGATGGTGGGGGAGTAAAGATCTTTCTGCACCCCACAGAATTTGAGCCTGCAATGTTGAAAATGGAATCCCAAGCTTAGACCATTTCTGTCAACTTATTTCTTAGTGCTTTGCAGAAATAACTAGGCACAAACCCCTAAATTGGTACAACATTTGGTGAATTAACAATTTCCAAGGCATTAATTAAGTTTTGACACTCTCTTAAGTCCGCAGTCCCGTCCTAGTGATGCAAATGTTGCAAATGTGTTGCAAATGTTCCAAATGTTTACATTAACTCCGAGGTTTATGACTTGGAGGAATGTAAACAGAATTTTACCCTAAACTCGCATTTAGGGCTCTCGGGCGAGGCTGAGTGAAGAAATAGTCAGTAAATGTCATTTTGAAATTTAAGGTTGTTTGAAAAAAGATTACTCCAAGGTTTTTTTAGAGTGTTCTGGGTTCGAAGTTTCCTTATAGGCCGTAAAGTGGGGGTAGTGTGTGTTTGTGTCCAAGCAATGAAGAAATCCTCTGGTTAATCCACTACATTCCCCCCCCATCGATCGATGGGCCACTGGACGTTGGGTCATCGGTCGATGTCAACGTGGATTTCTGTAGACAGAGCATGTTAGGGTACATCTTTCATGCAATTGGTGTCCTGTTGGTCATGCTTTCTTAAGACAATCTACTACAAGGTCGCTGACAGAGTTTTTGGTCTAATGGATATACAATTTCTCTGATGATCAGTTTATTTTTTTTGTTGTTGTAGCTATTGGCTTTTGGTTCTGAATAGAATAGTTAATTTAATGTGATAGTGTGGCAACAAGCATATGAAAGGGCCACAAATAGTTTGCTAGCTATTTGTTCCTTTATAACTTTATCAAGACAACCTACCCATAAGGTATGCTTCAATAATTAGCCACTACTTAGTCAACAATTGAGAACAATATAGCGGAGCAAACGTAGTCAGAAGGGAAACAAAATATGTTTTGGGCACCTGAAGAGAAGAGAAAAAAAAAATTGGCACCCCCCCTTCTCCATGTATTTATTATACTGCTATGCTAATGGTTTGAAATGGTGATTCAAACACTAGGTTTAACAAAATATCCAATTTGTTGTGAGTTATGCTACTTGGATAGGTGAGTTCCAGACAGTGAATGTGTGGTACTTTCTCAATTTAACAATTGCGTCAGGTCAGAATATGGTGGACAATGAATACTCAGTGTGTGGCCCAGTATTATGATTTAACCTAGGGCATTATTGGTCCCGACTTGTCCCATGGGGCTTTTGCATAGTTTAATTGGGTTACAGTGAACTTGTTTGAGAATCGGTTTAATAAAACACTGACGATGCGGGATCTGGTTGCAGATGCGAGACAGTTTGTCTGCCTCTGCATGAGGACCAAACCAATGAGACCTGAGCTCGCGAATTGTTTTGCCAGTGCTGTGCTGGGACCTCACTAGTAGCTTGTCAGCAGTGTAGCACAATGGTTGGTAGCCAAGCGTGCTTTTTCCCAGTTTTGGGTGTTTCCGCAGTTCACCGCTAGAACGGTGAGATATACCAACACCTGAGAAAGTGTGGTTCAGCGAAAAAGTTGTGGCCTGAGCCATTTCAGTAGGGTCTGGGGGACGTCCCCCCCATCTGGCAAATGCACCTGCCACAGTGATGAGATGTTTGTTCCTTCGAACAAATTTCATGAGTCTTTCGACCCAATCCATTTGTGGAATTGGCCATATACCACACAGATCTTCTGAAGATTGGGGATGAAAACACACTAGCCTTTTTCCAACAAGTGGCAGATATGTCAATTGTGGGAATGCTTGGTGTGTTTCCCCCATCATTTTGTGGTCCACCCATGGGTGATCGAGGGCCTGGGCCAGGCTCTCCCCCCCATGGCGCTGAGGCACCACGAATGAAGATGAAGCGTGTGTATCTGGGGCATAAACAAACAGGCCCTTGAGCATCCTGAAAGACGCACAGTAAGTGGCAAGTGGATCAAGTTGAAATGCCAGTGTTCTGAAAAAAGTGTTGCCACATGCACCAATTGTCATGTTAACTTTCCATTTGATCTGAGCATTCCGAAAAGCACATCCATCTGTGTAGATGGTGGGAATGTTTTTACATTCATAAGAATCCAAGGGACTGTGTTTGTCTGGAACCACTGGTGCAGGAACAAGAAGAGAACAATCCTTTTGGTGCACGAACAGAGGATCACAGTTAGTCCGTGGCAAGGAACCTGCAGGTGTTCTGTGAACAGCTGACTTGTCAGCCCATGGAACAAAGATTTCACCGTTGACCGTTGTGTTAAGAGTGAATGACTTTCCAGCTTTTGGGTTGTACTCATCTACAGCCGTAGAGGGAGTCAATGCCCATGAACAGGTGTTTTGTTTTAGAATCATGGTAGGGGATTCTGAGGATGGTGGTTTCAGAACCCTGACAGTGAGCTTCTCATTGATTCCCGTGGAATTTGAAGGTTCAATGAGCTTGTGTGGCTCAATGTTGCTAGCAACATGATAGCATTGAACTCTATCCTGTGCCTTAGGACAGGGCAGGGGTTCGCAAACCTGTGCCCAGATCCTACGATGCTGAAAGTCAATCAATGGTTTGAACCGGTCAAGGAGGTCTTTGCCAAAGAGCAATGGGACGTTCTCCAACGGAGAAATGTGAATTGGATGGGTGAGACTCATTGGACCGATGGCAACGTGCACCAGGGCTGCTGAATGCAGAGTGATACCAGTGTGCGAATATGGTCGAAGGTGAAGAGCACACTTTTTCAGAGGTATCTCTTTGTTGTTTCGGCGGGCTGTCGCCCTCACCTGGTCAAAAAGTGAATTTGACATTAAAGAAATGTCTGACCCCGTGTCCAAAAGAGCTTCATACCCGAACACATCTTCCAGCCAGGTGGCTAGGTAGAATTTTGGTGTTGAACCTTTCTCGGTTAAGAAACCCAAGAAATGTTTAGGTGGTGGATCCTCCAGGCTGAGGGAAGAAGCTTCCTCAGTGTGGTTGTTTTCAGCGTCTGGCTGTACAACCAAGGCTGCATTGGAGTGGATGGATTTCGCACCCCCCCAAGCAGGTTGATCTGGAGCATGGACAATTGGCAAGAATTCAGATTCAGCATTGTCCTGCTTGCGTATTTCGTCACGAAATTGTCTGAGCAGACTGCCGTCTTTAGTGCTCAGGTTAGTTGGATATGTCTCATGCTTGTGCCCTTTAGGTGGACACCAATGTTTGTGGTGCTTTGGGCTCTTTCTCCTGAGCGGAGATTGAAGTTTGCTGGAGCTCTGTGCTCGAACATGGTGCTGTGAGTGTTTGCCATTCCAACTGCGCTTTATCCTACCTTTCCTTCGATAGGAGGGCTTTTGGTCACTTTGCTTGGCCCAATGTAGGGACGAGCGACGCCAAGAGTGGAACACTCTCTGGTTTTTGTGGTTTAACTGGGTCTTAGGTGGCATTGGAGCCTTGTGTGCCCCTTTTTGCTTGACGTGGGAGGACTGCTCATTAATTATCAGGATGTCATTTGACTCTGATTTTTTATTAATGTTTTGTTGGAACTTAGCAAATCCTCTAAGAGCCAAATCACGCAGCTGCCGGCTTGTTAGCGTACGAGGGCAGGCTGCGACTCCAAAAGAGCGACTGGTGGAGGGATGGAGGTTTCTCACGAACAATGTTTTGAAAACTTCCTCTTCCTCCATTCCAGGCTCATTTCTATAGCCGAAATAAGCTAGCCTGAGGCGGTGATAGTACTGTAGGGGTGTTTCCTGGCGTCTCTGCTTAATTGCAAGAGCTGCAGCAAGGCCGGTTTGAACAAGGTGGTTGGAGAACTCATTCTCCAAAGCCTTGCAAAGAGCAGGATAATCTCTCTTAACCTGGGGTGGTTGGCGCTCAATGAAACGTCCAACTTCCCGGCTAGAAGACACCTTAATGAGGTAGATTTTATCATCTACCGTGGCCTTGGGGAAACGGCGTAAGAAGAAGTCAATGTCGCGAAGATACTGGTGGACATCATTAGAACCGTCCGGTTCTGGTTCAAAGCGTGGGATGTTACGCGCAATTTTGTCCAGATCTCTATCAGAGGGTGCTTGAGGTTGCACAGAGGTCCCATGTGGCTGGGAACGCTGAGTGAACCTTGGTTCTACTGGCGCTTCAGCACCTTTAAGGGAGACTAGAGGGAATGTATTTGTGGATGGTTGTTGCTTAAGATCAGGAACCCCAGGGGTTCCTGATTTACCAGCTGGATTGATGGGGGAGTCTCCCTCCATCATCAGCTCAAATGTTAACTCTGTTTGGTCTCGAGTTAATTTGACTGCATTGTTAGCATGTGCTAATTCAGTTTGTAGCTCAACCTGTCTTGCAATAGCATGTTTTAGTTTTTCCTGTGACTGAGCTGCAAGTTGGGTAGCTATGTTGGCTTCCTTTTGAAGCAGCTGCACTTCGGTTTTGAGGTCTCTTTGGTTCATTTCAGACTGTACAGTTTTGTTCTCTAGGTCTGCAACTCTATCATTTAAAGTCACAATCTCTGCTTGGAGATTTTGAATGGTTTTGGAGGAAGCAGCAAGTTGATCCTGTGACAACAGCAGTTGTTTCCACAGTATTAGGGAAATCGGATCCACTTGTTGCTTGCTCTCAAGGATTTTAGATACACACTCATTGAGGCTTTTGGCAATTAGTGCATGGAGACCCCCACTGTCCATTTGTTGGACTGGGACGGTAAGTCCTGGGGGTAAACCAGCTGTAAGCTCTAAAAGAGCTTTTTCAGTGACACACATTTTGATTTACGTAAAGCACGTGGAATCAAACAATTTTGGTGACAAACAAGTTTATTTTATGTACGAGTTAATTAGCATTGTGCCTTTTCTAAGAAGAAAATCTGTAAAAGTGGGTGACCTAAGGTTACAATTAGTAGATTAATTTTGAAAGAATAGTTAGATTTGTTGTCAGTGATGCTAGTGAACAGTTTAGTAACTGTAGGCCACTATACACAGTATGTCTAAATATGAGTATAGTTATTAACTATGTACAGGATGGGAGAATTTAACTATGTATTAAGCACAGGTGTGCTGGGTATATGGTTGAGTAACTGATAACTGGATAGGTTTTTTTTTTTTTTTTTTTTTTTTTTTTTTTTTTTTTAATGGTTAATTAATTAATTAATTTCAATCAGTTATTAATAATTGATCTTAATCGATCAATAATTAAGCTTAATTTATTTGAAGATGGTTGAATTAAATTGAAAATAATTAATTAACAAAAATTTAATTAACTTTACTTAATCAAATTGATTAAAATGACCAGTTAATTATTTTATGTTGTGATTAGTTACTCAATGGAGATAGCTATTTAGCTTGGTTCAATGTAACATAAAGAGTAATGTTTGAGAGAGCAGACCTGAAACTTAAATTTAACTATTTAATATTAACCGATTAAATGAATGCAGTTATTTGTTTACTTATTTACAAACCATTTAACCCCACCACAATGCAAATTCCCTTTATTAACTTAACAAAAAGTTTGTTTGAAATTGGCACCCTCTGGCGACAGAAACTCTAAATGCACTCTACAGGATGATAGCAATTACACAAGTACAACACCAGGTGGCGACACAGCTATATGGCTAAGTGGCTCCCTCTGGTGGTCAAACAAATGAAATGCACCTTTCTGCACTGTATGCAGTTACCCAAATCAAACACCAGATGGCGATGTGGCAGTGTACCCCCCCTAGTGGTGAGGGGTAGTAAAACACCCTTTGATTTTGAGTGTAAATAGTCAGGCTGTCCACCAGATGGTGGCAGAGGCCGACTGGTGGGAGTGGTCACGCCCACTGATGATGCCACGTTAAGGACCGCCCCTTGGGTCTGGGACCTGGTCAGCAGATTTGACTGACTCAGTCGACTGTGAATAGCAGAGGAGAAGGGCACGGCTGTCCTAAAGTTTAACACAGCAGCAACACACTTCACAAGATGAGCAAAGAGGATTTACATCCTGGCGTGGTTAGTTTAATCACGCACACAATAGACTTCCTGCCACTCAGGGTGGTGTTACGTAAAAGTTAGCTACTCTTTTACGCACGTGGAAGTGTCCAGTACTGCAGGATTTTACGGATTTCGCGCAAAAACCGGCAGTTTTAACTGGAGCGCGGAGTCGATGAGCCGGAGATCCGCGACTCAGGGCTGCGCGAAGGCCTTAGATCAACACTGGCAAAATATGTCTATTTTACCGGAAACAGTTCGAACTTTATGTAAGTACACACGTATATACACGTATATACACCCGGGTTTAAGGTTACCCACACACGGCGGTGTGTCAACCAAGCTTATTTTACAAATAAGCGTAATGTTTTCAAGAGCGCTCGCATACCACACACACACACAGGGGACTGGCCAGTCCTGAATTGTAAACAAAAACACGTGTAGAACATGTGCGTGTGTTTCTAACACGCTGGGTTTATGCAGTTAACTCCAACTAGGCCAGCTAGCCAGCAGCTAACGCATTTAATAATAACAACAAAATACACTTTATTCTGCAACTTACAGCGCTATTTTCTGGAACTGGTTATGAAATGTGTATATATTCTGGTCTCGCGGCGGAGAGCCAATAATAATCCTGCCCCACGTTGGCGAGCCAATTATGTAGCGGCTCAGTGGTTTAATACCTGGTGCTAATTGAGATGTTGAAATATTTTTTTATTGGGCGCCAGTTATTAAATTAATTTAATTAGATTAATTAATTAATTAATTAATTAATCAAATTAATTAATAACACAAGACATCTCAGGGTGTGGTTTCTACAGGTGACAGAAATTTTCATAACCAAGTTATCCAGAAAAACACACTGAAATGACAGGTTTTGTAAAATAAAAGTATTTATTAAATCACACAGATATGAGTAAATAATTCATTAAAAAGTCATAAATGTAGCCATTAGCTATCAAATCATAGTGTAGAATAATAAATGAGAAATAAAAGAACAAACACGTTATAATGCTGACATGAAAGGAATAGAGATTAATAGAACTATTAAGTGAATATTTCTAAATAAGGGTCTAAGGCATTTTAAGTCTACGAAACCAATTCTTATTTCCAACCAAGCCACTCAAAATGAGTCATCTATACTAAAGACGCTCTATTAAAGACCCGACCAAACCATGACCAACAGACACCATCTGCCGAAAGATTAAAACCCAGCTCTGCCTTACTCTGAGTTGTTGAAGTGGGCCTTGGTGAGTCCGCCTGGGTTGGTCGTCTGATGCTTCACCCCGAAAAAGGATCACGTGAGCCGGTCTGCAGGGTGGCTTGACTTCCTGTGTCAGCACGGAGCCCCATGAGAACCCACAGGGAAATCCCTTCGCTCTCAGGTGGCTTGCTGGTGGCCTCCGGACCGCAGGTTTCTGGGTTGGATCTGGCGGATCTCCTTTTCAGCTGTACTTTAGCTAAACTTAGATGGAATAATACTTGGCTTCGTAGATTGTAAAATAACCTTAGATATTTTAACTAGGATAGCTAATATTAATATACTTGAAGATTAAATGCACTAGTCTTAAGAAAACTAACTTAAGATGACTAAACTAACAGTCTATCCTTTATCCATCTCTGGGCTCCCTAACCTCTCTCCTCTAACTGTTTTCCTCAACTCATCTTCTCCTCCTCTCCTCAACTCCAAACTGAACTGAACTGCAAACTCCTCCAACTGAACTGGAAACTCTAAAACTGGCAAACTGAACTGTGTCTGCCCAGTTTAACTATTAGACTCTGTGGCCTGTTTGGCCCCTGAGCTATGATTGGCCCTGTGGCCCAAATGTCTGTGTTTTGATTGGTCTAGGAGCAATTTCAAACTTTGGCGGGGAAGATCTTATGCACAAAGGGCCATAAAACCCCCCCCTCACATGGTCAACATGCTTCAGCTAGTGGTCTATTTTTCTAATATACCAAACCAAAAGAAAACTCAACTAAACAGTGGATCAAAATACATTTTTCAGCATATCAGTTTGTGATGATAAATTCAGGAAACACAATCTTACAATTGAATCACAATAAATGTAATATATATATATTGCCCACAAACAGTTTTGTAATACTCAAGATAATCTTAGAAATACAATGATGGATGGTACTCTGTCAGAAAGAGATCAAGAGTCATGTTATTATTTAAACCCAATTAAATCACTTAAAAGATAATACATGGTTAAACCACTGATAACCAAATAAAGCTAAATTATCAAATGCTAATTAAACCTTGTTGATTCAGACTTGAATGTGTAGGAGAATTCAATCAGGACACATCCAAACACATATACCATATACCAGACACATATACCATTATTTAGTAAACATTCTATAAAACACCTTTTTTATATAGTCAATATATATGTATTTTAAGCAAAATCTTCTGAGTGAGGAATTCCTCCCCCTTTGCTGAGTGTTTAGATAAGCGGTTGGCGTCGGAATTTACGATGGTGGGGAGTAAAGATCTTTCTGCACCCCACAGAATTTGAGCCTGCAATGTTGAAAATGGAATCCCAAGCTTAGACCATTTCTGTCAACTTATTTCTTAGTGCTTTGCAGAAATAACTAGGCACAAACCCCTAAATTGGTACAACATTTGGTGAATTAACAATTTCCAAGGCATTAATTAAGTTTTGACACTCTCTTAAGTCCGCAGTCCCGTCCTAGTGATGCAAATGTTGCAAATGTGTTGCAAATGTTCCAAATGTTTACATTAACTCCGAGGTTTATGACTTGGAGGAATGTAAACAGAATTTTACCCTAAACTCGCATTTAGGGCTCTCGGGCGAGGCTGAGTGAAGAAATAGTCAGTAAATGTCATTTTGAAATTTAAGGTTGTTTGAAAAAAGATTACTCCAAGGTTTTTTTAGAGTGTTCTGGGTTCGAAGTTTCCTTATAGGCCGTAAAGTGGGGGTAGTGTGTGTTTGTGTCCAAGCAATGAAGAAATCCTCTGGTTAATCCACTACACTGGGATGGATAGTGAAAGAGTGTTCGGTCTCAGTTGTTCTGATTCTGCAACATCCAACAGACCAAAAGCCTCCAACTCAGTGCATTGTGCAGTAACATGGCTTATATTATAAGACAGATGAATGTTTAAAAGATACGTATCTTCCCAGAAAGCAGTGTTCATCTCAGTATTATACTTTACATGCAGAAGCAGTGCAGTTTTGTGCTGTTTAGGCTGATTATGCAGTTCACTGCTGAAAAAGCAGTATGCCTGTGTATAACCCAGTATGATGCTTTAGTGTGTTTATAACCATCAAAGGTGTCAAAAGTATTAAGATTAGTTCTACAGAATACTTCTGTAGAAGTTGAAGTATCAACTCTTTTTACTCAGGTAAAATGTAAAAGTACTGGTTTCAAAACTACTTAAAGTATAAAAGTAGAAGTAATGCAAGGGGGAAAAAAACATTATACTACTGAAAATCCTCACAAAATGAATGTATTTTAGTGCAATGCAAATATATGAAAAAAGCTTAGTTGTGGCATTTCGCTTAAGTTCTTTTGAGTCTCTGCATGGATCATCTTCATACTAGGCTGTATACATCTGCTATGTTCTTGCTGGAGTGTATGGGGCGTGACGTGTGCAGGTGTGATGGATCACAGTATAAACCAATAGTGTGTTAAAATGGTATATGTTTACACTTTTCATCCAACCACAGTCAGATTCACTCTGTCTGGATGGAGAGATTTATCTGGACAGGGGTTTTTATTGAATGATGAAAAGCCGCAATGAAATAGGAGTAGCAAGGCGATTTTTGTAATGTAAGGAGCAGAAGTAAAAAGTCATCTGAAAAATAATTACTCCAGTAAAGTATAGGTAACCAAATGTTATAATTAGGTAAAGAACAAAGTGTACAATTTGCATGAATAATGCTCGATCAAACTGCTTGACCAGCATGACCAGCAAGACCATAAGCTTGCTTACCAGGATAGGGTATGCTTTTGCCTTGATGACCAACTTGTTCTCAACCATCTTGACCATCAATGACTTTATTTTAAGCAATCTGAAGGCAGCTGCCTGCAAAAGCTGGTCTTGAGCTGGATTTCTTCAGTAGGGCTGTCGTGTACTGAGTATTGCTAACTGCCAGCGAATGTTTCTAGCTGCCAGCTGATGTTTGTTTTTAGCCACTTTAGCATATTTTGTAAAGCTTTTTCTCTAAAATGTTTATGCCTATAAAAGTGATATTTTTGGACTGTAATATTTAAACAATGCTGTATTATCACATATACGTTTGTGTGATGTTTTTTCATTCTTTTCTCAATAAATTTTGAGCATTATCTAAAAAGGGTGTGGTTTCTGGTACTAGCACTGTTAGCAGGCCTGTTGCGTTTCTGTTGTAAAACGCATGGGCATTTTTTTTTATCTGTGGCTTACACATGGCCAGGAGGAGCTGAGTGCAACACGCACACACACACTAACACACTCACACACATTTACACTTTAACACATGACTTCAAACGTGTACCACTCAAGCTAAGACAACAATGCTAGCAGAGGCGTGAGAGCGCTCCAGAATGGGAGAAGGTTTGGGGTTACAGCTGATGTCAATCTTATGTGAGTCGCACGTTCATTGTATCATTATCTTAAAAGAAAGAGAAGATTCACACTTGTATGTTAAATTTAATGTTTAAATAAAAGGTAATATGTCTCTAACCAGCCTTTTCTGTTCTTTTTGTGTTTCAGTTTGGGCTGGAGTTGTGACTAAAACAGGTACATATCCTAGGTATAATGCATACATAGACAGTGGACAGTGAAAAAACGAATTAAAAAGATTTGTCAGTCAGTCAAGGGATGTTTGGTATTTGAAGTTTGGTCATTTTTTCTTTATTTTAAAACAGTAGATGCTAATGAATGACAATAATAAAGTTTATCTTGTAGCTGAATAATGTAAATCATTTAAAATAATCAAAACCACTTTTGGCTAATGTATATAAAATGTTAATCCTATGTTAGTTTAAAGTTTAGGAAGGGTAATTTACCTTTTTTTTCCTGGACATATCCTCTTTTCGGAATCAGAACTCCTGCTGGAATTTCAAAACTGTGAGAAATATTTGCACTGATTTCACATCAGTGTTTGCTCCAACAGTTGCCACACATTCCTGGTGCAGATTTTTTTCAGCTTTAAACAGTCTTTTACAGTCTGGCCCCACCTTCTCTTAATAAACACACATCGGTTTGACATTTCAGATTTTTCCTTTTTTTTTATGTATTTATTAACATATTTCACGCATACTGTAACTGAGACCTATTTAAAATCTTAGCATCCTAACCACAATGGACACCCACAATGTCTTCTTCCACAATGTCTACTTAAACCTTAGTCACCCCAAAAAAAGTTCTTTGTCATTTTACGATTTTACGTAATAATTTTTACAGACATAAACATATAAATATAGCATTTTGGTTTAGGCTTTTAAAGCAAACAAGTTAATATCCTTGGCATTTATTTATTAATAAGATTGATAACAGGCTAAGTCTAATCTAGCATCTCTTAATATAAACTAATGTAAAAAAGCACAAATCGGGGAAAAAAACTAAAAAATATGTTTGTTTTTTTGGATGACTGAATGCACTTAGGGTCATTGATTTATCCTGTACATTTGATGTTTAGCTGAACTACTTCATTAATTAAATTCAGACTCTTTATTTTGTGCAGGTGGATCTATTCCCAGGCCTCAGTTTACTGGGCCTAACATGGCCTACGTCAAATCTACACAAGTTTTTGAATGTAAGCTGCCAGAGTGGACATTACCTCTGACCTATGAGCTCATTAAAAGCCCTGGCGAGGTCCTTGAGACAGTAATTGATCCTCTGGGAGGCCAGCCAGTCACTTTCTATCTGAGGGTCAACGAGAGGTCAAACGGACGGTATATGTGCAGAGTGAGATTAAGAGGGCAAACCAGCACCAGCAACGCTGTGAACTTTCAAGTAGTGAGTGAGTATATATAGAGATATACAGTAGGAGCAGAAACTGGAAGAGTGTAAGTAAGAAAAGAAAATATTAACACTTTCATTTTCTTCTTTTTTTTTATTTTCTCCCTTAAGTTCCTGTACAAGGTGTCCACTTAGTTCCCGATCCTGACCCACCGGTCATCTACGAGATGTCAGGGTTTAACCTGCACTGTCGGGTCAGAAAGGGGACTCACCTCACTTACGTTTGGTACCACAACCAACAGGAGCTGAACTTACCCTCGGCCTTCCACCAGATCTCTGAAAACACACTGACAGTGGACAGCGCTGGCAAAAGGCATGCTGGGTACTACACATGTATGGCCATTAACAAGATGGGGAACCACAGCAGATACTCCAGTAGCATGGAGGTCAACGTTGTTGTGAAAGGTATAGGTTTGGTTATTTATCTTCTTTTTTTCCTTGTTTTATCTCTATATACAGTAGGCACTGTAGGCGATTCATTAACTTCCACATTTTAACTATCAATAGAAGTCAATGTAAAAAGAGTTTATTTCAGGTAATTTTGAAGAACTTCTATTGGTCCAATCAACAAAGAATTTTGAGACAGTTTCAGGGTCAGTTTGTGTGTTCAAATGCTGTAGAAAATAAAAAATTGTTAAAAAAAGATACACTTGTTTTTCATTAGACAGCAATGATATAGACAGTCATATCAGAATAATGTAGAATTTTAAAATAATATTATAATATACTGTGTATTACTTTGGATCAGTTGGTTGCGCACAAGTCTGTTAAGGGGCATGTTTACAATGCTACCAGGCAGTAATTTTCAGTTACACAAGAACAGGCTACTATCTATATGAATAGAGGTAAATGTCATTCAACAGTGTGTTTAACATCACCGCTTGACTCTGATTAAAACAACCTCAGTTTAGCTCAATAATGCACAATGTGTTTTTTGGCTTATTCTGGCTACTGCGCTTGCACAGATCTCCACACCAAGATGGGGTTCTCTTTGCGTGTGTTGAAAACCAACAAGCTAATTCACTAATTTTCTTAAAAGTCAGGTTTTTGTTATCATTTTTTACTAAAAAGGGACTCCCAGCCATGGATGGTTGTAGCATGAACGAGGATCTCCCACTGATATGCCATGCAAAATTCAACTGATGACAGGGATCTGTCATTTTTAAAATACAATACAATGCAATTCTTAATCAATGTTCACTGCAATATATATGTCTCATTCACAGAATACCTGTCAGCTCCCAGGATTTCATTCACCCTTTACTATCATGGTTCTGGGTACCATGCGAACATCAGCTGCAGGTTGGTACGAGGCAGCCCGCCGGTGACGTTCCGGCTGCTGCTGGATGGGGAGGCTGTGGCTGTGCAGAGGACTGGTTCACTGGAGGCCTGGTTCAGTGTGCCTGTCAGTGTGGGGCTGGATATGGGAACGGCCCAGTGTAAAGCAGAGACTGACATCCAGCAGCTTCTTAGTGACCCAGTAGATCTGGAAGTGGGTGAGTATTACAGTATTAAAGTGATGGTTCTGGGTATAAGAACAGAAGTGTGGGCAGAAATTCGAGTTGGTTGTTTTTAATCCACGTAGCTTCATTTTGCAGTTTTTTTAGACAGATTTCACCACCAGCACTTTGGTGTCCTGATTCTTGTTGGTGAATAGGGAATTGTGTAGAATTTGTTTTGTTAAAATAGCTAATAACTAACTATTGCATTATCTTAAAGTGGCAGTATTATTTTGTTTCTAAACTGAAAGCATTTCTGAGTGGAGAAGGAACAAAATATTGTTTAATGGTACCAGTGTGTTGGAACGACCATCCCTGCTAAGCCTAATATATTCATTCTAGTGTCAGGTCGCTTTTTGCAGGAGTACTTCTGGCCATGTCACGCAACGTAACAGACTTATGTCGCATGTACAGCCTCTAAAAGATGATCCCGCTCAGTTTTACTAAACGCAAGTGGTTGATGGAGCAATGGAGACTTCAGAAGGGGTAACTCAGAGCTCTCTGACTGAACATAACCTGGAATCAGATTCATCCGCTCTGAAAGGATACCGAATCACATCCACCCAGTTTAAAATGATTCTTCCGCATGCTCTGTGCAATCACCCATTCTCACCAGAGAGGCCCCTAATTCTCAAAACTTACGGACATTAGCTTTGATCTAATGTAATTCAAGGTATTATGGCTCTCGTACATAACAAGCATAAAGAATCCTAGCAGTATGTCTCTGTAGCTAGCTGGCTAGCAAAATATTTTATTCCACCTTAAATGATGCAGCAATTACATTCTTAATCCTGAGGCAATTTCAGCTTCCTGTCACAGAAATAATTGTTGGATCAATAATTCAGCGATAATCCGTCATTTTCGCATGTGACTCAATTCCAAGTGACTCTCAAAAACAAGAGGTATCAGAGAAAAAGAGAAATGGTGCACTGCTCCTCAAACAATGTAATTTCTTCGCTTTTTACTTGTGTCTGATTCCTATGTGTACCCATCTTCTTCAGTTCCAGTAGAAGGCAGTGCACAGGTCCTGGTAGAGTTCCTCCAGACAGCAGACTCTGTGGTGGCTGCTGCCCTTCTCCAGTGTGTCATCACCAGAGGAACTTTCCCACTTTTCTCCTGGTCCTTTAACCAAGCCATCCTACCAGAACAGGGTGATTCTCACGCCTTAACCCCGAACGGCCGCATCTTAGTCATCACAGCCTTCAGTGCTGAGAACTCGGGTTATTACAGCTGCAGAGCGAGGGACAGCTTTAACTCCAACTCGTCTTGGCTGCAGAGTGAGGAGGTCTTGGTTAAGATGACAGGTAATGTGATGTGCTGACTTTATAATCAGGGTTTTGAAAATAGGTTTAAAGGGGAAATCCTCATTTCCAAATGTTTATTGTGGAATGCTTAGTTCTAAAAAAAAACAAAACAAAAACTAATGGGTCTTTTTTGGGAGAGTGATGGGAAATACATTTCTTCAAATTGTAATGATGCTAAATATTATATAATTTTAAGCTTTTGCGTAAAATTTGACTTTTTTTGGAATTCAGCATTTCACATAAAACTAATAGAAATTTGTCTTGCCCTTTCTCAACAAATGTAAAATATATACCTCCTAATAAATACAGATTAACTCTAGCATTGTTTTGCACCATATGAGCGCTTAATACAAATGTACATCATGGTTATTTGAAGGAGCATGAGACGCTATCTAAAGTGTAGTTTATTAATTTAGAGTGGGTTAGTAGAGTTTGATTTTTAAATAAAACAGAAAATGTCTTTTTTTTTTTAAACAAAAAGACTTTAAGTGAGTACAATAAAAAAAAACAACTTAAAAATGGCAACTTTACAGGAGATGGAAAAAAAAACATTTGTATGAAATTCAATATAAATATATTTATTCAGAGTTATTTTAGAGCATTTCTGTTGTATTAGCCCAAACAACTGCCAGATTCGGAAGTTATCAAAAAGTTTTAAAAATTTATGCATGGACAAAAATGGAGATACATGGTTTTGTGTCCTTTATTTTGAAACCCAAATATGGTCATGCTAAGTTATCAAACTGTACAATCTAATCAGAGTAAACCTGTGATCACATGTATTGACATATCATTAGTGAGCATAATCTCAGCTCTGTTAATCACTCTGTTATAGATATTAGGATGACGTCTATAGAAGTCCTCGCCGTGGTTTTCTGTTGTTTCCTGCTGCTGGTTATTATGGCAGGGGCATGCTGTGTGTTCTGGATCATCAGTCAGGAGCGTTTCCAGGACAGGAGCACTGGCCGTATGTTTCTAAACCCTGACTGGTCATCATTGGACTGTGTCATTTCATAATTTTTACTTTATTCAACACCATATACATGCTTTTATCTTTCTCTGTTTTAGGGGAAATGGACTGTCTGGAACAGATCAAGTGAGATCTTTTTCCCTCTTTTTTCTGCATTTAAACAAATCTTGGCTACTTGATTATAATTAAGTAAGATTGACTTTGCATACTATGACCTATTCTTCATTTTTTAGCAATGAGACACTGGAGACCAGGTCTGCCCCACAGGTTGAAGAGATGGTGGAGGTTTTTATGGAAGTTGAAGTTTAAAATGATGTCTGAAGGCTAAAGAGGTGAAATTTTACTCGCACATTTTTGCCACTTTACAGTAGTACAAAGCATTCAAAAAGATTTCATTTAATAATCACTGGGTCAGAGTTCTGGTGAAGTGACTGATGAAGTTACCATTACCATTTGAACAATATATTTTACATCACTGATAAAAAAAAAAACAATCAGACAAAAATCTCATTAACAGTTTGTAAATGTAGGTCTCTCTCCCTGCACAAACAGCAAGCTGATTGGCTCTTTTTGTTTAAGGGCGGGACTTAACCCAAAAACAGGCACAATGATTGGCATTATGAGAAATCCCATTCATACAACAGACAGTGACATGTCTCCTCAATAATATAGACTCTGGTTTTGTTCATCACATCTTTTTCTTTTTGTCTGTTTCTGGCCAACTTTTCTATGACAGTACATGCACATGTGGTTTAACAGACCCAATACTGGAGAGGTATAAATTAAAATTAATATTTTAATCCAGAAATGAAATATGCAAAATGTTTTTGGACATAAATTGTATACAGTGCCTTTAATCACATTAAATTAGTGTTAGCAAACTATTTGATTTTGTAGTCCCAATTTATTCTAAGCAGAAAGATACTGACCAGTTGTCTTCATTTTCCTTTTTTCCATTTTAAACTGTTTCATAACAGCTTCTAAATGAGCAAGACCTGCTGCTTCAGCCCTCTGGACACTGGAGAATTTGTGGCGTTGAACAAATACCTTTAATCCAATACCTAGAGCACTACTCTACAGGATCCTGAACCAGCCTGCTGGCTTTTTTACAGACTTTTTTTTTACATTCTGTGCTTTTTCTTTTTCTAATTTGTGAAACAGTACATTACTGTGAACATAAATGTGTTTTTGGTTGCTATCATGACCAATACCAATGCTAACTGTATGCTAAGTAGTTTTGTATAATAGTAAATGCACACAACATGAAAAATGTCAGTTCTGTTTTTTTTTTTTTTTTTGATAAATGGTTGCTACATTAAAATAAAAATTATATATATTTAAAGAAGAGTTTGGATTTTCGGAGTTGATAATTGATAATTAGAACCAAATCAAACCAAAGAGACAAAATGTTAGACTTTGTAATGTATTTATTTACTGAGGAAAGTTATCAAATATTACATATCTATGAGTGACTAAAGTATAAGTTAAGTGTAACCTTAAATTTCAGTATCGGGTGTGACCTCCATGTGCAGCAATAACTGCAACCAAATGTTGCTGTAACTGTTGATTAGTCCTGCACATCAGCTTGAAGGAATTGTAGTTCATTTCTCAGTAATAAACAGCTTCAGATCTGTTATGTCCCACATCCTGTTTACTGTTGGACCCTCCATAACATTTCTATTGGATTGGATTAAGGTCAGGACTTAACTTTTTTTAACATTAACCTTATTCTATTTTAATCAACCTTTGGTAGAACAACTTGTGTGCTTGGAGTCATTGTCTTGTTACATGAACCACATTCACTGGAGATCAATTCAGAATTTATTGTTACATCAATCATAGTCTTAAAATTCCTGTCTTAAAAAAAGACTTTAAAAAAAAGAATCAAACTATGATTCTACCACCAACACATTCAACATATGGAATAAGGTTTTTAAGCTGGGACGCTGTGTGTTCCTTTCCCCAACAATAAAACTTTTAATTTAAACCAAAGCTTTATCAACTTAGAGACAGACTGCACTGTTCTTTTTTTAGAGATCAGTAAGTTTTGTGTGTTCGGGAGGCCAAAACACAGAAACTCAAACACAAAAATCTCCAGGTTTGTGTGGATGAGCCTTAACAACGGTGGTGCACTTTTCTATTGTGCAGCAACACCTGCAAAAAAGTGAAAATATGACTTTCATAGAAGAAATGTGGCCTTCATGGAAGCAAAGGTACAAATCTAAAACATACTTCCTTAAGAAGGGCAATCTACTTATTGTTTAACTATATCCTTCATTTCTTATTTTTTTGTTCATTTCTTTTTTAAATCCTCAGTGTGTATGTGACTATATGAATCTTTCAGGAGTAGATTTTCTATTTATTTATTTATTTATTATTATTATTATTTTTTTTTAATTATTTGTTATTCTCTTATACTTTATTTAATCTTGCTTTAAAATTGATGTGATGTAAAAAAAATAATAATAATAAAATTCTGGAAAAAGGTTTTGCTGTTGCTTAGCTCCTCACAGTCCACCAACCTTAAAACCAACAGACCTCCACAGATAGACCTTAAAAGAAAAGTCTCGCCAAAACTAGAATCTTTTTGCAGGAATAGTGAATAAAAATTCTTAGCTGCTATAAAACCAGTGTATATTTTGCAGTGATAGTAAACATCGTTTCTCACTCTATAATTCCTCTCTAGTTAGTGAATGAAGGGTGCAAACCAAAGTACAGTAGAGCTGCTATCAGCCCAGTGCACATGGTGAAGAGAGAGAGACTGAAACGGGTGTGTCATATCCAGCTCTTCCCAGCATGAGGTGTGTCTCTCTTACTGTGGACATGTGTCTGTTTTCTGCCTGTATTTTCAAGTGTCGCCATTTAGGCTTCAGCATCTGATCTAACAAGATGGCTTCTGTTAATGCTTGTCTGATTCAGTTAACATTTGCAGTCTGATATTTACATCATCAGAGGAAACTAACATCAGATACCAGAGGCCGCCCACTGGATTATTACCAAAATGAGCTTCCCTTTGGAACTTCTGTTGGTTCTTCTAGGTAAAAAAATACATTTTTGTATTATTCTATGCACTAAATTATTAAAAACAAAGATTATGCAATTTAAGCAAAGGTTATGCAGGTCAACCAGCTTGATAATGACAGTCATGCTTATGTATTTTGGTCAAGACCAACTAAATCTTTCAAACCATAAAAGTCTATTTATTTATTTTTTGTTTAGTTTCACACTAGCATTTCTTATACAATAAAGTTATTTTTTCTAAAACTAAAAGTAGTTCTAGATGGCATCGTTCAGACCTTTATTTTAGAATCTTTATTTTAAGATAAAGGTAAGACAAAAATAACAATAATAATATTATTCAAAACACAAAAAATAAGATAAAATGTAGAATGTATATAAAATATATTTATATTATAAGGTAAAACAAATATGACAAATATGTCAAATAACAAAAAGATTAGATAAATACAGAAATAGTCAGTAAAATATGAACAAATATGCACACTAATATTTACAGTAGAATAAAAAGTGTTAATGGTAGTAATATTTTGCCTGTCTGTGGTTTTTTTTTTTCCCACCAGGCTTTTCTGGCATGTGGCAGAGGACAGGTGAGTGAGGTTCTCCACTGCAAAAAAGCTTTAGATTCTTTTGAAGAAGAAGATAGCATTGTTGAATTGACTATAAAAAAAACAAAAAAGAGTTTTTGTGTTTTGCTGCTTTAGTTTTCTGGGATGGTGGGACTAGTTATGGTAATGCTATGTGGATGAGGTCTCATAGCCATGGAGCTCAAACGTGGTGCACAGTTAAGAAAAAAGCTGTGGAAAGCGAGCGAGCATGTAGAGTGCTAGTCTAAAAGCAGTTTTCCAAACAGGAATTAAGCCTAGGCTTGAACTGCAAAGCATTTTCAATGAAGATTTTTGATAAATAGAAAAATATACTACAGTTTAGCCCTAAACATTTACATTTTTCTGCACACCCCTTCAATAAAATGCATTCAGCTCTTTTAATTTGCAACCTTTACTGACACAAATGTGCTCATCTAGTCCCTGTAGAGCAGTACTACCCATAGACTAGAACTCACTGAAGTAGATGGGCAGGCATGGACTAGAAGCACTGACCTGTAGAGCAGTGGAACTGGTGCTCCAGTACTTGTGGAATGAGCTGAGGAGTTTGGAATGAGATGGGAGATGGGATTATTACAGCAATGCTCTATAATCTAATAGGAAAGTCTTCTCTGAAGAGTAGAGACAGCTGCTCCAAACAAAGCAGGAAAAAACCTTTTTAAACCTTTGCTTTCGGTCAAAACAATGAATGAACCAGTGTCTCAATCCATTGATGGAATGCTGTATGTGATCCTCAGCTTTTGCTGAAGTATAACACTGTGTTCCTTTCCATTTCAGATGGTCAGACATTAGGTAAACCTGTGCTCTTGGGTCCTCCTGAGGCTGTTTTAGGCACTGTAGAGGAGTTTTTCTGTGAGTTGGATAAAGTCCCTGGAGGCCTGTCTGTTCTGTACAGGCTCTTAAAGGAAGGTAATTTCTCGAAGACTTTTGGGCACTACAGTGCCCACACTGGAGAGCCTGGCAAATTTCCCATCCTAGTCAAACATACCCATGATGGAAGATTCATATGTGAAGCCAGTGCACAAAACAACACAGAGGTCACTCCCTCATTCAGTGACCCAAAACGCTTCAAAGTTATTGGTAAGTAAAACACAAAAGCAAAGATCTCTGTTATAGATGTTCAATACTGCAAGAGAAAATGATTCAATTATGAATGAATGAATGAATGAATGAAGCTTATAAAGCACCTTTCTAGAAACCCAAGGGCACTTTACAATTTTCACATATTACACACAAGCACACACCGGTGAGAAGCGTCAGCCAATAGTGCACAGCGTACTCTCAACCGGAAACGACCCTCCACCTGGAGGACTGCATCGGGCACTACAGCATTTACCCAGGACAGAGTACCTGGGCACAGTAATATAAACATTTGCACACACACTTACACGTACACAAACTTACATACATATCACACACATATACACCAGATCAATTTAGAGTATGACATTTTTCTGGGCCATTTAGAGTATCCTATTTTTAATCCAAAGTTATAATCCAAAGTCCAAAATATCCCTGCTAAGCCGTAAATATTCATTCTAAAAACTGGGGTGTCAGGTCGCTTTTCGCATGAGTTCTTCTGGCCATGTCACGTGTCTTTACGTACTAACGTCCCATGTACAGCCTCTAAAAGAGGATCCGGCTTTTACTGAACGAGAGCGGCTGGTGGAGCAATGGAGACTTCAGAAGGGGAAACTCAGAGCTCAGTAACTCATTCACTCATAGTAAAAACAAAGTGTGTAGTTGAAGTGAAGTTTCTGACTGACCTCATTTTCTCTTTCTCTCTCTCTATCTCTCCCCCCTCTCGCTCTCTCTCTCTCTCTCTCCCTCTCTCTCTCTCTCTCTCTCGTTCTCTCTCTGACTGAACATAACCTGGAATTAGATTCATGAATTTAAAATAAATCTATTGGAGCAGCGATGTTTTATAGTCTAGGTTTGGGACAATAAAGTGTTGTAGTAACTTACTTATCTACTATTTTAAATAGTAAGCAATTTATTTTGTGATAAAATATTTGTAACATGAAATTATAACCTGAGAACAAAATGTTCCTCTAACTGCAGAATCACTTGTTTTATATAATTAACTATTTTTTATACATGTTGTTTATTTTAATTTTAAAACCCTCCCTAAAACAATTGCCCTGATTATGATTTTTTTTTAACAATGGTCAGTAAAATAATATATATATATATCACAAAATATAAGTAACATTATTAGGAATAAATTTGTTTGAATAGTTTTTTACATAGTTCACTTCATTATGTTACAGAAAAGGCAGAAGCTGCACGCATCACATCAGAACCAGATTCTGAAGTATTCTGGGAAGGAGAAAGTGTGACCCTGCAGTGCAGTGTGATCAGTGGAACCTACCTCTCCTATGAATGGCAGCTGAATGATTCGCTGGTTGTGCATCGCTATAACAGATCCCGGGGTCAACTGACCATCCAGAGGCTCTCCACCAGTGACAGTGGTGTATACAGCTGTTCGGCTTCAAACCACTTTAATGGTTCTCTCTATTCCACCAGCACCACCGCCTTGGTAGTGCGGGTTAAAGGTAGTATGATTCAAACACAACATTAATTAACAATCAACACAACACATCACATGTACATATACTTAGATCATTTGCAAGTAATTATGGTACAATCATGTAATTTCATGCAAAAGTTTGGTCTCCCCTGGTCAAACTGCTTGGGTCCTCCAGAGGCAAGGAATTTAAATATAAACCTTTTTTACCCATTTTCACAACGGGTCATATATATATATATATTTTTAACATAAACATATTTAACCTGCCTTTACTTTTTCACATATTTTAATTTTCGCATATAGTTAACAATAATATTTTTTATAAAAAGAAAAGAATAGTTAATAAAATCTAAGTGGTTGCTAATGTGGATGCCATGGTGATGCTAGGTAGTTGCTTTGCCATGCTTGGTTACAAAAGTGTTGCTAAGTGGTTAAGTATGTAATAGTGTTGCTAAGTGGTTACTATGTGGATGTTGTGGTGTCTCAAGTGGTTGCTTGTCAGTTGTTAGGTGGTATTGTATGTGTTTGTATATGATTGCTACACTTGGAAGGTGCTCTATTCATTCCTTATATAGAAATTCTGCAAAAATCTGTTGCTAGGGAGATACTGCATGTCAAATAAAAATCCTGCATCAGATCAAAGAATCTTACAATTGAACAGTATTAATATCTGAACAATATTTCTGCAAAAATGGAAAAATATAATAATAGAAAGAGGATAACAAAAAAATTATATAAACAGCATAACAATATAGATATATAATATAGATTTCTTTGCAACCATAATTGAAGTGGCAGTCCATTTTATTTTATTTCTAAACTGAAAGCAGAAGCATTTCTAAATGGAGAAGGGATACAATATTGTGTTTAATGGTACCAGTGTGCTGGAACGACCGTCCCTGCTAAGTCTAAAATATTAATTCTAAAAACACTGGGCTGTCGGGGTCGCTTCTCACGGGAGTTCTTCTGGCCACATCATGTGTCTTTACATACTTAAGTCACACGTACAGCCTCTAAAAGAGGATCCAGCACAGTGTTACTGAACGCAAGCGGCTGGTGGAGCAATGGAGACTTCAGAAGATGAAACTCAGAGCTCAGTAGCTCATTCACTCATAGTAAAAACGAAGTGTGTAATTAACGTGAAGTTTCTTTCCCAATAGGGTGCCAAAACTTTTGCATAAGACTGTATATTGCATTTGTGTGGAAATTCTGTTTATATTAAAATAATTTCAACTGAGTATATAGAAACACTTTGAATTTCTATAGTTATATACTGTAGTCCTGTTTCTCTGCCTACTTTATTGTCCTCTTTTCACCATGTTTTTAATGGACCCCACGGACCACCACAAGTAGCTATTATTTAGGTTGTGGGTCATTAAATCTCAGCACTGCAGTGACACTGGCATGGTAGTGGTGTGTTTGTTAGTGTGTGCTTGCTGGCATGAGGGGATCAGAAGCAGCAGTGCTGCTGGAGTTTTTAAACACCCCAGTGTCACTGCTGGACTGAGAATAGTCCAGCAACAGGGTCCTGTGAGCACTGGTGAAGGACTAGAGGATGACCAACACAAACTGTGCAGCAAAAGATTTAGAACTTCAGCATCTACAAGGTAGGAGTGTCTAATAGAGTGGAGGACAGTGAGTGGACAGAGTGTTTAAAAACTCCAGCAGCACTGCTGTCACTAATCCTGTTAGCACACTTACACACCACCACCATGAAAAGCTGAGAATGATCCACAACCCTAATAATAGCTGCTCTGTGGCGGATGTACTGCAGTCATTAATTATTAAACCACAAAGTGTTCCTATATGATCAGTGGAGATGTGAATGAATTATGTGCCAACTATGGAAAATAAATATAATAAATGTGTGTAAAAACGGGTAGATGGTCATAATGTTAGACTTTAAATCTCTTTCTCTCATATCTCTCTCTATCACCAATCTCATATTTTCACTTTTTTCAGAGCAACTGTCAGAACCTGAAATCTCATTTCAAGTTATTGAAGATGGAAAGGGAATTTTCAGCGCCCTGGTGACATGCATGTCGGAGAGAGGAACCCCACCTGTAACCATCCACCTTCTCAAGAACAACCGCTCGCTTGCTGTGGAACACGGCCTCCGTGTTGTATTTTCAGTGCCAATTCATCTGAACCAGGACATGGGCTTGGTGCAATGCCAGGCAACCGATGGGACTCGAATTATGCACAGCAAACCACAGAACATCACAGTGGGTATGTGAACTCCTATAAAAACATTAATCTAGCAGAATTAACCTAAACAAACAGCATCATTCAGGTGCTGGGACACACTTATACACACACCAATCAGCTAAAGCATGAAAATCACCTGCCTAATATTGTCTCCATAAGAGCGCTGGCCTGTAGAGGCATAGATCGCACAAGACCTCTGAATGTGTCCTGTGGTATCTGGTATCAAGACGTTGGCATCAGGTCCATTACATCCTTTATATTTAGGAGAGTAGACATCAGGGCTCCGGATGCTGTTATAGAGACATCACCCGGCCCCACGATGGAGCACAATTGGCCACAGTTTGCTCTCTCTGGGTGGGTAGATGGCGCTTTCTCCTCAGATCACTCTCCTAAGGTGATGACAGTTAGCACAGGCATCTGTTAGCTGATGTATCGGAGCTCAGTTGCTGTGCTTTCCCCCGAGTGCGCTGTGATGCTACTTGGTAATGCTGCACCAGCAACAGTTCAAGAACACATGCTGGCTGACTTCATGTGTGTCGGAGGAGGCATGTGCTATTCTTTACCCTCCTAGTCGCTTGTTAAAAAAAAGGCATTTAAATATATTCTTTTAAAGGATACTTTGCATGGACTTAAATACATACTATTTTGGGACAATGTATGGCAACTTTCAATTACTATTTTAATTGTAATTAAACTATATTTAATAACAACAATTTAATAAGAAGCATTTGATTGTGCTTTTTAAAGGCTTTTTTGTATAACTTAAAGAAGCTTAACATAATTTTTTATAAGCTTACAGTATATTGTAAATTTACCACTTTGCATACTGATGCAAATATAATGCTGCTGAAAGCAGTATTTAATGCCAGGCCAATTTAATAAAATACTTACATGCAGGTGGCATCGAGTCAATTCAGATTCAGAGTTAATTTAAAAGTCATCTCTTTGGGAAGCACTTAAATAAGATCTAAAGTTCGTAAATGGAGACAAGAGACTGAGCTGTATCTCTTTGTCTCCTCACTGTCTGCATGCTTCACCTCCCCACCATTGTTCAGCCCCTGATGTGCAACATCATATGAAACACAGCATCAGTGTAACTGCAATATTACCAAACCAAAATTTAAGATGAAATGTGTTCTAAGATGAATTAATTGTTGAATGACTGATTTTCACTTTTCATTTAATTTCCACCAAACAGAGACAGTTGGAGGCGCCGTGTCAATGAAGATTTACCGAACGGTGGAGCACGACTTCGAGATTATGAGCGTGTGGCTGCAGTGCAGTGTGGAGAGAGGAACCGTTCCACACTACTACTGGTTCCTCAACAACACCTTGCTGAAAAACCCAGGGCTCTTTCACTTTGTGCTCAGGCCTGATGATTCAGTCATAGCATTTATTTTAGACCCACAATCTACTGGCATCTACCACTGTGAGTCTGCAAATGCCTTTAACAACGTCACGAGAGTACAAAGCCCAAAGCGCCTGATCAGTAAAGAAGGTAACTGTGTGGGGCCTGTGTCTGTGTAAATGTTGAAGGATGAACAATCAAATATTTCATTGATTATGGACCATTAGTTATATAATTAATTCAATATTATAAGTATAATTCCAAAAATATTTTTTGACTACTTGGTTGAAGGCAGTGTTTCCCAAATCTAGTTCTTTAGTCTTCCTGTGTTCACACATTTCCACTAATGAAGGGAATATTTTCAGTGCAGTAGTTAGATGAACTGTTTTGGTAGTAGAGATTCTCTGCCTGGTTCAGGCAGAGAATCAGGCTCTGTTTTTTAATGCTATTTTTTATTTTATATAAATTTATAGTGTGATAATCACAATACAGCAAAGTAACAAATCAAACTCAAACATTTAAAAAAATGTTGCACAAGTTAGAATGTTATAATCACGCAGCTCTGGAGTAAGTGCATAGCCTTATTGTTGTTTTATGTGTTTTGCACTAAGGCTATAAGTTTAAAATAAAAGAAAAAAATGTTTAGAAAGTTTTTTTTATAATCTTAAACATTGTTAGATAAATTAGAGTAGATGGGGAAATTGTTTTTAATAAATATTTTTATTTAATAATAGGTCTATGCTTCTTCAGTGTTGCAATGTTAATTATTCACAGATTTCGCTCATTCAAACAGCCCGAAATTGTTTTTAAAAAGCTCAGTTTTAACGCTCTACTTACTAAAAAAATCGGGCTCCGGCTCACACACACAGTTTATGGGTCTGGTTGGGTTGATCTAAGCTCTAGTTGGTAGCATAGAAGTCTCTAAAATAAGATTGAAGATGAGAATAACTCCAGGACCAGGGTTGAAAACCAGGAACATGGTTTTAATTATATTGAACTTTACTAAAAAAATTATATAGATATATAGAAATTTATTAAAGTTTTCTTTTACTCCTTTTCATTTTATGGATTAAATTTATTTGCATGCTATATGCCACTACTGCACTTGTCTCTCATTTGCATATACTATTACAGACTCATAAACAATACAAAACATCATGAAAAAAAGGCCAGCCTGACAGTACATTTCCTGATAAACCTATACCAAATCCACACTCAGACAATAAATAAGTCAAACCACTGTGTGTGTTATGTAGTGATAAAAAACAGACACTTTTGAATACAAAGAAAAGTTATTGTTATTGTCACATTTGAGACCATGTTGATTTTGTTTGTTTAATATACATTTGCATTAATATTAGTATTGGTCATTATCTTGAATGTCTCTATCTCTAAAGTTTTATCTCTAGCTAAGCATTAAATGTCATTTTTTTCTAAACGACTGAATTGGTTCTTTAATCACTCTAATCTACTGTTTTCCCACTTTAGTGATGAACAAGGTACCAATGATATGGGTGGCTGTTGTCTTTACCTGTTTCGCTGTTCTGGTTGTTGCTCTGACAGCATGTTGTCTTTATGGGCTGGTGTTGCGTGAGTCTATCACATTCTATCACAAGTTTGATTCTACACAATTCATTAGCATGTTTTGCAGATTCCTAACATTTTTGTATATTGTAATAATTTATAATGACTGCTTAATGTTTGTTATGTAATAATGTTTTATCTGATTTGTCAGGAAGGAGAACAACCGACAAATACAGAGAGTAAGTTATTTATTTATTTATAATCTATAAATGGATGAAAATGTCATTAAGTTTTTTGTGGCTTTAGTTTAATGCTGGGGCAGACTCTGAATTCAGACTGCTCTAACCTTTACTCACCAGCTATATCCTGAACACTACAGAGCAGACATTTCATTTGAATGTGTCAAACAACGTATTAATTCAGTATTTTAAGTAGTATTTTGATTGGAGGGATAAATGCTCCGATGTGGTTTTGATTACAAACCTGATTGCAATCTTGTTATCATAGCTTGTCTCGTTGTGATTTTATTGACATGTTGATTTTATATTTATTGTGGGCTTTTAAAAAAGGATAAGCCCCGCCATTTATTTGTTTATGGCACTATGCAGCCCACAGCTAGCATATACTAGCCTAGCCTAGCCCATTATAGCAAGAACATTATACATTATTTTACTGTGAATAGTGTCAGCAAACTGAAGAGACTGTATCCAGTCTGCTCTTCTTCCTGGTCGACTTAGCATTTGCCTTTAGCCTTTTAGCTGCTCCTTTAGCTGCCAGGGCTTTTATAACATCACAGTTCCTCACTTAGATATGTAAGATTTAAAACGAGATTTAAAAGAGAGCTTCAAGAAGTAGTCATTGCATTTCAAGACTGTATATATGACAGTTTTGAGTGTATCTGATTTGGGCCGTCTTAAAGCTCCGTTCAGGTTATTATAGACAACAGCTCTCATTATTATTTATCACTGCCAAGATAAACACAGTTTGTCTTTTTTGGCACTTTTAATATACTAATCACTAATCACCTTCACCATAAACAATTTCCCTATGATGTGCTAATAATTGTTCTAATATATTTTCTGTTCAAGCATTGCACCAATGCCATACTTCCTTTTTCTTTTCAGGGAGTTTTACCTGACTACTATTACCCTCAGTATCTTTTTCTTTTCTTTGTTTTTAGTCTTAAAGAAGACATAATGCAGATGAGTTACATATCCGACAACATTCAGTATGAGAATGAGTATGATGAAGAAGATGGTAATGCTGATGAAATGGTGAGTGTTATCAGTTTTGCACGCCACCTTTAATGCTCAGGAAAGTTTTGCTATTAGATTTTGGAGCTTTTTAGAGGGTTTGATTGCATCCAGAAACAAGAGACATTGTCCCATCCTCCACAACTCATCCCAAAAGTACTGGATAGAGCACCATCAGTCCAGAGAACAGAGTTTACATTAGGCACTTTCTCTGTTCATGCTGGTCCTAATCTGTTGGAAATACTTCTGTAAAAGCACAAGATGAGTGGTGTGTGTGCATTTGCACGTGTGTCAGCAATGGGTGCAGCTTAAAGTAGCTAAATGCCTTCATTAGAGTAAGTAAAATGGGACATTTATTTAAAGAGTTAAAAAAGTGGAAGATGCTACCTTAAAGTCTCATATATATATATAGCTGTAGTTTAGTCTGTTTTAATAGATAACAGAATGCCCTGCCTTGTTTGTTGTACATGTTGCTATCTACCTTTGCCTTGAAGCAAATGTCAAACACTCATCATGTCTCATCAGATAGGACTACATTTTGTGGCTAAAACTGTAAATGTGCCATTTGCTCCTTATGTAGGCTGAAGATTTATATGAAGAAGATTTGGACGTTGTAGAAGCCTCCAGGATAGAAGACTCTGATGAGGTACTGTGCTTCACACAAAGACTTCAGTGTTTCCTTGTGGAAAAGCATCAGCATTCAGAGAACATTCAAAAGATTCCTTATACGCATTTCAAGAACATCAGTATTGTTCTAGCTCTGCCAATTCTCACATAATGTAATCGGCTCCTCTGTCAGAGCAAGCTGTAATCTGTAAATATTAGGAGTATGCAGAATTAGTGGACTAAATATCAGAAAAAAGAGGTGTATAGTTCAGTCTGATCCATTAGTCTATATTATCTTGAAAATAATTCATGCCTAAATGTGTTCAAGCCTCTATGCCTGTACTCTAGTTCTTAGTTTAAGAGAGTCTTAGTTTAAGAGAGGGATAAAGATGGTATCAGATTGATATATTGGTATCAACCGATACTCAATGTTGCAGTATTAGTATTGGACTTGAAAAAGTGGTGTAGTGCTTCTCCCAGTAAATATGATGGGTGTTCCTAATATTGTTTTGCTTTGCAGGGTGAAGAGGAAGATGAAAACAGTGATGACGAACAGGAGGAAGAAACTGAAGAATTGGGAGAAGAGCCTGAAAAACAAGCAGATGATACTAAAAAACAAGGTGAAGTGCCCGAAATACAGAAGGAAGAAACTGGACAACTGGGAAAAGAGCCCACAAAACAGGAGGAAGAAACTGGAGAACAAGAGGAAGAGCCTAGAGAACAGAAGGAAAAACCCAGAGAACAAGAGGAAGTAACTGGAGAACAGGAGGAAGAAACTAGGGAACAAGAGGAACGAACTGAAGAACAGGAGGAAGAACAGAAAAAAGAACCCAAAGAACAGGAGAAAGAACCTAGAAAGAAGGAGTTAACTGGAGAACAAGATGAAGAAACCAGAGAATCATATGATGTACCGAAAGAAAAGAAAGAAGAACCCAGAGAACAGGAGGAAGAGCCTAAAGAACAGGAGGAAGAACCTGGAGAACAGGAGGTTGAACCTGAAAAGCAGGTGGAAGAAACTGGAGAACAGGTGGACGCAACTGGGGAACAGGAGGAAGAACCTAAAGAACAAGAGGAAGAGCCTAAAGAACAGGTGAAAGGAACTGGAGAACAGGTGGACGCAGCTGGAGAACAGGTGGATGCAGCTAGAGAACAGGAGGAAGAACCTAAAGAACGGGAAGAAGAACCTGGAAAGCAGGAGGAAGAGCCTGCAGTGCAGGAGGAAGAACCTGGAAAGCAGGAGGAAGAACCTAAAGAACGTGAGGAACAACCTGGAAAGCAGGAGGAAGAACCTAAAGAGCAGGAGGAAGAACCTAAAGAACAGGAGGAAGAACCTGGAAAGCCGGAGGAAGATCCTGGAGAACAAAAGGAGGAACCAGGAGAACAGGAGGAAGAACCTGGAGAACAGGACGAAGAACCTGAAAAACAGGAGGACGATCCTGAAGAGCAGGAGGATGAACCTTTCGTGCAGGAGGAAGAACCCATGGAAACAAATGGAGAACAGGAGGTAGAACCTAGTGTGCAGGAGGAAGAACCTATGGAAATAAATGGAGAAAAGGAGGAAGACACTGGAGAACAGGGTGAAGAACCTGACCAACAGGAGGAAGAGAGTAATGTGAATGATGAATAATCCAAAGTCATTGATACCAACAATAACTGTGATGGACTGATATTAGGTTATCTATACTGGAATAACAGTCAAATAAAAACATCCAATCTTTGAAAACTGATCATAATAATCCGATATCACTGTTCTGTTATGTATGTTTATTTTACACCTAGTATATCAGGTTCTTGTAATGAAGTATCTGACCAGTCTGCAGTCTGTTAGGATGAACTTCACAAGGTGGTGCACTTGACAAAGGCCGAATGTTGCTTTGCTCTGTATTTTTTTCTTTCAGGTTTTCAATTTTTTCAGGGTTTGGAAAAATATTGAATTTAAGTGGAAGTTAAGTTTTAGAGTTTAAAATTATAAGTTGTGCTTGTGCATTGTTATATGTTTTCCTATAATAAAATTATATGGTTTCCAACAGGTATCTGTTTGTGTGTTTAGAAGTGACTTAGGGAGTGAGGGAGGTTCAGAGTGAATGACTGGGGAGTTGAAGGGGGTAGGGTGGTTAATGAGGAAGTAAATGAGGTAATGAGTGATGAAGTAAGTAAAGTAAGTAAAGCATAGAAGGAGGTTGGGAGTAAGTGCTGTGAATGAGATAGTGACGAAGGTAGTGACCACGGCCCCATTCCATTTCTCTTTTGTACCCCTATCCCTTATTTGTGAGTGTTACCCCTCCTCTTAAAAGTAATAAGTTGAAGAGATCCTCCTAAGAATTGGGACAACCCTTCATGCACCCGATACAGATAAATAACAGTGAAACGCTCAAGTCCAGCAACCTAGCTGAACTGCTAAAAATCCAGCTGGTCATCCAGAGAAAGTTCTCTTTGATGGAGAGCTGAAATTAACTTTATTTGGTTTTTATTTTATTTTTACATTATACATTAAATACTGCAGCCTCTGCAGTCTGCTGCATCATTTAAGCTAGCTACTGAAATTAAATACTAGCAATTGTTAAGCTTGTTATGAAGAAAATGGCCTTAACATTGAAATTACACATTAAACTATGGTAATATTGTGGTTATCATAATTTTCAACAAGAAAAATACTCACATTTGCATATTCTGGTTGGTCAGGTTTTTGTTTGTGCTGCATATCCATAACCTCTTGTTTTAAGTGTGCCTTTGAAAAATCTCAATTTGAAGGGTATATGTATATAGCTTTAACATTCCGTTTACTTCTCCTGCCTAACAAGAATCGGGAAACCCTACCCCAGGAGTGAACACACAAAACAGGAGAAGGGCTACGTGGTAGGGCCAATGGGGTGAAATGGGATTGGGCCCAGGTGAGTGAAGCAGATCATGAGTGAGGGAATAAAGGAGCATGGAAGTCACTGAGAAAGTCAACAATGGAGTAAAAAATGTTACCGGAGCAGTAAAATATATAGGGGGATGCTGAGGGAAGAAAGGAGGTAGTGACTGAGTGAGTTAAGGGAAGGAGGTTGGGAATGAATGAGGGAGTAAATACAACCCCTGGCAAAAAGTATGGAATCACCAGTCTTGGATGAGCACTCCTTCAGACATTTCATTCTGTAAAACAAACTCTGATCAAAAACATGATACAGTAATAAGGTCATTCCAAAGTGCAACTTGTTGGCTTTCAGGAACACTCAAAGAAATGAAGAAAAAACATTGTGGAAGTCAGTGAATGTTACTTTTATTGACCAACCACAGGGAAAAAAATATGGAATCACTCAATTCTGAGGAAAAAAGTATGGAATCACTCAAATTGAAGGTAGAAAATAAGGACACACCCAGTCAATTTCCTTTCCCTAAATGGACACCTGCCTCAGATTAGATCTGCTCGTTAGTCTGCAGTTAAAAACACCTGCAGTCATGACACCTTGGAGGGCTGCTGGACGAATTAGAGTGGCAAGAACCATGGCTCCAACAAGAGAAATGTCTCTTGAAACAAAAGAGAGGATTGTGAAACTTCTTGAAGAAGGTAACTCTTCACGCATGGTTGCTAAAGATGTGGGCTGTTCACAGTCAGCTGTATCCAAGATATGGACCAAATACAAACAGCATGGAATGGTTGTTAAAGCCAAGCGTACTGGTAGACCGAGAAAGACATCAAAGAGTCAAGACAAGCAACTTAAGGCCATTTGTCTTGAAAACCGAAAAAGTACAACTAAACAGATGAAGCATAAATGGGAAGAAGCTGGAGCCAATGTATGTGACCGAACCGTAAGAAATCGCCTAAAGGAAATGGGATTTCAATACAGGAAAGCTAAAAGAAAACCATCATTGACACCTAAACATAAAAGAACAAGACTGCAGTGGGCTAAGGAGAGGCAATCATGGACTGTGGATGACTGGATGAAAGTTATCTTCAGTGATGAGTCAAGAATCTGCATTGGACAAGGTGATGATGCTGGAACTTTTGTTTGGTGCCGTTCCAGTGAGATTTATGAAGAGGCCTGCCTGAAGAAAACAACCAAATTTCCACAGTCCTTGACGATATGGGGCTGCATGTCAGGCAAAGGCACTGGGGAGATGACTGTGGTTAATTCTTCTATCAATGCACAAGTTTACATTGACATTTTGGACAGTTTTCTCATCCCTTCAATTGAACAGATGTTTGGAGATAATTAAATAATTTTCCAAGATGACAATGCATCGTGCCATAGGGCAAAAACAGTGAAGGCATTCCTTGGAGAAAGACACATTCAGTCGATGTCATGGCCTGCAAATAGTCCAGATCTCAACCCAATTGAAAACCTGTGGTGGAAATTGAAAAAAATGGTCCACAAGAAGGCTCCGACCTGCAAAGCTGATCTGGCAACTGCTATCAAAGAGTTGGCACCAAATTGATGCAGAATACTGTTTGTCACTCATCAAGTCCATGCCTCAGAGACTGAAAGCCGTTATAAAAGCCAAAGGTGGTGCAACTAAATACTAGTGATGTATTTTGAATCATCTTTTGTTTATCTGTTTTTCATGATTCCATACTTTTTTCCTCAGAATTGAGTGATTCCATATTTTTTTCCCTGTGGTTGGTCAATAAAAGTAACATTCACTGACTTCCACAATGTTTTTTCTTCATTTCTTTGAGTGTTCCTGAAAGCCAACAAGTTGCACTTTGGAATGACCTTATTATTGTATCATGTTTTTGATCAGAGTTTGTTTTACAGAATGAAATGTCTGAAGGAGTGCTCATCCAAGACTGGTGATTCCATACTTTTTGCCAGGGGTTGTAGAGGAGTACGGAAGGTGGAGAGTGACAGTAAATTGAGGGAGCCTGGGTTTTACAGAGGGATTTAAAGAGTTAGTGAGGGAAGCTAAAAGTTATAATCCTCTGTGTCTTAGTCACTTTTTGAGTTCTGAAGTCTCTCTAAATAGCGAGATGTGTTCGGTCTCGTACTGATGGGACTTCCAGTGAAGGAAGATCCCCCTGCAGCATTTACAGGAAACGACCAACTGTAGACAAACGATTCAGTTTACTGAACTGATTCACTCGAATCGCCCGTTTCAGTAAATCAAACTTAAGATTCAATCATTCAGTTTTAAATCAGTTAGACGCGTTACCATCTTCACCATCCCCTTAAACTAAAGTGATTTTCAGGTTTAGGAGAATTGTGAATAAGTTATGGAACTAGCTCAAATACTTTTAACCAATTTACATCTAAAACTTGTTTTACTCAATCTTAATTACTTTACGTTTTAGATATTGTTTTATTTATTTTTAAACTGTATTATGTTTTTGTTTTATTTATATAAAAGTTAAAAAAATATATCCTTTTAGATGTATATTAGTTTTTTTAATTATCTTACTTTTTTCTTTATACATTTGTTAGTTAATTGTTTGCTTTAAAACAGCTTATACCTATTTATGTATACTTGTAATAATTAAATAACTAAATTGCTGTTTACTCTGTTGTTTCTAGTGAATAAATATATATATATATATATATATCTTTTTTTTTTCAATCAATGTCTATAGATGCTCAAATACACCAAAAATGTGGGTCACTCGTATATCTCCGAATGAAAATAAATGTAGATTATTAATGTCCAACAATTAAATTTGGTGCAATAGCAAAATTCAACATTTTTTATTTGTATATTATACACCATCATATGTTTATTCAAAATCCAGTTTCGACCTTTCTATTTCTGATTTGTGATATTTTCTATTCTGTTTAATTTATGTCAACTTACTAAAGAAGACAGATCTCAACACATAATAATGAATAAACATGTGTTTAAAATATGTATATATGCTATAGTTACATATCACACTATTATTATTATAAAAATAATAATTCAAGGCTTCACAGCGAATCGATTCATTTGAGCCGACTCTTTTGAATAAGCGCTTCATTCGAAAGAGTCGGTTCAAAAAAACGATTCGCTGACGAGTGGAACAAAACCCACCCAGCGACGTTTCCTCTGTCAGGAGCTTCGGCTGTGTTTACCGGGGAGAAGCGCTGAGACTCGGCCGCAGTTTGTGAAAAGATGGAGTCCGGAGAGACCAGCGTGTACGGAGCTTCTTTAGCCGGCGGGAGCTTCGACTTCGTGAAGTTTATCAAGCAGCCGCAGACGATTCTCCGAGTCCTGAGCTGGGTAAGAGACGACGGCTGACATTTTACCAAGTTACGAGTAAGAGTTGGGGAACTGAACAATTCACCGTGTTCCTCTTCAGTTTTTCTGTTTAAAACCCAGGGTAATACTGTTAGACTGAGCTCAGGAGAAGTTCTGCTGACTGTGCTTTAGGATGTTTTTGTGTCTGAAGCTTCTGGAGCTGCATTTTGTTTGTTGTTGTTTTGTTTCTCTGAAAGTCAGTGAGTGAGTGCAGCATTCTAACTAACCAACTTAGCTACCCTATACAGGCCTAAAACGTCATATAAAGAAGGTCATGTGTGCATGTGTGTAAGCTTTAGTTTAAATCTGTTAAAACTAGTTTTATCCAGTTAAAAGTCTACAACTATTGAAAAAAAACATCTCTGTAAAGTGGAGAAGCTGAGTGGGCTCTGTAGGACACACTACACGTCATCCACAGTCACGTGGAACAGTCCTGAGGGGTCCAGCATATGACCAGCCCTGTCCTGTAAACACTTTTAACACCAGTCAGACTCCTCTTAAAGAGGAACAGTGAGCAAGAAGTGAGTCTAAAAAGAGGATTTGGCCATTTAATTTGGTTTTATTCAAACTGACCATGTTGTACCTTTTGGTTTTGGCCAAATCCACAGTAAAAACCTGTTTAGGACTGTTAAGGTTGTTTGAGACTGATGTGCAAGGAATCTGTTCCTCTTTTCGAGGGATTTTAGGGGGTTTTCCACAACACCCTGTGACTAGCGTTGAGCGGTCCTCACAATCCTGTACAAATGTGCATGGGATAGGATTCTGACTTTCAGCTGGTACCATTTGGAAGGAATTTGGGTGTTGAAATAGTTCATGAACCTGTTCCCACCAGTTTTCATTACATTTACATTTACTTTACATTTACGTGATTTAGCTGACACTTTTGCTCAAAGTGACTTACATGGTTATTCCTGTTATAGAGGTAGACCAATGGAGTCTTGCCTAAGGACTTATTGGTGTAGCGCAGTATAGTCACTCAGATGTAGGTGACTATATGTAGTAGCGCACTAGCAGGTAGTGGTGTTATCCACTGTGCCACACTAACCACACTCTGTCTCCAGTCTGTTCTTAAGGGAGATATTTGGTGTGAAATCGACCTGGGGGTGTAGAGAAACATGATGACTTCTGTTCAGTTGCCCATTTCCATTCTCCCCCTTAATTTCGAAATACAGCGTTTGTTGCTGATGCTCCCAACAGGCTTAAAGTGCTAGTTTTTATTTAGGCTCTTTATTTTCATGTAGACAGCCAGCAGACACTTTCAGCAACACCTGGAATTAATTTTGCAATCTGTCAAAATTAATTTAGCAATTTCTGCTTGTCAGTTGACTTGTCGTGCCTTCATTTCAAGATTTTGGAACTACTTAAGATTAAATGTCAGGGCACATTAAATGTCAGGGCCTTTGAAATTGTAACAAGGAAGTTTAAAACTACTTTGATCTTGTTAATAATGTGAAAAGAGCAATTTCTTTGCATGAGCAATGCAATGCCCCATATCGCTACTATTGTAAGCCTGTTGTGAGTATCAGCTAAAAGCTCCGTATTTTGGAATGCTGGGGGCAAATGGAGGTGGGAAATTTGACAAAAGTTCTTACTCATTATCATTCAATCAAGTCATTTTAACACTGGAGTTCTCCTTTAAGGTTTTCACCTTTTGACCTGTTGATTTCTAATCCCTTACAATAAACTTTTCACCTTTTAATGAAGAAATATGGTGCATTTCAGAAGAATTGTGGTCTAGGCTTTCATGAACTTTTTCCCTTCACTCTCTGCACTGTCCTTGAGGTTCCCCACCTGTTGACTTAATTCTAATCCCCTATAAGCTTCTACACACTGTTAACGTGCATCTTCACACGTTCATGCTGCTTCCACAGCTCTCTCAGATCAGAGATTAGGTCAGTCAGGCGAATAACGTGAGCTGCTGTACTGGGGATAATGCAATAATGTGTAAATGCTTGGGGCAAGGACACGGTGTACCCTCAGCCACCCCTCTCCTGTCCAACCAGGTGGTGAAAATATAAACACAGCAGCTGGGAGGTAACTTGAGATGATCTGTGGTCACTGCTAAAAAGTCCCCAGCACTCATCAGCCGTAGTCATGACAGTGTGACGGGGTGTGCTAGAAGAGGTTTGTGGTTCCTCTTGCAGAAACAGGTTGCAGATCGTTGGAAAATGATCTTGAGAGGAAACAAAACAAGCTGCTCGCTTCATCGGTTTCCCTCGTTGCATCTCCCTTCTGTCTAATGTCTCCTCCTCCCTCCTGTGTGCTTTCATTTCTCTCTCCAATTGTTGATCTAATGACCTGGCCGCCCTGCAGCTGTTGGCTCTCAGGCTCGGTTGTCTCACATCCTTATAATCTATAAAAACCTGTAAGGCTGCATAGTTGTACCTGTGCAGTACGGCTGCAACTAATGATTATTTTGGTAGTCGACTAATCTGATTTTTTTTTTTTTTTTTTTTTTCTCAATCAGTCGATTAGACAAAGATTATTTCTGCCATGTCCTCCATCTCTAAAAACTATAGAAACAGCTGAACATGACATTATTTAAAATGCACTTAAATGTCTGGATGTTGTTTAAATGTGAAAAGTACTGATATTTAGTGAGTAAATATGTAATCTGTTATGTTTGGACACTTTTGGAGACACAGATTAAGTTGAGTGTATCCTTTGTGAGTGAGCCATTTACCCATCTCCCATTGCGCTTTTGTCCCCAGCACTTTTTTTGAAATGCGGCACTGTTAAAAATGAATGAATAATCAACAGTGAAATGTGTAGTTGACAAATTTACATTGTCGATCATATCCACTAATCGTTGCAGTCATACTGTGCAGTTTGTACCTATTGGCTATAACATTAAAACCACTGACAGATAAAATAATTAACATTGCTTATTTTATTCCAGAGGCACCTATCAAGGAGTGGGTTATACATATTCAGCCAGAATTCACACTACACAGCTTTCAGATGCTTTATATTTTGCCATGTACCAGTCTGTACATGTATGTCTCAGCCATGAGTAGAGGAAAAATGTACTTTAGGTCAAAATCTTATCTCAAAACTACCATAAAACAATGTTCCAGTCATCATCACGCGATGTATTCATAACCATTTCATGTGTCATTTTTAGTGTCTTCAGCTGTTTGGTTGAATTTACTACCTCTGTGAACAATTCTGTTCACGTCTTTGACAATGTTGGAAGGTTGAGAATGTGTGGCAATTTAGTTGTAATCATACCTTTTAGAATACTTTGTGACAGAAGTAGCTTTTGTTAGCATATATTTAATGGTTTACCCATAAATGTATTTAAACAAATATTGTTCATCCCCTATAGACGTAATCCACTTTTTTTTTAAACCCAGCTTTGAGGCCCTGTTCACATATTCAGATACTTAATACTTAAATTTGATGTTTTTGTCTGCATTAGGCCACCGTCCACACGATATAAAAAGCTCTTTTTAAGATCTGTTTTCAGTGTTGTTGCATATACATGGAAAAACAGAGCTTTATGAAAATGCTGACATCACAACACATTAATGTTTCTGGCTGAATCTCAAATACCCTCCTTACTTATATCGTAAACTACTTGAGGCATTCAACTACAGCGTCAACATGCAGCTCGTACACTATTTGGGGAGCAGTGTGTAATTTGGGATTACACCTCTGTGTTTCCTTCCCTTTGGGAAGGAAAGGGGGAGGGTAGTATATGAATGAATAAGGTCTGAGAACACAATGTTTTGCACATATTTGCCTGCACATAAATTGCTTGATAATTTGCTGTTTATTGGATTAGTTAGTGTGTTGGAGCAGGAAATAGTTGTAGAGTTACAGAGAGTTTATGAATGGGTGAAGTCTTTTTGAAGGGGCCTCTCAGGCAGTGCTATTTTGGACTTGTTTATGGACAAAACAAGCTCATGGGTGTTCTGTTGTGTAGACTGAATTTCTACTAAGAACAATGAAGCCTAACTTCAGTTATGGCCATTCTGACTTGGGATAATCGGTTTGGGTTTAAAAGTAGAATTTCATTAAAGTTTCAAATGGTTTTAGGCTGTTTAATTTAAACATTTAGATCTAATATTAAATGAGGCGTGTATAAAATAAAAACCTACCAACCCAGATTGTGATAGAATTAGGGGTTGTGTTGCATAAAGTGCAAAAATAGCTGCTTATTTGTTATTCAAATCCAGTGACCAGTCTTTTTAGATTAAACTCACGATAAAATCCTGCCGTAAATTCAGAAAGTTATGTTTGCTTGAGGGCTGAATGCACCATTTCCTCCCCGCTTGTATTTAGGTCATGACTTTATAGCAAAGCTATGCTAAAACAATGTGTAGGAAACCCAGTTGGAGTCCACTGGCCTAAATGGAAACAATGGCATTTTCTGAATAAACTCTTTAAAATCCCCTTTCTCATTTGCTGTGTCTAAAACTGTAGACTGTTTTCCAAATGTGTGTAGACACTTCTTCTAATGAATGAATTCAGCTAAGTTAAGGTGTAACCTTTGCTGACACAGATGTGCAAATTAACAAACACAGCTTGTCTAGTCCTTATCGAGATAAAATAGAAACTTTTTAAGCAGATAAATATGAACCTTTGGCACCATGTCTAACGCCAGGTGCGGGACTCCAGTCCAAAGCTCCACCCAGTACTATTGGAATCAATTGGGGAGTTAGGGATGTGGTGGGGTGGTGATCATCCAACATTCTTAACTTACTAACACTCTTTCCTCACAGCAGTGCTCCAAGATCTAGTACTAAACCTTCACTGGACAGTGGAGACTGTTATTACAAAAAACAGGACACTTATTTTGAATACACTTGTGGTGGCTCAGTGTTTAGAGCACTGGGTCATAGACAACAAGGTTGTGGATTCGATACCCAGGTTTGGCGGGAGACCACAGTTGGGCCCCTGAGCAAGGCCCTTAACCATTACTGCTCCCTGGGCACTGCAGCAATGGCCGCCCACCACTATATTGTACAAGTGTAGCTCGCCTCGAGTGATTTGATGTGGAACCTATCTTAATTTCTCACTTCCCTCTTCTTTCTTTTGAATTCCCTGCCTGTCCATTCTAGGTGTTTTCCATTGTGGTTTTCGCCACCATTACAGCTGAAGGCTATGTGAATCCCCCAAACCATTCTCAAGTGGTGTGTGTGTTCAACAAGAATGATGGAGCATGCCACTATGGAGTGGGCATTGGGATCATCGGCTTCCTCGCCTGCGTGGGCTTCCTTATGGTTGACATTTATCTCCCCATGATGAGTAACGCCCAGGAGAGGAAGCGTGTGGTGACAGCAGACCTGGTGTTTTCAGGTATGTATAGATGAGCTTGAGGAAGCTTAAGCTGGGGCTGCACGCTATTGATGTTTTCCTGCTCTGTGTTACATATTGTGATATTAAACAAATGTGTGATTTGCATCTGACTTTGCTAGAAGTCATTGATCCAGCATGATAATATATTAAATAATACTCTGGAAGAAAACTCTGTGTATCCAAAAATAAAGTCAAATAAAATTGTAATGGGCAGATATAAACTGCCTGTGGTAAATTCTTTTTATTGGAAATTTAATTGTGCATATTGTCCTTTTGAATCGAGCAGAAAAACCCTGTCGAGTCTGATTAAATGTGCCTTGTGTGACATTGCACGTCCTGTGTATCCTGCCTATATTGTGCAGCCCCAGCATAAGAGTTGTTTTAAATAAAGACTTACCAGGGTATAGAGTATAGAGTATAGTTGTGCCTCACAAAAGTGTCTACTGTCTCTGTAATTGAATTGAGTCCCATGATTCTGAGGAAATCAGAGAAACCATTTGAAACCATTAGCTAGCCAGTTCCATGTACGAGCACGCACCAGCAATACTGACAATAGTGTCATATATTCAGGAACTGTATGGAAATCTGGTCATCAGACAAAGTGTCAGCATGATAAATGTAAAAAAATGAATGGTTCATTGAAGACAAGTTGTGTTACTCCAAGAATCTAGTGGCTGATCCAAAAACTAACACATTGCTCAGTGCTCTTATACATGCACATAGAAACATTTTGGGATTTCTCAGTATGAAATCTCAGCCCTCAAAGAACCATATAATTCAAGGTTCTTTACAGCTTTACCTTAAAAGTTTCCTCAACTGTTTTAAATGAAAGAATCAAAAAAGCATTTTAACTGCATGCACTTAATGGGGAACTTATATCTGTTTGAATTTAGAACATTAACAACATAGAACTACACTGACATGCTGAAAAGTTTTGGGATAGTGTTACCTCAGGGGACGGCTTGAGGACACCCACGCCTGTATTAGTTGTGAGGTGTTATCTTGTCAGTGAGGCTGAAAACTAGAGAGCATGCTCATGTAGGTGTGTAATTTTCTAGCAATATCAAGGATGTTATCAAGAGTGTAATACCTGGTTAATTTGATGAAGTGGAGAATGAATTAAGCATAACATTTAAAAAGCTTCACAATACATGTGTATCATACATAAGTAAATATCAAGATACAATCTTTACTTTATTGCCAATGCTGACTAAGGCCTGACAATAGCTTTGTACACAGCCTCTCTATGATTAAAAATATAAATGATATCTCAAGATAAATATATGCATCATACTGTAGAATAAAAACTTTCCTGTTTCTCTTTCTTTGCCTTTTTTTTTTTGGAACAGCTGCCTGGACATTTCTGTGGTTCGTGTGTTTTTGTGTCTTGGCTAATCAGTGGGCAAACACAGTTGACGTCAATGGCATTCCCACTGACGCTGTACACGCCATAATTGCCTTCTCCTTCTTCTCCATTGCCACCTGGGTAAGAGTCCTTTGTTTTTCAGCCATAAGTATTCAATATTTTAATATAAATATATAGCTCTGGAAAAAAATAAAAGACCCCTTAAAATTATGAGTTTCTTTGATTTTACCTTTGATTTTATTAAAAACTCTAACATAATCAAGAGGAAGACTGGTGGAGGAGAACATGCCAAGATGCATGAAAACTGTGATTAAAAACCAGGGTTATTCCACCAAATATTGATTTCTGAACTCTTAAAACTTTATGAATATTAACTTGTTTTCTTTGCATTATTTGAGGTCTGAAAGCTCTGCATCTTTTTTTCTTAAATAAATGCTCTAAATGACAATATTTTTGTTTAGAATTTGGGAAAAATGTTGTCTGTGGTTTATAGAATAAAACAACAGTGTTCATTTTACTCAAACATAAACCTATAAATAGCAAATCAGAGAAACTGTTGCAGAAATTGAAGTGGTCTTTTATTTTATTTTTTTATTCAGTATGCATGCCATAAATAAGAACATTCATTTTCAAGTGTTTGTAGGTACACAAATTAGTTGTGAGTTAATAATTATATTAATTTATTAATCATATTGATATTAGAAATTCAGATTCACCCCAACATTTAAGAGGTCACTCATGCAGTGCTATGTTGGACTTGGATTGTGTTTCTGTGGTGCAGGCTGAATTCCTAACCAGAACATGTACTAATCCCACTGTCACATATGACCACTTTTTGATTTGACTGAGTCTATGTTTTAAGGCTTCACCCAATTATCAAAGTGCACTATTCAGGAACTGATATGTAAAATATATCATATGGACAAAAGTATTGGGAGACTGTTTAATCATTGTTTCTTCTGAAATGAAGGGGAACTCTCAGGTCTATGCCTGGCATTAAGCAAACAGGTTTCTGTTCATGAACCATGCCTTTTATTTACTGTTACACCCCTAACATATTTACATCTAGATGTGTTAAACAACTTGAAAAACCAGCTGTTTTTTTAAATAAGCACATGTACTGGAAGAGATGAGTAATAATGTCTAGCTGTTGACTGCCGATAATAACCACCATGCAGTGGACAATACCCACAAACTGGTCAAAGAAAGGACAACACTGTGAACCAGTAATGGAGCATGAGCATCTAGGGCTTATTAATGAACAACTTGCAAAACTATTACCTCTGAATCACTGCCATCAGAAGAGTTTATGCTGGTTAAACAACAGGCTGAGGAACAGGGCTCCAGACAGGTGGTGCTTATCTTATGGCTAAGTGTTGTAACTGCAGCGGCTGTGATTTATTGCCTTGTTGTTTTGCATGTGGTTCACATGGATTCTGAGGTCACTATGACACTCTGCAAGCTGGTCGTGGTGTCAGAGTAACTCAGTCTGGTATTTTAAAAGGATTTTGTTTTATTACTGATCACTAAATGTTCAAAATGTATACTAGACTGTACATTTTGTTTAAAGGTAATATCTAGAGTGGAGTTATATTAAATATATCAATTAACCTTTATTTTCACCCTGGAATACCTTTTAGGTAGACCCTCATTTACAATGTTATATATATATATATATATATATATATATATATATATATATATATATATATATATATATATATATATATATATTAGACCATAAAAACAAATTGACACATAAAAGAAAAATAATTGTAAAGATGTAAATGTAAAGAATTTATAAAATATTAAATAAAGAAAAAGGTAATAGTAAAAGTAAAGTAAAATGATAAAAAAATGATCAAATGAATAATATATATAGAAAACAAGTGCATAAATTCTTTTACCACATATTTAAACCTAAGTAGAATGAGGACCCGTGAATTTCCCCATAAAGGGGAAATGTCACGTACATAGTAAGTATGCAGTTCCAGCGAACTTGAAAGAAAACTGCTGATGTTAACGGAACCAATATGATTTAACATTAACATTAAATTACATTTATTGTAAACTGTATATTCTTATGATTATTAATGGGACAAACTTGACTTTTGAAGAATATACACCCATCAGTCTTTACATTTACACCACCTCACGCCTGTTTCTACACTCATTGCAATTTTTATCAGCTCTACTTAAAGGAGCATCATATGGGAGCACTTCTGTAGTTCTATAATTATAGACTGTCCTTCTGTTTCTCTGCTTACTTTATTATCCTCATTTCACTGTGTTTGTTCTTCAGTGGCCAGGAAGATCAGGTATTATTGGATGATTAATCATTCTAAACACTGCAGTGACACTGGGTGTTAGTGTGTGTTATGTTGGTATGAGTGGATCAGATACAGCAGTGCTCCTGGAGTTTTTAAACACGTGTTCACACACTTTCTCTCTGTTAGACTCTTCTGTCTGTAGCTGCTCTGCGTTGTTGATGTATTCCAGACCTGGATAGGTTTTGAAAAAATAAAAATGCTCAGAAAATTTTGAAAAAGTCATGGAAATTTGGTCTACAAATCTTTTTTAGTTTTAGTTTATCGATGGAGAAAATCTATTTTGAGCTCACAAATACTTTAGCTCAGAGTTAATTCAGTAATTTAGCACTACACAATGAAGCTCTCTGGATCTGGCACACATTATTATTAAAGATTGTGTGTCAACATTTTATCCGATTCATTTTAAACCTACTAAAATCTATTTTTATTGTAGTTTTAGTTAATTTTTTGTTTTATTTTCCATGTCTGCACTGATGTTTTAAAAATCATATGGTCATGAAAAGTTGCCTTGAAGGCATGGAAAAGTCATGAAAAAATCATGGAAACTTATTGGTTAAAACCTGTATGAACCCTGATGCTGTTTGCTGGCTATTTTCAGTGCGGCAGTGACACTGAGGTGTTTAAAAACACCAGCAGCACTGCTGCCAATAATACCTGCTCTGTGGGGTCCTGACAAAAAGGGACAGTGAGTGCAGAAATAAGGATTAGTTGGTGATGGCTATTCAGCGTATGTGTAAATAAATATTTATATATAATTGTTTTTTTTCTTCTGACAGGGTGCACTGACGTATTTGGCCCTGATGAGATTTCGTCAGGGTGTTGGAGAGGTCTCCCAGAACTACGGAGAATCCGCTCCGGATCAAACCTCACAATACCCCACATCTTACGTCCCTCCTGATCATAATTCTACGTACCCTGCAACTACGTACCCTGCAACTACCTACCCTGCATCTGCTTATCCCTCCTTTCCCCCCGGCCGTCCAGACATCTACCAGCAGCCCCCCTTCGTAACCAAGCAGGAGCCAATGGGGGACAGTGACTACCAGCCCCCAGCCTACTGATACAAAGCTACAAGAAAAGGGACATTTCAATGGCCTGTTCACATGACACAGAGCAAGGGAGGGGCCTGATAGAGCAGCCAATGAGAGCTCCTGTGCGTTGACTGGCCCTGGCACTTCTTGATGTTGATTGGTTGGAATTATTCTTTTGCATTTGTTTGGAGAAAGACAGCCTTTCTTTCTGAAAACTGTTGAATGTTTTTTTGTTTTCTTTTTTTTTTATGTTTTAGCCTAGCGATGATGAGCACCGATTGCACAAATGGTGTCTATATATAATATGAGTCATTGTGAAACTGCTGATGTCAGAGCAGGCTGTTACTGCTCTTAGCTCACACTGTTCCGATGTGTTTTTGTTGACCTTATTTCAACAGTGTGGCAGTTTAACTGAGAAAACCTCGTGAGGTTTGTGCCATTACCCGAAGCCTTATGGCCCATAGAGTTAAATCGCCTGCTTGCGTTTAACTTTGCCAACCAGTAAAAGCTGCACTGTCCAGCTGCACCCTTACAAATTAAGGTGCTACAAAGAGTTCTTTGAGTGTTAAAAGCACCAGTATGTGTTGTATAAATAAACATGTTTGTAAAAGATATATATATTTTATATATCTTATATTCATTCAATAGTTTCACATTCAAGTGCTCTTCTCAATTGTAAAATAAAGCAGTGGCCTTCACTGCTGGAAACAAAGCCATATTTCATTTATATTTAATTAGAAATGCTCATAGTTTTGGCGTTCTCGTTCCAAGCTCAAATATGAATGAATAATGGTGTTTTTAGAGAGGAAATCCCCATGCTGTGGTGTTTTTAACTAAGAACATGACAAAGAACCACTTTTGTTGCAGATGCGGTGTGTGTGTTCACAGAAAGTTCTGCATTTCCCCATGAAATGATTTATTCACACCATCAAAAATACCCTCATCCTCACCCTCGTCCTTAAACTTTTACTCAGTATTGTTCCACGGCTGTGTGTTTGTGTTGTTTCACATACTGTGTCTCAGGCCTTTACTTGCCACTGTGTTAGCACACTGCCCTCAGGCTAATTCTGCTGTGCTCTTAGCATTACAGGTTTACGGTCCCGTTTTGCAGGACACATTTTCACACATGCACAGAAGGCCAGAACTTATGTCCTGGAACGAAAATGTCCATATCAGTTGTGTTGGACATTAGCCAGATTTTATCCTGTCAGAGAGTGGTGTGTATTATTGGTCCAGAATTTAAAAATATCTTCCAGGATTTTTTGTTGATAATTAAGTTTGAGTTATCATACAATATGTGGAATAATCCTCTATCATTTTTGTTGGTTTTTATTAACTAAGGTTATATATTTAATATATTATATATGATATATTATTATTATTATTATTATTAAATATATATTTATAAAAATATATCAACATTATTAAGTTTATGGACTTTACAATAAGCTTGTCATTTCTATTGTCTGAGAATGTATTATTTCTAAAAAACATAAATTAACAGCTTTGCACAAACAGAATTTGTGTAAAACTGGTTGACTATTTTGTAATCTAAAAAGTAAGGCTCCAGTGAAAGTGCATAGATAGTACTATAGGTTCCGCTTAGTTCACCCTGCTGTTAAATCAGTACTGTAAGCTAACATGCAAATAAAATTAGGAAATTCCAAAATGCAAAGTTTAAAAATCAAAATTTAATTATATTGACTGTCTGCTGCATTTTTCAGACCTGTTGGAGAAATATTTTAACACAAATTAAGGCCTTTTGTTATAGAATCTGCAGATAACCAGTATACATTTCAACTTCTATGTCTAAATATTCCAAAGAATTAAAAGTGCAATGCTTGTGCAAAAGGAATGATTGCATTATTACGCTACTATATTAACAGTGTATTGATGATATGATCTTAATATGAGAATATATTGTTTATCACAATTATCTCTAGGACAGCATATCATCCTAAAAGAAAATTATTTAAGTTGGTGACACGGCTAGGACAGAACCATCTAGACAGTTAAAACAAAATCCTGGAATAGATTTTTATTTTCTGACCCCAGTACAGTGTTCTCAAACCTTATTTGAGAGGCCTACTGTCCTGCATCCTGTAGTACTTTACCTGCTTCAACACATTCACTTTAACTTAATCACTGGCTGCTAATGAGCTGATTATTTGGATCAGGTGTGTTGGGAGCAAAGAAAGTGCTGAAAAGTGCAGGACAGTGAGCCTAAAGGACCTGGGTGGACATGAATATCTCTGACTGTACACTGCATGTGTGAAATTGTGACCCCACCTAATGTCTGGACCTGATTCTACAGAGTTCTTTTGAATAAAAATGACATAAGATATATCAAGTCATTAATTACCAGCAGGTCTGCACAGCAACATGTTTTGGCCCAGTCTTGTCAGCTTTGTTGTTAAATAGATAGCTAGCTTTGTTTTAAGATTGTTTTTATTTATCTGGTATTTTAGACTAATTTTTGCTATTGGAATAAAACCACTTAAAAAAACACTGTAACAAACTACTCATAGTTTTAATGTGCCTTTAATTTGAGTTTCTTTTTACATTCTAGGTAGTATTTGAAATTGAATTTGGGTCTAATATAGATGTTTTTACAATCTGATGCCTTTCTTTCTGGGATATGGGTGTTATTAAATCTACTGCTGTTTGTGTTTTTTTTTTTTAGGTTTTTTACTGTAATGGATTTTTAACACTGGTTTGACGTTTAACACGTGAAATTGCACTTGTTATGAACATGTATGAACTGCTTAAAATGCCAAATGTCCACACAAGATGATGTGTATTGTAACAGGGAAGGAAAAATAAAAACAAATTGCTTTTGACAAAAATGAAAAGCCTTCACCTCCCATCTGACTCCAATACATACCCCAAATAGTGTCACTAACGTACTAACATCAGTAAGAGCTCATTTATCCACACAAAGTTGCTTTTTCACACCTATAGCTTGTTTGCCTTGGTTTGAATCAATTAATAGTTTTTTTGACCTCAGTTTGGTTTATTTTCATACAGGAAAAATCCAAGCTTGCCAAAATGCATCACAACAAACCATGTAAAAATAATTATTTCTAAAGCAAAACATAAATAACTACTGAAAGATTCTATGCACTGGAATACAGTATGTTTATTTACAGTGTAAAGAGCAAGAATTGGTTCATAGCTTTAGTAATTCTCTGGGTAATATACCTGGTTAAACCTGGCTACGGGAGCAGTTAAGCTAATACAAATCAAATTCTCTATAAAAGATAAACTTCTTGATTAATTAAGCTGGCTATTTTTTCAATAGCGAAATAACACCAGCAGTCAACCACACATCATAAAATTTATTATTTAATAAAACAAAACAAAAATGGTACATATTTTACAACAGTGCACAATATTCATTGGCAGTGTTAATGTTTGGTAAACACAGTCTAACTGCATATATTATATATACATATACAAACAAAAGTACATACAAGTAAAACAAAACAAAACAACCCAAACCCGACCTCATACCACCACTTTGGATTCATTTACTAAGCTAAAAAAAGATCAACTTAAATAACTAAGAATCAATCTAATACCAAGAGCAGATGCTGAATTTCTGGTGATGTGAAATTTTGTCTGAAGTTTTAGAGAGGACACAATCCTCCAACTGCAGATAATGCTGATCAGTCTATAGTTCTGCTCTCTGATGTTTCGCGCACTCATAAATGAAGCGTGGAAAACAACTTGCGAGATGCACTGTGGTCCAACTGCTTAGCATTCATAATTTGAGGGGGGGTCTCTTCCCTCAGAGGGTCTCTGTTTTCCTTATCGCACATCAGGCCTCCGTAACACGCTCTGCACACTGCATGGTATTTATCTGCCCCTCCGATCACCTCCACCTGAATCAGACAGAGCAACAGAATGAAAAAAGTAAGACTTAGGCAGGGGGATGCAAGGTTAGAAGATCCGACAGCTCATAAAAAAGGGATGTGCAGGGGATTGAGAGGAAAAGTGTAACACTGAGGAAAATGTCACTGCAGGCTAGCACTTGCTTTACTTGCCAAGACACAGAGTGTGAGTATGCATGTGCATTTTTTATTCTATAAATAAATGCATTTAATTATAAATGATACAACTTGTAAATGCAAACAAGTGTACCATATGTTGTATGCAGGAAACTGTGATGCTATTGTTACTGTGCTGTGTACTGCTTTACCTCACAATACCGAAAATATCAATTAAACATTTTTTTCTGATTATATGTTCCAATAATGTTGTTTTGTTGTCACATTTTGATTATTTGTGCATTTCTCACCTCTTTCTCTGCTCCAAGTCTCTTAGTGTAGGAAGCTTCTTTAAAGCATTCCATGCAGACAGCATTCAGCTTTACCACACTTTCTGCCAAAGGAACCAGGTTCAGAATGCTGCCGAAAGGCTGTAGAGAAAATACATTAAGATTTTAAATCATCACCCTGTATTGTGACATACTGAATTACCAGGTTCATGCCAGCACACAGCCTACTACAGCCTATTTTAAGTGTCTAAAATCAATGTAATTTATAGGGTTTTTAGTTTCTTGTGTAATTCGTTGATTTAGTTTCTTTCAATGCAACTATGATAAATAAGGGACATATGGCTAAATGATGACTTTCAAGATTACCTTAAAAGGTGTAGCCTATACACAAGTTCACACTTGTGTTTTTATTTATACTAGTGCTCATTTTTTTATGTGCTTTCCCCATGCACCCCTTGTATACCATCAACAGTGTGAAAACTGCTTGTCCCACAAAAACCACAATACACTATACAAGGTCTGAATGAGCTTAGAATAAACATGTGTAAACCTGAACAAAAATACAAACTGCAAACAAGTGATTTGGGACAGATTCATATATTGATTGTAAATCCTCACCTTTCTCTGGAATGTACCGTCAAGTGCTGCAACGATAATAGTTTTTCCCCTGTTGGCCATTTCCTCACAAAATTCAACTGTGTCTGGGAACTGCAATGAAATAGAGAGGAACTGTAATGCATGCAATGACATATTGCAGTTATAAACTGTCAAATGGCAAAAGAATACTTTAAATTGCCTTAATTACTGATGTGCTAAAGACATTCAGGGGCTATAAAATCACAATCTAACTGCAGTGGAATTTTAAAGCCCAATTTGCAATCAATCAATGCTACCCAGTTTAACAATTAGTCTTGCTCTTAGTTTATTTACATGCATGTTAAACCACAGATGTGAATCCATACTTACAAACTGTCCTTCATCGATACCAATGACAGCAGCCTCCAGGGCCAGAGACCGCATATCTCTGAGGCAGCTGGCTGGTACAGCTTCCATTGTGTTCCTATAAGACAAACAGCCATGAAGCACCACCTAAGATTTATACAGAACAACAAGTGTGTATGTTTGGTTGTATGAGTGTACATAATATTGAGACAGCCTTACTTGTCATGTGTGGCCATTCCTGTCAGGGAGTATCGAGTGTCTCTAGCATATTTAATCACCAAGCAGCAGTACTGAGCGATCTGGAAGCGCCGCACTCTCCGCATCAATTCAGTGCTGTTTTACAAAAATGGCAAAAATGTTAATTATAGTGGTTTACTCAAATACACCAACAGAAAAAAAAATTAAATGTGCCTGTACATACATGCGTGCAACTTTTAAATCATCACCAGTTCACCGCTTAGTCTCCAAGAGTTTGCATACAGGTTTGCACACATTTTGCATCTACTTAAACTGTGTTTTTGTGCGTGTGTGTGTAGAAAAGGCCATGGCAGCAGATGAGGCAGCAGTTTTAGGCCAACATATCATGGCCTACAGTTTCATTTTTTTTATTTTCTATTAGTCTATTTTATTTAAATGAAATAAAATCCATTTAGTTCTACTTATCTGTTATTAACAATGTACTGTCTTTACATAGCAAAATACATCAACAAAAACTTGAATTATAAAAATATTATTTACTACACATAATTCATACATCTTAATATAAATATCAGGATATTTGACAATACAGCTTTTGTCTTTTGGTTTTAGATATTTGTTTTTTCACACCTTTAGAGCTGGAGAAGAAAGAAACATTGGGACGTGGTCAAAGTTTTAATACATTTGAAAGCATCTCAATATTGCTATATAATTAATATAAATAAAGGTTTGTTTGAATTCAAATGTAAAGTAATAAAGAGGTAATAAGGATTATTAAAGGAAATTTTAGAGCATTTCATCACTTCATCATCAGCTGTTCACACACTGTAGCTAGTTAGCTATTTCACAAAGAGCAGCTGGCATGTTCAAATTATGAAGTAAGAATATAGGGTTAGCTACTGTGAACGTGTTTAGGCACCTCAGTTTCTATAATATTTTTTTTAAATACAGTAAATTCTTTCTAAAAAAAAACAACACTTCAGTAGTTAAAAAGCTATGTTATGGCTGTATTTTGATCTGCTTTGTCTTAGGTGGCATTTGGTGACACCATCTGGATTTTATTTTAATTCAGAACAAAATGAAACAAAAGACGCTTTAGAGGCATGACAGTAAGTACTAAATCTGTTAGTATTAATTATTGAGGGTGTTTTAGTAGTTATAAGTTAACTAGCTTAGATTAGTTACTGTATTTAAAAGCACTGCGGGGTTACCCGCGTATTTTCGGGAGGGAAGCTGCTCAGTTCTGTTTGTCTATTTTGTCCAGCTGTTCAGCAAAACAAAAAACAAAAAACACCACTTCTACAGATAAACAGGGGATACAGGCCAGAACTATTATTATTAATAAAACAATTCTCACCTTTTTCCTGAGAACATTGGTCCAAAAATGACCTGTAACAACAAAGGAAGTAGATTTAGTTTACTTAGCTGGGTAGCTAAGGCTAAGTTAGCTTCTACAAAATAAAAGTTACATAAATACAAAAACTTGACATAAACACAACCTCAATTAATACAAAATGAGCTGTTAAAAATACTGTTAGCAAAATAGGCATGTTTTAGCTAAACCAGGTTACCAATAGCTAAGCTAGAGTCCATATAAAAATGATAATAATGCTGGGCGGGCTCTTAAATCTTCTAAAGAACTTCCAGCAGGAATAAACACTAAATCTGAAAGATTTTACCTGAATTTGACCTCTTGTCCTTCTGGGAGAGTTGGGCAAAATTGGGCACACGTTTAAGCAGTCCATCTCGCTGTGAAAAGTTAAAAAAGCAGTAAAACTGTAATAAATAATAAGAAGGGAAGACTAGTGTCCTGATCTGTCCGCTCTCTGCAGAATCTGCGGGCTCCGTTCGAAAACTCGCGGCAAAGCTACCCGACCTACCGGAACATACGTCACTACACGTCGTGCCAATGATGTTAGTCCATCAAAACATTAAATAAACGTTTACAAAAATATTATACATATATACTATTAAATGCATATTATCATATATGCTGGCATTTAAGAGATAAATAAAAAATGTTTTTTATTTTTTTTAAGTGTGGCCCTAAAACGCTTTCAGTCACTCTAGATCACTTAAATATATGGAGTGAATTTTGTGCCAAAAGTTTTATGCAAAAAAAATTAAGGGCACCACCTTCTTCTTTTAAAATAATTTTATTTAAATTTTTCTCCCATTTTACTCCCAATTTAGCTAGGCCAATTGTCCCAACCATTCAGCTACTAGTCAGCTGTATATCCCTCGTACATGCCATTCCTCCGACACATGTAAAGTCAGCCATCACCTTTTTTTCAAACTGCTGCTGATGCAGCATTGCCAAGTAGCATCATACTGCGCTTGGAAGAAAAGCTCAGCGACTCGGTTTTAATACATCAGCTCACAGATGCCTTTTGCTGATCAACATCACCCTAGAAGTGATGAGGGGAAAGAGCGCCATCCACCCACCAAGAGAGAGCAAGGCCAATTGTTCTCCCTCAGGGCTCCGGCAGCTGATGGCAAGCTACATGACCAGGATTTGAACCAGTGATCTCCCGAAGGGAACGCCTTCTTCTAAGCCCCACCTACCCATAAAAACTGTGCAAAAACTCAAAAGCAATAATAAATAAATAAATAAAATAAAGCAGAAGCTAAAGAGATATTCCAGAAGCAAGTCTTTAGCAGCAAAATCAACAAATATCCACAGGAAAAATAAATAAATTAGACTGGCAAAAATGGAAACAATATTTTTAGGCACCCTCTAGCTGCTAAGTATCTAATATGTAGTTATGACAACCTCCACAAGAGCTTGTACCTTGTATATTGTTCTGTTTGTCTGTATATTAGGCTAAAAAGAAAAAAAATATATATATATAATAAAATATTTAAAAATATATATTTTTTAGATTTTAATATTTTAACATTATTTAAATTCTACATCAAATGCTTTAATTTCCAAAATAAAAAAGTTGTTTTTTTACGGTCATTAACTAAAACATATACATTATACATTATATACATTATATATAAAGCATATACATCCCACTGAAATTAATACCCGAAACATCACATTATTTTTGAGATTGTATTGACTTGATGGCTGAGTTTTTTAAGCCTGAGATTGTGTAGTGTTTAATGTGGTTTATGATTGATGGGGGTTTTGATTTTGGTACAGAAAGTGAGGAAGCTGCTGTATTATTTGCTGTGTGAGCTGTTTACTCAGTCTGCTTCAGAGTTTCAAAGGTCTGGTTTAGCGTTTCCTGTAGCTAAGCTCTGCTATCATGTCTGACTGGAGAAGCATGGAGAAATATGTAAGTAATAAACTCTTTTTAATGTTGTGTGAAATTCGCAGTAAAGCGACAGGGAAGTGGTGCAGGCTCGACTTCACAAAGTGAAAGACCTGCCAGACTTTATTACTGCTGCTTCCTGTTTCTACTGCAGAACCTGTTCAACACGATTCACTGGATTCAGCACACCACCCACAGACAGAGACGTTTCTGAATTCAAATCCTGATACTTCACAAACGTTTTTACCCACAAAGTAATATTAGTAAATGTACTAACTCTTGTGTATTAACATTATGTTATGCATACATGCAGAATTTAGCAATCAGTCTAGATTTTAGGACAAGCCGTGTCCTTTTATGCTATAAAACTAAGAATGGCTGTAACGACGTGGCCTATTTGAGAAGCCCAACTGGATCCAGTGGCAACACATATACAGTCTATGGTACAAACCCACTCAAACAAAGCCCATTCCCACCTGAAACCCACTTGACCTACATTCCACCTATGTAAGCCCCTATATGTGTATCTAGGCTGGGTAACATTTCCCATTTAATCAGATTTAATCAGTACACTCTGTACAACATTTTCATTTACAATGCAGTTTTATTTGCTACATCTGCTTTGATACATTATTTCATTTATAACCAGTTCCTTTTGTTGGATTCTTTCAAAGATACCATTTGAAACCAATTTCTGATCCACATTAGTCCTGATACATTATAAACCTTTTATCTTTTAAAATATTCGACAAATGAAGAATAAGAAATGCGATAAATCCATTGATATTTTGAAGTTTTTTATGTTATTTGTATCCCATTTTTCATTTTCTGTTTTTTGTTGAAGTTTGTTGTTTGTTTGGGTTTTTGTATTGATATATGTGCGATGTTGGTTGTATATGCTGTGAAATTGACCTAATATTGTAAAAGCACAATTTAGAGCAAAATAGATTACAGTAAGGCTGTGTCCCAAATAACACACCTATACATACAGCTATACATTTTTTTGTGTATATTTTGTATGTCTATATTTTGCATGCTGTTGGATGCAAAATATAATATAATATGCAAAACAATTAAACCAAGCTGAACTGCTTGAAGTTTTGCACCAGGAGTGGCATAAAGATATCCAAAACAGTGTGTAAGACTGGTGCTGGAGAACATGCCAAGATGCATCAAATATTGATTTCTGAACTTTTAAATATGTTTAATACTCTTTTATAAATATCAACTTGTTTTGCATTATTTGCGGTCTGAAAGCTCTGCATTGGTTATTTGGTTATTTTAGCCATTTCTTATTATCTGCAAATAAATGCTTTAAATTACAATATTTTTTATTTGGAATTTAGGAGAAATGTTGTATCTAGTTTATAGAATAAACAACAATGTTCGTTTTACTCTATAAACGTTTAACCTATACATAGCAAAATCAGAGAAACTGATTCAGAAACTAAAGTGGTCTCTTAATTTTGACAGAGCTGTATATAAAAAAGGTATGTATAGCTGTGTGATTTGGGACACAGCCTCAGTGTAGTTTTTTTTGTTGCTGTAAGCTTAGCTTGTTATTGGGAAGGCTGCTAGCAGAGGGCGCTCTCCAGACTGCTGTCTGCTCAGGGTTTTCTCATGGCTGACAGAGTGACCACAGATCACGGTGGTGTTTGATAGGAGCTGGAGAAGCAGTACTCCCCCAGCCAGTGGTCGCACAGAATGGCCGCCGACGACGTGATTAAAGCCCATGTGGCTGCACTGAAATCAGGTTAGTGGGCTGTTTTAACACCTAGCTGCTGCTGCTGCTCCTGTAGGTCACTGACTGCATCTTATTCTCCTGCTACCCTGTTATGGAAAGCTTTACACCTAATGAGACACACTGAGGATTCCTCCTACTTATGGTTTCAGTACATTGATTTTATCTCTGATTGAGCAATCTTTAAGCAGATCTGTGCTCCAGTAATCCCAGCTGTAGTCTTCTCTGAATCCTTGGAGGCAGGTTTTATGGATTGGGGGATTTAGGTTGAAGTGATTATACTCTAGAAAACCTGACCCAGCAGTTCTCACTGTGAGTGAATGGTGGGACTGAGTGTGTTTGTATGTCTGAGCATGTTGATATTGGTGTGTGTGGGTGTGTGTTTATGATTGTGTGTTGTGTTTAGGTACAGAAAAGGCTCGTGCTGTTTCACAGACTCTTCTGGATGTCCCTTACGGGGATGGAGAAGGGGAGAAGCTGGACGTTTATGTGCCCAACATCTCTTCCCCAGGTGAAGAAGCACCTGCACAGATAAAAACAAATATACTGTAGCACAACTCTAGACACATGTGTCATATACATTCTGTTGCTGTCATGCAAAGAAATTATTAAAGTAATAAGTATTTTAACATAGAAATAACATAATAATAATGTAATTAATAATAATAACAATAATAAAATAAACGTTTAAGCAATTAAGTAATTTGGGATTTTTTTATTGGTTCATTTATTCATAAAAGTAGAAAACTACTAACAAAAAACAGAAAATAAAGATGTAAAGTAGCAATATACTGATGTCTCTTTTATATTCTCCACTTATTTTTTAAAGGTTCTGTATAATTATACAGTTAATATGTACACAAAGAATAAAATGTTTAATTCTGGAGAAACATAATATCTTACACAACACGGCGTGATAAAAATAGTAATTATCGTGATAATAGCAAGATTATATCTTAAAAAAACATTTTGTCTTTACTATTGTCACAAACAAGAAGGAAAAAAGACATAAGCACAGATATATTTGAATATATAGGAGAGAATGCGGAGAGCGGATGAAAATGCAAATGTTGTTTTTTTTTATACAAAAATAAACAAAAAAAAACTAAATAAACAAATAAACACAGAACATAGGAACTAAAAAAAACCAAACAGAACACATAACCTAACAGACGTACAGATGTATGTTTAGCTGTACAAGAACCGACAACTGAGACTGAAAACAAAGGGCTATATACATACAGAGGGAGCCAGGAAACAGGAAACACCTGAACAAAGGTAACGAGGGGGCGGAGCTACAAATGAAACAGGTGAAAACACTAAAGGCAGAGACACAGGAGGAACACAGGACCAGGTGGGGCATGACACAGGCACGGAAAAGGAAAGATAAACAACCACAGAGAGCAGTAAAAACACAGAGACAGAACAGGACAAACACGGAACAGGGCCAGGACATGACAAAAACACTATTATAAGACAAGAAAACAAGACTATGAGAAACCGACAAAAGCACATATAGCACACAAAAGACTTGACAAGGAACACTGAAACGAATAGGCTTATATACAGAATGAGTGTGAGGAACACCTGGGACTGGTAACAAGGGGGCGGGGTAAAAATAAGACATGTGGGAACTCTAATGACAGAATGGGGCTAGGGTGGAGACAGGACAATAACACAAGGCCAATTGCTAGTGGAGCACATGGGGAGGAAAACAAAACAGGCAGAGAAGAAGGACAACAAAAAGAAGGACTAAAAACAAAATCCCCAAAAAATCTCAAAACAGACATGGACATTTTGTATGTTTTTTTTATGCTTGCAGGTAATATACATGCATTAAATATTCTGCAATTTAGTAATTTGGTTTACTACATTATTTAATTTGTTACATTAGTATTATTATTGGTGAGTTGAATGGTAAATATAATTGTTGTATATGCACTGTAAACATTTTGACATCTGGATCAGTTACTGCCTAACATACAACCCAGTGCTAAAAAATAAATAAATATATATATATATATATATATATATATATATATATATATATATATATATATATATATATATATATATATATAATATATATAATATAATATAATATAATATAATATATATATAATATAATATATATAAATATAATGTTATTTAATGTTTATCTATTACTGGTCATATTAATTTGGCTTGGTATATCTTTAGATTAATACCGGTATACATATTACAGCATTTAGTTTAGTTTACATATTTGGCATTTAGTTATTGATATTTAGAGATATTGCACACCTGTGTTAAGCCTAATAAAAATCTGTGTAATACAAGACTTGGCTTATTCCCTGTCTGGGAAACTGGTTTATAGTGTAGAATGGTCATAAAGGTACTTTACTTTCCACAACTATCTACATCTTCTGTGTTTTAGATGTACCTCTCATTATCTACCTCCATGGGGGTTACTGGCAGTTCCTCAGGTAAGTGTCCAGAGTTTTTATACTTTATTAATAAATATGTTACACACTGTTTATAGTCATTTATATAATGGAACAAAGTTAGTTCTATTCTCACAAATTGAAAAAACGCTTATGGCTAAAAAAATGAGAAGACATGCCTCAATCTTACAGCAAAGAAGAATCTGGCTTCATGGCCGTCCCGCTGGTCCAGAAAGGGGTAGTGGTGGTCGCCGTTGGCTACAGCATTGCCCCTAAAGGTACAACAGGCTTTTGGGAACCATACAGCAATATTGGGTTTATGCATTTGAAAGAAACACAAAACATTGTACACATTTTTGGTACACATTGTTTTTTTTTACCACACTAATTGTAGTTTTCAATCCTTTCTCTGGTCACAGGTAATATGGACCTGATGGTAGCACAGGTGCGCAGGAGCGTGGTGTCCGTCATTCAGCAGTATTCTCATATAAAGTTTGTGCACCTTTTTGGGTCTCTAGCCATGTCTTATTAAATGTTTATTAAGTATGCAACTATGAAATATGCAGATATACCATCTGCATTCATTCTGCTAATATATTTCTCCCTTAACAGTGGGCTGTACCTGTGTGGTCATTCAGCAGGTGCACACCTGGCTGCCATGGTTCTGTCTACTGATTGGGCAGATTTTGGTGTGACACCCCCGATCAAAGGTGTGTGTATGTGCATGTTTGTGTATTTAAAAATTGCTGTGGTTTCCATACTTAGGAGTGATAAGAGGAGAATCAAAATAATCAAAACTAACATTCAGAATCTCTAACCGATATAATCTAAACCCATGCCGATATATAAAAAACAATATCACAAGGACAAATGCTCACATTAGTTTCACTAGTTTAGTGATGACAGATATTGTTATTATTTTATTATTATATTACATTGATGTTATATTAATGTCAGTGTGCTTTTTTGAGTGATCTGCGACTTTAACTTTCAACCAGAATTCAGCAAATGTACAATGCTGGTTTTTGACTTCAATTAAATTTTAATTTTCACCTAAAATTCAACACCCATCTGTCTCAAGAGCTCAGTCTCTGTAGACATCAAATTGATATCTGATGCTTGTTTGGAGGATATATATTGTAACATTTTGGAGTTTGGAGTTTCAATCAGAAAGCAATGATTAAAATGTTTGCTTTATAATAGCAGGGTTTCTTCATACACGTTTTTACGAATGCTAAGAAAATCCTAATTGGAAAAATCATCTCACATATTTGCAACCACCCTCTGCAAAAACAAAAACTAAAACAAAGTTGCAATGTTATGTTTCAATGTTATGTAAAATTATTGTGTTTTATATGTTGGTCTTTTAAAAGTAATAAAGTAGCGAAACATTAACTGTTAGAGGTAAGGAACGCCATTGCACTAAATATTGATATATTAATTAGTAATAGAGTTAGTTATTACATATTCACACTGCTTGTTAAGATTTTATTTTTGGTTTAATTTTCCTTGTGCAATTCCACAATAGCTTACATCAAAAGTTTATTTATTATTTATTTATTTATACCTGTAACATGTGATGTCCTTTTTTTCTGCCAGAAAACATTTGTCAAACCTTTAAAGGAACAATAGGCAATCTAAGCACTCTGTTATCTTTAACCTGCATTGTCAATTCTACCTGTATTAATACTTCTGTTTCTTTTTTCTCTGTTTGTCCCAGGAGCGTTCCTTGTTAGTGGAATTTATGACCTGCTGCCCATTTTGTCCACCTATGTAAACGAGCCACTGAAGATGACAGAGTATGAAAATCCGTTATTTCTATACTACAGTACCACACCCACACTGCACACCTGTGTCAGCAATAGGTGCAGCATAAAGTAGCTGAATGCATTCACTAGAAAGGGCGTCATTACAAACATTTAGTTTTACGTAGAATACTTTGCATTGACGTATTAATGCATGTTACCTATAATACACCTGACTGTAATTTGCATCATTCACTTTGTCTCACCTGAATTTCTCACCTGTGTGTCTCACTGCAGAGAGGTTGCTCTTAGGAACAGCCCCAGTCGGCTGGTTCCACAGCTCACAGCTTCATCATCTGCCTGTGAGATTGTCGTTGCTGTGGGACAGAATGATTCCCCTGAGTTTCGGAAGCAGTCTGAGGACTACTTTAAAGTAAGGCAACCTTGTGTATCTGAAAATGCACTCTTAAAAGTAAAGGAGCTTATAGTGGTTCTTTCGCATTCTTACATTTCTATTACAAACATGGTTCCTTATGGAACTAAAAATGTCTTTTTTTCTGTCAATGGCATCTTTCAAAGAACCATTTGAATCTGCTTTATTTTTAAGAAGATTTGGTTCTATATTTTGCATATGTAAATTTATAAAACACACCTGTCTATATATGAATATATGACACTAGTTTGTGTCTGTCTTAAGATCATCTACTGATAGCCTCCTTCTGTTACAGTGTTGAATTGTTTTTTTTAACTTAATTCTTCAATTGTTAGCATCAATATTTTATTCATGTTTATTACGTTGTATTTTATTTATCTTTCCATTAAATGAATTTCATATTGATTTTATTATTTATTAGTAACGTTATTTTGCACTTTACATTTTATTATTTAATTAGCTCCAAGCACTAACCTTTTATGATTGAACCTTTATTTTTTGTTGTTGCTCTGTTGTTAAAAGTTATTAGTTCTTAAAAGTATGCTATTAATAACATACTTGCTTGCTTCTTTTGATAGTTTTGCTCAGTTATTTGTATATGTTTAGCACTTGAGTTGCATTTTAAATGTATGATTTAATTAAGCTTATTATTATTAATATTACAGTCTTTGGAAACTGCTGGGCTTAAGGTTGCTTTTGAAGACGTACCCAACACAGATCATTTCAATATCATTGAGCAGCTTGTTGATGATAACTACCACCTCACACAGGTAAACCTTAATATGGATGAATGTCTGTAAGAAATGATGATTAATACGTTATTGGTTGGTTATTTGTGTATTACTCTAAAGGAATGAATTAAGCTTGCATTTTCTGCTGAAGATCCCCTGCTGAAGCCTGTGTAGTGTTTACTCTAACTATAGAGAGACTTAGAGAGACTGTGTGCAGTCAGTAAAACACTCTGGATTAGTAAAAAAGTGACAAAACATTTTATAAAGAGTCTGTGTCTATACGTAAGTGATTGCCGAGGAGGAACAGAAACATGCGTGTGTAAAAAAGAAAGGATACAAAAATTAGATACAAAGGTTCATTAGGACGTGTGGGGCTGTTCTGTTCTGGCACAGGACAGAACAGGAGGGCATAGGTGTCGGCAGAACTGTTATTTCAACATTCGTACACAAGTGTTGAAGAAAAAAGCAAGAGAACACAAAGAACAACAGACCACTGAAGATGTGTCGTCATTTTCTAGTTGCCGCTATGTTTTTATATGGTATATTTGATTTTAAGTCTGATTCTCCAAGGCAGTAATGATTATGATTTTAATAAAAAAAATGTCTATATTGCATTCTGCGGTAAATACGTTTGTTTTCCAGTTTTCCAATCAGGAATAAAGCCTAGTCTTGGACTACACAGCATTCTGAATGCAGTTGGTTTATTAAAAAGGAAAATATAGTCTGTGACTAGGCTTAATCTCAAGACTTAGGCCCAATCCAGAGTTACAAGGGAAGGGGTGAAATCCTCCCCCTAAAAACTGGGACAACCTTTCAGTAACCCTATACAGACATAGCTATACCAGTAGAGTGCTAAAGTTCAGCACTCTCGCTGCTGATTAACTAGTTAACTTTAGAGCATCGTATGTCTTCAGTGGTGCCGCAATTTAATGTCATTATGTTTATTGCCAATTCCTCTGTGATCGGGAGCTGTAATTTGCTTTAACTGGTCTATAAGTGTGACTATGGTGGTTTAGTGAATAGCATGATAAACAACTGCTTCTCACAAATTGAACTTACATGTAGCAACATGAGTATTACAACTCATATGATCACAGAAGAAAAATGTACACAAAACAAAATGTTCAAGGTTCTGCAACTATTTATTTACCACAGTACAGAATACTAGGTGATTTTTTGAAAACCCTATTGATTTATGCTATTCAAAATTGAGGTTAGACCCAGAGTGAGCCAAGATATGGACATAAGTAGGACTAAGGAATGATTTTACTGACCAAGTTTTACCATTACATGAATGATAATGATTTTTTTATTTTTATTATAATATTGAAAAGTAGCTTTTAATAGTGTTTGGTCAAAAAAATAATCTACATGTTCTGTACGGTTATATTTAGTAATAATAATGTAATTGTGGTTAATCAATATGTTAAAAAATAGCTAAATATAAAAATGTATCATAAATGTATTGTTTTGCTTCTTATGACTTGCCTCTTTCTCTTTCACAGCTCCTGTTAAAGATGATGGGAAAAAGCTAAGGAAGACAGCACTGTTCATCAGGTCACTAAATGATCCTATAATGCACCTCTTTATCACAGCTGGAATATTGTCTGATTTATTAAGGGCCCGTCACCACAGACAATCTCAGTCCCACGACATGGGATGGAGTCTTGTTTACATTGTAAGGGGTTAAATCTGTGACAGGGCACTGACACATCGCCCCTTTTGGCCCTAGGCTTCAGTGTTTGGTGTGAGCTAGTTTTGTGCTCAGTCTACCGTTCGTTACGTCTGTGATTAATGTCACTATGAATCAATGCACTTGAACACTTGTCTTTGTTTCTCTTCTGTAATGAGCCTTGTCTCGGTCTCATTTAGTCTTTTTGTGATTTGTGTGATGAATTATACCATCTAATGCAGGGGACAAATCACTTAGAGGTCAGTCATGAATGTAGCAGACACTTTTATCTTCGTTATTGTTGTGAATAATTAATTATGTTGTGCTTAATTGTTGGTTGTAATTTGCAGCACACAGGGAAAATAACCATGTTGAGATTTGAATTGTTCAGATATCATCCTCAATAATGTTGAAATATGTGGATAGTTATTGCACATTTTATTTTTACTACTTCAGATTTCTCTCAGATCTCATCAAAGTGGCACAGGGATAGTCTGGCTGCTCGGATGTACTTCTGAACAGTTGTTAATGCAATCTATGGTTCTAACGTTTACAGATGCAAGTATTAATAGTGTAATAATAAAATGATAAGATATAAGAAACATTAGTCGTCCGTTATTGTTCACTGCATGACGTTTACATCACACCAGGGTGCAACACAAGCCTTTTATTAACACTCCTCGTTGTTGGGCATATCAATGGGCACATTGTGCACTTAAACAACAAAGCCTCTGTGTTCCCATTTCGGACATAACCTACAGTGGTACAACTATTTCATGCTGTTTGCTTATAGACACTCCAACTGGCTCCAACTGTAAACTAACAGTAGTAAACTTGCAGATGTATTTGTATAACACATTTCAAACATAAAACTGCTGCTTTAAACCTTTTACAAAATAAATGCCATCACTTTATTTGAATGATCAGTTATAGATGCTCATTTCTATTAAATGCAACAAAACTCTAATGAGAAAAGTAAATGAATTTCTATTGAATTTAACCCTACACTCAACTCTTACCCTAACTATAGTCTTAACATTTTAAGGCAAGGTTTAGGGATTAATTAAAGTTTTGATTTACAGTTTGGATTAGGGTTGATTCATGGTTTTGGTTGGGCTTAGCTTTAGGGTTAGGTTTAGAGTTAGGTTCTATTGTGAATCATTTAACAATCAACTATAGGTTAAGTTAAATGTTATTTGAGTGTCATTTGAGCATCTATGAGTAAATGAATAAATAAATATAAAATATTTATATAATAATGCAAATAATCAAGTAATAAATTAGTTATACCTGTAATAAATAATTATAATACTAGTAGTAGTATATAGAGTGGTATTTGTTTAATATAAGAATGACATAAATGTCCCTCAAGATTTATTTCTCTCTCCAGCTATACGAAGTACATAGCAATTTGTTTTATAAATATAATAAAATTGTCCATATTCTGCTGGGATATATAATGAATAAGAACATAGAAGGAAGAACAGCATGTGAAATATGTAAAAATAAAAGTAGTGAAGGTGGAACAGTAAGACCTGGAGGCGTGGTGTCTTATTAGACGTGTGAGTCACGTGACCCGGTGCGTTGGCACTTTTTCCTGAAAGTTCGAAAGGCCGGTTTTTATTTCGCACCCGTATTGAGGCAAGCCCCGCCCACGGTGCCTGGATTGGGTATTAAGCGCGTGCTCACAGCCAGCACAGAAAATAATAAAGAACATTTTACTGTTAACTATATTTTTAATAATTGTAGTATTAGTATTAGTACCATTAATATTATTAGTTAGTTTAACAGCTTGAGCACAGTAAAGATGAAACAAATCCAGATTATTTAATTATTAGTTATTTTACATTATATTATTATTTTTATTCATACTTTAATGGTTTTATTTACTTTTGCTGTTTTTAAGCGTGATATAATGTTGTATTAGTTTAACCACAAGCATTGGAGCAGTGTGTGTTTAGTTTCTAAAGGTTGTGTGCATGTGTTTTAGTTTCTATAGGTTTATAAATAAAGTGTATATTAATTAGTCCACTGTTTAATATACACTGCAATTCTTTTTATATTTTTATATATAACAGAAATGCTATTAAATGCTATTAATCTACAAACAACTGTCAACCTTTTTATGAACTGTTGTAGTTTGTTAAGTGTAGGTATTAAATATATTAGTTTTCAGAGTGGCACATTTCTCCAGATTATGTATAGTTATCTTACCTTAATATCCTTCTTTGTATTTGATCAAATCCAAAGCCTCTTTTGAAAAGTGTCAAAATTATTTACACTCATTACTCAGGTAGAAGTATGGATACTAGGTTTTAAAAATACTTCTGTAGAAGTTGATGTATTACCACACGCCTTTTACTCCAGTAAAAATACTGGTTTCAAAACTACTTAAAGTATAAAAGTAAAAGTAATGTAAGGAAAAAAACACAGTAAAGTATAGATAACCAAAATTTCTACAGCTCTAGAAAAAAATAAGAAACCACTTAAAAATTATTTTAAGTTTTTATGATTTTACCAAATTGAAAACCTCTGTAATATAATCAAGAGGAAGATGGAGATGGTCACAAGCCATCAACCCAGTTGAACTGCTTGAAAGTTTGCACCAGGAGTTACATAAGGTTATCCAAAAGTAGTGTGTAAGACTGGTGAAGGAGAACATGCCAAGATGCATGAAAACTTTGATTAAAAACCAGGGTTATTCCCCCAGTTATTGATTTCTACACTCTTAAAACTTTATGAATATGAACTTATTTTCTTCGCATTATTTGAGGTCTGAAAGCTCTGCTTCTTTTTTGTTATTTCAGCCATTTCTCATTTTCTGCAAATAAATGTTTTAAATATTAAGTATTAAGTATTAAGTATTTTTATTCGGAATTTGGGAGAAATGTCTGCAGTTTATAGAATATAACAGCAATGTTCATTTTACTCAAACATATACCTATAAATAGCAAAATTAGAGAAACTGATTCAGAAACTGAAGTGGTCTCAATTTTTTTCAGAGCTGTATCTAGTGCATTATAAGACATGTTTAAGTTTTCACTCATTTTCAACATTTTTTATGCATATTTTAAATAATATTACACATAATTAAATACTATTAAAATATATAAAATAAATAAGACTAAAAGTATGCCTATATTTGTTATATTTTTTAATTTTGGTCGCTGATAGTGAGTCTGCGCTACTAGCCAATCGTAGCGCAGGAGGGCGGGGCTTGCCTGAAACGGGTGGGGCGAAACCATAACACCGGGCAGAGCGGCGGAGGAGCGCCGGCTAGCTCGGCTTTTAAAAACGATGGAGCGGCTATAGAGCTTCAGTCTGCCCGGAGATTTTACACCAAAACCCCACAGCGGAGGAGCCCTGCGCCGTATGTATTACTTATCTTATTTACTCGAGAACTGCTGTGTCATATTTTATTTTCTCTTCTAAGCTTTGAACCCTAAGCTTTGGTTAGCCCTGAGACCCAACGCTAGCTAGGCTACTAGCTTTAACTAACCTAACAGCCTATAGTACAAACAACATTTAATACTGAGGATTACCACTGTTTCTATGAAACAGACAGAATATTATTTTTTTTATTGACAATGACAATTTGCACCCGGGTACAGGTACCATTTGTAACACAGGGAGGCTAATTTCACCCTTTATTTAAAACTTTACAGTGCAGTTTACCCTAATGACTGGGAACATATTGGTGACTGGTAAAACATTGCTAACTAGCTACTCATGTAGAACCCAGGATTTATAACTACATTACTGTGGTATTTATGCAATGTCAAGTCTCTTGTATCTCATATTTAGGTGCAAATTAGTAAACTAATGATTGTTGTCTTTTTTTATTTCATTTAAATCTATTAATTCTTCTTTAAATTGTGTTACAATTTCATGAAGAATGTACCAAAAGACACAACTAAACTTGACTTGAGGAACAGTTGCTTTTTACACTGACTTCCATATAAAGATGTTTAGTAACAGTACACACTGCTACACACACCTGGGTGCAAATAGTATTTAATTATCTGGCTGTTATAATGTTATAACCAGTGTGTAAGCATAGTCATAGAAACAACTCCTTGTTTTATTTTTTTGGGGAGGGTTTATTTATTTATTTAGTATTTACACATTGTAATTAGCACACTTTAGATAGCTACATGTTATATGGGACGCTTATGGATGATATATCATCAGTTATTAAATTCAGTACATTTTACATTTTACAAGTATATTGGTGGCATTTGTTGGCACCTGAGTTATGTTAAGTTTTTGTAGGTTTCTTCAGGACTCTAAGGTTACTAACTTCATGGATATAAGGTGAAGTTACTCGCAGACTTTATCTTCTCTCTTTACCTGTGAAGCACTGAATTATTGATGCAGAGTTTGACCTGCTGTTCTTTCAGCTTGAGGGAACGTTTGTGTCATTGGTAGGATGTAAAGGCAGTGTCTGGGGTGCCCATGTAAAACAGCAAGAATCTAACCAAATTTAGGTTAGATAGTCATGTTTAAAAAAGCTGTCGCCGCTTTTGGATCATAAAACTGAACACACATTATCCTTAACAGACCTGAAGAGAAAACTAAGAAAATTTGATGTTTTACCTCCTCTTATAATTAAGGTGCAACTTTCCTTTTAGGGATGCTTTGAATAAGTGGCAAACAAAAATATTTGGTCATAAATGGCAAAAAATAACCTCATCTGTGTTCAGGTGAATAAGTGAAAAGGTTTGCATGATGTAACTGCTAGGGGTGTGCCATATCATATCGTATGCAATAAATACAATTTAGTATTCATTTTGTTGCAGTAGTGTATTCTTGAAATATATATTTTTTTAATTCAGTGTTTTGTCATATCGCCGAGAGTATCATTATCATGAAAATACCATGCAATAAGTGATATGTATTCTAATTGGGTGCAAGGCAGGAACACACCCTGGACAGGGCACCAGTTTATCTCAACACACCAAGCTCCACACAGACCGTGAGTGACCTGAGCAGAGCTTCATCTCACTGCCCCAAGGCCGCTGAAGCTGCTGAATTAGTAATCCTTGGGGTGTAATAAAAGTCAGGAGCATAAGGGGTTAATTGTGAATGATCATTGAAGGTAGGGCAGGACAATATAGCAACACTATGGACAATATAGCAATATTGATATATTCAAAATACTTGTTTTTACCATTACTGTTGAATTAATTTGTGCATATTTCTACAGCCATATTCTAATCAGTTGTTTAGATTGTATGCCCCTCCTACTCTTGCATCGTTACCTAGAAGATGATTGGCTCAGGACTTTATCTGTGACCAGACTCAGTTGCGCTAAATAGGACAACATCCAGTCAATCATCAGGCAGTCCTCTCATAAACAACTCATAACTGGTTTCACCGCACACAGATTTGCCATTCCAATAACATACCGAAAGAACTTTAATCATGCAGACTAACCTATTGGAACCATGCAAGTCTGCAGCGCTGCATAGTATTAAAAAATTACCATAACGTAATATCGTGGCTGATGTGCAGACTACCATCTGATTGTAAAATATTGTACATGGGGGGGTATGTGAGGAAATATTTATTCTTTTTTTTTACAGAGATAAAACTCAACAGAGTACAATTTTAAACAAATTGTTTTGTAGAAACCTTGGAAGCAAAGAAGCAGCATGACTGCATTTTTCACCATTTCAAACAACAAAATTAAATAAAAAACTTACATAAATGCACAGTTTGCTGTTTAGTATTTTCATTTGTCATATGTATTACTAATGGTGTATTGTTTCAAATCGTATATTACTATTGAGAAAGTGGCATTTTAGTTATTGACCACTGTTTGACTTTGAATGGTGGTTGGCTTATGTTTATATTAAAAACACATTTCACATTCAGCTTGTGTAAGTTGTGAGCTGGGTTGTAGCAACAGCTTGGGCTATAGGAGAGGCCTGAGGGACATTTTTTTAGAACCACTGCCTTAGAGACTCTGACATGCAGGTGATAACAGCTTTGTCTGTGTGGTTTGTTTAGTCTTTATGCCTGCCTCTGTCTGCCTCCGTCAGACCCTGTCACTGTGAAAGATGTGGCGTGTCCAAGCTTTTAAGCTAATCAATAATCTAGGCAGGTAAAAGTTCAGATCTTTGTACAGGTAAAGTTCAGCACTAAAGACACAATTTGGCTTAGTCACTGTTGCAGGGCTAAAGTAGATGAGGACAGAAATAAAGAAAGGATTAAATGTGAGAGGGGGAAAAGCAGAAAGAAACAGTTTGTTCCTACAAGCAAGCGAGCGACAGCATCGTGAATGGACAGGAGAAAGAAAGAAAAGGAGGAGAGAAGGGCGAAGGAAAGAAGGAAGGGTAAATAATCAAATGCCAGTCTGACCATAGTTGTTTTTATATATTTTTTATTAGAAATGTACATTTGATTAGTCTTTTTAGAATTTAAAGTACATTGAATGGTGTCTACAGCTTTTGTGTTTAAGTTTTTATTTTTACTTACCTTACTTTAATAATTACATTATTGATTAATTGCACAATATAGGGACATGACCCAATCCTGGGTTGGTTGTGTGTCAACTTAGTTTAAAAGCAGTGGTTTTATTTCATTCATGTTATATTTATTTGGGATATTCAGACATTTGTATATTTCAAATTTCAGTGTCTAAATATTATTGTAATAATGTTAATAGTGCATTGTTCCTTAAAAGTAATGTATAATTGCATCGTTATGCTGCTGTATCATGATAATGTGACTTACCATAATATTATAATGTTATTCCTGGGACATTATATTGTCCAGAAAACTGGTTTATCATGACAGGCATGATTCATAAGGTTCTTCACTGGAATTGCTCCAAGAACCCTTTATAGCACCCTTATTTTTAAGAGACTCTCAAATGCTTCTGTGTTGTCACTACTAGAGTGTTTACAACAAAAACAACATTGTATTTCAGTAAATAACTATCAGAGACTCATCAGATCAGCTTTTGGAGATAGACCGCTTGAAACCTTCTTGAAAACCAAACTAACAGAAAGGCCAGTGTGAAAAATCTCACATCTATTTCACATCAAATGGATGGCGTTTGAGATGACGTTAACCGAAGGGAACTCAGGATTACAGCTCTTGTTGTGTATTGTGTTCCCTTGCTTCTGATCACAATGCTGTAGAGCTGTTAGACGCCCTCTGTTCCATTGTGTGGAGAGTTGTTAACGCCAATTACGTAAGACGAGCCGGATCACAGAGTACCAGCTTTTCAGGAATGTGCATACTTAACCTTTACCTACACTCAGATTATTTGCCAAAGGTGCCCTAAATGAAAAACTGTACTGAACGTAGTTGAATAGTCAAGATTACAGTACATGAACATGCCAAACCATGAACCAAAACACACCAAGACCACAACAAAGCTTTAATATGGGCCAAACTGTTACATCACAGTCCAAACTCTCCAAAGATTTTATCTACCTAGCCCACAAGAGAAAGTTCTTGTTAAAGCTGATGAATGTTACAGTAGTGAGGGGATGGACGTAAGTGAAGAATAATTATATTTATTTAAATTAACAAACTAAAACAAATTAGCAAACAAACAAACAAAATAAACCAAAGTTACACTGAATACAAAACTACAAAACACTAAACTTGAAAACAGGAAGCTAACAAACATCAAGAGACATGAAACAAACCTGATCACAGACAGCAAACAAACTAACAAAGAAAGGAACACTAGGGAGTATAAAAAGAAAAGGTAACTAAAACAAAACACTATGAAACAGAGGGTAAACTAAAACTGAACCAAACAAGCAAACTAAGCAAACAAAGAAACAAACTAAATAAAGCAAATCTGAGACACTGAGGACAAACACCACAACAGGTCTGAGGCTAAACAAAACATTTAAACACGATCTGGAAAGATTAACGAACACGGTCAAACAAAAAGCGCGACAGAGAACAATGGATCACATGAGGTATATATACACAGGCACACACTAGGGACACCTGTGGAAGTAATGAGGGGGCGGAGTTACAAATGAGACACAAGGTGACAACACTAATGGCTTGGGCAGGGTTAGGGCGGGGCTAGGGCGGAGACAGAACAACAACAAAACAATGCCATGTGCTCAAAAAAGCACATGGCTGGAAACACAAGACAGGAAAACAGGGCAGGAGCACAGAAAACCAAAAGAGGGAAAAACACAGGACAGACACAGGCTAATATGTGACATGAAACAGTAAAATGGTGACTTTAGAATAGAGCGTTGTTGATACTGAAGAGCAGCTCATCACCTCTGTACTCTGTTACTAGAGTTAGACATTTTGAGAGTAGCCTTTCCTGTGCCAATATCTGCAAAACTATATACTGCTATGAAGTAAATAAATCCATTGTGTAGGGTTAGAAATAGAATGCTGCATCTCATCATTTTCCACTACAACCAATGTCCCATGCTAACTGTATATACCGGTACCTATATACACTGATGAGCCATAACATTAACACCACCTTTCTTTTTCTACATTCACTATCCAATACCCACTATCCACTGACCACAGAGGAGCACTTTGTTGTTTGATAATTACAGACTGTAGTCAATAAGACAACAAGATATTTACATACAACAGCAGTGTTCAAAAACTTCAGCAGTTATTACTTACATTACATTACATTACATTTAGTGGACGCTTTTATCTAAAGCGACTTACAAATAATGATGTACATTTAGCAATAGAGGACATTGAGGTTCAAGACAAAAACATTTTAGGCAGGGACTAAAGAGGCTAATAAGAAATAATGGGATAGAAGAAGAAAGGGAGGGGAGACGGAAATGAGGTTAGAAGTAGTTTGTGTGTTAGAGGTGTTAGGAGATTAAGTGCTCTTTGAAGAGCTCTGTCTTCATGAGTTTCTTAAAAATAGCAAGGGATACTCCTGATCTGGTAGTGGAAGGTAGTTTGTTCCGCCATTGGGGAACTCTGTGTGAATGTTTGGTAAAGTGAGGCGACGTTCACTGGAGGACCGCAGCAGATGGGAGAGAACATAAGCATTCAGGAGTGAGTGAAAGTAAGAGGGTGCCTGTTCTATCTTCACCTTGTAGGCAATTATAAGATATTTGAATTTAATACGAGCAGCTAGTGCTGGACGATATGGCCAAAATTTATATCACGATATATTCCATAATTTCGGTCGATACGATATAATTTCGATATCGACATCTTTAAAGCCTCCTTTCACAAAAACTATATAATACTTTAGAAATAAAAATGGTCAAAATAAACCAATGATCACTTTTAATCACTTATAGCAAAATAAAAACATGACATCTCTGTCAAACACAAGCCTATGACCTATATACAGTACAAGCCAAAGGTTTGGACACACCTTCTTATTCAATGCGTCATGAAATGAAAGAGTCATTAAAATAAAGAAAACGCATTGAATAAGAAGGTATGTTCAAACTTTTGGCCTGTACTGTACATATTACCAATATAAATAACTTTACATTTACAACAAAGCTTCTTATTCTTCCGTAAACAAATTTAACAGATCAAAACAAAAGTGCTTCAACCAGGATAAGGAAAAAAAGCCTTTATATACATAAAAGGAACATGATATCACAGTCAAATAAGCAAACCTATAGGCTTTTATAACTATAAATAACTTAGATATAACAAACTACAAAAGTGTTTCAGCCAGAATAAAGAAATTTAGGAAATTCTAAAAGGAGATTTTAGATGCTGACCGGAGCGCGGCCGAGTCTCAGCGCGAGAGATTTCAGCACGAGAGATTTTAAACGCGAGTTTCAGCGCGAGAGCTTTTAGATGCTGACCGGAGCGCGGCCGAGTTTCAGCGCGAGAGATTTCAGCGCGAGAGCTTTTAGATGCTGACCGGAGCGCGGCCGAGTTTCAGCGCGAGAGATTTTAGATGCTGACCGGAGCGCGGCCGAGCTTCAGCGCGAGAGATTTCAGCGCGAGAGATTTTAGATGCTGACCGGAGCGCGGCCGAGCTTCAGCGCGAGAGATTTCAGCGCGAGAGATTTTAGATGCTGACCGGAGCGCGGCCGAGCTTCAGCGCGAGAGATTTCAGCGCGAGAGATTTTAGATGCTGACCGGAGCGCGGCCGAGCTTCAGCGCGAGAGATTTCAGCGCGAGTTTCAGCGCAAGAGATTTTAGATGCTGACCGGAGCGCGGCCGAGTTTCAGCGCGAGAGATTTTCAGCGCGAGAGATTTTAGGGGCCGAACGGAGCGCAGCTGAGCCGTGTTTCTGTAAATAATACATATCGATATGACACAAAAATGATATCACCGTTATTGAAACATTTCTTATCGCGATAAATACCGTTATCGAATTATTGTCCAGGCCTACGAGCAGCAACCAATAGCCAGTGAAGATCAATGAGTAGGTTGGTGACATTCCTGTTTTTAGTCTTCCTCCTGTTTTTAGAAACGGATGACTCACCAAAAAAGTTAAACTAATCAGTAGATTATCCTATTATCCTATTATTAGTATTATCATTAGTGACTGCTTTCTATTCAGACACATAATCACAGCAGTGTGTCTCAATCTCTGTAATTGCTTGCTTCAGGCACACTTTGTACAACTGATTAAGAGCCCAGATAGTGGACTGTGTGAGGAGACTTTTTTTCACATTACTGGTATTTTATCACCTTTATTATAATGTAATTACACACTGAGAGCACACATTAGGTTGTGGTAATTGCTCGATTAGAAGATGCGTTGTCTGTAATATTTGCTGCTCAGTTAATTAGTCTCTGAGGAATGGATACAGGTTGGGAGTCAGGCAGGCCTATTCCCTGTGGAAGAGCTTGTTTAGCTTGGTAGAGTAAACACACCTGCAGTTTCTATTCCATTTAATGTTTCTGTTCCATTGACTTTCTTGAATGTAAAATTAAAGTATTTTCTCTTGGGTTAACATACAGTACTACCGTATAGTGATTTAATTTTTGTGCTTACTCTTCTACATAGTCATGTGCATGTATCCTGTTTGTATGGGCCTAGGTTGTGTGTTTTTGAATCAGTGCCAAATAAGGAGGAGTCAGTATTAAGCATTTAACAGGTGAAAGGCCATGCTGCTGTGGTTTGCGTAACTGAGCTCTTGTCTAAGTGCTGGGTTTGTGAGCACTTCCCTTTGTCTTCTTGTATTTAAACCCAAAGAAATTAATGCATGAACTGGGTGGGGTTTGTGTCTAATCAGAACTGTTACGTTAATTTCAGATTACTGAATGGCTGTAAGGCAGAATTATCTCCAGCTGTGTTGTGTGCAGCGCATCATCATAGTGGAATTTTTGCTGTGCTGTGAGCATCTTGACCCAAAAGTGATCCTAAAATGTTTTACTCTGGGTGTTTTGAATAATCAATCCTGTCGGATAATGTAACAGTAGTTAATAATATACTATAATGTCACAGTTCATGTTTAATATGCAATATTGTGCAAAATATTTAAGCATCTGTGGCAATCTGTACAGAAAAAAACTCCTAATTAGAAAATTATTATCTGTGTTGTGTTTGTTAGTTTTATAGTTTTTTAGTCATTGTGGAACATTTATTATTTCATTTTGACAAAATGTAAAGAGGAACTCAAAATGATATGCATATCAGCATCGCAATATGTAGAGCAGATTTTTTTTATCCTGTGGGCCACAGTTGTACTGCTAGGAGGTTGTTGTCCAAACATTTTGTACTTTTTTTAATTATATAATTTTTACATATACCAACAAACATCATTTATAATATATAACTTATTGGTGAAAATAAGGCATGGTTTATTATAGTAAGGTATCTGTAAGAGAATTATGCATTGTCATCATATAAATTGTCCACTAATCACATCAATGCTGAGAAGGTATATTTTAATATATTTATTACTTTTTACTCTAGTAAATATCCAATAACATAATTTATTATTGTGACAGTACTACACTTTTAAAAATAATGTTTTTCTCATTTCTTAGATGATTCTCTGAGCAGTGCTACAGAAAAACACATTTGGGTCTATACAGAACCATTTTAAAGGTGTAACAAGCCTTAATGTTCAAGTTGTTTTCTAATTGAAAGGTTCTTCTCATTTTCACATCTGTTACAGTCATGGTTCTTGATCTAACCAAATATGGTCAGTTCTTTTATGGCATTACAACCTTTTGAAGCAATTTCAAAATTCTAAAAGTTTAAGCAGTACTATTGCAGCTCTGCTACTTTGTTTTGTGTTGCATGTTAAGAGGCAGCAGGCCTGTTTACTCCAATCAACATTTAATCTTAAGGCTCTGCTTCAGGATCGAATACGTCACGAAACCTGATAATTGTGGCAGAACATAAACAACATTCTCGTAGGTAAAGATAGCCTTGGCACAAGAAGCTAAAAAATAATCTCAGTCTCTCTCTCTCCCTCTTCCTCTCTCTCTGTACAGCCTCACCTCCTGATGACTCGATGACCTCCATGCGAACCTCCACCCGTGGCCTGCCCTCCATGGCCTCCATCAGCGGCAGTGCCTCCGACACCCGCTTTCATTTTAAGTGGAGGGCCATCACAATGGTGACCATGCTAGCCCTGGGCCTCCTGCTCTACCTGCACCAAACAGTAGGGGGTGCCACAGAAGACACACAACAATTTAACCAGCAGAACAGCATCGGTGGCAATGTGCGGTCACGGCGTCTGAACCGGCATGCTGATGAGTGGTCCAAGCTGCGCTACAATGCTACATATCCTCTGACTCCTCCAGAGCGCACAGAAAACGGAATCCGCTACCGTATTGCGGTAATCGCAGACTTGGACACAGACTCACACAAAAAAAATAAAAACACCTGGTTCAGTTACATGCGCAGAGGACACCTGCTGGTGTCGGACAGCGGGAACGATGTGGCGGTGGAGTGGGACACAGACACAGTGGTGCTGGAGAGCCACCTGTCTGAGAAAGGACGAGGTATGGAGCTCTCTGACCTTGTGGCCTTTAATGGGCGGCTGTACAGCGTGGATGACCGCACAGGTGTGGTGTATCACATCAACGGAGACAAGGCTGTGCCGTGGGTTATCCTGACTGATGGAGATGGCTCTGTTCCCAAAGGTAAGAGGAGATTAGAGAAGATGCGTCCACCTGCATCTACGTCTTTCTTCTGTATCTTAATATTGCCTGTTTGTTTAAAGCCAGGATCACAAGAAATCATATGTACTTAGTTTCCCCCTAGATTGTTCAGAGGTTGATGATTTATTTTGCAGTTTAGCCATGTTTTTAGTTAGTTTTAATTAGTTAATTAGTTAGGTTGATACAATATATGGACAAAAGTATTGGCGAAAGTACTTTTTCTGAAATCAAAAATGAGTTTCCAACTTTTATTGCAGTTGATGTCTCTACTATACAGCATCAGTGATCCTACTCTTGGCATTATGGCATTAGGTTCATGTTTATCAGCCCCAGAGAGTCCTATTCTTTTGACAATGCTTTTCCAGAGGGCTGTGTGTGTGCATTTGCACATCTCTGTCAACTTCAAGGAGCTGAATGCATTCACTATAAGCTTTGTCCACAAACATTTGGACATAGAGCGTCCATGAAAACTTAAGACGGATCCAATAAATTATATATATATATATATACTGATATATAGTTTTTCACAAAAACAGTTCTTTATAAAACCGAAAATGATCCGTCTATGGTATAATTTAAGTAACATTATCCTTTGTAGTACCTTATTACCATGTGTCGACATAGAGAACTCTTAAAAGTCTTGTACACCTGAAGTAACTTCTGATTAATGTACCTCTAGGCTTTAAGGCAGAATGGATGGCAGTGAAGGACGAGCACCTGTACATTGGTGGGTTGGGTAAGGAGTGGACGACCACCACGGGCGAGTTTGTCAACCATGACCCTGAGTGGATAAAAGTCATCGGGTTCAGAGGAGACGTGCGACATGAAAACTGGGTGCCTCATTACGGTGCCCTGAAGAACGCAGTAGGCATCAACCCACCAGGTAAAACACTAGGCCATATGGCAAAAGTCAAAAAGTACGGACCAAACAAAGTGTGAAGGCACCTATATACTGTGACACCCAATTTACTTTACACAAATTACACAAACACAATACAGTTACTGGTTAGGGAGGACTTCCTTTTAGTCTTAGAATAGTATTCCTTTTGCCACATTCCTTTTAGACTTAGACACCTAATTCTGGCAGGTTTTTAGAAACTGTGAATCTCATTTTACCACATCCCAAAGGTGTTCTGTTGAACCCAAATCTTGTGATTGGAAAGTTTAAGAACACTGAACTCAAATGTTAGGTTCATAAAACCAGTTTAAGGTGACTTTTTCCTGTGACATACTAGTGCATCGTTTTGCAAAAAGACGCTGTTAAAAGACCAGGCAGCTGTGGTTGTGTGGTTTTGGCCCAAAGTGTGCCAAAAAAAACTTTTTAACTGAGTAAGGTTTTGCACAGGTGTTCTCTATATTTTATTAGGCACTTGAAAGGTTTGTACACCTGGCAGGTGGAGGTGTTATCTACTGCACTACTCAGTGAAATGCACTGAATAGTTCTCAGTTATTACATGAGGATCCTAAAGCTAATGTGAACTACAAGAATCAAAACTCAGACACTAATCATGTTTCTGCTTTCTTCTCAGGTTATATGATCCACGAGTCTGCAGTCTGGAGTGAGCACCTGCAGCGCTGGTTCTTCCTTCCCCGCCGGGCCAGCTCAGAGCGTTACGACGAGACGGCAGATGAACGTCGTGCCACCAACCTGGTGCTCAGCTGCCCGACGGATTTCAGCGAGATCTCAGTGTCCCGCGTCGGGCCGCTGCTGCCCACCCACGGCTTCTCCTCCTTTAGGTTTGTCCCCAACACTGATGATGAGATTGTTCTGGCCCTGAAGTCTGAAGAGGATGCAGGGACCATCGCCACCTACATCACTGCCTTTACAATGGACGGCCGCATTCTGCTGCCCGAGACCAAGATCGGGGATGTGAAATACGAGGGAGTGGAGTTTATCTAGACACGGTGGGCTCAAAGTCTGGTCCCTGCTAAGCTCAGCAGGAGAGTGGACTGGCCACAGCACAGGGTCACTTGGTGCTAGACTCACTAAACTCACTTGACGTTGCCGATAGATATGTTGTCAGAGATTAAGGGGGTTATTTTAAAAACAGAATTTTTCATTTTTAGATGGATAACCTGAGCCAAAGCAGAGCTGGTTAATAAAATGTTTAATGTTTAATGAAATCATAACCAGAAGAAAAATCCCAAATCTGGATAAAATTTAAATAAGTTAATGATAGTAATATGCCGAAATTCAGTCCAGATATTTGATGCTATTCAGTTTTGCAGTTACAGGTTTTTTTACAGGTTCCTTATCTTTGTTTCTAATCTGAATGTCATGTCATATCTTTTAAATGTCATATCTTTTATATTTTGTTTTACAAGAACATATCAAATTAACTATTTACTATAATGCAAAACTAAACAAAAAATTTAAGCAGCATTATGTAATAATTGCTATTTTTTGCCCATGTGCTCCCCCTACAGTTGGGGAGTGTAATACACTTTTACATGATTGTGGTAAATACCAACTGTGCTTTGAGCTCCTTCTTCTGGATAGTTATAAAAATGTATTTGACCAGGACCTGAAGTGAAAGAAGCCTATTGAAAAATCCTGTTTAATGAAATTCCTCTTAGCATCTCTTTTTGAGATGTTTGTGTGAAGCCATCAGCAGCCGTGTCAGAGACGACATCACACCCCCCCCCGTGTGTGCCCACAGTTTGTCTAGGAGTCGCACCAGAGTGATCACCTGACACCTGGGAGAGACAAGGTCGTATGAAAGAGAACCAGCAGGAAGTCCATCAAAAAAGTCAGGTTACACGCACACATACTCTCTGTGCTGTGAAGTCCAGCTATGAGCCGATGTCCTCCTGCATGGGGCATAATCAAGGTGGAAAACTGTGCTGCTAAAGACTCAGGGGTTTTCAAGGAAAACGCACAACATGGTTTAACCCTAACCGAACAGAGTAACCTAAAGAAATAAGTAACAAGAGATTTAAATGTGTTTATTTAATTCAGATATTTTAATATTTTAAATTCCTCAACTCTACAGGGAGTGATTTATTCCTGTTTTAATTCTCCGTTTTAGAGAATTGTGTGACTGAAATGCACATCTGTTCTGAATGTGACTCGTTTTGAGTTGTGACCATCAGGGATCAGAATTAGGGATGCACCAAATATTCTGCAATCAAAATGAGGTGCACTTTCAGTGTTTGTGAAAAGACCAAGTAATTTATATCGAACAATTACTTTTATTTTTTTCAGTCATTTTGTGCATTGTTGGTATGTCGTTTATTATGCAATGGTGGAAAAAAGTGGCAAAATGAATGAACATCTGAACAAAAATAATTTTGGTGCATCCCTGATTAAAATATTTAATACTCTTGGTCTTGGCCAATAAACAATTAAAATGAAGGTGCTTGTTGGTCAGAAAAAATGTGTCTTGTCCATATTTTTTTTTGCCAAATATATTGTTAACAAAATAGCAGCATTTGCACATCACAAGCTTTCATGTACATTAGTTCTTAACAGAAGACATTGAAGTATACTGTTTGTTTACTGTATTCTCCAGTTTATCATCATCTATGTGCAAAAATAATCAGAATCAAACCCACTCTTAATCATCCGCCCATGTTTAAATCAAGTTAAACTATTAAACACATTCTAGTTCTCAACACAATCACATTATTTCCCAAAGTAAAACATTGAATTATTTATATGAATGAACTCAGGTGTCTATAGTTTTGTTCCCATGAGGACGAGGCCGGGCTGCAGTCCCTCCACTTTGAGCACATGGAGTAATCCCAGCGTTCTGAGGAAATTCAGCATTCTCTTGTCTCCTGATCTGAATTCACAAAATACCCCACTGGAGCCTGAAGGAAGAACAGAATACAGAAATGCATGCAAAATTGAGTTAATTTCAGAAACAGAAACCGTATGTCTCAAGCTACCTTATCTGCTTATCTGTTTTAAATGAGTCTTGATTCTGTTTACAAGTCTTTTATTACTTTTTTATGCCTTCAAGGCAAAAATCAACTAAATCTATAATTAAATTGATTATAGTAGGCCTAAAATAAATCAGATAAAATGTTGACACACAATCTTTAATACTAAAATGTGTGTCAGATCCATTGTGTAGGCTTAAAATGACTGATTTTGAGCTGACGTATTTGTTAACTTAAAATAGCTTTTTAAAGATTTGTAGACCAAATCTTCCAAAGCTTTCTGGTTATTTCTATTTCTACAGAACTTATCCAGGCCTAGAAATTGCTATTTTCAAATTCCATGACTTTTATTTAGGTTTTTCATGACCATACAAACCCTGTAATACTCACTAAAGTCTGGGTGGCTATCTGAACTGGCTGATAAAGTCACTGATTTGTTTAATTACATCTAAATTGATGCCTTAAAGGTTTCAAGATCATTATGTTTGTTTTTACTAGAATCTGCATTAATTCAGATTTAGATTATTTTGTAAACTGGAGAGAAATGAGAGGCACCATGCTTTCTAATACATAAAGTGTAGGCCCGAGCAGTGAACATCACTTCATTATATCTAAATCTGATCTGGCTTCATAAACACAAGACCGGCCCCATCATGCAGCACTATTCATTGCTGTCAGCCTGTATTAATCCACTTACCGCTCTCCTTCAGCACAGAAAGCACAGTGCTGATCAGGCGCTTGGCAGTGCTGGTGTCCGGGAGTCTTGGATGGATTTGAACAGCCATGAGGGAGGGATAATCTCTCAGCATTGTTTCAGGATACTAAAGAGACAGTAGTGAATAAATACAATTAATACAAAACTAATTTGTGAGAAGCAACAAACCCTTGCTTTATATTTATATTTACTTACAGCTCTGAAAAAAATAAGAGACTACTTAAAAAATGATGAGTTTCTTTGATTTTACATAACTGAAAACCTCTGGAATATAATCTTATATAATAATAATATAAGGACAATGGATGATCACAAGTCATCAAACCAAGCTGAACAGTTTGAATTTCTGCACCAGGAGTGGCATAAAGTTACCCAAAAGCAGTGTGTAAGACTGGTGGAGGAGAACATGCCAAGATGCATGAAAACTGTGATTAAAAACCAGGGTTATTCCACCAAATGTTGATTTCTGAACTCTTAAAACTTTATGAATATGAACTTGTTTCTTTGCATTATTAAAGGTGTGAAAGCTCTGCTCCTTTTTATTGCAGTCATTTTTTTTTTTATTTTTTTTTTGGCAATATTTTTATTTGGAATTTGGGAGAAATGTTGTCCGTAGTTTATAGAATGAAACAATGTTCATTTTACTCAAACATATACCTATAAATGGCAAAATCAGAGAAACTGATTCAGAAACTAAAGTGGTCTCTTAATTGTTTTCCAGAGCTGTATATTAACATCTCAAAGCTAACACTAGCTTTTACAAACTTATCTTTTTAATTAAATAATTAACAAAACATAATCATGATGAGCCTCTTAAAAACTAAAATATACAAGCAAACTTAAAACTAAGGAGAAAATTGTGTAATTTTGTTTTCTATATGGAACTACTCTTTTACAGATTACGGTGTATTGTCAAGTTTTGTAAAATTGGATAATGGAGGTGTCCATCTTATCACTCACCTGGGATTTGGTCATGGCTGACTTGGCATCAGTGAGGGCAAAAGCGAAGCCACAAAGCCCTTCCTCATCCTCCATCACCAGGTCACAGTGTTTAGATGGGGAAAGCTGACCATCCACAAGCCTGAGAGCGTAAATATATATAAATAATGTAAAATAATTATAAAGCTCCTAACACAGTAAACAGTGCTCACATTTCTAACAATAATCAAACATATGGGGCGCTGAGTGGTCCAGCGTGCTAAGGGCTGATTCAGAAACTGAAGTGGTCTTTTAATTGTTTTCCAGAGCTGTATACGAACACGTCCCTAACACTAGCTTTTATGATCAGGAGATCGCCAGTTTGAATCCTGTTCATGTAGGTTGCCATCGGCTACTGAAACCTGAGAGAGCATAATTGGCCTTGCTCTCTTTAAGTGGGTAGATGGTGCTCCTTTAAAGGGTGATATCGCTCAGCACAAGGCATCTGTGAGCTGATGTATCGGAAGCGAGTTGCTGCACTTTCCTCCGAGCGTACTGTGATGCTACTCGGTAATGCTGCATCAGCAGCAGTTTGAAAAGAGGTGAAGTCTGACTTCACATGTATCAGAGGAGGCATGTGCTAGTCTTTCCCCTCCCGATGTTGAGGCATCACTAGTGATAGGGGGAGTCCTAATGAGTGGGTTGGGTAATTGGTCGTGTAAATTGGGAAGAAAATGGGGGAAAAATCCAATAATCAAACATGACAAACACTTCCTGAACAGAGTGTTAAGATTAAACACTTAAGTTCTTACCTGTCACCAATTAACACAGTTTGCTGCAGTGACTCGCTCTGCATCTCTTTGGTTAGCCTCAGTACCTCAGGCTACAGCACACACACACACACACACACACACACACACACATACACAAAATTTACATTAAATCAATTTAACCTAAAAAAAGGAAAAGGTTACGTATGTGTTACAGACTCGTTAAAAGATGTGGAAATTTCCTCACAGCACTCTGTCCTTCACTTCCTCTGTTTCCTAACTCAAGTCCCTAAATGGCACATACTGAGTATTGTGAGAGCATCACAGGACAGTGTATTAATGTGTGATCATCTCAGCTTATTTACAGAATGGTCTGTTCTAACAATTTCAACAACTCAAATCCTCTGAGATTAAATGTTTTACATTATATAAAACTAGTTCTGACATCTTTCTAGAAACAAAGTGTTAAGTTGTCATATAAATACAAGTACTAAGTAAAGAGAAAATCATCACTGAGCAACTGGGTCAGAACTGGGTCTGGGATCATATGGGTTAAAACCAGCTGACAATCCGAGGAATTTCAAATAAAAGTGATTATAAGAGGAGGTTGCTCTCAGTTACCTTGTCTTTTGGAGTGCACGGCCGAATGGTATACACTCTAGTCGCTGGAGGAATTCGGTAAAGATCCCGGTTCCCATGGCATGGAAGCATTCTCTACAAATAAGACACAGACTTACTTATTTTGGTTAACATTTTTTCTTATTTAAAACTTTCAATACACAACAAATTAGTATTGAGAGACTAGTGAATTTAACACTGCATAATACATAGTTTTAGCAGCATTGTTATCACTGTGTGCAATCTTACATAAGGCAAATTAAACCACACATCATACTACAACTTGTTTTCATGTTTCATGACATATCTAGCAGAATTTATATCTTCTCAATATCATTTATTTTACTCCAATCTACAAGTCATTTTTTCCAACACAGTCAAGCCCAAAGTAAAATTTACCTGGAACTTTGGGTGTACTATATTGTATCGTACACAATAGTATCTACAAAACCGTTTTAAATATCGTTATCAAAAAATACCCTGAAATATCAAGATATTATTTTAGAGCAATATGGGCCATCAGGGTACAACCTTTTTTTTTTGTAGAAATAAGGAAAATCCACACTTTTCTTGTTTCCTATTATATATCTACTTGAGACAGATTATATCAAATTTTGGATATATGGAGTGCATCATTAGTGTCATAACATGTTGGATCATTGACTTCTGTTACAATCTGGTGAAAACCTTATTTAGGGGTGCAATAATATCACCAAATGTAATATATTTATTGTGTTGCTGTAATGTATTATTGAAATAAAAAAAAAAAAAAAAAAAAAAAAAAATATATATATATATATATATATATATATATATGAATATAATTCAATGTTTTGTCATATCGCCAAGAATATAGTTATCGCAAAAATGCCCTAAAATATTGTCATATTATTTTATACTCTTACCTGGAACTCTCCAGAAAGTCCCCCTCTGAAGCCCCACGGCTCTGGATCATCATTTATAACCTGAGAGGGAGGAGGATTACGACCTCCTACTCCCCCCAAAAAAATCAGAGACAAAGATCAGACACGATCCACTTAGATTCTGATTAAGGAGCAAATATGTTGAAAGTATGTTTAAAAAACAAAAAAAAACAACAGCAATTCAGGACCTACCCAAACTGTTGACAAACGCTTTGGCTAAGGACACGCCGCTCTTAATGTCACAGATGTAGTTGTAAAGGTCGTACAGAATGGTTCTGTTGGGCGCGTTTGACAGCCTGTTAAACATCTGGACCACTGCAGCACACATTTCATCAAAGTGCTCCGCCCTCTCTCGCCATTCTTTGGCCTGGAGGAGATTTAAAATGGATTATCACTTAGTCATTCTATACACACTTTACAATAATAGGACAGGATACAAATCAAATATGATAATATTTATTAAAACTTAAAACAACAATGTGCCAAATCCTGCACCATTTAAAACAAAAAGACCATAATCAAATTATAATCATGATCCATTGACGATATTAAATGAACAATGATTATCATTGACTGATTGGGCTTTAATACTAGATACAGGGGTTACAATCAAAAATATCACAATATGAAGTGCTACTAGAAGCAAGAAGATATATTGCAATTGTTTAAATATTTTTTTAGGAAAACTGTCATAGTATACAAAACAGGATTATATTTATAAAATCTGAGTTTACATTTTGTTTTCCAATCAGAACAGTGGGAAATAACAACTCTAGTGGATGAGTTTAAATACTAAACACTAAATAAACCACATCTGCCCCCAGTTTGCATCTAATCTTATAACTAAAAATCAATACAGTGTTTCTGAAAATCAACACTATTGCAAATCTAAATATTGTGACACTTTGATATATCAATATTTTCTCACACCCCTATTCACTAACAATTCATCGTAAAGCAGATGTAAATATCTGAGCACAGAATTAGAGTGCATTACCATTTCTTGCGTTTTAGTTAACATCATACTGCTATGAGAATACTAGAAAAAAATAAATTTTTTTACATCTACAAAAACATTAAGATTTTTTATTTGTTTCCCTCAGCGGTGGACAAACATGTCAGTGCACCAAATTCGATGTTATTTATGTTTTTGGTTACTTTTTTGTAATAATTGGGCGCAGTTTAGAAACTCGTCTAGTTCTTCTGTTGGTGACTTATCTGTCCATAATCTGTCCATCATCTGTATTTGGTGAATTTGTGCATTTATCTATCTTGTTTGTGTAAAATTGTTGAGTGGACTTCTAGTAAATCTTTCCTGGAGACTTAAGTGGATTTGGATTGTGTATAAAAACATTTTGACAGTTAAAATCCAGTGCTTGTTAGTAACATTAGCCTAGAACAGGAGTGTCCAAACTACGGCCCACGGGCCATTTCATTATGCCTTTATTAATGTTCCTGAGCTTTTGGGAGAACATGGCAACTCCAAACTAATTGGGAATTAAACTGCGAATGCAGAAGATTTTAGGCACGTTGGAAAAGTGTGTGTTTAATTTGTCAGGAACAAGTTGGCATAATGAAAGATATTAATAAAATAATATTAATAAACATTATGAAACAAAACATCAATTTGTTAAATCTTAGTTTACATAAAACTGTCAATGATCGATAAAGAGAGTAACTCAAGTAAAATGGTGTGTAAATGATAGTAATCAAGAAAATATAGTATTTTAAGTAGTATATTTCATTATTTGTTTTATTACACAGTCTGTGGCCTGGGATTGCACATATATTTCTCCTAACCCTCTTCCCCAACAAGAAACGTTTGGACACCACTGGCCTAGAATCTCTCAGTATAAATTAAAGTAGAACACATCACATTTCAAGCACTGAATCATCATTGCTTAATAGCACTGGCTACTGACCTTGCTGTTCTCAGGTGCTGTGGAGCCAAACACAGCGGCGCCGCTGTTCCCACGAAGCCAGTTGAGCTCCGTCAGCATGGTGAGGGCCGTGGGGCCGTACTCGTAGGGAAGGTAGAAAAGCTCGGACAGCAGCGTCAGGTCCTCCAGGGTCAGCGGCTCGGCTGTGTACAGTGGATTCTCTCGAGAGCTGGGGATGTACTCGTCTGTCTGCATGGGCTCCTCTTCAGATTGCTCTCGCTTGGCACGGCCACTGCCTGCACGGGACACTGTGCAAGCAGAAGAAACGGTTTAATGGTGAATAAAAGAAAGAACAGGTTGAGTTTTTTTATACTAATAAATGTAGAAATCTTACCATCAGGTTGATCTGCCACACCAAACTCAATCAGCCAATCTCTCAGCGCCAGCTGCAAAGCCTCCTGGGGGTTGTAGTCTGATCCCTGGTCCTCTCCATCTGTAAAACAACAGCATTATCAATTAAAAAACAGAAACTGCAATAATACCATTAATGAGATATTGAGGTCTGTTAGTTCTCAAATTATAATACAAATACAAAAAAATAAAATAAAAAACACCAGTTTACCCATGGAAACGTCTTTCTGGCCAGCAGTGGACTTGCACCAGGTGGCTAGTGTATGAATAGCCACAAAGTTCGGCTCAAATTCACAGTTGGGGTTGGTGAGCACTCCTCTGAGCTTAGGAATGAGCTCTGTAGGCCGGTTCTTAAAGGGTCCCAAGAACAGCCGTTGGGGGTCATAATCGTTTGCGTGGATGTTATCCCAAATCACGGGTGGCCTTCTGAGAACACGGGACACCTCCTCTATCGACTCCACGGAAATCTCATTAGACACCACTTTAGGGCCTGAAAGAATTAAACAGAAAGGCTTTATTAATATATACAACATTTAATACATAAGACAAGTCACATATCTGTTCACTGCACTGTCCACAGTGAGTGGTAAAGCCTTCTATATCACCCTGTGGACCAAGAAATGTTAAAATCCTGCACAACTTTAAAAAAAATGTAATGTTCGTGCATCTGGATATCCAACTCCCATACATCATGTCACCTTGCCATAAAAAGCCACTGGCCAGTGTTCAAACTCATTCAAAGATAACACCCCACAATTTGTAGGCCTTTTTCATGCTCTTTCCTATAGTAAAACTTAATGGTGAATTTAAATACTGCTTTCTCATGACTTTTGGCATGTTAGAATGCATTACATTTTTTTTTCTTTTTGCTATGCACTGAAAACGATAAAGATTATAATCATCTTACCCGTCCAGAGAATATCAACTCCAGGAAGAAGTTTTTCCCCAACAGTGTGTAGGTATGCAGACTGGCTCACACATGGGGTGCAGAATGCAGCACAGTAATCTATAAGAGATATATATATATATATATATATATATATATAGGAAATAATAGAGAATATCAGATATCAGTACTGATGGGAATCAGAATAGGACCGATTTCATGAGAAAATTCTGGGTTAGGAAATAAGAATGAGGAAAAAAAAATGCTATATAATTCTCTAACAAAAATACTATTTACACTATTACACTGTGTGATTTGGTTTGTTAAGTGCTTTTAAAAAAGAATATTGGATGGATATTTGTGCATATTTTTTGATACTGAGTCTCAAACAAATGTACTGTGCAATCCCCTATACATCACTCTTACAATACTACTTTACTGTACAGGAGCTACACTTGTACTGAATTTCAAATTAAAAAGTGTGACGTACTATATGAGTACAAGTAACTTCTGTTCTTCATTGATTTTATTGATTTTTATAATTTTTTTTATTTATTTACTTTTATTATTATTACTACTAGTATAATTATTCTTCTTCTTCTTATTATTATTATTATTATTACTATATATTATATACTAGCAATAGTAGTAGCAGTAGTGTCAAATGTTTGCTTGGAACTACATGCCTCTGAATATTTTGTTATTTATCAACATCATTTTAAATTCATGATAAAGAGACCAATAGAAATGTTTATAGATGTTCAATGAAGTTTTTCCTTGTCTTATAAAGTTCTCATTTTAAAGATATAAATGTTTTTGCACGCTTGGGGTTTTCTGAAGCTGTGTGGGAGGGTTTTAAACTAGACTGAAGAAGAATCAAACATCATTGCTATCATAACAAAACATCTCCAAAAACAAAACTTAACATTTACCTTTAATTTGTTTTATATTTGGAACTTGACAAGTGACAAAAACGCTTGGGATTTTCATGTTTTTGTGTCTCAGAAACAATTTTCGAAACAACAAAAACAACCAACTGTATTGGGTCGTTCTGTCCAACCTGCTTATGTTGGCTTGTTTAAGATACAGTAGGCTGTAACACAGCTCATTACCTGTTGGGCAGAAAAGAAAACACTGTGGCTCCTGCAGGTGCTGGAACACCTGGTTGGTGACGTCCACCTGCGCATGAGCGAAGGAGCTGAAGGCCTCTTTATCAGCAGGACACATTTCTGTCTCAATGTCGTCAAAAAGCAGAGCAAAGGACCTGCAGCCAAATGTGCACACCTGCGTATGCCAGTGTGAAAAGGATGCAATCAGATTAGATCCAGAGACATATGCATAATAAACACTGATTAACATTTAAGCAAACAAGGTTCATGTCAGTCATATATTTAAGTAATTGCTTTGGCTCATAAGCAGTTTATCTGTGTATTATCTGTACATGTTTTATCTTAATGCAATATAATATATTGCAAAATACTGTGAGCTTACAGTAAACTAAATGAACTTTAATTACCCGTATGCACCAACTATCCTGACTGTCATTCACTTTCAGTAATAAAGGCACACAAGTGACCCAGTTAAAGGAATGGTTCAGTCAGTAATGGTAAAATTACTTTACTTCCTATTGTAAGAAGCACTGTAGATTAATGTTAATAAAAGGTGTGACATTACCTGGCTTAGTTTCCTCTTCAGAGCTGCCACCTCTTTAGGGTTGGAGAATGTGATATCCAACCCGGGTGAGATGGCATAGATGAATTCCACATTATGCTCTTTAGCAGCAGAGATGAGGGTCATCAGTTGCTCTTTAAAGACACAAAAAAAACCTCAAACTTAATGCATTACATACATTATTACAATACATTTATGTCCTTTACTTCCCCTTAGCTAAATTAGTCAGAGGCTTGCTGTTTGTAAAACTCTAAATGGGAAATTTAACAAATACATTTTATGTTCAATTTTATGTAATTTAAGACATTATGAAAAATATAGTTCATATTTTCTCTGGTCAAGAACATTTTATTTTATCTTCTTTATCAAATCTTTCAGAGACAATTTTTCAACAAGCTCATGCAAAACCACATGCTGCACAGCCTCTTACTGTTGCACAACTTAAAACGTTTGTTTGCAGAAAGAAAGGGACAAAATAATACCTGAAACACTTGGTATCTATTTTGTGTGAAGGAATGGCAACATTATAAAATTGGTGAATGCTTCATCAACCTTTTTTAGGCCTTAAATGCAGAAGTGGATGTACATTATTACATTAAATTAAATTGACCAGATAAAAACTGAAATAGCATGAGTACTGTCTGTAAAGAAATAAAAGTTGAAGGAGATCTAGGAAACACTGCCTTTTTATATGCGTTTTCTACACTGCAAAAAAATAAATCTTAGCAAGTAAAATTTTCTAAATTTAAGGCAATAAATTTTATTTTCTTCTCTGATAAGACTTTTTGTCTTACTAAGCATTGTGTTAGGATTATTTTGCTTATTTTAGGGATAATTATCTTAATCATTCTTACTTCGAATTTGTACCTTATTTTAAGTAATTTGAAATCAAAATAAGCACAATCAAGTTATTCTGATTCTTGTGTTTTGCTTGATTTAGGTGTTACTTCACTCATTTTGAGACTTTGGCATTGCTTTTTGTAAGAAATCTTACTAAGAAAATTTTGCTTACCCCATTGGCAGATTTTTTTTGCTTAATATACATATATTTGTCTTAATTTGCATATATTTTGTCTAGTTTTTGCCAATGGATTTTTTGCAGTGTATAATGTCCAATTTCTTTTCTGACAGGGGTTTCTTATCATTAGCTTCTATTCTTATTATATGCTAGTGAGTAACTACAGCTTATCTGCAGCTGCAGGGTTATCTTATGTACTAGCCCTGACCACCAATGAAGAGCTAGAAAATGGTTAACCCTCCTAATAGGGGTGAAACAATTGCAATATATCATAGAGTTTTGATTGCATCGTTTAGATACATGCAGTTAAATATAGGTATTTGCCCCCTAATTAGGCTTACTATAATTATTGCTTCATAACTCCACGTGGTGATGTTAATCAAACGAATAGTGTAAATGGTTGACACCAGTAAATCCATATTTCCTGGCATTTACTTACTTAGGAGTATTTTATTCTATTCTATTATGAGATGCCTTCTGAATGCCACTTCTAGTCTCTAACTATAACTTTAACTATATGAAGTAATGAAGTGTATTAAATTTCAAACATGATTAAACTGGTGTGATTGCAGTACTAAGAATGCACCACTACAAACTTAATATGCAGTCAGTGGACGTTCTATGGTGGTCCTCATCTCTGATAGATGGGGTAGAGGAGGGGGCACCAACAAATGGAGCACTTATGCGGAAGGTACAACATTACTGATGAAATAGACACTGATTGTGGGCAAAAACTATGGACTGAGTTTCCTTACGGTGCTGTAGAAACATACTAACCTGCCTCCTCAGAGGTGTAGAGCTCTCTCCAGTACATCCTGTGTTTGTAGTCATCTTTTGGGGCATACAGGTACGTGTTCAACCCCCATTTCTGCTCTCTAAAGCCATAAAACACACAAACACACAAACACAGGCTGAATGCTGAAACACAGATAGGATCTACAGTATGGTGACTGCAGTCAAAGCAAATAAAACATTTACTACCTTCTAAACAGCTCCTTCCTCTGCTCCATAGTCCATGGCCGTCCATAAAAGCCTGGAAGACAAAGGTCAATGCAGGAAAAGCTTTTATTAATGGATACACTGGGAATGCTCATGCTTAATATTAATGTAATAGTCACCATAAAAACACATGTAGTAAAAGTAAAAAGTAATAACTGAACACATGTTGTCCTGAGAGGACATTTCCTTTCGTCTTGATTATTGTAACTCTCTCTATCTGGGTCTCAATCAGTCCAGCCTATCATGCCTGCAGATGGCTCAAAATGCTGCTACTTGGTGTATTAATCTGCCACCTACCTTCCACAACACCACTCAGGAACACCCTGGAGCTGGTGGTCGCCTGTGCCATGGCTTCCTCTCCTTTTCAAGGGATGTTTGTTGAAGCAGAGCAGTTTCCAGGTGCAGTATAGTAGATTAGCTCAGTGAGCAGACAGGGCTCCTCAGCCTGAATGGTAGTAATTATGTAAGTGAGTGAGACAGGATCATCCACACCAGCATTTGGTTACATTTCCTCTTAATTCTTTCGTTTCTTACCGTTTGTGTTAAAAGCCAAAGTCAGTGAGAGCCAGGACCACCCAGTGTCTTGATATCAGAGCAGTATCCGTGCAGCAGGAGCTTCATCACAGCCTAAACACAGCCTCCTCCTCCTCAGCTCTGCTCCTTTAACCTGCCTTGTTCTTCCTTGCACTTTGTTTACACCTAGTGCGCAGGCGCAGAGCTGTCACAGCGGCCTACACAAGCCCCTCTGAGCCTACTACGCAGGCGCTAAAGTAGGGCGCGTCCCAAATCTCATAAGACTTCAAGCAAACAAGTGCACTCCAGGCTTAGAGATCTATTAGTTAGAAAAGAAAGATCCCGGATGACACGTATATTTAGGATGCGCCCTAAACTGAATATAGCCACATTAACCTTTATATATATTCATATATATTTATATATAATTCATATATAATAATGCATTTTTCTGTCTGTAATGCACTTAAAAATATAATTTAAGCAAATAAACAAATACATAATAATAAAAAATATATATTTCAACACTTATTTTTATTCTATATAACTCTTATATAATTATTTGTTTACTCTGCCTCATTAGCTGGGATGCTTACATGCTTTACTTTACCTGTGTTTTCCAACGCAGCTGGGCTAAATTTGAAGTTTGATTGGCTGCTCTTGAATAAAATAAAAGACCACTTAAAAAAATGAGTTTCTTTGATTTTACCAAATTGAAAACCTCTGGAATATAATCAAGAGGAAGATCACAAGCCATCAAACCAAGCTAAATAAAATGCAAATAAATGCTCTAAATGACAGTTTAGACGATTTTTTCCAGAGCTGTATATACACACATAGGTGCAATTTAGAGTATCCAATTGACCTAATCGACCATGTTTTAAAGAAACAGAGAGCACATGGAAACTCTTTACAGATAGGACTTGAACCTAGGACCCTAGCACTGGGAGGCAATCATGCCACCCAAATACACTAGACTTATTTGAGTCTTGTGACTAGCTGGTCATACTTGCTGAGCAGTTTGGTCATACTGGTCAAAAGCAATGGTCAAGTAATTTGGTCTCTTGGTCATGCTGGAGGACCAGCAAGACCATCAAACTCAAACAATGTCAGCTCTGACAACATCCCATCACATCTTTAAAGGTATTGTTGTCCTCACTCCAGAGAACGCAATCCGACTTCTTCTCAGTGCAGAGGGTTTTTTTTACATATGTCCATCTGACCCATGACGTGCATTAGTCACAGTAAACCTAGATATATACAGTTGTTCCTGCATGATGCTTACAAGGAAAATGATGCGAGCAGTCTTTCAGCAATAGGTGCACCATAAAGCAACTTTATGTCATTAATAGAAAGAGGTGTCTGGAACCTTTTAAACATATAGTGTAATCAGTTGCAGGTATGGCATACAGTTGTGGTCAAAAGTTTACATACACTTGTAAAAAAACATAATGTTATGGCTGTCTTGAGTTTTCAATAAGTTCTACAACTCTTATTTTTCTGTGATAGAGTGATCGGAACACATACATGTTTGTCACAAAAAACAGTCATAAAATTTGGTTCTTTCATAAATTTATTATGGGTCTGCTGAAAATGTCACCAAATCTGCTGGGTCAAAAATATACATACAGCAACATTAGTATTTGGTTACATGTCCCTTGGCCATTTTCACGGCAACTAGGCGCTTTTGGTAACCATCCACAAGCTCCTGGCAAGCTTCAGGTCGAATGTTTGACCACTCTTCTTGACAGAATTGGTGCAGTTCAGCTAAATGTGATGGTTTTCTTGCATGAACCCGTTTCTTTAGCACTGTCCACATGTTCTCAATGGGGTTTAAGTCAGGACTTTGGGAAGGCCATTCTAAAACCTTAATTCTAGCCTGGTTTAGCCATTCCTTTACCACTTTTGATGTGTGTTTTGGGTCATTGTCTTGTTGGAACACCCAACTGCGCCCAAGACCCAACCTTCGGGCTGATGGTTTTAAGTTTTCCTGCAGAATTTGGAGGTAATCCTCCTTCTTCATTATCCCATTTACTTTCTGCAAAGAACCAGTTCCACTGGCAGCAAAACATCCCCAGAGCATAATACTACCACCACCATGCTTGACAGTAGGCATGGTGTTCCTGGGATTAAAGGCCTCACCTTTTCTCCTCCAAACATATTGCTGGGTGTTGTGGCCAAACAGCTCAATTTTTGTTTCGTCTGACCAGAGAACTTTCCTCCAGAAGGTTTTATCTTTGTCCATGTGATCAGCAGCAAACTTCAGCCGAGTCTTAAGGTGCCTTTTCTGGAGCAAGGGCTTCTTTCTTGTACGGCAGCCTCTCAGTCCATGGCGATGTAAAACACGCTTGACTGTGGAGACTGACACCTGTGTTCCATCAGCTTCCAAATCCTTGCAGACCTGCTTCTTGGTGATTCTTGGTTGACTCTTGACCATCCTGACCAATCTCCTCTCGGCAGCATGTGATATCATGCGTTTTCTTCCTGATCGTGGCAGTGACACAACTGTTCCATGCACTTTATACTTGCGTATAATTGTCTGCACAGTTGCTCTTGGGACCTGTAGCTGCTTTGAAATGGCTCCAAGTGACTTCCCTGACTTGTTCAAGTCAATAATTCGCTTTTTCAGATCCACACTGAGTTCCTTTGACTTTCCCATTGTAGCTTTTGTAGCTGAGTCTAATCACTGGGCCAAATGAGCCCTATTTAAATGGGCTCATGAGAAGTCAACAGCTGTAGTCAATCAGAATCACTTACAAGAAGTGAAGAGGCCATGACATGAAGCTAATTTGATTGACACAACTCGCTACATCACCAAAATTGACAAATTTTGTTGCTGTATGTATATTTTTGACCCAGCAGATTTGGTGACATTTTCAGCAGACCCATAATAAATTTATGAAAGAACCAAATTTTATGACTGTTTTTTGTGACAAACATGTATGTGTTCCGATCACTCTATCACAGAAAAATAAGAGTTGTAGAACTTATTGAAAACTCAAGACAGCCATAACATTATGTTTTTTTACAAGTGTATGTAAACTCTTGACCACAACTGTAAGTTACAACTGCAGGGCGTGTGCTTCAAATAGTATACGAAACCAACTGTTGTCCTTTTGATTGCTCACAGGAAGTTCACGAAAAGTACAAAGTTTAGAGGTCTTGTAGTCTGTGTTAGTCTGTGTTAAAGGTTTCACTAGGAAGCTATGAATCCCTTCTGCAGCATAAACTCATTGTGTTTGTCCTGGGTTCACTATCAAACACAGATTTAATAATGACAATAATATAAATGGATGGAAAAAAGAAACACTCAAAGCTTTGTAAAGTATGATACTCAAGCATGACATTTTTTAATAAAACATTTAGAAAGCATTTCCATCGCAAATGAAGAAAAAAGACACAATTATTACCACACAAAAACGATCAAATACTAAAAACAACACTTAAATTATGATACACTGATTTTTTTTAGATTCCTTAATGCTTTTCTGTTTTTATACACTTCAAACTTTTTTTCTTATCTTTTAAATGCTCACTTCAACAGAAGGTTTGTTAACTTTAAGGTCAAATAAAAATGGCTATATGAAAGCTAAATCACGTGCAAGCTCTTTGGGATTTTGAGGTAGTGCTTGGTCTGGTTCCATCACACTCCACCTTTATTTCTTCGTTCTCTCGCTGTCCTTTCATCTTGGGGAAGGTCCCACTGGGCTACCTCTTCGCCCCGCGCTGAGCCTGCTTCAGCAGGGCGTCAAAGTCAAGTGCGTCAAACTTGTTCCTTCCTGAAGTTGAGTCAGTTTCACGACTGGAATCTGTAGATGAGAAAAGTGGAACAAAGTGAGTCAGAACTGCAGTGGGAGGAGGACCAGCATGTAAAACACAGCAGCACTTAGTACTGAGTTTTAATGATCAACTTAAAACAGTTTAAAACCATTTTAGTGGAAAACCTACAGGAAGCTGCTTTTCACTGAAAGTATGAGCAATTTATTAAAAGTTTCAAGTAAAGCATTACGATAAAATTACAAGTTGGAGTATTTCAGAGTCTAAATCAAGGTTAAGAGTCTTGCACACTTGGTCCAGTTAGTTTTAGTTTTATGCTGCAGTTTGGTGAGTGCACTAAAAACTTGCACTCAAAGTATTAAAAATAACTGTTATGTTATGTTATATATATATATATATATATATATATATATATATATATATATATATATAAAATAAAATAAAAAGCTTAGATTTTAACTGTGTGCTTTAATAGGTGTAAATAAAAGCAGCTTTTAACTCAACCATCATTATGATTAAAATTAATATATGAATAATTAAATAAAATAAAATAAAAAATAATACAAACCTAAATCTGCATAATTTGACTGACAGAACTGTCGTCTTCCACCGAAGCAGATATCAAAGGGGAGCTCATCTGGACGTCTCAGCTTTGTGCCGTTTTCTATAGCAGTGAAAGCATCATCTTTCCTGTAGTATGTAACAAATGCGTAGTTGTCCCTGAAGCATTGAGAGAGAAAAGCACAGTTTAGTCAAGTATTGTATTGGCAATACAAGCTGTGCGTATGTGCATAAGCTGAACAGGGATGATGAAAATACCAACACCTGTGTAAGTGAAACACTGCTGGAACTTAAGAATTACACAGTTATCAAACTCACCCACGGCTTCTCAAATGGACAGTGCAGTCTTCAATCTTCCCAAACATTACAAAACGATCCCTGAGCTCATCCTCGGTCATAGTGGCACGTATTCGCCCCACATATACGACTCTACGCTCCTCCTGGAGTGACAGCAACACAGGTAAGACAGAAGAAAGAAGACGTCATACTTTTTAGCGCACACACAGAGGGCATCTTCTATAAATAGTGGTAGGTGAACTCCACAAATACTCACAATTGCCTTCTGCTTGCGCATCCTGCGAGCCTCTTCCCATCCGCTCAGATAAGAGCGTTCCCTGTGTCTGCAAATCACAATAAAACAGACACGTTATAAAACCTGTCTTTCACTTTTCAATGCAGTGTTTCTCAACTTTGGTCCACTGCACATTTTAGTCCTTTCCCTGCTTCAAGAACATAATATTATTATTCAGCCAATTAGTTGTACCAGGTGTGTTGGAATCAGAAAAAAACACAAAAAAAATGCAAGGCAGTAGGCCTCCTGGACCAGAGTTGAGAAATACTGGTCTAGAATTTAGACTGGTGTCTACACACTAACCTGTTCCACTTATTCCTCCATGCAGACTGTGGTGAGCGTGAGCTAGATCCTAAGCGGGAACGAGATCGAGATCTGGATCTGGAGCAAGAGTCACTGTAAGGCCTGGACGACCGAGTGTAGCGGCGCTGGCGTTTGCGAATTGGAGAAGGGGACAGAGAAGACGAACTGGATCGAGAGGAGGAGCTGGAGCTGCTGTCAGAAGACCTTGATCTTCTCCTGAAGAGAGACATTAAGAATTGATTTATTATTTATATTTCCACAAATACAAATTACAATTTATACAAGACTCAATGAAGATCAGTTGCAAATGTAAATAAAGCAGCATTATGTATAATTATTACTGTTTCTGTATGATGATGGTTATGCATCTCAGCTTGTCCAGAAATGCATGTTCAATGTGTGTCCTTTGTAGTGGCTCAAAGAGCACTGCTATAACTGTGTCATAGCCACCAAAGCAGCATGAGGAGGTATGATTAAGATTCAATCATTTACCTCTTCCTGGGTGGTGAACAAGACGAAGATGAAGAGGATGAGGCTGAGGAAGAACAGGACGGGGATCGGGAGGATGACACTGAACTGGAGTCAGAATGATGATATCTTTCACGGTAGCGCCTCCTCCTAGTCCTGCCCCTGGCTGGAGGGCTTGGAGAGCGTGATGAACAGGGGGTAGATGTTTCCCTTTGTGCCACTGCTTCTTCACCTGCACTCATACTTTCCTCCTGCCTGCAAGGGGAGCTCTCTGGAGACAGAAGAACTGAGGCAGGGAGACGCTGCTCCTCACAGACAGTCCTGTGGTCCAGTGATGTATGGCTTGTTTGACTCCTTGGCTCTTTTACAGGTTTTCTGTGTAGAGATATGGCTGAAAGTGACCCGTCACTGCTCTCTTTATCCTCCTGAGTTATGCAGTAGTCGTGGTCCCTAAATGCAAGAAATAAGCTTGGGGCAGGCACAGAGGTGGATGGCTGGGGTCTTAAGTGACCCTTGCTTGGGGGCAACGGCCGAGGCTCAATGATTTGAATGGCTTTGCTGGCAGATTGTTTGATGGCTTCGTGCTGCTTTGTCCTGTGACCAGGCAGGAGAGGCTTCCAGATCTGATGGGGTGGGGTTGCAGGAGGAGTGAGTCCTGAAGAAAAGACATTACAAGTTTAATTAGTGATTCCTTTAATTAGTTATACAGAATTCTCTCAATTATTATCTTTGATAAACATGTACTTCCTATATCAGTGCTTATACAAAAACACCATACAGTCACTACAGTCTAACAAGAATTGGGACCCCCCCCTCCCCCACCCCTAGGCGTGAAATGGAATTAACCCTATGTGAACACTACATGCAGTGCAGCAAACTATACAAACCCGTTGCGAGACCTAAACATTACATTACATTACATTTGGCAGACGCTTTTGTCCAAAGCGACTTAAAATAGCGAAGTACAAAAGTAATAGAAGTTAAAGGTAAAAAACAACTTTAGATAGGGCCTAAAGGAGGTCAAAGGGAATAATGGGATAGAGGAGTAAAGAAGGGGAAGAAGGAGACAGACAATTAATCTTTAAAGTGATTGCTAAATCACAGATAAATCAAGCCAGGTTCCATTCTTGTTACAAATTCCTGTGGCAACTCCACACACTCTCCTGTGGATCTTAAATCCAGGACTGTATAATCACTGCCATGGCAACTTCTAATCTTTGTTGCCTGAAAATGCAAAGCAATTTACCACACAGTTATGAGTCCTGGATGCCCAGAGCCAATAAGCCATTAAAGAAGCACTGCACGCCAGGTTACAGCACTGTGAGGGTGGAAATCGCAGACAACTATCTTTATAGCTGAACGAGCTTTTACTGACAGATTTTATGAGCTTAGGAGAGAAACACGTCTCTGCTGTGAATTAAAACAGAAATAATTACATTCTGCTCAAAATATTACTGGCCTTAACGGAGCGAAGGCTTTCCATTGTCTTACTAAAGATTGAAGAAGTATATCAATCTTAGTCCCAGCAAAGGACACAAAATCAGTGTCATAAGTGGGAGTGGGCTGATAATCAATCCAGTGAATGCAGGAGAAGGACAACATATACATGTACAGGAAGTAGTTGAACAAATGCTGAAGAGCTGGAAAAATTCTACCAGGAACCTCTACCCCTGATGTATGTAAAAAAAAACATTACATTTTTATCTTCATACGTAGTTGATATGAAATATTTTGTTAAATGGATGAGATTTTTCATATGTTGCTGTTAATACATACACTAATAAAAAGTAGAATTTTGGATCTTACATAGCATCCCAACTTGTAAGTGAATTAAAACAGAATTTCTGCACTAATAATTCAAACTACACAAAATATTCAAGGTACCTTGAGTTTCAAACTGCTCCAAAAGACTGGTTACATCAGCAGCCTGTATTCCTGTAAGAAAGAAAAAAAAATCAAGAATTGCATTTGCTATCCATTAGAATTTTTTAACTCACTTTAATATAATGGAGAACAGTCATCTGTTCTAATTACCTATTTCTCCATTAGACTCCTGACTTGCTTCTTCTGTAATTGTGGGTATCTGCACTTGAGGGAGTCGTCTTTTTGCTGGCCTGCCCCTCACAGGTAAAGAAGCAGCAGAGACATTGGCTTTAGTGGCGTCAGTGACTGTCGAGGAACATTTGGCCTGTGTAACTTCAGCTAGTGGTGCACTTTCCAGTGTTTCTTGAGATAAGGAGTCACTCTGCTTCAGAATTCCAGAGGTATGGGATGCAGGTGGTTGCAGCTGAGGGTTTAAAAGTGTGGGCTGGTTTGCATTAGCGTTGTTTGTGTCAGTTTTCTGTTGCATAATTGTACTTTGATCTTCAGAAGCTGATGAGGTCTTTGCTGGTACAGGAATAGATACCGGAAGGGGCACAATGACAGGGTTTGGTGGGTCAACAGCTTGCACAATGTTCAATGTTTGAGGGTTTCTTTTAGCCTTGGTTACAGAGCTTGAGGAGGAATTCCTGCTTTTATGAAATGAGGTTTTTGTGTTATCCTGAGGTGGGATATAACCTGGTATACAAGGGATGAGGGGCAGTTCGGAGGGGTTTTCGGGTACTGAGGGCCACTTGGTTCTGTAGTCCATCTTTTTCTCTTCCTTTGGAAGTGACTTCTGTCTGAGAAGGCGATATTCATGCAGGCTGATTGATTTAGGTTTTGCGTTGCTTTGCTGAGAAGTTGTCTTTGTTGCTGCTTTAAGTGAGTGGTCAACAGAGGTTTCAGCTGTGTCCTTATGATCTTCTGGGCATTGGGCATCAGGACAGTCAAATTCAGATGCTTCATCTTCATCTTGGTACTCATAAACTGTTGCTAACTCGGGGGCAAAACTAACCTTTTTCTTCGCTCTCCCAGCACTCTTTTGAAGTATCTTACTGTTGATGTCATATTTATTCTGTTCACTCAAACTTGAGCACATCTTTAATGTCTGATCCTTTGGCCTTTTCATCGAGCTATCCTCATTTAGACCCATCTTGGTTTTAGAAATCAGCTCTGAATCCAGATTATGCTGTGAAAAAGTGCTGAGTGTGTCCTCGAGGTCGTCATCACCCACAACATCCACAAACACATCTTCCTCCTGCAGATCACAGACAGCCCTAGAACCATCTTCCTTAACCAGGCCCACCCTGAGGCTGTACGGATGCATGTGTCGCACTAGGTCCACCAGTGACACAAGCATATATCCATCTTGTTGCTCATCCTGAGAGAGTTCTGGGTCTGATTCAATCCTGAAGGTTCTTACGGGGCGTCTCCTGGTCTCACTGAGATCCTCCTCCTCACCATCGCTTCTCTGTACAGTAGTCGTCTTTATCCTCTGATGGAGTCTCGGCCTCAACTGCCTGTCTGAAAGCAGGCTCTCTGCCTGTACAAAGCCAAATACAAAGTACAAATTAAGAAATGTGTAGCCAGACTAGTGTTGGTTCAAAGACAATTCAAACTATAAATCCACCATATAATAAATAGGATTCTGTCCTATTGCAGTGGGAGCTGAAGTTTCAGTGTGCTGTAACAATCCCCAAAAATCCACTAAAAAATATACTGTACGAAACTAATGTGCCTATCGGTCATGAAATACCCATAGTACCATGCACTGTTTAGTTGGGTTGAAGATTTGAGCATAGCTTCTCTTCAAAGTGAGAAGCAAAGTGGGGGTAAAGGCAGCTTAGGGAACCGAGCTGTTAAATCCCCAACTCTGTAATTAATAAACCAGTGTTTTAACTACAGAGCTACTTCTGCCCTCTTGTTCATTGTAATATGTTTTAGTAACCATTTGTTACCATCATTAAGGTCTGCTTTGTTACGTATGTATTGGGATGCACTATGATATTGGAATAATACTGGTCTCGGGCAATAATTGCTTCCCCCTGCCCCCTAATATGCATTTCTGCAAAACTGGAAACAAAATCTACTACAATTACAATTATACCTGAATAAAGCACAAAACCAGTGCCTTTATATAAAACAAAGATCAGTTTTTTGGACACACAGTTCACAAATAAGTACTTACTTTTGAATTTGTCGTTGAAGAACGCTGGGACCTGGCAACCCGCGGAGCAGCTTCTTTGTCAGATGACCTCCTGAACTGTAAATGGAACATTTAACAGTATAAAAAAAACTATTCACAAATAGTAAAACAATGAACAAGACCTCAAACTATGTTCATTTACACTGACTAGTTTCTTCATTAAAGGAGAAAATTTACTTTTACACTGGAGTTCTCCTTTAATACTACACCTTCTTGTTTATATGGTATTAAATTGTTGTTTCTGTATATGAATAACAAGTTAAACAAAACTTAACAGGTTCAAAACATTGAAATCTTACCTTGGAATCATGACTCCTTTGAGCCACAAAAAGTTCAGTGTCAGGAAGTGTGTCAAACGGTGACAAGGTGTCTTCAATCACACTGTCCAATATCTCAGAAAGAGCAGAGAGCAGTGTGGCCTCGCTTTCTTCATCTATCCGGTTCTTCACCTAAAACAAATGGTCAAACATGCTGAGTTTATAGAAAATTTACCAACAATGCATAATCCACAACACTATAAAGCAAACATCTGAAACATGTAATAAATGAAGTCTTACAAAGTCTGAAAATACATTTACATTTCAGATTCTATCAGCAGTGATGTTTCTTGCACCAAACTCACTTCGAGAGGCATGCTAAAGCCACAGCTCTAAACCAGGTAGTTCTTACCTCTCCAGTGGGGGACATGTCCTCAAACATGGATAAAATGGAAGGTTCCAGACTGCCGTGCAGGTTGCTTGAGGTAATGTCATAGTCATGATCAAATCCAGGGTTATGGCTTCTTTCAAATACTCTTTCAAATCCATCCTGCAGACGAAGAAAATGGAAAAAAACATATAGGATGAATTATAAAAAGCTTTATCTAGTCATGTAATGTAATCAGAACAAATAGCAACAAAACAATGAATATAATTGCTGTATACTAAAAGTTAATAATGTTTAGAAAGCACAATCAAATGGGTTGAAATTGCCTATATAAAATGCCATTTCAGACCAGGCTGTCTTGCACTGCAGTCTAACAATAGTTCCTAATCAACAGGTATCAATTTATATTATAGGGACTAAAGTATCACATTCTCATTACCCCATCTCAGGTAGCAGAGGATCAGCACTGCCCTCATATGGTTACAAACCTGCATGCAATTATGTGCTACATACATATAGGTTTTTTTTGTTTGTTTGTTTTTTTACAGTGAATATTTCTTTATTTCCATGTTTACTTTCATTAGTTAACTTATCCAATGTTACTTAAAAATAACAACAACAAAAAAGGATTTATTGGAAGTTTTTGGTGTTTAGGCGTTGATCATTTTTGCCATATTACTGTTCAAAATGATTTATTTTATATTTGCATCCAAATTCTTGTATTGTGCCAATCTGTCATGTATAATGGAATTCAGAGTGGCACACAATATAAAAAGTAAATAAAGATCAAATGAAATAAAAAAAATACTATTTTTTTTTAGTGAAGAAAGTCAGAAAACTTTATTAATTCCAGAAAAAAAAAATCACATTCACAATGCAGCATGAAAAGCAGAACAGCACGGACAATGAGAACAGAAAAAGCGATAAAGATATCCATTACAAAAATAACACAGTCAAAACATGAAAAGTAAAGTAAAATGCATCATTTGTATACAATGGTGTAAAGCATTCTGAATTATCAATGTAAGAGTACTGGCAGTAATGGCAGATAATTTCATTCTACCACTTTTGGATAATGGCTTAGGTCAAGAATGTGACTTAATATAATTAAAATAATCTATTATCCCTAGGTCAAAATAAAGTTAGTGAGCAATTAGTTAGAGATATCTTCACTAAACTAATTTTCTCAATTCAGGACCAACTGGTAAGTATAATATAAAGTTTACTTCTTATTAATGTAGGCTAACATGCTATAAAACTTGCACAGTAATTTAGTACTATTATTGCATTTAATTGATGTTACATTGATGTAATGTTAACCAAGAGAGAATTAATGATTCTTTCTTCCACTGACCAACACCACCACCTCAACATGTCTGAACTTGTACCCCTAATCCCCTCCCCTTCCCAACACACACACACACACCACTCCAACAGGTTCTATTGAGGGGGAACAAAAGTTGGTAGCTGCAGTTCAGGCTCTTCAGGCTTAGCTACAGTAGTTTCCTCCAAAAATAAAAACAACGCACTGAAAGATAACTACTGCTTAGGTGGGCAGATAATGGTATTAGTATCAGTCTTAATCTCAGATTGTTGCTGTGTGCTGGCTGTGGGGGTATTTAGCTGGGTTATATGTTTTGAATGGTGCAGTCTGCATGGCAGCACTTTAAAAACACTATAAACTACATTTGTGTTAAATAAAATGTATTAGAATAGTGTTTAAGGCTAATAAAACTACATAAACATACATATGTATACTCAGCATTATTCCTTATTTAGCTGTTATCTAGTTAGTGTTATCTAGCTATTTCCCATAAGCCTGCAGGATGACTAACCTAAGCTAACTTTTCCTTTCCGGTTGGGCAGGACGGACAGACAGACAGCCGTTAGTGCCATAAAACAGCCCCCGGCTGCCCCCCGTGCCCCTCAGCCGCTTCACAACACCCGCGTGTTTCTGTCCACAGTCCATTCTCCGACACCTGCATGTAAACTCGCCCCGTTTATCCGATTTATTCCCGTTTTACCCGAATTCCCACCCAGCCCCATCCTCAACCCGCAGCTAACTGATCATCCACGTGTCCCTCCGCGCGCCGACACGTTTTAGCTGCACAAGTCGTGTTAACGGCACCGGACGGGCCCCGGTAACGGAATCGCTCGTGCATGTATTTATTAAAACACAGTATTATACAGACCTGCGCCTCTCTGATCGCCTCCGCCGCTGCGAAATCACTGAAACCGGCGTTTAAATTCCTCAGTAAGTCGCCACGCGGCGCGGCCATCTTGAAACTCGCCAGCAGAGCACGAGGAGCCGCCGGGCGGAGGCGCGCGAACGGCGCGAATCGAACGGGCCGCGTTCCAATACGCCGAGTGCTAACTTAGTTAGCATTGTAATGCTAAATATTTCTACAGGAAAAGTAGATAGACTCTCTTTAGAGCTCCAACTGGGTAAAAGTATAAAAGTACGTTCTTAAGTATCAAAAGTAAAAGGTAGGTAGGGCCCTAATGCCCTGTTACCTTTTTTGTGACAAGACTTCCTGATTTAATCAGCTAATTTTTAGGTGAATGTACTCTAGTGTAACTTTTCTACACCGATATTTTAACAGAATGGCCCTAATAAAATGTGACATGTTAAAAAAAAATTAAGTAATGTGTGGCCACAACTAGTTAAGGCGTGCGGGTGAGATTCTTAGTTGTGGCCGCGACTTATTAACGCGTGAGAACAAGATACTAATGAATAGAAACAACTTATTATGCCATGGGAACGAGATACTAATGAATAGAACCAACATATTAAGGTGTGGGAACAAGTTAATTAAGTCCTGGCCATGTCATCTCTACGACTTAATTATCTTGTTTCTATGCCTCCCCCCCCCCAACTTTATTATCTCGTTCCCACCCCTTAATAAGTCACAACCACACATTACTATTTTTTATTTACGTTACATGGTGTTCCCTTTAGCGCCTCTCGATAACCATTATACCCAGTAAAAGTAGATTGAAATCCCTCGTTTAGCCCTCCTACTGGGTAAAAGTACAAAAGTAAAGCTACTATGATTTATTAGCTAGGGCTCTAATGTCTTATTATCATTTCTGTAACAATTGTAAGACTAATTTTTAATCAACTAATGTTTAGGTGAAAGTTAGTATATAGGCTTTTTAAGCTAACACACAGATACAAAAAACCTACAAAGTACAGTAATTAATTACATACACATCATTATTTTCCACCTATATAGTGCTATTGATTTTAGAAATTTTACAACAAAATTATGGATATGTAGATATGTAGAATTCGACTTGTCTTACTTGATATCTGGAAATGACTGTAATGTGGATTGTTGTGTTCAATCAATCTTTACCTTGACCCTGGAAAACATTGAGGGTGACCCTCAATTTCAGCGCAGCTGAGCTTGAATTAGTTTTTAATGAATACATTTAATATAGATTAATACAATATATATAAAATAAAAAAATCGAAGTAAAATTACCATATTTTTTTTAACTTCAGCAAAAAAAATCCATTGAGTAATTAAGAAAATAGAGTAATAAAAACAATAATTGTAAAATTAAATAATGCTAAAAATTAAAATAATGAACTAAGTTAATAAAATGACAATAAAATAATAGTAAGTAAAATGTTTAAATGTTTAAGTGACCCCAAGAATTTTTGCATAACTTAATATTGTTTAAGTGCGCACAATCCAATAAGTGTACAAGTGCACAAATTGGAACACAGCCGCGGTTTGAGCTTTCCCGGGAAATGATCAAGTGCCGGATAGAGGAACATTGTGTACGCTGGAAGAAAACCGGGAAATATCAGGTTTTAAACCTTCACAAATGTCACAGAGAGATTAAACACTGCGCGTGTTACTGATTTTAGTCACCCTTACCGTATTAATAGTCGTGTGTGAGTAATTTTTGAGGGAAATATGCAGTGTAGTAACTGAAAGGTGTAGGATGACATCTAGCGGCAGCTGGAGGTTATGTTAGGTACTGCATGTACAATCTGACCTTGTCCAGGCATCTCCAATAATGTTACAGAGTAGAGAGATTTAAATGAGAAAAAAATGAGAAAAGTTTGGATACAACTTTTTATTCAACATTTTTCTTTATTCCTTTATTTAATTTATTTTCTACATTGTAGATTAACATTGTACATTGTACATGAAAATTTAGGGACACATACAGAATTATATGGTAAAAAAAAAATCCCAGATGGTGATTTGGGATGAGCTGAACTATTGTTCAGCACCTACAGGAACTTTGTCAATATGCTGAGAAAACTATTCCAGGTGACTCTACCTCATGAAGACACTGAGATTAAAATACCAAGAGTGTGCAGATCTGTCCTCGAAGCTAAATGTGGTACTTAGAAGAATCTAAAGTATAAAACATATTCTGGTTTGTTTTAACACGTTTTGTTTTAAGAATAGTTCTTCATGTGATCTTTAATGTATAGCTTTAATGTCTTCAATATTCAATTTACAATGTAAAAAATGATAAGAGGTGTGTCCAAACATGACATTGACTGGTACAGTACAGCATTACTAAATATAGAAACATGTCCTTTTAATAAACATATAAAACAGTAAATTAGGTAATTTAACTAAAACAAAAAGAGTAAAAACGTTTTTAATGAACAAATGCAGCTTTCTTGAAAAAGAAAGTTACGACAGCTTCATATTTATTACTACTGAAAATGTCTAAAATTAGAATCAGATGCATTACATCAGTTGCAAATAATTAGAACATTGTTAAACTGAATTATGGAAGGTCCTGTCTTATTTATGACAAATAAATATATAAACTACATACTAACTACTTACTTAAGTCTGTCTTGTGTCCTAATATTTTCACATGACTGAAGTTGTTTTTTACGATCAGCATTTTATTAAAAATGTTATAGTTAACATAATTAACAAAACCTTCTCACAATAGCAGGCCACTTCACATGACTGTAGTTGTAATAATTGTTTTTGTTGCTAAAATATGTTTGTTGTATTAGCCAGCATCTCAGTAAATCCCAGGCATGCAATGGGTTTATTTGCTGTTCCAAACTGAATTGAAAAAGGGCCATTCATATTGTGCTCAGCAATAAGCCTAAAAATCAGGGTCTGTCGTGATATAATGTTGTGTCAGTACAACTACTGTGATGCATTAATTCAGAAAAGTACTCTGAGATCTTAGATCAAAAAGTTCTGCCTTTACAACAACATATTTTCTTGAGATGTCTATGCATTTCTCAACAAGCCAATGCAAAACCACTTGCTGCACACATTACAAATACATGACTGCTGTCCTGACTTGTCCCCCATAGAAAATGTGTGGAAAATTTTGAAACGAGAAAGTGACAACAACAATCCACAAAATAACATCTGAAACACTTATTTGCCTGGTTTTCTCAGTGCCATAATGTATTTTAAGTTTTGTGAAAAGGAACGGCAACATTACAAAATGATAAATGCCTTTATCGTCCTTATTTAAACATATTTCAGAGTGTGTCCCAGAAACATATTAAGACAAAGACCTTAATATCTGGAACAGTGTGCTTTGGACAGATCTATAGTGTGTCTTCTTTTCTACTGTGGATTTTGTTGTAATAATTGTTCATATTGCTAAAATATGGCTGTTATGTTTGACAGCATCTAAATATATCCCAGGTTTGCAGGGTTTTAGGTCAGGTGTGATCACCCCCACAGTGTCTCCTCGCTCTGCTGCAGTGCTTTATCATGGACGGCTCTTATCTTGTGGATCATATGTAATCTGACCTTTCCTTGTTCGTCTAGAGATATGCGAGGATGGAAGCTCCTGTCTCAGGCACTCACAGTAATAAGGCTGAGTGAATTACAGGGAGCACAGACAGCACTGGGAGGCCTGCACGGTGACCTTTATCCTCAGTAGGCCACTCCAGCAAACAGCAGAGCCATCAGCAGTGCCGGAATGTGCTGAGTCGGGGCGGAGTGTCTAAGTTTTTTTGAAAAATGTCTCTGTTTTAAGGTAAGGAGATGATGCTATCAGATTTCCCCTGCTGTGTTTCGCTCTCCCTCTGTCTCTCTGATACCCCCTCACCCTTCTACCCCCTCTCTTTCCACCCTCCTTCGTTCCACATCTTGAAACACACACTCTTTGAAATGGGGCCAGAGTGTGTTCAGAGACAGGAGGGAGCCTTGTGAAAAGTGGGTCACCTTCCGGCTCTATCCGGACTCCCTGCCATTCTGCAGCGAGTCTCTCCTGAGAGGTCTCCATTATCTCCCCACGCATGCCGAAATACACACATGCACACACACACACATACACACACACAGGGAAAGATATTATACACACACATAAGTATAACAACGTAGTTTAAATATCAGATGCATTCAAGCTCTCTAGCCCCCTTTGGTTTCTTTCTAGTTCTCTCTTACCCTCTCTTTCTCTCTTTCTGTCTCTCACTCGCTCACTCATGCTCTTGGCATTCTCCTCACTCTTTTCCCACTCTATCACCAGAGGCCTCTTTAGAATTTGGCAGGAAACTCTGAGAGCCCCTCAAATGGAACACAGTGTGTGTGAGAGAGTCAGAAAAAGAAAGAGAGAGAGAGAAGAAACTAACATGCATTCCCATAGACCCACACATGCAAGAATGATCTGACTTGAGCCATAGCCCCGCCCACATAACTGCTCTGGTGTAACATTATATTAATATACCAGTGACCAACAGTGACCCTACACACACACATGCACTCATGCACACACACCTTGTACCCATAACTTGCACTGTGGTAACCCTGTGGGGTATAACATAGTATACAACTTATATATATATATATATATATATATATATATATATAAGTTATATTTATATACTATAAAACAATTATGAGTTTCTTTGATTTGACCAAAATGAAAGACTCTGGAATATAATCAAGAGGAAGATGGATGATTACAAGACATTAAACCAAACTGAACTGCTTGAAATTTTGTACAAGGAGTGGCATAAAGTTATCCAAAAGCAGTGTGTAAGACTGGTGGAGGAGAACATGCCAGGATGCATGAAATCTGTGATTAAAAACCACCAGGTTTATATAGTCAAATATTGATTTCTGCACTCTTAAAACTTTATTTATATGAACTTGTTTTCTTTGTATTGTTTGAGGTCTGAAAGCTCTGCATCTTTTTTTTAGCCATTTCTCATTTCCTGCAAATAAATGCTCTAATAATGATGATATTTTTATTTGGAATTTGGGAGAAATGTTGTCCGTAGTTTATAGAATAAAACAACAATGTTCATTTTACTCAAACATATTCAATGAATAGCAAAATCAGAGAAACTGATTCAGAAACAGAAGTGGTCTCTTAATTTATATATTCAGTCTGTAATTTTAGAACTACAAAGTGAGCATGTGTAGTGCTAATGGAGCTGATAAAATGATAATTGAGTGTAAAGACAAGTAGGTAGTGTTAATGTTAAGTTGGATTGCTGTGTGTATGAATTAAATATTGAGAATATGTGTAGTGCTAATTCATTACATGTGCTTATCATAAGTGCTAAATGTATATGTGTATATGTGTGTTTGATTACAGCTACAGTACTAGTGTGTCTTGGGACATCATAAAAAGGCAACGAAATCCTGACCACATCTGCCATTCCCCCTCAGTGCCAACAGTGTCAGCATACAGCACTACTACAGCTGATCTCAGGTCAGTAGCTGACGTTTCATGTTTAATGGCCTCTATCAGGTTCTGGGTCAGTTCAGCTGATGTGGAAACAGGCTGTTAAAAGCTGGAGGGAATACTGCAGAACCAGCAGAACACACAGGGCAGGGGAAATAAGAGTCCATTACTATCCCTATACACTTCTCCCTTCCTAAAGTAGCTTTTTCATCTCTTTCTTGTTCTCGCTCCCCTTTTTTTCCCTCAGAAAGAGGAATGCCCTCCTACATGGATCCAGAAACATCTGTTAGGGAGCCTCAGAGGAGTTAGAGAGAGACGACTGGCTTTAACAGACAAATGCAGCGCAGAGTCAGCTCAGCACAGACTGCAGGGTAAAAGAGCTTCTGAGAGGTAAAGGACTGACTACACACACAGTGGTTTTGAAGCAACATACACTTGTACTCATATACTCACATACCTGCGCAGATGGCAGTAATCACAGAGTAGGTGCCATGAACACACAGGTTTATTTATATACAGTGTCAGAACATGGGGTCATCCACGTGTCCAATATGTTTTATATACATTCACCTATATGCATTGTATACATTTACGTAACAAGAAGATGTGTAATAATATACATAAAATATGTAATACTATGTATTAAAATAATAATAATAATAATAAAACACAATAATAACACATCTCCTATAATAAATGAAATATGTATTTATGTAATAAGATAGGTTATATGATATAATAATATGTATCATATAAATGTAAATATCTGTATGTAGTAATAATATGTACCATACAAATTATATCTAATATGTAAATACTGAACACATTTTAAATTGTACATACACACATTTATATACACATTTATTGATATATTAATTTATTATAGTAACAAAAACATTTAAACTAAAAAAAAATGTCATAAGTTGTCTCATATTATGAGGGTTAAAGTTTGTGTGTGTGAGAGAGTGTGTGCATACTTGCAAAATGGGTTTGTTTTGTTTTTGTTGTTTTTGCTTTTTGTCTAGGTAAGCATATGTGCACAGACATGTAACTGTGTGTGTGTGTGTGTGTGTGTGTGTGTTAGCACAAGCACGGCCACACACTCTTGTCTTGCATGCGTGATCACAGCCCTGCCACATTGCCATGGCGACGGTGCCCTGTATGGGTAAAGTGGGATGGCTCTGTGGCTAATCCCCCGCCTCCTCACACTGCTCTCCTTCTCTCCTCTTCTCTCCCTCTCCTTCATCCACCTTTCCCTGTTTCTCTCTCTGTCTCTCTCTCTCTTTCTCTGTTTTCAGTTCTTCTGTTTTACATCCCTTGCTCCCCGACCCTGTCTAAAAATTGCTCTCTTTTTCTCTGTGCTTCCTCCTTTCTCTAATTTCTTTTCTCTTTTTTAACACTTTCTTCTTTCTCTATTTTCTTTCTCTCCATTTCTCTGTCTCTCTTGCTCATGCTCTCTTTCTTTCACTCTCTCTCACTCCCATAAGTGCTTAATAAAGAGTAACTAACAATTGAGGGGATCATAAGTGATCAAATGTAAATAGATAAAGAAGCATAATAGACTGAGGAGGGTGGACATAAGGGAGTGAACAAAAGAAAATATGGGTGGGAAGAAAACTAAAAAAAAATACTTAAAGATTAATAGATTATAGGGGGAGAGAGAGAGAAAGGGGTGAAATAGTAAGAGCAGAGAGATAGAGAGAGAGAGAGAGAGAGAGAGAGAGGAGAGGGACATGAAGGGTCGTTTATTATGTGGCACCTTTAGCTCCAAATTGGCGTAACCTTTCCAGTTTCCAGCAGATGAGAGGGAATTTCCACAGGAGTCCTCCGCATCAAAGCATAGCTGAAAAGCAATGAAAATGTATCATTTTGTGTGTGTGTTTTGTGTGTGACAGAGTGAGAGAGATAGATGAAAAAAGAGAGCGAGGAAGAGACAGACTACAGCAAAGGCCGAGACAGAGACCGTCTTTATGTTCCTAATTCTGCACAAGAGCCAAAAAGAGAGAGAGAAAGATGGTAAATGAGGGAGAGAGGAGTGTTAGTTTACAATACAGAGTGCTGTGTGTGTGTGTGTGTGTTGTGAGTTTATGTGTGTGAGAACACACAGGAGGCGAGATGATCTGATTGTGCAGTGAATGTGAAGCACATTGCAAAAGCGAGACGCACTCAGACTCAGAGTCCTTCTCTCTCTCCCTCTCTCTCTCTTTCTCTCTCTCTCTCTTTCTTTCTCTCTCACGCTCTCTCTCTCCCTCTCTCCCCCACACAGCCTCAGGGAAATGTTTACGCCACTCTAGCTCCTGTCACGCAAGCGTACACTCCTCCAAATATGCTTTCCGTCTCTCCATCTCTCAGCAGTTTGCCTCCCTCTCATCTCTCTCTCTCTCTTTCTCTCTCTCTCGCTCTCTCAAAGCTGACTCTCTGTCAAGCCTTTGTTTAGTTTGCCTGCGCTGACTGTCCTGATCTGCAATATGACATTATTACATCAGATTCCTGCGCAGATCGGTCAGTAATAAGGGCGCTACTGTTTGCACTAAAATCAAATCACACACACAGGTGAAGCAGAGGCAGGATGTTGGGCAGGAAAAGGCTGGCCCAGACAGTTACAGGCTCTTAATGGTGTTTCACAGTCAGGTCAGTTAAGGATTAATTTCACAGACCTCAAGGCTTATTGTTCAGTTATTAACCTTAATGCTTAATTAGCATTCAGTAAGTAATTACTCTTAATTATTTAGTAACTGCTACTGGTAGCCAATATAGTTTATATTATGATATACATAGTGTTTTACCTCTGATAAGATGAGCTGCACTATGTTTCTGAAACGTAAGTAAAAGAAAACTCAAGGACACTAATGAGAAATTTATTCAGGTCAGTTAAGAATTAACCTTCCAAACTTACTAGGAGGAGCTGCACTACTTGTACTTGTACACAACTTGTATGTGGACTCCTCTTTATCCAGACTTTCTTCTGAAGTCAAAGTCAATAATAAGAAGATTATTAGGTCATTGTGCTAGAGGTCGGCAATGGGAACTAAAATTATATAAATGTAATATTTTATTGAACTATTATTATATAATTATTATTATCACTTTAAAAGTACCAAAACCCACAACAAAGAACCGTCAGTATAATAGAACATTTATCACACTGGTACACCTGCTAAACAGCATCAAAGAAGCTACAATATTTCTGCAAAAGTATATAGACGCCTTCTCATCCAGGCTCTTTTTTTAAATCAAGGCCAATAAAAATATGTTTAACAGCATTAACGACTTCTGTCGTTCTAGGGAGGCTTTTTGCTGGATGTTGGAACATTCCTGAAAGGATATTATAGCATTCTGCCACCAGGGAATTAGTCAGGTCTGAGGTCAGGTAATGATGTTGGAAGATTAGTTCAAGCTACAATTCAGCCGTATAATAAATGTAAAGGATGGCTCACATCAGAGAATGTAATTTTTCACTGATCCACAGCCCAGTGCTGGGGGGGAGGGGGGCATTCTGTTGGCAGTGTTCACCTGAAATCCAGGCTATTAAACATTTACCCTGTCTCTACTGTACAGGGTAGTCTCGTAACATGATTTTACTGAGTTAGTATTATTGCTCTGAGGATTTGATTGCATTCAGTGACAAGAGCATCAGTGAGCGTTGTTAGTCAGGTTGTTGGATGATCAGATCACCACCCCACCTCTTTCCCAACCCCTAACTTATCCTAAAATTATTGAATTGAATGGAGCACAGTCATTCCAGAGAAGACAGTTCCACAGCTCCACAGCTCAGTCCTGGGGGCTTTATACCATTCATGTTTATCTGCTCCTATTCTATTAGCAGTACTTCTTATTCTACAGGGATTAAACAAGCTGTGTCACTGTGTGTGTTTGTGCAAATCTGTGTCAGTAATGGGTTCAACCTAAAGTGGCTGAATAATGCATTCACTACAAATATTTGGACATATAGTGTATCAAAATAGAATGTGTGTGTGGACTGGATACATTTGGACAGTGTAATGTGATCTGTCACTACTGACGCTGCAGATTCATACTAGATACAAATCACAGATTTCACTGCTAGTAGTACGTCCCCAGGTAAAGCAAAGGGCTTTAAATGACATCAGTGTGAAGGAGGATGGTCATCCGTGACCTCCAGCCCTGACTGTTATGTGCAGTAAGAGCTTAGCTGTAAGTGACTTACTCCCCCCCCCCTCTCTCTCTCCCTCTCCCATCTCTCTCTCTCTGTCTCTTTGCTCTGTAATACCCTCTCCCACCCCAGCCCGCAGAGCTGTTGTGTAAGACTGGATGGATGACAGAATGTGAAAGAGCAGGAGAGAAGGAGAGAGAGCGAATGAGAGAATAAGAGAGAGAGAGAGAGACATGGGACAAAACAGAGGTGTGGGGACTAACAAATGGAGCGAGGGCAGGCAGGGAGCCAGGAGTGCGAAAGACAGAGTAAGAAAGAGAGAGAGAGAGAGACAGAAATAGATAGAAAGAAAGAGAGAGAGAGAGAAAATGAGCAGAAAGATGTCAGATGACCGCACGCTCCCTCCTTCCCCTCCCTTGCCCGTTTGCAGTGGGCGTTTGTCGGCGGTAACAAGCCACTCAGACAGGCCCCCTTGCCCACCACCCCCACCCCCCCCCAAACCCCAGCCCCCTCACTCTGCCTGCCACCAGACTCCCACTGACACAGCTCATCTGGAAACGGCACAGGGAAAATAAGCCTGTAGATCTTTAAAAGGGAAAAGAGAGAGAGCGAGAGAGAGAGACATCACATGGTTGTTATTCTCTGAAATCTGCTGCTCAGGTCACTTTGACAGCCCTCTCGTTCTCCCTCCCTCTGTTTTTTCCCTCGCTCTTTCTTTCACTCTCCCTCTCTCGCTCAAACTCTATCACATACACACTCAATCTCTCTCTCTCTCTTTCTTTCTCTCTCTCTCTCTCTCTCCTCCCACCTGCATTGCTATCAGCACACTAATAAGTGTGAGCGTACAGTCAAGGCAGCTTCAGGACTGCAACTCACTCTCTTTCTCCCTCTCTCTCTCTCTCTGTCTCAATCTGTCTATCTCTCTTTCTCCCTTTCCCTCTCTCACCTTCGCTCTCTCTTTCCCTCTCTCTCGCCCTCACTCTCCTTTCTGTGTGCTCTCATTCCTTTGTGCTCTCGTTCTTTTTTTAACCTTTCCCTCCCTCCGTCCCTCTCACGTTCTCTCTCACACACACACACACACACACACTCTTGCCCTCCCTCTCCCTCTCTCTTCCCTCTCTCTCTCCCTCACTCTCTCTCCCTCAGACTCCCTCACACACTCTTTCTCTCTCTCTCTCTCCTCAGTGTGCATACGTGCATGTGTGGACCTTTTGGAAAACAGACGCCCATGTGAGCGAGCAGCAGAAGAGGAGTGAGCTAGGGAGAAAGAGAAAGAGGAGGAGGAGAGGAAGAAGAAGGAAAAGAAGAAGATATTAAAGGAGGAGGCAAAGAAGAAGAAGAACAAACAGAAGCTGCAAGAATAGAAGAGGAGTCAAAGAAGAGGAGGAGAGGAAGAGGAGAGGGAAAAGGAGGAGAGAAGCGAGAAGGAACCCCGGAGCGTCTGTTCCACCACAATTCGCCTCGGAGCAGCGGCGGCAGCGACAGGCATGTGAGAAGATGTCCGTGGGAGGCTGCGCGTGTCCGGGTAAGCAAACGCCCCCCTGAGCCGTCACTGTGACTACCGCCAGGCACCCAGGAGAGAGAGAGGTAGAGAGAGTTAGAGAGAGAGAGAGAGAGAGAGGGAGAGAGAGAGGGGAGAGAGAGAGATGGTTGTCAACTGCGTGTCGCTGTGGCGAAAGAAGGAAAAGGAGGAGGACAAGAAGGAAGAGGTGGCCCTGGGCCTTTTGTTGCAATGACATATGATAAGGCTCAGAAAGAACAAACATAAAAACATGTTTGATGTTTGAAGGTGGGGGGAAACATGGCTGCCCCCTGTTGTACTCTCATACTCTCTGTGGATGAGCTGTGGCTGTAGTGACTGTTCTTGTTTTACTTAGTTATTAGGGATTCCAGTGCTTTTTCAGACTTTTCAGTGTGCGCTCTCTTCTTTTTTCTGGAATAGTAAAAGCGGTGGAAGAATGGTGGAAGGCTAGAAGAAAGCTGTTGGAGCAGACTTGCGCTGTTCTTGTTTCTCCAGTGCTCACACACAGCTGGTATGCATTGGGGACAGTCAGTCAGACATGGCTCCGGTTGCCTTGTTGTGGCTGTGGCTGTTGTTGTTGATCGTTTCATGGGCTTAATTCTGAACAGACTGAGAAGGAGGGAATGCAGCTTTTCCTTTTTTCCTTTCTTCTTCAGCTGGATTGCCAGGTTTGTGTTGTAAAGCACATGTGCAGATCCCCATGGTGGAGCATTTGTGGGAGGCGGAGAAAGAGTGTCAGTGGAGTTTGTTCATAGTTTTGCTCCAATGCTAAAGTGCACAGGTAAAAGGGCCAAAGGCTCTAAGCAGGTTAAAGGAAGTTACTTTGACAGAATGGATCACCTTTTATCTGTGTTCTGGCATCACCAGTGTGAACCAATTCCCATGTCATTCTGGTATGTTTATAAGGAGATAAACAAGGAGAACCAAATCAAAGAAATGAGGCAAAAAATATTAGTCATTTTTTATTGTGAAAAAGAATCCAATATTACAAACCTATAAGTGGCAAAATATGTTAACTTTATGGTTCAGTATTTGGTGTGACCCCCTCATGCAGCAATAACTACAACTAAAATTTTCAAGTAATGGTTGATTAATCCTGCACATTAGCCTTAGAGGAATTTTAGCTCATTCCTACATTCAAAAACAGCTTTAGTGCTGTTATGGCATGTTTCCTCCCCTGAACATTTTGCTTCAGGTCCTTCCACAACATTTCTATTGAATTAAGTTCAGAACTTTGACATGACCATTCCAAAACATTTTTTTGTTAACTGTTCTTTGGTAAAACAACTTGTGTGTTTAGGATTATTGTCCTGTTGCATGATCCACATTCTCTTGAGAGTCAAACACAGATGTCCAGACATTTCCTGTGACAATTTGCTGATAGTTGGTATAATTGCTCCATCAATAAGGGCAAGCTGTCCTGGCACAGATGCAGCAAAAAAAGGCCCAAATCATGATACTACCACCACCATGTTTTACAGGTGGAATACGGTAAAACACAAATGCACAAACATAATCCTATTGCCTTCTGGCTTGTCCACCTGAGCTTTAGCAAACTGCAGACAGGCAGCAAGCAGACTTCTCTTTCTCCTGATGCTGGATTCATGAGCATTAATATACGTCAGTGTAAGAAAGGCCTTTAATTGCTTACAGGTTACCTTGGGTTCCTTCTTTGTGGACTATTACATTTCTACACAGTCCGTCTTACAGTGGATTGGTGCAGTTGAAACTCTCTAGTGATGCTTATGTAAACTTTTCATCGTGATGAGAAAAAAACAGCTTTTCTTCTTCTGAGTTCTTTAGGAATCTCCTTTCTCCGTGTCCTGATACTCCTCTAAAAACATCTGCTAATCTTAAAGGTTCACAGACTTTTGCCACTTATAGCTATGTATCAGTAATTAAAAGACCAAGTATTTATATCATTTGTTTAATTCAGTTGTCCTTATCTACATTTAGGACATCAGTGGAGCTCCCACATAACTTGTTGAAGGAGGAGATAATGAGGACACAAGCATGTAGTCACAGACAAGCCAAAACCTTTTTTTTTGGCTTTTTGTTAATCTGAAAGGTTAGTTTTTACCTTCACAATTTTTAGATTTTATACTGAATGGGCCAGTAGAAATGCTCAAAAATAAAATATTTTTACATTGACTTCCATGGAAAGTCAAAAGGTTTTTTTTTGTCTTCTACAAATTTGGAAAATTGGATGATATTTATCTTTTTTTGTGTGTATTTGTGTGTATTTGTGGATTTGAGATTAAGCACCATAAAGGAGCCTGTTACTATACTTATCCACTTTCAGTAGTTATTGCTTATTATTTATCTCACTATATCCTCATATCAGAATGTTTATTATGTGATTTCTGTCAAATCAACAAGTGTCTGTTTCTGCTTCACAGCAGCAATATTTTCAGCTCTTTACCCAGCCCTGTCACTGGGGTTTAGTTCTGGGAAGATAATCAATACCAATGCAAATATTTCAGCATTTCCTACTTAAAAATTGGCAAGTTACACAGAGCTGTTTTAGTTATATTTAAAATGAACGAACACTCTACTAAAGAGGAGACACTGGCTGTTTCAGGCTAGAACTACACATGGCTACATTACTTCGCAGTATGTGCAATCTCATGCACAATTTCACTTTTTTGCTCACTGATGGCAAAGGAATATTCACACTCATAACATTTCCCATAAAATAACATGGCAAAAACCTTATAACCATAACAAAACAGTAATTTCACAAGTGAAGGAACAAACCTAAAAGTTAATGGCAGTGGCTTTTTTGCCAAATTAAAGCATCTCTCAAATGACTCTCAAATTATTTGTTGTTCATTTTAAAATCAAGCATATTAAAAATAGTTTATCATGCTTTTGTTGAAGTAATTGTCTTTACTGTTCTACTAGATTTTGAAGTATTACTGCCAGATTTGATTGAATTTACAAACCCGAGCTTTAGTGAGGTCAGAATGATCACCACCCCACCTCATCTACAACTCATACAAAACAAAAGTATTGGACAGAACACAGTTAAATGATGGAGGGTTTTTACTCTTCCTACCCACACCTGGCATTAGGCAATATGCCAATAGGTTCATGTTTATCTGCTCCTGAGAGTTCTTCTCTCTTGACAATACTTCTCTACATAGACCTCTTGCTGTTTACTTACTCTCAGGGTGTTTGGACCTCCAAAGTTCTCCAAAGCTGCTTTGTGATAACATCTGTCATAACAGTGCTATAAAAATGAACTGGAATGAATAGATTTGACTTGAACCCCAACAACACACCAAGCAGGGGTGTTCCAGGAACCACTGGACTCTGAGAGGAAGCTTTGGGGGGTATCAGACCCAGAGTGGAGTTTGGACCACACATCTAAATTAGTCTGTCTCACTGGAAAAAGTCTTGTTTTATTATTTGTGGTTTGAAGATCTCCTATGTCCTCAAATTGGTATAGTAAAGGTATCCGCTTCCCTTCATTGGGCCCAAAGCTGTGGTTGCGGCCTAACCGAGGAAGCGTGGCTCATTTAAATGCACTCAAATATCAGATTGTGCTTTCTTGTTCTTCCCCCGTGGGTCGTATCATCTAGCTCCTAAAGTGTGCACACTCTCTTACCACTCTCAGAGGGAGCTGCAGGTTGGGGGAAACTTTGGAACAAACATTGTGCCTCCAGCAGGGGGCAATGCTGCATATGTACCCCCCCCCCCCAACTCTCTCTCTTCCTTTCTCCCCCTCACTCTCTCTCTCTTTCCTGGGTTGATGTAATTTCACAGTCTTGTGCATCTGATATCTTCGCTCTGTCGCTCAGACTCATCGTGCAGAGTGACAGTTGCCCCAGCAACGGCCCATCAAATGCTCCACCACTCTCTCTCTCTCTCTCTCACTCAGCCTTTGGAGAGAGACATGGGGTATGCATGAAGGAGAGAGAGATGATAAAAAGAGAAAATGAAAGAGGACCAAAGCAGACAAAATGAAAAAAAGGAGAGAAATGTAAGAAAATGCAGAAATTGGGTTTAAATGATTGTTATCTTAGACCAATTGTAGTCAGCAAGCATATTTTTAGTCAGTCTTTGGTGTATAAAGTTTGCTTCTTTAGTTCTGCACTGACCTTACAATGATAGTTTGACTAACAACACCAAAGGTGGACATATTTAGTTTTTTTAAACCGTACTGGGCATCATGTTTAGGATTAGGGGCTTCAAGTAGGTCTAAGTTGTAGGACCATAACAATATGAATATTTGAGGCACCTAAATACCTTTAAAACATGCAGCTACATTAGTATATTAGCATAAACCCATTTACCAAGATACATTTCCATATAATATTATGTGGACCAATCATTTTCATGACAATACACAAAATGTGTGAATAAAATAAATTAAAAAAGTAACTTTCGGAATAAAAAAAACAACAACTATTCAGTCCTCCTGGTCTGTGTGACAGACTATATCTGTGTGTGACATTAATGTAATTTATTATTTTGAAACTTTTTCTACCAAATTTTGAGATGGTGGGTTTTGTGGGCATGACAGTGACAACTAGTTCCTAGACTTTTTGCCCAATTTAAAGTTTCCAGCATGATGCATTTTTCAGATCCTGAAAAAGGGATAGGGCTTTGGGAAGGGCCGACTGAGGCAGTCAAGTGAAGTGGTTTTTATTATCATTTCTTCTGAGTACAAGTACACAGTGCAACGGAAATACATTTATCCGGAACCAACACAGTGCAACATGGAACAAACAGTACAATGTAGAAAAGCATGTGAAGCAAGAAGCTATTCATGCTTGTCCAAAAGCTAACCACAGCTAACCCCTCTTCTTAAGTACTAAAGAAGAGGCTATACGTTGCTTTGCTGTGTGGCTATTTTGAGCTACAGGGCCGTTGTTATCAGCCAATAATCAGTAAAGTAGTGTGTTTCATTCTGAGTTAAAATTATAGATAATATAGATAATATAGATAGTAAATCAGTTATAATACAAACAAGTCACATAAACTGCATGGATACAGTGTCAGTGAACTGCTAATCATTATTGTTTCTTCCTAAATAAGTTTGTCCTGCTTAAAGTAATTGCCTGTACTGTGAATTAAACCCACTGACTGTGTCAGCAATGGGTGCCACTTAAAGTAGCTGAATGAATTTATTAGGAGTGTCCACAAACATTTTAAAAGTCAGCATGGGCGTCTCTTAGCTGATGTATCAGATTTGGGTCGCTGCACTTTCCTCTGATTGCACTGGCTATCCAGTGATGCTACATCAGCAGCAGTTAAAAAGAGGTGGAGTCTAGCACATACCCTCCTAGTTTTGGGGACAATGTTGGTGATGGACGAATCCTAGTAAGCTAATGGGAGAAAATTAGAAATAAAATTAAAAACATTGCCACTGAAGAAATTCTGCTGTAGATAATTTATATATTCAGTCTGAGTGATGCTGATTGGTGGTGCATTACTTGTATTTCTTGTTTCTCAATATATTCAGCAGTGGACTCAAAACAGGATGTGCAGCATCTGGATTACGACTGTGCCACCACACAGGCATAGCGTTTGATTTTCTTTATCGTAGAGTTCACCCAGGCGATGCCATCTATGGCGCCTGAAGCGGCAGTCACTCAAGCAGGCCTGCGACATTTGTGCCCTGAATCAAGAACTGATAACATTTTGTCCTCCCTGAGACGACACTTTGTCATCTCCACAGACACAGTGCTCAGTTTACTTTTCTTGTTTTTTTTATTTGAGCATTAAAACGCATAAATCCAAATATCCCTCAGATTCATTCTTTGTTGTGTTCTTTTTGTTTTTATGACACTGTCCCAGCAGGTTTACAAGATGCCCCCCTTGTCCTCGCCCCTTCCATAAAGTGGATGTCTCCATGAGCATGTCTGTTTGTACTCTGGAGCATCTGCTTGCTCGCTCTGTTGCAATATTATGTCAATAAAATTTTATGAACCATTAAATAGGTTCATATGATTCATTTGTTCGGTGCCTGTGTGTGGCCGACCCCACAAGTGTTTGCCTCATTTGAAACAAGACGTCTCATTGACTGTCCGTCAAAGAGGGGCTTTAATTCCAGCCCTTCTTCGCCAACAAGCGGCACTGACAAGTGGCAGTGGTTGAATTAGCATTTTTATAAGCTTAAATGATAATCCGGTTTTATTAATGCGTTTCGGAAAGGTGAGCGACTTGTGGCCTGTTTGTGGTTTTAGATTGACTATTGTGTGTGTGTGTGTGTGTGTGTACAGCAAATGTAGCTGGTTAATGGTCTGTGGCTGTGGCAGGTCTGGTATGTGATTGGTGGTTGTAAGGAAGCGTTTGAGTGAAGATTGGGTCATATTAGGTCTGAGAATTGGCTTTGTTCATGGTCTGTGGTCAGAGAGAAAAGTGCCTGTTTAGCAGTGAGAGTGGGCGAGAGATACAGAGATTGAAGTAGAATTAAGTGAGCAAAAATTGAGCAAGACAGAGAGTCTGAACGTTTGGGTGTATAATAGAGAGAGCGATAGAGACATATAGCATGCTCACTGCAAACCTGGTGTGTTTACATTCCTCTGTGATGTTGAGCAGTTGGAGCCACCCACCCCTAAACCCCCTTCTTGTGTGGTCTTGCTTTGCATGTTCTTAAGGGGTGAGCATTTATGTCTAAAAATGTAAAATAACAGTAATACATTATGTTTTCACAATTAGACATAAGTGATGATATTAAATAATCTGATACATTGTAAAGCTGTAAGAAAATATGGATATATCACAGTATTGTGGTGTAAAGTTTTGCAAAACTGTATTAATTCTCAAAATGCAGTATCGATATTTAAGTAATAGTTAAGATCTAAAGATCAGTGTCAGACTACTCAGTGGTTTATTATAACTATGTTGGGACTGCAGGTAAATTATATTTGGTTTTCAATTCGGATCTATTGAGAAGACTGTCAGAACGGCTTTTGCAGGGGATCTCATCTGATTCAGGGTTTGGACTGGTATTGACATCAGGCATCTGTATCCATATGGTTTGCAGTGTGGCAGCAAGTGACACAAAAGACCCATTTTGGTATAGACTTCACAAGATCACTAAAGATCTCTGAAGCTTTTTAAAGGTATCTGGATTTTCACCAAGATTTTAGGTAGCAGGTCATCTAAATCATGTCAGATGTGTGTGGTGGACCCTTCATAGATCTCATTAGTGGGTGCCCATAACCCTGTTTCCAGTTCCACTGCATATCAAGATATCACTCAGGGCATATCTGAGATTTGGAGATGTTCTGAACCAGTCACTGTACAGTCCTTTGTCAAAGAGTCTGAGATCCTTGCTACCTAATGTCTACACTCTATGGAAAAAAATATTAGGACATCTGTTCATTCAGCCACATTTAAAAAGAGTTTATCTTACTTTTTTCAAAGTAACTCTCTCTACTGTCAATGTGTTTACTAGATTTTGGATTTTATTGCATTCATTGACAAGAGATTTAGTGAGGTCAAGCCAACCTCCATCATTCCAGAAAAAACAGCTTTACTGTTTCAGAGCATATACTGAGAGCTTTATACTTCTTATGAATCTAGTGGTGCCAATAGGTTCATGTTTATCTGCTCCAGAGTCCTATTCTATTGCCAATACTTTGTGTGAGTAAACTTGCACATCTGTGTCAGCAACAGGTGCATGCTAAAATAGCTAAATGCATTCAATAGACGAGCTCTACACAAACATTTGGACATACAGTGAATACAAATCCCAGTTCTTGACAGTAGTCATTTTTAACAGATAATCAGTGTTATGAATGTGACCTGTTATGTTTTTAATGTCATGACTGATGTTATGGCAGTGGTTTTTAGGTAGAACTAAAAAGCAAGCTCTCTCACAGTTTAAGCTCACGGTCTTCCAAAACCAGGATGAAATGTAATACACCAGTGCTGCCTATGAGCCCCTGTTAAATCTCTTTTTAATGAAACATACAGCTCTTCCGTGTTCAACAAGTGCTGTACGAGTATGACATGTTCAGTACAGGTTATTGTGGTAGCACTACACAGGCATGCAATAAGTCATGGCATAGCAGTATGTAAATTGACCATGAAGTGCTACCTTAGGGAATTTCTTGGAAACCTATATAAGTTGTGAGGTGTTATGTTGTGATAGTGATGCCAGATGGATGGGACATTCTGTTTATGAGGTTGTGTGTGCATTTATCTTTCCTCAATCTATGCATTTCCCCCAGTGTACTTTAGCTTCCATGGGACATGGAAAAATACTTGTACATTAAAAAACATGTAGAGATGTAGCTCCTCTGAGGTATCACTCTTTTGAAGCACCTATACAGAACGTGATCGACACTGATGGCTGTTTTTTATAATGGCTTTATTTGCTGAAGGGCCAATAAGAGATGCCTCACTGCTGATCAAGTGATGGAGTGGGTTGAGGAGTGAGGAAGTTCAGGTGATGTCATGGCAACATGATCTCCACTGAGAACTCAAGAGACTCTGCTGAGTAATGTGTGGAGAAGAAAAAATGAACTGCTATAGATGGTCTGTTGACAGCAGTAAAGAGTGTGTGGGAAGCAGTTCATTGAGGTCATTTTAAAGGGCCCATATCTAGCATTTTTCTTGTGTGTAATTGATTTGCTTGATGTCCACATATTTAATGTGACATTTTCTGGAGGGTTCTTCAGTACTGGTGCTGGCGCCCCCCCTGCCCTGCAGATTTATGGTTTTCCCTGCTCCCAACACACCTGATTCAACCAATCAGGTCATCATCAAGTACTTTCGGAGTTGTTGTGGGTGTGTTAAATCAATGAAATCTTCAAAAAGTTAAGAGCAGAGAACTCTGATTTACTGTATGTGGATTTATATGTTATATTATATATATATATATTTATACATTTTATGGGCCAGTTTTAGATCTAAAGGGTTCTCGCTCGCTCGCTCACTCACTCACTCACTCACTCACTCACTCACTCACATTTAGCCGGGCTAAGCATTCTCCATAAGGGGCACTATTGGTGCTTCCTTAGATTTTGGTGCTTCACATCACTAAATCATTTCTTGTCACAGGACCATTTTCAATCTACTCTATATCACTTAAATATATCCCTGGTATCGTGACTTATGTAAATTATCCAGACCAGTAAGCTCTTAATATTCACAAAACTGCTTTAGGCTGTTGTGACATCATGAAAACAAGTTGTTTTGCAGCTTAGTTTCCAAATATGGATTGAATGGACTGCGTATTAAGAGATGTAATGCTACAGAGTATATACTAAACAAACCCAGACTTGTTTATTTGTCTGCCCAATAAATAAGTGTGATTTGTAACACCACAGAATACATTTTTTGTTGCTTGGGAGTCCAATTTGTGACAAAACAGTGAACCCATATTATGATGGTCTTGTAGCTTAGTGAAATTATTAGGGGTGGGAATCACTGAACATCTCATGATATGTATACATGTATAATAAAAATACATTGCCCACGATAGCGGAAATATGGCAATACTGTGATTCTGCAATACTCAATATATTGCAAGACAATTTTCTATGATACTTCATGGCATCTGTGCTACTAAAGAAAATAAAATTCTCCTAAATAAGCAAATACCAGGAATAATGGATTTATAGGTGTCTTAAAGAATTTGACATAATATATATTATTATTATTCTTCAGTGCAGGTTTACACTATTCAAGTCAAATTAAGAGCGAATATTCATATCTGATGTCTAATATTGATAATCTATCGCAAACAAATGCGGGACAATATATATATCGCAATGCAATCATTTTGTTTCACACCTAACCCCCAAATGGTCTGAAAGAATGACTGATGTGTCATAAACTTAACAATAATTTTTAATGCTAAACATACATAGTAAAATTCGTAACATCACAGAAACAATACATTTACAGTATAATGGGCTGATTTTAAAGCTTATTTTCTCTATATATATATATATTGTATGATTTTTTTAAAACATTAATAAATGATGTAACCTTAGCATTAACATCACAAATAGAGTGGATCCAGAATGAGCTGATTTTGCAGATAAGTTTTTATACTGGACCGGTGGAGTGATTGGCATGTTTTGTCACCTTAATGGTATAAGCTTAATGCAAGCTTAATGCTGCTCTATTTCAAAAAGTACTTGTGCGCACTGTGAGACTGATTGTTGTACTGCAGCTCATTTTCTATAGATTGGCACGCTTTAGACTGCAGTCAGTGGCATTATAACAGAGCTGTTAATGTACAGCCGTTTGCTGTCACCTTCAGCATCCACAGGTCACAAGCTCCTCCCCACCTTTCTCTTTCTATTCTTTCCTGTCTGACCCCTCCTCTCCTTCTCTTTCTCTTCTTTTTCCCCTAACCATCCTTCTCTCCCAACACCCCCCACTCCACCCCTCCTGTGGCAGGGCGAGCAGAGGTTGGTGCGCTTTCTCATGCGGGGAGTCACATGGTGCGCGCTTGATTAGAGGAAAATCACTTAAAGCACAGCAGCAGTGCTAAAATGGCAACCCAGCGCGCAGTTACACAAGACAGAGGGATGGGTGTGTGTGTGAGCGTGTGTGTGTGTGTGAGAGAGAGAGAGAGAAAAGAGAGAGAGAGAGTGAGAAAGAACAAGGAGGACAGCATGAGAGTGTTTGTGTCAGAGAGAGAGAGTGAGAGAGAAAGAAAGAGAGAGGGATAGAGGGAGGGTGAGGGAGCAAGAGAGAAGCTCACTTAGCTTCTGTGTGTGTGTGTGTGTGTGTGTGTGTGTTGGGCTGGCAGACTGATCTGTCATTGGCCAGGCTGTCTCCACACATCAGACCTGTCTCCCAGCAGCCACAGATCTGGAACAAAATGGCTTCCTGTGCCAAGAACACAGCAGCATCAGGGCAATGTCACTTACCCATCAGCCCCCAGGCAGCACAAGTGCAGAAAGAGAGAGAGCGAGAAAGATAGAGAGAGGAGAAGGGAGAGACTAAATCACAGTCATGTCACTCTATGTGTGCTAACATATTACAGAATAGCTGAGATTTAACACATTAGAATTGAAGAAATGATGATGTGTGGATATTTTTGCTTCAAATTCACTACATCTTTATTTTATTTTAGATACAATACTTTATATATATGAATGTTTAGCACAGAATCCAGCTTTAAATGTTCTGAATAATGCATTTATTCATACTTCAAATTCTTCTTTGATGTGTAAATGTTGGTTGGAGGGACAAAATTTCAGATATCTTGTTACAAACCCGTTTAATTATTTAACGATTGATGAAAAGCTATATTATACACTATATTATAGCATAGTTTTAACATTGTAACAAAAACACTGCATATAACACTTAATTAATAAGTCTTATCACATAGTGTTGCTGTCTTTTTGTTGTGTCCTCCCAGCATGATGTGCTGTTAGTGTGATAAAGATTTTACATTCAGTTAGCTTTGAGCATTTTTGAGCAATTCTTCACTTATTTATACTCTCAAAGTAAATACGTCAGAGTATAAGAAGGCCCTATTTGTTTTCATTTGCGTATTTAACCTTTAACCTAGCTTAATAAGCCAAGCCTAGTCTATCTTAGAACTGTAATGTCTATCTTAGCCTGGCATAGAACAGTAAAAAACAAGCATAGTTTATTTTAGAACTCAAATCAGCCAAGCTTCACCTATCTTAGAACTGTAATGAGCCAAGCTTCACCTATCTTACAACTGTAATAAATCAAGCGTAGCCTGTCTTAGAACTGTAGTTGATAAGACAAGCATAGCCTGTCTCAGGGCTGTAATATGACAAGCATAGTCTATGTTAGAACTGTAATAAGCCAATCGTAGCTTAGAACATTAAAAAGCCAAGCATAGCCTATTTTAGAGCTGTAATAAGCCAAACATAGCCTTAGAACTGTAATAAGCCAAGCGTAGTCTATCCTAGAACTGCAATAAGCCAGTCGTAGCCTAGATTAGAACATTAATAAGCCAAGCATAGCCTATTTTAGAGCTGTAATAAGCCAAGCATAGCCTTAGAACTGTAATAAGCTAATCTTATCCCATCTTAGACCTGTAAAAACCCAAGCATAGCCTTGCTTAAGACTGTAATAAGACAAGCGTAGTCTATCCTAGAACTGCAATAAGCCAGTCGTAGCCTAAATTAGAACATTAATAAGCCAAGCATAGCCTATTTTAGAACTGTAATAAGCCAAGCATAGCCTTAGAACTGTAATAAGCCAATCTTATCCTATCTTAGACCTGTTAAAACCCAAGCATAGCCTTACTTAGGACTGTAATAAGACAAGCGTAGTCTATCCTAGAACTGCAATAAGCCAGTCGTAGCCTATTTTAGAACATTAATAAGCCAAGCATAGCCTATCTTAGAACTGTAATAAGCCAAGTGTAACCCATCTTAGAACTGTAATAAGAAAAGTTTAGCCTATTTTAAAACTAATAAGCCAAACATAGCCTAGCTTTGAACTGCAATAAACCAATTGTAGCCTATTTTAGAGCTGTAATAAACCAAGCATAGCCTATCTTAGAACTGTAATAAGCCAAGTGTAACCCATCTTAGAACTGTAATAAGACATGATTAGCCTATTTTAAAACTGTAATAAGCCAAACATAGCCTAGCTTTGAACTGCAATAAACCAATCATAGCCTATCGTAGAGCTGTAATAAGCCAAGCATAGTCTATCTTGGAACTGTAATAAGCCAGTCGCAGCCTAGATTAGAACCAAGATTAGGCCAAGTGTTCACAATATGTAACACATCAAGAACTCTGCATATTAGCATATAAGAATTACTGAGGAATATTATTAATTAAAACCAACATAAAACATGTCCCTTAAATACAGATACACTGCATGGACAAAAGTTTTGGGACACCTGGTCATACATTATTTCTTCTAAAATCAAGATTATTAAAAGGGATTTTATCTTGCTTTTGTTGGAGTAACTGGCTTGACTTGACCAGTGAAAAGAGAGCATTTGATTGCACTTAGAGTTGCACTGCCCAACTCTTCCTGAAATTATTATATGAATCACCAGTGCTCAATACTTAAGCACATGCCTGGCATTCAGAAAGTCCAATTCTATTGGCAGTACTTCTCACAGGGACTAGACAAGCTGTGTGTGTTGGTTTAATTAACTGTGTCAGCAATGTATTCAACTTTAAGTACTTCAATGCATTTATTAGAATGGATGTCTGACCACAAACATTTGTACAAAAAGTGCACATCTTTAAAGACCACATGTATACATATATACTTTACAACAGGCTTCATGTACCATTAATTACATTCATATTTGTCCATCTCTGACCACAAGATGGCACCCTTTTGACATCATCTAACCCAGTTTCCCACCTCTAGACTTGCAGTCCACCAGAACAACACACTTTCATGTCCTTTTTTTATTTCTCCTCTCAGATACACCTGATTCTGCTCTAGAATGTCTCTAACATGAGCTACTAATGTGACTCCTCTTAATGAAACTCTACAGAACATATGGGAGTGAATAACCCCACTACTGGAGTTGGGAATCCCTGTTCTAGTATATTTAGCCCATCTATTCAGATCTCACAATCACAATAGCTGGGGTGATCATTGAGGTTGTCATCTGAGACCAGCTCTGTCCTTCTGTAGCCTGGCCAGCCTGGCAGATCTGAAGCCAAACGCTGTGATCAGCACTTCAAAACAGCATTGATCTGAGGCTTAACGCTACAGAAATACATTAGCCCTTGTGGGAGACCTGTCAGTCACTCAGATAACACACCCACCTCTTTGTGTCATTCACTTGCTGGGGAGGGGGTGCAGGGATGGATTGGTACAGAGGAGTGATGCAATATGACTGGTACTTCCAAAGGATGTTTGGAACAATGGCAGTGGGTTTTCTTCTACACTTACAGAGCATTTTATTAGAAATGCTATACTAATAACAGGTTATAATGGTGTGGCTTCTACAACATATTAGAAACTTTTTTTTTTCTATGCTGACATGATTGTGTCAGATATTTTTCAGGAGCACTTTCATGCTGTTTTTGGGATGTTCCGTTTCACCACATGCCAAAGGTGTTCTGTTGGATTCAGATCCAATGACTGGGAAGGCCACTGAAAAACTCTTAGTTTTTTTTGGTCACAAAGCCAGTTTAAGATAATTTTACTGTCTGGCATGGAAAATTCAGCATCATTATGCTGAGGTAGCCATTAAACGATGGGTAAATTGTGGTGAGGAAGGGATGCACATGGTTAGCAACAGTACTCAAACAGTTTGTGGCATTCAGTTAATGATTGATTGGTATTAATAGGCCAAATATGTGCCAGGAAAATATTCCACACACAGTTACACCACTTTTATCAGACTAGACTTTCACACAAGGTATGTTAGATCCAAAGATTAAACCTTTCAATGCCAAATTCTGACCCTACTTACCTTTGTGCCTTAACAGAAATTTAAATTCGTCAGATCAGTGTACGGTGCACACTTTCTGTTCTTGTCTGACAAAACTGGAGCCAGATGTTATCAAAGTTACAGTAGACTTTCTGTGAGCACAAATTGGTGTAATCCTTGTATGTTGACCTTGCTCATCAACAATGCACTTTACTCTTGAACTGACACTCATTCATTTTTTTCTCTTTATTAAACCATTATTATATCTAAATAGATTCTAGAGTCTGTTGTGCTTAAATTTCCATACTGGTTGGTGTTTCATACTTGTGTGCTGTAGCACGTGGTCTGTCTGCCTTTCCAGACATATTTAGAACATCTTCAGACTGACAGCGAGTAGATGCTGGTTGGTGGCAGAGTGGGGGGTGAACCAATGGGGCAATACAGGCTGTTATCAGGTCTGTGGCAGATGCGTGCCTCAAGACTTTCTGTTGACTAGTGAGCAGAAGGTGGGTGAGAGAGCCCTCAAGCCCCTCCATCACTTCACTACAGCCCTGCACCCTAAGGGCTGGGCACTGGAGATATCCACCAAAAGTGTGGGCGAGAGAGGGAGAGAAATACAGACATACACAGAGAATGTGAAAGCATTGATATAAACACATGCTCTTAGCGAGTGGACGTCAGGTAGGGAACAGTGGGACTTTTCATCATGACTGACCAACTGGAAACGGCTGGTAAGAAAGGCGCCCTACCACTCTACTTACAAGATTAAAGTGATAGGTTGTCAGAATATCAGATTTACCCAGTTTTCTTCAGAATGCTTGGTTTGCTGAAGTCGTGGTTTCCTATAAAATTGTAAAGAAGGCTACTGCTATTGTTTTTTGGCAATGTAAATAATGAAGTGTTAGAAGTGTTAGAAGCAGAGAAAGAGAGCAAAAAATTAGAAATTAAGACAGACAGGGAAAGCATGTGCTATACATGCTATTTATAAATATGCGACTAAATTACTCTGAGGGTTGGTGATGGTTGGGCTTTAAGCTTTGAAGCTATTAAAACAGACTGATACAGTCTGCTTAATGCTTTCATACTTTTATAACATACTCAAATATATAGCCAAATATATAGACACCTGTTCTAATGAATGCAATCAACTAATGTAAGTCACATCTATTGCTGAAACAGCTTGTTTTGTCCCTGTAGAGAAGCTGCCACTGGAATAGGACTCTCTGGAGCAGTTAAACATGTAGCATGGCATGATGTGAAATAAAGCCCTCAGCTCTGTGCAGTAAAGCAGTGGAACTGTGTTCTCTGGAATTATGGTGCTTGGGGAGTTGGGGATGAGACAGTATAGAGTAGTAATCATCCTGACCAGGATAATCTTTTTTTCAAACAATAAATGCGCAGGTGTTTCAATACATTTGTGCATATAGTGTATATGCAGCAGGTTTATTTTATGATGTAATCAATTTTGTTTTTTAGCAGCTTTTGCCAAACTATTACCGAATCATTATGCCCTCCTTCATAATTCGCTCCAAGCAATTATTAGCTTTATTGACTAAGCCATATCTTTAGGAAATAGTACTTTCACAGGCCACTACAGTGAACGTGTGTGAGAAAAACAGAGAAATAGAGTGGAAAACTGAGAGCATGTGATACTTATAGTGTGGGCTTGTAGTGTACATCAATAGGGAACAGTGGGACTTTTCAGAATGACTGACCAACTGGAAACAGGCGGAAAGAAAAGAGCCCTTCCGCTCTCCTCATGTGGCATTTCTCTCCGGACTCCTCGATGACTCCTGGCTTTAGACTCTGAACAAGGCTCAGTGGCAGGCCTGCTGTGCGCACTTCTGCTGCGTCTTGTTCTTTCAAACATCTTAATGAAGTCCCGAAGCCGCTCAGTATACGCTCTCTGGCTGGCATGCTGTGCTGGAATTATCGTGGCTTGGTCTGACCAGCCGGGGTCTTACTGCAAAAGTGCTGACTTTAGATTAGCTGCCCTCGCACCGCTGACCACGGGGGTATAAATCTCTGACCTTGTGAATTATTCGATTATGAGTCCTTAGGAAATTAGCTAACAAATCCTAAACTCTAACATTTCAGCGTCAGTTCATGTGATGATTCAAACCACCCAACATCGATACAGTTAAAACGCCACCTTCAGATCAATGTTCCATGCTGGATGCATCAACGCACTTTTACACCCTTTGCTAACCGCTAAGACCTTTCCATCAAAACTGATCCCAGGCCTGTTGTAATAAGCATCCCTAAGCACTTGTTCAGCTCGCAGAGGCATTGTGAGGAAGGCTACTGCCTGTGTCACACTGTGACAGCTGAAAGCTTTAGCAGCGGTCTGAGGTTGACCCCCCCCATGGGAGGATTAACCCCTGAGAACCGTTTTACTGGCTGATCACAGCCTTTCTAGTGGTGAGGACACCACTGAAAGCTTCTATAGTGTTCTGAGTGAGCTGGGGGCTTAAAGATGCACAATACAGAATATCTCGGATTCAACCTCAACCCCATGCAGAAAATGACACTGAATGTCTTCAACTTGAGTATAAGCATGGTGGTGGTAGTATTGCAGTTTTGCATGTTGTTTACTTGGGTTTATTTTATAAATGCATTGTATAAAGGCCTGGTTGAATGCTTAAGTGATTTCTTGAATGGTTATATAATCTTAGTTATGGCTATGTTTTACTGATTTTATTTACAACAAATATTCTGAACATTTCAAAAAGTTTGACAAAGTAGGCTGTAACAATGGAAATTGTCTGTAATGTTTAATGAATGTTGACGAAGGTTACGTTCACGCAGCAGGTTAAAGTGACTTTAAAGTATATCTGACTTTTTGCCAAATAAGATTTTTTTAAAGGCTGTTCATATTATTTTTTATGCAACATTGCATCACCATTTATCGAACATGTATTGGATTTCAAAACCACAAATGAAAGTGACCCAAATCAGAACTAAAAAACTCAGTGAATCTCAAATTGAGATTTTAAAAATCTTTTAATCCGGATCCAAAACTGTGTACAAACAGAGCAACCTGAGTGATTTTTTGCCAGTGTTATTAAAGACTTAAGAATTAAAATATTAAAGGTTATATTTAGGGATTCACATCACTATAGAAATAATTTTCTGATCTGCAGATAGTTGCTTGAAAAATGTCCACTGTGAGATTTTTTTTTTAGATATGGCCCATATATATCAACCCAATATTTCATGACATGCTTTGTAGATTTTCTAAGTTAAAAAAAAGAAAAATAACCAAAAAAAGTCTACAGGAAACAAAGTTAAACATGGGAATAAGTATCTCTGAGATAGTAGCTTTATAGGAAATGGATACAGATGTCATAACTTTCAGTGGATGTCAATGTAGAAAGATTTTATTCCAGAAAAGTGAAAAACAACAAAATGCAAAAAATTGCAAATTCGCATTATTCTGTATTAAGTTCAGCTAAAAGTAATTGGCATCTAAGTATAGCGAGTGCAAAACTACCTTCATGTTGCTTTTAAACCTTAATGTTTTAATAAAATGATACTGAACCAAACAGTTCTGTCCAAACCATGGTAAACTGGATTCATAACTTGTATTATTAAATCACTAGTACATAGAGATTTCAGAAGTACATGATAGGCCAAATTTCAAATACATACTTCATTGCTTACCTAAAATTTAAGTGCATTAAACATGCTTATTTGTACTATTAATTTAAAATGCCTGTAGGGAATAAAGATCCCTTAATGACACATTGAAGGTACTATAATAATTCTAATGATAATACATATTATTAATTTAGCTGAATACATTTATTTTGATGAGTCTGAGTTTGAGACAGGAAGGGTGCTGTCAGCTGGAAAGGGCCCTAAGAAGAGCAGATTTGGGGACAGACCATGCTACTGTACAGTGATAAATCATTGACTTGTAATGATTCCCCTCGATTTGACGTGGCCTCTTCATGCTGTGTGGACACAAAGAAACCTCCCCCATGCCTGTAAGGGACTCAGACAACTGACTTCACTGTTTACAATGACAGCATAAATGATGCAATTAGAGAAAATCTGTGTCTTCACTCTGTGATTGGTTCTTACAGTGACAGGCGTGTCAGAGCCTTGAGCTATTGGACTGTTACACTCTTAGCTTAGGCTCATTAATTATTTATTATAGGAACAGATCTGGAAATAACTGGAACCATTTAGAAGCTTCAGAAGTTTTTTGTATTGTTGAAAAAAATTATTGCATATCAAGTGCTTTTAAAATAATTCTGTATATTTATTGTAGAAAAACCAATTGAACTTTTTCTTTCCTTAAACATTAATTTACAAAACATTAAATGAAAATGTATTAATGGAACAGCTGTTAAAACTTATTTTTGGCACATTTACTTTTAAGAGGTCTTAAAGTCTGAGAGATCCTTCAGTTTTTCTTTTTTTTCCCAGGGCAGCAACGAACATAGCGGGATCCACAGTGTACGTCACAAAACCACATTTATTGATTTCGATTCTCGACATTAAGTGGCTTGCCATCGACTCCAGTCGGGAATTGATCGTTTAAGCCTCCGAGCTGCTTTGTCTTTTTTCAGACACGTGGCAGCAAAGGACGTAAAGCTATGAAGTGGGCTAATGCAGTGGGGCTGTTTGGGTGTGTAATTGAATTATTGATTTGTTTAGACATGTTGATGGCCATAATCTCTTTGGGATATGCATAGGGTTACATTTAGCAAATCCTAAACAGCAACATGGATGATGCTTAATAAAGGGGTTTGCTTTTGAGATTATTTTTAAATTGATGTGATCATTATTTTAAAATAGGAGTGGGAGTGGGATTTTGTTGTTATTATGTTAAATAGTGTCGCTGTGGATATCATCATCAGTACTTTGAGAATGTGTCATTATAAAAGGCATAATTACCCCCAGTTAATTGGATCTAGTGTAGTGTAGGGTGTAAAAGATTGGAAGATATTAATTTAATAGTAATGATTTGTATTCCAGTTTAGCAAAAAAAAATCTAATATTACAATCAAAGTAAGCCTTATTACTATAAAATATGATTATATGATATATTATAAATAGTGTCACATAATGACACATTATGTAACAACATACTTTGTTAAATTTTTTTAACATGCCCTGTTAATTATTTAGTGCAGTGCAGTGTTCATAACACTGATGTAACATCGTGCTTTTCATAACTCTTTGAGAATAAGCAGTCCTACACAAAATTTGGGGACTCCAGTGCAAATTACATTACTTTTTAAAATTTTACTTTAAAAGTAAAGTAGACACACATTCTATAAAGAGAACACACTGCGTACTTTTTAATACACAATTGCTGTTTAATTCCTAAATAAATTACATTTTATTTTAATTCATCTGATGAATAGAATTTTGTACTAAAATGAGCAGAACTAGCCAATCAAAATGAGTAAAATCAATAATTTGGGATTTGTTTGCTTAAATGTTATTTGAGGGGGTGTCAAGGCTTTTGCATAAGGCTGTTTTCTAATTTAACTCAAAATAAAAAAATTGTGGCCAAAACTGAATTTTTACAAAATAAAACATTTGGCCAATGGTTCAATACAAAACAATGTTGCCCACTTTTTCCACCATTATTGCATTTACAAAGAGTGCCTGGATTGCCAGATTGCTGGTTGTAATCTAATGCTAATCATGTTGACAAAAACATTATTGTTCGCTATGAATTGTTTGTTTTTTGGTCTTTTCACAATTTTGGTTGCTGAATATTCGGTGCGTCGCTTCTAACTACACCCCAAGCTCATTTCACACCGGATTTCTCCTGTATCCCTCTGTGGCATAGTGTTTCCATACCGTACCATAACTTACTTATTTATTTACTTACTTTCTTATTTATCTTTAATATAATGTTAGATGGCATGTCTATGTCCAATACAAGGAGGTAATTGGGTCTTAAAGGGGTCATAAAAAATGTATATGAGCAAGAATATGTAAATAATTATATTTGGCTTACAGTGTTTTTATATTATTTGCCTTGTGCAGTTTGCCCGTTTTTGTTAAATTACTCATGATAAAGCAGTGGTCCTCATCTCTGGTTCTGGAGACCTCCTACTACCTTGCATGTTTTGGGTGCTTCCCTGTTCTAAAGCACAGGATGTAAATTATCGGCTTGTTATCAAAAATCGAAATCTTTATTTATTTATTAAGTTTGCTATATCCACAGGGACTCCCAAGCATTCAAATATTACATTTTGCCTCCCAAAAATGTATTCATGCTATAGAGCAGTGGTTCTCAAAAGTATGTACCACCAATGACCAAACTAAAACTTCCAAGTACAACCTACAAGCCATTTCACAGGAACACGTACCACACACATGCTTATACACAGTAAGCTAGACAAGTATTTCACACACATAAATGTCATATCGTTTGCTCAATTATTCTTCACCTGTTGTGTGGAGCTTGCCTGCTTTTGCAGTCTGTAAGTTCGTATGATTAGGTAAGCTGTTTGATTGATTATTTTTTCTGGTTAATACAGTATTCATACTGAGAATTCCAAGCAGTGAACTACAGTGTTCACTACCTTATTTAGATAGTAATGCAGAAACTGTTTTGAACAGTTAGTGACTGTTGGTTGTTAAAGCATATCATGTGGCGTTCCACAGGGTTTTACTCTAGAGACAACAAAACTGATGTTAATAATTATAGACCTGTATTTCTGAAGGTGAAGGACTGAAGTGTAGCTTACATACAGGTTATGTTGTGAAAATTACAGGTGGAATTTTTATAGATTTCAGTCCATAATATTTTAATGCTAGCAGAATTTTTTTTCTGAGGTCATCTAGTGCAGGGGCTCTCAACTGGTCTCAGCCCGGGACCCACATTTTCTCATGGCCATTAAGTCACAAGCCACTTTTATAGAATACAAATCGAACAAATACATTTTTGAAAAATAGCCTTGAAAAACCCATTTAAACATACACATGTTTAAACATGCATGCAAAGTGAATTTGATATATAAATGTTACTACAGTATAATTAAATATCAAAACTGCACAAAATAAATAAGATAGACTGCACAAAATTTAGACATTTTACTTCTCTTTATATTCTTCTCATTAGTAAGAAACTCTCTGTTCTTTTTTCTTGATATAAAAAAGAGTACACAATCAGATGAGCAATAATTATTTAAAAAAAATACATAAATGCATGTATTTCTTTTACCCACCAAGACGTATCTGTGACCCACTTTCGGGTCCTGACCCAACAGTTATAAATCGCTGATCTAGTGTACCACCTTGGGATGCTTTGAGTACCATCAGTGGTACCCGTACCAAAGTTTGAGAACCACTGCCTGCCATAGAGGGTTAAGTGAGTGATTAATTGTGATTAGTCACAGAATTCTGTTGTGATTAATTTGATTTTTGTACGATTGACACCACTAGTATGTAGTATTCACACTGTCACTATCCTACTATCCTAAATGGGAAAGAGATGGGCTTTAAGGAAGAAGAAGGGACCCATCCTATCTCAGCAAAATGCTCAGCAAACAACCAACCTTACAGCAGGGGGGAGGGTGAAGAAGGGCGGTGGACTGTGTCTTTCTCGTTCTCTCTCTCTGTCTTTCTCTCTCTCTCTCTGTCCCTCTCTCCCTCTCTGTGGTTTCATTCTGGGAGAAAAGAGGAGGTGAGAGGCTGGTGGGGGAGAGAAAGAGAAAGAGGAGGAGGAGGAGGAGGAGGATGGTGAGCAGGAGGGTGAGGAGGAGGAGGGCCTACAGCTTATTGTTCATGCCTGCCCTGGAACAAAGGGCTTAAACCGGGGTCCATTCGTAAGACCACAGCCAGGCTTGTTGGAAATGGGACAAGGCGCCGTGTTAAAATCAAGCTAGTCGATAGGGTTTATCTCCCGAAACAAAGCTTTTCAATGTCTGTGAGGCTGCTGGGCTGATTTTTGTGCGGTGGGACGGTCGCTTTTGCTCCATCGTAACTCATCGTAAGAGAGGAGTAAACACTCGCTTGAGAAAACAGTTCTTGCAGGTAAAACGCAGGTTTTTAATGTGTTTTATTCGTTTTCAGCACATTTTGTTGCTTTCTGGTTAAAGCTGGATTATTTATATACTTAGTTTATACGAAAGTGTTGCTTATTTATGCTTTTATTGTGGTTGTTTTACGTTAGAAAGATAGCTAAGCTAACCTAGCTAGCCACCTAAGGCGAACATGTAGCGGTGGATAGTCCACATCCGGAACGTAAAACTCCACCCCGGTATTTCGTTCCTACTGAGTGGACCCATCGGCTGCATCTTGCTGCCCGTTGCGGTTGGAACAAAGTAATGGGGCGGATTTTTACATTCCGGACCTGGACTACCCACTTCTAGTGATAAGTAAGCTTTAATCGCGCTTTAACTAGATTTTCTCAAGCTTTAATGCATTACTAACACCTACATATATGTTCTGACGTTGTGTTGCCTGATTTAAAGCGTATTGTGTCCAAAATATTGCTTTCTATTAGCTAATTAGCTAGCTTGTTGGCTAAGCTTTATGGCAGTTACAGCAGAAAATATAGCTAGCTAAAAGCTAGCTAGCTAAAGCTCAGTGTTTATAAGCTGGCTGGCTAGCTAACCTAGCTAGCAGTCTTGTGACAGTAGCTAGCTAACCTTACTCACAATTTTACACCTTACAGAAAACACATTTCTAGTTTTTCTACTGTAAAATAAACAGATTAATCTGTCATTTCAAGTCTCTCAGAGATGATAACTGTTTATATTTGTCCCCTGTTGAGATGAGTACTATTGTAAACAATAGCAATAAATCACAAAACCACAGCTAACCTACATTAAAACCCTGTTTGTGCTGTGGGTTAAATTTACTGCATTGATTTTGCAGATGTTTAAGTTCAAGTTGCTTCATTTGACATATGCATACGTGAAGGTAAGACTAGGTTAAAAACTAGATTAAGTATGTTACTTAGGTCTGTTATTTTTGGCTTATTGATTGATATGAACATAACTTAAGTACTTTTTGGTCACCTCATTATTTCCAATTATGTCATTATTATTATTATTATAATTATTATTATTATTATTGTTGTCTTTTTTGTATGTTATTATTAATATTTCAGTGGCATAGTCTTAAACTGACAGTAACATATCAACCTATCAACCAGTGCATGACTGTACAATACAATGAAACAATGTCTAATTATGATAGATAGATTTTGTTTGTTATATCATCCACTAGCTTAAAACAGTACACTATTATAAATACACTCAAAGAACACACAGAAGAATCCGTACATATAAAAAACGATATAAAAACATTAGTGGAATGGTGCAATAGATAGTGCCAAAGACCAATATATAATCTACAGGGCAGATGTGCACAATTCAAATGACAATGGATGTAATATAAAGTAATCTGGAGTGCCTATACACATGTATTATAAATGTATATGTAAATATGTACATACATATGTGCATACCCATTCATATATGCGGATGTGGATGAGTATCATAATAAAGTGATAACTGTACACAGAAAGAAAAGGCAGCGGTAGAACAATTTAGACACAATCAGATGAGCAATAATTATTTTAAAAAAAATACATAAATGCATGTATTTCTTTTACCCACCAAGACGTATCTGTGACCCACTTTCGGGTCCTGACCCAACAGTTATAAATCGCTGATCTAGTGTACCACCTTGGGATGCTTTGAGTACCATCAGTGGTACCCGTACCAAAGTTTGAGAACCACTGCCTGCCATAGAGGGTTAAGTGAGTGATTAATTGTGATTAGTCACAGAATTCTAACCTAGCTAGCAGTCTTGTGACAGTAGCTAGCTAACCTTACTCACAATTTTACACCTTACAGAAAACACATTTCTAGTTTTTCTACTGTAAAATAAACAGATTAATCTGTCATTTCAAGTCTCTCAGAGATGATAACTGTTTATATTTGTCCCCAGTTTAGATTACAAACTGTACTTAATGTACTATAAACACTACATAATAAATATGTAGTGTCTAAGAGATTTGCAGTTTAGGTTTTCAGATTATGTAAGTTATATGAATAGAGTTCTGAACAGTGTCAGTATCAAGAATATTAAATTAACGAAGTACACGGAGCAGCAGTTAAAGTATAGTTATTTTGTTTTTAATGAAGCAAAATGAGTGTTGTTTCCAGTATGAGAAAGCTTAGTTGCTTAGTTGCCTCTCTTGCTCTCTCTCCCCTTTCTCTCTTTTGCCAGTAATGGATCACGTTAGGGAAGACGAATGTCCTAAGCAGGAGCTTTTGCGGCTACTTGAGTGGATTTTTGCTTCCTCTGTCTTGTCAGCACAACTTGTAATGTGGCATATTTTGAGGTAAATTAGATTAGTGCCACATTTTAGCCTTTAGTGGGATGTGTGTGTATGTGTGTGTGTGTGTGTGTGCGCGCGCGCGTGTGCATGTGTGTAGGCCTTATGTGTTTATCAGAGTGGGCGGGTGGTGTTTTGAAGAAAGCAATTTGCAGCACAGGAAGTTAGTGTTTGTTGCTTTGATTTGATTTAGACAGACAGTCATTAACCACCGACTGAGCGATCTCTGTTAATGGTGTGCTCTTAAGATCTAATGGACTGTTGCTTATTTATTTATTTAATTGCTTATCACTCTTAATGGCTATACAGTAGTCCTTTCTAACCCACCCTTGGAAAAAACACACTTTTAATTGGATGCTCTGATTCACAGGCAAGGTTTCATTTACAAGGGACATTAGTTTACACTGAACATGCAGTACAGTGTAATAAGGCTGGGTACACATGATGTGGGTTGGCAGTTTGAAATGTGGACCAAGCTTGATAAATCTAACAAACAGCATAAAGTCTGAATTGAAACCTTTGTACTGCTTATGGCCGTGCAATAATGACAAAGTAACAGCAGCTTGCTGGTGTGCTCCTGTGTTGACCTGTTGTTCCTAGAGGTAACGTGTGACTGGGCTGTGCTGCGAGGTGCTGCTGGACAGGACAGTTCTGTGGCCAGTGTCAACCTCCTTTAATTTTTAATGTCTTAAAGTCTGAGCTAAATGTTTCATGAAGACTGTAAACTGATGCAGGAAGTGGTTCTCTCAGAGCGTGTGCGTATATGTGTGTGTCTATGATAAATTGGATTCTGGGGGGACTATAGAAATAGGTCTGTATTTTAGTCCTTATCTTTGTGTGGTACCTATTACCCTGATATTGTCATAAATCGATTCAAACATTGATTATATGTAGCAGTGTGAAAAAACCTCCTGTGATAAGTTGGAAGTATTTGTGATGATTGTGCATGTTTTAAATTCTCCTGCTGCTCTCATACAGCGAAAAAAACAAGGCATGACTGACACATGCGTCTATATTAGTGGTGAGGAACTGACCAAGATTTTTTGACTTTTTGATCCAAGCAAGCTGTACAACCGTAGGTCAAGTTTTTTGGTTTCATTATGACTGTTGCAGTTACCTTGTATTTAAGCTTTGTTTTTTGTTTTATTTATTATTAAATACATTTTAAACAGGGACTGCATTTTAAGAATTTAAAATACCTTTTTTTTTATTTTACTGGTCATTTTTAACCCACACAGTGTGAGGGGGGGAAAAAGTTTCATTTCACTCATAAAAACAGCAGGATTAATCATAAGAGCAATTCACATTTAGGCAGCTAAATTCAAGGTAAATCATAATAAACCTGTAGTAAGGAAACTCAAGGTAATAAATAAATAAATAAATAGGAGTAAATTATGTGCTAAAATAAACCAATTTAAGATTCAAAATAGAACTAAATAAATCAAATTGAAACAAATAACCAAGAATTAGGAGATAAGAGAGAACACAAAAAGGAATATGTCAATAATAAAAATAAAATGGGTCAAATAATATTTTAAAATGACAATTTAAAAAAAGGAAACTAGAATAAAGTTAAATTAAGTAAAATGTCTAGACAAATGTATTTTAATACAAGGGATGCAAAACAAATTTTAAATGGGAATCAATTATATTAGCAATAATAAACAAACCAATAATTAAAGTGGATAAAATAAGTAAAACAATAAAGATCGGGTAAAAAAGGTACAGGCAAAGTGGAGGTGGATAGAAATAAAAAATGTTAATTGTCATAGGTGCGCTGAAGATCTGTGGCAGTAAAAGGAGATTTTTCCAGTTCTGTTAATACTTTTGGTGCCTAGCAGTTGATCCAACAACTAGAGCGATGAATATTAACAATAAATATTATTTATAAACAACATTGTAGTAATAAATGCTGGCATATGCTAAAATGTAAATAACATCTTTTAGGTTCACATTACATGTACTAATACTTAATAACATTGATGAGTCTTTTAGGGCTGTTCTTTGTTGGCTTGCAGCGTCTGTGGTTTTTCATATATCCAGAAACCTGACTGGGGTTGGTTGTGGTGGCGGTACACCTGTGCCTTAACCGGCAGGTGTGCTGGGACTTGTTGTAAGGGGTGGGTGTTATACAGATGTCCAGTTAATAGAGGGCACAGGGAGATGGACAAAAGCTTCACTGTTACTGGGGGTGGACACCTCTCTGATGGAGCACTGTGGAATGATTGGCCTTTGATTCATTAACCCTCAGTCCCCTGCTATGAACTAGATAGGGCTAACGAAGATCATATATGAAGTGGGTGAAAAATCTAGGTGCCTGTTAAGCGAAACAGTCATTGCTATGATTTATGAATTAATGTACACTTTAGAATGTACATTTGATTGTCTTTTTGGTTTTGTTATCCATGTTTGTGCCTGTTGCATTGGAGTTAACCACACCATTGTATTTGAACATCAGAATCATGGTTTATCCATTCAACTGGAAAAAGTACGGAACAATATTGCCTTAGATATTATAAAATGATGTGGTTTTGCCAATGTTTGTGTTGTAAAACATGGACATGCGAAGACAAACCTTGTAAAACTGGGTGTGTGAGGTTTTATGACGGCTGAGTAACATTGACGTCCCCTGGATTTATTTGCGAGACGCGTCGGTCAGTCATTATTAGGCAGAGTCGTTCCCGTGACGGCAGAGGTCATGACCCTGTCTTGGCTGAATGCGTTGTGCAGTAGATCCTTTTAATTGGCGGGATAGATGGGGTGAGGGGTGTGTCTGCACCCCACAACCCCCTCCTGTCCTCTGTTTATAACTTTGTGTGTGTGTGTGTGTGTGTGTGTGTGTGTGTGTGTGTGTATAAAAGCAAGCAGACTGGACGTGACCTGTGTAGTGGATTGAAATGAGGGCAGATTATATTGCCCTATATATCTGGCACCCACTCTCTTGTCTACAGATGCTGTCAGAATGACCCTTGCTCTCATGTATACACATTCAGAAAGCGTTCTGAATTCGGACGTAAATCATCAAACCCAACATAAATATGGTTATAGCCTAATCTTTACGACTGGCCTTCAGTACATTTACGTTTATGGTGTCTGACGGGAGCTCTTATCCAGAGCAGTTTACAATTTAATCATTTTACGCAGGTCAGGGAGTGTAGTGTTGGGAGTATTGCCCAGGGGCTCTTATTGCTAGAGCTCCTATTGCTACTACACTTACCTGCTGCACTGTTAAAAGGAGAGTTCACCGAAAACAATCAGTTTTAATCACTTGCTTTACCTATACCTATTTTGCTTCTTTTGTTTTGCAGTGTAGCTATAATGCAATATATCGAAAGGTTATGTTCACATTACCAGTATAAACTGACCTAAATCTGAATTGTTGGCAGTGTGGACTTAAATTGAATGTCACATTCAGTCTTTTTAGATTTTAGTTACTTTGATATATGGTCCCAGATCAGATACACATCCGATTTGTGAGCATGCAATATGAACGGTTTGATCAGATGCATTTTTTTGCCTCTACACATGTGCTTAGTGCTGCAGGGCTAGTCTGGGCTAGTCTGTTTATTTGAACTCCATCTTTGCAATGCTGCTGGGCAGTTGATGAATAAAAATATATAGTTTTTATATATATTTACACTTTTTCACTTTTCAGCATGCATTGGCTACTGCTCTAGTGCAGCTCACTATATCGTGGAAGTTTTTTCCCACTAGCACCACAGTATATTCAAACCTTCTTCACTTGTGACACAAGCAGCAAGCTGATTTGCTCTTTTTGTTGAAGGTGGGGATTTAATGTGTAAGCAGACAGCATGTTGAGAATTTTGAGGGCTTCCATTCATGTTTAAATGACTGACTGCTGTCCTCATTAATAACATCTCTAACATCTCTGGAGGTGACGTGCATAAACCTATTAATGTGCGCATGCATGGCTTTTCAGGGACAACTTTGTTCATGTTAAAGACACATCCCTTATATTCATGAACATGAACCCTCAAAATTTGATCTGAGCGTGAAATCAGAATAAATTTTTGAGGCTTAAAAAATTGAGGCTAAATCTGTGTCACTGCAATATTGAGAATAATTTCAATTTTTTGAAGCACTTGAAGCTTCAAAACAGAAAAGAACATGTCTGTTATTTGTACATCTCAGAACAGCAATATGACACGTGAACGAACCCCGTTAAACATTAGTAAGAGTGAATATGTAAAGGGAAAATCATAATTTTGGTAAAAAGAAAAAAAAGAAATGTTTAAGTTATAATGGCTTGTGGCATAATGTAGCAGTTACTTAATTTACACATTTGTTTTGCTTACAGGATCTTTACAATCGCCCCCTGATCTTTTTCCGTCTTTTGTACGATGCATTTAGAGATGCTCATGGACCGATAACCAAGTTACTGTGGTTACAGCCCCAAGCGACTGTAAATTCTGAGTAATTCACTGCCAGTTTAAAACCCATCATTCATTTATTGATTTATATAATGTAAATTTAAGCACTGCTAGTATTCTGGTATGTGAAAATAAATAACTTTAGTACAGGCTGAACTAATATATTGTTGTACCTAACCGAAGCTTCAGGTCTTAGTGATAAATACCACCGTGCTATCAGGATGTCTCTCTAATTCATTGGGTGAAATGAGACATTTAGGTTATAAAAATAAGAAGCTTCTGTTATTGGCACAGTCTTTGAGACCACTGCATTAGTATAATCATTATTTGTTCCAAGCCAGCAGCTTGTATCTCATTGGCATTTATTTATTTCTCCCATTCTGTCTCTTTCAGGCTGTTCCTCCAAGTCATTCAAGCTGTACTCCCCAAAGGAGCCCCCCAACGGTAGCGCCTTCCCCCCCTTCCATCCCGGCACCATGCTGGACAGAGACGTGGGGTAAGTCCTTCTCCTGTTGGAGACAATATTGTTTTTTAGGCTAAATTACATTATTAGCTTTTACTTTATTAACACTGTCAGAGCATCTTGATTATGCTATACAACAACTATTTAGCACTCTGATCTGGTCCTTAGTGGTTAAAGAACAAAAAAGAATTCAATCTCTATAAGCCAGCAGTGATTAATATGCAAGGCTTGCAGTTTGCATTATAATGAACCAGTTTGTGTATGGTCACTGTCTCCCAGAAACATGACTTGTGAATCTGGCAGTTGAACCTTAGAGTGTATCCAGATTTCATGATGAATGGACCAGTAGGAATGCTCAAAAATTAATCTGACTAATTATTTAGAATTAAGAAGCCACTTGAGGGAAAGCATTTTTGTAAGACAGTGAGTAAGTTGTTTACAATGAGAAATTCCTGCTTGCATTGAGAAACTATATATATATATATTTTTGTCCCCTAGATGGTAAAGTGTCTGTGACAGGTTTATATGGTTTGTCTCCATTCGGTTCATTTTTCAGCTACATCCACACCAGATTTTTTTAAAAACTGGAATTTTAAAAACTGAAAATGGTTCTGTTTACACAGAGATGGAAACACTAGTCTGACTATGCAATAGCCTGTGTATGAAGCAAATTGCACACTACTAAATTATTTGAGATTGAGGCAGAAATATGCAAGCATTGTGACTTCAGTGTTTTTCTAGAGCTCTTTATACCAACAAAAACAGGGTTTTCAAAAGTCTCCACCTTTTATAGAGCATTTTTGAAAAGCTCAGTTTTCATGGGACAGGAAAGGATATTTTTTAAATATCTGGATATGTGCAGATGGGGCCTTGTTTTTTTTAATACTCCTCAAACAGCCTTGAGCATCTGAAGAAATTTCTATTTAGTAACTACTATCAAACTATGCAGTAATTACTATGAATTTAACCTTAGTATATTCTATTTTTGTTAATAATCTGTCTATCCTGTAAAGTCCTGTAAAATTGCCATTTTAAAATATTTAAAAATGAACAAAACAAAATTTGCTACTCGTCATGAAATTAATGCATTCCCCATACAGATCCTTGCAGTTTATGTAGATGTTAAAAGCAGGGAACAAAACAGTGGTCAAAAGTGTGTGTGGTGCTGATGGTGGTTTTGCTGAGTCAGTCAACGGTGGTTTGGTTATCAAAAGATAGCGGCCTGAGGAATTGCTGGTACTGATCCTGCCACATCGATGGTAAACTTAGCTGTCAGTCAACAGTCTCAGTCTTGATTGGACGGAGGAAGGGAGGGGGGAGCTGAAAATGTTGTGGGTGCCATGTGTGTCTGCCTTACTGCACTACAGAGATAAGAGAGGGGGAAAAAACGTCTAGGGAGGAAACGATCCCCTTCCTGTCTGAAAATGGCACCCACAGGGGGAATGAGACTTAATCCTGAATCATCAGCCTTGCTGTAGCTTGTAGTGCCCTATATATATATTAAAGCCAGGGCAAATGCACATCAGCAGACTTTAGCTCCTTAAAGCTGTGTGCAGATGTGGAGAGGCACAGCAGAGAAATGAAAAGGTTCTCGAGGCCGGGATCAGTTATCTGTGAAATATTTGCCTTGGATAAAGCTGTGTGTTGTTTTCAGTTAGGTGCATGATGTTCTTTTTCTCTTGCTTCACAGCCCAACGCCCATGTATCCCCCTACATACCTAGAACCTGGAATAGGGTAAGTAGTGCCCTGTACTACCCTCTTAAAAATAAATCTTTGGTCAGTGCCATTTAGAAAGTGCTCCACATTTCTATTACAAACATAGTTCTTAATGTAACCAAAAGTCATTTCTCCATTGCATTACACAAATCATTTAACATATAACATATAAAATAATATTTTACTCAATTTAGACCTGTTATAACATGCCAGTAAACAAACAGTGTATATAAGTCTGCGAGTGTACCAATCCAATACTCAGTATTGGTCCAGTACAATGAATTAAATATAATCTGATATGATCCTTTAGCCTAAACTATTTCATAAATAAGTGTACATGCCAGTATATTTGTTAAAATATTTGTTGCACAGTTATATAATAATGTTACTTGTATTGTATTAAATGTGTTGTAAACAGTCTATTTTAGGACAGTCTACTTTATCAAAAGGATCTGATCGATGTATTGTATCGGCAACTAACCGTTTTAATCCATTTTGTTCTTTGTAAATAGTTTTTTGTATATTTTTTTTATAACATTGCAAAGTCATTGCTTATCAAAGTCTTTCTTGATTTTATGTCTCAAAATTAATATTGTAATGTGTTGTTTTTTCATATCGTCCAGCCTGTTCCTAAGATTTCTTTAAATTTATTTTCAAATATCCAGACTGAGATTTGTTTGTGTTTGTTTTGGCTTTAAGAGTTATGGCAAGGATCAAAGTTTTTCTGTTCTCTGTTCCTTCTCTCAGGAGGCACACGCCGTATGGGAACCAGACAGACTACAGGATATTTGAGCTCAACAAACGGCTACAGAACTGGACAGAGGTGAGCCAAGGCACAAGCATAAAGTGTGCTTGAGTCCTGTGTGCCTGAGGGGAAATTCCACTTCTGAGTCCTCTCTGGGGGCTTACAAACGCACTGTAAAGGAGGGCAGCACAGATTCGCTCTTTTAAGTTAATACTTAGAACTTGGGGCAGAATGTATTACAACATTTTATTACTGCTTAACATGCACTATATATCCAGATGTTTGTGGACTCTCCTTTAATGATTGTCTGTGGCTGCTTTAAGTTACATCCAGTGTTGACATAGACAGAAGAATAGGACTTTCTTGAGCAGATCACATGAACCTAATGGCACCAGGTTATAAACTCCCTCAGAATTGAGCAGTGGAGTAGTGAAACTGTGTTTTCTGAATGATGGTCCTACATCCAATGCTTTTGGGATCAGCTGGGGATGAGGTGGACTGGTAATCATCCAACATCATATATTTATTTGCTCTTGCCATTGAATACAATCAGAGCCACCAACTGTCCAAATGCTTTTGCTCTGTCAGTTTACTCAACCCTTTTCTATAGGTTTATTAGATCTGTTAGTTTGCAGTTGATAACATCTATTAAAATTTTGAATTTAAATTGTGTTGGGTTCAAAATTAAGATTTAAATAAAATGCTGTATGGTCTATTGTGTGTTTGTGTTCTATTCATGCACTTTAGTTGAATGTGTACCTATCTCAGAAACCGCTCTCGCAGCTTTTTCTCCAGAACTCTGTAGACGAAGGTTGTTTTAATCTTGAGAAATCACAGTTTTCCCTGTTGCTGTCTCCTTTTATACCCCTCTCCAACACGCATTCTCACACAATCTCTCTCACCCTCCCGTTCTCTCTCCAGGAGTGCGATAACCTGTGGTGGGATGCCTTCACCACAGAGTTTTTTGAAGATGACGCCATGCTGACAATCACCTTCTGTCTAGAAGATGGTCCCAAGAGATACAGTAAGAATTTAAGTGCTATGTAAAACGTTGTAATTTTAACCATATTTTAAATATTTGAGATTTGATACTTGTTTAGTACTATTTATTAGAGCAATCGTTAATATTATTTGTAATTAATCTACAGTTTTTTCAGTGCAGTATCCAAGATTGTTATATTTAATGTTATGTTATTTCTGCACTTTTTTCTTAAAATGCTCTATAATATGTTTCACTTTTTTGCTGTTTATTTGTGAATTACCCTCAGGATTGCTACTAAATTTATAATTGATGTATATACAGCTCTGGAAAAATTTAAGAGATCCCTTAAGTTTCTAAATCAGTTTTCAGATTTTGCTATTTATAGGTATATGTTTGAATAAAATGAGTGGTTGGTGTATTCTAAAACTACCGTCAAAATTTCTCCCAAATTCCAAATAAAAATATTGTCATCTAGAGCATTTATTTGCAGAAAATGAGAAATGGCTGAAATAACAAAGACGCAGAGCTTTCAGACCTCAAATAATGCAAAGAAAACAAATTCATATTCATAAAGTTTTAAGAAGTTCAGAAATCAATATTTGGTGGAATAACCCTGTATTTTAATCACAGTTTTCATGCATCTTGGCATGTTCTCCTCCACCAGTCTTACACGCTGCTTTTGGATAACTTTATGCCACCATTGGTGCAAAAAAGCATTTTGTGATCATCCATTTTTATTCGGTATTGCATGACTTTATAGATGGACTTTTTCTTTTTCAGCAATTGGCCGGACGCTCATCCCACGCTACTTCCGAAGTATATTTGAGGGAGGTGCAACCGAGCTCTACTATGTGTTAAAGCACCCTAAAGAGTCCTTCCACAATAACTTTGTGTCCCTGGACTGTGACCAGTGCACAATGGTTACTCAGAATGGCAAGCCCATGTTCACACAGGTAGGTCCTCTAGCAGCTGTGTTCTTGTTTGACTGCTGTTTTTACCTGTTATGCTATGTGATGGTTTTTCAGGGTTACAGCAAGCAGTTAATGTTTATGACCACGTTCATTCAAAAACATAAATAAATATTTTGACAATAAAAATTAAAAAAATTGTTGAATGTCTTGATTTCTGCAAAACCGTGGTGGTTCCTGGCTTTTTCTTCACTGCTATAACTTTTCTAATAAATGTTGATTTCCAAGTAGATACTGAATAGTAATTTAAAGGTGGAGCAAGTCTCGTGGCATAGAGAGTTAATTCCACATTAACCTTTTAGCCAGGTCACAGTTGCAGGTTACAGAGAACGGTGTAACTTAAATGTTTTAACAGCCTCAGTGATGGGAATCCTGCTTAAGACTTCACAGATATTTAAAAAGTAGAGCATGACCTCAGCTCAGGACATGACTGCCCATGTAAGCTAATGCTAATTAAATAATTTAGGGAGCATTTTGTATCTAGCTGGTGTAGCAGTTTGTCACTGGCATTAGCAGTGGTGTTAGTACAATCGAAAATGTCTTATTTTACTGTATTTTACAATTGTACACACAATCTCTACACGTCTGAATGTTTATGGACATCCCTCGTAATAAAGACATCCAGCTACGAAGTTGCAAATGGACACAGATTATTAACTTGAGCCATTTGACATCATGCTTTATGTCAGATGTGGGCTAGCTTTGAGCTGTGGAGTAGTTGTACAGTGTTCTCTGAAATGATGGTTCTCCATCCGATATTTTTGGGATTAGTTGGGGAGTTGGAAATGAGGTGGAGGTCATCCAACATGCTGACGTCACAAATGCTCTTGTTGCTGAATACAGTCAAATACAAACAGCAATGATCCAAAATCTAGTAGAAAGCTGTCCATGGATAGTGGAGACAGTTATTCACACAAAAGCAGCAAAAAATGCTGTTCACAAAATAGTTATCACTTTTTGACATAATGTGAATTATTTCTTACACTGTGGTGCAAAATATCCTAATAAACACACCAGTAGAAATGCTCCAAAATTTTATTGAACAAAATCACTTTACATTGACCTTCATTAAGTCTTCACCTTGAAAAGATAAGGTTTTTGCAATAAATTAGTGTAAAAAAAATGTATGTGTTTGTATATTAAGTGTACATGAACTTACCCTAATACGTTTCTGTGTCTGCAGGTCTGTGTGGAGGGTCGTTTATACCTGGAGTTCATGTTTGATGACATGATGAGGATAAAAACGTGGCACTTCAGCATAAGGCAGCACAGAGAGCTCATCCCCCGCAGCATCCTGGCTATGCACGTATGTGTCAAACCTTTCCCCCATAGCACATAGTCATCTTTCTAATGGGAGAAATATCAGCACAGAGATATTTAAGAATCATTTTTCATGTCTGGCATTCCAGGCCCAGGACCCGCAGATGGTGGACCAGCTGTCTAAGAACATCACGAGATGCGGCCTCTCCAACTCCACTCTAAACTACCTCCGAGTGAGTGCTCACACTGCATCCATATGCACCAGCTGTCTCATGGTGACAGTGCTGTATTCATAGAACACCTTAGAGCGGAAATAACTCTCCTACACATTATTCCTGCTTATTTTACACCACTCTTTTCATTTCTACTATATTAAATTGAGGAAGAAAAAATTGTCATGACATGTAAAAGATGCTTACTTGTTTTTTCCCAATCTTTCTGCCTCTTTTTGTAGCTGTGTGTGATACTGGAGCCAATGCAAGAGCTCATGTCCAGGCATAAGACTTACAGCTTGAGCCCTAGAGACTGTCTGAAGACCTGTCTGTTTCAGAAGTGGCAGAGGATGGTAGCTCCACCAGGTAGGCATATGTTTAGCAAGCTAAGCTTAGTCATTATTTCCTTTTTTTGTTAGAAAATGCTGAAGGAAGCTTCTGCACATCATCCCAACAGAAACCAATACCCACAAAATGCTCTTTTTGCACTAATTTGTCTTATAGGCTGTTTACTTTAAATGTTGTTGATAACAGATGCTGAAAGCCCTAGCTAGACTCCTGCTTCCTCTGTGTTGCTCATCGTAAAGCTTTTTTGGTCTGTCCTCAGCGGAACCAGCGCGGCCGGCAGCCAACAAGAGGCGGAAGCGCAAGATCTCAGGCGGCAGCACCATGAGTGCGGGAGGAGGCACCAACAACAACAGCAACAGCAAGAAAAAGAGCCCTGCTGGCAGCTTCCCTCTCTCCAGCCAAGTACCTGTAAGCAGACTTCACACAAACACATTTAGGTGTTTTAAAAGGGCTTGTATGTTGAACAATTATTTTTATTTGTGTACCATACTCTTTTTGTTTATTTTATTTTTAAACTAAGGATTTCAGTGCTAAGGTTTGTTCTACATTTCTGTTTTTGTGTTTTTAAGGCTAGAGATATACTTGCTGTTTGCTTTGTGTAGACACCCAACTATATTGTGTCTGTAACTGTTCCCATACTTGCCCATGTGCTACACTTGTTATTGAAGGCTCCCACTAGATATGTTTACTTGCCACAGCAGCAAGGACACACATACACATACATATATACATATATTCTTCCGGTCATTTTGCAGCAAACGGCCAGGGCCTTTGAGGAAACCAAATTAAATAAAAACTCAAGTCATTAAAGTATTTTAAAAAAAACGCAGTGCTTGAACAGATCATGTTTCTACACTACACTCTCTACTGCAGCATTTACACAACACACAGTACATTCAGACTTCTTATAGTTATCATAATAACTAGAAAAAGACACAAACACAGATAATTCTGTAACTATTTAAAGTGTGAATCTTTTCTTTAGTGAAATTATCGATGTTAATTTCTGAGGACTTAACGAGTGCACAAAAACTGACGCAGGATCAGAAGACGGGTAGACCTGTCACGATAATTTTTTTGTGGACGATATATCATTCCAGAAATTATTGCAATAAACAATATTATTGTCATTTCAAAACCATTGCCAGTTCCAATGATAATAGTAGGTCATAATTAAGCAATTATAGTCTTTTAAATAGAACATTTTAAATAATCATAGTTTGGAAAATACTTTTTTTTTTTTTCACCTACTGCACTCCACACTGTGTGTATGGATTTTATTTACTGAAGCATTGGTTATTTAGCATGACAGGTTAAAATACTGTTCACTATTATATATGTGAACAAACATTCAAATGAACACAATAGACAAAATCACGATTATCAAATGTTATTGAGGTAATGTCCATTTATTGTTCGATAAGTTGATAATGTAATTATTGTGACAGGCCTAGACAGAGGTTAGAGAAAATAATCTGGTGGACTCTAATACTCTATAGCTAAATACCAGTCTTTTAAACGTCAGTGTGCTGACTATTTGAATGGTTTGTCCCTCTGCTGCAGGACGTGATGGTCGTGGGTGAGCCCACTCTGATGGGAGGGGAGTTCGGAGACGAAGATGAGCGTCTGATCACCCGGCTGGAGAATACGCAGTTTGACGCAGCCAATGGCATCGACGATGAGGACAGCTTCAACAACTCTCCCGCTCTGGGTGCCAACAGCCCCTGGAACAACAAGGCTCCGTCCAGTCAGGAGAGCAAGAGCGACAACCCCACCTCACAAGCCTCTCAGTGAGACTCAGGCCGGGAGGGGAGGGGAAGGGAGGGGAAGCGAAGGACGGGAGGGGAGGGAGTGGGGGTGTAATGGAGGAGGTTGGTGTTAAAGAGGTGGCAGCGAGGTCGCGGACGGCTGACTCACTCATCTACATGCAGAACTACATACACAGAAACGGCAGCCATCCATTTCTCCCCTGTCTCAGTGCGCTGGGGAAATGAGCGAGACGAAGACTGTGGCCCAGAGGAGAGAGAGAGAGAGCAAGCGGGTCCGGACATTTTCAGGATAAAAAGAAGCAGATTAAAAAAATGTATTTGGTTTTAATGACAATGTGGTGGTTGTGAAGATGTTGGAGTTTTATGGTGAGAATGCTCCTCCAAGGAAGGTGTAGATAGTTCATGTGTTTTAAGTTAAGGAAGGAGTTTGTTGTTTCTTCCTCAGAGGAGAAGACCAACATGTAAAACTCCAACAAAGTGCACATAAAATCACACACACATTCTCTCTCTCTCTTCCTCTCTCTCTCTTTCTCTCTCTCACTCACTCTCTCTCAACTGGTAAAGGTGAAAGCTGATGTCCGTTCTGGTCTGCTTGCTCTAAAGCTCCAACCTATACTGGAGCTGGAGCAGGAGAAGGCATACTTCCATTCAGGTCTTTCCCTGCCATTAATGGAAGATTTGGACTGTTGCCGCAACACATTAAACCCAATACATCACCACCACCACCACAATGCTGTAGAACAGCCCGAAAATGGTCATAGTTTTAAAGGGTTAGGTGGAGAGCATTTAAAACGAAGCATTTTGGAAAAATTTTATCTGCATTTTATACCAGCCTCTATTTCCCTAGAATGTTTTTATTTGATTTTTTTTACCGACATTGAAAGCTACAGACCAAGGAGCTAAGAGGACTTTCAAGGAGGTCCTTAAAATCTCAACCCTCAAATTATATTGGTTTGTATTATTTTTAAAAACAGAAGAGAGTAATTTAGTGTGGGCTTTTATTTCCTTTTGTGTACTTGTGCTTGTATATTTAAGGTAGTAGCAAAAGTTCTGTATAACTGTATGGAAATGTATTCTTCCCTAGCATTACCTAAAGCCATTCTGATCTGATGTGTAAAAAAAAGAAAAAAGAAAAAAAAGTGAAAAGATGAAACACATAAAACCTGTCCCAGCCCACCCCCAGCCCCGCCTCCTCTTTACCCAATCCAATTTCCCTTAATTTTATGAACCTGTGTACAATTGATTGATTTAAAAGAAAGGGCACAGTCACACCGGATTGATCTGTCCATTCTTGGTCTGAGTAAGGCCAGCCAAAGCAGCAACCTTATCACATGGGTCGTTATGTGTTAAAATGGGGATTTCAAGGCCTGTACGAGCGAATTAGATAGCATCACTCCACTCTGTGTATTAGCCGATGTGATTTATTGATCCATTGTCTCCGTCTTTGGGTCATTCTGTCACATACAGGCTGGTTATTTCGTTAAGTGCATGTTGGCCCAGGCACGTCCTGAACTTGTATGGACCTTATTTCATTCGCCATATTGCGAGGGATAGTCAATCTTGTCATTAAATTCATTGGACATTTTTGTATTTTTTTTTTTCCTTAATTTTTCTAAATTGATACCCTGCCCAGTTTTAATTCATTTCCATGCAAATTGTGAGATTTCTGCCAGCCCTGCACTTGTAATTGAAACTAAATGGTGATCTGTCCCCCTTCTAACCCCGTAGACACCCCCTCTTTGATATATCTATTTTTTTTCTTAGTTTCTGCCCTTGACTAAATTAATGTATGTACCAATAAAATATGAATTTTCACTTTAAAAGAGAGCGGCCTGTTTGCTGTCTTTATTATTGTGCTCAAAACAATATCAGTCAGTAATATGCTATTCATGCATATTACTAGCATTCACTAACATGACAAAAGTCAGAGGACAATAACTAGTATTATGTCCTGTTACTTCTTACAGAAAAAGACTGACTTTATGCTTGTGGAGCTCTTCTGCCAAAGTCACTTCACGAGTCGCATTGACTGGTCTAGCCAGATGCTGCTGGACTGTGCTGTCCACTGCTATCCCATGACTTTTGTCTGTAATTCTAAGGATCCACTGAAAGCGTGGCATAAAACTGGCCATTCATAATACAGCTAAAGGTGATATTTGGCAAGCTTTCAGTCTGTAGGAGCTTTTACATGCCACCTTCAATTGCTGGAGCTGCAGTGCTCTGCTGCTGCCCTCTAGTGGATTGTCAAGCTGTTTGAGGAACCCTGCTTTACAAAACCTTTCTCGTAAGTGGGCTGATGTGACAGAACCTTACTAAGGTTTATAAAACATAAATGCCCAATAGATGGTTTATATGGTTAAAATGGTTTACATTTGTTGCATTGAGTAGTTTTTTTTAAACATGATTCTTTGGAACAGTGCTTCTCAAATCTTGTCATCAGAAACTCCTAGATGGTCCACATTTTTAAATGTCTCTGCATTTTGCAGTTTGCATAGAAGGATAAATTAATCTGGGGGCATTTGTTTGAGAACCCCAGCTTTAGAGAGTCATTTTTGTTAGTGTGCAACGTAAATGTGTTAAGAACCTTATTTAGGTTTAAAGAATATACACTGAAATGCCACATCATTTTATCTAGTGTTGTGTGCCATGACTTTTGTCATGTCCCATAAAGCTAAAAACATGGCAGTGACCTGTGGGATAAGTGTGTGGGACTTTCCTCATTGAATGTGTATGAAATTTCTGAGTCTTCTATTTAAGTGAAGGACAATTCTAACCAGACATCACCAGTTACGATCATTGCCTCTCACTGCCCTGTCCACTGTGGGTGGTAATTTCCTCTATGATTCACCAGTGCTCACAGGACACCGAGGCTAGAGGAATGATAAATGCCCATGCAGCTTTGGGAAATGGGATTTTCCATCCATCTGGCACTACCATCATGCCCCCCTCAAACTTAATAAATGTCTCCTTGCCATGAGCACACTGACCAGTGTGTAATCTCACTTAGAGAACCTGAGGTGATTTTTCTATGCCATTGCTAAGAAATATAGTCATTAAGGCATTTTGACCTTAATTAATTCTGCTGTATTAGTATCCTCATGTTTTATCTCCATGAGTCTTTGATTTGACTGGCGATGAGTTTGTAGCTGTTTCAAATGCAGCTCAGTGCAGCACAGTGTTGAAATGAGCTCATGGGGTGCTCTGCGCTCTGCTGGTGGCGGCATGTATCTGGAAACGCTCCAGACAGAGTCTGAAAGAGCCATCTGCTCTCAGCCGGTGCGTAACTGGACCCTCTCGAAAAACAGATGATTCCTTACTGTTCATAAGGAGTGCCTGGAGCAAACAGTATGGGCTGCGGCTGGACCTATGAGCAGAGGGTCATAGGTTCAATTCTCGCTGGAGAGTTACAGCCGTTGGTGGCATAAAAACAAAGCCCACATTCAGAGAGCCCACAATGGTGTTTCTTATTCAATGATCCTTTCCCAGAACGTTATGGCTTGAAAGGAAGGTGTTGCATTCCCAATAGATATATAGACAGATGCCAAATCCAGCATTTATCAGCCAAAAAATCCATTTTAAGAGATCTTTTTTTGGTTTAGGATCAAACCAAAAGCAACAGCAAAGCAGGCCAGGAGCTGAACAAACAGAAAATAAAGAAATTAAGCACAACAAAGGAAAACTAAACTGAAGGCTTAAGTAGAACTGATGAGAAAATGTATTTTGGTTCCAGCTCCTGCAATTTTAGACTATCTGAAAGCCTTAAGATTTGGATAATTTGAAAATATTATGTAAGAAATATTAATTCCTTAACACAGTCAATTTATACAATGTTATTTTAACCTAAATCCACAATAACAAGGACACACAGTGTCATTAATACAAAGCACCAAAAGTACTAACAGTGCCTGCTTTTGGACAAGCTTGCTAAACATGAATGAAATTTGATCAATCTTATTTACATGACTGTTTTTTGTTAATCTCTTAGTAAAAACTGTTCTATTTAAAGCAGGATGTCAGAATCTCTGAATTCCATCTATTCTTTGACATCAACTCTCATCATCAGTGGTAAAGGCAGTAGTATTATAAAATTGATTAGCACTTCTATCTATTTGGGTCTCAGTAAATCATTCTAACACAAAGTTCTATCTGTCTTCTATCTGTGGTTCTATCTACCGCAAAATCTGTTGGATTGGTGTGAATATTTGAGCTGCATGGAATGGATTGGACACCATTAGGAACCTCTACAATTCCAAGCCAAGATATATTACCCATATCTTCCCACTGAATTGTATTTGCAATTTGTAATTGCAATCTGACTTGCAGTCTTTTTGGTGCAACCCTTTTTCCAATTGTTACTTTAAAAAAAATTATTTATGAAGATTTTGTGGCGTACATGAGAAGGAATCCAAACAGGCAGCATTACTTGGCCTTAAGGAAGCTCTTTATTAACAACTTACTGCTTGCAAACAGCAATCAGAGTAGGTTAGAAAAACCTTTCCTAAAATTACCAGAGCTTGGTGTAAACATTACAATAGGGTGTAACAGTCAACAACTAAACACTCTTTTCACATTCTGAACAGTAATTACAGTTATACCCACAAGTCTAACTCATAGTTTGAGCCAGCAGTGCACAATGGGATAGGAAGCACTGTGCCCCGCTGCCCCTACTGCCTGTGCTCTCCAGGCTGCATTTACTCAGTTTCTAGCCACGGTCTGCACAATATCTAAAGCTTTGAAGAGAGTATTCTATACCAGCTCCTTTAGTCACCATATAAATGCACAGTCTCAGACAGCAACACTACTTCCTTTCAAGCAGTCAAGGCTGTGATAAAGTTTCCTTTTCTCGCCGCTTTGCTTTTTAAAGTGCTTTCATTCTGGAACGGCTGAATTTGATCTTTCGGTTCTGGTCAGTGACATTTGCAGACAAAGCTCCATGTGTTGGTCTGATTGAAAATGTTCAGGCCATTATCGCATGACATTTTACGGAGGACTGAGGAGGAGTGCGGCACAGGCCTGAGTGGCAAATCTCGGCTCTGCTCTGTATTGATAAGCCATGGAGCAGCCAGACAGTTAGATTCCTATAATTTCCACAGTGTAGGCCAAACTTACAGACCCCTATCCTGTTACAGATTCAAAAATTGAGCACAGTGGCTGCTTAGAAAATTGTCCTTGCAGTGTGGTAGAGATGGATGGGCTGCTGAACATTGATACTTCCAATCCTATCCCATCTTTCTGAGATTCATCCTGCATTTAAAGTGTTTTCTGTATACAGAAAACTGAATTTCTGTACTTGTGAAAAAACTGTTTACTGATATGACAACTAGAGTCGTTGGTCTGTTAGCATGGACATTTTACCCAGACATATTTGAAATTTGCTTTTGCAAGTGAAATATTGTTTCAGTAGAACTGTATCAATTATCAAATACTTTTATATATTAGTAAAGCAAATAATTTCACAATAAAATTTAATTCTGGTATGATTTCATAGATCTTAAAAAAATAAAGTGATAGCATCTCAAAACAATGAGAGAATCTACATAATTTCTTAGTATCTCAAAAAAGAAGAAAGTATCCCAAAATAAGGACATACTATCTTAAAATAGTGACTTAGTATCTCAAAATAACCACATAGTATTTCATAAAAATAAACCCAATAATATCTCTAAATAATGAGATAGTATCTCAAAACAATGACAAATATTTTAAGATGATACAAAGTATAAATGTGCACTGCATAGTATAATAGTGCACTACATATTATAAAAGTGCACTGCATAGAGTAATAGTGCACTGCCTAGTGTACTAGTGCATTACATAGTGTAAAAGTGAACCATACAGTGCATTAGTGCACTACATAGTATACTAGTGAACTACATAGTTTCATAGATAGTGAAGTATCCCAAAAATATGTACCCCAAAAATAATGAGATATTATTATATGCTACAAGATTATTTTGAGATACTGCGTCATTATTATGAGATACTATGTCATTATTTTAAGATATATAAAAGCATACCAGAATTAAGTTTTATTGTGAAATGATTTGCCATTTTAATATATTATAGTACTTGATAATTGATAAAGTTCTACTAATATATATATATATATATATATGCTTTCGGTAGGCTAAAAGCACAATTTCGGATACATAGTATAAAAGTCCCCTCATAGTCTAATAGTGCACTACATAGTATAATAGTGCACTACATAGTGTAAAAGTGCACTAAGTAGTGTAGTAGTGCACAGGATAGAGGACAGCTGGTGAATGGGACTGAATGAGACACAGCCCTGGGCTGCAGGCTGTGGCGTCACGGCACTTCCGCCCACGTGGTGTGAATATTTTTGTGGTGGCGCGGAATCGGAGCGGGTTAAGGAGTCGCTGCGGGGCTGCGGGGCTGTAAAATGTGGTGCAGTTTAATGTAAAGCGCTTTTTCTGAGGGAATATTAATACAGACTGTTCTCAGCGGAGAAACAGCGCGCGGAGGGGTCTTAAACCCGCTGCTTCTGGAGGAAGTTCTGCTGTTTTCGGGGTGAGTTTGGCCGCAGTGCAGCCGGTTCTGTAGCAGCAGTTCTGTTTCTGCTCCACTAAACTCCTGCAGAAGAGAGTGGAGATTTAGGTTTAGAGCTGCACAGACCTGATGGACTTGAGTCAAATTTAATGTACTCTTGGTAAAGTGTTATTTGAATGTGAATAAAACTTATAAAACTTATATTGCTACTTGTACAAAACTTATAAAAGTTATTTATTGTGAATGTTCTTAAGTACTGGACAATTAAAACTTTTAGCTGAACCTGTTCCTGAAAATAATATTGCTCAAAGTACTTTTTACTTGATGAGTCAGTTTTTTTGTACTTTTACTGAAACAGAACTAAAACTCACACTCTTTTCATTTATTCAGGTTATTTATTTAAAGGGAACTCCAGTGTAAAATGGTTTGTGTTGTAGTGAAACATGATGACAAGTTCACACTTTTGTCAAAGTGCCGACCTCCAATCTCCCCCAGCATTCCAAAATACAGGGCTTTTATCCAGTGCTCCCAACAGTCTCACAATGGTAGCGATAAGGGCATAGAATTGCTAATGGAAAGAAAAAACTATTTTTACTCCATTTAAAAGCTCAAAGTAGCCCACACATATCATTGGTAGAATTCCAAGTGTCCTGACATTTAAAACAAGGCTCTGAGAATTTTGAAAGTGCACAGGTAGTTTATATAAAAAGACAGTGTTTATGCACACAGTACCTTTTAGCTAGTTCTTGAAATTAAGTCATAAGTCGACTGAAGAGCACGAACGAATAGGTAGAATAGGTAAACAGATTGCAAAATAAATTCTGTGTAAATGAATGAATGAATATTAAAGAGAGATTTTCAGCAACAACTGGAATTCATGCATTTCCATGCATCTACCTACTTGTTTTTGCTTGTCAGTTGACTTTGAGCTTGTTATTGGTTTAAAAAATAATAATTTCTTGTGTATCTCATCCACCAAAAAACATTTTGACTTTTTTTCTCTCTCTCTCTCTCAGGTCCAAAATGAGTCCACAGAAACGCACTGCAGGTCCTGGAGTTTTGGAAGTCCAATTCGTAGGAGATGAAGATGTGCTAGACCACATTGTCGAGAAACATGAAGGTGCTGAGATTGACACACATCTCTGTTTTCTGGGTGTTAAATCCCATTCTATTTCTTAATGGACATTGTCGTGTGTACTGGGTATACATCATAAAAGGCATTACTGCCCACAGTGGACAGCACAGTGCATTGGGTGGTAATGATCGTGACCAGTTGTCCAATTGTTCTTGAGAATAAATAAGCAACTCTATTAGAAAAATGTAAATGGATTGATAATGATGCACTACATTTCTGGAGATTCAAGTATCTGGTCCTGTTGTGTATATGGCTTGAAACGTTTTGGTTCAGGTTTTTACTCTCTCTATTCTAATTGTATTTTAGGGTCTAGAGCACTCAGAAGTTCTGCACAAACTCTAGTGAGCCTGAAGAGTCTCAGAAAGAAAACGACAGACTCTGCAGAAGGGGAGGAAGAGGAAGAAGAGGAGGGAGTTTTTAACAAGCAAAACTATGTGGAGTCGCTTGGTTATGGAGCAGAAGGTAGAATTTTTTGTCACACAAACAAAAATTGCCAAGAGAACACTGAACAATTCTCAATATTATTAAAGAACTTTAAACTGATTGAAAAAGTCATTTTTTGGCTGTAATATCGGTGATGTTTCCATACTGTGTTTAAACATTGTTGCTGTTTTGTTTGTGTATCCTGTTACACAGCTGGAGATGAGAATGGGTCGGCCACAGCAGGAGCCTCAGTGTTCACCTTCCAGACCATCAAACGCTCCAATAAAATGGCTCAGATGGGTGAGTTAATAAAAGATTTTGATTTTGTGTCAGATTTTTTTTATTTATTTTTTTTTTACATATTTTAAAGTAAATTAAGCTAGAGTTAAATTATTAGTCTGATGATTTTAAGATGCTTGTAAATGTTGTACACTATACCTCGCTATACATTTCTCTTTTTATCTCTCTCAATTTAGCTTCAGAGTGGGCACGCACTCCTGGCAAAAGTGTCACATTTCGTACCCCTGGGAGTCCAGAGGAGGCAGCCAGCCCAACCCGGGCAAGCCAGAGTTAGTAATCATATCATTATTTATCTATCTGTTTACAGTACCAGTCAGACGTTTGGACAGAGCTCTTCTCATTTAGTGTTTTTATATGCTTTTTGTTTTTACATTGTAAAGGTAATATTAAAGACAATATGAAAGCTAAGGTCACATTCAGAATTATACTGAAAACAAAAAGCAGAATATGTTTAATAATGAAAATTCTTTAAAGTAGCACATTTAGCTTTTGGACAGATCTGCACACTCTTGATATTTTAATCTTTTTTTAATCTTGGTATTTTAAGCTTTTTTTTCTTCACACTGTGAAGCTCAGCTCATTCCAAATCACCTTAAATCACCATCTCAGTTGAACAGGTCAGGGGATTGTGGAGGACAAACACTTTTTCTTTTTTTAAATTTTTTTTTTATTACGTAATCCCATATGTGTTTTCATGTCTTTAATATTAATCAACAATGTACAAAATAAATAAATAATGAAATACATTGAATAAGAAAGTGTGGTACATGTCTATACATTCATTCAAACAATCCATCCATCATAGGCTTATAATGTATAATAATCCTACTGTTTATTCTTCCCACTACAGAAGTTGCCAGTCAAAACAAAACTCCTCAAAAGGTAAATTGGAACCTTCATATATGAGAATGACTGTGTTTGTGAGTTTCTTCTGAAATCAAGAGTAATAAACAGTTTAAACTTTTAAGCTTTTTACAAGATTTTAAAACATTGTTTAAGCATTTGATTGGTTGTATTGAGTAAAAAAGAGTGTGAGAAGTGAGGTCAGGATGTTGAACGGCTGTTCATCTCACCTCATCCCCAGCTCGTCTCAATAGCACTGGATAGATCACTTTTATTCTAAAGAATTTAATTTCACTCTTTTTATTTTTATTTTTCCTCTCTAGGGAAAGAAAGTACAGTTTGTCTCCACGACTCCTCACAGACTGAGAAAGAGAATATCAGGTTTGTTATTAAAGTTCAAATTACTATTAGTCAAATTTCTTTTTTCTTTTAATATTTTTATAAATAATATTTGTTGTTGTTGATGTTTTTGGTTTATATATATTTTATTTATGATTATTCAGCTCCCAACCTAAAGTCAGACAGTGACAGTGATTTCTCCCCCTCGAACTCGGAGGATGAAGAGGATGAAGAGGAAGAAAAGGGGGAAAAAGCTGAAGCTCAGCCCAAAACCCCCAGCAAGTCATCTGGAGCTGCTGCTGCTCTTTACAAGACCCCTGCGAAGAAGAGCAAGAAAGCACCAGAGGTGGGATTACATTTTTTAAAGGAATATATAACTAGTTTAGCTGTAACTAGTTTATAATGTCACATTTTAGCTGTTCTAAGTCATCACATTTGAGTGTTAAGTCTAGTTTCCTTGTAGGATATGTTTCAGCAATACTGATAAGGTATGTATGAATATGGATGAGCCTTTTACGTATGCCAATCTCCCTCTTTTCAGCCCAACCTGGTGGAGGAATATTTTGAAGCCCACAGTAGCTCCAAGGTTCTGACATCAGACCGGACTCTTCAGAAGCTGCAGACTCCTAAACTAGATCGGGTCAGTCCTCGCCCTGTGTCTGTATTTATTACAGCTAGGGGTCTTTGTTTAATAGTCAGTCAGTTAGATAAGTGAAATCATGAAGTGAACCTAAACTCAAGCTCCAGATGAAGCTTTTCTAATGTTCATTTGAATTTAATATTTGAAACATTGGTCTAACATCATCCAGATAACCACAAATGTCTACTCTATAAAATAAAACCCTGTTTGAAGCTGTCTTTAGGGTTTAGGCAGAATAATAAATGAATCATTACAGATGTTTTTCATGGTGTGTTGCAGGAAACTCTGCTCAGATTGTTGGATGGAAAGCCCTCCTGTTATGTGGATGAGATCAGTCAGCTCAACAGAAAACACGAGAAGAATTTCAGCAAGTGGATGCTGCAGTTACAGTGAGTGTGTAGCTGTGGATATTAGTGGTTGAAAGATCATGAACATTTTAGAAAATTGTAATTTAACAATATTTTTGTGCATTTCTTTAGGATGGGGTTTAACATACTACTTTATGGCCTGGGCTCCAAGAAGTTTTTACTAGAGAAGTTCCGCACTACCATGTTGTCAGACTCCGTCCATCTGGTGGTCAATGGCTTTTTTCCAAGCATAACCCTCAAATCGGTTTGTATTTTCTCTGTTTTTCTTTTTCTTTATTTTATATACTGCAAAGTATTGGCGGGAAAAAAAGCTTAAGCCACCTGTAGTACCAGAAATAGGTAGGAGTAAAAGGCCTTATTTTGGCAGTAAGTGTTTGTTTATGTACAGTTAAACATTAATATTAGAAAACATTTACACATATAGTTGTGATTTTACAGCACTATGTTGATTAAAACCTCACATGACCTTCTTACATTGCCCCAGAGTCCAATCTTTGTTACCCCCCCAAGCAAATTGAACCTTTTTTGTGAGTTAGCCTTACTAATAAACATTTTTCTTAGGGCTACACAGCTATTTATTCCCATTGCATTGCATTGTGTGCATGTGTAAATACTCTTACTTTCACTATTAAATATATCCCTGATTTTAGTGTTGTTTTTCTATGATTTGATTTCACCAAACCTGACCGCTGATCACAATCATTTAATATTATTTTTTTTTCCATCACATTCCGTAGATGTTTTCTCTGATTGATGCATGCCAATAATTTGAAACAGATTAACATCTTCTCCGCATTTTTTTCCACATGGTTGTTTAGCAAATGAGAAGCTACTCACTTCATCAGGGTCAGGGTTATTTAACTTGTTGCCAGTTTAAAGATAATCCCCCATGCAGTAATTATCCAATGTGAGGTTCTTACCTATTTTCTTACCTAGTTCCAGTTGGTGAACATTTTGGCTAGACTGTGTATATTCAGTTATGTACATGAGAATCTAAGTAGAGGTGGAGGCCCAAGTTATTCAACCTTTTCATCTATAAATAAATAGCAGAAAATGCATCGATTACCTTTTCCTTATTAGGAAAAGCCACATCTTTTGTTCAGCATTGACTTGGATCCTAATGCATGTGGGTCAAACATGGGTTTATTACAGATTATAATACTTCCTGCTTCATGTCCATGTTCCTCTTTGACAGATTTTGAATGCCATCACTGGGGAGATGCTGGAGCATGATGGGAGCTTTCGTACCCCGATGGACCAAATAGACTTTGTTGTGAAAACGCTTAAAAATGGTACAGCTTAAATGGCTGCATATCACTAACTTGAATGTTTTACATCCAGTGTGTTTAAACAGTGTTTCTAACAGTGTTTCTAACGTTTTTTCCTACATTAGCTGGTTTAATACGTTGATCTTGCAGACTTATAAATTCCTGGCTTAAGGTTATATTAGCAATTTCTTGTCTTCTCATTAGACCCAGACAGCCACTACTATGTGATCATCCACAATCTTGATGGCCCCATGCTGCGTGGTGAGAAGAACCAGCAGGCTCTGGGGCAGCTGGCTTCAATTCCCAACATGCACCTGCTTGCCTCCATAGATCACATCAATGCCCCTCTTGGTATGTTTTCACACTTATTACTATTACTATTTGGAGTTTATTTTGAGTGTGTTTATTGTGTCTGAGAATATAATCCTGCTTCTTATTGTTCTTCACATTTGTTCAAGCTTGCCATTGATCATTTATTGGTGTTATTTACTTGTTTGCTTTTTATCTTTAGTTTGGGACCACTCAAAGATGAGCTTGTTTAACTGGCTCTGGTATGAGACGACTTCGTTCCTGCCGTACACGGAGGAGACGTCATACGAGAACTCTCTTCTGGTGCAGCAAACGGGCGCACTGGCCCTCAGTTCGCTCACACACGTCCTGCGCAGTCTCACACCAAATGCCAGGTACAGTAACTAACACACACACACAAACACATACTGTATGCCTGTGACGGGTAAGGTGGAGCACCATGCACACCTACCTGCCTGTGCTGAGTAGATCTTTAGGTATGAGTGAAATAGGTATGTTTTTGGTGTTCTGCCCAGTGGGTATTTTAGTCTGGAGTCCTGTGATTCTGGGTCAGCTCTTGCCCCACCCTAACTTTGATAGAAATGTATAAATAGATTGACAGATTGATCATAATATGCAATAATGTAACAAAAGCTGTCCAAAAGTCCAAGTCTTTGTGAAATGATACTTGGTCAACATGCAGTGATGTATTGTTTAATTACACAATCTCTCTAATTACATATTTTAAATTATATTAAAAATGTAACACATTCCTCTTTCCTCTCACTCAAACCCAGTGTAATGGTTATCTGATAAATTTGTAACATTAACAATACATGGTCAACAATATACCTGTAACCTGACAAGTTTAACCTTAGCCAGTAGATGGTGGCAGCGGAACATAGATGATTAATGTGACTGTCTTTTTTTGTGTCAGATGTTTTAAAGTTTCCTCACTAAAAAATAGAAAACATAATGAAGCCTTAAGTCAAAATTGAGTATACTGACAATGTATACTGATATACTGTATACTGATACCTTAAAGTTCTATTTTGGACAAACTTTATATAAATTAACTAATCAGTGATCAGTCAAATTAAAAAAATTCAGTAACTTCTGTCATTACGTCAGGGCCATAAAGCTGCTACTGCACCAGACTTATCAACAGAACTATCTAACTCTTAACAGTTCTTGCATAATGTTGCTTTAAATAAGTCTCTATCTTTGTTTGTCTTGAAATGTTCTTGCCCCAGATTCTGTTAGTGATCTTGTGTCTTGTGTCCACAGAGGGATCTTCAGGCTGCTGGCTGAGTTTCAGCTGGAGAATAAAGACAACCCTTCATATACAGGTAAAACAGCAAACATCTGCAAACCTCCGTCAGTCATCATCCCCTTCATGTGCTCATGTGTGCTGGAAATTTTAAGCTCATGTTTTGGACTAAACAGTTCTGTTATCTCCAATGTATTATGGATTTGTTTGCTGTTCAAACATCTCCCTTGTGATTTTGTGTTCAGGTCTGTCTTTCCAAGACTTTTACCAGCGCTGTCGTGAGGCCTTCCTGGTGAACAGTGACATCACACTGAGAACGCAGCTCACGGAGTTCAGAGACCACAAGCTCATCCGTACCAAGAAGGTGAATCAAAATTTGCTGACTAAAAGATTGCAGTAACAGCTAATTTTATTTAAGTATCACAGTTTCTAAAGGATCTGTATTTGCCATGTATCAATATGAAATATTTTCATCTGTAGAGGAGATAGAAAACAACTTCTTGTCTTGAGAAATGGAAGTCAGTGTGAAAATATTTTCTTCTTCTTTTTATTGGTCCATTTGGCATGAAATCATTTTGACCCAGTGTAAAAAAACAAACAGCTGCACATTAAAATATAATTGTTTGACTGACAATATATTAACACCTTATGACACCAGTCCTTTTAGATGCACCTTCCAGCTATACAGTTGGATAATATAGGTAGTCTGTTTTCTTGTACAATGTATTAATCGTGCCCTTATCTACCTTTTGTCCTTTTTTGGATAAAATTTTCAGGAAATCAGAACAATTCTAAGAGGTTCACAACCTTTCAAGTACCACTGAAGCTGTGATTTTAGACTAACTGATACAAAATATACCAATATTATAGTTGGCCAATAAGTGTTTACATAAGCAAGGGGGATACCTAATAATAAACTGGCAGCTAAGTGTGCCACACACAATTCTTATATTATGTTTTAGTGTCATCATTATTTAAGTGCTGATGTATTAATGACATTTCTTTCTGCAGGGTGCTGATGGAGTGGAGTACCTTCTGATCCCTGTGGATGCAGGAACTCTCACAGACTTCCTAGAGAAAGAGGATGTAGAGTAAACAGGAGATATCAGAGTCAGAAGACAACATACAGAGTTCTGTTTTGTTGGCTTTATCAAAATTGACTGTACCTGTTCTGAATATGCTGGATAAACAGTAGTAATTTGGCATAGATTACTACCAGACAGCTCTGCAGCTTCATCCTGTCCAATTCTGTCAGTAACCAGGTATATATGTGGACTAAGCATTCAGGCTGTTTCTGTTGTGTGGTAAGTTCCAGGTACTGGATATTGTGTGTGATCACACAGCACTTCTATTGTGGACTCATAGTGAATAATGTTTGTGTTCATATGATGTACCATCATGTACAGTAGTTTAATAAATAAGGTGCATTGCAATTTATTTACATGTACAAATACAGATATTAAAGAGTCAAGTAGCAAATACACTTGAATGAAACATTTTCTCAAAGCAAAGCAATTACAAATTCTGTGATTTAGCATAGTGAAATGTGATTCTAATGCAAAACAGTACCTGGTCAAACAGAAGGCAGGCTTAAATACATACATGCTTATTGTCACTGTTGCACAAACTGTTAACATTCAATGGAAGTCTGTGTAGAAAGATATTAATCCAAGACACTTTGGAGAAATTTTGTATGTCCATTCATCAAAATAAAGTTAATTACAAATATAAAAAATAACTGTCATATTACCAATTTTGCTAAATTAAAAAAAACAACAACAAAAAAAAAAAAACTATAATAACCCCATAATTAAATCCAAAAAATAATAAGCCATGGTTGGGGAACAACATTAACACAGACAACATTAGACAAACCCATTAAGCCACTTCTACATTTAAGCTCAGTGTTTCTCAGTCTTGGTCTTGACAACACTCTGCACATTTTTAAGGTTTTTCTGCTTTAACACACCCCCTGTAACTCTGTTAAGCTTGTTAATAAGCTGACTAGTTGAATCAGGTATGCTGGAAGAGGAGAAAGCAATAAATATGCAGGACATGCGGCTCCAGGATCAGGATTGAGAAACACTGCATTAGCCTATTGGTAATGAACTTGTAGTCACTTGGTGGTTATAGGGTCAAGGCCATATACAGGAGTGTGCCTGTACAAAGCAGAGTTTACAGATGCCTATTTGGGTGCTTTACTGAACTCAAATATATACATTTACGGCAGGACATGGACATTTGAACGCTGGCATGGATGTCCCTATTTTTCCAAATATTTTAATACTGAACTTTGGAAGCCCAGTCATACTTATTCCTTATCCTTATTAGTTCCAGTCATCCTTATTACCTCAAAATAATGGAGTTATGCTCATTTAATTTTTTCAACAAAACAGATAAAGTTTTATGAGACACCAAATTCATAATAATCTTGAGCTATGGCTATGGCTATTTCTTTCATCCTCTACATGAAGCCTGAAACGGGCTCGGGTCGCAAGTAATTGCCCAAGTAATTGGGCTTAACTTTAGACCACTGTTCTTACTCTGATACACTTGATGATTATGGGCCTGTAAACATCTTTAACTGGATTTCAAAAACTTTAGCCCTCGTTATTAAATGTGACTCATTACATGATTGCTGGTGGATCTGTATGCACTTTTTGTTGGTCTGTTCTTTGGGCAGATTCAGTGCTGGGTGATCAGAGATTTCTCCTTCTCCTTTTCCTTCTCTTTCTCCTTCTCCTTCTGTCGAGTCCGTGCTCTAAGTTTAGTTTCTGTTGCGCTCTGAACAATTTTTAGTTCCTCCACGTCCAGGTCCTTCAGCAGTAACAGCACAGCGTCCAGTGTGTGACTCTACAAGTAGAAGGAGATATCATCCTTAAAAACCTGCAACACTACACCAACATTACTGACTCATATGAAGGCACATCAATCATTAATGACCGTTAAATGAATCAGCAGATGGTATTGTAAATGATGGCATTAAATTCATGTCACGTATGGAACTAGAAACCTATGTCTAAATCGTTTGTGAAGTAATATAATAACAGCATATATATATAAAACGTTTAGCACATTATATATGGACTGACCTTTTTCTTCGGGGTAGCTCCTGGTTCTCGTGGGGAAGAAAATGATGGGAATTTATCTCTTGGTAATGGCTTCATTCCCAGCTGGGCACGGATTTTACTGAGGAATCAAACACAAAGCATCACACAGAGAGCCCCTATAATACAGACAGAATTTATATATTGTAACAGTTCACTCCTGATTTGCTTTGCATTCATACCAACATCATTCAACCCAAAATTAGAGGGGGAAGGCGATACAATTCTACTAATGACTATTTTTTAAACTGTAGTGTGGCTGAATATGGTTTGGAACACAGCCCTGCTAAAACTGAGCATCAAAGAGAAAAAGTGTAAGCAGATCTGCACCAAGACCATAATAAAGTGTGCAATGCTGACACTGAGACATATTTGGGTAAACATTTCTGTACTTAAATATTGTTTAAAAACTATTTCTACTACTAGCCAAGACATGGACTGAAATATTTAAACATTCCAGGCTTTAAATTAATTCAATTATGGTGTTTAGCTAGATTTAAATGATATGAATGTATGCTGAAATGTGTCAGAAACCGTATAAGAAAATCTATGCAGTACCTAAGAGAGCCTGAATTAAATATGTGATGGTTAAAGCCTGCAGAAGGCACATTGCTGGAGTTTTCCATTAGATATTAGCAACTAACATGCTACAAATGCCCTTAGGCTTTACGTGTATTATTTTAGTACACTGGGCTACATCAATTTCACACATTATATATACATCGTCATGTGTATATTTAACATATACGTGTCAGAGACTTAAAGCACTTGATTATTAAATTATGTGAGTATATTTAAAACAATCCAAACCTACTTGGTCTCCTCCATACTGTAATTAAGGGGGTCATTCTCAGAGTCTGCTTCTGTAAGGCCATTGGTGGAACAGGCTGAAATGGGATCTGGAGGGGTGACCATTTCTTCACCTTCTTCCAAAGCAATTGCAAGTTCCTCCTCTGTCACAACTTGAGAAATGAGATGGTTTTGTTAAAAGAACAGTAGTTTGTAAGATAACAACAAGTGAAAGCATGTAGTGGCCATGATATGTGTGCTGACATTCTACTTGTCTCAATAAAAACTGAATCAATTACTTGACAACAAGCAGAAAACAAAACACTAAAACACTGGGGTCTTACCCACCCTGGTTGTCCAGTTTGTGCAGGCCAGGCAGATTCTTCAGCACTGTCAGACGGTAGTTAACTGGGTCATCTTCACAACATGGATTCTCTGCCAGCCACAGAACCTTGAGGCTGGAAAGGTTTCGGAGGTGGCTAAGCTCTGAGAGGTTCTGGATGTTATTCCGCCTCAAGTAGAGCTCTGTCAGATTCTGACAGTTGGAGATGTGTTCCAGGGAGGATATATTATTGGCACTGAGAAGGAGAAATAGATCAAAATTATGACATTGGATAGATGGAGTATAAGCATAGTGGTTTAAATTGTTTGAAGTAAAGTATAGCCAACATACCTTAATGTTAAGACCTCAATGTTGGGTATTTCTGAGAATATTGAGATCTGAGGATGTACACAGTCACAATGAGATATAGAGGTATAAGAATGTATAAAATGTTGTTTTAGGAAAAAAAGACTAAAACATGTTGAATAAGATACACTATATAATACACTAACAAACACATGAACACAGTACTTACATCTGTCAGGTTGCAGCCCCTGTAACATATAGATAAAGTAAGTAACATTAAAGCTACAGTATTTTTTTATTTTTTTTAGCTTTTTTCGTGTATCTGAAGATTTACAGTACACACAATAATGAATACAAAGGCCATACCCTTTAGATGAACTATTTCAGATGTAAAATTAAATAACAGCAAGAATAGAGTATAACATCACTGTAATGCAGTCTTTTCTCAATTTTGTTTTTTTTTTTCTTCCACTTTTTGTCATAAATCAAGCAGTTGAAAACATTTATTGATGAATTTGCAAATATAAAAAAATACAATAAAAATTGCTTTGCCTGGACTGCGACTGAGAGTTAAAAAGGTTTATTTATCAACGTTTATTCAGCATTTGCACAAGGTAAGAAACACAAGGTTGAAGGGGACGGCTTACAAATAAAATTAATTGTGAAAATGGAACCTGAGTTTAATTATATGTATAGAGGAGTGAATACTTTTGGCAATATAGTGTATGTTAGATCAAACATAGTCAAATATATTGTGATTGTATTGTTCATGTATATAAGTTATTTGAAAGATTAATAAAGTGAAGCCTAAACATTTTACCTGCAATGTGAATGAAATGAAATTAGGTCCATAACACATTATGTTAATAATTTTAGGAAGAAGCACAAGACAAATAATTCTTATGTAGTGTTTTAACTAGTTAACCTTTCCTGTGGTTCACTGCCATTTTTATTTGGTAAATTAGCAGGTAAAACGACTTTCAGCTTTTTATTATCGTGATAAATCTGTATCGTATCGTATTAATATTATTACTTAGCTGTGGCTGTATCGTATCGTGCTGTAAACAGGCTTCAGACCGTTACTAGGACACCCATCATGTTTGTTAGCTAAAGCGTTAGCGAGCTGCTAAACACACACAGCTAAAACATACCAGCAGTTCAGCTTTTTCACACTCTCCAGGTCCGAAGCTTTGGCCCGCGCCAGGACAAGTTTCCGAGTTAATTTCATTGTAATTGTATAGTTTATTTCACTTTATTTGCTCTAAAATGTCCAAGCAGCAGCAGCAGCACGTTAGCACAGCTGCCATCGCATCCTTTAGCCTACAGTCAGGAGTCAAAAGTGCGCATGCGTGCACATGCACCTCCAAGCATAGGCGCTAGATAGCACTATTGTACTGAGTTTGTGCTCCATTATAAATATTATCATTATTATGTTCAAATCATTTTTTAGGCTTTGTAATCTAACTCACCCAGCACACTTTATATCATTTATATCATCACCTCGCTTTAAATTGTTACTTCACATCTCTGCCTCTTGGTTGGTAAAGGACTTTTTTATTTTAGTTTTTATTGTATCATTTTAATAGCTTGGAAAAGAAAAAAAATGTGAAATTGAAATTAAAATGTAAAAAAGTAGCTTAAGCATGATATATAACAACTTCTTTTTTTTTAAGATTTCATTTCAATTTCATTTTCAAAGCTATTAAAACTAATTAGAAAAGTTATGAAAATGAAATAAAAATGGAAAAGAAGTAACTAAAACATTGTATGTGTAAATATTTAAACATTATAATGTATATAATCGTACATAAGGACAGGTTTAATTTTGCTTTTAATAAACAGATAAAAAGTGCAGTACTTTATTTGTATTTATAATATACTGGTAGGGTAGTAAAAATCTTGCAGCAATCCCTTCATTCCAGTACAATGGACACACAATAGTTAACAATGGTCATGCAATATTATAATATTTTATAATTAAAATATTTTAACTATTTCATTTTAAAGGCTGCAATGAGCCTGCTTCAATGCAAAAATATTTTTACCCATTAAAACACTCTGTCTCAGGACAGAGGAGGTTCATTCATGTTCTGTGTAGCTTTTGAGTAAATTAAAATGTAAAATGAAATGTTCTTCAACAAATGTATTTGCTATTAATAAATCAATCAATAAATAAATAAAAATAGTATTAACACAAATATCACTCTGTACTGTCCTGTACTGGTGTGAAGGCCCTGCAGAAAGGCTTATCATCATGAAGAGCCTGACATGTGTTATTAGAGATAGAGGCTCTCCTGCCCCACTTAAAATCCCTTCAGACACTTCATATTACATTTTTTACATTCTCGTCTGGTGTATTATTAACCCATGCCTTTGCAAAACGGAAATAAATAATAACACCTGGCCTGTACAGCAGCTTTATATAAAGTTAATAACAAATTAAATATTACGTTTAGGCATTTCATTTATTTATAGTGGTTTATTGCGTGTACATCCAGATCAGCTCTGCATTTTTCTATAGCATATTTTTCTATGCTGTTTGGAGTATGGTTGAAAATATTTTAACTATTTAATGTGTGTTTTTTATTATGCAGTGAATATTAAACCATCACTGAATGAAGAATGATGCAGTGATATGCCACGCATTGCACTAGCAGGGGGAAAAAACGTGCAGAACGTGCAGAAGCAGACAAGTGATGGCAACGATTCAGTTTACTGAACCGATTCTTCAGACCAAGGAATCGAAACTGCGGTTCTACGATTTACTAATTCACTATGTTAAGTCATTTTTTTCTTCTCTTTAGCACACTAAAAGTGATGAACTAAATTGTGTTATGCAATATGCAACTGTTAATACTCATTTTTGCTAAATTATTTTTTTTATACTTATTATGACCCTATTATTTGTATTACTGAATGAGAATGTGTGCTGAGAATATGTAAAATCATTTAAGAGGTTATGTTTATGATATTTTATCATATGGCTGGCGGTTTTATTTGGTCCCTAGTCTCTTAAGCCCTTCGAAAATAGATGTTTTTTTTTAAGTTTAAGTTTTTTAAATATCTTACCTTTACACCAAGGCCCAACCCCATTTCACCCCTTGGCTCTACTGCTTAGGGTTGCATACTAATTCTTGTTAGGTTAGAGGGGTATAGGGAATGTTAGGGCTACATGGCCCTTCAAACTAAGATTTTACAGAGGCACACTCTAAAAAGAGGGGTATGACAAACCACTGGCAAGATTGAGTCACAAGCGAAAAACTACCAAATGTAGTATTTCTTGTATAAAATTATGTTAACCACTATATTACCATATTTTAGTGTGTAGTTTCAATGTGTATGGTCATTTCTATCATAACAAGCTTTAAAAAAAGCAAGTACTTCGTCTAAGTTGCTAGCTAGCTAACCTAGGTTAGCTAACTTTCCCCTTCCACCTTAAATGATGGCAGAGGCTGCAGCAGTTAATGTTGTACAGAAATATACAATAAAAGCTAATTTCAGCTCCCCATCTCAGATAATTTAAGGAATGGACAATAAAATTCAATGCGGCATTACCTCTCTTACGATGATATAAGACAATAAAGTCAATAATGTTACAAGAATGAAGTCGTAATATTAGTAAATTTAAGCAGCTTTTTTATGAGTCATTCATACACAACTGTCACACTAAGCTATATATTTATTTTTATATTATCTTTGTTTCCTAATTTTTTGAGTGTACAGTCTTATAATTTAATATTTATATAATTATCTTTTTTTCATTATACATTTGTTGATTAAGAAATCAATCATTTGTAAATGTATTATGATTTTTTTCTTTTAATGTTATGACTTTATTCTCAAAATGCCATTTCGTACATCTTTTTCTTGAAATATTATGAGTTTACTTTCAAAGTCAACTGTTTTTTTTAACAGTTTTTTTTTAACTCTAGTGTACTTTTGAAGACGTACAATGATGCCCTAAAATTAACTGGCTAGTTAACCAGCAGCTTGGTTGCTGAGCATTGGTGTTCCACTGCTAACTCTATATACAGCTATAGGAATAAAATAAGAGACCACCTATAAATGATACATTTCTTTGATTTTACCAAATTGAAAACCTCTGGAATATAATCAAGAGAAAGATGGATGATCACAAGCCATCAAACCAAACTGAACTGCTTAAATTTTTGCACCAGAAGTGGCATAAAGTTATCCAAAAGCAGTGTGTTAGACTGGTGGAGAACATGCCAAGATACATGAAAACTGATTAAAAACTGATTAAATTCCACCAAATATTGATTTCTTAACTCTTAAAACTTTATGAATATGAACTTGTTTTCTTTGCATTATTTGAGGCTTGAATGCTCTTCGTCTTTTTTTTTGTTTTGTTATTTCAACCATTTCTCATTTTCTGCAAATAAATGCTCTACAATATTTTTATTTGGAATTTGGGAGAAATGTTGTCCATAGTTTATAGAACAAAACAACAATGTTCATTTTATTTAAACATATACCTATAAATAGATAAATTGGAGAAACTGATTCAGAAAGTTAAGTGGTCTCTTATTTTTTTCCAGAGCTGTAGGTGATTGAAAGGTTGTGTCCCAATTCTTACGTGGAGGATTTCATCTTTTACATTCTTACATGCGAAAACAAGGGGTAGGTGAACAAAAACGAAATGGGATTGGGCCCAAAGTGTTGCAAAAATGTTAAATTGAAGCAAAAGATCCGAAGAACTTTTTAGAAAAAAGGAAGAACCGATTCGCTGATGAATCAAAGAACCGATTCGCCAATGATTTGGAAATCGCAGTGCAAACAGGAGGCGGAGCGGAGTAAAATCGCCTCATTGCTGAGCACTGCCATGTCTCCTGCATACTGAAGAGGACGGAGGGCTGGCGAGGCAGCTTTGCAGTGATTCTGACTCTCTTAGAGACCAGAGCTGAACAGAAACAGCAGATCTTCGGCTCGGAAATCATCACCATCATCATCATGCTGGTGGATTTTGAGAAGCTGCGGATGGCAGGCGCTGGAAAAGCCATCGCTGTCCTCACCAGCGGTGGAGACGCACAAGGTAAGGTTAAGTAATCAGGCTGGATGTGATCTGATCTAATCATTCGCTTCTTTATCCAGTATCTTCTGCTGCTGCTGCCAAACCCCTCAGATTAAACTCCAGCCTGTAGCTCCTGGTGGATGGTGGATGTATCTCGGCTGTAGTTTATTTGAAGTGGTTTATTTGTTGGTTGTTTATAAGGATGGTGCATCAGAATGCTGGGCTCTTACATAACAGCATGTTCAGCAGGGCAGGGGGCGTGTCCTCAGGCCTCCCACAGCAGCCAGGGCTGGACTGATTCATCGATTCAGTGTGGAACCGTTTTGACAAACATAACTACAGCTCTGGAAAAAAATAAGAGACCACTTTAATTTCTGAATCAGTTTCTCTGATTTTGCTATTTATAGGTAAATGTTTGAGTAAAATGAACATTGTTGTTTTATTCTATAAACTACGGCCAACATTTCTCCCGAAATTCCAAATAAAAATATTGTCATTTAAAATTGAATGCTAAAAAATTTAAATAACAAAAAAGATGCACAACGCTCAGACCTCAAATAATGCAAATAAAACAAGTTCATATTTATAAAGTTTTAAGAGTTCAGAATAAAAATTTGGTGGAATAACCCTGGATTTTAGTCACAGTTTCTATGCATCTTTGCATGTTCTCTTCCACCAGTCTTCCACTCTGCTTTTAAATAACTATGCCACTCCTGGTGCAAAAATTCAAGCAATTCACCTTGGTTTGATGCCTTGTGATCATCCATCTTCCTCTTGATTATATTCCAGGGGGTTTTAATTTGGTAAAATGACAAAAACTCATCGTTTTAAAGTGGTCTTTCATATTTTCCCCCCAGAGCTGTATGATTCAGTCTGATTCAGATTTACACACATGTTGCATGTCATGCCATAGTGCACATACAGTTAGGAAATACAATACAAAAACTGAGTATATGACTATATAGCAAAAAAAAAAACCCAACAAACTGGTATTTTCCTGGCTAAAATATTATATAATATTATAATATTTAATATTATAACTTTATACTCGTAATTTTTAAGTTTATATTCTCAGTCAACTGCTTTTTTTTAACAGTGGACCTAAAGCGCTGTCATACTTTGTGAAGACATATGATGCCATAAAACTTGTTGAAGCCTGAAAACTAGTACAATCAGTGGGCTTTCTGAACATTGGCGCTTCACTGCTAACTATACCAGTGCAAAATAGAATATCATTAAAAAGTTACCAGCTTACATTATTTCAGTAATTTAGGTAAAATTTGAAACTCATATTTTATATAGATGTATTACAAAAAAAACCTTGTATCTCCCTGTTTAAAAATAATCTGGACACCCAGGTATACAACTTAAAATAGTGCATACAATCCATTGGACTTGCCCAAAATGTAATGCATTTTAAAAATCTATCTTTTGTACTTTCTCTGTGGTATTAGAGAGACAAATAGATTATTCTCCATACTCTCCACTATTTGTAGTTTCACATATAAATATATTTATCATATATTCTCCATCCCTGTGCTAGACTCCTGAATTTGTGCGCAATTTTCTAGTCTGTGTAGTGCATTGTAATCCTATCAAAATCATATTTCAGTTTCCCTAAGATTTAATAAAGTGGCTTTGATTGCTCTGAGTGGTAGACTGTATAGATTTCCTGCCCTCTCTCACAAGTCTCTCAGTGCAGTGCATGCCAGTGCAGGTATGAGTTACATAACGGACAGTTAGTTTTCTCCTCCAAGCGTGTTCAGTTGTCTCATGGCATCACATCAGTAGGAAAATTGGGATTGGGGGAAAACACACCCTCCTAGCACTGGTTGCATTATGTGATGGGCCAGTCCAAGCAAATGTCAGAAATTTGGGGTGAAAGGTTGGTTACAGTTTATAACTTTTTTAAAACTAAAGCCCTATCCAGGCGTGATTAGTTTCTCAGGGGGTCCTGGGCTAATTTTCTCTTTTTATTAGGGGTCCTCAGTGATTTTATTCTCGTCTGGAATGACCATGTATGTGTTCTTCTTAGACATCCTCTGAGAAGATTACATGCTGAATTACCTACTGTTTTTCGCTGAACTCTATGGTCCTCCGGTAATTTTAGTCCTGTCCAGACTTACATCTGTGAGTTTTGTCACCTCACATTTAATAAAATAGCTATTTGTCCACTGCCAAGCACCATAATTACACTTTGGGCGCACGTTTTCACTGAGATCCACGGAAACACAACAGCGAGTGGAAATGGAGGAGCTACTGAATGCGATGTCACGTGATTGAGAACCAAAAAAACGTACCGGTCCTCCTGTTTTTTATTGCAATCTGGATGCAAGAGTTTTATGACTGAGTAGAAGTGTGAAATATTTTTCACAGGCGCTCCCCTGAGAAACGAATCCCGTCTGGATAGGGCTTAAGATTTTAAAATACACCAAATGATATACTACAAAGCTGCATAGTTTAAGAGTTTAAGTCATTGCCAGGTCACAGTTAAACAAACCCAATGTGAAGATCTTGTGTTTGTGCATTTGTGTGGTTTGTGTGTATGGAACAGGAATGAATGCAGCCGTTCGTGCCGTAACACGCATGGGGATTTATGTTGGTGCCAAGGTCTATCTGATCTATGAGGTAAGGTCATGACCTTGTGTATTTCATGTATTTCATTTAATGCTGCATATAGTATCTAAGCTAATCTATTAGACATTCAGCCAGTAAATGCTTTAGTCATGTACTCTGGTCTTTTTATCATGTTCTTTTTTAAGGGTTATCAAGGGCTTGTGGATGGAGGTGAGAACATCAAAATCGCCAACTGGCAAAGTGTGACCAACATTATCCAGCTGGTAAGTGAAACTCCCTACGCTATTGTAGAGCCCATTCTGTTTTAGTATGTAAATTGGCAGTGTGAGGGAAGTCCCCGACAGCTAGAGAGTGTTGACCTACATCTCCACTGAACTGTAAAAGATGCCAGAGCTGCACTCTGGACAAAACTACCCCCAAATCTGCTGCTAAAGGATGCAGGAACAGTAAGCACGAGAGTCTCTGTATTCAGATCTGTGCAGATCTTAACCTGCTGCATGTTTGGAGTAACACTGACAGGGTGGGATTGAGATTAAGGGAGAGAGTGCTGACTGAGGGGATTAAATCTGAGAGTGAGATTACTGCGGTGATCCTCAGCACAATCCACTTCCTCTCCTCTCCTTCAGCAGCCATACGCAGCTCTGGTGGTCATGTGATCGTACACACTTTCATGTTCTTAGTCACGTCTCCTTTAAAGAGACTAGGGGTCTGAGGCGTTTCAGTTGAGATAGCTGATGTGTCGTTAGGTCTCATCATCATCAGAGCAGGATTATCTGAGTGTGTTTGTAAATTCTAAATTGGATTGAACTGTAATTCCTGAAACTGACCTTACAGACATGATGAGACTTCAGTATGAGTGGATAATGATTTACACCACTGTAAAGCAGGGTTCGGCAAAAGGTGGCCCGCGGGCCAGATGTGGCCCGCAAGCATGAAACATCTGGCCCGTGAGGTTGTTTAAGCTATAATGAACGCTAGTGGAAAACAAATTAAATTAAAATGCTTCTCCGACGAGCGTTTGTTTACATCCCTCCCCTGTCTCTCTGTCGCACTCGGCAGGACTTTAGTTTCTGTCCGTGTTCATTTTTCCGACTGTTCTTGGGCTCCCGATCTCCTTATAAGGGCGTTTTTTTTTCCTGGCCGTGTCCTAATTCACTAACCGGGGCAGCGGTAGTGTATTGAACCACGACCCTGACTACACGGGTTTGATCCCGCATGAGGAGCGGTGTGTATATATATATATTTTTTTCCTTTCTTCTCGGGTTTACCTGCTCTGAGATCAACTGTTCTGCAATTGGGTTCAACAACCCTCTGGGCTGAAGAGATACTAGACAGTAGCACTCCATCCTATTACACTTAATTTTTCAAAACAGATAATTTTTTTTGTTGTGGCCCTCCTACGTAATGGCTTTGAAAATATCTGGCCTATGGCCAAACTTAATTGCCGTCTGAGTTGATCTAAAAATCCAACTTAATCAAACTTAATTTCTTAAAAAACACAATATACACCATCATTGCCATTGGCATGATGAATAAACCAAAAATATGAGGAATGAATGTACTAGTTTACTTTAACTTACATTGAACGAAAATAGATTAGTCTTTTTCTGTCAAGTTACCGTTTTTTAAGACAAAAACAAACATAATTCAAATGAAGTTAAATTATGATTATTTAATTTGAATTATGTGTTAATTTTCACAGTCTAATTCTAATTTCTGCTTTTAAATATATGTACATCCGCTACAGAAACACACTTCTACTATTTTAAGGCTTTGATAAATTAATAAAATAAATAAAAACACGTTGCTAAATAATTTTATGTTGATTCATTAAAGAAAAGTGTTTCTGAAATATGCAGAAAATCTTTATATTTTAGTTTTACTTGTGGAGGATTTGTTCACCTTTTTACACAGATCACGCTTTCCCAAACGTTTGCATAATACTATTCATAAAAGTGTTTGTTTATTTATCTTAATTTCATTTAGGTGCAATTCAGATTTATATTTACACTGAGCACCTTCTGAAAATAGATTTAGTTACTCAGAAGTAAAAAAATGAAACAAAGTAATTGTAATAATTGTATTGTGGCCTATAAACACTGCATTCTAGTGTTTATAGGAAGATAAGCTATACCAGGTTAGAAGATCCACACTCTAAGCATGAAGATCTACTTAATATCTGAAACATATTGTAAAACAATGACAAACTCTGGTAAAAGGTCACGTTATACGACACATCTTGTAAACTTCATCTAGCATCATTTAGAATCCAGAGTCCACTTGTAAATATGACGGTAATATGGCTGTTTGAGTGCAATCTAGTGCAGTTTAAGTGATACAAGTATTTCCTAGTTTCCAACATCAAGTGTATTTTCCTGAATACTGGTGTAATTAAATTTTTAGAAATGGTACAGTTAGAATTTGGATTAATGCATCACAACACATCAGTTCATTTTATCTCTGCTTTATTTTGTTTTCATCAGGGTGGTACGGTGATTGGCAGTGCCCGCTGTAAGGCTTTCACAACACGAGAGGGACGCCTGTCTGCTGCTTTTCACCTGGTCCAGAGGGGCATCACTAACCTGTGTGTGTGTGGTGGAGATGGCAGCCTCACCGGAGCGAACATCTTCCGCAGCGAGTGGGCTGAGCTGCTGGCCCAGCTGGTGGAAGAAGGTAGTGAATTTTCCATGATAAGCTTTACAATGCCCTCAAAAAATGATGAGGAAACAAAAGTATTGGGACACTTTCTTGTTTATTGTTTCTTATGAAATCACTGATATTAAAGCAGACTTTATCCTGCTGTTTGTTTAATTTTTCGTCATGCATGGCAGTAATAGGTTCGTATTAATCTGTCAGCAATGGTGCAGTTTACAATAGCTAAATGCATCCATTAGAAATGGGGTTCCACAAATTTTTGGACTTATTGAACACATCCATTCGCTGAACATCCAGAATTCCAGGTTCTCCCTGTACTGGATGGTTTTCTATTATCATCCCCTCCCTTCACCGTGTAGCTGTAGATTTTCGCTCCATTTACTTGATTGAATCAGCATCAATAGTTGCCTTGTCTGCTCTGGCTGATGCAGGCTGTTCTGAACTCCTTGACCTTTCATGGAACCAAAACCGAAACCAGCAGCCAAATGTCCCATATTCTCTCTCTCACTGCTGCTTACTGGAAATCACACAGGCTCTGATCATTAGTGTTAAACACTATCCTGTCTATTTTTAGAATAAATGATCACAGGCCAGCAGACTATGGACTCCAAATGAGCAAATCAATAAACAAATAAAGCAGAAATTAAGCAAACAATATTAAACAAACATTTGCTTTTTAAGTAAAAAGTAAAAAGTAAAACGTTTTTTTTAATTAAGTTAATCATTAATTGATTTAATAGTTCTTTTTAATGACCTCTTCTAAAATTACAAGAACTTTATCAGATTTGTAACAGACGTCAATGATTTAGGATGTCACGATACTAATAATGAGCTTCATATATCTCCATATATCCAGAATTAAAGTAAAATAAATGATACTGGACAGATATAAGCTAATATAATATAATGTGAATTTTTCTTTTGCTAAAAACAGTAAAAAGTAGCACCCTAATGTGATCATTAGTGGTGGGTGATATGGCACAATTTTTCAGGGTATAATATCGTTCATGATATTCAAAAATGTTGTCAATATTATTGCGTACGATACAATATGGCACACCCCTAACAGAAATCATGCACCGAAAATATTTTTTTTTTTGCTGAAAAACCCAACAAAATAAAGGCAGAATACAAAATATTGTTTTTTTTTTGTTGCTATAAAGTTGTTTTTTGTCTTGCTTTTGAGAAATGAAAAGCAATTACAAAACTAACATTTAAAACATTTATTGAACATTGAAAATGTTTATCTTTACAGAAAAACATTACAGAAAAAAACAATAAAGCACAAAATGTGCATAAAATTAATTAGCTAGTGTTTGGTATAAATCCTTTTTAACTTTTTACTTCTTTGGTCAAAAACAAAAAGTGTGTTTTTAAACATCTTTGGACGAGTAATTTTGAATGAAATATATTCTTTACATCCCTACTAATGTCCCATGTGGTTGGTTTGGTGTGGTGAGTAAAAACCTAACCTATGGGTTTAATGTAATAAAGCACTCAACATGAGACTAATCTGAGTAAATTTGTTTTTGTGTGTGTTTAAGGGAGAATCACTGACACCCTGGCTCAGCAGTACACACACCTGAACATTGTGGGCCTCGTTGGCTCCATTGATAACGATTTCTGTGGCACAGACATGACTATCGGAGCTGACTCCGCCCTTCACCGAATCATGGAGGTCATTGATGCAATCAGCACGACTGCACAGAGGTTAGAGGTCATAGACACATATGAACTAAGTATCATGGATAAGATGGCCAAATTTTATATTGCAACATAGTTGTGTAATTTTGGTTAATTAAATTGAGTGTGATCTGATATAAATATAAACACTATAAGAGCCACAGGAAAAACTTTTAAAAAGTTTTGAATGTCAGTCAGTGATAAATGATGTAAATAATGTATATTAAAATATTGGAAATGTTTTTATATTACAGGAATTATGTCTCTGTTATTAAAACATTTTCTATTATGATACATACTGTAAGTGACTGTCTTGGCTCTGATTTTTAGTAATACAGCACTACTTAATGCTACACTGTTTACTCTTTCAGTCACCAGAGAACTTTTGTGCTGGAGGTGATGGGACGCCATTGCGGGTGAGCACTATCATATTTTTCATTGTGTGTCAGGAACTAGTGGATTTTGCTGAAGATTTTTTTTTATTTTGCTGGAGATGTTTGCTGTAATGTGAGTGTAGTAATAATGAGGAAAAAAATAATCATTTAATTTCATGATTGAAGCTGATTTCTGAGTTCTGAATTCCCACTGTTTTTAACTCTTACTGGCTCTAATCTGTGTACTGGTCAGTCTGGCTAATGTTGGTCTGGTTTTGTGTTTTTGATTTGCTTTTCTCATGCAGGTACTTGGCTGTGGTTTCTGCTCTGGCATCTGGTGCTGACTGGGTCTTTATACCTGAGGCTCCACCAGAGGAAGGGTGGGAAGACCATATGTGTGCTCGTCTGGGAGAGGTGAGATGGGGTCACAAGTAGGGGTGGGCAATATTATATTGTATACAATATATCGTGACACAGAAATATGGTGATATTAAAAATCCATATTGTGATAATAGGGCTGTTCTGTCTTAAAAGTAGTCTATTTACTGTGAAGCTTTAGATGTATTTATTGTATAATTGTTTTAGTTTACAGTTTATATGCATGCATTAAATATTCTGCAATATTATTTGGTGCATTATATTATTTTGTGCTATATTATTTATGTTTCCACATTATGAATATACTGTTATACTATTATACTATATTCCTGAAATGAATGAATTATTTTAGTTTTCCTAAAGCGGCAAGTATATCGTTATCGCAAAAATACCCTGAAACATTGTGATATTATTTTAGAGCCATATCGCCCACCCCTAGTCACAAACTCTATTTTTTCCTGTGTACTATTGAGAAACTAAATTAAATATTTAATTTCATGAAATGTTTTAAAAAATTAGGAACCAATTCTGCCATAAAGTGAAAATTTTAAACAAAAAATGGAAATGCTGAAATGGAATTGCTATACGTCTAAATGTTTGTGGATATTTATTCTAATTAATATATTTACCTACTCTAACTTGCAAACATTGCTGACAAAAATGTGCACACACAGCTTGTCTAGTCCATGTAGAGACATGTTGCCAATAAACTGGAACATTATTGTGTTTTTGTAGTAAATCATTTTAAAGCAGTACTTCCGTGCATTTATTTGCAAACAGATTATTTTTTACATGATTGAAAATATTAATTGCAAGCTTGAATTATATTTTAAAGCGTGTGTGTGTGTGTGTGTGTTTTGTGTTTGTGTTTTCTCTTCTCCAGAGCCGCAGTAAGGGCTCTCGTCTGAATATTGTGATCATTGCAGAAGGAGCCATCGATAAGCACGGCCAGCCCATAACCTCTAACTATGTTAAGGATGTAAGACAACTTTAAAATTCACATTTGAGTTTGGGTTTCCCTGTTTGTCAGACAGAAAGTGATTGTCTGCTTGATCTTCGGCTTTTAGCTGGTGGTGCAGAGACTGGGGTATGACACCCGGGTCACTGTGCTTGGACATGTGCAGAGGGGAGGAACACCGTCTGCCTTCGACAGGGTGCTGGTGAGTTAGCAGGGCCTCTGTTGGAAAAGCTTCTGCACGTGTAGCTCTGTTCTAGTCAGGAGTTTTGAGTTAGTCTGGATTGGTCAGTAAAGAAACAGGAGGGTGTGAGACAGGCTCTGTACCCGTCTTTCTGTCTCTTCAGAGCAGTAAGTTGGGGGTCGAGGCAGTTGTAGCTCTGTTGGAGGCGACTCCAGAAACTCCAGCCTGTGTGATCGGACTGTCTGGAAATCAGGCCATGCGCCTCCCTCTGATGGAGTGTGTAAATATGGTGAGTCGCACATCTAATCCCTCTTCACCCCATAACCCTTCACGTACTCATAATCCCAAATCACTCTGTAAAGCTTCTACAGGTAATACCAGACCATTCAAACTCCTTTTTGCACCTTGTTTCCTTATCAGATTTCTTATCTGCCCAGGTTGCACTTGCCAAAAATACAAATACCACACATGAGGTACTGTGATGTAGTAGCAGAATGAGCTACTACAGAATGAGATCTTATGAGCTAGTTTGAAGAGCTTGTTTCCACGTTTATGATGATGACTATAAATGCTATACGATGCTTTGATTGGTGTAGTGGGTTTTCTGAACCAAAACCCTGAACCAAGAGCCGTGTAACTAATTTGTGTTTCCAACTGGTAGCTTATCTACCAAAACCACACAAATCCACATTTTAATTCTTGACTTTTATTTGACGCAAATATAAAAAAACATATTCCAAATTCATAGTGAACAGATGTGTGTATTATGTCCACTTTTCTCCATCTGAATATTTTAATTAAGCCCACGGCACTTTATAAATCTATTACTGTGTAAACATCAAATAAAACAAATTAAAAATAAATTATTACTATAGAAATCGAATATCTAGCCTTGTCTAAGGCATTTGGTTCCTAGATTTGGTTTTAATAAACACAGTGACGTAAAACCTCAATTTGTTTAATGATTTTATTATAAATTTTTCATTTACTCTAATATAGTGTACCAAGAATATACTACAATTACTGCCTAGATAAACATTCTTAATTATTATAATTTCATTATCATTTTTACAGGTGCCTAAATGTTTGAGTTAGCCCAGCGTCCTTTTGTGGACTAACACTGTAACTTTGTAACTGTCAATCAGCTGTGCTAGTTTGCAAAGCATCATTGTGTTAAGTAACAATAGCATGATAACTTCTGAGCAGCTGTGCTAACTGCTCAAGCTCTCTTTGGTCAATAATAGCCCTTTTTCTGGATGACCATCTGGGATACTTAAAAAAAAAAATTGTATTACATGTATAAAGGTATACAGGCTCAAATTTATAGGCGATTCTATTATAAAACCAGAATTAACATCTAATGCATCTACAAACTGTCAAGGCGCATCAAAGTGTCCAGGAACCATCAAAAAGTTTTTAAGCTTTCTTGGGCTTTTTTCAGCAGAGTGATTTGAACTTGGTTATTAAACTTACTTCAGTTTATATACATTGAAATAGTATTAGTATATATAATAGAACATTTAATCTAACCAGCCTCTCAGCATATATCTCAGTGTAGAGTTGTCTGAATGTTTAACTGAAACACAACTATGGTGTAACATTTATCTTAAGAGCTAAATAGAACGCAGCATTAGTTTTAAATAAAAGGTCCATCTATTGCTAAATGTTGAAAACATGAGGTAAGAGTTGGTCTCTGCCAACAATTACAACAATTCTGAAACTCTTGCATCTCTATTTTTAGACAAAGGAGGTCCAGAAAGCCATGAATGAGAAGCGTTTTGATGAGGCCATTCAGCTGCGTGGAAAGTGAGTTGTCATGAAGAGACATCATTGTTTATTTTTATAATTGTTATGGTCTTTACTATAATTTTAAACACTGTCTCCCTGCAGGAGCTTTGAGAACAACTGGAACACCTACAAGCTTCTGGCTCATCAGAAACCGGCTCAGTCAAAGGTGTGAAAATTTTCCACATTTAAAATGAGCTTTTTTTGTTCTTCTATTGTTCCTTTGCCTCAATCTCAGTTTCCTCTTCTCTCTCTTTCTTTGAAGAGCGAACACTCCATGGCCATCCTGAACGTGGGCGCTCCTGCAGCTGGGATGAATGCAGCAGTGAGGTCTGCGGTCAGAGTGGGTCTCGCCCAGGGTCTCCGAGTCTACACCGTTAACGATGGCTTTGAAGGCCTGGCCAAAGATATGGTGAGCGTGTATATCTAGCATTGTGATATTATATTTTGCCATGTCCCACTGCTGCATCAAAATGTCATTGAAAGCAAATGACAATGGTTAGCTTATTTTTTATTTTGTCATTGATTTATATCATTGTACTCAATTCTTCAGGTGACTGAGGTGCACTGGCATGATGTAGCAGGCTGGACCGGCCAGGGAGGATCACTGCTAGGGACTAAACGGTTGGCTGTCAGGGAGTGTGTGAGAGGGGGTGAATGTGTGCGTGTGTGTGTGTTTTTTTTATATGGTTCCATTAAAGTACCAAATATGTAATTTCTCAATTGTTTGTAATTGTAGAACACTCCCCAACTCTTGCATGGAGAAAATTGTGGAGACCCTGCGAAAGTACAATATCCAGTCCCTTCTGGCAATCGGTGGATTTGAGGTACAGATACTACAACAGTTCTGTGATTTGCGTCATTTGTGAAAGTGTCACGGACCCTTTATAAGCTTTGTAAACTTCCCTACAGCCTTCTGTCATTCACTTTAACTCATAAAGCCCCTCAATAACACTTACTGAACATCCTGAGAGCATCACTACAGGACAGTGTATGAATGTGTTTGGTCATCTCAGAATGTAGGAGTACTGGGTTAGTGCTGGAGATAAAACTAGCTCATTTAAAAACCTCTGTTCCAACCATTTGAACAATTCAAATGCTTTATTGAAGTGTTTTACATCCAGTATATCTTAACTAGTTATGACCTGATTTCTAGAACAGAAAGTTGAACTAGAGGTTACGAAATTGTTGTCATTTATCTTACATCAGCATTTTAACCTTAAAATATTTACAATCAATAAATATTTTCTTTTTTAAGACTCATTTATCTGGTAAACAGTTGAAGTCTGTTCAAGGTTTAGCTTAAAATACAGTATATTGTATGGTAACCTCTGTTGTTTTGTAATCTCCACAGGCTTATGAAGGAGTTCTGCAGCTGGTGGAGGCTCGAGGACGTTATGATGAACTCTGCATTGTCATGTGTGTGATTCCTGCCACCATTAGCAACAACGTGCCAGGAACCAACTTCAGCCTGGGAGCAGACACTGCTGTCAATGCTGCTATGGAGGTATGACTATATAGGTGTAATCATATGAGTAATTAAATTTGACAGGTGGAGTTAATATTTTGGAAAGCTTGTAAAAGAAAAGGCTTTCTAGTGACCTAAGTAATGCACCTCTTAAATGCTCACAAGTGGAGACCATTGCTGCAAGCACACCAGTTTTAGCTGTTCATTAACAGAGATTTCCCTTGAAGAGTAAAGTAGTCAGCTCTTTCAAATACAGAGTTTACAGGTGAACTGTGCAGTTTGGGAGTCAGTGAATGCCACAGTGTCATCAATCAATCTCATTTAGAGATAAATTAAGATTAAATACATTTTATGTACAGAAAATTCATTTTTCGAAGTCTAGAAGTAATATTAGACTAATATTATTATTATTTTTTTCATATTTACCCCTTTTTATAGAGCTGTGACAAAATCAAGCAATCTGCGTCTGGCACCAAGAGGCGGGTTTTCATCGTGGAGACAATGGGGGGATATTGCGGTTACCTGGCAACTACCACAGGCATTGCTGTTGGGGCAGATGCAGCTTATATCTTTGAGGAACCGTTCAACATCCATGACTTAGAGGTAACATCTTCTAACACTGCTGCTTCAACTAGGATGCACTGATATGGGACTATAGGCAGATGCCAAGATAAATTATTTTTTAAGTACATATATTTGCTGAAACTGAGATACTGTACCAGTCAAAAGTTTGGATACCTTTTCTCATTCAATTTGTTTTCTTTCTTTTTATGATTTTACAATTTACATTTAATATTGAAGATATTAAAACATATGTGGGTTTAGGTCAGGGGATTGTGGAGGACAAATACTTACTGTTTACTACATAATTTCTTGTGTGTCTCTTAATTGTTTTGATGTCTTTAATATCAATCTACAATGTAAAAAAGAAAATTGTACTGTATTGTAGTACTGTATAAAAATTACAATTACAATAACATTAAATCACCTGGATTATAATTGCAAACTCAACAATGCATGCTGATCAGTTGAACATGTTTTTATTTGTGTTAGATGAACGTGGAGCATTTGACTGAGAAGATGAAGAAGGACATTCAGCGGGGTTTGGTGCTGAGGTAATCTTTGACTTTTAAAAAGACTTTTGTGACTGGGAACAGTATATCATTAACACCACTACTACAATGATCCTTTAAAATGTATATGAAATGAAAGAAAGTTAATTTATTTTATTACTTTTGTTACTTCCCTTTAAACCCCAAAGTCTTAAATATACTTAAATATAATTGTGTCTTAAATATACTTGTGTATGCAGAAGGTTGGTCACCCGTGATTAATATACATGTATTGTTGTAAATATGTTTATAAATATTCTCTATACGGACAATTTTTAAACAAATGCATGAATGTGTTCACTTACATTCTTATGTACTAAATTTAGGATCAGTTGAATCTTAACAAAATATAATACAGCTAATAAAACTCATTTACAGATATTAGCCTAAAAGTAGTCTAAAGCTATCTGTTTATTTGTTATACATAGCTAGAGAGGTTGAAAATATTTGTTGTTTTAGCAGATAAAACTAGGCATAAAAAATAAAATATACAAAAAATTTTAAACGGATTTTTAAATGTAATCTGATGTTAATCTGTGTGACAAAGGCTGTAAAATAACTGTAAACAAGATGAAAGATAATACATGTTAATGCAGTTTTGTTGTATTTTTCACACATGCACTGATTATTTTTCTTCAAAATCTCTGATCTTATTTAATTCTGGACAGGGTACTTCGTTTCTGTGGTTGGATGGACTGTTTCTCTGAAATACTGTAATTGTTCTTTTCTTACTCTGTAAATTGCTATTGTGGATAGAAATAATAAAGTTTTTTTCCTCTCCTGTGTAGAAATGAGAAGTGCCATAAACACTACACCACAGACTTCATCCACAACCTGTACTCTGCTGAGGGGAAGGGTATCTTTGACTGCAGGGTTAATATACTGGGACACTTGCAGCAGGTGAGGAAAGCTTGATGCAGTTTGACTACATGAACAGTGTGTAAAAAGTGTAGACTTGCTTCCAATAACAAATACAAAAAATGTACAAACTTTCTTTATTTTGATTCTGGTAAATGATACATCTGGATAAAAACTGAAACACTTTTTTTATTATTTAGGGTGGGGTCCCGACACCCTTCGACAGGAACTTTGGGACCAAAATGGGTGTGAAGGCTGTTCAGTGGCTCACTGAGAAAATGAGAGAGACTCATAGACAAGGTAAAGCAATGTATAGCAGATCATAACATCACTATATCATGATTACAATACGTATATATATATATATGTGCTTGCTCAATATATTAACAGCATGAAAATCTATTATGAAAGCTATGAAGCACAGCACAATTATTTCTGAAGAAAACACTCCAGTGCTGTAGAGCAGCGATTCTCTGGTGGGTTGGGACCCAAATTGTTATAGCTTGTAACATCATTTTTTAACATAACATAATTTTTTTTTTATGAAAAATTAAAAAATTATTAATGCTTATCTGATTTTGTACTTGTTTTTATATTGGAGGGGGGGAAAGAGACAGAGAGTTTCTTACTAATGTACGGTACTCTGAATGCAGAGGTATGCAGAGAGGTGAAATATCTATTATGGCCTTGTTTATTTTTTGCAGTTTTGATATTTATTTTACTGTAGTAACTTTTATACATGTAGTTGTCATGTTCCTCATCAGTTTCTTTTTAAAAATGTGTTTTTGAAGGCTAGTTTTTAAAAATAAATTAGTTTGGTTAGTATTCTATAAAAGTGGGTCATGACTTAATGATCATTAGATAATGTGGTCCGGGGCTGAGACCAGTTGAGAACCCCTGCTTTAATAAATTATAAGATGTGATTGTGAATAAGGAAATATATTTTTTAAATAGATCAATAACATTTCCAAAATAAAGTTTAATATAGTATGTAAATTCGGTCATAACTTCAAAAGATGCCACTCTCTTCTAAATATTAATTACATATTTCAAACTGAAATATACAAACTGCAGAATTCTAATAAATGAAGTGGAAAATTATCATGTTTTTAAAAAGGACTGTTTTGGCACACAAACCTGCATAGAAATTATTTAGGCAATTTAGCGAAATAAATATTATGTAAAAGAAGAATATAATGTAATATATAATAGAAAAATATGAGACAGAATGTAATTAACTAAATAATATTAATTTGTGGACTTTATTTTATGAATTAATAACAAAAATAAGCACATATATGAATTTGCTGTTTTTTTACAGAAAGACAGTCTGATGATTGGCTGGATACACTCATGTCATGTTGATTTTCTTTCTTTTTTTTATGTTGCCCCATCTCAGGCCGTGTGTTTGCCAATGCCCCGGAGACAGCATGCGTTATCGGCATGAACAGGAAAGTGATGTCCTTCATCCCGGTCGCAGAGCTCAAGGAGCACACTGACTTTGAGTGAGTGGCACCATTGTTCTAAAATGAGTGATGCTACAACCTAATCAACTTTCACTGCAATACAAAAGTCAGTCAAGCGCTGCCATTTAACAACACGCTAACCCCCTGTTTTGTGTCTTTTTAGGCACAGGATGCCGAAGGAGCAGTGGTGGATAAACCTGCGGGTCATGCTGAAAATGCTGGCCAGGTACCAGACCCACTTTGATGAGTATGTGACCGGGGATATTGAGCACGTGACCCGGCGGACCCTCAGCATTGAGACGGGATTCTGAAGCCCTGAAACACAGATTCCTCCACGAGAGGGAGCCAGAACTAACAATCCTGCCATCCCAATACTGACTAATACAGTAGAGCCAAATACCTCTTTAACCTGCACAATTCCTTCCAATTCCTATGACTTTTAAAGATAAGAAACTTGAGCTTAACTCTGTAGTGTTTTCTGTGTTTTGATGCATGAATTGAATCTCTAATGAAATCTCTTCCCTTCTCAGTGCAGCAAAACTTAACACTCAAGTGTTTTTGTTTCTCTTATTGACCTGTTTCTAGTGGGAAATTGTTAGTGTAATACTGTATAAAATGTTAGTGAACTGGTCCCTCTGTGCCTTTATTGTACATTTAGTGTTAAATGCCATTGTAGTACATGTGCACACAGCAGAGTTTATTGCGCAATCCGTACTGGAGATTAAATGTGTAGTGTTTTATGGTTTCTTTTCGATCTACTGATAACCCATTCATGATATGTCATCTTTATGTGTCCTGTAATCCAAATGCTGCAAATGTGTTTAAAAGTAACAGAAAATAACATGTTTTGTTTATGTGAAATTAATATATACCAATGTGCACTAGATGTACTTTCTAAAGGGACTATCCAGTATTTTTGAAGAGTGCTCTAAACCTCTGTATACATGTGAATTTGTACGTTTGTAAGAGTAATCTCTCTCCTGGTCTTGTATAATTAGTTGTTTGTTTGTATTTTGAGGATGAAATTAACAATAATTGTATAAACAATTTCTAGATTTTCTTCTATCCGAGTTTTCCTGATGATCACTTGAACCAATATATTCTTATAGTATTGTACCAGTTTGTTGCGTGATTCTTTTACCACTCTGAAAAACAACATACTGTATAATAATGCACATCATGAGCAATATGATAAATATTCCCTTTTTATTAATTTGCTGGTTGGTCAAAAATGCCAATTTAGTATGTTATATAAAAAGTTATAGACACTAGTACTTTTTTGAAATACTTACACATAAGGTCAAATTTTTTTTAGTAGTCCAGTAGCAGCGCTGTATGGCCCAGACAAGCTGCTTTTTAATTTTCTTATTTTAGCAATTATTACTGCTCTTCACCTGAGAGACCTTTAATTCTTATGCTCTCCTTTTCTCTCTTCTAAAACTTTTGACCAGTAGTGTATATTAATACAGTTACAAACACAGTAATGAAAAAAAAGGCCAGGGAACCTTAAAGTAATTGCTGGTGGTTTTGGTCTTTGACAGTTTGTAGATGCATTAGATCTTTATTCTATCACTTTTACAGTCTCTAACTGGGATGACCTGCGGCTGAATCTGGGTTTATAATAGAATTGCAAATAAAAAAGAAATATCACCATGTATACCTTTTATACATGTAATACATTTACCTTTTTTGTACAGTAAATTTCAATGGTCATGAGCTTTATAAGCAGGGATTTCAAACATTTACACTGCATTAGGGAAAATTAATGTTTATCAAAGAGAAAACAATACACTTGCATTATTCACTTGATACTCTGTACTAAATGTTTAATATGAATGAATTTACATAGACCTGTTTTGGGATACATTGCTACATTTCTATATGAGATTCACAAGGGTAGACTACCACAAGAATACAAGATTATTAAGAAAGAAATCAATAGACACAAAAGGCTTCAATGTTTCTTCTTTTTTCTATTTGTTTGTAAAAAAAATCCATAATAGCTTTTTATGAATGTAGTATTTTTGTAATAATTAACAATTCTAAGGCTTTTTGTAATATATATTGCTTCAACTAAAATATATATATATATAATTTATTTTCTTCATCAATATGATACTTTGCGGAAATAAATATGATGAATATGATACTTTGCAGTTATTAATTATAATTAGTATTATAAATCATATATTATTATTTATGGGATATTATTTAATCATTTAAACATGATTTAGAATTATTTAGGGTTTTTTTCGGGTTAGAATTGGATCAGTTGGTCCTCCAGTATCCCAGAATGCCAGGCCGCGGATGGTGGTAAATCGCGCATGCGCAGTTTGACCTCCCTCTTTGGCTTCGCACCTCTCCTGCTAAAATGGTGAGTGAGTTTACCCCGATGGAAAAATCTTCTTTAATCTGCGCAATCCGTCCTTTTATCAGTTATTTTATTAAACTGCACTCATGATTAGAGTGTGTGGAAGACTTACGCACGCTTAGTTCTTAATAAAGAATGATATTTTTGTTGTTTTTGCCCTTTAAACTTACAGCAGTCAGAGCGGTGCCTTTACTGGTAGCTAATGGCTACAGAGAGGAGCTCGCGGGGCTTCAGCTGACTGTAAAGTAGAGACTGTAAAGACGCCGGATTAAAAACCAATAAGTTTAGCCCTTTTAAACAACTCTGAGATACTAGTGTGTTTTATTTTTGGCTGGATAATTGAACAGGTTTTGTAGTTTTACAGTATTAGCCAGCCGGACAGGTTCAGTCACTGTTATGATCGCTATAATACAGTTTTAGTTGGATAAGCTAACAGCTTTTGGGTAACGTTAACTATCTATTGGTGTTTAGTGAGCTTTAACTACAAGCGCTTGTATTTGTAAGCTGAAGTTTGCATGTTCAGAATAGCTGAATAAACTTTACTAAGAATGGAAACGTACGTAGGTTATTTAGCTTAGCATGTTGGCTGTCGAGTACAGCATTACTATTAGCTGGTAGGATCACCAGTGACCTGTAGTTCATAGGCCTGTCACCATAACAATTTTGGAGGATAATAGATAATTCCAGAAAATGTGATGAACGTTATTAGTCAATTTAAGACAACTTTAATGCCACTGACATAATTGAAAGAATGTGGAAGCATTGATCTGGAATTGAATGGCTGTCTAATACAGTTCACTGATATGTGATGTATGTGAACAAACACAAATCCACAAATAGAGTATCATTATCCAAAATTATTCAGGTATGTCTATGGTAAAATAAGTCGATAATGTGATTGACGGGCCTAGTTTATGGTAGTTTAAATAATTGTAGTAGATAGTGACTTGAACTGCTTAAGGTTTAGCAGAATGTAATATGAATATGACAATATGCTGGGGTTTTTTTTCTTGTAGAAAATGTTCAGGACAATATTCAGTCGTTTGTATCCAGACTTTTGTTAATGAAAATAGATCACTGACTTAAGTTAAAATCACTGACTGTTTTTCCTGTCTTTCTCCTTGTGTTTTCTGCAGGCCAAGCGCACCAAGAAGGTGGGAATTGTGGGAAAATATGGCACCCGTTATGGTGCTTCCCTCAGGAAGATGGTGAAAAAGATTGAAATCAGCCAGCACGCCAAGTATACCTGCTACTTCTGCGGCAAGGTGAGTACTGAATTAAGTAAACCAGTAAAGCATTTTATCAGAATTTGCAACCAGTGTTTTGGTTGGGTTGAGCATTTCAGTTGAGTGAACATGGAATGGAGTAAATGTTGGGATTTTGCAAGTGTTGGTTCTAAAAGCTGCTGGCTGTTTTTATCTGGCATGAACAAGAACTCTAGTAAATGCATGTTTTTGGGTCTTCAGTAAGTTGTGTGGTCATGGTTAATTGGTCTTTTTAATTCACATCTGAATTGTCTATACAATGTGACAGTTGGATTAACCTGTAGCAGTTATGCTTTGTTATACAGTAAACGTACAATAACAAGTGACTTTCAGAAAACTTGATTTCTAGTTAAAGAGTAAGTTTGATCCCAGGTTTCTTATTGTACCCCATAATTTGTTCAAAACACTGGCAACACAGCTGATTTAGTTGTGGATAGTGACTGGCCTTTTTTTATGATTTTAAACATGTTTAAACAGCCCACTGATTAATATTTGTGTTTTAATGTTCTGAGCAAATGAGCCCTAAATCTAGGTAACTGTTTTTTTTTTAAATGCAATAATTCTGACTCCAAACTTGCCACCTAAAGACTGAAGATCTGAAGACTTCTTATGTAGTACAGTAGGTTTAGCACAATCACAAAGTTGGGTTCAGGCTCATTACAAAATCAGTAAATTTTAAACTGAAACATGTCTGAATATATTTCTACTTAAGAATTAACAGTAGTTTAGGCATGGGTACTGTTAATATATTTTTTAAGGACCAGTCTTGACAGTTAATCCATTATTATTTTGTAGCAGACCATGGTGTTTGATTCATGAATGAAAGACTTAATCAGATACCACATGTTGGCAGAGTTTACAGGATTAAACGAGATGAGTAGTTCTAATTTGTTGCTGATTTCTACTTTTAGACCAAGATGAAGAGACGTGCTGTCGGCATCTGGCACTGCACATCCTGCATGAAGACTGTAGCTGGAGGTGCTTGGACATTCAAGTAAGAATATGACCATTTTAAGTAATTAAGCATAATTTTGCTGTAATTTGGTAACTGATATAGTATTCTCTTTATTTTTGTTCTACAGCACGACATCTGCCGTCACAGTCAAGTCTGCCATGAAGAGACTGAAGGAGATGAAAGACCAGTAGGCTGGACTGTAGTTTTTGTACAGATTAAGACATTAAAAACACCATGTCTTGGACTCTCTGTTGTCATTTGGTTTTCTTGTCTCCTGTGTGGCTTGTTGGAACATCCCGCAATAAATGAGTTGGCTTTCTTTTCTGAATGTTTATTCTGCATCAACAAAAGCAGGGAGTGAAAAATTAGGAATAGTTATGGACTTACTGATTAAGTATGCATTTTCTTTTATTGTTTTGGACTGTGGCATATTTCTGTGCTATTTAACATAAAACGACTAGTAATTAACTGAGCAATATTTCAAGTTGCACCAGACCTGCAGAGCTGTTTATCTCAAACTTGCAGAGTACATCTGACTGTTGGGTTAAAATTGGGTTAAGACATTCTCTCTGAATGAGCTGCATCAGAGATTGTTTGAGACTAGATTGAGACCTTCTTCTGTCCCTGTTTGTAAAGAAGTAGTCGTTGTTTTCATATTTTTATGTCACTAATATAACCAATTTAAATCTTTCTAATTGTAATTGCAGTCTTTGATGGATGTAATGGTGGAAATGGGATTATAAGCCTTTAACATCTTACATACGTTTAACAAATACTTATATCCAGCCCATATGATACTGTAAGGTGCAAGGTGCCAACAGAATCGGAACAATACAATTAATATGTTTGACACAATAAACTGGTCAATGCAGCAAGCACAATCTAAAACATGGCTTTCATTTGGGCAGGCCCCATAACATTCATGGAAAGGGAGAGCCAGACTAAGGTTTCAGGTTATGTTAAATTTATGTTCATTAATCCTCTCCTATTTCTGAACATTTCTATAGGAAGTGTTCTTCTAATCTTCTAATAGGAAAATTGTGATTAAATAAATAATCAGTGTAGACTTTGGGTTGTATGCGTATTTGAAAATTCTCCCGAAATGCTAATGTAATAAAGGTTTACCCTTTAGGTATACCCATTTTACATGTCATTATTTTGAGAATTATGGATATCAAAATGCCAAGATTTTCTTGTATTTAACATTAATACTATTATCACAATTGGGTAGAAGGGTTTATTTTGTTCCAGAAGTTTCAATAAAACAAAGTCAACACAAGCAAAGTGTTAAAAAGACAAAATACCTCTCAACGTATAGTAGTAGGGGTCAGTAATTTACATCAGAGACCTTATTAATAAAAACATTAATACAGACTTGTGCACTGCATTCTGGCATGTTACGGATTCCACACTCAGTAGGGGTAATCAAGAGGCAAAAAACAGCAGTGGTGGACAGTAACACTTAACGCTGGAGTTAAATGCACTATGTTCTAAAGGTATTGCCTTAACAATGTATTTATTAATGAATTCATTAATTAGGTCTCTGGTTTAAATTACTTACCAGCACTGCTGGTTGTGACATTTTTTCTAACTTTTGATTACTTACTAATCAAAGCCTACTAAAGGTGCAGATTTTAGAATACTAGAATGAACTGCATACAGCTAAATTTAGTGTGTACATTGATGGCCACCACTACCCTGATGAAACAGAATCACATAGGCTACTTTTGTCATTTGGTTATAAATATAACAACTTTTTATTTCAGAATGGTCCCCCCTTCTGTAGACTAAAAGTGTGAGGTGGCCTTTTCATTATAAGTGTTGATAATTCCTATAAATAGGCAGACATGTTAAGTAAGGAAGTACAAATACTTTGTAATTGCACTTAAGTGGAAATGTTGGCTATGTCTACTCTACTGGAGTAATTATTTTTCTGATTACTTTTTACTTCCTTACATTTTCACACAATTATCTGCACTTTCTTCTCTCATTTTAAAAACAGCCTTGTCACTCCTGTTTCTTGTAGGCTTGATTTCATTCTGGTTTCTCATCGTTCAATATAAACCCTATAAAGATAAATCTCTCCATGATTGTGGTTGGATGTGAAGTCTAAACATATACCATCACAAATCTTTATTGGTTTATATTAAATTTTCCAACTGGGCTTCTGTAATATGTTTATTGTAATAAAAAAATAAATTTCTTTTTAATGGGCATATATGCATCTGAAACAGGGAGTCTAGTGCATCCCAGATTTATCAACATTAACATTTTAATATAACTTTATAGTCATTATGGCTTTTAGAAAAATGTGTATAGGCTCCTGTGGTACAAACTAAGCCTTTGTCCTTAAGGCTTTATTCCAAAAGCTGTAAGACTCTAAAACACCACCTAGCCAACACACTGCACTGACACTTTAAGAACAATTACATATTTTAACAACACTGGCCCTTTACCCGAACTGACACACTTTATATTATTGTTATTCTTTCACATTCATTCATGCTTCTAAAGCAAAAATGCCTTATGAACTTGCACTTGTTTCATGTTGCTGCTACTTTACAACTCTCCTTTTACATTATGTGTATCTATCTTGTTATCTGCTTCATTCATATTACATTTTATTCTTATTTTATTTTATTTTATTTTACCTACATAACAACAGCTCTTGGGTGTAACTGGATTGTAAGATTACAATTTTGCTCCACCTCATGTTACATGTGATGCGAATGGAAAAAAAGTCTTCTTGAATCCTTGAATCCTTAATGCCATGATTTTATACTTTTAAGTAGTTTTAAAAACAGTATTTTTACACTTTTACTGGAGTAAAAATCTTGAGTTGGTACTTTAACTTCTTCAGAAGTTTTTACAAATCATTGAATCCTTAATGCCATTTTTTCCCTGTGCGTTACTTTTACTTTTATACTTTTTAGTAGTTTTAAAAGCAGTATATTTACACTTTTACATTAGTTTAAAGCTTAAGTTGATACTTTAACTTCTATTATTTTTTATTATTTTTCTAGTATTTTTAAACCCTAGTATCTATACTTCGCACCTTTGTAAATAGGCCCAGATTAAGGGGGCAGTCCCACACTTGTTAGGCGCCCTACTGAGGGCACAGGTACGCCTATTGGGCGCGGTTTCGGCTCGACCCATGACACGGCCCTTGTCTCATGTTTTGTGCGTCACTTCCGCAGCACACAGGCGCCATCCGTGCTCTCGCTTTTTTCCACCAGCAGCTCCGCGGAGATATCAGCGCGATTTAACCCGGTTTCTTCCCGCTAGAGTTTACAGTTTTACCACGCAGACATGGCGGCGGCTCCCGCGGGTGGCAGAAAGCGGCTCCTGAAGGAGGAAGACATGACGAAGATCGAGTTTGAGACGAGCGAGGAGGTGGATGTGACTCCCACGTTTGATACGATGGGCCTGCGGGAGGACCTGCTCCGCGGCATCTACGCTTACGGTAACCGGCTAACGCTACAGGCCGCGGGTCGGAGCTCCACTCTTGGCCACAAACTCACCCTCTCACCGCCGCTCCTGAATTTACAGGCCTGGGGAGAATATCAAAAACCCGTATGAAGGACGGCTAGTAGCTGGGTTAGCTAGTTAGGTTGTTGGAGGATATCTGGCTAACTAGCTTAGCTAACCTAGCTAAATAATACATTTACCGGCTAGCTAGCTTAGTTAGCTAGCTAGCATGCTTTACTGTTGTTAGCTGCGTGAAACAGCTAAGCTAAGCTAACGTTAGCCGTGTTTGTGAGAGCGCTGTTTACTAAATTAATTCAAGTTTGTACTATTGTGTGGTAGTGCTGGGCAGTATGACTAAAAATTTAATTATTTGACGGCATTTTTATTATTATTACTTTTTGCATGACTGGGCTTTAATATAGGTTTGTGAGTTACTGTAATGTTAGGAGTACATATAAAACACTTCTTAAGACTTCTTAAATTATGACTTTTGTTACTATTGGGTTTACTTTGTCCCACAAAATTACACAACGTATGAAGAAAAACAGCAGAAAAATGTAAACAATAGACCTTTACATTTACAAACCTAAATATTTTAAATAGTTCCATAAACAATCTGAATTCACCTAAAAACGTAATGTTAAAGTAATCAAAAGATATATTTTTCAGAGGATCTACTGCACAAGTTAGACACAAGTTTAAAATCAATTTACAATGTTATTATTAAAGCCATTAGAGGCATTACAGTATTAAAATCAGCCACAAATTCCTTCTTTCTCCAGTTAAAAAATTAAATTTAGTTCAGTTTGCAATGTGCATTAAAATTATCCTTCAAGCTACAGTATTATATTTAATAGGGCTATAGTTACTACTGTTAGTTTTACACCAGATGTAATGGGACACAGACCTGTTGTTTTTCACTAATGCTTATTTCAGTAAATGCTGATATTTGACCGTAATATGAGCAGATACATTGTAAGTTGAGTCAGAAATTTCGAGTTTCAATCACTACGTGGACAATATAGCTTTTAACTGTAAGGAAATATAAGTGTTGAACTGCTTAATTGTACTTAGTGTTTAGCTATTTACCCGGGTCCTGAAGGCCCCTAAGTCTTGCACAGCGTTGAGCTTTTTCTGCTTTGTCACACCAACTTTAATAAATGTTTGGCTTTTAATGATCTGAGTAGTTGGGAATTGGGAAAGCACTCAAAATTGCCGGACAGTGGGTCTCCAGTACCAAGGTTATGAGATGCTAAGTATCAAGGTAGAAAAAGTTTTCTCAGTTTAGAAAGGATGCTTTAATTAAACCAAGAGATCAGATTTTTTAATTGACGGAACTTTATATTTACATACTTTACCCCAATACTCAATATGAGCTGTTATACTGCATGTTTTGTCAAATATAGGAACATTACATGACCTACCATGGGGCTTTATTTGTTTTATGTGGAGTTACATTAAATATTTCAGTACATTTAAAACATTACATCTGTTATGTTGCCTGGTTACATTTAATGCTTTTGTAAGATTAGACCTTGAGGACTTTATCAGTTATTGTAGTTTAATTGCATATTTTGCAATAATTATATTATGATTGTAGTAATTCAGTTTAGTATTTTAAGAAGGCTAGCAGGACTTCTAACTTAATCTTAATCTTTTTTTTGTGATCTAAATTCTTAAGTATGTTCCTCTGCTTTTTTTCTTAGGTTTTGAGAAACCATCAGCAATCCAACAGAGAGCCATCAAGCAAATAATCAAGGGAAGAGACGTGATTGCTCAGTGAGTTGATGAGCTTATTTACTACCTATTAATGCAACAGATAAACTGCTTTTCAAATTCAAAGCGTACTTCTGTCTCAGCTGATGCCTCCAACTTCATATGCTCTGTTTTTAGGTCACAGTCTGGTACTGGTAAAACGGCCACATTTTGCGTGTCAGTGCTGCAGTGTCTGGACATTCAGGTAAATGAGCATCTGTCTGCATGCTTTATTGTAGTTGTCTATCTAAGTTAGACCCTAGTGAAGTTTCAGTTGCTTAATTTAACTTCTATTAATCCTCCTGTGTGTAGGTGCGTGAAACCCAGGCACTCATTTTGGCTCCGACCAGAGAGTTAGCCGGACAAATCCAAAAGGTAATTTTATGTTTACAGTACAGTAAACATACATAATATGAAACACAGCTGATTTTCATTGTTCAGACGGCTTGTGCAATGTACTTAATGGTGCTGATCTTTTCTTTTAAAGGTGCTTCTTGCGCTTGGTGACTACATGAACGTGCAGTGCCATGCCTGTATTGGAGGAACAAACGTAGGTGAAGATATTAGGAAGCTGGACTATGGTCAGCATGTGGTGGCAGGAACCCCTGGCAGAGTGTTCGGTGAGTTTGTCTTTTTCTTCTTCTTTTTCTTCATGGATAAATTATTAAAATAAATTAGCATGTACATACTTAATAGGTTACAGATGTTTAAAAAACAGAGAACAGCTTGCAATACATATATTTATATATAAGTAATTAACACATGCTGCTTTTCCATAGATATGATCCGCAGGAGAAGTCTGAGGACCCGTGCTATTAAGATGCTGGTTCTGGATGAAGCTGATGAAATGCTTAACAAAGGTAATGATTCGTTTTGACCTAAAGCAGTTCTACTTATTGTTCAATTGGATGAACTGAAGTGATGTAGTTGCGTCTTGTTGACACATAATTCAAATGGTAAAATCCCTCTTATTGCAGGTTTTAAGGAGCAGATCTATGACGTGTACAGGTACCTGCCTCCTGCCACTCAGGTGGTTCTGATCAGTGCCACCCTTCCACACGAGATCCTGGAGATGACCAACAAGTTCATGACGGACCCCATCCGCATTCTGGTCAAGCGGTAAGAAACAGTTTCTCTTAATAGCTCAGTTTCTTGTGACTCACTATTCTGCAATCCCTTGTGTGTGTGTTTTGCTGATCCATGTTAAAATTAAATAAATAAAGTTATAACACACTAATGTCTGAGCATCAGTGAAATTGGTGATCTATTGTGAGTGATCACACTGGTTTTGTTAGTCCTTTTGGCTGCTATATTGTTTGTTTACTTTTCGCCCGTTTCCCCGAGGAGGAATAAAATGTAATTGGCTCTTGTTGTGTGCAGTGATGAGTTGACGCTGGAGGGTATTAAGCAGTTCTTTGTGGCTGTGGAGAGAGAAGAGTGGAAGTTTGATACGCTTTGTGACCTGTACGACACACTCACCATCACGCAAGCAGTCATCTTCTGCAACACCAAACGGAAGGTGAGTTCTCCTTTAACACTCACTGCATCAAAAAAGTCCAAGTTAATTGTACATTACAACCCAGTTTATAATTGACTTAGTTTATAGAAGTAGGCAAATGAAATTGGACATTTCTCAGGGTTCGTACGGTCATGAAAAAAACTGGAAAAGTTTTGTAATTTGAAACTAGCAGTTTCCAGGCCTGGATTAGTTTTGGGGAAAAAATACCCAGAAAGTTTTGGTAAAGTCTTTGCAATCTACAAACGTGTTTCCATTTAACAACAAGACATCAGCTCAGATTGAGTTTAGTAATATAGCAATACAAACGGAGCTCTCAGGATCTGACACACTTTATTATTCATTCATTATAGTTTTTAGATTATTTTTTTTTTTTGTTCATGTCTGCACCGATGTTTTAAAGATTGTATTATCATGACAATTTGCCTTGAAGACATGGAAAAGTCCTGAAAAATCATGGAATTTTTTTGGTTAAAACATGTATGAACCCTGATTTCTGTAGTTTGATGTATAGATCTATACAGACAGACATTTTTATTAATAATATTGTGTCTGAATTTGCATAACCATGCATATTTGAGGTTACTGCCTATAAATTTAGATAGTTCCTCAAACAGGTACTGGTCATATCCTCTTGAGACCCTGCGTCCTCATATGAGGACATTTACATTTCTGCTTCTCTACAGCATGATGCTTAATTTTTGTAGGGACTGTTTGGGCTCATATGAAGACACTGCCCCCACCATCTAGTGGTTATATGACAACATTAAATGTAATGGATTCAAATCAAGATGAGGGGAATCCCAGTCAAAAGTTTCTACAGCCAGTTCTGACAGAAACATGGGCCAGATAAAAATTCTAATCCAATTTTATGTTTGAAACTAGTTTTAGTCAAATTTAATTTATGGAATAATTGGGACCTTTTGATCCCAAATGACAGGGATCATTTGTACTACACCACATTGTTTTTTGCAAAAAAAAAAAAAAAGTCTAGGTCTCAGGAGGAAATGTTTTCATCAATGGTTTGTCCATTATTTTAAATGTTTACATTTACTTATGTTTCTACATATATTTTTACATTGTATTTAGGTGGACTGGCTGACTGAAAAGATGAGGGAGGCTAACTTCACCGTTTCCTCTATGCACGGAGACATGCCACAGAAAGAGAGAGAGTCTATTATGAAGGAGTTCCGATCTGGAGCGAGGTAAAACCAGCCTGACAAGTTAATGATCTATTTAGGTGGGGCCACATTTGCATTGTGGGGCTGAATTATTTAATATGGTAATTGAAACACGATCCACCCTTTCTTTGTTAGCTGTGTCTGTTATAAAACAAGTATTACTAAAGTCTAATATCTCTCTAAATGTCGGATTAAATGTTGAGGATTTGACTGAATGGTTTATTCATTATTTATTTAAGTTTATCAGAAAATGTGGAGAAAAAAACATTTATCCATAAATAGTCACTAAAATGAGCTGCATATCCAGAAGAAAGGGAGAAGTAAAGTGAATAGAATATTTTTGGATGCAGAGTATGGGTGACAATTTAATTAAAATAAAAAAATATTGAACTAGTTGTCTGTAATTAGTAAGTTTATGTATTTATGTGATGTTTTCAATCTGTGTGTTTGTAGCCGGGTGCTGATTTCTACAGATGTGTGGGCCAGAGGGTTGGATGTGCCTCAGGTCTCACTTATCATCAACTATGATCTCCCCAACAACAGAGAGTTGTACATCCACAGGTATGAAAAAAAAAAAACTACTGAACACACAGTGCCCAATCTAGCATCTACCATTTTACTTATGTTATTTATTTTATTACTTTACTCTCTTTTTTAGTACATGGTTTATTCATAAAATAATATTATAGTAAACAACTATAAACGGAAAAATGCATTACAAATAATTTATTAAATAATATATAGAATTTTATAACAAAGAGCAACTTTTTAAAGCATTTTGGTGAAATATCAACGTTAGTTATTGGTTACTAGTAGGCTAAAACAAACTTATGCATCAAAACTGTGTTTAATCTGAGAATGACTTCCAAGCTGGGCCCTTTACTTCAAATCGAATATCTTATTTTAATGAAAGATCTACCTATGAGTTCTGGTAAGCTTGAGTGGAATGAGCTGATTTCTCTCTGCAGAATTGGACGATCGGGTCGTTATGGCCGTAAGGGTGTGGCGATCAACTTTGTGAAGAATGACGATATCCGTATTCTTCGTGATATTGAGCAGTACTACTCCACACAGATTGATGAAATGCCAATGAACGGTATGTTATAATGCACTTACTGTTTACTTCTTATTACTTGCATGCCACATTTATGGTCTGTTTGAATATATATATATATATATATATATATATATATATATATATATATATATATATATATATATATATATATATATATATATATATACAATATTGATCTTATTAGATTTAAAAAAATGATTTTGTCCTTTTTTTTTCTTGCAGTGGCTGACCTGATCTGAAGCGGTTATGGGAGTGACTATATAAGGAGATTTTTGGTTTCATCTGGACCCATTACCCTACACCCCCCTCTTTTGGCTTGTTTTATTTTATTTACTCTGTCTTTTTATGTAGATTGACCCCAGTATGTTATGGCGGATTGGTCTCAGTAGGTTTTACTGAGGTTTTGTAAATAAAGAATTTTTGTTGGAATATTTCACTTGGGTGTTTTTTGTTTATCAAATTAATTTTATTATTAATAATGACTCTCAATAACAATAACTGTCCCTCTAAATCGGGGTGGGCAACAGTAGCCAAAGTCCATTAATAGCTCAGATGAATCAGGTGTGCTTGAGCAGGAAAGGCACAAAACTGTGCAGAAATCCATCCCTCCAGGACTGATTGCTCACCCCTGCAGTAAATCACAACTCAGCAGGTGCACAGTTCCAGTCCTGAAGGGTTGATCTACAGGTAAGCTTATGAGTTGTCCACTCTGGTAATTAACTGATGAGTTGAATCAGCTGTCTGAGTAATAAGACTACCAAAATTAGCTGAAGGCCAGCCCTGAAACTGTGCACACTTTCTCCACACCAGTAGATTGTACTGTGATTCCAGTGCAGGAGGCTTGTCTTGAACTGCAGTGTTTACAAGGACGTGTTCTACCAAATCTCTACTGGAGCTTCACTCTTAATTCTTGACCTCTTGGAGTCTTGGTAATACTCTTGCCCTGCAGGAGGGAGAAAATCCCTCAGTTCTCTCAGCAGCGTCTCAGCAGTGTCCAAGTTGTAGTCTGAAAGCCTGAAGGTGAACTGGATGTCCGGAGAAATGTCCTGTACAGGTATTTTTGTCCAGAAGGTAAAAAGCATTACACAGTGGATGGTCTTGAGTGGTCACACACTTAAAAGAGGATTAGATGGGCTCAGAGGTAAAGCAGAGAGTAAATGGCTGTGATGTCCATGCTAACCCTTTGCTTAAGAGTTTTTAATTACTTTTTTAACATTGGGCAAAAAAAAAGTAAATAAATTATTGATAATTAAGTCAATCGATTAATTGCGTACCCACTGAGCACTTGTAGCATTGAGCACTGACTATTTGTGTGGCAGACCTGTACACTTACACATTTGTGTAGTTATTTAATCACCCAAATGTGTCTGAACATTTACATAAATGTGCTTGAGAACATTGCATGATTGTTTGTGCCAGACAAGCTGGTTTGAGGATTTCTGAAACTCTTTATAGCCTGGAAATTTCAGCACAACAGCCTCCTCTTAGACTAGACTAGACTAGACTAGAGGGTAAAGTAACTCACCAATATTTAGTCTTTTGTGGAGAGCAGAAAAGCATATCAGAATGCACGTCTTGATAAGTCCCTCAAATAAAAATGCATTCTTGTATTCAAGTATACTAGTGCACAGGGGTGATAGCGTTCCGGCGCCGCGCCGGAAATCCGGCGTAGCGTGGCTCTGTAAAAAAAAAAAAAAAGCTTTCCCCATCCCCTATGAAAAAGCCCCCCCCCCCCCCCCCTTTTTTTTTTTGACGTGTGCAGACCATTTAAAGCTCAACGCAAGCCTTCCATCCAATCAGAAATAGGACGCCGGCGGGTCTTGTCTTGGCCGCTCATGGGCTCCGAGTCCTCCGGGCATGTTAGTTGAAAAAATTGGTTACGGCCCAGATATATCAGTGGCAGCTTAAATTCTGCGCATTACGACTTCCTAACTGTAATAAGCAGAGGCGGAAAAAGTACTACAAATTGTAATTAAGTAAAAGTACATTTACTTTGCTAAAATGCTACTGAAGTAAAAGTTAACATGCTTTTTTGTCTAATATATTTTTGTTAAGGGGCTAACGAGCTTCACACGTGCTTTACTCACCCAAATAAACTTAAAGCTTAGTACAGGGCAGCTGCGTACCAGCATGAATCGCGCATTTGAAGTGGAGCTCTGAGTTGAGTGGACGGGTTTGATGAAAAGCGCGATATATAATTTAATTAAAATGTATTTAAATCATATTATATATAACAGGTGTGCCGAATTTTGAATCCCAGGCAGAATCCGACTCTCTTTTGCGTGCACACGCGTCTGGTAGTGGGCGCTAAAAGTTACTCTCGCGATGTCCGTTAATATTTTTATAATATTTCCCTCAGAATACAGCAAGATATAAAGCCAAACAAAGACTGTAAGACAGTGCTAGTTTAGTTGTATAAAAAGCGAAAGAAAGACGGGTATTGCAGAACTAAATAACTCGTAGGACTTAACGCGCATCGAGACACGTCCAGTCGGGAGAGCGCACGGTGCTCAGCAGTTATATTTTCTTTATAACTGGCTTTAAAGAAATTACTTTCAAAAACACCCGTTTTAGTCTCCCATTAATTTATATTAGGCTTACAAATGAATTCAATAAAAATGATGTGATGATAAAGTGATGATATAATTTGTCCTACATCTTACAATTACATTTGGTCACATCTAAAACACATTTAATATTGGAATAAATGATCGGATTAATCAAAATTGCAATATAAATTCCTTTCTAAAATAAACATTTTAAAAACATTGTATTATTTTTATTTTAGGCCAGCAATTATAATTTAATATAGTGTTACAGATCTAAATCAGATTTAGGTCATCATTCATCATAAAGCAGGTCTCATGTGAGCCATTTATAACTGTCCCTAATTCCATTATACATATATTTTTTATTATTTTTTTTCTTTCCTCATTTTTACAGCGTACAGTTGGAACTAAGTCAATAAACAAAACTCTAGGTTAACACGCATATAATGCTTTACAGTTGATAACACAGAGACAGTCCTCCTGCATCAGTAAAAGGTTTATTTCATTTATTCATGACTGGAACTGATTGTATTTACGTTCCTTTGATCGCAATAACTTGAAGTGAAGCAGCTGACGACATCCGCGGACCAATGCGCGCTCTCGGCATCGCGCGCTCTTACGACGCAGCATCGCGCGGCGGGGGGTCCCGAAGCCGAAGCGCAATACAGGCGAGGCTGCAGATAGAGACGGCCCGCAAAATCTAAATACTGTATTATTTAACTATAACAATACAGCAGTGTCAATGCCACCGCTTGTGATGCTCCTTGCTTTGCTGAATTTCATAATCGGCTGAATTTTAGCTTCATCATGCGTCGTTTGTCGTGTAGTGTGAGAGGGGCAGGATGTCCGATTAACTGCCCAAACGAGCAGCCGATTGTTTCAAATATAAAAGCGAATTTCAGTTAAATAATAGCGAAGTGAAATAAAATAGATTTATCTTCAGTCAAAGAGCTTTTTTTCTGCTCATTTTTTATTTCCAAAACTGCGCTTTCACGATGTGAGAGAGAATGAGTGAGAATAAGCATCACGTGTATCTGTCTAATTCGCAAACGGCAAATCTCCTTTGTTAATCTAGGAGTAAGTCCGTGGAGTAAGCATAACTATAAATCCTTATAAATGTTAAAAATATATAGCTAGTAACTAATAGTTACTGTGCACATTTTAAAGATATTTTTTGGCTGGTAAACAGAGGCATCTCCGCTTCCCGACGTCGGTCAGCAGGAGGCTTTCTATTCGCGATGTCTTCAGGATTTGCAAAAATAAAAATAAATGATTTTCAACGCATCATTCAAGCTTCCACAGCAGTAGAGTTTAGATTGTCAGCCGGAGCCTGACCCGATTTCCGACCCGAACTCACACATGCGCTCCTCCTCTCCGCAAAATGGAGCCTTCTGAAGTGAGGAGGAACATTACATAAGGTGAGCTAAATTTGGTCCAATGCAAAGGACAGTCAGATGTATGGAGCTAATTCAAGTTAGTTGTTGATAGAAACAGCACGTGTGTCGGCTTCGTAGAGTGTGTTAAGCACAGAGTGCTATAAGCTTAAAATAAAGGCTAAATTAATCTATATGCTTAAAAAAATCGTAAACATTGTTAAGCATATTAGAGAAGAAGAAAAGTAATTGTAAATTATTGTTATTTTGGTTTAATGAGTGTGCAGGGCATAAGGGGGCAGAACGTGCATAATCATGTTTAAAAAAAAATATATGCACTCTTAGTGCTTCCTTTTCATTTACTGGATAGAAACTGAAGCTGAAAGCTAATCTCCGAGTTGTAGCTTGAAGAATTAGCACACAGAGGCACAGCAGTGTAGAGCTGTTCTCTTGGCACTGGTACGTTAAGTGTCTCTTGGGTTTATATGAATTGATCAGATAAATAGTCGTCTATAAACAAAGGTAATGTTATTCCATTAAAAAAGTATTGCTTAATTAATTGGTAATCACCTCCTCTATTTTAGACAGAGTGTAGTTACTGTACTTTGGAGTAGTATTGCCCCCTACTGACCTGTCTTGGTATGGCTGCTGCATATGCAGCTTTGAGTTAATGCATTCTGGTGTTGAAATGTTGCATTGTGGTTCAATACACACCTCAATTTCTAACTATACTGCAACATCACAAGCCTTGAATGCATTTTTAACGCATACGCTGGTATTCGTTTTAACAGGTAGAATCGAACGTGGCCAGTTTCTTTCAGTCAATCGTAAGTCCTATACCAAGATGGAAATTATCTGTTTTCGTGAATAACACTATAGACATAAGGCAAATATTAAAACATCTAAAATGTGTCACTTGACAATAAGGTCATACACAGACTATTAAATGTTTGAATAATGTATCAAAATGTATGCCTACATTACGTCGCATATGCAGTATGTTGTGCCCCCCTCACCCCGTTGGAACAGGAAAAAAAGTTCAGGCTCAGGATTTTTTTTCACTATCACCCCTGAGTGCATCATTGCACAGTTATTTTATCTCAGTAATATTGTTCAAAATGTGGAACTCATATAGATATGTATTACACACACACACACACAGTGATATATTAAAAGTGTTAATTGTTGTATTGTTGATTATGGCTTACAGCCAATGAAAACCCAAACATCAGTGTCACAGAACATTTGAATATCATATAAGACTAATTGGTTCCAGGGCCAGAAAAGGGAAAGGGGACCATAAAAATCCTGATTTCCTTTTTTTGTTGTTTACATTTCCTGTGAACTGGTATGAATAGGGGCCCACTGACATTGAAAGTGTACAGGGTCCAAAATTTGCTGCTATGTCCCTGCTTCATGCTACTCTCTGCTGACGGAGATGCGGATTTCATTTTCCAGCAGGACTTGGCACACTGCCCACACTGCTAAAAGAACCAATTGGTCTTATATAATATTTACATTTTCTGAGAAACTGGTTTTTGGGTTTTCAGTGGCTGTAAGCCATAATCAACAACAATAAAAGAAATACACGCTAAAAATAGATCACTGTGTGTGATACGTCTACATAATGAGTTTTTACATTTTAAACTAAGTTACTGAAATAAAATAACTTTTTAATGCTATTCTAATAGTTTGAGATGCACTTATATATGGGTTGTAGTATATTTACCTGCAAGAGTTTGGAGTTTTCTTAGAGACTTTAGTTGCTAAGAAATTGAGGAAGATTTATGTTGGTCCTGAGCAGGCTTTAATTTTTTTTGGTGAGCTGGTGGTGAGAAGTAAAGGGAGTTCTCCATTAGTTTGTAAACTTTGTCTTTTGTAATGTAGCAGTCCAGCTTTGAGGTGGATGGGGGTGTAACAGCACAGCTCCACATCTGGTTTCGCCTTTACCTTTTTTAAGCCAAGAACAGAAAGCTGAGGCTGCATTGGGCAGCTTAAGACTCTTAAATAATCTTGATTTCGGCTGCAGCATGCAGAGTGAAGACGATCAGAATTTGTCCTCCTGGAATCTATTGACCCAACCTTCCTGGTCCACAGTCCAAACTGGTGGTAGAATTGTCTAAAGAGTGTTTTCTTGGTGCTTATTTGGCTCATTAATAATAAACAACATTAACTTATGTTATTATTGTTGCCGGTTATGGATATTACTTCATGTTCTCAATATGCTTAATGTAGCATTATCTTCTAATGGCTACATAGCAAAATGCATCTTAAACTTTTTTCATCAACATGGACCTTGTGTTCCCTGTCCTTAATTTATGTTTCCAGCCACCAGCTCTCTAACCTAATAAATCTAATAAAAATATAAAAAAGTATTAAAAAAAAACCCCGATTTTACAAACATTTTTTGTCACAGAATGCAATCAAATCCTCACAGCATTGCTCCAGAATCAAGCGGAAATCCTTCCCTGGACAGGATATACAGTTACTCCAACAAAAACAGTGTAAGTCTTTTTCTGAAAAACCCTTGATTTTGGAAGAAGCAATGAAGGTTTATGTCTCCCAACACTTTTGTCCATATGCTGTGTATTTGTGTAAGCACTCTCCCTTCATTTACAAGACAAATGTGCTCTAATTCTGATTTTTTTTTCTTGTAAACTCAGTTTGATGCATGACGCTGCGGGTGACACCTGCACTCCAGTCTCCTTCTTGGAAACTCTGGAGTTTATTGATGCTCTGCCACAGGCCTGGTGGCTGCTCACTCTCACAAACCCAGCAGAGATAGATGAGTATGAATAATCCCTCCCTTTGTGATCACATCCCAATTCTGAATATATCTAAATTAAAAAAACAGAGGCTGTATGAATAGCCATCACACTGCTATAATTCCAAAAAGCATGTGTTCTATTATTGAAGCACACTGACGATCACTATCAGGTGAGAATGAAATTAGGTAACCTGTTCAGCTGTGAGAGCAGCCGGCTCCACACAGGGATTACATTTAGGAAGCAGATTGAAAAATATCTCTCCGCTTTCACAGAAACTCATCGTTCATCTTTCGATTGAAATGAGAGAATTGATTGTGATTAAATGGAGCTGACCCCTGAAGCTCTGAATCACACACACAGCTGAATGCTTCATCACCACAGACTGGGAGGAACACCAGTTCCCCAGCAGATGGAGATTAAATCTGGTTTGATTGACTTCAGCAGAAACAGCCTTTAAGACCAGCTATTTCCACCACTTATAAACCGTCAGTCCAACACATATTTTTATTATTAAGTGGATTTTTTTAATACAAAGTCATTTTTTGAAATGCTGTCTTATTTTTAGTTTTTGTTTTTTTCATATCCCAAAATAAGTTGAGATAGTATCTCTTTTTTATTAAGTAAAAAAACAATTATGGCAACTCAAAATAATGGCCCTATCTATACATCTCAGTATAATGAAATAGTACATTGAAATAATAAGATATCTAAAAACAATGAGCTAGCGTTTCATAATAAAAATGTAGAATCTTAAAGGTCACCTTCCGTCGTTTTTTCTTTCATTTTAAAATGTCTAGTTGTGGTCTCTAGTATGAATGAATGACATGTGAGCCGTTTTTGTAAAAAAAAAAAGTGCTCAGGTGTCTCTGTATAGCTCTTTTTTTAATGGACTGTTTTAGGGGTGTGTCCAAAATGACCGGATTCCAGCTTTGCTCATGAATACTCATACATGCAAACAGCATGCAAATATCTCTCATCTGATTGGCTAGGAGCACTGCGACGCCCCTCCACCGCTCTGCCGCTCACTGCCTCCCACCTCCTAACTGATGAGCGGTGATGTTGCGTCGCTTCAGCTCCGCCTCTGGGAGTTTCTCGAGCCAAGGTGGGCTGGTCTGTGAGTTTCTGCCTACGTAGGCAGAAAGATAATTCAAAATTCACCCGTTTTTCGGAGGGGGGGAGGGGGGGAGGGGGGATTTCTTTGCTTAGCTCCTGCAGACAATGGGGGCTGCAAAACAGTTTAATGTGCAGGTGTACACATTCAACTCGGAGAGACCTACTGTATTCCACAAAAAACAAGAAAAATCGGATTTTCGCGGAAGGTGAGCTTTAAATATAACGAAATAGCCTCTAAAAATAATAGCATCTTAAAATAATTATCATATCTCAAAATATTGAGAAAGCATCTCAAAAAAATTAAATAATTAAACAGAATATTAAAACAATGACCATATTGCAAAATAATCTCAGTATAATAAAATGTATCTCGAAGTAATGACCTCATAGTATAATGAAATAGTATCTAAAAATAATAAGATAACATCTTAAAATAATCTCAGAATAAGGAAATAGCCTCTGAAATAACGAGATAGCATCTTAAAATACTAAGCAAGCATCTCCAAAAATTGAAATAGTATCTCAAAATAATGAGACAGCGTCTTAAAAATTATGGCAAAATAATCTCAATATTATATAAAAAAAAATACTATCTCGAAAAAGTGACATCTCAGTATAATGAAAATAGAATCTCAAAATAATGAAATAGTACCTTGAAATAATAAGAAAGCATCTTAAAATAATCATATCTCAAAATAACGAGATATCTAAATACAATGGGCTGTCATCTCAAAATAATGACATCTCAGTGTAATAAAAATAGTATTTTGAACTAATAATGTAATCTACGAATAATGAAATAGTATCTCGAAATAATAACATAATATCTCAGAATAATGAAATAGTAATAGTAATAAATGAGTGGGTGCCCCAGTATGTTTTAGGGGTGGGAATCGATTACTATCTCACGATTCGATTCGATTCCGATTTTGGGGGCCACGATTCGATTCAAAATCGATTTTTGATTCAAAACGATTTGAATTATAAATATTTCTGCTTCTGGCTTATGAATCGTATTGAAAAAAAACCCTCCATAATATACACTGGTCCTGGAGCAAGTAATGTGTTACAAAAACAATAAAATGTGCAGGAATGTGGGTCCTCAGTGACAGAGGAATCACTGGGATATCACAATGACGTTAATGAACAATAAATAACTTACATAAATAAATAACACTGCTTTATTACCAGGCTACTAGCGGTGGTGTGTAGGTGACGCTGCTGGGCTGATGTGATGATAGCAGTGGAGCGCTAAAGTTCAGGAGCAGCTGCTGATTAACTAGTTAATTTAAGGTGGTTGTATTTCTTCAGAAAGGGGGCAGGAGGTGGAGAAATTAATTCATATTGTCCATTCCTTAATTCCTCTGTGATGAGGAGCTGAAATTAGCTCTGATTAGCTTATTGTTATTTTTCCGTTCCGCCTTAAATGCTGCAGCCCGCTGCCACCTGTAGCGTTATTTAAGGTGGAACTGGAAAGTTAGCTAGTTAGCTAGCTAACAGTTACTGAAACTAACTACTAGCGATCTTTTTTATGCTTGTTATGAAGCATTCTGCCATAAAACATTGAAACTACACGTTAATCTAAGGTAATATAGTGCTTGTTCTGCCATCTTACCGGCGATTCTCAAACACCTACGCTCTGTGTGGGTCTGGGAGATCTCCGTTTGAAGGGACAAGCGCTATCCCCAGGGTTGCCAGGTCCAACAAAAATACCCAGCCCAAAATCAGTCTAAAACCCGCCCCTCAGAATCGATTTTGGGACATTTTAAATCGATTCTGAATCGTAGTAAATGAGAATCAAGATTCTTATGTGAATCGATTTTTTGGCACACCTCTAGTATGTTTGTGTATTTAGTGTAGTGTACACTGCACAGGGTTTGTTAGTGGTCATGTTGTGTATGTGTAGTCTTTGTTAGGATTATATTAAATACTCTCAGTGTGTGATGTAGCCTGTAGTGAACTGGTGTCTTGTCTCAGTGGTAATTACTGCTTTACGCACAATGATTCCGGTTAGGTTCTTGGCTCAGCGCAACCCTGAGCACATATAAGTGGATAAATTGATAAAGATGGATCCATATAAATCGTGGAAATTGATTTATTTCCCTGCACTCTTTGGTGAACTCGTGGTAAACTCACTGTGGTTAGATGGGTTCATGCAGGGGTAGATCTGTGAATAATTAAATTTTCTCGTGTAGACACACAGTGATTATGCAGCACTGAAATGTTTTTCTCCATCAGGATTACAAAGCTCGTCTGAGTCATAGCTAGACTGCCTGGTGTGGCAAATTAAATGTGAAAGCACATTTCTCATTTAACTATCTAAAAAAAAAAAAACACAATTCTCACGGAGCAGAGTTATGACACGCGTGCTCCAGTGATGGTGCGCGTGATGATCACTGTATTATTAACAATGTGCAATTTGCCTTCCTGCTTTAGTATTTATGCACTCTGTCCAGCAGCCGGATATGAGCTGTGAAGTGTGATCTATCTCTTTAGAGTGGGATTCATTCAGAGTGCATCACAGACTTTCATTCCTATTAGCCTGGAGGACAGAAGAGCCACTGTTCACCACTGGCTCCGGCTCCTGGGAGAGTGAAAGGAGGGACACTGTCGTTTTTACTTGCAGTGTAGACTCTGTGTGAGTGTGAGTGAATGCGCAGCCTCCAGGGTGTTACCTTAAATGGCAAAAAGACAACATGTGGTAATACAATAGACAGACAAGCATTATAACACATGCTGTTCCAAAAAAACCTTTTGTCTGTACTCTTCTTTTTTGTTTTCATGATATTTGTCCACGGCTTACTAAGGCATGAAAACAAGATTCTAATGTGTGGCCACGACTTATTAACGTTTTAGAACAAGACCCTAAAGCATGGTCATGACTTACTAAGGCATGAAAACAAGATCCTAAAAAGTGGCCATAACTTATTAAGGCATTATAGCAAGACCCTAAAGCACAGTCATGACTTACTAAGGCATGAAAACAAGATCCTAAAAAGTGGCCATAACTTATTAAGACATTATAGCAAGACCCTAAAGCACGGTTATGACTTACTAAGGCATGAAAACAAGATCCTAAAAAGTGGCCATAACTTATTAAGGCATTATAGCAAGACCCTAAAGCACAGTCATGACTTACTAAGGCATGAAAACAAGATCTTAAAAAGTGGCCATAACTTATTAAGGCATCGAAACGAGATCTTAATATGTGAACTTATTATGACATGGGAATAAGATCCTAATATGTGGCCACGATTTACTAAGGCATGGAAAAGAAATACTAATGTGTGGCCAAGACTTATTAAGACATTAGAACAAGACCCTTAAGTACAGTCATGACTTACTGAGGCATGGAAACGAGATTGTAATAAGTGGTCGTAACTTATTAAGGCATTATAACAAAACCCTAAGGCACGGTCATGACTTACTAAGGCATGGAAGTGAGATCCTAATGCATGGCCACGACTTATTAAGGCATCGAAACAAGATCTTAAAATGTGAACTTATTATGACATAGGAATGAGATCCTAATATGTGGCCACAATTTACTAAGGCATGGAAAAGAAATACTAATGTGTGGCCAAGACTTAAGACGTTAGAACAAGACCCTTAAGTACAGTCATGACTTACTGAGGCATGGAAACGAGATTCTAATAAGTGGTCGCAACTTATTAAGGCATTATAACAAAACCCTAAGGCACAGTCAAGACTTACTAAGGCATAGGAATGAGATCCTAATGTGTGGTCATTACTTACTAAGGAATGGAAACAAGATCCTTATGCGTGGCCATGACTTATTAATGTATTAGAACAAGACCCTAAAGCACAGTCATGATTTTCTAAGGCATGGGAATGAGATCCTAATGCATGGCCATGACTTAGTAATGCGTGGGATTAGATCGTAATGTATGGCCTTGACTTATTAAGGCATGGGAACATGACTTACTGAGGCGAGGGAATGAGATCCTAATGCATGGCCACGACTTTTTTAGGCATGGAAACAAGATCCTAATGCATGACCATGAGTTACTAAGGCATAAGAACGAGACCCTTAAGCCCAGTCATGACTTACACAACTTACTAAGGCATGGAAATGAAATACTATTGTGTGGCCATGACTTACTAAGATGTTAGAATTAGATTCTTGTGTGCCATGACTTATTAATGTATGGCCATGACTTATTATGTGGGAATGAGATCTTAATGAATTATCAGGCCTGACAGATGGATGGCACTTCCATTTCTAAAGGCACTACCATTTTCCTCCCCTGTGCAGGGATTTAACATTCCTCATTGACCAGGAAATATGTAATTGATGGAATTAACACCCACAGAGGACAGAGCAGTGGGTAGTAATGGTTGTGACTGAAAACGGCATATCCTGCAAGTCTGTGCAGTGTTTGCAACGTTAAAAACTGGCATGTCAGTGTGTGTTTATGTTGATTTAAACACATATGGGAAAAGGTTTAATAGTAATAGGATGATCGTATTGCCCATCAGCATTTGTTTGCTGTTTGTATGTTGTTATGTATGTAATTCCATAAATTTACCAAGAAATATTATGTTATTTCACTGAGAACAAATGTCTTAGACATGCTTTAGTATTCAAAAGTAACACCAGATTGTATATAATAAAGACAATCTGATAAAAAAAATCCTTAAACCTCTAAATAAAACATAGAACCTCAAAACTGGCTCTGCTTCTATAAATACCATCCATCAGCTCCCACACACCCAGTCATACTCTTCCTCCTCTGAGTAACACAAATGTAATCAGCATCTCCCTCAGTCCAGTGCCCTTCGATGGCATCATTCATTACCAGCCATGCTGCCCTCCCACTGGCGCCACATGCTTAATAACAGGTCAGACTGTGCTGTGGTCCAGTACAAGCCCTGCCTGGCTCCTCCAGCTCAGGCCATTTCAACTCTCTCTCTATCTCTCTCTTTCTATCTCTCACTCTCTCTTTCTATCACTCACTCTCTTTTTCTCTCTCTGCAGGAGAGATCTCCTCCCACAATAGCCCAGCAGCCTTGACCTGAGCCCAGGGAATGGGATGAAGGTAGAAGATAAAGAAGTTATTAGTGAGCCCACTTTGCAGAGGAATTCTACTTCATAGTGAAGATTATGTGATGAAATAGAGGTCTTAATTTTTTATTATCAAGTCCGTCTATTAATTTCTTTTTTAGAAGCTTTATAACGAGAAAAGAAGAAAAGCAGCATTAATGTTGCTGTAGATCCTGTTTTCTCAGTTCTTCTTCTAGGACATGGCAGACAGTGACGGTGTCAAGCTTGAAACTGAATGGATTTTTTTTGTTTGTTTTTTTTTTATTAATTGGATTTTTTTTTAATGGATTAATGTTTCAGCATTCATGACACTGTGTCAAAACCTTTAAATGCCTACATGTTCTTTGTAAGATTTAGGATCAAACTTATGAAGTCCTAACAAATCGGAGAGTTTCTTTAGCTGTATCTACCAAGATACTTAAAAAAATACACTGATTGGACAGATTTTCAAACGTTGTTTCAGAATTATAACATTATTTGGAATTCAGTATACACATACATATATTAATGTCTATTTTAGATTTATATAATTTAAATGTGAGTTTAAAAGCTTCCCCAGTAGGGTTCACTGCACCGCAGTTACTCCCTGCTTTTCTCTGGGAAGTCACCCAGTTCGCTTCTCATATAATCGCCTACAATTAGACTATTGATAGCAGAGGGAGGGCCATGCCAACACGTCACGCCAACATGTCTTCTGCCACAGCATGACTCATGGGGTCCTTTTAATGATAACCTCCATAGATCGTTAGTGTAACACATGGGGTGTGTGTTACTTTCATTTACAGTCAATTACTGACAACTTTTTTTTTAAAGCTGTTTTTAGCTATACATACATACATACACAGCTCAGCATGGGTAGATACCCTAAAAAACCCATACTGGGTTTTAGTAGTTTCCTGCTTTTTAGATATTTAAATTAGACCAGATAATAAAGAATACAGCTGCGAGTGTTATTTTGGATTAAAATATGTAAAAATATGCCCCCAACAGTTTTGTCTTCTTATCTGCTGAAAAGATGTTTAAAACCCCTCCTCCAAAACTCTCCTCAATTATGTGGTGGTGTGACTGACCCTAGAATCACCCCTGGTCTGTGGTACACTGATGATTACCATTACCAAGTCCATTTTCCTGTACTTAGAAAATAATATGAAATATGTTTTGGCTGAAGCGTTTTTTGTTCTTTTCTAACTGAAAAAAAAAAACATGTTAAAGCTATTGTAATATACAGTACTTTAATGAGTGTTACACAGTAACTTTTAGTAAAGATTTTCTACATCAATTTACCAAGAATTTTGAGCAACCTTGTTGAATACTTGAGTTTACATTTATATAGATTTTGTTTCATTCTATTCTAACAATTAACTTCTTTGTGGGTTATTTATTTATTTATTTTATTTTATTTTATTGTGTCAGTGTGTGTTATATACTCACCCTGAGCTTCTATCAATCTGAACTGCACTTCAGCATCATGAGAGGAATCTCTGTCCAATGGGATTCTGGGTTATAAAATTCCATACTGGGTGATAACACTTCATTCTGGGTTACAACACTTCCTACTGGATGAAAAAACTGCCTACCGAGTACTACCACTTCATACTGGGTAATAACACTTCGTGCTTGGTGATACAACACTTAATACGGGGTAACAGTGCTTTCTACTGGGTAATAAAACTTTATGCTGTGTGATACAACACTTCGTACTGGGTGAGAGTGCTTCATACTGGGTAATAACATTTTATACTGGGTGATACAACTTCATACTGAGTAATATTACTTAATACTGGCTAAAACAACACTTTATACTGCTTTACAACACTTCATACTAGGTGATATCACTTCACACTGCTTTACTAACACTTCATACTGGGTGTTACAACTTCATACTGCTTTACAACACTTTATTCTGGGTGACACAACTTCATACAGAGTAATGTCACTTCATGGGTAATACAACACTTCATACTGGTTAATAGCACTTCATACTGTGTTACAACACATCCTACTCGGTTGTACAAATTCATGCTGGATTAAAAAACTTTACAGTGGGTGATACCACTTCATACTGCCTTACGACACTTCATACTGGGCTACAACTTCACACTGAGTAGTATAACTTCATACTGGTTGATACAGCACTTCATGCTGGGTCATACCTGTCAAGTCTCCCGTTTTGGCCGGGAAACTACCGTATTTTACTCCTCTTTCCCGCCGTCCTCCCGTATTAGTATTTTCCCGTAAATTTCCCGTATTATACTAAATACAAAAATATATAGGCCACAGGCGACAATGCACTGACCGCTGTGTGTCTCTTAACCAATCGTGGTGCCGGTTCAAGTAGAAAGTCCCGCCTTTCAGGAGAAACAGCCAATCAGCTAGCTGGTTTTGCGGAGCGCAGTTTAGTGTGCGGGAAGCCCCGCCCCTCCCCTCGCTGTGAGTTCAGGCAGCTAGTCGGAGCAGCTGTCGTTAAAACTAATCTGGATATACGGAGATTTTTCTAAAAGAAAGGTAATTAACCATGTAAACTGTGATGAGATTGTTTCTGATAGCTGGTTAAAAAGACTCTTCTCTGAATCAAAACATAAATTAAACCCACTGTGTGTTTAATAAAATACAGCTTGTGACTCAGTTAGCTTAACTTTAGAATTAGCTAGATAGATATTCAGGGTTTGAGAAAAATCTACATATATATATATATATATATATATATATATATATAATGCCCTGCCCTGATGTGCCTGATCAGCCAATAACTATCATTTCCAAACTCTATTAGTTCAGGGCTAGTTTTAGGGTTTGTTAGAATTTGTTTAAATCTCAAGTATTGTGGTAATGTATTATAATGTAATGTAATGTATTATTTAGAAGGGGTAGAAGAGATGGTTGAGCTGGAGAGAGAGAAAATGTGGAGAGGGCTGAAATTAACTGAACTGATCAGGAGTGGACTGAACGATAGAAAGAAGTATTAATGAAAGATTATTAATTGTGTAGGCCCCTTAGGACTATTATTTACTTATGGAATATATCTGATCCATGTCCTTTTTGTAAATTTGTGCACCCTTCAATTTCAATTTTAAATCTATTAAATAAATAATAAAAAAAAAAAAAAAAAAAATATATATATATATATATATATATATATATATTTTTTTTTTTATTTTTTTATTATTTTTTTTTTTTTCCCCCCTCGTTTGGGCTGTTGGGGCGGCGGAAAAAATCCCTTATTTTTAAGTCCAAAACTTGACAGGTATGTGCTGGGTGATGTGTCTCGTTAGTAAACAGTCGCTGGTGATCTGCGGATCTGGCTGGTGTTAATCTTGTCACTGAACTTCCACCTGCTGGGGGGGTTAGCTGGATTACCGAAGCCTCACGTCACCGCCTCGAGCTGCGGGCAGCACCGCGCGGTATTTTAGTGGGGATTTGTGTGTGTGTGTGTGTGTGTGTGTGTGTGTGTGTGTGTGTGTGTGGAGAAGCAGCAGGGAGTCCAGAACGGCTTTGGAGTTTTTTTATCAGCAGCAGCTCGAGGCTCAGCCGCTCTGCGCTCATTCAAGCCTGTGGTGGTCTGAGGTGGAGGTGTGTAGAGGTGTGTGGTGGTCTGTGGTGCAGGTGTGTGTGGTGGTCTCGCGCTGCCAGCATGTCTCTGAGTCCGCCGCAGGTGGGGAACATCCCCTGGAGGAACAACAACTTCAGCCTGACGAGTAAAGACCCTCCACTGTCCGACCAGGGGGAAACCATCATAGGAGTCTACCTGCTGCTGCTGGGTGAGTTTCAGCTCGGTCTCGAGCTTTTCTCTGAGTTAAGATCTTTAAGCTTTGGTTTTAATTTAATGGGAGGTTTCTGGTGGATAATATTTACTAGTTTAAAGGCAGATAGATCTGTGCTCATACAGCCTTTCTGTGTTTTATGTGTGACTGATTTAAGGCAGTAAACAGAAGGTAGCATTACGTTTTATGTACTTTAATAAAATTTACCCGTATTAACTTTAGTTTGGAGCCCTGATACAGTAATGTAGTTTGTATGATTATTTTTTTTCTGGCAGAGAGTTATGGAAATGTGTGTACTGTATCTGTAGAGAAAAGGAGAACCTAATATATGATATGATATGTAGCACCATGCAGGGGTTATGATTTAATATATGGCAAAATATATTGTGAGTCTGTAAGCATGGGGATTTATTGAAATTATTTAAATCAAAATTTTGGAAAACTGTCATAGTATAAAAATATATATTTATGCAATTGGGCAAAAAATACTTTATGCAATCAGAACAGTGAGAACTAATGTCAAGTCCAAGTCAAGACCAGATTATTATTTATTTTATCATATAAAAATAAGAAAATAAACTTGATTCCTGCTACACTAGTGGGAGCTGATGAGTACAACAGTACTAAACTAGCAGTCGGGGCTTAAACACAACACTAAATCCTTACATGTAAACTAATAAATAAATCCCAATAGATTACACTGGATTTAAAATGGGTTCAGCAGAATTGTAAGCTTCTTCTACTCTAACCCAATTCATCCACTCATTTCTACAGTACTGTGTATTTAAGTACATACATCTCTGAAAAAAAATTAGATCACTTCAGTTTTTTTCAATTTATAGGTATACTGTATGTTTGAATACAATTAACATTGTTGTTTTTTTCTATAGAATAAAGACAAAATTTCTCCCAAATTCCAAATAAAAATATTGTCATTTAGAGCATTTATTTGCAGAAAAAAGCTTTCAGACATCAAATAATGCAAAGAAAACAAGTTCATATTCATAAAGTTTGAAGAGTTCAGAATCAGTATTTTTAGTGGAATAACCCTGGTTTTCATGCATCTTGGCATGCTCTTCTCCACCAGTCTTACACACTGCTTTTGAATAACGTTATGCCACTCCTGTTGCAAATATTCAAACACTAAAATTACAATAAAGATAAATAACATTCATTCATATTCAGAAATTCTCTAAAATAGTCTGTAGACTATTATTTATATTAGTATCCCACACCTGGTTTGAAAAATCAGTGTTTAATGCAGCACAGTACTTGTATTTCTCTATATATGTGTATGTTTCTATATATATATTTGTTTGGTTCATTATTCATAGAATATATTCATGTTTACAGAAAGAGGTCTGACTTTTATTTATTTATTTAAATTTAAATCTCATAAAGCACCATGTGTGATTTCGCTGCTGGTTTATCAGGATTTATGCACAGTCTGGAGCAGATTTCAGGGTATCAGCAGGTATCAACACTGTGAGTGTGCGTGTGTGTGAGAGTGAAGGGGTTTTGTTTATTCAGTCCTGTCCTGTGTAATCTGTATGGTGTTTTAGTCACACGATAAAAGCTGAAACAGGGTTTTGCACTCTTAAAAATGTATGAATATGAACTCGTTTTCTTTGCATTATTATTTTTTGTTTTTTCAGTCATTTCTCATTTTCTGCAAATAAATGCTCTAAATGACAATATTTTTATTTGGAATTTGGAATAAATATGTCCATTGTTTATAGAATAAAACAACAATGTTCATTTTTAATTAAACACATACCTATAAATAGCAAAATCAGAGAAACTAAAGTGGTCTCTCTATTTTTTTCAGAGCTGTATATATTGTATTTTAATGCATTATATATCTAATTGGGCTTAAATGTTTTATTAAAAGTCTAATAACTAATTAAACAACTGCTTATGCAATTTGTAACTACTGTAAATTATTCAGAAAGTTATTTAAAAAGTTAGCTTTGTAAATAAATGATTAATTACTGTAAATAATTTGGATACTATTTTAATTGATTCAGGAACTACTATACATATATTATACAAAGTCACACAGCGTAAGGGATAAAGTGTTAAACGCTTAATTTAAAAGAATACAAATAATTACCTATGCTTTACATTTCATACAGCTAGTAAACAATTATAAGGTCTGGTTGTTTTATTTATATATTCTGAATCTTTGTGTTGTTAATTCTGCAGGTTGGCTGTCGTGGTTTGGAAACAGCATTGTGATCTTTGTGCTGTTTAAGCAGAGGGGGTCTCTGCAGCCCACGGATTACCTCACTCTAAACCTGGCCATATCTGACGCCAGTATCTCTGTGTTTGGATACTCACGCGGGATCCTTGAGATCTTTAATGTGTTTCGGGACAACGGCTACCTCATCACTTCTGTCTGGACCTGCCAGGTACGACAGTGTGGGTTAAAGGGGGAAAGTCTCATTTTTTTCTTTTATTTGTACTTGGTTTTGGACTTGAGGTCCACTTATTGTGTTCTGTGGGTGTTCTATTTATTTCTTAGAAGGAATAATCTGAGATACACTACTGTGGGTTAACAGTATGTAAATTGATCATAAAGGGTTACCTCAGGGAACAGCTTGGGAACACATATCTGTTATGAGGTGTTATCTTGTGAGTGAGGATGAACACCAGCCAAAGAGCTCATGGCAACAATGTGTGGGTATTTAAAATTCCTCGCTTCACAGTGTAAGTCTGTACCAGGAATGTGTCAATTAATTAATTAATTAATATGTTTTGTTAGAATTGTCTGTGCCAAATAACATTCACATTCAATGAAGGAATCCACATAGACATATTCCATAGGTCAGTTTAGCATGCTTCAGTCACTAGTTTCTGTCCAATGAAATATTAGTATATACAGCTTTTTAAAAAAAAATAAGAGAACACTTCAGTTTCTGAATCAGTTTCTCTGATTTTGCTATTTATAGGGATATGTTTGAGTAAAATAAACATTGTTGTTTTATTCTTTAAACTACCGACAACATTTCTCCCAAATTCCAAATAAAATATTGATAAAATAACAAAATAACAAAAAAAGATGCAGAATGTTCAGACCTCAAATTATTTTATGCCACTACCTTTTTTGATCATCCATCTCCCTCTTGATTATATCCCAGAGATTTTCAATTTGGTAAAATCAAAGAAACTCGTATTTATTAAGTGGTAGTGCTGTATATGAATGATTTCTGATAAATTGTATTGTTTTGTGAATACGTGAATAAGTGAAGCTAAACTGCAGTAGGCTGAATAGTAGGTGTATATACTGTATGAACTGTAAATATGTTGGTAAAACAGTTCTCCTTAACACAAGCAGTGGAGGTGAGAATCAAAATCATGCTGGAATAAAGTCGTTTTCTCACTGTCTCGTCTGAAGTGGACAGACCAGACAAAGTGCCCTCCTGTTTTGGCTGGATTTGCACAAACATTGTTATTACCTTGAGATAGGTGGCAATCCACAGCTCTGTTAATAGGCCATTAGCACGGCTAGTCTCATTTGAAGAACAAACTGGACGTCCTTTGTGACCCAATGTGTCTTTGAGCCAAAGGACTCTGGGTGTGGTGTTAACAGCCTTAATGCATCCTGGTATCACGTCCCGCTAAAAGCAAAGTGACGCGCGACTCATTTGCGCTCATTGAAAGGTGCAGAATGGGTCTGAGAATAATGACATTTCTATGAATAACCCTGAGATTACAGCTTTAGAGCCGAGTTCTTGCCGGTGGATAGGTAATTTATCAGTACCTCCCTGTGTAATTTCTCATAGTGAATACAGAGTTTTTTTCAAGTACAGAGGACCTGTTATAAAGGGACTAAACAGACATGAAGTGGAAGTCTTTTTTTGAGGTGATTAGACATAAAGTCTAAAAAAGTCAAGTCTTAATAAGACAGTCGCAGAAGGAAACTCAGAATTTTCAGAAACTGTTAAAATAATATCCAAACAAAATAGGACAACAGTGGAAAGCCGTGTAGATATTCAAAACACAAAGCATTCATCTTTGATAGTGAGATTAGAAACAAAATCCAGCCCCATTAATCATATCTGTGTTAGATCTGTAAACATCTACAGATATTTCTGTCTCTTTTTACTGACAAAAAAATCATTGGTCAAGTCAACCTGCTGAAGCTGCTGCTGCTGCTGTTCTCAGAACAATGCACCAACAACATCAGTCCAGACCTCAACATCATTGAATGTGTTTGGAACAATACCTGCAGAAAAACATGGATGCAGTGGCTCCATTCCTTCCCATTGTATATAAATTAAACTAAAATATCCCCCTTGTTGTCGAATTTGGATCCAGATTTGCATAATAGAGACCAGAGTTAGAGACAGACCTGTGTACTCATCTGAGATTTCCCCCTAGACTTTACTGTACGTCTGAGGAAACCAGAAGCAAAGTGCATTTTTCCACCTGATAGTCTAGTGATTGTAATGTTTCAACTCTGGTTAGACGAGACGTTACATTTGGAGAGAGTGCTGGCTGAGACAAAGTACAAAAAATACCAAGTCCAGCACATTTAACTACACTAACACCTCTGGCTAATATCCAATCACTGGTCATTTTTTTATGCCAACATTAGACTTATAGTAAAAAATGCACAATGCACTAATGCAGTTCATCTGACCAACAGCACAACATCACCTGTTTAGTAATAGTATAAATGTAATAATAAGTAATAATAGTTTAAGTGAAAAGCTAATACTTGTTTCCTGATATCTCAACTCATCCAACCAATTCGATTTTTTTGTAATTAAAGTTTTTTATTACACATTTCCTTCATACAATTTACAATAAACACAGGCAAATCAACAGGTAGATAAGGGCATAAGTATATTTGTCAGCATATCTATAGAAGGAACAAAATAGTTAAATAAAATAGTAGTGGAATAGTGGATAAAAAAGTAAATTAAATGAGTCAGAAGAGGATTGGGCAGCCGAAGGGGTGCGATATGCTTGTATTACACTTGTATTAGGTTTTGCCATGCCGTATTTCTAGTTATGCCTTTTACCGACATTCTAGCTAACATATTTTCATAAGAAGCAGTTTCTGTCATTAAATTCAACCATTCTTTTAACTCTGGTATCTTAGTTTCCAATGTTTTAAAATTATTCACATTGTTGTTCATCCAGTTACCCTGCACTTTCAACACCCCTTTCCAGAACAATTGTAACAAAGCACATGCCCATATACAGTGAAAAAAGGTGCCCCTCTCTTTTAGACATCTCAAACAGCAGTCATTGTTTATAAGGCCCGTTCTATATAGTCGGCATGGTGTCCAATAATATCGATGTAATATTTTTTTATTGGGTAAATGTAAATAATCTAGTAAATAATGAGGGTACACTTTTATGTTTGTTTTATGTCTGATGTTTATCAGATGCTGCATTTTTTTGTCTATCCCTTTTTATTCAGCCAGTTGCTCCCAGGAGAGACTCGTCTATCACTTTACTGCATCTACTTTCTTTAACAGTTCCTCTAAATGCAGGCGGTAACTACAAATCATACTGCAACCAGCCAGCAGAGGCATTAGAAAGAGTTATGAAACAGTTATGAAATACTCCCTGAAAACAACGAAAATGATATTTAACAGAGATATTTATCGCTAATTTGCCCTCAAAAGCAGATTAATCTGCTCCAATAGCCACAACAGGTTGTGTCTTCTGGAAGTGAGCGAGAGTGAGTGAGAGAGTGAGGCTGAATTAAAGAGGATTACACAGAGTAATGCTGGCTGAATCACAGGACGTGTGTTGGACAGACAGAGACAGTGGATACGCTTAGACATGACCAGTCAATCTGTCTTTAAGAGTCTTGAGAGGATTCCCGTCTCCTGCCTGCTGATCAGCTTGTTTGATGTTGTTGTTTTACTGTCTGTGTGGAAAAACTGCTTCATTCTTTTAGCGTTAGTTTGGTTTAAAAAAACGTAATATAATAAAGTCAAGACTTGTTCAGTGCCTAAGGTTTGCTTCTTTAGTATAAAACTGGAACTATGAGTCTATCTTAGTTTACATGTAAGGGAAGATTACACAATTTACATAATCCTGCGTTTTATTTGAAGTTTTATTTAAAAATTTCAATTGGAACACCTGCAAAAGTCAGATTGTATACTGTATCTCATTAAGTCAGTTGTACCCACAATACTGTCCAGCTTCTATCTGTGGAAATGTTTTAATGTTGTGCAAGACATGAAAAATGCCATATCTACTGAAATCACTAACAGTGCTAACATTGAACATGAATAGTGTGACATATTGTTACTGGATTTACAATAAAACACCAGTTTTGGTAAACTTCAGCTGTTTTTGAATTGTTTTAAAATTTAAATACATTAAAACAGTTATCGAAAGAAGCTTTTACTACTGTTGATGTGTATTGCAGACACTTTTTGGATTTTGGTAAAAGTAAAAATAAATATATTGTCAGGCTGTTCAGTTTTAGCTTCAATAAAGCATTACGCAGACCAGGCACAGGGAGAATAAGAAAGGTAAAGATTAATTCGGAGCTAGTGAAATTCACACTTAATTTGTATGCAGTGTTACCTACACTTTTAGCACAATGAGATCATTGGTATTTATGATTATATTATCATTATTATTAACACTGGTTCAACTTAGGAACAAAATGTTATTTTTTTTAATTGAAACAAAATGATCTAGGATCATATTTTCACCATTGTTTAAGACATGGCTGTCAAGTTTTGAGATCAGTTTAAAGTAAGAGAGATTGTCGGAAAGGGCTGGGTGGTATGTACTGGCTGGAGACAGTATTACTCAACATGAACTTTCATTATTTTTATGATGCAAGTTTTCATTTGATCAGGAAATACAAAATTAAATTATGACATTTTTAAAATGTTCTGTACTGTAGGCTGCTTATTGAATATGGTGTTCCTGCATCCTTCAGTCTGTGTTGGTCTGCATCTTCTTTTTTGAAACATTATTGGCAGGATCACAAAAATTTAACCAGAATACAACAATGCATGAGATTTCTGTGCATGAGAGATACAAGGTGTAGTTTATGAGCATGTGCACTGCTTAAAATGTGCGTGCTTCACGCCCAGTTCGTGAGACTTGAGAGCCCTGTTATGACTTTTCCACCATCATCAATTCAAAAGGTATAATATTTTCCAAAATGAGTGCAGACCAATGTCAACTTCCAGGCCTGGAGAACTAAAGGCCATTGTTTCCATATTATTTGAACATGTGATATAAATTAATTGAAACTTTTGCTTACTGAACCACCTGCGTTCCCAAGGCTCTGTATCTTTTCCTGATAAATGTGGTAATGGCTTAGGGTGAACTCAATGTACGCTTATGGCCACCACTAGCTAACACAGCTAACAAGTAATGGAGTCTTGAAGCAGCACATTTGTTCACATAGAGAAGACCTAGAGAAGATTGTTGAGATACATAGAATGTGATATTATTGTGATTTTCACAAATTTGACCCACATTATACTAGAGTTGCACGGTGTACCGAAGGTTCGATTCTTTTTCGATACTACGTCATCACAAACGATTCGGTTCTTTAGCGTTCGATGCTTTCGATACTATATAGCCCAGTCACTAGCTTCAAATGAGTCAAATTAGTAGGCGCGATTTGATTCAGTTCATAAGAAAACTGATTCACACCGCAGCAGTCGGTGTGGCAGGATTCAGATAAACTTAGTGTTCTGAACAAATGAATCGATTCACGTGTGAATCGATTCATTTGACTCGCTTGAGCGACACACGCACGCGCAAGCCAGCAGAGCAGCGGCGAGTGTAGAATGGCGACGTCTAAAATAACAGATGTCTCTCGTCCGCGAATTGTGGACAAAACGGGCGCGAGGAGTGAAGTGTGGGCAAATTTTGCTTACATCGCTGATGAAGAAGGGAATCCGACCAACACCACAAACCCAGTTTATAAACGGTGTTATAAGTCTATCCAGTGCAGAGGAGGGAACACCAGCAACCTGGCTACGCATTTAGCAGACAAGCACCCTGATCTCTACAAAGAGCTGAGAAGTCGACAGGTTAGTGGAGTTAGTCAAGATACACTCTGTCTGTAGCTTTACTAAGATTTACTAGCCCTGGCCCGCCGGCGGGCCAGAAATTTATAATATTTAATATCTGGCTGTGTTTATGAATAGTTATAGGTTCAATATAGACACCCAATATGCCATTTTAAAGCTTAGAATCTCGGCTTTTCAGTTATCCAGCCTATTTAGCTGGATCTCCTTTCAGAAAATAAACATTTAGGGCGAAATATGCCTTGCTTCTGAAAATATGAAATCATAATTTTCATATTTCCGTTTCTCGTACGTCCATATTTGATCGAATGCGGACATGTTATACACCATTCGAACCGTCTGTCTCTCCGGATTCGCTCCGTTTTACTGTAGGATGTACGGTTCCTGAATTAGAGCTGAAAGAGCGCGTGTTCAGAGTTAAAAGCTGCTTGTTTTTCGCTGCAGGGTTACCTCAGGTCACTCCCTCCACCCCCTCAACCCCCACCAGCGGCTCCCCCACGCTCTTACCTTCAAAACCAGACTTAAGAGAATCCATCAATCCAGTCTCCTGCAATCCCCAATTATATACAAACAGCGCATGAAATAAACTGAGGCAGAAAAAAAAATAATATCCACTTTATCTCCTTATTAAAAGCGTAATTTTCGAGGCTGCATGTGATAACGCACGTGTGGTTAATCTGCAGTCCAAGGAGAACAAGGTTGACAGAAGACCATGTGGACACACTTGTTTTCCTGGCTAAGAACCTTAAACATGCAAAGAAACTTCCCACAGTGTAGTTTCAGAAAAGAAGAGGTTTTAGTTTTTAGGAAGTGTTTAGATAATTATGTTATAGTTAAGGTTATAATAACGAAACTTGTTTTTTGTTCAAATGTTTCATTTTAGAATAAAAACGTTTGCACCGATTGTTCAGTGTTCAATACAGTCCAATCAAAAATAAACATTTTATGTTCAGATATTTTTATTGTTTTTTTTTTCTTCCAAGTATCGTTTTGGTATCGAGAATCGTGATACTACAGTTGGTATCGGTATCGAAGTCAAAATTTTGGTATCGTGACAACCCTACATTATACAGTGTTCATCAGTACTGTAGAGAGGGTTTTTGCCTCTCCACCAACTTTCCCAGTGACAGATCAATATGATTCGGAAGCTCCTATTTTAGGATACAATTGCTATGCGAGTTTCTTTTAAGACATTTTAAATTGTTAAATGCTAAACACACTTTTCTCCTTTTGTTCTTCTTCCTATTGAAAAGAATAGACACATTTCCCCCACAATTAGCACCAGGCAGTCTCTAAAGTGACTTTCTGAATCAAGCCTTTTAGACGCCACAATTAACAGTTTATGAATCATGTTCCAACAGACGTACACCATTAAGAGCCAAGCGCATTTACTTTTTGTGCATAATTGATTCATCCATTTCAGGAGACAAATTTGACAAGCGGCCACCCCAGCAAACAGCACAAGAAGTGGTTTCTTAACAAACAGGAGCTCTTTAATGTGTCTGAGTTCTCTATGAATGGCTTAATTCTGTATTTGAAATGACTGTAGGCCTACATTTCCTTAGCTGCTAATTGGCTTATTCAGTACTGTTATGTGTCATACTTGTGTTTGGTGTTTTCTCCAGGTTGATGGATTCTTCACGCTGCTCTTTGGTCTGGGCAGCATCAACACGTTAACCGCCATCAGCATTACTCGATACATCAAGGGATGCCACCCGAACAAAGGTGAGGCGAGAGATTAGTGACCTTGGCTTAAATTTAGGAACCTCAGAGCTTCAGCACAAAGCGCTTCTGCAGGCCAGTCATGAATAAGGTCAGTATGTCACAACAGCTAACATCACTGCTGTCATGAGGAGACGTTTTACCTACAAAACATTTATTCCAATATATTACGATATGGTTCATCACTTATTATGAACAAATAAATAAAAAAAAATACAATAAAATTAAATAAAATAAGTAACGCAAGGCTTCCGCTTTTATATGATTGACAAATATTTCACAAAATTTCCAAAATGTAGTATTTTCTCTGCAATGAACAGAAGTTTAAACATCCACATGGGATGATCATACATTTGCTGACTTTGTGCAACAGCTGTGATTGGCTGGGCAGTTTCAGGGGAGCGGAAAATGAGCATTGTGATTGGCTTTTAATATCCTATTAAAAGGGATCAGGTGTCCCATTTCCCCATTTACTACTTCTCCTTCTCTCCTTTTCACCAGGAGGAGTAGAGGAGGAGTAGACAGTTTGAATAAAGGGAATTCTTTGTCACATTTAAATATATCGTTTGATATATTATGAAGTTAGCTTAATGAATGTTATAAAATTATATGAAAACATTGTTACATTTGTAAGATATATTTAACACTGTATAAAAGGTACAAAATGTACTTTGTTAATTGTAATAATTTGTGTTCATTCTGAGTAAATCTTGAGAATATTTTGTTATACAGTGTTGGTATAAAATGTAAACAGCTAAACTAAGTTTAGTTTGATTTTCAGTCATTTTTAATTAAAATACTGCTCATACTGCAGACCGAACCTGCTCCAGGTTAAGCAGGTCAGATCTTGGATTTTGGATCATCAACTGCTCTTGGGTTAATTAAGGCTGAGTCTGACCTCTCAAGTCCTTTAAGCCACTTTTATTCTCTTCCTCGTGACACTTGTAGCAATAGACACGTGAAACCAGATGATAAAAACTCACATTTTAACCCAAACTCTGTGCTGTGGAGGCTTTGTTTTCCATAATTTCTCACAACGAATTGGCTAATCAAAAGCCTGGAAGGATACATCAGTTGTGTCCTTAAAAATCGTAACTGAAATCTGGGCTGCATTTCTCGGTTGGTTGTTGATGAAGCAGCTGAGAAATATAGCCTAATTTGGCTGCAGTCTAAGCTCTGGAACACAGCTACTGATCGGCTGTTTACAGTAAACACTACACTTTCATGAGCACAGAGATTAATCCTGGCTAGATCTAAACCTGGGTTGACAGAAAGTTTGTTAACTGCTTTCGTGGAACGAGTTAATCTGAAACCTAACAAGGTTGAGCTTCACATGGCACTCTCTGTTTCCCTGAGACATTATCACCACCTTAACCCAAGGTTTGGCGGAGAGGTATATAGAGAATTCTGTTTGACAAAATGATACCCAAAGAATTTCATTATTTTTTATATAACATCTATTTTACCATTATAAGCATTACATATAAAACTCAGTTTGTTCACTGAGTGTAATCATGTACATATTGCAATCTTGATATACATTTAACACCAATTTCCTATATATATATATATATATATATATATATATATATATATATATATATATATATTTATCCAGTTTATTATTTCTTGCTTTATTGTATTTTTCTACTTTTCTCTTTATCTTGGCAAGAGGCAAGAAATCATTTTATCCTTACTGTGCAGATGACAATTAAACTTTGTACTGTGTTTTATAGTAAACAAAACCATTAGGTTTGGGTTCCTGTTACCACCAGTATAAAAAACATTGTTCAGTCTATTTCTCTATCAATTAAACATTTCACATCAGATCCATTCTGAATGAATATTGATTTACCCCTTAAAATGCCATCTCCCGTATACAGAATACAGGTGTAGCCATTTTTCTGCAGTAAAATAACTTATTTACATTCTGAAAATTTGAGGGCTTTGAAATCTCCTACAGGACACCTGGAGAAGCTGCCTGTTTTCTCTCTTTTCCACTTAATAATTCCAGATCAGTAACAGGAATCAACCTAAATACCGCACGTTTAAAAATAGACGTAAAAAGTAGACAAGCATAACAAAACTAAAGGTTTGGAGGACATGAACTGTTTAATTTGTATTCAGGAAATTATTGATCTTAAGATGAAGTTCAGGAAAGAGACAGTTTTATGATTTTATTCATTATATTTTGACATATTTACTTAAATATTAAAACTTAGATTTCAATTATGCTCTTCAGTAGTGTTCCTTACCAAGCATGAACGCTCTTTATGTAATGCTTGAATAGAAATCATCAAGATTTAGTGGTGTAATGTGAGGCAGACAGGAATGTTAAGGAATGTGGCGTGTTAAGGAATTTAAATGATTCATTCATTTGTAAACTTTTGAAAGCTGGGAAAAATGGAAAAATATAACATTGTGCTGAAACAACTTAAATTATTTGCTACTTTATATTTTAATGGTCGATTCATCTGGAATACAATGTAAAAGGCTTTTAAAGTAGAGCATGGCTTTATTTATTAATATGCCCTCAATAATTATTAAGGGCCCTTGACAAAAAAACGAAATAAATACAAATGTTTTACTCAAAAGCTTTCTAATTATTGGCACAGAGGCATTCTCACAAATACACTTATTGGTATTTTTGTATATTATTTAATATATATATTTTTAAAAAATCAGTTAAATTAGTAAAAATACTCATTTAATTTGAATGTGTCTTCTGTTCACAGCACACTGCATAACCAATGCCACTATAGCCACCTGTGTGATGTTAATATGGGCTGGAGCTGTGTTCTGGTCTGGATCACCGCTGCTGGGATGGGGAAGTTACACAGGTCAGTATAAATGTCAGTCAGTGTTTTACCAGTGAATATTTAGACTCCCTGATCACTTTATCAGAAACATCTCCATATCCTCCTGAGACACAGACTTTTGCTTAGCGTGTATTTTTTATTTATCCCAGCAATTTGAGATTAGCAGGACCAACCAAGTATAAAAACTAAACTTCGACTTTTTACAGGAACTTGTTTTTGCAAAAAAACAATGTCCTTATATGGGGGCAGTAGTAAAACAATTAAAAAATATCCTTGCCTTTTAGGAACAGAAGGCCCCAACTCTACAGTGAATAAAATGAACTACTTTCAAACATAGAATTAAATAACAATTGTTACCTGGACCATTTATCTGCCTGGACTGGCTGTAAAATCTTCTGAATGGGATTCCTTCTTTTTTTTTAATCAATTGAGTATAATAACTAGTATATAACTAGTTTTTATGGACAGTATCTCTATATGTCTCTATAAAAATTCTAGATATATTATAAATGTAATTTATTATCATGGTGCAGAGAAGCAGAAATTTAATGTCCACTTATGAGGACGTAGGGTCTCAAGAGGTTATAGGACCACTTGTACTGCTTTATAGGAACATTGAGGTTCTTTATATACAGTAAATGTAAAATTACAGACCCATCGGATATCATGAATTATTTATCACCCCTCTGCACCTCATTCATCATGTCAATGATGAAGTTTGATAACCCTAAAATATCCAGCCAAGAGCAGCACTGTGGTCGGAAACTGACCGCTGATGAAGGCAGAGAGAGCAGGGATATTGATTTATAATCCTGTAGGGCTGGCTTTATTCCTAATTTCACTCTCAAGCACAGCAGGAGTGAAATTAAACACCCCAACTTCAGCTTTTCATTAGCGGACAGTTCCTGACCACAGAACTACTCTAGAATACCTCTGGGCTGAAAAAAAAAAACAACCTTTATAAATTGAGTATTAGTGAACGGGCTACAGATACTGAGCATGTTCATGTTCAGGTTTGTGGACACCCCTTTTAAATCATGCATTTAGATTCTTTAAGTTACTCATTCATTACTTTTGGGATGAGATGGTGATGAGAGAGGGTTAAGGGTGATCATTAAACATCCTGACCTCACTAACGCTGTAACTGTTGTATCTGAATGCAATCAAATCCTCACAGCAATGCTCCAATTTACGTAGAAAGTCCTTTCTGGGTAGTAGAGACAGTTACTCCAACAAAAGCAGGATAATTTATCTTTATAATTTATATTTTAGAAAAAAATACCAATATTTCTGTCTGTATAGTGTATTAAATAATGTGAATGGTGTGGATTTGGTGATTTAAAAAATACCTTTTATCAATTTACAAAATTACAATTTGGAGCACTTAACAGGATTAAAGAGGATTTATTAACTGTTTAATACCTCTTTGAATAGAAAAGTGCAGTTGGTTGGTATTGTTTAAACAGTGATGATATCCACAATATACTTACTATAACAAAATGTATCATATAATTTATGTAATATTGTCATGTTGCCCACCTTATATCCCACAGATAAGCCCCAGTTTAAACCCGTCAATTAACATTACATTACATTGAACAGCCTTTAAATTGACTTAAGTTGTATTTGACTGGTCAGAGCGTAACTTATATAAACTATAGGTATATTTAAATTTCCAAAAAAAAAAACAGTTTAGTTAACATAATCTGTCATTCCTCTCTTCTACAGATCGAGGGTATGGTACCTGTGAGATTGACTGGGCAAAAGCAAATTACTCCACTATCCACAAATCCTACATCATCACCATCCTCATCTTCTGCTTCGTCGTCCCTGTGCTGATCATGCTCTTCTCCTACGTGTCCATCATCAACACAGTGAAGAGAGGAAACGCCATGTCCGCAGAGGGAGACCTGACAGATAGACAGAGGAAGATCGAGAGGGACGTTACTATTGTGAGTGCAGTTTATTCCTCTAACATCTTGCTTTTCTGATTAATATGGGGGAAAACAGATTTTACCAATGTATCCATGATAAAACAGGACCTTAAAATACATGTGAAGTTTTAAAGAGTTCAGATAGATTAAATAATTTAGATGTGAAGAATGTCATTCAGAGGGGATTTGTGTAAAACCAGAAAGGAGTATTTTTTTAGTATGAAAATTATTAAACGTTTATAGAGAATGATTTTGCTCAAATGGCCCATATGACCCATTCATTTTGGACTCGCTTTGGAGCACCTTTAGTGTCTGACGAATACAAAAGACAGATTTTCGAATACTGTTCATGCAGCATGCCATTGGCTACCGGAGCCCTGGGAGAGCACAACTGGCCTTGCTCACTCTGGGTGGGAATATGGGGCTCTCTCCCCTCATCACTCCAAAAGGTTGATGTCGATCAGCACAGGGTGTCTGTGAGCTGATGTATCAGAACCGAGTCACTGTGCTTTTCTCTGAGTGCACTGTGATGCTACTTAGCAATGCTGCATCAGCAGCAGTATGCAAAGAGGCGGTGTCTGACTTTACATGTATCGGAGGAGGCATGTGCTAGTCTTCACCCTCCTCGTGTTGGGGCATTACTAGGGGAGTCCTAATGAGTGGGTTGGGTAACTTGTAAATTTTGGAAGAAAATGAGGGGGCATTCTCAGGCAGTAATTCACCTTTAAAGAGGTTTTCTGGGCTTTGTATAGAAATGTACCAAGTTATAATTTTTCAAAGCAGTTCTCAAGTCTACATTTCACATAAGCAAGTCTATTAGAGATGAATTAACAACTGTTTATTCACTCTAACTGCTTTATGATTGATAGTCTTTGACCTGAATGCTCTCTGTATCTCAGGTCTCTATAGTAATCTGCACAGCTTTCATCCTGGCCTGGTCTCCGTATGCTGTAGTCTCCATGTGGTCAGCCTGGGGCTTTCATGTGCCCAACCTGACCAGCATCTTCACCCGCCTGTTCGCCAAGTCAGCCAGCTTCTACAACCCCCTCATCTACTTCGGCCTCAGCTCCAAGTTCCGCAAAGACGTGGGTGTGCTGCTGCCCTGCGCCAGAGAGGGCAAAGAGGGGGTCCGGCTCAAACGCTACAAACACATCAAAGGCAAAGGTGAAGGCCCGCCCCCGGACATCCTGCGCCACAGGCCCAGAGTCGAGGGAGCGGAGAATCGCGCTCCGGCCAGAATAAGCGGTGAAAAGAAGCCTCGATCAGGTGGAGAACCTCCTAACCCTGCTCCCAGCCCTGACTCTGGGGTGGGCAGTCGGCCCCCCAGCCCCCCACCAGCCAATCAGGAGGTGTACTTCATTGAGGTGCCCCAAGAGTCTGAATCTGCAGAGTATCAGTGCGACAGATTGTAGAACATGTTTGTTTTTAATTCATTATTGTATTTATATGAACTGAATGGAACTGAATTACTTGAGACTTAGAGAATTTAAAATATTATTTTTCTATGATATTATTAAATGTGTGAGATTGTGTTTGTAACAGTTAAAATCTGAAAATAAATATTTTAATCCAATTTGACCCCAATTTTCTTCATCCATTTCTTTTGATAGATTAGACTAATAGATAGATGGATGGATGGATGGATGGATACACAGTTTGTTATTTTGTTGGAGTAAGTCACTAGGATTTGTACTAGGTTTTGGAACATTGCTGTGAGGATTTGACTGCATTCAACAAGAAAAGCACTAGTGAGTCCAAACTTTTGGATGATCACACCCAAACCCAAAAACTCCAAAAACATGTTGAATGTAGTACGGTCACCCTCAGTACTGGGGGGCTTTTTACCCCTCTTGCCCACACCTGTCGTTAGGCATGATGCCAAATATGCTCATTTTTATTTGCTCCAGTCAGAGACTCCTATTCTATTAGCAATACTTCTCTAAAGGGTCTACACTGTAAGCTGTCAGTGTGTGCATTTGCACATCTGTGTCAGCAATGGATTTTACCTTAAGTAGCTGAAAAATACACTCATTAGAAGGAGTTTCTACAAACATCTGGACATTTTATATTATAACAATCTTCTGAATGAAATCTTCCGCCTGCTCATCTTTCTTATAAAGTTCATCTAAAGGTGTGATTTAGTCATCACACACTCATTCACACACACAGTCTCTTCCCAGCCTGCGTTCGGACCATTTCCCTTAATGAAAGCAGTCAATGAAGCATCTTTAATGGAGTAAATGAGATTTGAGTCAGTCGATCTGAAGCAGCCACTGAGACGAGAACTGCACTTCCAGCTTTTTCTAATGGACACAACCAATAGATGACGACAGAGCGTGTGGGAGTAAAAACCTTGACATATAGACTTAATGCAAATTAATAATAATAAAAATATGCTCATCATGTTTTATACACAAGACTGAGCCTCATTTAATTTCACCCACTGGGGTGAGTTTCTTAAGATGACCTGAAACAAACTTTAAAGTTTTCTTCAACTTTTAGACTTTTAGAGTTTTTGAGGTGAAGATTTTGAATAATTTAAAAATAAAATTCATCATCATTTTATGGAAATGAAAATTGTCTAAAGGCCCCTTTTTGTGGTAGAAACAACTTCCTGCAGAAGCATGGCCATGGAGCAGGCCAGTGTTTCTCAGTGCTGGTGCTGGAGCACTCATGCCCTGCACATTTATTGCTTATACTTCTCCCAACACACCTGATGCAACTAATATTATATAATATGACATAGTGTATGAGGCATCAGGCAGTTTAAAAAAAAAACATTTCATGCAATAGCTTTTAGTGGTAAAGCTTTTAGTGGCTTTAGACATTTTGGACATCTAATTTCATTCACCAATACTGAGAAATATTCAGACTCTAAGCCCCTGTCCACACGCATAACCTTTTTTTAAAACGCACTGTCTAAAAATGCTTTCATACATGGATATTTTCTAGATAAAATCTGTTTTTATTGTTGATATGCGGACAGAGAAAACTTACTGCTTAATGAGCTTAATGAAAATGATGCTTTAATATGTTATTATTATTTCTGGCGGTATCTCATATAACTCCTTACTCCCTATAAATGTACAGCTCTAGAAATAATTAAGAGAGCACTTCAGTTTCTAAATCAGTTTCTCTGATTTTGCTATTTATAGGTATATGTTTGAGTAAAATTAACATCATTGTTGTATTCTATAAACTACAAACAACATTTCTGTCAAATTCCCCCCAAAAATATTGTGATTTAGAACATTTATTTGCTGAAAATGAGAAATGGCTGAAATAACAAAAAGATGCAGAGCTTTCAGACCTCAAATAATGCAAAGAAAACAAGTTCATATTCATAATTTTTTAAGAGTTCAGAAATCAATACTTGCTGGAATAACCCTGTTTTTTAATCACAGTTTTTATGCATCTTGGCATGTTCTCCTCCACCAATCCTACACACTGCTTTTGGATAACTTTATGCCACTTCTGGTGCAAATATTCAAGCTGTATATATATATATATATATATATATATATATATATATATATATATATATATATATATATATATATATATATATATATATATATATATATATATACAGCATTTATAATAAACAGCTTTATTAAATAATAATAGATGGGTTACATTGTGGATTTTTTGGCCTGGATTATTTGGGCCTGGTCTGAGAGCTCTACTGTGTGGACAGTTTTTGTCACAGGTAGCTGCAGTTCTTCATCCTGGGGCTAGATGGACCTCAGGAGCTGGAGAACACCTGCAGATACTCACAGCAGCTCATCAGCGGCCACACGTGCTACACACTCAGCTCAGCATGATCAGTCAGGAGAAAGAGAATGAAGATTTTAACACCAACAACCGGATAATACCGCTCTCCAGAGTCCATCTTTCACCTTATACTGTGAGTAGCAGAGCTAACAAACACCACTAACCACACACACAAACACACCAAACACTGCAGACCACATTTAAACTTCACCCAAACTACAGCAGCTACAGCAACCACCAACAGTTGCAGGAGTCAGACAGATAAAGGAATCATCTCCAATCTCATCTCTGTTTTTAGTGCTTAATAAACAGCAGTTTATGCACAAGCAAATAGACAAGTTTATAGACAGTTTATGCATATTGTTTATGCACAAACAAATAGACAAGTTTGGTACTGTTATCTCATTGCATTAAAATAATACAGTAATATTATTTGATACTTTTATCAATAATTCTTCTTTAAGGATTTCATGGTGTTTTTGGATAACAGATTGAATTGCTGGTTTTATAGCACTCAGGTTTTTTTTTAATGTTTTTAGTGTTTTTATTTAATAAACAGCAACTTCATGTTGTTTACCTGATCTCCACAGTTTAGACTCTCTCAGATTCTCTCAGCTGGAGCTAAGCTGAGTGGTATGTTATATTGTTGTTATAATTAAAGTAAAATCAGGAAATATGGGCTGTTTTAAGCAGTTAAATAATTCCGGGAAACACGCAGTGAGGCGATTGATGTTTTGATACCCGTTTAGGCTCCTAATCTGCATTTAGAAAACGCTCGGTCAAAACACGACTGCGCGTCTAAAACGTGTTTTACGGAAACCGCGTGCACAGCGGAGCTGATTATTAATAGATTAATTAAAGATATTACGCGACTTTACGAAATTCTTAAAGAAAGCTTTTAATATTCATGATCTTTTTTTTTTTTATAATATTACTGTAAGAATTTCGAGTAATGGGAAGGCATTGGGAATGGGAAAATTCCCAGCGTCTTATTCAGATATTCAGTAAAAATATAAAAGAAGCACTATTTAGGGCATGTACCCAGTGAAATTCCAGTAGATGTACGTAATTAGATTTGGATTGCATAATTAATTGTATCATGGCAAAGTTATAGTAAATATAGTTCATTACAAACTGCTTTTGTATTTATTTATGATAATCATTGTAATTTTTAGTTTCCATTGACACGTTTGTGCAATGACAGTACGTTCAGGTTGTTTTATGCACATAAACCCCCCTAAAACAGATTATAAATAAAACACGAGAATTAATTAAATTGTGTAGGTCAGCGCATGCGCAGTACCTTTGGGAAGCATGTATCGATGGGTAGGAGAATTCGACAGAACACCGGTCACCTTAAAAACTAAAAATACCAGCGATGCGCCAGTAGAGAGCGGGATCGGGCCGAGTAAAACGTAAAACGCATTTAATTAATATAAATTGAGAGTAAATTGCCTACTCTGCGTATTTCCAGTTGCTCCAGATTATCAAACAGTCTGTTAAAGTTGACACCACATTATGAAAATAGAACTATAAAGCTGTGAATACCCTAAAGATCAAGAAATATTACTGTACCATTTTATTATGACCATCTGAACTTGGCACTTGAAAATGTTTTAAAGGAGAATAAATTGCTTGTTCTGCGTATTTCTAGCTGCCCTAACTCCTGATTATTAAACAGTCTGTTGAAGGAGACAGTACTTTATGAAAGTTTACTAATTAGGCTGATAATATCCTGAACAACAAGGAACATTACTGTACATTCTGTATTACTGCTAACTTCAGCCTCGTGAGAAAAAGGGTGTTCTATAAATCAGTAAAATCAGCTGAAATATCACTGGGGGAAATATCACTAGGGGTTTTTACTGATATTTGAAAAAAACATTTTGAATACAAATGTTAATGTTTAATGTTATATAAACCTTATATAAGTGCTCCTTGTATTAATATTTGTGTAAGTGCTATTAATAAGTGTTATAAGTACTGTATTAAGGTTAAACTAACTACTTTGCTATTTACTTTTTTTAAATAATTTATCTTTTAAGTGATGTAGAGTGAAAGTATTGTTTATGATGTCAAAGCTAATATGGTGGTAAACAGTAATTAAGTAAGTGTGAATACTCTACTTACATAGATCTATAGATTAAGCTTAAAATTGAGCTTTAAAAAGTGACTAATATCAAAAAGTGGTTGTGTGATTGGCTTCGGTCTAAAATAATTGTTGTGTCCTCCATCCATTAATTACGCCCTCTGGTAAAAAAAAAAAACACCACTGTCTTTTCAGTTTCACGTGTTATTACTGAATTAATGAGTCAAAAGAATCCCTATTCTTTAAATCATACTTTAAATGTTATAAAAAAAAAAGTCCAGTAATAAAATTGTTTTCATAAAAACTCTGGATTTTGAGGATTTTAAGGATTTTATAGTATCGTTGGATAAAGGATTGGTTTGTTGGTTTTATAGAACTCTGAAATGTTTGGCTTCACCTTATTTTAAAATGTGACAGAAATATCACTTGATGCTTCTATGTAACGTACTCTTCAAGAATTCCATGGTGTTATTTGATAACTTGATTTCTTGGTTGTATAGGACTGCAAAATCTGCTTTATGCAAAACTGAATGGAATTGAATAAGGTTTTGTAAGACTCTGTATTCTGGTTTATTTACAACCCGAATAGACATTAATTCTAAGTTTGATATTAAAGCATTCAAAATTAACTCAGCAAGAAGCATAATTTAGTAGATCTGACAAAACAAATAACAGTAACAGAGCAATAAAAAAAACTTCAGATGTGAAATACAACATTCTCTTTTATTATTGTATTATATTGATAAATGTCTTCCATCTGAAAAAAGAAAAATACAACATGAAAAAGAATAAACTATAGTATCCATAATAAAGTATGTACAAGTGAATTCATATATTTATCCAATCTGTATGATCCTCCATACTCTCTACACAAGCACGGGTTAAAAATCCAAAAGTTCATTCTTTACAGAGTGTTTGTGTAAAAAATGAACAACAAAAAAACATAAACAAAAGAAACTTGTCCGCAGCTCGATTTACTACTTATATAAACCCTGTTTGCTCTCACACTGCCTGTAGTGATGGCATACGACTGCAAAGCCACTCTTGGTCAAAGTGTACTGATGGTGTTTAAAACTGAACACGCTATAAATAAGCCTCTGTTTATTCTGATCAATGCTGACTGCTTTACACTCACTGGTTCTAATCACTAGGATTAATCGTCAGACTTTTCACTTTAAACAGGCCATATTTCAACCGGTGTCCACAGTCCATGCTGTGATGCACTGATTATTACAGACAGCCTGTCCTGTGGTGGATCTTTCATTTAAAGTGCCAGAGTAGGTCTTTCAGTCTTTGTGAAAACACCAGAAATCAGTAAAGTGTGTACTTTTTTAGGCTGGGTCAGCTAAACTTTCCCCATCTCTGACCAGCAGGGGGCACTATATTTAATTGTGAATTAATAGAAATTAATCCGACATCTGATAATCCAACTACTTCATTAGTTTGCCATGAAATAAATGCATTAGGATAAAGTATGTAGAACTCAAATAGAGATATGTTGTGTTCTGTTAACCACAAATTGTAGATGTTGAAGCTGGGAATGAGGTGACAAGGTTACAATTAAACATTCAGATTCTACATGATTTCAAGCTATAAAAACAGTCATTTAAAGACTTTGGCGTTTCCCACATCTGACAATTCTTTACTGGGGTTTTATGACCAATCTACCTAAAGTCCAATCTAAACTCCCAATGTCTTAGGTTAGCATTGTCTCAGGTTAGCAGTTAACATCAGATTATGTAATATTTTCACATACGTAGAAGTTTCAATGAGCCACAGATAGATATGTGATAATAAATTGTATAATACTACTGCTTTTACTAGCTACTGTTGATGTGCAGTGCAGCCATCTTGGATTTTAAACTGCTGAGATTCTTCTTACTTTCTAAATAAGAATTACGAATTGTGAGGCTGTTCCAGTTAAACTAGGAAATTTCAACATCCAAATTAAAATGGAACGCTGAATTATAATCACTATTACTATTAACAGAATATATACAGCTCTGGAAAAAAATAAGAAACCACTTCAGTTTCTGCATCAGTTCCTCTGATTTTGCTATTTATAGGTATATGTAAAACTACGGACAACATTTCTCCCAAATTCCAAATATTGTCATTTAGAGCATTTATTTGCAGAAAATGAGAAATGGCTGAAATAACACAAAATAAAAAAAGATGCAGAGCTTTCAGACCAAGTTCATAATTATAAAGTTTCAAGAGTTCAGAAATCAATATTTGGTGGAATAGTCCTAGTTAATAATCACAGTTTTCATGCATCTTGGCATGTTCTTCTCCACCAGTCTTACACACTGCTTTTGGATAACTTTATGCCACTCCTGGTGCAAAAATTCAAGCAGTTCAGCTTGATTTGATGGCTTGTCCTCATCCATCTTCCTCTTGATTATATTCCAGAGTTTTTTTAATTTGGTAAAATCAAAGAAACTCATTATTTTTTAAGTGGTCTTATTTTTTTTTTCCAGAGCTCTGAGATAATTTCTATCATTTTCTGGTTCACAGAAGTTCAAGTGTGTGCACTCATTTATCACATGGCAAACCAGTGGAGCAGCAGACCATCTGCCAAAAGGTCAGTGTTGTCCTGTTAAGACTGTTCACTACTGAAACTCGCATTATTATTATTGGGTAACATTTGTTAGATTTTTGCAGTTTATTATACACTGTATACTGCACTCATAAATAGGTTGTTTGTAAAGACTGTAGAACTGTACATATTTAATTCAATCTTTTCCCACTTTTAAAATAAAATGCACCAGAATAAAAAACAAAAGGATACACATATTTACCAGTATGATACACATACACACATTCTCACACGCATTTTCTGCCACTTTCTCCGGCCATTTATTTATTTATCCATTTCAGATCTGTTCAGATTCTTATTTAATGGCTATTTGTAGAGTAAAAAGTTAATCTATTTTAATCCCATTAAATTAAGACTAAATTACCTGATAAAACTGCTCTCTCTCTCTCTCTCTCACACACAGACACTATTTGTTTTGTAGTGCTTGAGTTATTACAGAGGAAAATCCACAGATTTTAAACTGTATCTGCATAACTGAATTGTACATGGACATGCCAGATGTCATGGGACAGGAACTAGTCCTATGGAAGATTATAATAAACTCTGCTCTGATCGTCTATTAGAGTCGTTTGTCTGTTGGCACGGACAATTCTAGCCAGACACAACTTTTACCAGTTACAACTCACGATCAGGCCTTGCTTACACTCTGATAAAAATCTGATAATTAACACTGCCTTGCCATGAGCTCACTCACAAGATAATACCTCACAACTTGCGTGCACAGGTGTGGGTGTTTCCAAGCCACCCCAAGCTTAAAAAAAAAACACTTAATGACCAAATTATACACTGCTATCCCATGATTTCTGGCATGTCTCTGTGTACATCTACTGTACTTCAGTCATCTGTGTATCTGTGTTTCACCTTTAAAAAGGCATAGAATTCTGGGTAAGACTGGCAAATCTTGCACACCTCAACTAAATAACTAAACAGGAAAATAACAGGCACCCCCGGAGAGAGAAACACTCCTACATTTCAAGTAATCAAAGATGGAGAAGGAAAAAAAAATCATAATAAAAAAATCATAATAATTCTGCATTAAATCTGAGTTACGATTCGTTTGTAACCATTAGTCGTTGAACGTACAGAAAAGAAATAAAAAAAAAAAATAGTATTTTGCTTCAGAGATATATATATATATATATATATATATATATATATATATATATATATATATATATATATATATATATATATATATATATATTCCAAACAATAGATTTATTTAGAATGTGTAACCAACCACTCCAGCAGGTAAGGGTGTATCATCAATGCAGGGGTGTAGCTGAATGTGCAAAAAGGTAAAAAAAAAAAAAAAAAAACACATTGAACTTTGCATTGATTGCAGGATTAATGTGTAGTTTTCTGGATTCCATCATTTCCTCACATTCCACCCGTTTTTAAGCATCTGAAAACCAACACTTTTCATACAGGTTCAACACAAAGTTTTCAATTCTGAGCTTCGAAAAAGTCTGACGAAAAAGGCGAACATAATAAATTAAACAGAAAACAGAAAAATCTGTAAATCCCTTAAAACCCATTATATAAAAAGCTATGTTCAATCACTGCAGCTTCAGCACGTCCTGAAAGGTTTGTTTAAACACAAGCAACACAGGATCACTCTGCGATCCTTCGCTCCAGAGCATTATCGACTCACTGTGTTTGAATCCAAAACACACGACGCACCATTCATACGACTGATCTAAAGCTAGGCAATTTAAAATCACATGACAACAGTTTTCAATTGGACTTCACCACTTTTCTAAAGTCTGTTGGAACATTACAATAACGTTGGCATGACAATATAGTGATGGTGTCTCAGGTGTACAATAAAAAAAAAAACCTAGAATCATCCAAAATAATAATAATAATAATAACAATAATATTTAATAATAAAAACCCCAAAATAGAACATAATTATACTGTAGATGTTGCATAAAATACACAACCCTACTGGATCAGTTGGTGCCCTCTTCAGAAAAGAGGGCAGTGTAGGTTTAATATTGAGAACTACTTTTTCTAAAACCAAGCTTAGATATCACCACCTAAAGCTTTAAAGAAAAACAGCGTAAAGGAACCTACGCAACAGTTAGACTGACCGGATCAGGGCGGGTAAGTGGGGTTTACTAGCTACGTTAAGTTAAAGGTGCTTAAGAAATTAGAGGATCAAGAGGATCAATGCAGCACGATAAAAATTCATTCGTATTTAGATGTAAAGCCACAGAGAACATTTTGGTAATGGTTTCATCAATAAATAAGTTACTTTAATATCATGTCATATCATCATTCATCCTATGTACAACTCTAGCCCTGCTTGAACGTTAAACTCAACTATGGATAATAACTATATTTTAAGATGATGTATAAAAAATATATCAAACTCTACCTCAGAGAAACCAGTTTAATTAAACACGTCTTCTTTAGAAGAGACTGCTGACTGAATGGGGGAAAAGTATGGAAAAAATAAATGTTTTTGCGCAAGTCAGCTTTGGGGGGTGACTTTTTGAAACGCCACACTGTGTTACACAAATTAAAGCATCAGGTTGGTAGGGATATTTGTTGAGAATGATGTAAGGGTGTAACAGTGCACATACTGTCAGATTATGGATGTCTCCATAATTTTGTTTGTTAAACAGAGAATATATGATAGATGCTAAACTGCGACAGAGTTCTGGAGACATCCACCCAGTGATCAAAGACTAATGGATAGGGCTGCAACTAATGATTATTTTAATAGTCGACTAATCTGAAGATTATTTTTTCGATTAGTCATTAGGCAATGATTATTTCTGCCATGTCCTCCATCTCTAAAAACAATAGAAACAGCTGAACATGAGATTTAAAAGGCATTTAAATGTCTAGATGTTGTATAAACTTAGAAAGTACTGAATATTTAGTGATTGAATATGAAATCTGTTGAGTTTGGGCACTTTTGGAGACACGGACTAAGTTGAGTGTAAACTCTGTGTGTGTGAGTGTGAGCCATCTAACCATCTACAATTGCGCTTCTGTCTCCAGCACTTTGTGTAATACAGCATTGTTACAAATTATTAATTAATCAACAATGAAATTTGTAGTCGACAAATTTAAATAATCGACATTGTCAATTATATCTACTAATCGTTGCAGCCCTACTAATGTACCTAATACTTGAATCTGAAACCTGTTAGTCTTTGGAAGTGTCAGATTAGCTCAAGTTGATTGGTGTCTGACTATGGCGAGTGCAAACGACCTTCCTATTTATTTTTATTTCAGCCGAGCAGGAATATTTTAGATTCCCAGGAATAGAATTTGGAAGAGATGGTATTCTGGGTATTGTAGTGAATGCACAAGTCATGATCATTATCACATTTCTGTTTTTTATCTCTAGCGTTTATATATATATATATTTAAATATATTTTTATCCACAGACACCTGTGCTGGCCAACATTACACAAGGATTGATGAGAGGAGAGAGAGCTATCTATCCAACAAAGGGGATCAGGTCCAATTGTGCTCTCTTTAGCTCCAACTGCTCCCAGAATTGTAAGGTAAGGTCTGTGAACCAGCTACAAACATTAGGTGGAACAAACTGTAAATTGCTTAATAGTGTATTTTAAGGAATTTAAAAGAAATTAAGTAATTCAAATTAAACTGCGAGGTCCAACTGCAAGGCGAATCACTGAAATGTGATTTTGTGTCCTGTTACACCCCTAATTTACAGCTAGGCTCTTTATGCCTATAACTAAATGTAATAAAAGGAATAAGGAATAGTGGGTAGTGGGGAATAAAGTCCAGTAAGCTTGAATTCAACTGAGATCTACACAAACTGTATTTGTAAGCAAAGGCACATCATCATTAAACTGATTCAAATGAGAGAAGATAAAAGAGGCTCTCTGGACAAGGAACTGATGTGTGAGCAGCTGAGACTCATCCAGCTCTTTGATGATCTCTCATTTAAAAAAAAGTGAAGTAAAAGTAGAATAAGAAGAAGAAAATGGAGGGGGAAAAAGTGTGGGAAGCACCCAACTTCCGGTGAGGCTGACAAAAAAAAAGGGAGCAGCATTGGCACCCCCTGGTGGTGGAGAAGAGTAATGTTTGGTGTTCTGTTAAAAGTTTTTTTGTTTTTTTTTATTGTTGTTCCAACATCCTGCACATGTCCACATTACACACCCAGGCCTGCCCGGATGAGGGAGGTTATGGATTTCAGCCAGGGGTTCGTGGGTAAAAACGGCTGGAGCGAAGTCTGTGCCCTTTTTTTTTATTTCTTCACGCCACCCACCATCACCACACATTCCAATCCAACCAAGCCGCAACCCGCCTCCTCCAGCCTGCACTTCACCAAGCGACCTCCTCAGCTCAGCTCCGTCTTAAAAAAAAAAAAAAAAAAAAAGGCACCTCCTGCCCGTCCTGTTCGGGTCCTGTTGGTGTTCAGAACTCAAACCCCCGCTGGTCCGTGGAAGGAGCAGAGGTCTGAGGTCATACGAAGACTTTGGCCAGGGCGTCGGCTCCGGCGCTGCCGATGTAGCACTTGCTGGGGTGGAATGCCACATCGTTGATCGACTCGTCAGACTTCTTCCTGTGAGCCGTGAACTCCTGAATGCACGTCTTGCTCTCCATGTTCCACAGGCGGATGGAGCAGTCATGACCTGAGAGAGAAAGGGAGATGGTTAGAGATGTTATAGAAATAATAATACCAATAATAGTAATAATTAGGGGTGTAACAATGCACTTTGCTTTGATTCGATTCCAGATTCAATTTTCTCACAATAAATAGAACAATTTTTGATTGAGAAAAAACAAGGAGATCCATTCCTCTTTTTTGTTTCTTAGTATGTAAACAATCAAAAATACACCTTGTAAATAAATGCTCCCTGTACTGTTATAGGTGTAAACAAACTTCTGTGCTGTTTTATTTCTCAGTTAATCACTCGTTTATTAAGGCAACCAAGAGTGAAATTATCATTGTCTAAGGGGACAATAACAAGAAAATATAATATGTTACTCTACATAAATAGGTTTTTGCACATCTTTTTGCACAAAAATATTTACTTTGTTTGTGACCTTTTTAAAATTAATTTGGCTGCATTTGAAATTTAAACATCTTACTTTTCACTCCACTACATTAGATCTAAAACTTGCGACCACGGTGAGCCGCCCCCACATAGCGGAAAAAAGCACTTGTATGATTGGCTTTGGTCTACAATCACTGACACATCCTCCGCTCTTTGCTTACGCCCACTGGTTCTATAGCCAGCACTAGCAGGATTGCAACCCCTGGTGTTCAAACAATGCAACAGTATAACATTGAAAAAGAAGAAGAAGAAAAAAAAACAAAACAGGATTGGATTGCATGTTTTCAGAAGGGATGTTAAAAATTTCCATCGCAATGCATTGTGTGATGATGCTGTTACACCCCGAGTAATAATAATATAGAGATGCAATACATGTACTGTACTACACTACTAATTAAAGTCATAAGGTCATAACACACTAGAATCTCTACAGTTCTATACAGATGCTTTTTCGTCACGAAGCCATGAAGAATAATATAATCCTAAAGTGGAGAAAGTAAGCAATGTAGGGCAGAACAGGATGTCAGGAAATTTATATAAAAATAGAAAAAAACAATATATATAAAAAAATATGAATCTAAAAAAAAAACCTAAGATTAGATACAAAAAAATCCCAGGAATGTATGTATATTGTGGTAAGCACATAAGTTAACAGCAAATAAATATTAAATAAGTAGTCCTATTGCACACAGTGATGGTAAATGGGTTTTGCTACACATGGTGAATTGACAGATTGCGCAGTAGAGCATATTAGACAGCGAGTACTTACTACCAGACATCAGGTACAGGCCATTGGGGTCCACTGCTAAACTAGTCACAGCATCGAGGTGGGCCACCATGGAGTGAATCAGTTTGCCTGAATATAAACATAATAATATTACATCAGCTTCAATTGCTTTTAAATTGCTAATAAAAAAAACAGCTTTAAAAGTATTGCTACAAAAGGGTGTTCACAAACATCAAACATTTAGACATAGTGTATTTAAAAACTTTTTCCGGTTTTCCTGAAAATATCTCCAGCCACACAAGATTACATGGAGAGCACACTAGCCCAGCAGGGGGCGCTATAAAGTTGTATATGAAGTTTAGAAAAAAAAAAATCATAGAAGTCAAAGCAGACATTAATACAGCCTGAATTCCACTCTATATATGTATTTAACCAGCAGGCCTTTATCTCTTATTTTTATATTCAGAATCACACACAAATCCTAATTCATACAATAAAAAATAAAAGAGTTAAAAGGCTCCCTCGTCCTCTTTTAAATATATATTTGAGGTCAGTACATTCCTAAAGTTTTAAAAAAGCTGAGCTTTGCCTGTTAACACAAAAAAATGTGACAAACAAAGTGACAAAGTCCTCATCAAAAATCTCCAATCTGCAGTAGTGCTACACGACTCCCCTGTGTAAAATATTGATTTTCTCTTTGTTGTTTCTGATGTGTGTTCAGGGCTTTTGGGAAATATCTGAGCTCTAGCCTGGACTGGTGTTACCTGTGTTGTTGTCGAAGAAGCGGATGTGGCGGTCCTCCTGCGCTGTGATGGTGATGGGCAGCGTCGGGTGACTGAGAACTTTATTGATCTGATGAGGAGCATCTGAGGACAAACAGGACAAAACATCAGGTAAATAAAGTGCTCACAGCTCTGTAGAAAATCCTTATATGTAAAAAAAAAAATATTTTAATATTCTGATACTAAAACAGTTTAGGTGTCTCTAGCTAATGACACATTAAACAGTGTAATTGTGTCAAATTCTAATGTCTGAATGCAAAACAAAAATGATTAGTGTGACTTAAAAGTGCTAAAGTTTAAAAATCTTCACCCATAAGAGCTCTGACCCATTTCTAAGGACAGATAAATTCAGTGAGATTTTTTTTCTTAGTGTAGTAAAGAGAGCATAAGACTAAATATTATATAAGGGTAAGATCCTGATGTAACATACAGTGCGTGACAACAATTATTTAACTTGTATTATTAGCATTTTGCTCTAGAAATCAGGTCAGAACTAGTTCTACTGAATGTACAAAATCTAATTAAAACATTTAAATTGTTAAACCCTCCTGTTATGTTCATTTGTCAGGAACAGCAATGGTGTTACAGGGTCAGTTTGACCTGGTGCATGTTTAATTATCCAAAATATAGATAAACCCCCCAAAAATCCTTACAAGCAGTGTAAATATTTCATTACTAACTCCATTACTAATTATTCGATCAATTTTTAGTGCAATGGTGTTCCTTACCTCTAACAGGTATTTCAATTAGAATAATTCACTCGTTTTTCATTTAAAAATATATGTTCAAACTTTGTAATGTTTCACAACTTTACTATTTTTAAAAGACCAACATATAAAACAATAGTTTTACATAGCATTGAAACATAACATTGCAATTTTGTTTTTAGTTTTAGTTTTTGCAGGGGGTGGTTGCAAATATGTGAGATTAACCATTTTCATAATATATGTTGATTACATGCAAAGAAAAAGAAGTTTCATACTGAAAAAATACTTGGAATTTTTTTTTTTCTAGATCTTCAAACTTCAAAACGGATCAAATTGAAAAGGGACACAACAGGAGGGCTCAATAGTTGAAAAAGACCAAGGGATGCAAGTAATATCATTTTAAGAAAAGCTAGTTTCATCTTTAGCACTAACTCAGCACTTCTACATTCTGTAAATAAGGTCAGATGAATGATTACAGATTCACAATTTGTTCTGTAGTGATGTTCTCAGGTCGTGAGAATTTAACACAGCTTTTAAAGGGTCTGTGACACATATGTCACCATGGGCTTTGTTGGGTTAAGTGTTTGACAGCCTCAGACTTTTATTAGCACATCAGTATTTGACTGCTAAGAACTTGCAGGAAGTACCATGTGACTTTAACAAATAGAACTGGTGAATTTAAAATAAAAGAAACTGCATTTCATTAAAAGAACACCATGCCATGCCAGGGGTTCTTATGCAACATGTACTGTTTATCATCCTGTTCTATTAGTGTACCTGGCTCCCCTGCGTTCTGAGACTCCAGCTCCAGCACCAGCTGCTGCGTCTCCATGTTAAAAATGCCCATCCTCCCATTGCTGAAGGCTGTGACCATATGAGCCGGCTCACTGCACACCAGGTCCACGGAGGAGGGGATACCCAACTCTACCACACACAGGAGCAAAATACTAAATTAATACACAGGTAAAAATTATTACACAAATAAACATGATTTACCGCACATTAGCCAAGAGGTTTCTGGTATTGGACGTTTGCTGCTTTAGTTTATAATGAGAGATGACTAGCCTAATGCAACAAACACTGTACTTACATGCTTTTATATATATATATATATATAAAAAATTGTATGCATGTTATTTTACACCCCTTTTTAAATGTACCCTTTCTTTCAAGAAAGCAATATTTTTTAACTTAAATCCTAGGAATTTTTATGATTTTAATGAACCAAAATACTAAATAATATATACTAAACAATGATTAATTTATTTGAAATCATATTGTACCATTTTCTTTTAAATCAGTGTCCCCCAAAAAAGCACAAGTTACCTTTATGACTAGAATAGCACTGCTTAGGTAAATTTACACCTAAAACTGCACTGCTGCGGTAGCTAAATGTGACTAGAATTGCTCTGCTGATGTAAATTCACAATTAGACTAGCACTCCTGATGTAAATTTATTATTATGACGTTGGTTTGTCTATTGGGATAAATTAATATTTTCCAGTAAATATTTTTCAATGGCTTTTTTGAAAATAGTTTTAAGCTATATCATTTATTCAGTGGTGAAAAAAAAGACTAATTTAATGAAAATCTGTGGAAAAACTGTTAGTCCAAATTAATACTGATGAATCAAACCTATGCCTTAGCCTGACACGCACCTCCCTATAAATGCAACTATGTGATGTAAAGAGCAGCAGCTGTGATTGGTCTGATGAATCTTGTTTCCACCCACACCTTCACAGTTTAAACTGCAGAGCAATACGCAGTAGGCCATAGGCACTCACACAGGCTACGTCATAGACAACTGCATTGACTCGACATAGAGGTATAAATTGGCCTTAAGTTTTAGTTGAAACTATTCCTTTAATTGTAATGAACATACTAACAGAACACATATCTACAGCTCTGGAAAAAATAAGAGACCATTTAAAAAAAGTTTCTTTGATTTTACCAAATTGAAAACCTCTGAAATATATTAATTTGTGCATTAGAAGTGGCATAAAGTTATCCAAAAGCAGTGTGTAACACTGGTGGAGGAGAACATGCCAAGATGCATGAGAACTGTGATTAAAAACCAGGATTATTCCAGCAAATATTGATTTCTGAACCCTTAAAATTTTATGAATATGAACTTGTTTTCTTTGCATTATTTAAGGTCTGAAAGCTCTGCATCTTTTTTTGTTATTTCAGCCAATTTTATTTTCTGCAAATAAATGCTCAATGACAATATTTTTATTTGGGATAAATGTCCGTAGTTTATAGAAAAAAACAACAAATGTTCATTTTACTTAAACATAAACCTATAAATTGCCAAATCAGAGAAACTGATTCAGAAACTGAAGTGGTCTCTTAATTTTTTCCAGAGCTGTCCAGAAATTAAGCGTGTTTGTCCAAATGTTATAATTTTTATCATCATCATAACTGTTACCTTTATTCTCGTTGAACACAGCGAGAGAGGGCGACGTATCTGCAGCGTTCCACAGTCGCACCGTCCCATCCCCCGAGCAGGACAGCACCCGGTGGTGCGCCGAACTGTACACCAAACCCCACACAGCATCCGTGTGACCACACAGTGCCCCCCTCAGCACAGAGGGCTCTATTACAAATGAAGAGAAACAATAAAGAGTGGGTGGATCAGTGTCAGGTTTTACATGCAGGATTCCCACAGCTGCTTATGTGAATGAAGTAAACGTACCGTACGAGTCGTAGGGATCAATGTTGGGATTTGGAGTGTTCCAGCTCTGAATGGTTCCATCCACTCCCCCACTGAAGCACTGCTCTCCATTACCGCTCATCACCACACACAGAACGGCACCCCTACACAGGAGAGGAGAGGGTTAATTTCAAATATCACAGAACGAGTTTTATACAAGACAAATGTTTATGGATGAAGGAAAGACATTAATGATATGAAGTTATTGGTCTGAGATTTGACCTAAAGTCCCATTTGTCTTGGACAAAGAGTAGTAAATTAAAATAATAAACCTTTTATATAGAAACTCTCAAATGTAGTATTTGACTTAATAATATATGACTTTATAAGTCTACTACTACTACTGCAAAAGGGTTGATATTCTGTGGCTCCTAATTCAGGTCTTAAGCCCTATTCGGATGGGATTAGTTTCTCAGGAGGTCCAGGGGTTATTTCCTCTTTTATGAGGGGTCCTCTGTGATTTTATTCCCATCCAGAATTACCATACAAGTAATTTTTTCTGATGTCCTCTGAGAAAATTACAGGCTAAATTTGCTACTCCGTAAACCTCCGGTAATTTTAGTCCTGTCTGGATCCAAATCTGAGTTTCATCACCTCACGTTTAATAAAATAGCTATTTGTCCACTGCCACGCACCGTAATTACACTTTGGGTTTGCGTTTCCACGGAGATCCACGTAAACACAACAGCGAGTGGAAATAAAGGAGCTACTGAACGCGATGTTGTGACCGAGAAAGCCAAAAACTCACTGCTCCTCTTGTTTTTTTTTCAATTGCATTCCGGATACATGACTTTTATCACTGAGTAAAAGTGTGAAATATTTTTCACAGACGTCCCCCTGAGAAAATAATCCTATCCAGATAGGGCTTAGGTGTATATTCAGTGTGTATGTGTATGTTTAGTAGTGACTCACCTGTGAGCTCTGAATGTGTAAATGGGCTCCACATCTAGAGCAGCACACCTAGACAGAGAAAAGAGAGAGAAGAAATAGAGACAGATTACACAACTGATCATTTGTACCCATCACACCATTTAAACTTAATCCATCTCTACATTAAAACCTGCAATTCAGATAAACAGTCCTAATGACAGTATGAAAGTCAGAAACCAAATATATGTGAATATTTATGATATTGCTTAAAACCTTGATACAGTTTGAGGCAGGTTAGGACAAGTTAGCACAGCGCTAATTGTCAGAACACATGCTACAATGCTAAAGTGGGAGGAAAGCTCGTACTTCTTGGTGGGGGCAGTCTTCTGCAGGTTCCACATCTTCAGCGTGTGATCCTCTGAGGCCGTGACCAGCACCGGCTCTACTGGGTGGAAGGCTAGACCGCGGATGGAGTCGAAATGGCTCCTCAAGGTAAACTTGGGGTTCCATGTCTTCCTCAGAGCATCTTTGTTATTGGTGATCTGAAAGAGAACATAACTTTAGAGTAGTAAACACATCTAAACACCTGGCATAAAAAGCTACACAGTTAACTAAGGCATGTTTGAGCTGGATAATCACCACACTTAGCAGGAATCTGGCCCACCCTGTATGTTTACTGTGTAATTAGCAGCATAATAATGTGTGCATATGAGTAAAGCGGGTGGCTCTTAGTCCTGATCCTGGTCCTGGAGGCCACCCTATCCTGAACGGTTTTGTGTTTTGCACCTGATGTGTTTCATTGGGTAATTAAACAAGCCTATCTTCAATTGGGTGTACTGGGAGCAGTGAAAACACTATACTGTACAGAGCAGGGAGGCCTCCAGCACAAGGGTTGGAAGAGCTAATGGTGTAGACAAAGCAAACATGTGCAAAAGCCATGCTTATATATACACATACACAAACACACTGGATGGACAAAAGTATTGGGACACAAGCTTAATCATAGTTTGATTGATTCTTCCAAAATCAAGGGCATTTGCACACTGGTGTCATCAATATGTACAAATATATACAGTAACTATATAAATATAGATATATAAATATAACACTAAATCTAAAGAGGGTGACCACAAATAAATAAAGAACAATGAAAATGAGTGAATATATTTGTGAATACAAGCTTTAACTAGTACTTGTAGAGAGGTACTGCCAATAGAATAAGACTTTCTGGGGTAGAGAAAAGTGCCAGGCATGGGTTAGAGGGGTATAAAGAGCTGTGGAGCAGTGAAACTATATTCTCTGCAATGATGGTGCTCCATTGTTCACATGAATGAATGATGGTGTAGCTGTTTACTTGATCATCCTGGTCAAACTAGTCACACTGGTAGACATGTTTGGTCTCCATCAGAGATGTAAGAATGGTAAAATATATGTAGCTGCATATAACTAGAGGTACTTACATCATAAGCCAGGCTCTCAGCTTCATTGGCGACAGTGAGACCAGCCAACTCTCCCAAACCAAGCTCATTCTCCAGTGCTTCATCTGCTCCCATTATAAATGATTTACCAGAGGAGGGGGGAAATGTAAGAGCTTCCACTGCAACACAGACACACACAATCACAAACAATACCACATTAGCTTAATAACTCTAATAGCTTACTATCCTATTACTTGTTACTCCGAATAATTATCCATAACCATGTCTTTCAGGAGCTTATTAGCTAGATCCTGAGGCATTTAAGTGTAATTTAATTACACTGCTTGACTACTTTCTAAGTCTTAGCTAAAACAACAGCTGAAGTTCATGTTTAAGAGAGAAAAAGCATGGGTGAGATTAAACAAGCCTTTAAAAAGGATGGTATTACATGTATGTACAAATGTTTGTGGACACTAGTGCTGGGCGGTAGTGCTGCTGCGGAGCGCTGAGTTAAACAGCACCGCCAAAAGAAGCATACAGCTTGTTCACTAACGCTAGACAGTTAGCATAACAAGCTAACAAACTGGAGTGAGAGGAATAGAATTGTACAATCGATCCACAGCTCAGAGAAAAGTTCCTCTCATTCCCCGGGCGAGCCCAGAATCGGTCCTGAGCGCGGAGTCATTTATTCATCATAAGAGATAAAACTCCCTAAAACTCTGGATACATAGAAGTACCTGTAGCCATTTTAAATGTATGAATACTTTAGCTTGAAGGATAATATTAATGCACAGTGAATTTAATTAATTTGTTAATTGGAGAAAGGGAATTGACGCTGATTTTGATACTGTAATGTCTCTAGAGGCTTTGATAATATCATATTGTAAATCTATATTAATTATATGTCTTAATTGTTAAATAGAGCTTTTGGGAAATATTTCTTTAAATACTTACATTTGGAGTAATTTAGGACCATTTATAGTGTTTATGGAACTATTTGAATTATTATATGTTTTAAAGGTATATTGTTTACATTTTTCAGCTAAGTTTTCTGCCTCCAGTTTTTAAAAATATCTTTGTCCACACGAGCAGCGTTTTCAGAAATATCCCCGTCCACACGAAAAACGCTATACCACTTAAAAATGCTGAAATGAACAGTGATTCTCTAGACATTTAGACGTTTTCTCGTCACTCCTCAGCAAAAACTACTTCATTTTCAAAATTCCCACCAGGTGCTTAACGGTACAGGCCTGGTCCAGAATCTCCGTTCGCGGTAAGGTTTGGACCACCGGACAGGTCTCTTGTACCACTCTCAGTTTTCCCCCGTCCACACGGCTCCGTTGGGAGCAGAGGTTTCAAAAATCTCCACCTTGCAAGGCGTTTTCGAACACATCCATTTTCAGAGACTGAAAACGCCGTTTTCGTGTGGACGGAATTCCAAAACGGAGACAAAAACCTCTGTTTTTAAAAATATCTGGCTTCGTGTGGACGGGGCCTGATTTCTTCATATATTGTAAAATTTTGTGGGACAAAGTAAACCCTATAATCAAAGCCTTAATTTAAAGCCTTACTGTTTTATTTTATATGTACTCCTAACAGTACAGTAACAAACCTATATAAAAGCCAAGTCATGCAAAAACAAATAAATAAATAAAATACATTTTAAATACTGATAAAATAAGACTGTGATATAAATAATTGGTCATACCGCCCAGCACTAGTGGACACTTGTTTTAATGAAAATGCAATCAGCATTTCTCTGAAATGACTGTATTCCATTCAACACTTCTGGGAGGTCAGCATGAGTCAGGATGAGTTAGGATAAGCTAGGGAGTTGGGGATGAGTTAGGGTGGTGATCATCCAACATCCCATCCCATCCACACTCACACTTACTTTACAGTTACTTTAACAAAAGCAGGATAAACTCGCAATACTTCAGCTCATCTATCGTTACCTTCGTCAGCACGGCCCAGTTCATGCTCATTGAGCCGGGGCAGGCTGGGTCTGGCAGGGGGTGCCACTGGAGGCTGCATCGAGGGAAGATCCTCAGCATCTCTCAGATTAGCCAACATGTCCTGTAGCTTAGACCTGTTTGGCCCTGCAAAGAAAGAAAGAGAAAGAGAGAGAGAGAGATAGAGAAAAAGAGAGAGAGAGATAATAGTGATAGAGACCAATAGAGACAGAGGTGGAGAGGCAAAAAATATTTCACATTATTAATGACTTTATATAATATCTTCTGGCAGAACTGACTTTGCAATCTTTATGTCGATAAAAGCGATAATAAATGACTCTTTGCAAAAGAGTGAGATAGATGAAGGCACTTCAAACAAGACGTATAAACTTCAGAGGAGGAAAAAACAAAGCAATCAAACAAGAGGAGTGAGGGAGTGAAGAGTGAGAGACATTCCAAAAGAGCTGAGCAATGTTTTTTTTTTTTTTTTTTTTGCAGTGGGGTTTTTTTCCTTCTTTTTATTTGCTGCAGTTTCTTTGCTTGTGAGTCAGCACGAAAGATGTTAGGATTGTCTCGTCCAGGGCGGAGCCAACGTGAGGCCACGCCCCTTTCGAAAACTCCACCCTCTTAGAAAATGCGAAAAGAGGCGCTTTAAAAGGCAATGAAAGAAGGAGAAACAACAGAAAACCGAGCAAAGCAGAAAAACAAACAGAAAACCAAAGAAGAACCAAAGAACAGAAGACAATGCTGTCCTACAACTGTGCAGCAGAGGAGCCTAAAAAACAAAGATAATGGGAGCAAAATAAAGAGAAAGATAAACAAAGGCTGTGTGGAAGGAGGAGAGGGAGCAGGTGCGAAGCTTGCTTATTCCGAGCATGGCTGATTTAACGGAGAGATGAAGGGAAAAAAAGAGAAAGGGATGAGAGAACAAACGAACGAGTGTGGAAAGGAGGGAGGGAGGCGGAGATGACAGTAGAGCTGAGAATACGGATGGATAAAGGAAATAGCCTCTACAAAGAAATCCCATTAGCATGGTGGTGACACACACACACACACACACACACTCACACACACACACCAAATGAAGGTGTCACCTACACAAAGCTACAGGAAGGGAAGAAGAGAGCTGAATGGATCTGCCTCTTTTATCGTAGTCTATCTAAAGAAAGCTTCTCAGACTGATGCTTTTCAGAGAGAAAGAAGCGAAAGACGAAAGCCTGGCCCAACTTACTCTTCACCCCCTTTTTGCCCTTGCGCTCCTTCCTGTACTGCTCCTTGAGTTTAGAGATGAGGCCCTGGTCCACCTCCCAGGCCTCGGACATGGGGCTCTGCTCCTCTTTGTCTATGGGGGAGGGGGAGGGAGACACCATTCAGTCCCAGAGCATAAACGTCTCCTCTTATGACCTCACCTGCAGAGCCTACCTTTCGGTAGAATGAAAAGCCATGGCCCAAAACCAGATCTGCAGCATGAAGTTCTTCTTATCTCATATACTGTATTGATCATTAATCAACTGAGACTTATCACCTAACTATTGTTGCACTGCACTATTAAAAACAAGAACCACTTTTGAGTTTTAACTCATGTATTAGACAAGAAAATAAAAATGTATATTTATATTGTAGACACTTGACCTTTGCTTCTATTTATTTTCATTGTAAAAAAAAATCCAAGTTATAATTAATTTAAATAGTTTAGTTAGTATAGGTAAGAAGTTCTTAACCTTGGGAGTCGTGACCCCCAAGGAGGTCCTGACAGAGCTGGTTTATCTAGAACCTGCCAACTTCATATTTCCCTCGGTATATCAGTACATTAGTCCTTTCATTTTAGAAAGCAGAATGATGTATCTCACCAAAAACACAAAGAAAACATACCTGTATTTACCAGTATTACTCAATTATCGATTTAAAATTGCACAGTGTTTAATTAGTCTGTGACCCTGTAGGCAAACAAAACTTTGTATTTGGCAATAATACTAATAATATTACTAATAATATAGTAATATTGTATATTTCGGAAGAGTATTATAGTAAGAGTTGGGCAATACCCACTCCCCCTCATCCAATTACACTAGTCTCTAAGCTCCTTCACAACTAATTAACTAAAAAAAAGACAACCAGCATGTCTCGGTTGACTTTCTGCACATGGGTAATATGATAAATATTGTAAGATTGAGTGCATTTTAATTCTGGTTGACTGTTTGAATGAGAAAGAAACAGTAACTGACACTTTTTTCAAGGAGTAGTTTAAGAAAGCCAATAGTTATAGAAGCATGTAGGTGCCAAGACCCTTTTAATTTAGTTTAAAGATTAAATATAATCCCATGGATTGACATTCTTGGTCCTGGATCTACCCCTGTTCTGCATATTTTGGCATCTTCCCTGCTGAAACACCTGATCCAACTTAACAGTAAGTAAAAGTAGGTGAGTTGTGGACCAGAGTTGTGACCCAGTAAGCTTATCTCCCTCACAGTAGGTTAATTCAATTTAATACACATACAAAGGCTGCTGCAGTTTACTGGACTTTTCCACATCCACAACCCTGAAGGGAAATTCTATATTTTAGCTTTCATCTCTTCAGACATGTCTCTTGCTTTCTATTAAAGCTGCATCCAAAGTACCAATTCCTGACCCCAATCCAGTGCAGGGATGACAAACATGTAAGGAGAAATTTCTGGGGGAAATTCACGTCAAAAACAGGGATGGAAATACTGAGAGGCTGCTACTGTACACACACTTCAGCGTCTATACTCCAAGTGTGTGAGATCTGCCATAAAGGGGAGACACAGAGGAAAGACTTAAACACAGCCTGACAGGACGTTCCACTCCACACATCAAATACATATTCACATATTAGAGGACTTTAGACACAGCCATCCTGGAATGAAAAGACTGATCTCAGTACCTCTCTAGGTTGAGGAATGCATGCATTAAAATAAAGGGAACAGCAGTGTGTGCTACAGTGCATGGTGCTGGAGGGGGAACAGTGCAAACTTAAGGCACAAAATTAAATAAGAACCTTTGTATTGAGGAACATATAAATCTTCATACCCTGATTGGTTAACATTTAAATTAAAAAACTTAAAAGTCCCTTATTCAGAATTTTACCAATACCAGTATCGCTATAAGTAACCATACTGGTATTTAAATGCATTATTGATATCTGCTCTGAAAGAAAGTTAAATAGGCTCAAATCTGTCAGCATGTTGGGGTTACTTTACACTAAAGACAAGAAGTAGAAAGTGTAACACCAGTGTTTTGGTAGCTGAATCATTTAAATATGCTGCTGATCTCTATCAATGAGCTGGAAAAGTACATTTTGTGTAGCTGAGTGGTGAAAAAGTAAAAGTTTTAAGTTTAAGTTAAAGTCAACCAAAATACAGCTTAGTATATTTACACAGATATTTGTACCTTAACATTAAAGTGCTGCACTCTATGTTGTTTAAATTATTTTAGTTTTAAGTGTATTTTTCTCATTGCCCTGAAAGGAAGTTTAATTATGTTATGATATATGACTTGTCCTTGTTTTTCTATTAGGGCTACACAATATCAGTATTGTTATCACAATATGCGCAACAGTCACGTTGCAAAAGTTCTGGTAAAATTCCTGTGGTTTTAATCACAATAGAGACCAGAGAAAATATTGACATCTCAGTTTTTTGTGCTATTTTTTACTTTGTGAAAATGTTTATTTTTTCAAAGGCTCTGAAATTATTTAACTGTGAACCAGTAAGTGTTTTAAAAGCTTACCATATTTTACATGCAACATAACACCCCTTTAGCGAAATAATATAGAAAAAGAAAATTGTGTAGCGAGGTTAGTTTAAGTTGGTATCAGTTTTTTCGGGAACAAAATACAAATACTGACATTGATCACGGATTGCATTTAAGCATTATTAGCAAATTAAAGAACCAATCAAGGGTGAGGCTGGATGTCACATTAATCTTTCCAGGCAAAGCTCTTGGTGCATCATCATGCAGGGATTCTGCAATGTGCTGGGCATTGTCTCTTTAACTATTTGTACTCCAGGTGACACTAGTGCTTCTGAAAATAGTGAATTTACCTTCATAAAATTAGCTTTATGCGACTGCATGTACTAAACCATGACCCCTCTACCATGATAGTTTGGTACAAATACACATACTGTTTCAACCCTACTACATACAATAACATTTCACAACCAATGCAGTTCAATTGGCCCGTTCAGAATGCAATTTACCTTCCTTTTTTAGTATTAAATCAGGTGAAGAACTGAAGTGTGTCCACATAGTGTTTAAACTGAAAAACATCATGATATTCAATGTGTACAAGTGCAGGTGTGAGTCTTACCCCAGTCTTGTGCATCTCCTCCACCAGGAGAGTCTGACGACCCCTCCATTTCTTCACTGCTGGCCAGGAAGTCGAAGCCCTTCAGAGCCTCCTCAGTGTCTGGGTCATCGCTCAGATCAGCTGAGGAGGTGGAGGGAGACGGGGACACCTTTTTCCTCACCATCTGAAGGACAAAGAAGTCAAAGGGTTAAAAGCAGTTTGATGGAAAACACTGAGGCACTGCCAGATCAAACTGTGTATTTGTGTTCTGAATGTGTGTGAGAGCATCTGTGTGCTCAGCATAAACACACCGTGGCCAAGTCTATGATAGTCTTCTCCCTCCCTTCACTGTCTTCTTCATCATCTTCATCACTGAACTCTGCTGCAGCACTCTCGATTAACTTGACGGCCTCCAGAACTGTCGCAGAGTCCGACATCTCTTGTTTCCTGAGAAGAGAAAGCAGAACATCACAGGCCAATAAATCACACAGTTCATCCACTCACTCACTACCTTGGTGCATGACAGAGAAGAGTTGGGTTTTCTGTCTTCTGCATCAAGTATGAAGGATCTGGTTTGTTTTTTTGGCTTTGTAGGCCAGTGTCAGGGTTTTTTGATACTGCGGAGGGAACACAGTAAAGGTGTCATACAGACGTCTGTGATGACCAATTTCACACTAGGAGAGATTGTGCTCTCTCGGACTCCAGCTGCTGATGGAAAGCAGCATGATGCGAGATTTAAACCGGTGATTATTGGATCACAGTGATATAGCCCCTTGTCTGTTGGACCACTTGAAGCACTTGGGAGTCTTGTCTGACTGACAATACAGGGTTAGTCAAAAGTCACAGGACATGCTTTTATATCAGAAATGAATTGGAAATTTTTATATCTGAACACCCTTTAAAGTAATGGGTTAAGCAGCCTATCTTTTAGGCTGTGTTCAGAATATGGTCACCATCTTTTAAGCCTCCATATTTAGTTTTGAAAATAAAAGGGCGTCCTACTTTTGACTCATAAAATTTTGAAGAGACAAACTTTTTAAGCAACCCAAATTTATAAGCAACACAAGTCTGTATCTCTAATATTCTGGGAAAAAAATCTGGTTCTGCCAAGTGGTAAAAAAGTTAAAAATAAATAGACACTCTTTATAAATCACTTCTCAGCAACTCACTCACCCCATCATGGTGTTGGTGCTGTCCTTCAGCGATGAAGGCTCCGTGCCGTTCACCATTGGCTCTGGCCTCCGCTCTCCGGGCCGATCCACGCTGTCCACGGCCAATCCCAGCAGAGCTTTCACCCGCTGCGACTTCACATCCAGGATCGTGTCCGTGTAGCCCACCTCCTGGAGGTACCTGGATAAAGAACAAAGAGATGTCTCTTTTTTTTTTTTTTTACATGCTGGTATTAAAATGTGCTTTCAGAAGCAGCCGTTTCTGAGACTAAACCTCTAAATTAAAGAGAAGAATACGTAAAGAAAAAAAAAAGATTAACAAAAGACTATGTAAGAGTAAGCACTGTGGAAAAAAAAGAGCAAAAGGCTTGAGGAAAGAAAAAGAGAAGGAAAAGCTAACATAGTTAACAAATCCGCTCGCTCAAGGTCAAAATTAAGTAGGCCAGACACAAGCTCCTTACATCAGACTCATATATTAAATATAGCATTAAACACTACAGCACATATATACTCAGTAAGTAAATCAACTCAATAACTCACATTAAGCCTTAACAGCACACAATATTCCAACATATTCCGACAGCATCCTTCATTTAGAAGCATTTTTTAAATCTCGCAACGTACCTTCAAAGCCCTTAAATAAGTTCTCTATCCTCTGCAGAAGTTCCCTCTAGTTCTGCTGAGCAGCTCTATGGCTGAAGGATTCGATCAGAATCTTTAGGAGCCAGATTTAGGAAAGAAAAAGGGCCACAGAGGGGGAGGAAAAAAATAAAAAAACAGGAGAAAGAAAAGCGTTCCGTCTCTTGCTGTACCAGTCTCTCCAGGCACAGGAAGGCTGAATGCCCCAACACAATTCTCCATTCATTCTCCTTCACTGTCTCTGACACTGTGCTCTTCTCTCTCTCTCTCTCTCTCTCTCTCTCTCTCTCTCTCTCTCTCTCTCTCTCTCTCTCTCTCTCTCTCTCTCTCTCTCTCTCTCACAGACACTCACACACACTTTTGCACTACAGCTGTCATGGCCGTCCCCTCCATGAACCCTAGCTCTAACAGTATGCAGGTTTCCTACATTCAGGATTTTTTTTCGCAAACAAAATATTTTTTATTGCTTCATCTGCAAGCTTATTACATCATACACTGACATGCCACAAGCCATGAGACCAGTATGTAAACTGATTGGGACCCCCATCATGGGATGGCTTGGGAACACCCACAGCTTTAGAAGTTTTTAGGTGCTATCTTGTGAGTGAGGTTGAACACTGGCACTAGCATGCTCATGACAAGCTAAACGAATTACTAGAGTTGGAGCGAAGCCTGATTGTGGACGCCAATTGGACCGATTTACAAAATGTTAAATGTACACTGAAAATACATCGTAAAAGGCATTACCTCCCACAGTTGACAGCTCAGTGGATGGTAATGATCATAACTGTTGGTGTGTGGTCTAGAATTGTTGAGTTGTTCATAGAATAGTTCTACCCAGACAAATGAGGTGTTGCTGTCCTGTAAACAACTTAACAAAAAAGGCAAGAGGGGATGGGAAACAATTCTTAACTTTCAATGAAAGTCTTTCTAAACAAGATTTTATTCCAAGTCATATTTGGAGCTTTTCTATTGGTCCATTCTTTATGAGATTTTGGAACAATGTGCAAATCTCGTTCATGCAGCTTGCCATCAGCTGCCGGAGTCCTGAGAGAGCACAACTGGCTTTGCTCTCTGGGTGGGTAGATGGCGCTCTTTCCCCTCATCATTTCAAAGAGTGATGTTGATCAGCACAAGGCATCTGTGAGCTGATGTATCAGAACAGAGTCGCTGTGCTTTCCTCAGAGTGCGCTGTGATGCATGTGCTAGTCTTCACCCTTCTTGTTTTGTGGCACCAGTAGTGATGGAGGATATATAGTTGATATATAGAGCTGAATAGGTGCTACTCAGAGATATAATTGATATAGGTGAAATATTGGTGTTTGTGCAAAAGAGCTAACTTGTGATGTCTTTTGGCTGTATCTGCTCAGGAGTGTGCACATGCACATGTGTGTGTGTGTTGTGGGGGTTGGTGCTGTGTTGTGTTCAGTGCCAGTCTCAGAACTGTGTATCTTGTGCAGAGCACACACACCCACACATCATGAGTGCAGAGATAAGGGAATAAAGGCTGCTGTTAGGCCACAGTGTGCTGAACCATTCACTGCAGGGTCTGCACTCTTACACACAGACACACACAGACACACACAGACACACACAGACACACACAGACACACACAGACACACACACACACTACCTGTTTGCTAGCCCCAATGCTAACTGCTTCCTCACATTCTGGAAAAGGACATGAAATCAATAGAAGCTCTAAGGGCGGCAGCGGAACTACAACACTTGAGTTGATGTTAGGGCCTGGTGTGTGACAAACTGCAAAAGACATTCCCACGTATTTAGCTGACCATCTTCTTGAAAATCAATCAACAGTAGCAGCCAAAGGCTATGACCATTTCTTATAAGGCCCTAAAATGGAACCCTTTGGAAATCCACAAGATGAGCTAAACCAAACTGTTACCAAATAATGTACATTAGTTTCTTAATAACCAAACAATAAAGCTAATTTCAGAGAAGTAGGCCTGTCAGAATCTCTACTAGACAATTTTCTGTCCCAAAAATTATTGAGATGAACAAAATTTTGTCTCAGCTAACTTACGCCACAGATAGGTTGATAATATAGTATGAATGTGTTGCAATTCTACTTTTAACTGCAACAAATATAATTGATTTCTTTATTTAATTCATTTCTTGAGTGTACTGATTTGAACGTATATTAGTAGGAACTATTACTAGAAACTAAGTTGCAACCTGTGTTGTGCAGAGACCTTTTATTATTATTGTTATATTTTTCCTCTGTGAAGACATGTTGAGACGGGAGAAGTTTAGTAAACTTGAAAACTTAAAACTTAAAATTGAGTAAAAGGAGTAAATGCTGTTCAAAAGTGGATTTTCATCACCTGTACAGAGGTTTTGCGGCAAGTGAATTCCCTCTTGGTTGTGTGCAGCCAGCGAGGTATGTGTATTAACGCTGTATTCAAACTTGCACATTTTTTACTTTCGTTTTCTATTACAATGATGTATACATCATTGTAACGTGTGCTTGTTTTGTACACTGTGTATTTAAACAGTTCGGCGGTGGATTAAAGAAAAGTGAAGTGCAAGCACAAAGAGTTCAATTAAATATATCAGTAATCAAAGAACTAAAGCGTTGTGCGTTTCCTGGAGGGAGTAATACTACCATTTTAAAGAGCAATTAACTATTGTTTTTCGGCAATACAGCCCATCAAAATTTATAGCATATTTTTAACTGTGTTTGATACTGATGTATTAATCATTGAGCAAATAACAACAATATTGGTGACATACATTCTGATTTCAACTAAAGTCAACTGATATCAATATGCAATCAAATTCTCACAGCAGTACTCTGTCCAATTAGTATAATAATAATACATTAAAACTGTATTGGATCGATCAGAATAAAAGTAATTCCCATTTACTCTAATGTAGTAATGTAACAACCTGTAGTAATAACCTTTCTGTTGCACTGAGTATAACCTTGATTAACAGATGAGCTCTGCACATTATGACCTGGGGAAAGCATTATGCCTAATATTGATTTATGCGCTGGGATGATGTTTGAGCACTATTTGCTGTGTACTGTTTACTTAGTGTGTGTTTATTTTCTCATTTAAATGAAGAATGATTCAGAATAATCCTTAACCTACGGGACATTCAAGAGAATGAAAGCTCTTGACAACGAGCTAGACAGGTGACATGGATGAATCATGTGAGAAACACTTACTGTCTTATTTTTCAAATTGCACCATGCCTAATGCCAGACATGGGTTAGAGGGGTATGAAGGCCATGAGAATTTAGTTGTGGAGCAGTAGAACTGGGATAATGGTTCTTTTTACAATACTTTTGGATGATCGAACATCCTGACCTCAAAAAAGATGCTGTCACTGAATGCAATTAAATATTTACAGCAATGCTCCTAAATCTGGTAAAACGCCTTTTCTGAACAGTTACTCCTTTTTAATATATTTGAGTTTGAAAAAAACAATAACTCAACAGGTGTCTCAACACGTTTGTCCATATAATGTATCTACATTACCCTTTCAGTAGCTCCAGTACAAAATAAGCTCTGGAAACACACAGCTTGTCTCTAAGAATCAACTACATATGAAGGGCAAAATTGTATAACATGCTTTTACAACAAGAATGTGTTGCATGACTGAACAGGCGCGTGTGTTGGGGTGGGAGATAGGGAGGAAGACAGGAAAGGAAATAATTCTGCAGTGTGATCAGGCTTTTCCATGTAGCCTGACAGATTACTTCAGGAATACACTTACAGTGAGGGATTATATCATAGGGCCTTTACAGAAAGGCTTATTTTAGCAACACTTGTTCATGTCTGTGCCGTGTGTGTGTGTGTGTGTGTGTGTGTGTGTGTGTGTGTGTGTAGAAGAGCGAGAAAGAGAAAGTGAGTTCACACACCATGGGCACTGCTGAAGAGCACTTCTTAGTGATTGGAACAATCAACATTACATAACGCGCCAGTTCCTCTAACTGCCTACTCAGGGCAGGGGCGGTCACTGAGGCCCTGCCTACATCCGAGCACGTAGCTGAGTGTGTGGAGGTGTGGGAGTGTGCTCTCTGCTCCGCACGTCTCTGTGTGGGAGTGCACTACACTGTGTGCTAGTGCCCGTCCATGGGTGTGCAAACATGCAGAAGTATGTGCTGGAATAGAAATGACAGGAAGTCTGATGTCTGAAGGTAAGGGAGACTCAGGCTCTGTTCACACAGTAGGTGTAAGAGGCCCAAATCAGATAAGATGTTTTTTTTTTTTCTTCATGGGTCACTAAAACTCTAATAACATCTAAGGGGACACAGGCCTCGCTTGCACTGTTTACTGCTAATGTTCATGAGTCGGAAAGAATATGGAAGAGTTTTGTCCTATAATATACTGTGTTATCAATGAAATAAACAATCAGTATTTTATCTTAATCAATATTTAGCATGACTAATATGTTATCCAGTTTTAGTTTATGGTATCAGGTTAATTCTTCTGATTGATTCATATGTAACAACAGGTAAGATTTATATTCTTTGTGGTTGGTTTAGCCGAGACAGGCTCCAAGGCCTATTCTTGGAACCTAGTTGGTACAAAAACTGTGATTGGTGGAACAGGGTGGGCAGAGGTCCGCTAAATGTAGTTTAAAAAATTGTCCAGAACAGGCTGGAGTTTAGACTGGCCTAAAGTTTAGAGAGGCCCTGGTAACTGGTCAAACCTTTCATAGTGAAACCTCACACTTTTGGTGTCGTCCTTTCTTAAACTTTGATTTATTCTTTCTATATTTTTCATTAACAACTACATTCCAGACCAGAAGATTAATAAACTGGCAAAGCTATTTTTGGACTGGGAGTAATTCACACTTAAATCAGATACAACATAAATCAGGATATCATTTAAATAAATTAGTATAAAACCACTACTTGTGGTGTACATAATAATGCACTGACAGAGCTTGGCCAAACGGTACAAACATTATATCAAAAAATTTAAGGCATTTTCAAGATACAAAATTCATTACAATATGTGGACAATATGTATCTGCAGTGACTGCTATTGAAATACTTCCTAATGTATACCAGTTTTACTCAGTTCTTGCTGTAGGTCTTCCAATTAAACAGGATTTTTTTTTCATGCTCTAAAATGAAATTTACAGTTGAACTGTTTTAAAGCACTGATGATATACTTGATATGCATTTTAAAGCATATTGTCAATACGTTAAGAAAATGTATCACAGTATGAAAAAACAAGAGGGGGGTCATGATTCTCTAAATCCTCGATTCTATTTTATTTCCGATTTTCTTTTTCCTTTTTTTTACAGCAGAGAAGCCTATGCCAGTTTTTAGATTAGTCTATGGTCAGTCATTGGTTTGATTAATCAAATTTACAATATCTTATTTCAAAAGATATACGTGATGCAAAGTGATACAAGTGATCTGTAACAACACTAGAGGCACTAATGGTCAAATTTAAATAATTTAATTAAGATATATTTGTAATGCCATCTAGTGGCTTTTTTGGTAGCAGCAGTGTGCACTATTAAAATAAATAATAAAAAAAATACAGGAACAGTCATGTACAAAATAATAGAACAATTAGAGCCTTACCAAACTGAACTGTATCCTACTATAACAGTTAAACATGAAAAATAAGACTCGGTCCCTGAGAATGACAAGTTTCTTTTCTTTAACAAAGATATATTATTAACTTTATCTGAGAGAAAGATGCTCCTTAAGGTACCAAAACTATTAACATATTTGAGGCTACACAAAACAACTGTTATTTTATGTATTTTCAAGTTTTTCTTTAAGAAGATGAGAATGTCCACATTCTCTGGAGAAAGGGCTGCTCTTTGAGCTACGGCGTGCTGCGCCATTTGCGTAGCGTGCTGCGCCATTTGCGGGAGGGATCATCGATCCTCTTTTTGACTTCGATGATCGAGACCATGACATAATTTTGGTCGATTTCGATGAAATATCGAAATCATGACACCCCTAGAAAATAGGATATATTGCCCGGTTCTAGCTTCAACTCACTTTCACAAATGATTGCCGGTTACTGGAAATATACAAAGTAATTCCTGCTCAAGGAGATCATGCTTGCTACTACAAACATAAGGCCCGATGAAATTCGTTTTATTTTCCTCATTTTAGCTGTTCGAGGATATTACACAGACAACAACAATCAGACAAAAGCTGATTACTAGTGTAATTATGAATATATCTAAAGATGTTTACAGACTTGCATCAATGTGATGTTTAGCTTTTATGATGTACATTTTTCTCTTCAAATCTGAAATCTGTTTTATGCTTTAAATCCCATATTCTGTCCATATTCTCTGTATCATGTTAATTTTGTGTTTACAGTTTCCATCTTTTTTTTTTCTTTTTGTGTGTATATCACTCACTGTCTCAGAAGCTGCCTTCCTTGTTTCCAGCTCAGCTGGCTGTTGGGTGGTTCTGGAAGAGCCTCATTCTCGTTCCCATCATCTGGTGGAGAAAAAGGTTCAAACTTAATCAGAATCACATTCAACAAACATACACACAAACGCAAGGTACAGTTTGATGTACTGCATCTGTACAAGGCCCAGCATGGCCTGACTACGAATGGGTAGTTTGGATGTCATGTTTTAAACAGATGCTGGACTCTAATTTCATGTTTGGGTTTCTTATACTGCGTCCTTTAATAGATATTGGCCTGCATTACTCCCAGTGTTAGTTTCCCCTCACACTTTAACTTCTGTTACCTTCACTATATTTATCCACCATGATGGAGTCAGCCATGGTGTTGAGGCTGGGGTTAACTAAGGTTCTCTGAGGTCCATGAGGCTAGCATGATATCCTCTGGAATAGACTTTAATACCTGGTCTCATTACACATCTTGGTTAAAAGTAATCAATTCCTCATGGCAATGTTCCAATGTTTAGTATTAAACCTTTTTAGAAAAGTGCAGGAAGTTAATGCAAGGGGACAATGCCACTGGTAATATTCTGTATAAATGTATAGAGCCAGGGCTGAGTACAAGCACTGGAATTTCCAGTGTGCTAATAACTAGTAAACTGGGAGATAATATCTGACATTAGCACTGGATTTAAAAAAAGAGTCTTGGTTTCAAATTATATTCAGCACCTTTAAGTAGAACCTTATCAAGTCTTAGTTGATAATGGCGAGATCTGTAGAGATACAGTCGGTCACAGATTGTCGGTCACAGGTTTTTGTTAGTTTCATATTCTAATCAAAATTTAGGATGGATTAAAGCTCCAGTATAATAAGAGACCACTTAAAAATGATGAGTTTCTTTGATTTTATCAAATTGAAAACCACTGGAATATAATCAAGAGGAAGATGGATGATCATAAGCCATCAAACCAAGCTGAACTGTTTACATTTTTGCACCAGGAGTGGGGGAAAGTTATCCAAAAGCAGTGTGCAAGACTGGTGGAGGAGAATATGCCGAGATGCATTAAAAAAACTATGATTCGAAAAAAAACAGGGTTATTCCACCAAATTTTGATTTCTGAACTCTTAAAACTTTATGAATATGAACTTGTTTTCTTTGCACTATTTGGGGTTTGAAAACACAGGAGTTTTTTGTTAATTTGACAATTTCTCATTTTCTGCAAATAAATGCTCTAAATGACAATATTTTATTTGGAATTTGGAATTTTGAAATGTTGTCCGTAGTTTATAGAATAAAACAACAATGTTCATTTTACTCAAACATAAACCTATTAATAGCAAAATAAGAGAAACTGATTCAGAAACTTAATTTTTTTCAGAGCTGTATATTTACAGCAGCATATAGCTGTGCAGGCAGAGGACAGGCAGAGGTGAACGAATAAAAAGAAATGCACTAGTACATGACATAGGGCCTCAATGACAGGCAAAAACCAACGATGCTCTATGTATGATACGAATGTGTTACTGATACACAAGTGATACACCAGATTATCAGTAATAATAGCACCATTAATCATGACACCCACACCCATCACAACCATATCTGGCATTCATTAAGCCAAAATTTTTGAATTTTTTGGGCAGTACAGGTCACATTACAATAATTTGTGGCAAAAAAGGGCTCCCTGAAATGCAATGAATGGCATTTTTCCAAGTTAAGGTCAACCAATATGGCACTTTTATGGTCATTTTGCCACTTGAGCAAGCACTTTTTTTTTTTTTAAACGTGTAGGGCACAAGAGGGGGCGGTTGCCCACCCTGCCCCTCTCAGAGTCTGCCAGTGGAAGCCTCCAAACAATCTAGATCTGAGACCAGACCCTCATGTCTGTCAGCATTCCTTTCATAGCCCACACGGAAGTGCCGTTACGAAACAGAAAGGATAAAAAAAGAGCATTTTCACCATGACCGTGCTCTGCTGAAGCTGCTCTCAGCATGGCCATCATTTATTCTCAGGTATTGACCCCGAGGGTCTGTGTGGTGTGGGGAAGGCCTACCTGAGTCATAGCTGGGTGCCTTCATATCTCCCTGCTGGAGTTCAGTTCCATACTTCAGCTTGTGGTATTTCGCCCTGAAGAAAAAGGAGGGAAAAAAAAAAAAAAACATGCGTTAGTGGTCCTGTTGCCATGGTTACAGCTGAACGCCTACTTGGTGTTCTGAAGTTGCATTGAATCCGCTGCTGATTGAATCTATAAATTGCTCACAAAGTGAGATGCCTGTGGTACTTCAGAACAGCCAGGAATTAGGAGAGCAACTCAGCTGATAGGAAAGCAATCCCTCCCCACTGGAACGTGACAGTTGCCACATGAAAGATTGGAAACGTTTGATTGGTTTTGGACGCAGTGAAGGGTCTGGCAGCTAAGCCGATGTGTGATAAAATTGTGTCGTTAAATCGTGACCGTGGCCTTCGGCTGCTTTTTGTCTATGTGATGACTAACCCTCAGCATCATCTCCTGCATGGTACAGCAGAACGCAGTCACGACAAGAAGACACAATGACTTCGCAATGCAATCTTCCCCAGCAGCAACAATACGCCTAATGTAGTTTAACCTATTGTAGCCTATATTCCAAAATACAAAACTCTACATTTTGCTTGATGCACATGTTCTGAGTCATGGCTAAAAAACGAGATCGCCGCTCCGCCTGGGCTGTTTAAGCAAGTGAAATCTGATCAGAATGATGTTAATTCACATTGCAACACTGAAGCAGCATAGATCTATTACTTGAAAAAAAAAAGGTTTATTAAGAACAAATCTCCCAAAGATTAAAACACGAACAATGCAAACAATGATACACAGTCCTAAACCTCATTAAATTAGGCTACAAAAATGATGTCTGAACAATTTTCCTCTAATGTAATAAAAGTTTGGGTCGGGCCTCAGGTCAGTCCGAAAAGCTCTAGTTCGAACACTGCTTTCTCTTATTCACTTATTTTCAAATGCTGGGCAACATGTAGTTAATGGGTGACTCAACACGCTTGGATGAGAACACTAAATTTAATAGTTCTTGCACCTAAAATAAATGAGTCATTTTTCTATATAAATAATTCAGTTTTTTTTACATATTCGGCCAAAACAGAGAAAGAGCATTTTTGCCATTTTTGCCTGAATATTTTCAGTTGCTAAATATTCAGTACACCACAAATAACTATGACCAAAATGTATTACTACTAAAAATTTTTGAATTAGAATATGGTGCAGCACATTAGCAGCAGATCATTAGAACATGGTCAAAATGATTTTGTTTTTATTTGAGTCATATTTTATTTGATGGTTAAAAAGTGATTTTAAATCACTTTGATACTGTAATGAAAAGTCACACTACTTAATTTTTTTTAATGACATGGCTGCATATATCTATGCATATATAAAACAATTTACTCCCACACTGGCGGGAAATTATTAATATGCTTGATAACACATTCCATGCTGGCTCATTGACTTCTGCTTTGCTACCTTAAAAAAAATCCTTGTATTAAAAAAAATAATAATAATTATACATTTTAGATTTTCCACCAATGTGCAGCCCTAATTAAAGCTACGATTGGTAGACCCCTAGAACCAGAACCAACACGAGGACTTTTTGCAGCCATGCTCTAAATGTACATTTTCATCACTTCAATTAAAGTCAATTAAAACATGTTCTGAAGCATAGTTCCATTATCATGCTAAGTTTAGCATATGGTCACAGATGGCTCAACAGCAGCAACAGCAGTGAAAGGCTAAGAAAGTGATGTAGCTGTAGCTATAGCATATTCACCCTGCACATAGACAGACATGCACGGGTGCTATATATATAGCATATATATGACGTTCCATATTGTCCCTGTAACAGAACAGCCTTGTCTCACAGCTCCTGCTGTGGCTGTAAACAGATGTGAACACCTGGAGGCTGGAGAGCAGCATCAGCTCCTGCATCAGCTCCGTACCATAAACCCATAAACCCAGGCCTACTTCACCACAGCCCTGTGCACATGATGTAGATATACAGTAAAGCAGAAGTAGTCATTTTATTCTGTATTTAAAGTAGTATTTAGCTACTGAGTTACATACAGTCATGTGAGATAAAAATTACTACACCCTATTAACATAACTGTATTTAAATAATATTGAGAGATGACGATAATATAACTAAAAATACAATTGAAGAAATATCTTTTTATTTTATTTATTTATCTTTTTAAACTAAATGTAACATTTAATCAAAGAAGGATTAGCAAACATGTTTTTATGCAGGTTTTCATTCATTTTTACACCACTGTTTTTTTTTTTTGTTCACCATTGAATTAAATTATATAGCCTAAATATTTTTTTGTGTTTCCCTTCAATTCCCTTTAATTATAAAACTACATTTAGTCATATACATTTACCACAGTGGTAGCTACTCACATATAAGGCCTGGTTTAGCTCATATCTCTCTGAACGCACTCAGTTTATCCAACTAAAAACTTTCACGTCTAAGCCATCTCCCCTCACTTCTGGTGTTCCCCAAGGTTCCGTCCTGGGTCCTATTCTTTTCATCATTTACCTTCTTCCTTTGGGTCACATCTTTCACAAATATAATATTCAGTTTCACTGTTATGCGGACGACACCCAGCTGTACATTTCTAGCAAACCCACTTCCAACCTTCCTCCCCCTTCCCTTTGTGATTGCCTACAGGAAGTCAAGTCTTGGTTCTCCTCTAATTTTCTCAAACTGAACAGTGATAAATCAGAGGTTCTCCTCATTGGTTCTAAATCTGTTCTTGCAAAAGCAAATAGTTTTTCCATCCCCATTGATAATGTTTTGGTTTCTCCCTCCCCCGAGGTAAAAAGTCTTGGTGTCGTCCTTGATAGTACTTTGTCTTTTCAAACCCATATAAATAACATCACTCGGTCGGCATACTTTTATCTTCGTCATATAAACCGCCTCCGTTCCTCTCTCACTTCGGACAATACTTCCATTTTGGTTCACTCTCTGGTCACTTCCCGCCTGGACTATTGTAATTCTCTTCTGTTTGGTCTCCCCCTCAAGTCCCTTCATAAGCTACAACTGGTGCAGAATGCTGCTGCCCGTGTCATCTCTAGAACCCCATCCTTTCACCACATCAGTCCCGTTTTACAGCAGCTCCACTGGCTCCCAGTTAAATCCCGTATTGACTATAAACTTATACTTCTCACATTTAAGGCTATCCATCATCTCGCCCCTCCATATCTCACCGACCTCCTTCACATAAACAGACCTAGTCGCACTCTCAGATCTTCCTCATCTGTTAGTCTCACTGTTTTCCCAGCCCGATTGACCACCATGGGGTTAAGAGCTTTCAGCCGGTCTGCCCCCCGTCTTTGGAACTCTCTCCCATCAGACATCCGTAATATTGACTCTCTCCACATTTTCAAATCACGCCTCAAAACGCACCTGTTTAGGATAGCATACAATCTTTAGTCTGCTCCCTCATTTTATGATATTTTTAAATTGCTTCCCTATTTTTACTGTTGTTTTAATGATGTTTGTATATGTTTTCTGCTTTATTTTCATTGTATTATGTACGGTGACCTTGAGAGTCCTGAAAGGCGCCTTTAAATAAAATGTATTATTATTATTATTATAAGGGAGAACACAGACGGAAACACAGAATTGGTGAAAAAAAAAAGAGGAAATTCAGATATAAATGTCAAGATACAAAGAATTAGAAAAATATACTTGAAAATTAGAAAATGCAGCCTGATGCTGGTGTTCTAATCCTTCTAACCGTAACCGTTACATTATTCTGATATAAAAAAAAAAAGCAAGAGATTAATTTAGCTCGGAAACAGATAGCATCCAAGCCAACACCCGCTAATTCTAAAATAACACTGCTGAGTTTGGCTGTTAGCTAGCACTGAGACGCTAGCTGCTAGCTTCGGTGTTCAATAACTAAAGACTGAAGTAAACTAAAGCTATAATCTTCTAAACTAACCAGCACAGTGCCATCCATCCATCTGTTATCAAATATTAGCTATTAATTCAGCTCAAAAAACAGCAGCGACAGTTAGCTGATAGGCTAATCCGCCATTTTGTGCTGTGATGTTAGCGGTTAGCCTGTAAGCAGGTCTAGATTTAGGTAGCTATATAATATACATATCTATTTGATATACAAACACTGAAATTCAGAATCAGAGGCACTGAGTATTTTAAAGAAAAGGGTATAGAACAGTACAAAATCGAACCTTTCTTGCTTCAAGGCGTACTCCAGCATCTTGATCCTCCTCACCAGGTCCTTCTTCAGGTTCTCCTGGCCTTTCCTCTCACCCTGCAGGAAGGCGATCTGAGCCTGGTAACAAACACACAAAAAAAAGGACATTTATTTAAAACGTCAAAATGCCAGAGTTTTCTGAGAGGAGTTGTTTTATGTGCATCTGTTTTTTTTTTAATGCACCAAATAAACAGTTAAGCCAGATAACTTGCACCCAAAGACAAGAACCGTCGTATATGAACGCATCTTAGCTCTTTTTCTTTCAGACAGACTTGACTTTTGTTATCTTGCTCAGAGAGAAAATCTAGAGAATATTCTCAGCGCTGATGTAAGACAGCAGCAAAACTGGCTCCTGAGATGTTTGTGAACAGAACTTCAGGTATAGATGATGAAACTCTACCTCATAATATTTTCTTTTGACGTTTGAAAACACAAAGGACAAACTGTTCCACAAAACAAACCCAGCTGAATGTTGTCATGTGTGGGCATGTATTTGGCGTGGCTGGTTAGCATGCTGGTTAATCTGGCAAGCTACCCATCAAGATGTCCTTTACTTTCTTCCATGCTTTATTTTTCACCGGTTCTCTGTACAGCTCTGGAAAAAAATTAGAAACCACTTCAGTTTCTGAATCAGTTTCTCTGATTTTGCTATTTATAGGTAAATGTTTGAGTAAAATTAACATTGTGTTTTTATTGTATAAACTGTGGACATTTCTCCCAAATTCAAGATAAAAATATTGTCATTTAGATAAAAAGATAAAAATATTGTCATTTAAAAGATAAAGATAAAAATATTGTCATTTAGAGCATTTATTCGCAAAAACCAAGAAATGGCTAAAATAACAAAAAAAGATGCAGAGCTTTTAAGACCTCACATAACACAAAGAAAACAAGTTTTAAAGAGTTCAGAAATCAATATTTGGTGGAATAACCCTGTTTTTTAATCACAGTTTTCATGCATCTTGGCATGTTCTCCTCCACCAGTCTTACACACTGCTTTTGGATAACTTTATGCCACAGGTTTTCAATTTGATAAAATCAAAGAAACTCATCATTTTAAGTGGTCTCTTAATTTTTTCCAGAGCTGTATATGTTCAGAATCACACTGTTCAGAAAAAGGGTAAGCTACGCTCTGTAGTGTTATGGAAAGGAAATTTTCCCTTATTTATAGATTAACTCTGCAAGCTAAAGGCAGAAGCCAAAAACCCATTTGCATGTTTTGCTCTTGTTTGCTGATTGTTGTGTATTGTGTCTTAGTGCAGGCTTCTGGGCTGCATCCACACTGCCTTGGACAAATGGCCCATCTGTGACTTAATGCCTGCCTCAGTGGCAGCCTGAATTACAGCCTCAGGCCCAACACTGATGGCACTGAGCAAGATTAATCAAATTTAGAACACCCATTCATCCACCAACAAGCATGCAAACATACGCATTTAAACAATGGACCAGATTTATAAAGCGTACAGACGGATTTACAATGACACGAAGACAAAACAGCACTGCGATAACATGTTTGCTAAACAACGAACCTGGCAAACACTGAACCTGAAAACCTGTAAAACTGATGCAGATTTTAATTTCTTTTCTACACATTTACAAACATGTAAACAAAGTATCACAGGTTAGTCTTAATGCTGATACAGTCTTAAGTTGTTCCTAGTTCAGATTTCTCTCTTGAAAACTGTTAATTTGGGTGAGTAAAGCTCTTCCGTTTATTTACAGTAAGCTTAGATTTCCAGATTTTTACTTAAGCAGTAGCATTAGCGGCTAACCGCTAGCAGTAATGCTAATGCTGGTCCAGCAGTGCTAGCTGGGGTTAGCAGCAGGCTACAGGCCGATAATAAAGACAGAGCTAGACGAGTGTTTGGCTCCACACAGAGCTAAACTTCCAGTGCATTAGCTTGTTATGCTAACTGGCTAGCGTTAGCTGTGCTAGTGTGCTTCTTTTGCGGTGCTGTTCTACACTGTGCTCTGCAGTGCCTCTAGTGGTAAGGGAGAAATGTGAAAAATGTGTTTCATGCTTTTGTTGGAGTGACTGTCTCTACTCACTAGGCTAAAAGGTTGTTCTTAGTGTTTGATTGCTCACAACACCACAAGAGTGTTAGTAAGTGAGGGATATAGGATGATCGGATTGGACATAAAGAGCATTTTACATTTAGCTGGGAATGTCCTAAGGTCTCTCATTCTCTGTTGCACTGTCCATAAATAGAGTAGGAGGCCCACTGACCTACCCCAGTGGCTTTAACTATATGCTGTGAGCCTCCTGACCAATGCCAACACTAAATGGATGGGAACTTTTATTTTGAAGTCCATTTTAGGTCCTCGCAGCTGTCCTGCTTTACACAGAAAACTCCAAAAAACAAGGAGAGAACTGTGTATAGGTCATGTTGTAGAAAATGTAGTAGGCGAAGAGCTGTGCAGGCTTGCTAGCTTACATGCTAGTTGCAGGTAGCGTGAGACATAGCCATGTTATTTTAAGTTTAATATGAAGCACTTTGAAATATGTTGTCATATTCAATTAAATTGCTAAAAATAGCTTTACTTACTGTTATTGCAAAGAAGAATGCACCGTGATTGGACCACTGTTTCTGTTATTTTGTATTTTTGTATTATTAAGGTTTTCAACCTAATTATAAACCTAACGAGGAGAAATCCTTCAATAAATCACTTGAGAAGGAGCTTGAAACTGGTTTATTGAGTTGTGCCGTAAAATCCCTGTAGTTGGCCAAGGCTCTTTTAAAAGTAAAGCAGAGGCTGGAGGAGATTTTGGAGTCCCAGAGTATAGTTTCTGCTAGTGTTCTAATGCACACATCAGCTCACATACTTCTACCAATTCTTCAACACAAGCCAAACGAGGCGGTTTTCTGAAAGCCGACAAAACTGAGTAATTAGCAGAGCAGGTAGCGCATGTAAGAGGATGAAATGGAGCTAAACTGTAAGCACTGAGGAGGAGGAGGACGAGCAGTAGGTGGATAATGTGTTTTTAATCACAGACAACTCCATTATAAGCCAGTTACACTGTAAAAGCTGATAAAGCTGCCTCTGAATGGAGAAATAATGGAATAAAGAACCACCACAAGCTCATAAACAATCCAGGCCTGTATTCATGTCACACCACTGGCTCTCTCACAGACACTGCTATCCAAGCTAATGATGACTGCTGGAGCTGTAACGTGGGAGGCACAGCAATGGTTTAACTGATGCATGCATTTGAATTTTTTTTTTTTCTAAAACATTATAAAGACTCATCCATACACCTCCATACCTTATTCCTACAATCATACGCCATGGACTGAGAGCACAGTATTTATCCATGCCCCTGGAAGCTAAATAATGCTCCACTGACCTACAGGATATGTGTGTGGGGCTTGTCTGATTACAAAAACAATTCTAGCTAGATACAAGCAGTCGTGATCATTAATAAATACTGTGCTATCATCTGCTCTGATGATACCCACTGTACTAACCTGAATGATGCACCTCTTGAGAGGGGTATCCAGTTAGTGGTGTTAAAAGTCTTTGCTCTGGCTTCCCCATAAGACACATTTTAGACTTATCTAAGATTGAGTTAGATACAATAAAACAGAGTGTATTTTAACACTGGGTTTCTGCAGGTGAACGCAGAACTGCAGGTTCCTACGAGAAAAGCAAAGAAAAGAAAAACTAGGGCGGCACGATATGGGAAAAATGTTAAATTGCAAAGGTTTTTTCTTCGACGATATATTTTGCGATATTAAACAATGCAGGGCCCATTATGTCACCAGCCCTGCTCCACCCGTGTGCGGTGGATGTGGATGGAGGCCATGCGGCTATCTCGTGTTTACTCCTGCCACCCCCTCACGCTCCCCTCACCCTCGCGCTTCTCAGGCAGCAGCAGCCTGTCACTGACACGGACACAGAGACAGCACTGTGTATCTACTTCTTGCGTCAAGAATCAAAACATTGCAACATGACGTGATTGATTTAATTGCCTTAACACCCTGTGATGTGACTATTGCACATGCATACATCGCAATGAATATGCTTAAACGATATATCATGCAGCGGGAACTCATTAAAAATGATTTGACCAGAATAGCCTAAGAATAGGCTATAAATATTGGCAGACCCCTAACTGCACATTTGGGCTGAAAATCTGCAGATACTTACGCAGTTCAACAATACTTCAATCTCTAAATGTACTTTACTTCATGAAGAAAAACATATTAGAAGACCAACACTGATAAAGCAATGAACTATAGCTCCCCAATGCTACAATGTGTACAAGTTTGAAGAGTTTCTGCAGTTTCAAAAATAAGAAAACTGAACTGGAGAATCAATAAGCAAGTGACCTTCAGCTTTCTGATCACAAAAGTAACATATTTCACTTTGACAAAAAAAAAACCTTCTGAACTTCGCCCTCTATATAGCCAGCCTTCGCTGTCTTGCCATGCACTTATAGTTGCATCTGCAGAGTTGCCAGGGCAACCACTGAGATCTCTACGGGTCGAGACAGTAAGTAGCACATGAGCAAAATGACAAGACAGGGACTCTTCATCTCAGTACTCTCTCTATTGTTGGGTTATAACCAACACCCAGCTGGACATTACAGATAAGTCTCGAACACTAGCTTATTAAACCTGCTAACTGCATGAGTCACAGTGTGTTAGCATACATGAAAAATATACATGAGCAAATTCTGACTGAATTCGTTTTACACAGCAAAGTCTAGCAGAGGCTGAAATCAGGAGACACTTCAAAGGGAACCTCCAACATAGAGGCAGGGTGGCCTACATGCAGGGGAAAGTGGGTAACCCAGTTGATGAATATTCACTCATTTCTCATTTCAAGGCCTTTGAGTTCTATAAAAAGAGGTGGGTGTGTTTCGCTAGCGATGACTGTCTGGAGCTTGGATCTTTCATGTGCAAGGACATCTATCAGAACCAGAATGTTTTAGAGGAATATATATATATATATATATATATATATATATATATATATATATATACATACATACATACATACACACACACACACACATATATATATATATATATATATATGACCATCACTATGTACTAATTTGTACACTCTTTTTAAAAAGCTCAGTAGCGTTGGGTCCTGTGATTTTAATTTTTTCTACTGAAAGTACTTCTTATGATGGGGTCCTTTTAACAAAAGAATATAACTTTACATTTTATAGCATGCTTATAACATGCTTTTCATTGCAGGGTGCAGATTTCACTTTCAAAATAAAAGTATATTTTAAAACAATTTCTGTCTTTTCTGTGGTATCATTTTTGGAGGGACAAATACACCTATTTCTGATATAGACCAGTATATTTGTTATTTAGGTCACTGAGGTCAAAACTAGTTCAAAATCTGTACCTTTTTCAAAGTATTTTACTAGAAATCTGCTGCTTATCATACAAAAATAAAAAGGTCAGCCTATATTACATTAGGCAGGCATCTTCTTTTGAAGCCAATCCAAAAAACACTGCCCATTGTTTTTGCTCTACTGGCTCTGTAATGCAGAATGTGCTTGGATCCCAATGACCGCCAGTTTAAATTATGAATACACAAAAAATGATTTCAGAATTTACATGCATGTGCTAGCGTATGTGACTTGTGCGGGAGATGCTTGTCCATCTTGTTCCTTCTTTCTCCAGTTCACACATACATTCTGTTCAGTGTGCATTAATATTATCCTACAGTATCCTAAGCTACAGTATTAATATATTTAAAAGAACTATAGTTTACTTTTTCATATCCAGAGTTTGTAAATGACTCCAAAACCAGGACCGATTCTGGGCTTGTGTGGGGAACGAGGGGAACGCTTGTCAGAGGATTGATTGTGCAATTCCATTTCTCTCACTCCAGTGGGTTAGCTTGTTATGCTAACTGTCTAGCGTTATCTAGCAAGCGGTGTGCTTTTTTGGTGCTGTTCTACACGGCGCTCGTCAGCGCCTCTAGTGGTATGGCAGTATGTGAAAAATGTATACTGGTTCTAAATTCCCATCCGGTAAACCGTATGAACTGTATACCACCCAGTACTACCGGTCACAATTATTACCACCCACTGCAGACAGCGCAGAAATGCAAACAGAAAAGTGACTAATCAAAAATGCCTTCTATGACAGACTCCAAACACACATGATACACCGTGGATGGAGGAATGCTTAATGTGTGTACAACTTTGGGAATAAAAAGCTCCATCCATCTGGCACCCTCTGTCACTCTGATAATGATCATGTCACTTTACTATAATCAAACTGACCAGTGTCCAATCTCATTCACAGGTGTAGGCATTCCCAAGCCATCACATGAGGGAAAACATTAATAAACAATTTACTTTACTTTCTCTCTCATGACTTTTGGCTATGGCGGCAATTATAGTAAAATTGCTTTAGAAACCCAGCTTTAGTGACCAATGCTACACAGCCAATGGCTTTACCAGACAGCTAGGCTTACCTAGTATTGTCATTCAGTTGATTTATACTGTATCTAAACAACTAAACTAAGCAAAGTGCATGATGTTACTCTACAGGCCTCCTTTACTTCCACATCCCAAGAGGCTAAGCGTTCTCTGCAGAATCAGGGGGGAAAGCCCTCCAAATCTGGGCCATGATGATGACTCAGAGAGTGGGCTCGCAGGGGGGAGGAGAAAGGGGGCTGCTGACTGAAAGAAAAGCAGAAGACACAGTCCTCCCTCAAATCACCCACCCCTTAACACAAGCATACCCAGTAGTGCACATAAAGCAGCGTGCACACTCGAATTCCCCAGATTTCCCTCTGAGGAAATTATGCACTAAATTACATTTGCATCTCTTCCATTGAGCCAGGAATGAGTCGAGACGACCTCAATAAAACTGATGCTCAACATTCTCCCATTCTCCCATCCCATCCCATCCCACTCTCTCACTCTGTCTGCTGTGTGCACCGCGGATAATCCGGGAGAGCCTGTTTAAATTCCTCTCTTGCAGCTCCTGAGGGACAACAAGCCAATTTACTCCTTTATTTATAAAAGAGAGGCCTGCACAGAATCCCGCAGGACGTGCCAGTGGAGAACCCATTGTAATAACAGGGCTGAGTCTGTATTTTCACTATAAATGTCCTGAAATAGATATACCGACCCACAAACACACACAAAAAAAAAGAAAACCACGCAAAAACCCTACATTCATAAAATAGCAATTTTACAAGAGGGGGAAAACCTTCTTAACTTTCAATGGAAGTCAATGTAGATTTTGTTCTAAGCCATTTTGGAACATTACAATTGGTCTATTACAGCTATTATAACCAGATACAATGTAGACAACATTTGGACGATACACCTCATTTTAAACATTAAAAAAAATAAAACCAAAGCGGCTGTGTACACTAAGATTCAATATAAACAAATAAACACTTTATTGCAACACAGGCGCCCCCACTTTCTAAGACTCGCCCACGAATTTGACTTACTAAAGTTACTGCTTCATTACTCCACGTGGTGGCCTTAATTAAAATGAATAGGGTAAACCTGCTGTGAAGAATATTGGTTGTGTAACTCTGTGAAACTGACACCAATAAATAATTCCATCTAAGTATTTTATTCTCTTTAGTATGACAGATGCTGTGAAGCATTGTAGAGAACTTACTTGTGATATATTTAGTATTTCAGAATTACTGTAGCATGATATCATCATTATCGAGGGCAATGTATCATGATAATATTGTTTCGTAAGAAGGTGATCAGGTTCATAAGAATGTGAATCAGGTAAATGGCATTCTAAATGGAGAAGAAAATGAGATAAAATCAGAAATAAATTAACTATACAAATAATTTAACTTTTTCTTGCAGTGTCATAATTTTAGATATACATGTTTTTCATTGTACAGAGATTATATTTTAACTCAAACAATGTGAGGTGAGCTACAGTATAGATTACAGGATTCATTTATTCTGTATTTTTGCATTGAGTGAGACAGCACGCGAGTTAGGGAGATAGGGAGGGAGAGAGAGCACGAGAGAGAAAGAGAGAGAGAGAGAGAGAGAGAAAGAGAGAGAGAAGGAGAGAGAGAGAAAGAGAGAGAGCACGAGAAGGAGAGAGAGCACGAGAGAGAAACACAAGAAGACAGAATATAAAGGGATGGATTCAGGAATAGCACTGTGACGTACTCCGTACCCACACTGTTCCCCCAGAGACTGTATCTGACAGGCCTGTCTCGAAGAGGAGAACACACACACACACACACACACACACACACACACACACAAAAGCACTGTGCCGAGGAGGCCAGCAGCAAGAAATAACCACTCACTATAATCCACTGATTACAACTGCTGCTGCTTCTGTGAAGTGAAGCCAGTGCTATTTAATACCTGAATCAGGGCTTGTCTGATTCTTGCAGCCGATACTACGGCTTCACAATTTTTTTTATTATTATTATTTTTTTTACATTTTACAGATTGTCTTTTTTTTTTTTTTTACATGTTTTGTTTTAATGTTTATCAATTATGCATCATAAATTTCAACTAAACAGACAAAATTAAAATTGTATTTTGTGTATTGAGCATAGCTCTAATTTTCAGTTAGTGGCCCTTAATGTTTACAGTGTTTAATTTCATTGTTCAGATCGGTTCAGATTTTTGGGAGATAACGGAGCCAATTTTAACTGTAATTTAGCTTTTAGTTTCAAACAATACCATTATACTGTGAAGTGTATTTTGTTTCCAAGTTTTTGCAGATACACCCCCTTAATTAGTGACTTCCATTTGTATTCCAGACTGTTATAGTTAAACATTAACAATTAAGTGTTTTAAAAGAAAATGATTTTGATGTTGGCATGACTTTTTTCCTTTATATTTGAAAATCGATATTCTAAAAATGAAAAGGTCCTATGATACCAATACTGGTGCACATTGTTTCAGCAATGGACACAACTAAAGGCAGTGGAATATTTCATTAAAAGGGGTGTCCATAAATATTTGACCATATAACACATCCTCTACATCTGGACATATAATGGAGTAGAGATTTTTTTTTTCCTCACTTTTTGACATAATCTGACAGTTAAACATTATACAATGAATTGACCAATAGAAATGCTCCAAAATTACAATTTCTCCTGGAAAAGTTGCCTGTTTGGCTTTACAATGTTTCAATATGACCACAATGACATATATTTCCGATATATATATATATATATATATATATAGAAAAGTGTACGGTAACAATCGTTCACCCAAAATCGTAATTTGTGTTTTGAGTTTTTCTGTAATACAGTGTGCATCTAAAGTCTGCAACCGGAGCAATTGGGGAACCAAAACAAGCACCTCCTGAGTAGAGGCCATGTTGGCAGAGCCGGAAACCAGCAGGAATGTTTTTATATAGAGAGGGTTCTTCACCAAACCACAACAGACCATCTATCCAGAGAGACGGCACAGTGAGGAAAACCTGACGAGATGTAAAACCCTGAAATAAAAGCAGAGCAGACAAATGAGAACTACTTAACCCGAGGCTTCAGTCAGCAGCCGATGTGAAACCGCTTTAGATGACATTCACAGTCCATTTGCCTGCCCTGTTTCAGCAAGTTAGCCGTTAATTTTAATGCGCAATTCCTCTGAAGACATTTCCAGGGAAAAGCGAAAGACATTTGTTCCGGCAGCTGCTTTTATCACCACACAGCTCTGTATAGGAGAACATATGTTTATTAGAGGTATATGTACTGTATGTGCTAGTTCATAAGGGTCAGGTGTTCATGCCCTACAGTAGAGTAAAGTAAAGGCTGAGTAAAGGCATGTCTGGTATGTGAAGCTGCTAGCTGAGGTGTTTAGAGAGCGGTTAGTGTGAGCTACGGACACACAGTGCTGCACTGTGAGTTTCACCCAGTGCAAAGGCAAAAGGGCTCATTCCAAGGACAACATCAGCACACACTGAGGGCATTGAGCACTTCACTGAGCATTTGGTTCTGTCTGAGTGATGCAGAGGATAGACGAGAGTTAGCTTGTTGGCTTGTGTGGTCGGTACACCTGAGGGGCTGAGTGTGGCCTTTTTTGGGAGGGAAAGATTTATTGTTGTTTTTATTAATTGCTAAGCAGTTGTTTTGTGGTTACAAATGTGAAACATGGGGTTCCTATGGTATCCCCCTAAGTTGCTTGACTGAAGTGTAGATTCTGCCATGTAGTTACTATGGCAGTTGTAGGAGGTTATTATGCTATGATTCTTCATGTGGTTACTAAGATGTCCTGGGTGGTTGCTAGGGTGTTGTAAAGACTGTCTGCAAAGTAAACTGTATTTTTTAAGCTGTTCCTATGTGTGGCTGCTTTGTAATACCAAGCAGTTTCTAATGTGTTTTAGACGGTTGATGTAGAGACAAATTTTCAGGAAGTTACTAAGAAGGTGTTTCAGGTGGTTGCTGTTAAGTGTTTGAGGACACAGAAATCTTAACTATTCCCTGTAAATAAATACTGCCAATACAATACAACACTCTAAAAGTGATAAACGTCTACTGGCACCTTGTTTAATAACAGGCATGAGCTAGATGGGTAAAAAGCTCCACAACATTGAGTTGTACAGCTGTGGAACTGTATTCTCCAGAAGGATGATATTCTGGGATGAGTGGGGGATGATCCAACATCCTGGCCTTACTAATATTCTTATCAGAATCAAGTACAAAGCCTTTACTAGGTAGTAGAAACAGCTACTCCAACTTTTTTCCAATGCTTTTGATATCAGAAGAAACCACGAATAAGAAGATGTATAAATACTTGTCCAAACAGTGTATCTACAAATTATTACTACAGAAACACACTGTAAATTTGTAAACAATTAAAAAAAAAAAAAAAAAAAAGAATTGGATTTTTTTTCCCGGTGATATTTATCACGATTTTAAACAATGCAGGGCCCATGACGCCACCAGCCCCGCCGCCACTCGCGCGCTGTCTCGCATCCGAACTGATCAAGAACTTAGTCAGTGCCGAGCACTCAAAACTCGAGGAAAACAGCAAAACAATAGTAATAGGATTTTTAACCAGGCACTTAAATGGCTTTTTAAGAGATAAATTAAAAGCGTGAATTCAGCTGTAACTGGAAATATCTGCACAAAGCTGTGCTGGACTGAGGTGCACAGCTTTTGACATGTGCGTTTACAAGCACGTGCCCAACCATGTGGATGGAGGCCATGCGGTTACCTCATGTTTACTCCTGCCCTCCCTGCAGGCAGCAGCAGCAGCCTTTTACTTACACAGATACAGAGACAACGCTGTGTATCTACCTCTTGTGTCAAGAATCAAAACATTGCAACAGGATGTGTTTGATTTAATTGCCTTAAGTGGTATCTCTTGCGCATGTGCACATCGTGATGACAATGCTTAAAACGATATATCGTGCAGCCCTAGTATCTACTGTCTGTGGCAAGTCAGCAGATGAGGGAGATGCAAGTTATTTCAAATAATGAGTTTTGTACTTTTACTGCAGTTAAGCATAAACTAGCTTGTTTGTGTATTGCCATTTAGCACAAGCTAACAATAGTGTGTGGTAAGCGCATATACACAGCATGGCCAGCAACAGCTTATTTGCATAAAAGTGACAGAGCCTTTAAACAATTCATTCTGAAAAGAACTAAAACTGAGCTGGTGAGATTCTTTATGTGAGAGTGATTTCGTGTAAAGAATTTATGAACATGTTTTGTAAAGTCCAAAGAATCTTAAATATCTTAAATCTTAAATAACAGATGCAACACATAACATTACATGTGAGTGCAGTGAATTCCCAGTAAAAGGGTTGGGATCACTGATCTAAATTCCACACAGCCTAATTTACAAAAAATCAGCCAAGAGAGGCAATAAGCCCTTCCATCAATAAACTTCCTAAAAACTTTGTAAAGCAAATGACAGCTCAGAATAAACTTTTATCAACACAACAAAGCAGCACAATTAGAAATGTCCACTGTTTAATATAGCAGAATGCCAACACATATAAATCCACCCTGGCACAGGCCAGTCTGCTGCAATTAACATGCACCAAAACGCAACCAGGGCAAGTCCCAGTAGAGCCACATTCAACACACTCGTATCTGACACAGGTGTATATGTACATGAGAACCTCTGCTGAAGAGCTTACTAACTGAAAGCTTGTTGGACGTGCTGTGTTCATAGGTAGAGCCTCCTGTGAGCATAATCTTCAGCACATCTTTAACATACAGCACAGGGATTAGTGTCTGAGCTGATCTCCAGCCTAAATCCTCCGTTAATTCCACTTCAGGGTCCTCCAGCATGGAGTTTACAGACCCCACTGGGAGAACAGGCCTCAGTGCTGTTTAAAGACTTTCTGCAGATCAGCACTTCAACTCTATTCCTGAAGGACCTGCAGCATCTACTCAACACAAGGCCAGATTCACACAGACGACCTCATAAGAAGTCTGAGTGCTACAGCTCCAACATACTGAGCAGCATTTTAAGCTGCTGAGTGAAGCAGCTGGAAGAACAGTGGTTGCTAATAAGCACAGACTCAGGCATAATGTTTGCATAATTATAAATAGTGTAATCCATTACATTACTAAATTGGTATAGAAATATTACTTGTCTTAAAAGAGTGTGTTGAATTTGTTAGTCCTCACCTGCAGTTTTGACTTGAAATTATTAGTAAATACGTTTTTAATGTCTTCAGTGGCTTTTCTCCAGACTTTGGGTCATTCCAGGGAAGTGAACGCATTGCTGCATCAAAGATGTACCCTTCCAACATCTGTCCAAAATGTTGGATATACAACAAAAATGGTTTGTGCCAGCAATTTTTTAGTAAAATTTACTAATTTACAATACTTTATGTAAGCAGTTTGTATTATTAATAGGACTAAAAATAATTACTTTTAGAAGCAAAAACAATCTAATATTCTAAAATAAAAATATATCTGTAATTTTTTTTTAATAACCAAACAATCTATTTAGTTCAATGACAACTAAATTTTACAAATCCTGCACCCACAGAGAAAAAATCTAATGTGAAAATAGGTAATCAAAAATTTTAACTGGTTGTATTTTCCAGTTAAAGCAGTTTAATAATTAAAATCATGTTTGTAAATCAAGAAAGACTTAAATTATTAACTTGTGTTACTTTAAATAGTACTTTGTTTATCATTTACTGACCTTCTTTCAATTTTCACATTTAGCTAATTGTCCTTATTTAGCAATACTGGTTTAATAGATCACAAAACAGAAGAAAGGAGAGAAGCTGGGGCAGTAATTTTAGTTTTTAGTTTAAAATGTTTTTTTGGTTCTAGCCTTGTTTGTTAATTGTGACTTTTATTTTGACATGGTGCATCTGGTTGTTGGTATTAGTCCTGAAGCAAGTAATAAAATATCATATCCTTAGAAAAAGAGCAACAAAACAACAAAGAAAACTCAGGCATCATTATTTTGCATGCAAAAATGACATAACGTAGTAAAATCTAAGTTGAATTTTTGTTTTACAATTTACATCTAATTGTTCTCAAAAACCAATGTAGAATGGACCAATCGTAATAGTCCAAAACGAATTCCACTGAAAGTTAAGAAGGAAAGAAGTTGCCTTGTTGGAGATACATGGTTTTGTGTGACAGTGATGATACGCAAATCTGTTTGGGATTACTTAACAACTTAACCTGTCTTAAAATAGTGTAAAGATTTATGCTTGCTAATGCTAACCTGTCAATCATAAATCCTATTACATAGCTACCTACTAGAGATATAGATATTTGTGGAGCAAAATAAAAGTCCCAGCCAAAAATTACAGTAAAGTACATTTTTTTTAACAAGGTGTTTCAATGGAGTTTTAGATGAGAGAAGTTCAGCATTAAGACAAAATGAAGTTGAAATCTGAGTTTCCCTGAGAACAAACCACCAGTGCCTGAGATTGGTCACAGGTGGGCAGTGATGGTATAGTTACTTTGAAAAAGTAATCCGATTACTGATTACTCCTTTAAAAAGTAACTTAGTTACTTTATGGATTACTTGATTTTAAAAGTAACTAAGTTACTTTACAAGTTACTTTATTAGTTACTTTCAGCAGCTGCAGACACCACCTCCCGCCGCCTTAACATAAACATTATAACCAGTTTTGCCAATACTCCCTTTATTGGAAAATGCATTTTAACAGCAACAATTTATCTCTGTTAAGTTGAACTATTTCCTAAAAAAATACGTTTTTTTTTATAAAAATAAAAAAATTAACATGACTATATTTTTTTATAAAAAATAAAATACGGTCTTTCTTGATTTTACTAAACATAAATACTTGTTTTTATAAAAAATATATAAAATAAAGAAAGTCTTTCTTGACCCGACATATTTAACACTGTAAAACTGAACATTGAACCTGTTGTTCTCAGCAGGGCAGCAAGGAGTGGTTTTATAAAACAGAACCGTGTCTAGACCAGGTATCACATATTTGCAGACTGGGGTCCGGGTCCGGACCCAGACGTTGTCCAATACGGACCCATACCGGACCCAACTACTGAGAAGGATTTAATTCTGACAGTGTTCATTTAAAGCACCGGAACTTTTCTTGTCTTTACGGTATACGCGCAGTGAACTTCCAATCACGTGTGGTGTAAAATCTTTAAATGCTCTCCTCTGCCAATCAAATTTGTGGCAGACCGCTGCCCTGGCTAGTGAATTGGGACGCGGCCGCAAAAAAACGCCTTTATAAAGAGATAGGGCGCCGAGAACTGGCGGAAAACGAAAACGGGCGGAAACTAAAGACACGCCGAGCGCGAGAGAGAGAGACAGGGGAGAAAGCGAGACGCGTGTGATTGGGGAAGAGCGGAGGGGGAATGGGTAAGGGAGCGGTGTGTGTGTGTGTGTGTGGAGGAGATGAGGTGGAGAGAGAGAGAGAGAGAGAGAGTAACGCACAGTGACTTAAATAAGTAACTTTAATCTGATTACTGGATTGGAAATAGTAACGCGTTAGATTACTCGTTACTGAAAAAAAGGGTCAGATTAGAGTAACGCGTTACTAAGTAACGCGTTACTGACATCACTGCAGGTGGGTGTTTTGAGTACAACTCGATCATACAAGCAACATTTTTAAAGCAATGGGATCTGGTATAAACCACTTTTGGCTGTTTATATTGAGGACATTATGTCCTGTTCAACTGGATTTTTATTGCAAATGTGAACATGTGAGATACAGTTCAAAGGCTGGAAGTGTGAAAACATTAGTGGTAAAGGTATGCCAGTAATGCACCAGCGCTTAAGACTTAAGAATGTAAAACATTTCACAGCCAAGAGCAAAAGAACTGCCTGCTTTTAATCAGTTACCAATAAAGACATAAAAGAACGACCAGAGCTAAATCAGACCAAACACGCAAGACAAGCTTAACGCTTAATGATCCCCTGCTTGATGAATAATGCACTTCTCCAGGGGACCCAGCCAATGCTTTTTATGCTCTAAATAGTGCACTGTGCAAGATGTCAGTTAATGGCAAATACCCTACCAAGTGCTACACATAGTCTCTCTGTTAATAGCCCCGTACGCTACACTGTGCGATAAAAACTACTTAGGGAGTCTGGATTCCCTGGGGGCAGCCTGATGCTTCAGTGTGTGGGCGGCCTCCCCGTGTGTCATCTTTTTTTTCTGAACATGTCACAAAAAGAAGAAGAAGAAAGCAGCATCTGGAGGACACGCTTCTGCCCGAATGATCATTTTGCAATTCAAATCAACACGAGTGTTACATGAATCACACCATTAAAGAGTGCGCCCACACGGGCTTTACCCCACACAGGAGCAGAGCAGAGCGGAGAGGAGAGTTGAGGGATGTTTTCCAGGCACAGGAAGGGTTATTTTGGGCATGTTGGATTTGCTAAATGTGGATACTGGTGGGGATTTTACACACCGAGGTGCAAAACGCTTTAAGCGCTTTTTAAGCAGCGAGACGAACCACAGCCATGAAATATTTAAGCGAGCGGGAGCTCGGCTTCCTGACCAAAATGAAAAGCAGAGCAGGTGGGAATGTGTTAGAGTAGTTCTTTGTCAAGTCAGATTTAGCTTAAAGGGACCGGATGATCTGGATTGACAAGAATGTTGAATCATAATTAGAGCTGTACCTTATGATCATTGATCATTATGATTATTAACCTAATGATTAATAATGAACATAATTTCAACGTAATGAGGAATATGAACACTTCCCTTAATATTTCTTTGAACATCTTCTCTTACAAATACAGTATACAATATAGGGCATTATTCTGCACACAGGAAAAACAATATTTCTATGTTAACAGGTAACATCTGTTTAATGTAAAAGAAGCCCTATGTATTTTCCATTTGTATTGTTTCTTTATGTATTTCTTTGTATATATTGTCTCCCAGAGATAACTGTAAAATATTAGAAAAAAAATAAGTTATTAAAAAAGAAACCATTTACCTGAAATGTACCTGTTGAGTTATCCCTACTTTGGCTATTTTCATTTGCACTATTATTTTTGCAGTTAACTTTTTACGACATTTGTGCTCTGCCATGTGATACCTTGTCTTGTTTTGTATATTCTTATTATTGTTTTGTATAATATGATGATTGTCTGTTTACTTAATGCATAGAGAGTTAACATATACTAAACTTAAATTCCTTGTGTATGGTAAGTATGCTTGGCCAATAAAACTGAAATTTGAACTTGAACATGAACATTGATATATTTACATAAATACTAGAATTCAAACTTTAAACTTAAAAAGTAGCTTTTAATGAGATTTTTTTTGAGCTTTTTAATGAGATTTATTTGTTGTTCATTTGAGTGAGAAGAGGCAAAATATTATAATAAATGTGATCAGTGTATTTCTGCTACCATTCCTGCAATGCCATATATATATTTATTTAAAAAAAGAAATGTCTGGTAGGTGTCTGGTAGTGTCTGCTTCCCTTTTTTAAAATATGCTTATCCCAGTTCTGGTGTTTAACGAAACCATATTACCCCCCCAAAAAATAAATAAAGAAAAGAAAAATAATGGTCCCTATTATATGCCATCCTACTGACCTCTGTCCAGCGGCTGTCCCCTTTTGCTGATTTGATAAAAATCAAAATCAAAACAATCTCCTGACCCTCTGTCCCCCTCCGCCTGGCGCTGAGCCGTGACGAGGCCTGGCTAAAAGAGGTGATCAACTGGAAATACAAAACAAAACCACAACAGCAAAATACCCCTGACCAGCTCATGTTCTGTACCCAACAATAAAGAGCAGAGCCAATCAGGATTCGGGTATATACTGACCTTTTATTACACTCTCTCTCTCTCTCTCTCTCTCCTGCTTTTTTTCTATCTGCACTTCTTTCCTTAAATCCACTTACATCTCCTGTAGAAGCAAAGTGAATAATAAATGTAAAATAAACAGGCAGTGCATGTGCGTATTACACTAACTGCTCCCCGGCACTGCCTCCCTTCGCACTGTACTGCTAACGCTCCTAAAATCAGGTCATTTGTCTAAACACATCAGCCACAAATATGCTCTGAAGCCACTGGCCTTCAACGTGGGACTCCAAAAATGCTCCTGGCTCCCAGGGCACCCTGCTGCTCGGCCTGTGTGTGATGTGGTCCAAATTTGACTCGGATGAATTCTTGACCTCAAAGGCAAAGCATAACATCCACAAACGGTTATATGCAGACATTTAGATCCTCTTGTTCAGACTTTATGTTCTGTTGATTTTCTAAGCGAAAATAACCTTCACTATTACAGGGGCTCCAGAACGGAAAACTGTATTTTCCTTGGCAAAGTTAAATAATAAAAGTTCAGTACATGGAAGTGACTCACTGTGAAACTCAAACACTGCTGTTCTTTCTTCAAAAGAAAAAAAACAAAACAAAAGAAAGCTATAAAACATCTCAATTCCAGAAACACCAAACCTGTAACATAAAAGTCATGGCTCCTCAAAATTTAATCCCAAAATATGAAAATGTTTAAAAATCATGACAAAATGTAACAAATTGTTATACGTTTACATATATATATTTTTATATGCAATCATCAGCTCATTATAACAAATTTTCTCACCTTTGCTAGGCAAACACAATGGCCATTAGTGAGGTCAGCATAAATGATTTAGATCAAGACCATATATTGTATAATTGTAAGTTAAAAACCTACTTATTTAAGGAAAACCAGGTAAAAAGCAAAAGTAACTTCAGGAGAATAAGGTGTATATGGTGTTGTTGATACTGGAGAGCAGCTTTTCACCTTTAGACTCTCTATGCACGTTATGGGAAAGTGGGTTGCTACAAGAAAGAGAAGGGCCTTGACTGTGTTTTCCTGTGCAATAAAGTGAAGGTGAAAGCCAATGATGTAAACCGGGATCTGATCTAGGCTATAAGCTAATGCTAGCAAAACAGCTTTTACAGTCTCTCCTTTCCATTATTCTACTCCTCAAACAGCCTACTACAACTTCAGCTGAACTAAAATTAAGCAGCATTTTTTAAGGGAAAGAAGATGTCTATTATTTTACTGCTAAGACTTAAGAAAGTCAATCCCAGGAAAGATAAGCTTGTGGAGGCATTGCAAAAAGCTAACAAGCTACAACCCTTTCAACTTGATAACAGTACATTGTGATGCGAGGACACTATACAGTCAGACAAAAAAATAAACTGTGTTTTTGTTAGTGTTAAAACTATGCTACATGTTGGCTCTCTAAATTATCTCTGGTGCTGTAAGCCAGACAATTAGGCCCAAACAGGATGTCCATAAAATAAAAAAATAGTGTTAAATGTTGAGGCAAAATAACAGGGTGGTAGACTCATAAAATCTTACATAAGCCTTAAATCACATACTAATAAACCTTATATACTAATAATTACACAACTTACAATAATATAAAATGCTCAGTATGTTTAGTTTTAGCCATTTTTAACAAAAGCATGACAGACAGCAAGTCCAAATATGCAAAGAAAACAGAACCAACACCACCATCTTGTCTGAGACACAAAAAAACAGAAAGCCGCAATTACATTTTCCACATTCCCTCTTTCACATCCACATTATAAGACAGCAGCTCTGGTGACAGGAGGTAAGGTGTGTATGTGAGTGTTTGTTACTCAGGGCGTTTCACAACCTCAGTCTCATCTGAACCTGACTCAACAGGTGTGCATACCTTTCCATACAAGGCCAAGCCTCTCTAACTCCTAACCTGCAGGTCTTCCTGCTGCCAGCCTGCTGAGGAAGAGCAGGTGAAAGCCAGGCCACCGTGGGAACACTCGATTCACGTGGCGTCACTATTCTTGAGGGACAAGCAGCATTCCAGCTATCACTTTTTCTCAGAGTCACGGTCAAGAGCTTAAGGTGCTAAGCAGGCTAAGGTCAAGTTTCAATAGCTAATTGGCTGTAATTCCTCAGAAATCAAAGGAAACACACTCAAAGTCACCACTGCCGGGAATTAACCCACTTATTCCAATGCAATTTATGCTATTTTAAACTGAATTAAGGTAATGTTGATCTGCAGAATTACCTCCCATGTGCTAAGCTGATCGCTGGCGAGCTAAATTGGCCTAAATGCGAATGCTGGGAATGTTGGGAGAGCATATCGCGCAGCTAAACCGGTCTGAGTAGTCATCTTAAAGTCTGAACTTAGTTCACACTTTTTTATGTTTAAAAACAAAACGTTAAACATTGTCATTACCCAACGTCTCATCTTAGTGCTCTGAGGCAAAATGTACTTAAAACTGCTAATGTCAGTTTACGTTACTGACACTTGTTAGGTGGCTACATAAGCTTTGTAGCTCCCCTCATAATGGAATCTCATGAGGTGTAAAAAAAAAAAAAAAAAAAGTTGATGGAAGAGATGAAAGCTTAAAACTATGTGTTTTTTCATGAACATACTAGTACATTCTGCAAGTTATTTTGGTGGATTAATTTATGTATTACTGGATTCCACAACTACACAAATACTCTTTTAACATAGCTAATAAATAGTGTCAGCCTAAAATCACTTAAAGATTTGTGCCAGACTGTCTCAAAAATGAAGAATTGAGCTTGGACCCAATTATTACCACTGGCAACATTATTTGAAGAGGGATGCTAAATTATCATAGTGGTTATGAAAGTCCACACTGAATGGTGTAATCTCCAACAGTTTTAGACCAAAAATAAACCTCATGTGGGTGTCCTAGGCTACATTCACATTACCAGGCTGAAGTGATTCAATTTTTTTTTTTTTGCTCAATGTGGCTCATTCAATTTAGATTTAAGTCACTTTTAAACGTGGTTCTAAATTAGAAACATATCTGATCCATGGACATGCGACATGAATGTGAACGGTCAAATCGGAGTTCATGCGTCTTTTTGCTTTTACGCATGCGCTACATGCTTCTCTCTCATACCCACACATCTCTTGGTGCAGCTGTGCAGCTATAGCTGCAAAAACAGCAAAAGCAAACCGCCTGGCCTTTTTTCTCCTCCTCGACCTGAGCTTCAGTACTTCAGACCAGCTGTTTCTCTCCACTCCAGCAAAAGATGCTCCACATATGAGCTGCTTATGCATTTATTTCCCTTTATAAAGCTACGTGTCGTCTCTCAAATATGAGTTATTTTGTTGTTGGTGAGGAAGGCGACGTTTATATAAGTATCAATGTGAGCATGTGAGGCGTTTCAGGAACAGATTTGTTCACATTACACACAGATACAGATCACTGACATCAGTGAATTTAAACTGTGGAATCCAAACTGAGCAAAAAATCAGATTTGAGCAATGTGGCTTTTAATGTAAAGGTAGCCCTAGTTGCTTCTAATACTACTAGTTTTGACTTAGTAAATGTGTACCAGACAACATTAGAAACCAGTAAAGAAAGAAATCTTTCAAATTTCAGATTAAATCTACCTGCCAAATATTGTGTACCCCCTAATACCACACGCTTTGTCTGTCTTCGAATTGTGCTGTGTGTTTTATTCAACTAAGTAATAACACTAAGCTGAGTGTGAACTGTGTGAGCTAGCCATTTACGCTGTATTATGTAATTGTGTGAGCGAGCCATTTTATTTGTGTTTCTGTCTTCAGCCCTTTATGTAATGCAGTACTGTAAAAATTAACGATTAGTCGACAATTTTAAATAATCGACATTGAGGATTATATTAATTAATCGTTGCAGCCCTAGTATGGACATCATCAATGAGCTTTGGATGCCCATGACTCTGCTGCCGGTTCACCACTTTTGGTAGGTACAGACCACTGCTATCACAATTTGATTCACCAAATCACTTGCTGTTTAATACAACAAATCCAACACCTTGATAGATAGACCTACCACTGAAACCAGATTATCAAATATATGTTATCAACTTCACTTGTCAGTTGTTTTAAAACCATGAGAACAAAATTATATCACCAAGCTTTTCTTTTAAGAAGTGAACGTGCCGGGCTAGCCACACTGAAACCTGAGAAGGGCTGAGTTTTAGCTGCACCACTCTAGATGTTAATTTGATCCTGTAACTGGGGTTTGCGCTGTACCGCTCCCACGGGGTTCCCTGCCCGAGTCGTGTCTGATGCTATAGATAACCCTCCTCCTCCTCCCTCTCGCTCTCTCCTTCTCTCTCCGACACACACACACACACACACACACACACTACTGGGGAATGTCCCAATCAGAGGTTTTTGTCCCTGATTTTGCTCTCAGCACAGTGTTTCCCAAAGCAAGACTATACTTAGACAGACTCCCCACACCCCCCAAGTGAATTGATGACCTATAGCCTACCTACTCTCATCAGGTTTCCTCTTACTGCGCCTTTATGACTCATGGAAAGACCAAGTAATTAAAATTTTAAAGCTCAAAACCAGCTCCTCTAAGAAGCTGACTAGCACTAGGGTTCATGTTTAATGGGTTAACCTACAATTAGCATGCTATCTAATGTTTAACACATTACCTCAGAGTAGTGCTGGATGGTATGAGCAAAAATGTATAGAATATATATATTTTTTTTTTTACAAGATTCTGGCGGTTCCACAGTATATCACAGAATTTTTATTTTATCTTAATTATTTTTATTTTATATTTTTTTGTATGACCGGGCTTTTATATAGGTTTGTGACTTGCTCTACTGCCAGGAGTACATATAATATAAAACACTTTATAGGCTTTAAATTACATTTAGGTTTACTTTATCCCACAAAATTACACAAAATATAAAGGAATCAGATTTCATTAGCCGAAAAAGAGCTGAAGAATGTAAACATTAGACCTTAGAAAGATTAGCACATCTTTTTTTAAATAGTTCCATAAACACTATAAATAGACATAAAACAATGTTTAAGTATTTAAGAGAGATATTCTTCAAACGCTCTATTGCATAAGTCAGATACAAGTTTAATATCAAACTCATTTCAGTGTGCATTAATATTATCCTATATGTGGCAATATTAATATATTTAAAAGGGATATGGTTACTTCCCCGTATCAGAGTTTTAGGGGCTGTGACCGAAATGGATCCCTATTTACTAGTTAGAGCACTATTGAGTATGTCAGCCATTTTTCTTTGAGTGTCCGAATCTTAAGGGGGGATTCGAACGTGATTTTGAGGGCACTAAAAACTCCCATAATGCATCATGATTTATAGTAGACTTCGCTGCTTACTAAGCGAGCTGAATGTGTCCCAAAATGCATTGCGGGTCTCGCTACTAAGCAACAGACAACCGAAGAAACGGAGCGGACAGCGAGCCACCAGGGTTGCCAGATTGTTACAGTGGGATTCAGATAAAACCAATTCACAGGGTAAAACATGTTTCAGATCCACAAATTTACTGAAAAAACCACCCAAACAGCTGATATTCGTCATACTAACAATATTACAGGGTTTATTCCAACATGATCTTAACTAAAATATCATAAATATCTTAAATATCACTGATTACCAAGAATGATATTTAAATGAGTTTATCTGCATATTTGTATTATGTGTTTTGTGCCTTGTATCATTGGACACATGAAACAAAAATGTAAAAACAGTACATAAAAACAACCTCGCAAGCAATGAAAGAAAGAAATAACTTACTCACATATAATAACGAACATAAACACAACTTCAAATTTCCATCAGCAGGACTAAAAGCTCTGTCTCTGCAGGGTTAGATATCTAACTATAACACCGCCGAGTTAAATTTCCAAACTCTTTACATTTGGTAGTTTTGTTCACCTGTCAAATCACAGCGTTTCCTCCAGACAATTTCAGATACAACTCGACATTTGGCATGATACCACCCAATCTGGCAACAGAGCGAGCCGGTGTACGCTGCTATTTTTAAGAGTTTCTTCATGTAGTTCAGTAATGTGAGGATCATCTTTTAAACAGCGTGAATATAACAAGCAGATAAATAACGTCATGATCAGCTCAGAGCTTCACTATCTTTAATTCAGTGCTCAGTTCAGTGTGTTTATGGAGTTTTAAACACGGCTCAACCCCCTCACCTGTGTGTGTTTATGCGACTGGTGCTGGCGCATGATAATGATGAGTTAGTGTCCGAATTCACTCCAGTTTTACCACTAATTAGTGAACTTATTAGTATCTCCCTACATAGCGCAATACTAATGAGGGAGTAGGGAGCCATTTCGGTCACAGCCAGGGAGTTTTATCTAGCAAACTGTGTGCTTCTTTGGCGGTGCTGTTTTACACTGTGTGCTTCTACACAGTGCTCCACAGTGCCTCTAGTGGTATGGCGCTAGAGGCGCTGTGGAGCACTGTGTAGAAGTACTACACTGTGTAGCCCAGCACTACCTCAGAGTTAGCACCAAACCTCAAATTTAGCCTATTATTTAACATGCAATACATAAAAAACATTACGTTTAAAACAGCAATAAAGTAATGGGGTGTGTCTGTTTTGCTGTTCAGCTCAAATATCAGCAGTTATTTCCAAAACGTATAGAGCACCTTTAAGTAAAGCATTACTTTACATTACTTTTACCATGGGGTCAACTCAAAGCCTACAATTCACTTTTAGCCAAGTCTGGAACACTGAAAGTTTAAGAAGAAATCAAATGTTGTTGCACAATCAAAATCCAAGATTCAAGAACCCATAGAACACCACTGGCAAAAGAAAATGAAGCATTCAGATTTGAATAAGTGGTGTATCCTCCTGTTCACTTCTGGCCCTCTTCTCAGCCACTCGAATGCTTATTCTTCCAGTTGAGACGAACATATTTCTAAATGAACGCAGCTGTAGAAATGAACAGCTCTGAAAAATAAATTAGCGCACTGACCTTTGGCTAATTAGTGGCTCAGACCGGTACTGCCTGTAGTGATGAGCACAGCTGAGACACTGTGGACTCAGTGTAATAAAGTCTGCTGAAAAGTGGAATGCCCATCACTGATATTTAGACGCTAGAAGTCCTTTTGGATGTCCTCAACCTCTGATATAATGTAATTACTACGCAGTGCTCAGAGGAGTGCAGCTCTGGATGAGAAGTAGGAAACACAGTGCTAAAATACATACTTGTAGATATTGACCTGCAAAATATTAACAGTAATTGTTAAGTACGCACCAGAATTGTACTCTGTATTGTACTGTATTGTTCAAGAGGTACAGCAGCCTTGAATTGTTTAATATATTACTACTAGAGCCAAGTTCAAAAGAAAGGAGCCTATGTAGCATGGAGCTATGGACTTGTAGGCTCATAGTTAGCATTCTAACTTTGTTTGATGCATAAGCTTACAGTTAAAGTGCTTTTTTACACTTACATAAATAAAGCACCTCACAGTTATCCTGTTATTTTGTCTTTAATACATTATCCAAGTTGTTACAACAGTTTATGTTTAACAGGTTAGCCTATAAATAGCATGTTAGCTTACATTTAACACATTAGCTTATGGTTAGCTTATTAGTTCATGTTTAACACGCTACCTCACAATTAGCATATCACCTTACAGTTAGCACATTCTCTCACAAATAGAATATTACTTTATTTTAAACAATTTACCTCAAAGTTAAGACATCACCTTATAATTAGCACAGTAACTTAATGTTAAACACAGGACATCACAGTTAGCACACTACCTCACAGTTAGCTTAACTTACAGTTTGTGTGTTAGTTCATGTTTAATAGGTTAGCTTGCGGTTAGCATGTTAGTTCATCTTTAACACATTAGCTTCCAGTAAATACTAAAGTTCGTGTTTATGAATGTGAGGTACTGGTTAGCACTTTAGCTCAAAATTAGCATAAACTACATCCTGTAGTTCCAGCTTGGGTTTAACTCTTTCATATTTAATGTATTAGCCTGCATTTAACTTGATAATTGGTGGTTTGCGTTTTCTTGACTTGCAGTTTCCATGTTAGTTTCTATTAAACAAAAGTGTTTAGCTAGCTACTCAGGCAAAAAAAAAAAATATCATTTTAAAATGGCATATATTTTCTGATACATCTTATTTGTCAAATTAAGACACCGCTACATCATTTCAATATGATTATAAATTTATTCATTCATCTTCCCTGGCTGTTTTAGGGCATTTTCACACCTGTAGTTAATTACTCTGAACCGGATCAGTCGATGAGTTTGTTTACTTGGAGGGTTTTCTCCCTCTCTTTGGTTTGGTTTCACACAGGCACAAACCTAAACGCACCACGATACGCACCAATAAACCACGTGAGCACACTGTCTCCTCAGATTGGTCAGAGCTGTCTGGGGTGTAAGCAAGAAAGTAAATATATAGTAGTACATATAAATATAATAGTAAATATAGTGTAGAAAACGGACTCACTCGGCTGCAAGCAGTGAACGCTGCACAGACCGTGAGTGTAAATAGCATGGAACAGAGACAGCATGCCAGTCCAGTTGTTTTGATCCACAAGTTAGATTACTGTTTTCACACCTGCTCAATCGACCTGCACTAAGGGTACGAATGAACCAGTGTTCGTTTTAAACAGACCAAATTGTACTGGTGTGAAAACGCCCTTATTTTACCTGCAGCCATATTCAGCCCTACTCTGCTGAAGTGCATTCCAACTTGGCAGCAAACCTTAGAAATTAAATATCAGACATACTGATGTGAATACTGAGAGGTCACTGTATCAGACACCCTTAAACAGGACCAAATTTTTTTTCAATTTTTAAATATTTCGCAGTCTACACAGAAGAGTTAGACATCCATGTTTATACAGATACACACACTGGTTGTGAAAACAGCTCTTACAGTGAGGGAAAGAAGGAAAGGGAGAGAAACCTGTCGGAGCAGCTGCCAACTAATACATACCCCCAAAACACACCTGCAAAACAAACTACCGCTGAGCCCGGGACTCTCATTAGAATACCAGACAGGGTTACTCATGGCATAAGCAACACAGTAGTACATCAGTGCGGAGGGAGGACCTCCTGACATCACTGGAACATGCAGTCATAACAGAGCTCAGATACAAACACAAAGACTCCTCTATTACAATTCAGAAACTTAGAATATATAACTTAAAGGGGCCATGATCAAATTTAGGTTAACTGAACAAATGCTAAGCTAAATTTGCTTAGCTAGCATTATTATCTTAGCCCTGAACAACTCATAACTTCCTCCAAGCATGATGAGTGATTCTGAACTCTTTATTTCATTTCTGTGTGCACAGTTGGGGTGGGCAATAGAGTCCTAAAATAAGATCACGATATTTCATGGCATTTCCACGATAACAATATTCTTGGTGATATGACAAAACACTGAATTAAAAAAATTATTTCAAGAACACACTACTGCAACAAAATTAAAATTAAATTTTATTACTGCAAACAATATGATATTGCACACCCCTAACTGAGTTAAAAATACAAGAAATTTATCAGATTTGTAACAAAAGTCAATGGTCCAAAATGTCATGATACTAATAATGCACTTTAAATATATTCATATATCCAGGATTAAAGTAAAATAAATGATACTGGACAGATAGAATCTGTCTCTAGTAGATATATAAAAGCAAATAAGAACAGCGTGAATTTCTTTTTTGCTAAAAACAGTAAAAAAAAAAAAAAAAAAAAAAAAAAAAAAAAAGTAGTAACCCGATTAGATAATTAGGGGTGAGTGATATGTCGCGCTATTTCAAGATATAATATCGTTCAAGGTATTCAAAAATGTTGGTGGTATTATTGTGTATGATACGAAATGGCACACCCCTACCGCACAGCATGAAAATGAACTTCAACCTGTCGTTTGTCTGCACTGTATTTAGAAGTACAGGGGCTGGGTTGGAGGGTCACGGTTTGGTTTGGGGGTGTGGACTAAACACTGCAATATGGCGGATGGAGCCTTCCACCTTTAGTTGGTGCTCACTTATTGTATTTCTGCACAATTGGAGAAAGTAATACAGATATTGACGGAATGAAGCAATACCACTGGAAACAATGGGGGCAGTGTAGCCAAGTAAGACGAGATTACTGTTACATAGACAGAACAAAAACAATCTCTGGAGGAAAAAAGAAACTTATGGGCTATATATGCTGCTACTTTAATGTCCTTTTTATACTACATTATTGTGACCTTCTTCACTTCCACCAAGCCTGTATGTGGACAGAGATGGTGACATTGTTTGAAATGGACACATTCATTTTTATCTGTAAAACTGGAGGCAGCAACAGAGCAGCAAGTACGAACTCTGGCCTGGGTGCCCATAAAAAGCCCCTCTAGAAATGTTCTGACAGAAAAGGGAGTGACATTTTCCTTCTTCAGTAGCAGCGTGTGTAGTGTACGTGTCTCACAACACAGGCCTCAGGACAATGCTACTCCCACTGAGACCATCCCTGACAGGCCTGTCCTGAAGAGGGAAACAGCTTAAACAGCTCCAGTCAGGAGCTGCTGAAACAGCACTGCTGCTGAATAGTGGTGTGGCATTTTGTATGATTCTGCATGGAGGAAAGTGCTGTTTGAGTGCGTTTGGAACTGGCTTTAAGACCTAGTTAATATCTGACCTGTCCATTTATGAATCCCATAAGACCTCTGAAGGTGTCCTGCAAGGTAGGACTTTAAGAGATCAGCAACAATGAAAATGATTCTGTTGCTTTAAAGCACTGTCCACTGTATCCCAGAAACAACCAAAAAGACCTGCAATTTTTAAAAACTGACCCCTGAGTGAAGGTCCAGAGCAGTCAAAAGCTTTCAAGTCCAAAGCCTTGGTGATTGTTAACTGAGTTACTTTTATGCGGTTATGGTTAAAGCTTGCTGTTCTTATTTCTTTCCATGCAACCCAAAGCAACAAACTAGTATCACCACACATGAAAGTAAGCAAAGCAATGCATAGGAGGGGTGATCTGTCATCAGGCATTAATACAGCATTTTTTTTTTTTTTTTTTAGAAATGCAGTTGTTGAATGAGGATGCAGGTATCATACCTGTACCAAATAGCTATCTACATGCATCTGTATGCAGTGTTCATTTATGAACACCCTAGGAAGGCAGTGTCAGGTTTAGACATCACACTAAACAGTGTCATGTTTCGAAGAAACATGTTTCGAATACACGCAATTAAGACCAGTGGGCAGGAACAACCATCCCTGCTAAGCCTAATATATACTAATTCTAAAAACTGGGGTGTTGAGCCTTTTTTTGAAGGAGTTCTTCTGGCCATGTCACACGTCTTTACGTAATTACGTCACATGTACAGCCTCTAAAAGAGGATCCAGCTCAGTTTTACTGAACGCGAGCGGCTGGTGGAGCGATGGAGACTTCAGAAGGTGAAACCCAGAGCTCAGTAGATCATTTACTCATAGTAAAAACAAAGTGTGTAGTTGAAGTGAAGATTCTGACTGAGTGCTCTCTCTCTCTCTCTCTTTGACTGAACATAACCTGGAATCGGATTCATCCGCATGCTTGGTGCAATCACCCATTCTCACCAGAGAGGACCCTAAATCCCAAAACGTATATTTATTACTTATACTAATTTATATATAATATGTATAAGTGTTTATAAAATATAAAAATGTGTAAATGAAAATAGTAAAAATGGAGATGATGGTGATTTTCTTTTGCCCGAAGAGAGGTGCTATCAATAAAATATGCAACTCTGGAGCACATAATCATGAACCTGTTGGCACCCATGCCTAATGCCAGGTGTGGACTAGATTGGTATAAAACACCCCAGAATTTAGCTGTAGAGCAGTGGATCTGTGTTCTCTGGAACGATGGTACTACCTCCAGAACTTTTGGGATGAGTTGGGGTGGTGTTCATCCAACATCCTGACCTCACTAAAGCTCTTGCTGCTAAATGCAGTCAAATCCTCACAGCAATGCTCCAAAATCAAGGAGAAGCTTTTCCTGCACAGTAGAGATAGTTACTCCAACAAAAACAAGATAAACAATGAAACAGCTGGTGTAGCAATACTTTAGTGCTTATACAGTGTTATATAGAGGAAGACAGGAGGGGAGAGGAGAGCGAGAGAAAGAGAGAGAGAAACAGAGAACACTGTGCAGTGCAGTAGGATGAGTCACCACAGAATCCAACTCAACTCGTAAATCCCAGCTTCTCCACGCTCCATCCTCTACCACAGAGCCAGTGCTGGAAATACCTGCAAGCTGAGCTTGAGGTGCTAAACACATGCAGAACACCAAGTTCTGCTGTGGCTGATCTTACTGTGATGCTTTGATCTGGGCACTGCTCTTCAGGGCCACACATACACACAGTTGCTACTGATCATCAGCACATACATCACTTTATTATTAACCATATTAACGTAAGGGAAGACACAGCTCTGCTGTTTTACTATCACAGTGTGTTGTTACTTTGACAACACCAGGAATCAAAGTGGGGGAAGGGGGGTGCCAAAGTCTGGCCTCCTTTATGTGCCATCTTCTGCATGATCATATGGGCATGCTGAAAAGCATCAGAAACATTCTGGCAATGAAAGAGCTTTAACAAAACGAGCCAACAGCCAGAAGGGAAATGCTAGTACATTGGAACCATAGTGTTCATATCTTGCTGTTACCACCACGTTTTCCACCTTATAAAGCAATTTAAAAGTTCCGTCTCCTCTGGCAAGTAGGTGACATACAAACAAAGCTGGCCTGCTCAGCTGAGGGGTATTCCTATTGGACAATTCATCCTCAGCTTTGGAATTAAGATAGTTGGCTAAATAAGACTTGCTTTGTGATACACACCTCAGGAGCGGACACAATGCTGGATCAGCATGGGATTTTATGTCTTTTTACTTCAAGCTGCTTCTGAGTCAGCAATGCACAAATGCCAATCAGACCCACACACCATTTGTTTTAAGCTTAATGAACCAGTGGCCTTTATACCATTCACATAAACCATTTAGACATTGTGCAAGCAACTGTGTGCTCTATGTAAATTTTACAACAGGACTAGTGCATGATTTTACCACAATAGCGTGTTGAACAGGGATTGCCGTGATCAGTGAATAAGAGCCATACAGCCACAGTGTTCAAATCTTGTTCATACTATGTTAACATCTTACTGTTCATTTGGAGATGATGTTTTGTGCAAACTGTATGTACCTAAGCTTAACAGGTATGTTTACTTATTTTACAAATAAGTTCCTAACTAAATGTCAGATATGTAAACATGCAATTAAGAACTGGTTTGTTGTAAAACTGCTGATTTTAAAGAAACTTACAGACTTGTAGAGATGTTGTGTATTGTGTTGTGCATAACACTAATGTATTTTCTAACTGACATTCAAATTGACTGGTAAACCTTTTTATGTTTTATATGAAATGTTGCTAATGATAAAATAGTGCCAAAATGTTAGATGTGGTAAAAAAGTAGTCTGATAAAATATAGATTCTATTAGGGTTTTTCTTGCAGTTCTAAAACATGTTCAATGACTAAACTCAATCTAAAAGTTATGATAATACTAGGTTATGTCTATGACACCATATTCTAAATCAGGGGTCACCAACATGGTGCCCGCGGGCACCAGGTAGCCCGCAAGGACCTTATGAGTAGCCCGCAGGCCTGGTCTAAAAATAGCATTTTTGTTGCTATTCTTTTTTTTTTTAAATCACAGTTGCATTGATGTAATTTTAGATTATATTACATTAATATTAGCTTAGATAGCGCCTATAGTTTATATATTATTATACAATATAATGTAATATAATATGTAATATTATATTAAAATATAATATAAAATGTAAACACTTGCAGAGATTTATAATAATAGTGTTGCCTATTGATATCTGTGTCTTCACATAGATGAATGTCATTAATTATTAATAATAACATATAATTAAAGGTAAATTGAGAAAATTTGTAATTTCACGAGTGTGTATCAAACTGGTAGCCCTTCGCATTAATTGGTACCCAAGAAGTAGCTCTCAGGTTCAAAAAGGTTGGTGACCCCTGTTCTAAATAATTTCAAAACACAGCCTGCAGTGACTTGGCTTGCTAGCTTGTTAGCTTTTACACATCTGGTTCCAATCACTGTAAGCTGCTGTTTACAGCTGTGACCCTGCAACATTTATGCTTTTTACACCAAACCTTTCCACATAACTCGATTTATATACTTGCTATATTTACTTATAAAGACAATTTGACACCAACGATATAACGTCATTTTCCTTTAAATGCTCATGTATAGTATTAATGCCAGATCTATGGCAGGGCATTTAAGAGACACTCAAAAAGCTACTAAATATTTAGTTAGTGTTTATTATTGTTATGAGCTAACCTAGCTAGCAAACTAACTAGTTAACCTACCTATTTTAGCTAAGAAACACTTAGCTTGCTAGCTATCCTAGTACGACTCCAATACCACCTTCAGTACCACCTAGCTGTCTGTTAAGTTACCTATCCCCGGACCTGCCTCCACCTAGACAGCAGCAAAAATCTGAAAAAGACAGAGGTTAAGACTGTTTCACAATCCAGCTCAAGCCCATAAATGGAAGGGATTGTGAACCGGTTGTGTACAAGATCAACAGTTAGAGCATTTCTGGAATGCCATCACAGCTCCATATCTCCCAGTCAGGCTGCTATGCTAGCCTAGCTAATACCTACCTGCGAGTACTGCAGCTCTCAGAGGCTTTCAGTAAGCATTCCTTATCAGAAAAGGGTCTGACTGGAGCTTTAAGATATGGAGTAAGGCGGTCAAATCTAAAAGTTTAGCTCCCTGTGACGATAGGCATTGTTTTAAAGCAGGCCTGAAGCTAGGTTAGCTAGCAGGCCCGCAGCTGCGTTAGTTTGCGTTAACTGCAGGAAAACAAGCCCAGGAACGCTGGAGTTCCCGGAGCAGCAGGTTAAAGGAATGTGCGTTCACCTGTAATTCGGCCCGCTCCACCTCCCACTGCGCCCTCTCCACCTCGAACCGGGCCCATTCGTGCTGCAGAAAGTGCAGGATCCCCGGGATGCTGTACTGCGCCCTGGCCGCCTCTCCGCCTCCCACGTCGCCCGGCTGCGGCGCTTTCCCCCCTCCGGGGAGCACCGAGTTGTTGTTGTTGTTAAAAAACACGCCGGGGCCCGCCTGCTCGTCCATGGCCGGGCCGGGGAGTGGGAGATCCGGTTCGCCCAGATTAGGCACGACCACCGTATCGCCCAATGCCCGCTGTCTAATGCTGCTAAAACACCGATAAATCCTGCGGAAGGAACCGGAGTGGAAAACCGCTAACGACGGCTCTACTGCTACCGCTGCTGCTTCTGCTGCTGCTCGACCGCGCGAACTCAGTGCGAAGCTGCCGTTGACGATGCCTGACTCGTGAATGATTCGGTTCGTTTAAAATGATTCATTTAATTTCATCGGGCGACCGATTCACTAGAAGCAACTGAATCAAACTTTTTTAATGCCTTCTACTACACAATAACCAATAACATATTTAAATGTACTTTTTAAATTCTTTTATTATTAGTTTTTTTCTTTTATTATTATTCATATTCGTTGTCTTTTCTTTTTCTTATTATTAAAAGTAGTATTAGTAGTTAAATATAATAAAAATGTTTATTATGCTGTACTCATGTTATTGTTTAGTATTATTATTAATAATATATTTTGCATTATTCGTATTATATTTTGCTACAATTAACTCTTTCTTTTATTGTTGTATTTATTTGCTTAACTATTTTTCCGGATTATTTTATTTTTCTTATCATTATTATTATTCATATTATTATTGTTATAATTATTACACGGTACTCATGTTATTGTTTAGTATTATTATACAATAATAATATTTTTTGTACATTTTTGTATATAATTATATAGAAACTCTTTCCTTTATTATTGTCTATTATTATTTGCAGTCTTTGTTATAGCAATATAAATTAATGTATCTGTAACAAAAAAGGGACACCCTCCATGTAAACCTGAGGCATGACAATCATTTGAGTAACCATAATTACGCAATATTTAATATTTACTCTGTAAAAAATATATATTAACTTGAATTTTTAGTCCCTTTTTATTTTCATATACAGTTTAGTTGACTATGATGTGCTCTAAAAGAGCCGAGTCCCCGCTGCCTTTATTGTGAATACAAGGGTATATCAGACTGATTTGCAGAAGACATGAGCCAAGTGAGAGTGAAGTTAGCTTGACTTATGAAACAATGAATCAATCAGCTGAATCGCACGATAGCTTGTTTTTTAAACGAAAAAAAGAATCGGCTCACTTAACTGATTTGAACTTCCCGTCACTGGTGACCGTTGTTGTTTCGTTACGTCGCCACGCCCACAAACATAGCGTATGTGTCGACACGCTTCTGATTGGCAATAGAAAACGACTCCCCGAAAACAACCAATCAGAGAGCAATGTGCGATGAGCCGCGCGCAAAGCATGCTGGGATATGTAGTTAAAAAGTCCTTTGGGTCGTTGAAAAACGTGACTATATATAAGGATCAGAGATAATGCCTAAAATCTTAAAAAAAAAATCAGAAATATATGACTAATTGTTACATAAAAGAATGCATTAAAACCTTAATTATTACTTACTTTTATAAAACAAATTATATTATCTAATCTAATCTATTTTAAGCTGCTGGGAGTGAACTACCCATTCATGGTACATCAACTTAGTAGAGGGATATTTTACAAAGCAGAATTTTGCTGACATGAATGGATGGATATGTTTATCCTCTCTCGCCAATAAGAAATCTGGCTGTAAATGAAGCTGGCCTTACTGCAACACAAAATATTAGGGGTTGGACAAAATATCAATATCCTAATATATCATGTACTTTTCATTTGTGACACATTATTGTATGTGGTGTCAAATATCTATATTTTTATTCAAATATAGATGCTCCAAACTCCCTAATACCCCATTTTAATTAGCTTATTTAGGGGTATTTTATCCTCTTTAGTGACAGATGCTGTGAAGTATCATAGAGAATTGTCTAGTAATATATTGAGTACTGCAGAGTCACGGTGTCCTGATATTATTATTATCATGAGCAACATAGGATGGTCGTATTAAAAATATTTTTGAAAGGTTTAACTTTGGGTGTAGAAACAGTGCTGGAAGGTTTTGAATGCATCCAGCCCCAAGAGCATTAGTGAGGTCAGGTACCAGTGTTGTAAAATGAAACGGAGACACAATCATGCATGTAATAATTGGGGTTCCACATACCTCCCAACAGTATTTAGTTGAATTAAGGCATTTATTAGACCCACAGTAGTTACAGCAGCAAAGCAATACAAATAATTTTTTAAAACACAAAAATAAGCAGACAAGCATTGTTTAAAAGAGCAGACAAGAAAAAAGTGTATATAGCGTCATTGGTAAAGATAATTTAAAAAATTTGGACAAAAACACATTTCTTCTTCACTATACTGAAAAAAATAATTTTACACCCAATTTTCTTAATTAAAAAAAAAATCCTTTCTGCCTTTCACAAACAAAATTTTAATAAAAATGAAAAGTTGAATCTTCTCTCGATTTTCAGATTTGTTTTAGTATTTATTTTAACACAAATCTGATCTTATAATCCAACTTGCTAAATGCAAAAATGGAAAATTCAGAAAATAAAGAATATATATATTTTTTTCATTTTCCGTGAAATTCCGATTGTGAGGGGCAGATATGAAAAAAAAAATTTCCTGTACACTGCACTACATTAAAAAAAAATGTTTTTTCATCCAGTTTTCTATTTTTGCATTTAGCATAAAACGGTCAGAAAATGTAATTAATAATAATCGTTACACTGACCGTTGCTTTTCTGTTTTTCTGTCTGGACCTGTTTTGAACTTTGAGTTATGCTCGTATTGGCTGCATATTTTTTACAGTACTCACAGGAATGGCAGTAAAATGCCCCGATTTGTGTTTTTCTTCTGGTAATTCTTGAGGAGCAGCATGGGAAGGATCAGGCCCGGTTACGTCATCACACCGGGCGCTATTTAATATGAGTTAGCTGAGCATCGTGAGCAATCAGGCCGAGCGGGTCAGAGGCCGTGGGAAATCCGTGGGGAGACACTCAGCGTCCAGCATGCCTCCGTTTGAGAAAACCCAGCACCCCAAGCCCTTCAAACAGAGGAAGAGTTTCGGTAAAGGTATTTTCACACCTCACTTTACCGCCTACAGCGCTTTACTGAAGCGTTTAACCATCTTTACCTCTGTTTCTGTAAACAAGCAGCAACGAGAAAGCAGGAGGTGGCAGGAATCCGGTCCAAGTTTCCAACCAAAGTCCCGGTAAGATCTCAGTAAACTTCGCACTTCTAGAGAGCTAGCTGCTGGCTGGGTTATACTGTGTGTTTTGTTTTTTTCTTTGTAGAAACTGTGTAAAACTCTGTGTAAACTTCTACTGTGCTGTTGTGCTGCTGTGCAGGTGATAATTGAACGCTACAACAGAGAGAAATATCTGCCTCCTCTGGATAAAACCAAGTTTCTCGTCCCACAAGAGCTAACCATGACCCAGTTTGTGACCATAATTAGGTGGGTTTGCTTTTCAGTTTTTCCTATTGTACTGAAACTAGACTATTTAAACCTTAACTTTTACTCTTCTGGTAGTTGTATCTACAATATTTGTACAGAGCAATGCTTGTAGCTTAACTTTAAGAAGCTGATCATTCCATTATTTAAAGAATTTTTCTTTAGGTTTTTGTTTGCAGGTTTGTTAGGAATAAATCTGAAAAGTGTGGAAAATGATAAATGAGCAATCCAAATTACTAAAGAGGGGTTTTGTCAATGATCTGGGTCAGTGTAATGTCTAACAACTAAAATTTCAGATAACTTGAAAATAGAAAAATTGGCTAAGGCTTTTATATACTGTTTTCTATTTAATTTGGTGAAGGCTTTGAGGTTTTTATCCATTTTCTAGTTTTTCATTTCTGCTATTTTATTTATTTATTTTTTGTAGTTGTATCTACAGTATTTGCGCAGAACAGTACTTAAATGTAAGAATAATTGCAATTCCATTTGTTAAAGATAATTTCTATTTATTCTGTCTGCAGGTTGGTTAGGAATAAATCTGAAAAAAACTGCAAAATGAGCAATCCAAATTACTAAAGTAGGATTTTGTCAAAGATGTGAGTCAGTGTAATGTCTAACAGTTCAAATTTTGAAAATAGAAAAAACTAGAGGAAAAAAGTTTTCAGTAGCTAGTTCCATTATTTGAAGATCGCTTCTCTTTAGTCTGTTTGCAGGTTGGTTAGGAATAAAGCTGAAAATATGTGCAAAATGAGCAATTCAAATTAATAAAGTGTTTTCTTATTTTTATTTATTTTCTCTCTCCCCTCAATGATCTGAGTCAATTTTTTCTAGGTTTTTTCCCCCTTTCATTTTCTCCCTATTTTTTGCATCTAAGGAGGAAAATTATTAGTTTGAAAGGATTTTAACATTCTAACAATCTATAATATGCTAAGGGATTTTATTTATTTATTTATTTAACCATCATTAAATTCCTAGATTATTAACGTGCACTTATTTGGTATTGACACAGAATTTAACAGCACAGTAGATTAATAGGTTGCCCACTATCTTGTACCAGCTTCTCAATGTTAACTCAAGATTTTTGACCAACCCAAGAAAATGTATTTTATTTTTATTTTTTTGAGTTCATTAATGCACTTGGTTCATTTGCACATCTGCATTATAAGTTGCTTTTCTGTTTTTCAGAAACCGCATGACCTTAATGCCGAGCCAGGCCTTCTACTTGCTCATCAACAACTCTGGTATCGCCAGCATGTCCCTGACTATGGCGCAGCTTTACAAAGACCATAAAGATGAAGATGGCTTCCTTTACATGACCTATGCCTCTCAGGAAATGTTCGGGTATTGGGATGAGGGACCACTGAGATAGAATATGTAGAATATTAACTGGGTGAACAGGTTATTTAAAAAAAACATTTTGCACTTGGCAAGAAGAAAAGATTGTTTCTATTATTAGCCTTGGACTGTAAACCTGTTTAAGTGTTTGTATATAGTGAGTATTTTTTTTTTTTAAAGAATGTACATTCTGTATGAATTTGTCTGTCTTCGAATTGTGCTGTGTGTTTTATTCAACTAAGTAATAAATTATATTTGTCACTGATTTTGGTCACTAGAGAGCAGTCTTGAGTCACACGTGTGACGTGATTTTACACACACTCATTAAGTACAACATAACTTTGTCATTTTCACAAGCAGTGAGAAGGTTAGATATTTATTATCTGCTTTCGCAGTTCTGTTCCTATTGCCACTGAAAATAGATCCAGAACTTTTCACAAGTGTATACGTAATCATAGAAAATAACATTTTAATTATAGCTTTTGTCATATCAGTAGCATGATGGACTTTGAACAAAACAACCTCAAAAGTACTGCTACTTCAGTGTATTCTGTTTTAGCCAGTGTATTTGTAACCACTTTAATTAATTACTGAGGTAGATATTGGAGGCATGCAGGTGTTCATACGTCTAGTTTTTCATTGTTTCTTGTAACCTTTTCATAACAATCCTTTCTTCCCAATTTAGCCCTTTTGTCCTCATAACTTATCTTCTAAAATGGTTAATGCTAACTTTAGATTAATAAAGTGTTTTGACTAGCACACAGATGCCCAGGCAGAATTGCGGAACTGGGTTTATATATCTAGTTAAAAATAGTTGGTTAAATGGGGGAGGGGGAAATTAATGTAAATAAAGCCTGTAGATTTTTGAACCTCTAAAAACTCATTTATCACACCATAAGGTTATGAATACACTACCTGATGGTCAAGACACAGTTTTACCAGAGTTTTGAGAAGATTTTGGGTCTAAAGCCTGTTAACAGGAAATATTAAAATACAAGCAGGGCTTAGTACAAGTAATAGTCCCCAAAGACAAGCTGTTGGTCCACACATATCCAGATATAGAAAAAAAGTCTGCAGTTCACTGTACTGCTTATAGTAACTATCTTAAACAGGGTGTTTTGGTAACGTTATGCTATTAGTTGAATCAGGTGTGTTAACAGCAAATGTGGAGGACTGGGTGGCTCAAGGTTCAGGACTGAGAAACACTGGCTTAGTTAATATATTAAGATAAAAAGTAATATATAAGATTCAATAAAAGGAATAAATATATACTTGTCCTTGATTAGCATGGCAATGTGTGCCTGAAACTCATGAAATGCTGACTTGATGCCTTGCCGTTTACACGGTCAATCTTACTTCATAATTCTCTATATATCCAAATTAAAAAGGAACAATACATCCTAGCCATGTCAAAGTTTGGACAACTCATCGTTAGATATGAGCGTTTTTAGCTATGTTATTAATATCTGTTAGCATTTTAGCCCAATAATACAATAAAAGTTATTTACTTTAATTCACTGTAGGGAGTGAATGTTGCAAAGGTTGGGAGGGTTACCTTTTAAAAATGTATTTTGATACAGATTAGTGATGATTATCTGTTTAAAAATGTGGTTGTATCATAATCCAATGCTAATCTAACATCAAACCCTAGGGGGACATTTCCCGGACAGGGATTAAGAATAGTCAAGAATAGGACTAGCATAATCCCTGTATGGGAAAATTGCCCTTTGCTGGTTTCCAATTTTCTTCATTCTCACAACTCAACAAAAAAAAATAAAAAAATATTCTTCATGGACATTTAATAACTTTCAATCTGACCTAAATCTGTATTAATTAGTATATTAATATCAGCAGTAAAAACAGTAATGAGCTGCCAGTCCCAAAGTCCCACCCCTCCCCAAAATGGAGATTCTGATTGGCCCACCACCATCTGAATTACAGATTTTTTCTGACTGTATTCATTTGTGCATATAGACCAGAGTTTGCATGTATTTCATTATATGTAAAATAAATGTAAATTATATTGTTTTGTTTTAAAAGGTTTTTCAAACAATTACACTACAGTAGCTTCAGATAAATAACTTTTGTTTTGCCATTTTCATACATTTTTAAATACAGCTCTGGAAAAAAATAAGAGATCACTTAAAAATGAAAAGCTTTCTTCGATTTTACCAAATTGAAAACCTATGGAATATAATCACGAGAAAGAAAAATGATCACAATCCATCAAAGCAAACTAAACTGCTTTTGCACCAGGAGTGTCATAAAGTTATCCAAAAGCAGTGTGTAAGGCTGGTGGAGGAGAACATGCCAAGATGCATGAAAATGTGATTAAAAACCCGGGTTATTCCACGAATTATAGATTTCCGAACTCCTAAATCTGTAATAAATGCTCCAAATTACAATATTTTTTTATTTTTGATTCAGAAACTGAAGTGGCCTTTTAGTTTTTCTGGATATTTAATAAACACACACACATTTTACACACATTTCTTGGCATCATTAAATAATACCTTTACCAAGCCATATGACACCTTTAAATGTACAGTGTCTAACTCTTTAGTTAAATGGGAAATGATTTTTGTACGTGAACACAGATCCTGCAGATGGCACTGTTGACCTGTCATAGAACTCATATAGAAAACAAAAACCTGCTTACTGAAAGCACAAGTGTCATGGACTCCTGCTCATGGCTTGCTGGCTTAGTAACAGTGAAAGCAGTAATGATTCAAAGCAGTAGCCTTTTCTTTCCTAGAGATTGTCCAGTTCTGTTTCAATTCAGTTTGATTGCTTCATTGAGATTGTTTAGGAGACGAGGCCTTTCTGCATGTTGTAGATGATGAATGGTTTATGGTACAAGATGTGGAGATATTGAAATTAATTGTAGCTGCTTTGCCATCAGCGGCTGGAGCCTGAGAGAGCATAATTGGCTGTGCTCCCTCTGGGTGGGTAGATGGCACTCGCTTTCTGCACTCACACTCCCATTGTGATGTTAGTTGGCACAGGCATCTGTTGGCTGATGCATCAGAGTTGGGGATGTGGCATTTTCCTTTGAATGTATTAGCTGCCTATTGATGCTGTTTTGGAGTAGATACCTTATTATTATGAGGAGCCCAATAGTGAGACCACTGACAAATGTATTAATGGGAATTCTGTAATGCTAATTTTGGTGCCAATTTAAGGAAAAGCCAAAACACAAAAAACAGGGCTCTCGGTTGCATTGCAAAGATGGCTGCTGAGTGAACTGACGTGCTTACAAGGACTTTGATTAGTGGCAGTCTGAAATAAGGAGGTGGCTGACGTCACATATATAAGAGGACACATGCACTTGTTCTCACCATTCCAGTGTCATAAACATTGCAAATGTTGCAAAAAAACAAAAAACAAAAAAAACAAAACAAATTGCATGTAAGTGTATGGGTTAATTAGCTCAAACATTTGCTGAGAAAATTAGGTAAAAAAAAAAATAAAGGTTCCTTATTGTCACATTTGACCGTGTATGTGAACTATCCCTTATATAAGAAAAGTATATTAAGTATATATATTTTTTAAAGTATTCTTAACATGGAAAAGTACAAACTTTTAAAAAATTAATACATACTAAAAGTACTATTTTGAAACAACTTATGGCAACTTAAATTGCGATTTTGAATGCTTTTTTCGTACAACTTCTGTAAACTTAAGTAGATATAAGTGTGTGTTTTAAACACCTTTTTAAAACACTTGAAGTATATTGTAAATGTACTACTTTGCATATTGATGCACATACTGAAAAAAAATACACTAAAGTGCACTTTAAGCAGTATTTAATGCCACCATATATATATATACATTTTTTATATTTTTGGTTGCTTAAAGTACATTTTATGGAAACACAGAAAAAGTATATTTAATGTGTACATACTTTTCATGCTCTTAAGTATACTTATTTTTCACAAGGGATGCTGCTTTACGCTTTGTCTACAGCAATCTAAAAAAAAAAAAATCCTGCAGCCCAGCCTCTAAGTCCAAGGCCGTATACCTAATTTCCTGTTATCTGCACAACTCAAGCAGTAATTCTGCTGACAAAGCAGCATATTTGAGGCCATGTCAGCTCCATACTCAGCCAAAACGATCCTAGCTTTTCACAGGCTGTTGTCTGTATTGGTGCCATGAGGAATGGAAAGTTCCACTGAGTCAACAGTGAGCCACATACGTCTATTTGTGTAATGGTGTAGGGATCTTAATGCAGGGAGTTTAATGCACCATTGCAAACTGCGACAGCAGACCAGCTCTGAAATCCAGATTCCCAAAGTTAATGAGGCCAGAAGTGCTTCAGGCTCTGCAAAGGACCATTTGAAACACTCTGAGGACATGAGGCTCCGGCCATCAGCCGCATCGTACCATGGCTTGATGGGGAAAAAATGCCTTCAAAACAACTTCATTTACTGGTAACTGCAGTACCGCAATGACATTTTCGCAACAGAGAGAGGAAAAGGTGTTGTGGGACGAAAAAATAGATTTTTATTGCCGTAGATAGGAATGAAAGTGAGATTTCAGAACATGGAAGTGACAAACTGTGAATATCCAACACAGTTGTTTCTTACTTCATTAAAATATCAAGCACAACCTAAACAGAGCTGAAACAATAGGCAAGACGTTTCCAAAACCCCAAAAATTGTTATGTAGCAATCTTGTCTAAGTATGTTTACACTCCCAAAATTTAAATAACCGAGCCCACTAGTAATGAAGCCCTTGTCTAAGCATTCTAAGTAAACCATGAAAAGATCACGGCAAGTTTAGGAGAATATGGTGTTGTTGATACTGGAGAGCAGCTCATCCCCTTAAGAATCTCCAGAATTATTGCAATATGGGATGATAAGTGAACCAGACCTTACGACCAAGGATTTTCCAGTGCCAGATATCAATATTAAGCTAAAAGCTAATACTGGCCAATGCTACCTTTTACTTGCCATCTTTTCACTCTATCATCCAATGCCTCTAAAAAACACATATCATACTGCCAAAGCTGAACTAAACAGAAGCTTAACACACATTAGAAAAAAATACAGTTTATTTATCAGTGAGACTTGTGAAAGTCAAACCTGGGGAAGAGAGAGTGCAAGCAAGGCTAATAGCTAAGCTGCTTCAATCTATGCAAGCTTGCTAATTGCACATTGCACTGAGAGGGCACAGCAAGAGAGACTATGAAACTATGCTATAATACATGGCTTATTTTTTTTTTAATAAAAGGAAAATTAGCATGTTTTATTTAGACGCAAATCATTTGGATTGTAAATCCCCTTGTTGCCAGGTATGGAACATGACAGCATGCAAACAGTGTGCTGCAGCCAAGGATTTTTCTGCTGAACGGGTTATCACTGAGCTTCAGCAAGGTTGCTAACCATAACAAGGTAATTTATCACCATGTTTTTTAAAATTAATTTAATTTAATTTATCATCAAAATGTTTCATTAGTTTAGTAGGGATAGGCATTTTGGATATTGAAATATATATATTAACTGATCAGCTACAGAGTAAGACTTGTCAGTGTCTGCCACTATGTTTTAATCTGGCAACTTGCGTGACCTTCACGCCTGGGAAAGAAAACTTTATCCAGTGTTGGGAAATTGGACTCCTTTAGCCATTTCACACAGTTGATCACATTTATTACTGATTGTTTCTTTGAAATATTCAATAAAGGAAAATCTAATTTAATTGTCACCTACAATTCAATTAAAAATACTATATTTTACTATATTTCATAATTATGTTTGACATATTAGTATAACTCAAAAAAATATATATATAATATACTCAATATACTAAGTGTGACTGAGGCAAATATATAATCAGTAGTGAAATATAGACTTTATTCACATTTTTTGGGATTATCACAGATATAAATAGCCTAAAATGTACATGTATTTAAATGTACAAAATTAGTACCTACTTCATTGATAAGTATTGATATTGAATTAATATTGGTCCTAACATCTTCACCTTTACAGTACTTTAGAACTCACAGCCCTTTCAAATTTTATAGCTACTGCAGCTTCTGTGACTCTCTCTTACTGTCTGTGTTTCTAATAATGGATGCTGATCTTGTCACGCTCATCAGAGCTGCTATTGCCTTCGCCCTCCTCGTCCTCTGGCTCTGCTCAGCCCTGGCGTGCGAGTGTGTGGGCAGCTAATAGCACTCTGACAGGTGATGGCAAACCTGCTGCCCCCCGTGTGCCAGTCTGTAGACAAACACTTAATTGTCTCCGATGCCAGCCGGGCACACACAGTACTATAATTAACAGACTGCCAACACAGTAATGCCAACCCTTCAGAAGAGGGGCAGAGAGTGCACTGACAGTGATTTCGTGTGCGTGTGTGAGTGTGTACGTGGCTGTGTTGCTGCAATCTGACGGTCTCTTACTGGGGGAAAGGAAATTATACACTCTGTGCTCTTTTACTTGTTGCTCCGAGGGTCCATCCTTCTGTTCTCTCTCAGCTTTACTACATTTATTGAACGAGGAAGCACAGAGATTGTTCAGCTAAAAATAAACTAGAATTACAATCAGGATTTACTGACCAAGTGTTTGTCATGATTGATAAGGAACATTACTGTAAAGCATAATTCAATCTGTTAATGTTAAAATATAATAAAAATCATGAAATTGTCTCATGACTTCATTGTAAAATCAACATGTTCCTAAATACAAATCAAACAGTTCATGTCCTCCAAACCTTTAGTTTCATTATGTTTGTCTAGTTTTTGCATCTATTTTCAAACATGCAGAATTAGGTAGTGGAGCAGAGAGAAAATAGACAGCGTCCAGCCCAAGTGTCCTGTAGGAGATTTCAAAGCCCTCAAAATTTCAGAAGGTATCACCTACACCTGTAGCCTCTGTTAACCATACTTGGTAAATCTCAGAAATACAAGCCTAAAAATGTTATTTGTTTTAGAAATCTCTCAGATATGATACATTCTAGCTTCCAAAAGATCAAGGCCATTTTGGTAGCTGGAAGCAGGTGACTTATGTTTGAAAATCTGGTTATCGAGGAGAAAGCATATCCTATATTGGTAAGCTAACTGGTTAACCAGCTATTGACCAGTGTATGTTTTTGTGTAAGATTTTGGTCGTTTATTTGTGCTGCTCTAGTTCTTCCATGGGGGTGCTGGTCAAACTTAAATGAAACTTAACCCATGTGTGGTGTTCGGGTCTGTGGGACCCGTTTTCATTTTTCATCAAATGATACTAAAAAAATATTATTTGCCATTGGCTCATTTTTTGTGAAAAACATATATCAAAACACATTTTCGATAAACACACACTGTACACCCCCCCTACACATTTATATTACATACAGTATGTTTGGCCAAGGGCTAATAAACATTGCTTCATTTTTAAATTTGAAACTAAACAAATGTTCTACTCATATCTTGAGTTTAATTCATTTTCTTTTACATTTTATTAAAAAAACTAATAAAAAAAAGAGTAGCACTTTTTAAAAGAAATGTAACATAAGAAAGGTAAAGGGCAAATATTAACCATGTAAGCTGTTTATATTGCTTGCAATTTAAGTGAAGCAAGCATGTGTAAAGCATTTTAATGTAAAATTGCTTAATTTTGCTGAATTAAATACAAGTAACAAAGTAAACGAGTAACAAAAATATGAACACCACACAAGGGTTAAATGAAAACATATTGGCCAAAAGCCAAGCTGGTCAATCATCGTAACCAGCTTTAGAAGAGTTAGAGTGTTTTTGGCAGGAAAAAACAGCATAAATAGACCATATAGAAACATTTTAATGTCGAAACGTTATAGAAACATCTTGATTTAACAAGTGCATACGTGTTTACTAAACTGCATCAAACTGCATTTTTCAAACAGATAAATATCTGGATATCCATTTGTGTGTATAAATTGATGACAGTCCAGGACCAGTGTTTATTACCAGTGTTAGCCTAGCGTCTCCCATTAGCATCACCCGTTGCAAACTAAGAAATCTTTAAACTTTAGATACCAAATATGTCGTAGCTGGTTGACTACATCTGGGGCCAGTGATCAATCATGTTCATCTTTTTTTTATGCTGAGCTTTTCTCGTAAGACATCCCCCTCTTTGTAATTTGCTCTGTTCAACCAACTCTCACAGAAGTTAACAGGTTGTTTTACATTGCTGCCTTCAAGTCTGATATATGCAAAGTACCTCTGTTCTTCTCTGTTCTGATTGATTACCTTGCAGGGTGGCTGGTTCAAACAAACTCCATTCAAAACTCTGGATTGCTTTGCTATAGGCTGACATGCCAAAAGACCTGGGATAGCAGGATAGATATGTAAATGGATGATGAAGTGTTACCTCAGGGGAAGAACACCTGCACCTGTATTAGTTGTGAGGTGTTATCTTGTGAGTGGGGTTGAACACTTGGCTAGCGTGCTTGTGGCAGGCTGACATGAATTATTGGAATTAGACTGAGGACTGAGGACTGAGTTGGTGGAAAATGGATTGAATTCAATTCCTGAAGTTGTGTGGGCATTAAACACAAATTCCTCGATCCACAGTGTCATAGCCTTATTGTTTTTTTTTTTTTTTGTGTTTTGCTGTAGACTATATGTTTAAAATAAGAAAAAAAATGTTTGTTCAGAAAGTGTTTTATATTCTAAAACATTGTTAATTATATTAGAGTAGATGGGGATATCGGTTCTTAATAAATATTGTTTTTAAATAATAGGTCTATGCTTCTTCAGTGTTGCAATGTTAATTAACATTATTCTGAACATATTTCACTCATTTAAATAGTTTGAAAATGATTTTACAAAGCTTAGTTTTAACACTCTATTTACTAAAAAAATGTCTTGTTTAATTCGGGCTTGGGCTAACAGAAACAGTTTATAATGCAGGTTGGAATGGTCAGGCTGGATTTTTGGGCCAGATCTAAGCTCTAAGCTGTCTGAGATTTCAGTGTAAGTTTATATGTATTCATGCTTGTGACATCATAACTATGGTGAACTTACTGGCATGGTGAAAGGACTGAGTTTGCGGTGTAGTTTCCGCATGTATGGACTTCATGGACCGTGGAGTGACAGCTGTACATTTTGAAACATATACTTAAAACTATTTTATTTCAAAAAGCATGGGAAATTTAATTTTCCATCAAATGATCCCTTCACAACGTTGGAATCTGGATGAGAGGTTTCAGTTATAGCCACTGACCTGCTGCAGGACCTGCTTGCGGAGTCCAGTCCAGAGCTGCTGTGTGCAGGGAGGGTCATTCATTAAGCCCTGGCGCTCCTGCCCGTCTCAGCTGGGACTGGCGGAGACATTCTCTCTCATTAGAGCTCTTTCTTCTGGGGTTCCTCCTCTGGCAGCCACATAAAACGGCCCTCTCAGGCCACTGGAACGCACCCCGAACACAATCAAGCTGCCTGCCGTATATCATCTTAATTGCATTTTTGCTAGTACCATGTCAACTCATTCAGCGGCCGTCCGCAGTGGAGAAGCCCGTGACACAGAGCCGGTGACTCAAAGACCAGGCAGTGATTCAGTAATGGCCAGCCGCCATTCTGACCAGCCTGGCCTGCTGGAAATGACTCTGTGTTATTCTGGAATGGGGTTTAAGTGGAGTGTGATTGGGTTTTGCTGAACCTGAGATTCAGAAGAACATCTGTGAAGCAGGAGTTACACGCAAACACTGGGTTTGGTTCATGGCTGTGTAGCTACCTAAACATTGCTGTGGTGAAGCATGAGTAGTAGATCAGAAATTATAGAACTAGAAAAAAGTACGTGTTAGAACTGTAATGTGCCTAATTTCTGTTAGTCATACTATGGGATTCGAGTATTATACTAGCACAAAGCTAGTGGCAAAGCCTTTCATCATTTTTGTCTATTCCAAATTTAATATGAATATACAAAGCTTGATTTAAAGCTTCGAAGACAGGGGTCGGCAATTAAGTTTGGCCGCGGACCAGATATTTTCCAAGCCATTACTAAAAAAGTGTAATGGGATGGAGTACTACAGACTAGTAGGTCTTCAGCCCAGAGGGTTGTTGAACCCAATTGCAGAACAGTTGATCTTAAAGCAGGTAAACCCAAGAAGAAAGGAATAAATAAATAAACACATCGCTCCTCATGTGGGTTCAAACCCGTGTTGTCAGGGTCACGGTCCAATACACTACCGCTGCCCCGGCTAGTGAATTGGGACACAGCCGGTAAAAAGACACCCTTATAAGGAGATAGGAAGCCCAAGAACGGGCGGAAAAATGAGAATGGGCATAAACTAAAGTTACGCCAAGCGCAACAGAGAGACAGGGGAGGTGTGTAAACAAAAGCTCACCAGAGAGCTTTTTATTTATTATTTTTTAAATGATCGTTTATTATATTTCAAACAACCTCACGGGCCAGATGTTTCAGAGGTCGCCTATTGCCGACCCCTGTTCTAAGGGACCATGAAAGAGCTGCTGCCATTGTCTTCTAAATCCAAATCTCCCATCATCAATACAAGATCTTGGTGAAAAATAAATGCAACACTGGGTTGAAATAAATCTTGTGACATTGCAGAAGCTTATTGAAACAATGCTACAGTGAATGTGTGCCGTAATTAAAACTAAAGGCGGTCCAACCAAATTTGAAGTGTATGTTATTAAAAGTATATTTTGTAACATATGTATATGCTAATGTACTTATGAATTTAAAATATAATTACATTATAGTTTATTTACACACTTGAAATTAGTATGTTAACCTTCAATTGAACACCTTTTGATAAATTTTAAGTTTCAAACACTGTCATTGTGTGATGGTGAGGGAGTCCGAGCTAAAAGGATGAAAACTGGAAAAAAGAATCCTGTAAAAATGAAAAACGACATTAATACAATAATAACACAGAATAGTACAACAAAGATGTTTTTTATGTTATTTTATATGTCCATTATGATCCTTTAGAAGTGTGCTACAGTATAAAATAAACAGATAAAATGGAATCGGTTATTTCCTACCTCTGCTCACAGCCGATTTATTCTTTGTCCCTGGTGAATGTTACCCACAGCTCAGAAAATACCACAGCGAGGTCCGCCTGATCTCTGACCCCACCTGACCAGATTTAGAGCGTCCACGTGTTAAAAATTGATGAAGACCTTTCAAGTGCATAACCCTCAGCGGAGGTGAGGTGAGGACATTAATAATTAACTTTTTCTCCGTGGAAATGACAGTCATGCTCTTACATCACTGCTCCCAGCATGCCTTAGGCCCTCTCCGGAGCAAATCCTTGTGGGTAGGTTTGGGGCTGCAAAATTTTTTTTCCTTTTTTCTTTTTTTTTCTTTCTTTTTGACGAATCACTTACGTAGTATGAAGATGAATATTTCATAATCATCCCTCGAGGTCTGCAGAAGGAACACATGATTATTTAATGTGCGCTGGGGTTAAATGAGACATTCTGCGGAGTTAAATGGCTCATCAGTCGCTCGGCTTTCTGGCGTTTGGCCTGAGCGTCAGTGAGCCGCTGCTCTGAGTCGCTTCCCGTAATTAACGGCACGGTCGAAACTGACTACAGGAGAAATATTAAACACTGAACAAGTTCAGCAGAAGCACGGAACATTTCTGCTCACTTTCAGAACATAATCACTCTAACGTGTGTGTGTGTGTGTGTGTGTGTGTGTAGACAATGCTGGTAATCGCAGCCCCTTGATAGAGTCAGTTTCTGTGTAATTGTGGATGACGTCTGAACACGAGCGCCACTGCCGGAGCCTGAGGCGATACCTCATATGAGCCGCATTAGATTACTGAGCACGGAACGGAAATGAAAGACGTTCCGTAATGTTCACAACCAAAATAAGAAACGCAGCAGAAGGTGGGCGGAATATAACTCCATCATCATTACTCAATTCAACTCATTTACTCGGTTGTAGAAATATCATTGATTAAAACTGACTTTAACAATGAATCAGCATCATTACTTAATCATTTTCATGATGATGATCATAATGATAATGATTTGTTAGTACATTTATTATTATAGCATGCTTACAGCTGTCCAAATTCTTCCTATATTTTTTGTATTAAATCTATACATTATGTAAGTGGTACAGTTTTATGCAACAAACAGCCATAATTTTTATGGACCATTTTCCAACTGTTTATTCCTTAATAAATTCTCAATGAAGATTACATTTAAGATGAAAAAAATAAAAATTAGCCCTTTTTTGGCTACCATATAGTGTTTCTTTTTTTTTATTTTATTTTATTTCTAATTTTTTAATTTTATTTCTAATGGCCAATTACCCAACCCATTCATTAGGACTCCCCCTATCACTAGTGATACCTCAACACACCAGGAGGGTGAAGACTAGCACATGCTTCCTCCGATACATGTGAAGTCAGCCACCGCTTCTTTTCGAGCTGCTGCTGATGCAGCATTACCGAGCAGCCAGCGCGCTTGGAGGAAAGCGCAGCGGCTCGGCTCCAGTACATCAGCTCACAGACGCCCCGTGCTGCAGACATCCCCGTAGGAGTGATGTGGGGAGAGAGCGCCATCTACCCACCCAGAGGGAGCAGGGCCAATTTTGCTCCCTCTGACGCCGGCAGCTTGATGGCAAAGCTGCATGAGCTGGGGTTCGTACCATATAGTGTTTCTTATTTCAAAGCAGTCCATGCTGAAATAATCTATTTAATTGAAAAGGTGGGGCTAAACTGGTGTAATGATACTTGATTCTTGTCCTGTTCTGTGTCTCTTCTGTCTGTCTCTGTATTTTTCCTGCCCTCCTCTTAGTTTATTTACCTTTCTCCACCTCCTTGTTACCTGTCCCCAGGTGTTCCCTGTTTCCTGTCCTCTTCTGTGTGTGTGTGTGTGTGTATATATAGTCCCTTTGTTTCCATGTCCCTGGTCGGTGCTTGTACGTATTCATATCTGTTAGTCTTGCGTTTCTTGTTCTAGTTTCTAGTTTATTCCTGTATGTTTGTTTTTCTACTTTTGTGTTTATCTGGTTTCTTTGTCATTAAATATTACTTGCATTTGTGGCTGTCTTCATGTCTCCCATGCTGCAATCCTGACATTTAAGTTAAAAAGGCAGGTATATTTACATGAGTATATTTTTATGATTCTCTGACATCAAATAAATGACAAATGTAATTTTGTCATTTTGTCAGGATACGTTTAACACTATATAATAATATTGTTTCTAGTTCTAATTGTGTAACACAAGTAAAATGTACGACATAACAAATAAAAAAAAATCTTCTAAAAATCTACTAATATTCTGTCAATAATCTCAGAAGGATAAATATTAGAATATTAATCAGAATTTGGGGAAGTGTATGTGCATTTTTCATGAACCAGAAGCTACTTGTATCGTGTCCCATGACTTTTGCCATATCCCATGAAAGCTAAAGAATGTGTCACTCGTCCGTGGGATATGTGTGTGGGGTCTCCTGCATTGAATGTGGATGTGATTTCAGCCACAGTTGCTTGTCTGTTTGCTGGGACAGTTCTAGGTAGACGCTGCCAGTCACAATCATTACCAACCACAGTGGACAGTGCAGTGGGTGGTAATGATCATGAGCAGTGGTGTCTGTGCCATGACTTGTGGTATGTCAGTGTTAAACTGACATTGTCTGTATTGTCTGGCCTTTATGCTTCTATTTAGAACTTTGACAATGTGAGGAATTGTTAGCTTGTTAGCACAGCATAATATCTAAAAACAGAACAGAGGAATAAATGTCTGGAGTGTGTGGCATAGCTGAAAATGTGTCATAGGCTGTCTCATACACAAACACACACACACACACACACACACACACACACATTTTTATTTCAGTGACAACAGTCAGCCGCTGACAGTTCAGTCACAGGGCTTTGCCAGAGGCTGTATGAAGTGAGCAAAAACATTCTGTGGTCGGCAGTGTGCTAGTCAAACTGAAAGCATGGGGTAAACAGGGCTCAGCTCAAGGGGGCACTGTTGCTTCAAGCAGGAAATGGTTAGGAGCTGCCATGCTTCCTTCATACTATCTCTCTCTCTCTCTCTCTCTCTGTTTGTCTCTCTCTCTGTAACTTTAAGCCTCCCCCGATATTAAATTTCACCAAGAGGCATTGCATGTGAAAGCGACCGTGTTGTGCGTGTGCTGACCTCAGAGGAGGCCCTTTGTCTCCATTTTGAGCGCTGCTGGTCACATGAGTGCGCGTCTACAGTAGATGAACAGCTTTGGCCTGGCCCTCCCCTCGTGACATGGGTCCTCGAGCGGTGACAAATCACTCCCGACGTCATTGAATCCTCCTGTGAAAATGAAAGCAACGAGCCTCGCCGGGCGCCATCGCCACTTACAGGCCTGACATGCTAATAGCCACGGCTAATGCATTCGGCTAATGGATATGGGTCAGAGTGCCTCTCGCGTAAAGGTGCTGGCCTAAGCGAGCACTCTGTGTGCCGAAACCGGATCTGTTGTTTACGCGCAAATTCACGGAGGAGAAGCGGCTCTGGGCCGTCTCGCCCGACCCCTGACCATTCATCCGGTTTACATTGGACTGTGAGGAGAGGAAGAAGGCCAGGGCTGTGGAAGAGGACACTACAGTAGTGGGTTAGCTGTGTAACCAGCCTGAAACTGTCTGCCATATGGTCCAGTTTGGCCCAAATACTAATGTCCACCTCTGTCACTACAGTGACGTGTTTTTATATTTTATGCCAACGTTTCTCAAAAGTGAATCCACCACAGATGTAGCACCTCTGCTAGCTGGTTGCAATGGGACATGTAGCTCCACCCATGCCCATATATTGCAATGGCAAAACAGCACAATTTTCATCTTGTTTTGCTCCTTATTTTTGTTAAATTTGACTAAATTGTCTTTTCCATTCAGTCAGTTTTAAAACTTTTTAAATTCTTTATTCTGCTGTTACCCATTCGAATAAAGTGATTGACAACCTTGACTGGAGACGATTGTTTATCTGCCAAGCCTTTCTGTTGTAATTAGCTGAATCTGCTATGGTTCTACACTGTACGCTCAATGAAAGCAGTCTGAGACATGCTTGGGCTGAGAGAAGGTGGGTGGGTCTACCAAACGAGTCTGGTTCTGTGTTTTTGTTTTCTTTTAATTGCATCAGATCTGGAACTCCTGACCTTACTAAATAATGTAAGCACTGACGAGCATGTGGATTCATATGATACTGCATTTGGTGTCATGGCCTTTATTTTAAAACATTAGCATGGATGAGTCAGTGTTTGTATTTTGACTTTATTTTAAGGGATTGAGTGATATTTTGACAAATTGCATCAAGGTTTTGCTCTAAATCGCTGTGAAAGACCCGTTTGAACCTAAAACTCCTTATATGGACATGCCACCGCCTGCAGAATGAAACTTAACTTTATAGAGGAAGACATCAAGGCATGCTATTTGAATTTATGTAATAAAAACAGAAGTCTGGGTTTGCAAATTATAATAATGCAAATAGCTAAATTCCCATCCAACAAACTGTGATTTTTGTAATTATATCTCTTTTTTCCACAGCTTTCACATTCCTATATGAACAAATATATAAACTGACTTGTAGTAAACCTACATTATACTTTAAAATGTAATAATCAAAATAGACCTTCAAAGTAGCTTTAGATATGTGGTATATACTGTACATTAGGTTTAAGTTAATATACCTGCCATGGAACAGTATACCACCGATCCTTGCCTGAGGTAATCTCTACAGGCCAGATTAGCATGCCCACAGCCTCACTACACTCATCTTCTTGTGTTCCGTAGATAAAAGGAATTCCCTGTATTTTAGCTCTGAACCGCCCAGGGTGTCCCATGGTGGACGGTCAGGATGATGAGAGGATGTGTGACTGAATGGGGACCATTTGTTGTTGGAAAAAGACTGAAAAAAAAAACAGAAAGATGAACATCAAAGGTGGGAAACAAGAAGTCAAGGCTGCCCCTCTCATAATGAGGTCATTATGATAGTGTAGGTTTTCCTTGTAGGTCAAAGGTGAAGGATGGCTTTCATTTTGTCCATTCCCTCAGAAGTGCTGAGCACCAGGGCCAAAAACCTAACGCTAATGGGAGCAGGATGCCATGCAGTGACACTGTGTCATTTGATACAGTGATTCAGCAAACAGCCAGATTATTATATGTGGTGATGTAAGCTCTGCTCGAGGTCTGTCCTCCCCCACACTGGAGAAAAGCCAGGAGTTTAAAGCAACAGTGACGGCATAAATCAATCCAAAGTTAAATCCAGTTTAGTTAAACAGCCTGAGACATAAACAAAGCACAGAAGTAAAAAGGTTATGAGAAACTATAATGTTTTTATTTGGTTCGATATTTTAAAGAAACAATCACTAATAAATGCGAGCAAGTCTGTGGATCTGCTACAAGAGTCAGATTTTCAAGACTAACTCTGTAGCTAATCAGTGAATACATATATATAAACATTTGCAGTGATCATAATGCCATTCTCTACTATGCCGTGGTGGTAAATTACCTAGATATGGTTAATGAACCTTACTGAAGCTAAGTGATTACCTGTTCAGCAGAAAAAAATAGCCAGCTTGCCTGTTTCCATGGCTACAGCACACTGTTTTCATGGTGTATACCTGGCATGGTGTATACCTGGCAACCCAGGGTGTGGAAATGGGACTGGGGGAAAGGCAGGGGTAGATTTAGAGAGCACAACCACACATAGATTTCTGTCACACAGTTCATATAAAAAAAATATCTGAAGCTCTGCTGTCTAGAGCTGACCAAGCTTTAACTCAGCATGTTTCCCTAATATAATAATAAAAGTAATGTAATCATTATATCATTGGTTTATAGTAATAAAACCAATGAACTAATCTGAGAAACTAATTTACTAAAAACAGAAAACATGGCAAAAGTAATGACACTTCAGAATGTAAATTAGATACCTGTGAAGTATAACCTCAGCTTGAGAAAGACCACAAATGTACAGATTGTGAGGTGTTATCTTGTGAGTGAGGCTGAACACTGGCCAGCATGCACATACAGTAGTAAGGCAATGTGAATTATTGGAAGTTGAGCCAGGCCTTATATTTAAAGGAGTGTTGTTGAGCTGTTGGTCTATGTACAGCATGGTAGTGGGGTTGTCCACTTTGTTATCCAACCACTACAGCCCATAGACCACTGGTCATAGTACACAATACTAATACTAGTTCCTATCTCATGACATTTGGCATGTTAGTATTTAACAAAACAAGGCTGCTACTAATGTTTTAGCTATGCTACAACATTTCTATCTTTTCTAGATAGCATACAGTGTCAACACATGTATAACATATCGTCACTGTCCAATGAAAAACACTTATCTCCAAAACAGCAACTTTACAGGAGAGAGAAACAACCTTGTAAACTTTCAATGGAAGTCAATGTAAAAAGAGATTATTTCAGGTAATTTTGAAGAGTTTCTATTGGTCTATTCATGAGTGTAAGGGACAGTTTGTCTGTTCAAATTATATAGTAAACTAAAAATCGACAAAAATGGAGATAAGTGTTCTTCATAGGACACCGAAGATATGCATTTGGAATTAATTTGTAATTAAATCATCTCTTTATACCCCTGAAGCCCAGATAGTCTGTTTTATAAGTCATATTATTCAGTACTTACTATAAACAACCTCTAGTTAGGGCACTAATATGTACACTATGTAGTTACAAGAACGAGGAAATGAAGAAGTGAAGTGTTTTACGGTTTAAGGGGTTAATCCATTATGATGGCAACCTCGTTGGCACCTTGCCCGGCTCCCAAACAAATAAACACTTCTATTTCGGTCAGAGTCAGATTGCGGCTTACATTGTTCCTGGCCTTTCTTGTGCCAGCTCTGTTGGAGATATCCTTTAGTGGAGCTGAGGGAGGGGGGAGTAGGAGGGGAATTGATGCAGTTCGGAAATCAGATATGGCGAGTCGATTGGGACGCAAACAAGAGGACATGTTTCGGTGTCTCCGGGACGACCGTATCCTATTATCCCCAACCCTGCACCTCCAAAAAAACCCCGCACCCCAGCCCACCCTGCCCCAAGCTTTAAGCTCATGATGTCATCCTGCTTCCCACGAGGGCAGCGCTTCAGATTTCGCCATTAGTTCAATTATTTACAGTGTTTAATTGAATCAGTCAAGTTCAGGAGAGACCTGCCATGATACGTTAGAGCCCCCCCTCCGCCCCCCTGACCGCGTCTCACTAAAAAAGAGGAAACTGGATCCCTCCTCTGGCAGCGAGGCGGCCCTTCATGGACTCCCCAGCCACATCAATGATGCAAGACAAAGATAGGGCGAGCGCAAAAAAACAAAAAAAGAAAGAGAGAGAGAGCGATTGTGCAACCAAGACATGCGCGACAGATGCCAGGGGAAGGAAACACTGAGTCGTCCGGCCTTCTTTCTCTGCGGTCCCTGACCAAGGCATTGTGTCAACCCAAATCTCACGCGCCCACACAAACACACAGCTAGCAAACACCCGGGTGCACTTCCATCCATCCATACACACACACATATACACATACACACACTCGCAGCCGCAAAGATAAACACGCATACACACACACACACACATACACATACACACGCACACAGCCAAGTCAAGAAACAAACAGGTCGTGATAAACAAAGTAAGACACTGTCATATACACACAAGCACACACGCACTCAAGCATGGCCACAGACAGACAGACAGACAGACAGACAGACAACCGCATACAAATATAATAAACTGGAATATAGTAATGATGGCTGCATAAACAAGAACGCCTTGGCTGTGCAGAAACACATTTCACATTCATGCATCTGCCCGCTGTTTGCAATTCTGTGATTTTGTGTCCCAATTTCACTCAAGACTTTCTAGGCCAAAAATCTTTTTGAAGTCCAGATGCCGCCGCCCCCGAGCCCCCCGCCCACACGTCATCGTAATCTCAGCAGACCCAGCAGAGTTCATCTTACTCGCCTTATTTCTCAGTTCTGATTATTCACTCACATTCCATACTATTTATGCCTCGGTTCTGTTTGTTAGTGACCCATTACTGGGATTAGCGATGTAGCAACGCACAAATTTCACAATATGATATGTATTTTTACTTTTGCAGCGCAATATCTTACAGTTTGGATATGAAGGTAAAGAAAAATGTAGGGACTATTTTCTCTTATTTTTTGTGATAGTACAATTAACACATTTTTAGCTAATATATTTTTTATTTTATTTAGAGTAAATGTTATCATTTATATTTATTAGCCATGTAAAAATTTTGTCATGTAAAAATCAGTTACCTACCTGGTGCAAACCAGATGCCCTAATTAATGCCCATTAATTAGCCTTTTCAGAATTGCCTTTATTGTCACATGGTCACAAGTACCAGCGAAATTAGCCATCAACCCATCCAGCACAGGAAGACATGGTGAGCTGCAGCATGCACACACACCGCCACCGCCATCTTTACTTTGGAACGGGAGATGCTAGGCTAGCATGCTAACCTGCATTTTTTAACCACAGCCTGCTCAGTTTCCTGCATTGTACAGATGCGTTAAAATCTCGCTGATCAGTCAGAGCTCTACTTTCACTGTTGCTGACCAATCAGAAAAAGAACAACATGGCAGCAGATACATATTACCTATTACTCATAACCATAGCTTCTTTATGTCAGCAATTTTGGTGTTCACTTTGACTTTGCTTAGACCAAAAATGCACCTTTTTACCTCATAAAAACTGTGCTTGGTATAAACCAAGATAAAATTAGTTCTGTTTAGTAAAAATAGTTGCTATACAGATGAGATTATCTTAAACAAAAGTAAGTCATACTCTGTTCTAAACCACACTGATTTATCAACACAGAGCAGATGAAGATCTGGATGCATTATCTGCAGGTTTCTTGTTTTCAGATCGTTTCAGATACGTTTCCACATATATTATTGGACACAAATTAAAAAGACAAGACTGGTGACTCACAAAGCCCAGTGTTTGTTAAAAACATTAGCCTAGCATCTCCTCTAGCAAAAGCAGAGATCCCCGCCTATCACTGAATTTAGGGAGTCTCTCACATTTTAAATTCTATACAATATCTCAGAAATCATCTTTTAGAGCGAGCGAGTGAGAGATAACACATGCAAGAAAAAAGGGCAAGTACTGTACTCTATTCAATCTTTTAAAATGATGTTATATAGTAAGTACAGATTTTAATAAAAAACTTTATTTTTGTTACCATAGCCAAAACAAACGTGAGACACTTGAATGACAGACTGCATCTGAGATACGAAATAAATCATGAATGTTTTGTTGAATTTGAATGAGTAGCAATCTATTATTAATAATTTACTGTATTATTTTGTCAATTATTCAAGTAAGGTAGCATTAATCATCAGCCGGTTATCTCTCCTGATTTATAGGATGCAAATTTTAAAATTAGTTACCAGAAAATATTTTGCACTATAAAATCTCTTTAAAATAATAATAATAATAATAATAATAATAATAATAATAATAATAATAATAATAATAATAAAATGGATTTTAAAAAGCAATATACATTAATGTGTGTCGTGATACCCTTGCTGGATCATGAGGTCAGTAACATGTCCTGGTACAGTACAGTGTACAAAAAAATCCAATATTAGATTGAAAAAAGGAAATCAGATTTGGGTTTAAATCCTATAATGTGAATGCAGCTGAAATCTCCACTACTCCATGAGTGTGAAAAACCTGCCTCTGAGATTAATTCAGTCATCGAACCCGTAAAGCCTCCCCCACTCACTTCCTCCAGCAAATCCAGCTTCTTTTAATCTCGCAGTGTTTTCCTTCACAATCTGACAGCTGCTTACATGTGAAAGAAGTAGGGCAGAAAGCAAAGATTGCAGTTTTGTTCAGTTTTATTCCATTCACATATGACAAGCGTAACATATACTGTACATACTTTATGTAGATAAAATAACTAATATCCAGTAACAAAAATGTATATCTAAAATCTGTAAAAACAATTGAAGTGTCATTACCATTATAACCTTCGTTTTTTTCACACCATAGCTGTAAATAAAAATAAATGTATAGATTTCATAAAAACTGTGTAACAATACCTTTTTTATTATAATTATTATTTTGAAATAAACACATTATTAGATTATTATTATTATATAGAATAATGTTTACCTTAACTTTACATATATTTTTGTACATTTATATATATATATTTTTGCCCTGTCCTTAGTGCTGACTGGTAAAGTTAAATAAATATTTTAACCCTGTCAACTTGGGATAACCTCGCTCCTTTAACAACCTTAAAGGAGAAACCTGGTGTGAAATGGGTTGTAGTGAAACAGAATTACAAGTATGAACTTTTATTCAATAGCATACCTCCATTCTCTCCCAGCCTTCTGAAATAAAGCGCTTTTAGCTGATGCTCCCAACAGGCTTACATGCTAATGATTGGGGCATAGCATTGCCCATACAAAGAAATCACTATTTTTACATCATTAACAAGCTCAAAGTAGCTTCACAACTCCGAGGCCACTGACATATAAAACGAGGCACTAAGAACATAGATTAGATTATTCAATCTTCAAATTAAGTCACGGTAAATCAAAAATGAGCATAAACAAATAGGTGTATTAGGGAAACAGATTGCAAAATTAACTAAGTGGAAAGGCATGAATGTTATAAAGATATTTTAGCAAAAGCTGGAATTTATGCATTTCCTACCTATTCGTTTATTCTTGTCAGTCAGTTTATCTTAACTTAATTTCAATGCTATGCCCCTATCACTAGCACTGTAAGCCTGTTGGTAGCATCAGCTAAACAAGTTGTATTTTGGAATGCTGGGGGGGAACACAGGTGGGCTGTTCACCAAAAGTTTGTACTCGTAATCATGTTTCACCTCACCCCAAGTCCACTTCACACCAGACTGTTTCATTTTGGACCTACTAAAGATACTTGATGAATGTTTAGAAATTATTCATATTAATTTCAGTTGAGGTAAAGCTTAAGATGTCCACCCTGTCATGGTAAAATATCAAGACAATTAAAATATACTGTCAGAAAATGTATCTCTAAAACAGAACAATATAATTGTGAACAATTTTAAATCTTTGTAATTCTAGTTCAGCCACATTTTCAGTAAATGCCAGTTTTCTGTAAAATTGTGCACCCTGTCACTCAGTTGACCATGACAGGGTGGACAAATACGTTAGAGCTTATTTAAGGAAAATGTTTGTTAAGAATAGACCTCTGAAAGATTGAAACACTTACAATGCGAACAATGATCCACAGCCTAAACATCGTTAAATTGGACTACAAGTAGGATGTCTAAATGACTTTACTCTAATCTAATAAAATTTAACATGGTTTAAGAATAGAAAATAAATTCTAAACAAACACATTTTTTTATATTGAATTTTTATTCTATGTGCAAAAACACACACACAAAAAAAACAGTAATAAGGCTATACACTGCACTGCAAGTCAAGTGCGTAATACAGACAGGTGGAGTGCACACTGCACACTTGCGCAACTTTTTTAAAACACAGTTTGATTTGTTACTTAGCTGTATTGTGATTATCACGCTAAAGCTTTATATAAATTAATATAACATTAAAAACAGACGCCTACATCTCAGACTATTTTTTGTTGAGCCTTGGGTCGGGTTGGGTTCGGGCAGAGAATCTAAACTTGTGCAAATGAAAATATGAAGTGATTAATCTGGGAAATATTATTTCTGTGCAGTCTGAAGTGAAGCCTCTGAGTAATTTTGATAATTATTAAAATATTAATAAATGAATGAATTCTAAATAAAGAAGCTTGCAGGACCAAACAGCAGCAGCACTTTACTGAGATTATCGTCACACACACTCAGGATTGCTGCAGGGTTTAACTAATCACGCCGGTGCTTCTGCAGGAGAAAGGGAAAGGGCACTCAGGGCTGGAGAGTTTTAGTAGCCTGCTTTACGCTGGAAAGCGGGTCAGTTGTCTCCACTGGGACGCTGGCGTTTTTAGAGAACCCGGTCAGCCTGAGCACAGACACGGGGAAATCTGACCTCACTGCGGCCGCGGCTGCACTCAAGCGCTTTGTGTGGAAGTGACACGGCTCAGAGACAGCAGAGATAAGAGATGCTCTGTGATGCCGGTGGGGGTTAGGCATTCATTCTGTTGTTGTTCCATTTAAAAGTGTTCGTGATGTATGAACGGTTTCACTGCTACGAAATTAAAATGAAGCCAAGCAGATATAAATGTTACAAAAAGCACATCTGACAAACAACTTTCAATCAACATCTTACTGCTCTCAGAAGACTGATATATATTCATAAGCCATATTTACAGCAATGCTTTGACCCAAAACCTAATCGCACAGTTTTCCCATGACCAGAAATGTTTTGAGAATTAACAGAGCAAGTTAGGTTAGGGTGACATTGATGAGAACCTTGTCCTAAATAATAATATTAATAAAAAAACATTCTAGGAACATTAAGACAACTGGACAGATTCTCACTGCACTAAACACTTCACTGCAACATTACTGCAATAAAAAAAAAAAAAAAAAAGTAAGCGGAACGCACTGAGAACTTCATTTTCAGACATCCCAAGTTGCAAAAGTTGATTTCAGGGAGGTTACACCCCAACTTTACTTTTATATTAATTAATTTTAATTAAATTAAATTTAGAGTATTCAGAGGTGAAATGAGTTTTATCTTTTTTCTTTTTGGAAGGCCCTGCCTCTGCTTTCCTTTAAAAAAAAAGCCTTTATTTGACAAAAATTGACAGTTACAATATAAAAAAAATGCACAACATCAAAAACATTTCATATCATATTACAATACTTATTAATATTGCCTCCGCCATGATCTGCTTTCTCTCACTCACTGAACAAATCCCGTCTGGGAGGGGGGAAAAACACTGCCCGCCCACACTAAAAACTCGAACTCTCTAACTATGAACCCTCTCTGTTTTCTCTCTCTCCTTCCCACACGCAATTAGAGAAAAAAAAGTCTGTGGCCTGTGTGCGCATTTGTGTGCAGTGCACTCTTGGGGCACTCATTCTGAATTCCGGGAGATTATATGTGACTCGCGGGCATCAGGGAGCCACTACCGAAATGCGGGAGACTCCCGCAGCTTCAGGGAGACTTGGTTTGTCTGCATTTTTAATGTCAACATTCAGTAAACGTTTATTTTGCTCTGTGTCACTGTGTGCTATATAGTGTCAGAAATAACATAATCCGCTTAGTTTGAGATTACTAAACAGCACAACACAATTCAGGCAGTTATCTATATTAGCTGAACTAAGACAACAGTCTTTGTAAGCTAATCGTGTTTTGGTTAATCAGGTGTATTTAAGGAAGAGTATAAATGTGTTGAATTAGATTTCAGTCTGATGAACTGTAGCGTTTATTCTAGTGTAGGTCACGCTAAAGGGCTGTGTGAGGGCATTGAGTTTAGCTCACTCATCACGTGTTCTGCTTCACAAAGACGGGCTTGTGCTCTGGTTCAGCCCATGCTCTGAATGGGCATCCCTCTCCTCACACATGCACATCATGCTTCATCTCTTACCCCTCTGTGAAGCGGAGAGGAGGCAGTCCACTGCAGTCACATGCTCCCACAATCAGCTGATTCTCAATCCGGGTGGACGAATCTCTGTAAAAAGATTTTACTTTGACAGAATTAACAGCTTAAGAAAGAGTTTCAGTGAATATTTAGTGAAATTAATATTAATAATTGCTAAACATTTAGCAAGACCCCCGTTTCTTTTCCTCGTTCCAGTATTGAATCTAGTTCTTAACACTTCTACCCTGTGTTTCTTTTGTTCATTGCCCTTTTGAAAAAAACTATATAAAAAATGTCAGACATTTGTTCTTGGCTGCTCTTTGTGAAATTATTTAAAACAACAGTACTTTAAAAAGTTTTGGTGAAACCTAGGGATGCCACTATGATCAGGAGATTGCCAGTTCGAATCCTGTTAATGTAGCTTCCCATCGACTACCGGAGCCCTGAGAGAGCACAATTGGCCTTGCTCTCTCTGGGTGGGTAGATGGTGCTCTCTCCCCACATCACTCTAAAAGGTGATGTCGATCAGCACAAGGCATCTGTGAGCTGATGTATCAGAACCGAGACACTGCGCTTTCCTCCAAGTGCTCTGTGATTCTTTTCCGCAATGCTGCATCAGCAGCAGTTTAAAAAGAGGTGGTGTCTGACTTCACATGTATCGGAAGAGGCATGTGTTGGTCTTCACCCTTGAGGCATTACTAATAGGTGGGATAGGTGGAGTCTTAATGAGTGGGTTGGATAATTGGCCGTTTAAATTGGCGAGAAAACGAAAAGAAATATGGATATATTTTTAAGAAACAGATATGTTAGGGATACATATAATTCAGAAAAGAATACCATTTAAAGATTTGATTAATAAATACATAAATAATAGCAAATGTCACAATGGTCAGTAATAAAGAAATATGCAAAATTCTATGTACTGATGAAAATATTTAGAACAGTGTTTATTCACATATTGTATAAAAAGTAAGACTTTTAGAAGAATATTTTTTTTTTTGTTAAGATTTGGAAACTTTGGAAAAGCTTTGGAAACCTTTGGCCCATTTTTGTGCGTTATAATGCATTTCATTAAACATTAAGGACACAAATGGGACTCGTTTTGTGAAACGTCTCTGGTAAGAATAAGAATATGAAAGAGTCAGTGTGGTGCTGAACATCTCGTTATAATCTGGGTATATTTAGTTCTATTTACGCTTTGCTGTCATTATCAGTAAAAATAGTTTTGGACGGTTTCCGCTGAAACAGCTGTGGAGGGTGGAAGGATCAACATTAGCAGAGTAAAGTAGGTCGTGAAAGCAGGAAGGCAGAGAACAGGGGTATTCTTTGTGTGGAATTTGATGAGGCCTCTCTTTGAGGTGGGAATCGCCTGGAACTGGTCTAATGTCGGCTTAAGTCTAAAACCAGAATCGCTATCCAACCAAAATACCTACACAGCCAACCATAAACGTACAATTTCCTGAAAACACAGCCTCGCAAAATCCCCCTAAGCTTTCGCCACAAAATATGCTTGGCTCAGACATCCACACACTATATACACACACACACCCTACACACCATACACACACACACCATTCTCACACACACGTCCGTGCATTCCTCCATTCAGGCCACTGTGTTGTGACTATGCAAATGGTTGTTTTTGAAAGGCTTCCACCTCTCCATACAAAGCAGAGATTATGGGGGCTTTGGGTTTATATGCTTAGTAGACCGTCATATACACACACATATACACACACACACACACACAAACACACACACACAAATACACACTGGCCTAGAGTGAATTTGATGGTGTATGTGTGTGGGGGGGGGGTTACGCTTCGGGAAAGAACATTTTGTCTTGCTCGCTTTCTCTTCATCTCCACACACACACACACACACACACACACACACAACTACACACAAACACACACACACATACACACACACGATGTCTCACACACGCTCGCACAGAAAGCCAGGAGTCTGCTCTATTTTCCATTAATGGTAACTGGAGCTAATCCTCAGTGCATGGGAGGTCATGCTGCTAAACAGACCAAAACACAGTCCGGGCCATAATCTACCTCCCGCACGCAAGAGAGAGAGAGAGAGAGAGAGAGAGAGAGAGAGAGAGAGAGGGGAGGGAAGAGATAAACACAGATAAAACCAGTGAGAGAGTGAGAGAAAGAGAAATAGAGATTAAACTTGCACAACTATACATAATATAAAGGTGTCATAATGAGTAAGCAAGATATTTACACTCTACGTATACGTCTAATATATGTCTAAACGTTTGTGATCACTTGAGAAAGAGCACATCATTGAATTGAGAAAAGCAGGATGCTTGTTTCAACAAATTTCTCATCATCTTTAGTCTTATTTGGCATTGGTGTTGTGAACAAGAATCTGAAATTTTATCTTCTTTAGCAATGAATCCAGGTTCATTTTGGGGTCAGACGATGGTCAGATTTGAGTATGGAGGCTTTGTGGTGAGCATAAACCTCCATCCTGTCGTTGCTGTGGATATAGACACAATCAGTCACTCCTAGTAGCAAGTTAAGGGACACTAACAGCTCAACAGTATGTGCAAAGAAACCAGTGGCCACATATGTTTTTAAAAAGATAATGCTCGCCCACACACAGCAAGGGTTTCTCAGCCATGTCCCAATCAATATGCATCACTTCCTTGCCCTGCTACGTTGCCAGACTTAGTGCCAATTGAGCATTAATGAGAAAAGCTGGGTTGCCAGCTTAAGCAACCTACGATTATGTAGGATCTACAGGCCCAGCTGCAAAGGATGCAGTTCTTAACCTGTATTCCTTCTTGGCCAACCAGTCTTTGAGTTTTTTTCCATTACAGAGCTACAGTCAGTTTGACCCACAGAAAAAGAATCCTCTTTGTTTGTTTCTAGTATTAGTTTATAGTATCTTATTTCTGCGAGAGTCCCTAGACACTTGATTTGGCATCTAAATATTGAATGGCCGAGGCAAGAAAAGAAGGTCATGTTCCTGTAGGTAATCTTAGCTAATGGAAACGCCTCAGACCCAGCGAATCAATAATGCTCAGCAGTGCTGCGAACTGCCACGCTCGGCTTCCAGGAAAATAAAGCCTCCTTCGCTTCATCTGCGGAGTTTCCACGGAAACAAGGTCATCCAGTTCTGGACAGGGTCCAGAATGCTGTTGAGTTTCCATCACCATACAAACAAATGCAGCAGCGGCTTGACCGTACAGCCAATGGCAAGCCTCCATTTGGGAGCAGTCCCATTGAACAGTCACATGCCTGCAAGCGCTCGGGTTTCGGCAACCTACTGTATCTTCTTCCTCCTGTGTAGAAGAAGGAGTGGTTCAGTCAGTACTGCTGTTGTTGCTAACACTGAACAGAAACAAATAGGCACTAAACTTACACTAAACATAATTAAAATGACATCTTATCTTTTGTAGTATTAGTGACTACAAAACATAAAGCATATACACCCTCAAGTCTATACAGTACATAATTGCTTAATCTGTGTAGGGACTGCAATAAACATGGCACAATAACTATTTTTCTTTTCTAATACCAATCAGTATTGATATCTTGAAAATTGACCAATACAGATCCAACATTTCTTATTCGAAAAAGCATTTTAAAGTAGGCTATTATGCTCAAACTACTCAAACTACCATTTCCCTTACCCCACAGGAACACGCTTACAGCTCACACCCTCACCTCACGCAGTGGGAGTGTGTTATTTTAGAGGTTTGTTACAGGATCAGAATTTTCTGCTGATACATTATCAGTTCCGTTACCCATTCCCATCCATACAGACACATCAGACGCACATGCAGGAGATGGGCTCCCAACAACCAAAACACACAAACAAACACACATGCACACATTCCTTTCAGCGAGCCCTGATTACCTCACACTGTTTAATAAGATCCACCCATTGCTAACTAAAGCAACACACATCAATCAACAGCCAGTTATCAGCGAATTCATCACAAGCCCCCGCTCCTGACCTCATGACCCCGTGACCCCGTCACCCTGTACTCATTTGGGGTGTGGACATAGAAGGCGGTACCTGGAGCCTGGCTAATCTGCTTTAGCTCTCGCATAAACCTCAGACCGGCCTAAGCTCATTGATCTTAAGACCAATCGATTTATCCGTCAATCAAACTTTAGCCCCTCTCTCAACCGCGGGCCTGTTTTCCCCTGTAATTTAGCCAAGCACGTGGTTCATATTTTCTTTTTCTCTGCCATTGTTTTTCCTGCCATTGGACTCTAGCTGGGGAATGCGGCCTAGATTTGTGACCCCTCTGCAACCTTCAGAACTGTACGTGGCTTGAAAACCATTGACTATTACCACATACTTTCAGGACTTAGGAACGTTATTCCAGCAAGTCCTCGAGAGCTCTTAAAGGCCCCAGTGGTTCCGTACCTGCTTTGTGTTAAGGCTCGCATGTGAAATTTCCACAGCTAATGTTTTTCCCTGAGTGCAGGCCTTTCCAGAGCTTTGGCCTGCTTCCACGGACAGGGAGATGAGCCCAAGACGATAAGACACAATGAGCTATCTGATACGTTGTGAACGGAAGAAGGGCCCTGCTCCTTTTGTGCTGATTGAGAGCACTCTGGGAAGGAGGTGAAGATGGGGAAGAAGGGGGGAAAAAGGGAAGAATGGGGGAAAGGACGCCAGACTTTTTGGAGGACAAGGGGTCTGGGATCCAGGCCAGGAGAGTCTGAGAAGAAACATTTGTTTCTCATTTGGTCTGCAAGCCTGAATGAGCCAAGCGGATACTCACATTTCTCTGGTTACAGGATCTGTCCCCTTTTGTTATGTTCCAAATGATGAAGAGCTGGAGGCCGCGCAGCAGTCAAACGCCGAACCCAAGAACCCGGGGCCCCAAAACTGAAGCATTGTTGGCGCACGGTTATTTTTTGTTGGCCTGGGCCGCGTGTTGACTCTGGGAGATAGCGGGGGGCTCGGCAGCCGCCTCAAACGCATCCAATATTTAGCACCGCTTTCTATGGCGAACGCATTCTCTTTGATGTGCATGAGTGCGTGGCAAAGCAACTCGCCTTCAATGCAATGTAAACAATTTTAAAAGACATTTTTAAAGAAGCAAAAAGCGCCAGGCCACTGCTTTCGCTCCGGAACGGAGACATGCCCCACAGCTAAACTCTAATTACTTGATGGATGGTTCAAAGAAAAGCTACGCCGGTTTACACTCGGCGAGAAGACTGCAGATCCACCGAGTCAAAGCCATCAAAAGTCTGTCTCCAGGAAACAGGCCTTGTGCTCAAACAGGAGTAAAATATAACGCAATCGCCACATGTGCGGCCCAGATGTGGCTGTGAAAGGAGTGTTGACTTTGAGTTTGAGATGCTGTTGACGCTGGATGAGGAAGGAGGGTGTGTGTGCGTATGTGTGTATAAGTATGTGATGAGAGACTTTGCCCCCAGTGTTCAGGATTTGGTGACTGGGGCACATCTGGTTTTGGGTCAGAGGGGTCAGAAGACCCTAGCCGCCCACACTGGACCCTTTATAACAGTTTCCATGGCAACTTGCAGTTAGCACCTGTGAGGCCCATCCTCCCCACCGAACCTTTCGGCTTTCACATACAAGATGTCTGCAACCCTCATGCCACTTATTTCAAATGAATATCAAACATTTTCTCCATTCTCTGTGTAGTGCACTACCTGGATCATGATGACATGATGGATTCTACACAAGATGTGTAGTGCAATATACAATGGGCTGAAAACATTTCTTCTAGATCCAGTGTCTTCTAGAGACAGTAAATTAGGTCTTTCTATATATATTGCAATAGTGCACTACAAAGAGCATGCAGTTACACTAGCTGCTTGTACCTCAAGATATCTACAACATAGGGAACAAAACAATATGCTTCTACACTCTGGCTACTGCACCTAAAAAGTGCCCTAGAGTTAACAGCTCCAGTGCCTAACTAGGGCACTACATAGGGCATAACACTGTGGCTTCTGTACTCAAATTCCGCCTACATCTAAATAGCTCACTATATAGGTCAAAAATACTGGGTTCACTACATAAGACAACCTTAACAACCTTTTCACTACACACCAGTATTGCCCTAATAAAGCATAAAGAGACCAGCAACTACACGTAAATAGGGCCATACATAGAGCATACATTTAAATAGTACCCTACAAAAGGTGTGAAATTTTAACCTTCCACACTTTTTAAGCTTCCACACTTTACAGCTTCTGCATCTGAACATTGCACTAGATCTGCCATACTGCCTCTACTACTTAAATACTTAAATAGTGCACTACTCAGAGCATAGAGTTACAGGCTTCGCAATACATCTATATCAAAATAGTGCACTAAATAGTGGATAGAAACCTGGTTCAACGTAGCAGACTTTATATTAAGCAGCCATTTGGGATTTGGCCTTCTTTTTTTCCTCCTTTCAGTCTCTTTTCATCTCCTTTTCCTCCTCTCTCCATCTCTCATCCCTCTGCTATTTTGTCCTCTATGTGTCGTTTCATTATTTATACCTGTTCTATTGTTCTCCCCTATTTAGTCTCTTCGCCCCCCTCACTATGAAATTATCCTGCTCTGGTGCTGCTGCTGCTGCTGCTGTAATCGCATGAAAGACTGCAGAACAACCCCCGAGGAGAGAGGGAGAGAGAGAAAGAGAGAGAGAGAGAGAGAGATGAAACAGCATCCGTTACGCAACACGTCTTCCCTGCTCTGTTTTTCGTCTGCTGGAAAAAAAAAAAGGTGCAATTACTGCCAGAGCCCCTGAGGCCGGGGAGGCTCTAGACCAATCAGAGCGCAAGACCACAACCATGACAACGGGTTACTAAGCAGAATCTTCTCATAGGAGGAATACCATGGTACCCGCATCACCGCCCAGAGGATGAGTGGCAGAGATAAACAAACCCCCCCACCCCACCCCATCCTCACCACCACCCCCTCCACCACCACCACCATCACCACAACCACCACCCCTCCCTCTGTTCTCTCTATTCATCTTCACCTCTAGAGAGAGGATTGTAGAGCCTCGGAGCTTGGATCTTGTTTTTCCGTATTTACATCTCTTTTATTTGCGCCTCATTCAGTTCTCGGCTATTTCCAGACCGAGTCACGAACAAATCCGTCTGATTGTCCTGAAAATAACACGGCTAACTTAGCCCCCGGCTGCCGTCCAGACTGTTTTTCCAATTATATTTCCCCTGGCCTCTCGCCTTGCAGAAATGTAGACCACCCACGAGGCCCTAAAGCCCATTTAAAAGCCCCGATACTCGCAGGGCTCCCAGGTAGGGACCTGTCAGATGGGCTTTGGTGATTAGGAAACACTGGGGCTCCTGTCTGGCCCGAGTGAGAAGTGATCTTGAGCGGAGGCGACGTTTCCTATAGAGAGCCAATAAACCCTGACACGAAAGACACTGTGCAATGTGCATGTGTGTGTGTGCGTGTAAATGTGTGTACAGTATGTGTATATGTGTGTGTGTGTGTTTGAGAGAGAGCAGAGTGTTTGAGAGGGCTGAGCCATTAGAGCTGCTGTGCCTCACTGCAATAACAGGTTTATAAATAGAGTGATTTATCATCATACAGCGAGGGAAGGAGGCTGATGTTCATGACAGCAGTGGAGACAGCACTGGAACTGTTTGGGCTCCCCCCAGTTTAGCCAGATTACTCAGCAGGGTGAGCCAGCCCCGGGCTAACGAACGCCATACACAAACCCGACAGCTAACGTCTGCCCCGCCGCCTTACCTTCCTGAGCTGTGGTGACATGACGGATGGATTGTGTGGAGCGGTTTGACAGCTTCACTGCTAGAAATGATGCCTTGCCAGGGGAAGCTTCTCATATGTGGGCAATAGTTTCAGTTTCATAAAACTCATGGAACTCATAGAACCAGACATCAACTAATAAATGAAAAAAATATATAAATATTTAGAATTATATATATTTTTAATAAGTGTGTGGCCTATGGGATATGTAGCTGAAGGTTGGTTAGGGTAGTGGATTACAATTCAACAACACCTGCTAACACTGACAATCGGCAGCAACTCCCCTGCACTTGGCTTGAACTTTAGCTCTCCAGATTTGGTTTATCTTTGGCCTAAGCTAGCCAATTTTAGCTTTGCTCTCTAGGATTAGCTTTTGCTGTAGATTTAGCGCTCCAAGGTTAGCTTTAGCTATAAATTTAGTGCTCCAAGTTTAGTGTTTTCGTTCATTTTAGCTCTTCAACTTTAGTTTTAGCTCTTCAACTTTAGCTCGTCAGCTTTAGCTTTAGCTACCATTACCTTTAGCTTGTCAGGATTAGCTTTAGCTTTAACTCTTCTAAGAGTAAACAGGACTATCTGAAGGCAACATAATTCATGATCCACTTGTTTTTGTGTCTACAGTCATTGTGATCCAACCATAAACACCCTGAAGTTTCTTCTGCCCAGCTTGTGTTCAGTAAGATGAACTGGAGCGAGAAACTATGAGAGAGAGATGCTTATCAATCTTTAAATACACACACTTGCTTTTCCTGATATGAGCACGGAAACGATATGAGCCTTTTCTTTTCTTGTTTTGTATTGACTCGTCTGTACTTCTGTACAAAATGGCCTTTCTATTCTTATTACTAATTTGTGCTAAAAAAATCTGTACTTTTGTTCACTATGGGTGCTTTTACACCTGCCTCGTTTGGTTCGGACTTTCTGACTTTTCAGTTTGGTCCGAACCAAAGTAGCAGGTGTGAAAGGGGCCGGAACAAAGGACCAGATTTTGGTCCGACCAAGAGTGGTGGTCTCGGTCCGGATCTTTTGAACCATGGTCCGGTTCGCCTGCAGTGTGAAAGCGCTCTTCTAGATGGTTAGAACTTTCAAACCAATTACAGGAATAATAACAGTTTTTTCCTCCTTATCTGTCGGCGGTGATACAGTTGCTTCAGGATAATCACGTTCGTTTGGCGAATTTGAACTAACCTAGAGAATTTGAACTAACCTGTGCCTGAAGTTGCTGCTGCTGCTGGTATAAAAACCACAATAGCAGCACTACTATGGAAACGAAATGAATCTGTTCATTCATTTTATCCTTATCCTGGAAAGGCTTCCTGCCGAATGAACCACCCGCTGAATTGTCAACATGCCAACATCAGATGCATGTCCTTCTAAAACCAATCAGCGTCAAGTTAAGCAAACGCATCAATATGTAAGTGATGATGAAAGGATGTAGGAGTATCACACAGTATCTCACGTCTTTGGTGCGCTCTCTAAACTGCAGTGCGAAAACAAAAATAAGTGGACCAAATATATACAATGTAGCAAACACATGCACCTTGGTTCGGACCACGTTCCGGATTTTCAGGTGTGAAAGCACCCTAAGTCTTCTGCGCATATTAGATTGTTATACCTTCACTCCTGGCCTCTGGAGGTTGTTGCTGATGTCAATAACAGTTGTTTTAAGGTCTTTGTTTACAGCACAGTACAGTTTTTTTGTCATCAACTGCTGGGGATTTTCTTGGCCTGTCGTTCGATATCTGTTAATTAGTACACCAGTGACAACTTTCTTCTTCAGGACGTTCAAAACGGTTGTACTGGCTATTTTCATCTTCTCTAAGCTTTACAATTGCCTCACTGTTGCAGTACCTTTGGAGGGGAATGTAGAGTATATAGTAAGTATGTGTATGTGTTTGGGTGTGTGTGTGTGTGTATTGCATTCCACAATGTAATCGTAATAATAACTGCTGGTAGAGCGTTCCGCATGACCTCCAGCGGCCTCTCGCCGAGCCAGCACACAGCAATTATACGGGGCGGAGGCCGTACGCTCCGGCTTCTTCTTTTTCCGGAAAAATCTCGGAATATCTCAGCCACTTCAGCGTCCTTTAACTAAACATAGGAAAAACAACAACTGAGCAGTGGTGGAAATAAAAGAAGAAAAAGAAGGCGAGGGAAAGAGGGAGGGAGAAAAAAAATAGGCCCGAAATGTATGCCATGTGGTCGTGAAGAGCTCGGTCTGCCGTTCCAGATTACTCCACCATACAGTGCATCTTTAACACTGCCCACAAGCATGTGGAAAAGATCCTCTCGCACACAATATCAAAGAATAGCTGCGCCATTTAAACAGTTCAAGCCCTGGGCAAACGACTCCTACGCCGTCTCGTAAAAGAACAGTCCGTTCTGGAAAAGGTGGTCGAAATAAACATCTTGGTGGGCATGTAACAGACACGGGAGGAACAGATGGTGCACATTTCTTGTGAATGGAAACATGTGCACGTAGCAGCTCCATCACTTATACGCTTATACACACCGCATGCTTCTCATAGCGCCGGTCCCAAGCTTCCTCAGATCTCCATCCCCAGGACGGGCCTGCAGGGGCGTGTCCCGGGCCGCTCGCTCCGATTGGCCAGAACCCCTCAGGAAGGACCCGGGGTTGCTGGGAGCAGCGGGGTTGCCTAGCGACGGGGCGACAGAGAGCGAGAGAGACAGAACAGAGTGGCTCTTTGAGTTCGTAGCCGAGGGAGTTTACACTTCCTGACCGCTATTAGGCTGCAGAGAGGAGCTCTTGGAAAATTACTGGTTCTGCATCTGCATAAACACAGCGGGAGAGCCGTCCAGCTGGACGCCCACAGCAGAGGACAGTGGCTCATCTGTATCAAGTGGATGACTGATTTAAAACACACACACACACATACAAACACACACTCCACTGAAAAAAAAACATCGTAACTGGCTTTTTGCAATACATCTCCACTGTCATGCAAACTGTCAACTTTGACACAGTTTATTTAATTTAATTATACATTAATAAAAAAAATTATGACGAATCAACCAATAATAAAAAATCTATTTACATTAACGTCCATTTAAATTTAAGACGTTATCATAAGTGTGTTCAGAATTTTTAAAATAAATAACATTAGGTTTACTTTATTCGATAAGGTATTATTGTTTATACAAAGAGGAAAATATTAACCTTTAGTATTTTTCCATTATTTCCTGTAAATGATAATAAATACACATATACTACAAAGTTTAATTCTATAATCTATATATAGATATAGATATATAATTTTCACTTAAGCAAGTTCTTAAAAAAGTAATTAAAACCACATTTCTTGCTAAAATGATGTTGAAATAAGTTTTAATTATGAAATATCTACTACATTACTTTTTTACATTTTGTTATTATTATTTTATTTTTTTTATTATTATAACATTTTAATTAACTATACTCATGCAAATCAAATTTTACACACAGGATTAAAAGTGGTTGATGTTTTATTTATTTCATTTTTTTTTTAAATAGAACAAATCCAATTTAAAAAAGGCATGAACAGTATCTGGTGTTAGGTCACAAACAAGACAGAAGAAAAAAGCCAAATATGAGTTGTTCATGATTTAAGTGTAAGTAAGTTCTCGTCTTCTACAGGGAGACACAGCAGCACATTTAAACACATAGTTACGGCTTATTTACTTCATTTATCATGTTGCAAAAAAAAAGATAATTAAGGGGATGTGTTTAAAAGGAGTAGCACATCAAACATGTTTAACATTTTTTTTTTATTTAAAAATGTACCCAGAAAAATTCAACAAATTGTGTCATATGAAAAAGAACATGACATGTTTTAGTTTTTATTGTTTTGCAGTATATAAACGATAGCCAATTTTCAAATAGTCATAACATAACATAAGGCATAGTCTAAAAACATAAACATTGTGTTACCAGGTTTCAGTGACGGCAGCAATTATTTGGATCCCTGTAATTTAGTGAATTTTTGAAGCTTGTCGTCTGTCTGATTTATGGCTGCTTTATTCTCAGCTTACTGTACGTCCTGCTAATGAGCCCCTTCATTCTCACTCAAACCCGATCAAATCCGCTCCCAGCACATAAAACTGGATTCCTCTCTCCAATCTGAGCGTCTCGGAAGTAATTGAGGGGGATAAGTGCGGCCTGTTTACACGCTAAGCGCAGGAGTGTATGGGAAACTGCTGCTTGATGCCTTCAGGAAGGGCGGAACAGGACAAAGTTTGGAAGGGGGATGATGGGATGGAAGTGTGTGTGTGTTGGTGTGTGTGTTGGTGTGTGTGGGTGTGTGTGGTCTGCTGACGGAGGGGAATTCCATGGCCTGGATTAGCCCTGGCTGACTGTGAGCCAGCACACAGAGGACACACGGAGAGACACGTTCTCTACAGGAGATGGAATGTGCATTTATGTGTTTGTGTGTATGTGTGTGTGTGTGTGTGTGTGCATTGTTGGATACACACACGCACACAAAGAAACAAAAAGACAACAGATGAGTTTCGGACACTTTCTGCAGCACAATGCAGTCTGGCGTGTTTTGTGAATGATAATGGCGTTAGTGGTCAGGTGTTCTGCAGTAGACGGTTCTTTAAAGAAAACCACATGCAAATAAAATGCTTGGGGGTAAAGAACCTTTTAACGTAAAAAAAAAAAAAAAAACAGTATATCATCGCTGTCCAACGAAAAACAAGTATCTCCAAAACAGCAACTTTACAGGAGAGAGAAAACCTTTCTAAATTTTCAATGACAGTCAATGTAAAAAAAAATTATTTCAGGTCATTTCTATTGTTCACGCAAAAAACTACAAACTTTACAGGAGAAGGAAAAAACATTTTTATAATACAGTAGTTAACAATTAAAAAGTCCTTTTTAACTCACAGTTGTGTTCGTTTAACTCTTGTAAAATTGTTAAACTCTCACTGAAAAGAGTTACAATTGAAATGGTAACTTGCTCTTATCACCTACAACAACATATATGACAGATATATGACCTAAATACCCAAGGGAAGGTAGCCCTGTTAAACAAGACTGCATACTAATGCCAGAAGCCAATAGGAAATTTTGTGGGGGAAAAAAAAAAAAGTTTTTTTTTCAAGGCATTTTTGGAGTATTTCTTTTGGTTCATTAATCATGAAATTCTGAAACAATTTAAAAAGCATCTGCCAGATTCACACTGTGTCAAGAAAAATGAATTGAGGGACAGATACATATGTATATCACGTTGTTTCTACAAGAAAATTGCTGCAGCTGCTCCAGAATTTAATGAAATGTGAAATGTCATCTGCAAGTCTTCAGAAGGCTTTTAATTTGACATAATAGAATAGAAATATCAGAAATATAAGAGAGAGAAATTGGAAAGGCTGGAGTAGGAGAGAAAATATAATGATGGACAAAACAATATTTTTTATAATTATTTTTGATGATTGTTTTTTTTTTTCATGTGAATGTGGCACCAATACTTATACACTAATAGAAATACTCCAAAATGCTTCTGTGTGTGAGATTATTTAAATTCTGTGTGAGATTGTTTAAATTCTGTGAAAAATAACATTAGCAATTTATAGATTAAATGATGCATCATACTGTCATTACATGCTTTATGTGTCAGTGTTTAAACACAAATGACATTTGTAACATAAATAATATAATATTCATTCATTCATTAAAACTACAGGATATTTTTTTCGTTTGACTCATCAAATTGTGGCTGGGACATGCCGAGACATGTCTGACATCCTGAGGCTGTTCAGTAAGCCAAGCTAATGTCCCACAATAAAAACAGCAGGACTGATCCTATACAGGAGTTGAGTTACTACAGTATACCATGCCGAACTACTTCAATTTTTGCACCAGGAGTAAAGGCTAAAGGTTATCCAAAAGCAGTGTGTAAGACTGGTGGAGGGAAACACACCAAGATGCATGAAACTGTGATTAAAAAACAGGGTTATTCCACCTAATTTTGATTTTTGAACTCTAAATGGGCACTGTGGAGCAATGGATGTGTGTTCTCTAGAATGAGGGTGCTCCATCCAGTACTTTTGGCATGAGTTGAGATCAGTTGAGTTGATCATCTACTGTAACCTGTATCCTGACCTTACTAATGCTCTTGTCGTTGGGGAATGCAGTCAGGTTTCTACAGCATTGCTTCTGAATCTATTACTACATCCTTGAATGTAGTATGAATAGGATAGGATAACAGTATTTTTAATAATACCCTTAAAGGAGAACTCCAGTGTAAAATGGACTGTTGTTGTAGTAAAACCTGATAAAAAGTACTTGCCTGTGATGAATAGCACACCTCTGTTCTCCCACAGTGTTCAGAGATCCAGAAATTTTAACCGTTTGTCCAAACACCCTTCAGACTGGGTGACATGGAGCATAATTTGCCCTGATAAATCACTTTTTCCACCGTTATCCAGCTCAAAGTAGCTCCACACCTCCTTGCTAGAATCCGAAGAGCCCTGACATTTAAAACGAGGCATTAATAACTAAAAAAGTGCAAAAGAAACCATTACTCCTGGCTCCGGCTTCTACAGACATAGACTCCGCATAGCGTAGCAGCCAGCACCAGGAATAATGGCGGCGCTCGGAGCTGTAGCTCACGTTATAGGATGTAAACAGTGTTTTTATTAAGATTCTTGTGCACTTTTTTAGTTATTAATGCCTTGTTTTAAATGTCAGAGCTCTCCTGATTCTAGCATGGAGGTGTAGAGTTACTTTGAGCTGTATAACGGTGGAAAAAGTGATTTATCAGGGCAAATTCAGCCCCGTGTCACCCAGTCTGAAGGGTGTTTGGACAAACTGTTGGACAAAATGTCTGGATCTTAGAACACTGTGGTAGAACAGAGGTGTGCTATTCATCAAAGGTAAGTACTTTTTATCAGGTTTTACTACAACAACAGTCCATTTTACACCAGAGTTTTCCTTGGAATAAGCAGGTGTCCCAATACTTTTGTCCATTTAGTGCATATAGTGTAGCTATAAACAGCAGTAGCAACTACAAGAAGCCCAAATCTGTCATTTTCTCCATTTCGTATTTCCATATCTGTTAGCTGCATTAGCCGTGTAGTCGTGCCAAGCTAAAGCACTTCAGACCCCAAACTAGCTGACGGGCTGTGTTTGCGGTGAGGGGAAAATTGTGTAAATTCGTGTTTTTTTTTATTTTTCGCTGAACTTTTCCTTTAACAGGCCTCCCCACCGCTGCGACGCCCTCGGTGACCCCACGCTGCAGAAGGCCAGAATCACATGTTTGCTGCTTTGGTCCAAGCTTTCTCTTTACAAACAGTCGTTACCTCCCTCCCTGCTGGCATGTTTGTGTAAACAATAAAGTCGGCATTGAGTAACACTCCCCAGCTCCAGGGCTGTGAGTCAAACCCCACACACCCCTCTCCGGGGATCACTGTGACATTCTGTTTAAATGCAGCTCTTGGAGGAGGTGTTTCTGACTGTGGGGGTATATGTGTGTGTGTGTGTGTGTGTATGTGTTTGGGTGGGGTAGATAGATGTCTTTGTGTATCTTTGGCTTGTGAATGCCTGTATGTGTGAGTGTTTGTGTGTGTCTGGGTATGTGTGTGTGTGTGTGTGTGTGTGTGTGTGTGTGTGTAAAGGGAGATTCCAGAGTTTTCTCTGGGTGAAATGATTAGTTATGCTTCCAGGTTTAACTCAGTGAACTCCAGGCGTTGGACATAAAGCAAGAACAACAAGGTCTGCACACTCTGATACACCTGCAGAGCATACGGATTGGTGGAACCCATAGACAGGTTTAGTTTGGGTCCCTGGGCTCGACCTCTTTTGTCTCTGTAAAGAACTGTATTTGTAATACAGATATCATGCTCATGTGTGGTCTGTATGGTTAGCCCAACTGTGGGCTAAAATCTCTGGAATATAAACAGAAGGAATATAGATGATTACAAGCCATTTAACCAAGTTGAACTACTTGAATTCTTGCACCAGGAGTAAAGGTATAAAGTTATCCAAAAGCAGTGTGTAAGACTGGTGAAGGAGATCATGCCAAGATACATTAAAACTGTGATTAAAAACTCTTTTCTTTGCATAATTTGAGGTTTGAAAGCTCAGCATTTTTTTTGTTATTTCAGCCATTTCCCATTTTCTGCAAATAAATCATCTAAATGACAATATTTTTATTTGGGATTTGGGAGAAATGCTGTCCGTAGTTTATAGAATAAAACAACAATGTTCATTTTACTCAAACATATACCTATAAATAGCAAAATCTAAGAAACTGATTCAGAAACTGAAGTGTCTCTTGTTTTTTTTTTTGTTTTTTTCAATCAGATTTTTTAAATATAAAAATAGGTAAAACAATAGTAAAAGCATTGAAATGTAATGGTAATAACACAGTAACAATAACAAGGCATTACCACAATAGATATAACATTGTAATAAATCATTTTAACAACATTAATTGTAATAACGCAATGCTAATAACATGTAACAACACTGCTATAACAGAATAGTATTAACATGATTAAAAACACTTTTGTAATTGTAATAACATGTTAATAACACAAGAGTAGTAACTGCAGCAAAGCAATTCACTATATTGTTATGCGATGACTTATTATTATTTAAAGAAACAAAACATCAATACCTAGATCTTTGTTCTATGGGTCTGTCTGCTTTCTAATTTAAGTTTTATTTATTTGCAGTCTGTATTAAATTTCTTCAAGGATTCAAGGATACTTTATTGTCATTTGCATCACATGTGGTACATGAGGTGGAACGAAATTGTAATCCCACAATCCAGTTTACACCCAAGAGCTGTTGTTAAAATAGATAACATAGATAAAATAAGATAAAAAAAAAAGCTTTAACTTATATTTTACTATATTATTTGCATTTTAGGCATTATTATACATGTCTAGTTAATTTAATAGTTTTATAGTAGTTTAATTGTCTCTTGTCTCTTTACCTGTACAGTGTGCGCTGCATGCATTACGGAGCGCTATAGAAACTGGATCCGGCTGGAAGGTTTGGAGAGTGAATCCGGGCTTTTCTCTGCTGGATCTGGATCCAGATGGAAGGTGATAGCTTTGGGAAGCTGGCATTAAAGCGTGGGTGGTGGAGCTCTATAGAAGTATTTTGGTTACAAGCACAGCGCTTACTCACACAATACAGTCTGCAGAGCCGCGGCATGTGAGAAACAGGGTGGTAGAATTCACACAGTACCCCCCCCCCCCCTCACCTCCTACACCCACCACTGGTGTTGATTTTCAGCTACTTACACACACACACCTCTCTCACACACACACTTTCACATGTACATATCATTTATATATTAACAGCTACATTTTGTGTGAGTGTGAATATTTGAATTATTAAACAATTAATTGCATTCATTAATTACATTCATGATTAATATTATTATTAAGCATTTTAGGGGAGCCTTATTGCACACACACACACACACACACACACACACACACAATAAAATAAATGGTATCCTCATTGTAATACACTGAGCTCAAGTTTTTTTTTCAAATGTACTTGTAACATATGATCACACACACACACACACACACACACACGCAAAAACACACACAACCCTGCGTTAGGTGACCCTCTCTTTCCCACACTTAATAATTGACCAATGAAACCTGAGGTGGGCACCTGAACTTTTCTTGCCCCCCAGGCTGCCTCTAACACACACACACACACACACACACAGTCACACAAACACACACGCATACACACGTCACACCATTCTGGTTCATGGGGACAAGGCCAGCTTCATCAGTTTGTGTGTGATATAATGGACCCTAGCAATTGTGTGTGTGTGTGTGTGTATATGTGTGTGTGTGTGTGTGTGTGAGTGTTTTTTTTTCCATATAAATGTTTTTTTAGTGGAAGGTCATGTGTTATCCAATAAGGTACGTAAGTACAGACAGAGGCTGAGATTGAAGTGTGTGTGTGTGTGTGTGTCTATGTAAGAGAGAGAGGGTGTGTGTAGCAATATTGATAATTCAGTATTTCTCAATCAACCACATAAAGGCAATCAAATATATATATGAAACAGGCATACAAAATCAGCCATAACATTAAAACCACTGATATAAAGTGATCCACAGTGATTGTCAGGATTCAGCAGCACCTATCAGAAGATGTCCAATGAAAAACAATCATCTCCAATACAGCAACTTTACAGGAGAGAGGAAAAACCTTCTTAATCTTTAATGGAAGTCAATGTAGAAAGTGTTTATTTCAGGTCATTTTGAAGTTTTTTTTATTGGTCCGTTCATTACAAAATTTTGAAAGAGTGTTAAGGAAAGTTTGTCTGTTCAAATTATGTAGTAAACCAAAAATCGACAAAAATGGAGATACTTGTTTTTCACTGGAAAACAACCACATATATGGTGCCAATGGGTTTCTGTTTATGGGCCCCAGTGTGTCCTCTTCCACTGTAACTTCTGCCTGCATATTTTTATACAGTAAGGGCATTAAGTTCAGCAGCAGTGTGTTTACACACCACAGCGCAAGGTTGAGAGTGGTCCACTAACCACAGATATCCAGCCAACAGTGGCTCTGTGGTCTGAAACTGACCACTAATGAAGGGCTAGTGCATGACTTACACTAACTGGGCATCAACAGATGGGATACAAGGTAGGTGTTTTGAAGAAAGTGGTGCATGCAATGTGTATGAACGCCAGCATCACTCCTCACGCACTCACATTACCAACACACATCACCACAACACTACTACAGTACATGCAATATAGTGCAGTGTCCTGCAAGCCTCCATCCTCTCACCAATGTTGTTCAACATTTATAGTATATTACGACCTACTGGATACAACATCTACCAAGTACGGACATGCGGACAATTGGCAACTATGCTTCGACACCAAACATGGAAGGCGAAGACATGGGCATCCTGATTCACCTTCCAGCAAGACAATGACCCTAAACATACAGCCAGAGCTACAGTGGAATGGTTTAGAGCAAAGAATATTCATGTGTAGAATGGCCTAGTGTTAAATTGTATTGAGATTCTGTGGCAAGATGGGAAAATTGCTGTTCACAGACGCTCTCCATCCAACTTGGCTGAGCTTGAGCTGTTTTATAAAGAAGAATGGGCAAAAATCTCAAGTCTCAAGCACAAAGCTGGTATATATATATATATATATATATATATATATATATATATATATATATATATATATATATATATATATATATATATACAGGAGTTAGACAATGAAACTGTGGGAGGTTAAAATGCCTATGGCTAAATTGGAGCAGCCTGGTGGCCAATCTTCATTAATTGCACATTGCACCAGTAAGAGCAGAGTGTGAAGGTTCAATTAGCAGGGTAAGAGCACAGTTTTACTCAAAATATTGCAATGCACCCAAATTATGGGTGACATACTAGAGTTCAAAAGAGGACAAATTGTTGGTGCACGTCTTGCTGGAGCATCTGTGACCAAGACAGCAAGTCTTTGTGATGTATCAAGAGCCACGGTATCCAGGGTAATGTCAGCGTCAGCATACCACAAAGAAGGACCAACCACATCCAACAGGATTAACTGTGGACGCTGTAAGAGGAAGCTGTCTGAAAGGGATGTTCGGGGCTAACCCGGATTGTATCCAAAAAACATAAAAGCACAATTGTATATATATATATATATATATATATATATATATATATATATATATATATATATATATATATATATATATATATATATGTATGTGATTTTTGGGTGAGACTGGAGGGATAGGTTTCCTTTTTACATATTTGTGGGTTCATATCCATGCTCGATAATGCACCTCTATTACTAAAGCAGCCGTCTAGAAAATACACCTCCATGTTATTCTTCACAGTCCAGCGAGCAGGAGACTACACACTCACGCAGTACACACGTATGCATGCTACACATGTGTGCATGTGGAGGAGTGTGTGTGTAGGAGGGTCAGGGAAGCAGGGGCAGGTGGAGGTTAAGGCACGGAGGGCCGTGCTCACGTGTTTTTCCTTTGAACAGCAGCACAATGAGTAACCAACAACAAAGCGATCCCCGCGACTATCTCTCTCCTCCCTCCTTTCTTCTCTCCTTACCCCACTTACCCGTCCCTGATGACCGTGCAACAATGCGGCATGAAAAGCGGGTTAAACTGTACCAGGATCTCGTCTGCTGCTGCTGCGTCGTGTTCACGTGTTCATAGAATGTCATGAAATAACCCGGCGAGAGAGAGAGAGAGAGAGACAGAGAGAGCGCTCGAATTTGATAAGGATAAACTCACTGAAGCATAATTGAAGCTTTAATCACTGGCTGGCATCAGCTAATGATCTCTCGCTGCCTTTCCACCCTGAGACGGGTGCCATGGCAACAGGTGGCGCGTACACTCTCTCTCTCTGTCTCTCTGTGTCTCTCTGTCACTCTCCCTCTCTCTTTGAGCGTGTGTCTGTCTATCTATCAGTCTGGCTTCATACACTGTAGTGACAAAGCATATATATCCGTCGCTAAAGCTGTCTGAAAATGATCACAAAGACTGCTGTGTTCATTAACACAAGGAAAACAAGTCACTGCACAGAAGAATAGTGCACCATCACTCTAGAATCTAACACATCTCAAGGTTTTTGGAGTAAAATGAGCTTTTCTAGTTGCTATTTAAAAGACACAAACAGAAGCCATGAAAATAGAATGTTGGTAGGGTGTAAGATAGCAATGAGCATCGCAATGCCACTTGCACAGGGTGTGAGACAGGTCTCATAGTCTTTGCCATAGGGCAGGGGTCGGCAGTAGGCGGCCCCCAGCGCCAGATGTGGCCCGCAAGCATCTCCCTATCTCCTTATAAGGGTGTTTTTTTCCGGCCGTGTCCCAATTCACTAGCTGGGACAGCAATAGCGTATTGGACCACGACCCTGATGACACAGGTTCAATCCCTCATTAGGAACGGTGTGTTTATTTATTTATTTTTTCCTTTCTTCTTGGGTTTACCTGCTTTGAGATCAACTGTTCTGCAATTGGGTTCAACAATCCTCTGGGCTGTAGAGCTACTAGTCTGTAGCAATCCATCCCTTTACATAAAATGAATAAATTGGCCTTTAATGTGCTTTTGTTTGAGTAACTGTCTCTACTGTCCAGAGAGGGCTTTCTACTTGATACTGTACGCAGTGCTAAAATATAAAATATAGTTATAGTTCTGCACATCCTCATACAAACCCCATACAGACAATTCACACTGAGCACGAAGGAGACAAGCAGAGGCCTGGAAGGTTTTGGTTACTGAAAAAAAAATTCTAATTAATCACCCGCTGCCCTGCTTCTGGACTCATATGGGTCAAATCTGCCTTTCAAATTAAAGCTGAAATGATGTGGCTGCGCTCGTCTGATCCCAGATCAGTCCCGTTCGCTGCATATGGGCCACAAAGGACAGAAAAAAGTCAAGCTGAGCCCCAATTCTGTTCTTATGAGCCCAGTGACACGGGAACGGCCCCGCTTGTCTTACATTGGCTGTGGGGGAGCTTTCAAAGTCACATTGAGCTGCGGAGAGTAAAAGAGAGAGAGAGAGAAACAGAGAGAGAAGAGACGGTGTTATGGGAGTCTAGATGGCATTCCCATGGTTATCTCTCTTGCTCCTTGAAGCAGTATTTATATATATATTTATATGTGTGTGTGTGTGTGTGTGTGTAGAGGGCACAGCTGGCATACTCCTCCCTCCTTCCACAAAAAAAAAAAAAAAAAAACAGCTCCCCCAGCACTCATCCTTCTCCTCTCCATAATCTTCCCCTCGTCCTCTGGCAGCCATGACGACGCCTGCGTCACTCCTCCAGGTGCTCCATGGGCAGTCGCTATGGTTACGGCCACGGGATCACACCCAATCAAAAGCCAGTCTGGCTCGAGAGGCTTTCCTCAAGGGCGTCTCTGGCAGAGGGGCATTAACGGGGAGAATCTGGAACTCTTTGTTCAGGAAAAAAAAAAGAAAAACGACAAAAGGACACAGAAAACACACATCCTACACTCGTCTTTTCTCCCCTTTTTATCCCCCGAAGGAGCTCCGAACAGAGGGATAATCAATTCTGCTGTTCCTGTTCCATGTGTCAAACACATGCACTCTGAACGCGCCGCCGCCGCCGTCGATCCGTGCGGCTTTCCCGTAAATCGCAAAACACAAACAATGGCGACGCAAAAACATGGCTGTCACACTTCACTATTCGCGCCATGATTGACTGCACTGTACTGGTCATAAACAGCGTGGGTGGTCCTGCGTCCTTCACCGCCGACTCTAGATTGGATTGCGCCAAATGTCCTGTAACGCCGCCGCTAATTAAACAGTACACAGTTTGTACCAGCGGTGCTGTGGAAACACAACCATCAACACACGAACATAAGGAAGAGCTTACGTAGCTAAAGCTCGAGAGCGTCGATACACATAAATCTATACAGAAGATAAACGAGACTTGCTGAAAAGAAACACTCCAAAAAACAAACAATAGAATCCAGACTCGTCACATTCGTTTCAAACTGTCTATAATGATAGAAAGTCTATCCAGGGCTCATTTAGACAAATCTAGGTTTTTTTGTTGTTGTTTTCGTGGCACTGATCACGCTAGACTGACTTACTATTTACTGTATTACAGATATATCATGGGTCTGCACTCATAGACCAGTTTATCAGATTCACCGCCTTCTCTATTAGAGTCTGTCTGCAGATTCTATGGGGCATGTTGAACCTAAATATATATTTTGAAATTACTTAAAAATATACTGTATATTTGCTAGCTAACGTGAATGCTTTTTATATATTGGTCAAAGGTCAGAGTAGACTGTCAAGCCAAAAGTCAGACACTTTTTTGATAATGTAAAATTAATGTAAAATTAAAGTCTTTGAGTATTTTAGAGCTGGCTTGACTCCACAAAATGACAATATATGAGTCTCTCCTTTAATATCGTAATTGTGAATAAAGTGGATGCAGTTTTATTTTTAATAAAGCAGATACAAAATCTGCCCGGAGGATTAACTTATAAAATGTTCCTACGTTGTTTATGGAGGACAACACAAGGTAAAGCAGGGAGGCACCCAATCTAAAATCAGATTTAAGATACAGTACAGGCCAAAAGTTTGGACACACCCTCTCATTCAATGCGTTTTCTTTATTTTCATGACTATTTACCAGTGCCGTGCAGTTAATATAGTGGGTACCCCTTCTGCAACGCCCTCCCCCCCACCCGCCGACCTACACATAGATTTATATTAGAACTACATTTTCTCTGTCTCGACTTAGTTAAATGAGTTTAATGCACATTAATAGCCCAAAAATACAGCTGCAAACGACACAAAATAATGGTTAATTTTCTTACAAGTACAGCCGACCAACAAATATCACTCATTTGTATGTCTACAAGACGGCAGGTCAGCCAAAACATTAAGTACACTTAAAAACTCACCAGTCCGACAGCCTGTTATTGTGAATTAGTTTCACATTGAAGAACAGCCTTTAAAAAAGGCTTTTTAAAATGATATGACACAATATTTGTCTCATTTACCGTTGCAATTCCATTATAGTTAGCAAACTATTGAACTAATCCAGCATGAGCTCCGTTTTACACTAAGCAACGTGTAGCCCCTTCAGCACAGGGGGAGGGGTTGGACAGCCATGGCTCCGCCCCAGAGTGAAAATCATGAATCTGATTGGTTAGATTGTCCTGCAACCACGCAGACACGTGGGGCAGAAGCCATTTTAAAAAGCTTTGATTGGTTAGAACCGCTGTCAGTCAGATAAGAGTCCTGTAGCAACTGAAAAACCCTGACTAATGCTTTTAACTAGTGGCTGTTTTTTATTTTAGTTAATTTATAAAATATATGCTTATAGTTTACAATAACTATAATATATATTTCCTGATTAAATATTATCTAATGATTTACATGCACCTATTGTCATTGAAGGGTTAGAAGGGCCTCACTGCACATCACTGCTATTTACATTGTAGATTCTCCCTGAAGGCATCAAAACTATGAATGAACACATGGATGTGGAGATTTGTGTACTTAACATAAAATGAGCTGACCTCCACAGTCACCGGACCTGAACCCAATCCGGATGGTTTGGGGTGAGCTGGAGCACAGAGTGAAGAAGGCAAAGGGGAAACAAGTGCTAATAAACACCTCTGGGAACTCCTTCCTTCAAGACGGTTGGAAAACCATTTCAGGTGACCACCTCTTGAAGCTCATTGAGAGAATGATGCCAAAAGTGTGAAAGCAGTAATCAGAGCAAAGGGTGGCTAATTTGAAAAAAATAGAATATACATTTTTTTTAGTTATTTCACCTTTTTTTGTTAAGTACAAAACTCCACATGTGTTCATTCATAGTTTTGATGCCTTCAGTGAGAAGCTACAATGTTATTAGTCATGAAAATAAAGAAAACGCTCTGAAAAAGAGAAGGTGTGTCCAAACTTTGGCCTGTACTGAATTGTAACCTATATGAGGTTTTAGGAACTCTGTGAAAGCTGCAGCTCAGATCGATTATAATGAATGAGAATATGCGTTATCTCTCTGGCCTGCATGTGGTCTTGAGTTATGGAGAGGACGAAGCATAATGAGTCCTGAAGGTCTGGAGTGTCTCTCCCACCTACGGTTCAGCCTCAGCAGTGTCACCCCTAATGAAGTCTCGAACGCAGTCTATTATGCCAGGCGTCAATTCTGCCAGCAGGAGAGGAGATGCTCGACCCCCGGAGTTACTGTCTGCCATGGCAACAGCTCACTCATGTCTGTGTCATTACTGACACTGCTGGGTGGCAGGAGGAGAGATGGGTGAAAGAGGAGATCTAATAACTATCCAATCTAACTCAAACTCACAGAGGTATAGATAAGACAATTACCAATGACTGAAGCAAAGAAGTCATTTTTGGTGCCTCTAGAGAGGTTTAAACTTCCTTAATTCCTTTGAATGTAACTGATGGCATTTTGTGGGCCCATATTGAGAATAGAAATTGGGTCAGATAGTTTTTTTTATATTTTAGAATCCTAGTTAGAATCCTTTCCCATACAGGAATCTGTAATGTGGACATATACTGACTTACAAAAAGGTTATTAGGCAGGAACTAGTATTATCTCTTGACTTTTGCCACGTTCCACGTAAACTAAAGAATCAGAATTCGAGTTTTTATATCATAAAGTATTGTACGCATACAAGAGGACGTATCGTATCGTACACCTTGCGATGCTCTTACTTACTCAATCTTACCCCCCGTTAACCCTGTCTATTTTCACACTATATTTAGAAATAAATCTACAATGATGGGTTGTGTGTTTTTTTTGGCATCTTTCTATCTTGGCGATGGAAAACACAGGTGTGCCACTGACCGATTTAAACCCTGACAACAGTCAGTAGTCACCTGTCCATACCTCTTATCCTCTATTTCTCTATATATACTATATTCTAATATATGGCATATATTTGAAATCTAAATATTGCCATATATTCTTATGAGGGTGTATTTTTTCATAGCTTCCTTAACTACAATGGTCAAAAAAATCTAATTCAATTCTTTTCTATGGTTAATTAGGAAATTATTATTATTTTTTCTAATGCCTATGCATGTGGCATCTACTACAGTTTTAGCTAATAACAGGTTCTTTATTTTGAGAACCTGTTATATCTAACAGGTAAGCAATCAGCAGCTAAATACAGCTAAATACTATAAGCTAACTTTACACTGTCAAACAGAAATCTACCCTTCATGAGCTATGAAACAAAGATCACCTTGCGGTTTTGTGTAAAAAGACCCCGCAGCTGGAATATGTGTGTTTGCTGTTGTAATACGGTAACATGCTCCGCCTCTTCCATTAGCGCTAAAAACAAGAGCTAGCGAGCGGCGGCGCGGCTCAGATCAATACAGTGAAGGAGACTGGAGCTTCCTGGAAACGGAGCAGCAGTGTTAGTCACTGTCAGTCATGAGGAACAGCACGACTGACCCACTCTGCCCATTAACCTTTCAATCAGCCCTGCAGGAATCAGATTTACAACAATGCAGCAAGGTGAAGCCGAGCACGCTGTAGATAAACACACACACAACGCTCAGATACACAATCTGCTCAGCTTCCCACTGATGCGTACACATCAGACACTGTCCTGTATTCAGGGGATTCTTCAGTAATGGGATCGTGGTAATAATGTTTAATTCTTTGCTAAAAAAAATAATCTCGGTATTAAATCTAATATTTATTCATTTATTTTTTCTGAATAGAATTTTTATTGATGGAACACCACAAACGTGTCCATGGCCCAGCTTAGAACTGGATGACCTTGCCCTTTCTCTTCTTGTCTCCACCCAATTCAAAGTGTTTGCATCTCTTAATGGCCAGAATCCTCTTAGAGCGACAGTTAGGCTGCACACACTCCAGCCATAGCACGATCTTCTTTGTGGTTTTGCTCTTTTTCCTGAAAATAAGCTTTGTTTGTCCACCGTAACCACTCTAGTTTTTGTTGTAACGCCTCTTACTCTGGACATAAAGGGAGTCTTTGCACTTCCTGTACTGGGTAACTTTATGAGGCTGGTGCTTCTTGCACTTTTTGCAGTAAGTCCTGCTTGTTTTCGGTACTTTCTCCATGGCTGCACTCATAGCGCAGGACAGAAGAGCATTAAATCTTATATTTGCACCAACCAAAAACGATGCACCATTTTAAGCATCAGAAATTGTCTTCATTAATTTCATCAGTGCTTTTTTATTTTTGTTTCCAAGCAAGGCTTTCTAAGCTCTGACTAATAGAAAGTCATGTCTGGCTGCAATGGTTGCAACGTTCAGTTTTTGACCAGCATATAGGATATGTTTTCGTTTAAGTTTAATGGTTTAGTTGGTCTTCAAGCATGATCAACCTGACCAAGCTTCACCATGCTGACTGAACTGCATGAACAGCATAACTAACCTGCTGATCAAACAACCAAACCATGACCAAAATTATGACCAATAAAACATGAACTAAGCAGGTCAAGAGCTGGATAATTAGCCATAGTTAACCAGTATAGGGGGTGTTTTCACCTGAATGACTAGCTTTTTATCCACCATGACCATCAAAGGACAGCATAGACCATCTAAAACCAGCTTCCCAGCTAACGTTATAATGTAATAAGACAGTTTCCAGCAAGGTTATCCTGCAATGGTACAGGAAAGTTCTGGAAATGTGGGACATAACAATAACAATAAGTATTGATAACTGTATTATCTAACATTGTAGATCATATATTATGATTAACTGCCTCTATGGTCTCTATGTTGTAGGCAGTAAGAGCAAGCACTGTTTTCAGAGTTGCTGACTCTCTGTGTTGGCTGTGTGCTATCCTGTTCTTTCTATAGCATTTGAATTTCTATGACTATTTCAAACATATTGTACATAAATTAAATAAAAGTCTATGGCCCAATGCCATTTCACCCTTGGCCCTACCCATCTCTTTCACGTGTGCATGCCAAGGGGTAGGGGTGTTCCGCTGCTCGTTAGGCTGGAGGGGTAGGGGGAAGGGATAGAGCAAGAAACTCACAAACGTATATATTTTCCTTGTTAAAAGTGATGATTAGCATTATATTACTATTACTAGTTTAATGTGTAGTTTCAATGTTTTATGGCTCAATTCTTTGTAACAAACATAAAAAGATCGCTAGTAGTTTGTCTCAGTAGCAAGCTAGTTAGCTAACTTTCCCATTCCACCTTAAATGTCAAATAATCAAAGTAAATTTCAATTTACAATGCCGTAAAGTAGGAGTGGGCGATATGGCTCTAAAATAATATCACGATATTTCAGGGTAGTTTTGCGATAACGATATACTTGGCGATATAGGAAAACAGAAAAATAATTAATTAATTTCAGGAATATAGTTTAAGAGTATAACAGCATAATCATAATGTGGCAAAATAAATAATACAGCATAAAATAATATAATGCAGCAAAAATATTGTAGAATATTTAGTGCATGCATATAAACTGCAAACTAAAACAATTATACAATAAATACACCTGAAGCTCCACAGTAAATAATAAACCTACTTTTAAGACAGAACAGCAATATTATCATGATATTGATTTTTAATATCCCAATATTTCTGTGTCACGATATATTGTATACGATATAATATTGCCCACCCCTACCATAAAGTTAACTAGTTAATCAGCAGCTAGGTTACTGAACTTTGGTGCTCCTGATGACGTATCGTGTGCTCCCCTTGTAACTCTGTTCTTGTTACTCTGTTCCAAGGGGAAGGTTTACACTCTAAAGCAACGGGAAGGGGTAAGTGGTAGGGCTGAGGGGTGAAATGGGATTGGGCCTAAATGCAGTTCTATTTAATTCACCTGATTATAAAGTAGTTAAAAAATTCTAAAGTAGACTTATGGCAATGAATTACTTATTACCCCTTAAGTCAATTCAACGTATCCAGGTTTACAGTGTAACTGATGAATCACTCAAGAAATTTTCTTGTTTTTCTTTTGCTGCGCTTGACGGATGGAGAAGTCACGTACTGTAAAAAGATAAGCTCTGGACTTTTGTAACCCAGAAGCTGATCAGTAACAGTTTGTGATCACCGTGTCTCTTCACAGAACAGAGTCGTTCGGTCTGCAGTTGTAAAAGAGTGACTCTATTTAGGATGTTGAGAAAGGCTCGGAGTGATAAGGTTCTTTGAAATCAGTCCAGGCTGAGTAACCTTTGGATGCGCGCCACTATAAACCCAACCTTTTCCTCGGTTGGGGAAATAAGCTACAGCTGTTGTTTGTGTTTTCTCTGTGACGTGAAATTCCAGAGGTCCCAACAAATACAAAGGTCTAAGGTCGACCCAGTTAAGACAACAAAACCCACTGTAGAGAACAGCGGTGCGCTACAGCTGGAGACACTCGGATCGCACTCGGATTTCAGTCTGACACTTGTAGACATCTTCCATACACTGTGCATGTGCTTGCTAAAAAAAATAAGATTGATTATGGTTACAAAATTGATTACAAAAGTGGTTTATTGTTCTTGGAAATCTTGGAAGTCTTGTAAGTTATCAGTAGTGTGTTGCTATGCTCTTTAAATTTACAGGAATTACTAGGGCTGAGAATCACAGGGCGTCTAATACGATACAATATTATCACGATAGATTACTCCTAAATTATTTATTGGTGTCAGTTTCACAGAATGTGACAACCAGATATTCTTTACAGAAGGTTTACTCTATTCTTTTGATTAGTACCACTGTATGCCACCACATGGAGACCACCAACAAATTCTGTGTGTGGAGACACTGTGGTCACTGCCAAGATCAACGGTTTGTTGTTGCGCATCACATGTCCAGAAAGCCTGGTGTTGTAGTGTTTGTTGCAGACATTTGATCTTCATTAAAGCCAATTTCACAACCCAACATTATGTAAATGAGGTCCTACAACCACTGGTCCTACCTTTTCTAAACTCTTCCAGCAGGACAATGCTCATCCACATACTGCTGCCACCTTAAGAGCCTGCCTTGAAGACACAGATACTAAAAGTCTTTGGGGTGCTATTGGACACACATTCAACACTACTACTTCACTTCTACTACATTCAACTATCAGAAAATGATTTTCCAGACTTCAAAATATATTTTATTTCATAGTTTTTTGAAAAGCAGTCTTGGAGTTTTTGCATTGATTTCAATTGAAAGTTTAGAAGGTTTTATCTCTCTCCTGCAAAGTTGCTGTTTTGGAGATACTTGTTTTTCACTGGACAGCAACGATATTCACTTCAATACATAGCAAATGTCATATAGTGAATAGTGATTTGTTTTAATGAGGGAACCCTATGGAACACAGCTCTCGTGTCATAGTTACTGTAACCTTGAATTCTGCTCTCTATCATAATTAAATCCTGAAGGATAATGTCGACCTGCAGTTGGTTTACACATCATGACAATGACCCCATAGCACACAATCAGAATGACTCAAAAGAAGCAAAATAATGATCAAAGGTGTTCAAATCAAAGTCCAGACAACACAATTAGCCTATTGACTCAACGTTTATAATCAGACTGTGTTTGTTCCAATGAGTTGCGAATGAGACGAATTGCTCTATCATAAACGCATTATTGCCACAATTACTGAGATTGCTCAGGGTTACGCTATCTACTCTGATAGCTGGTGTTCTCAGTGTTTTAGTGAACTCAGTATCAGACACAGGGATGTGTAAGGTCATTTGATTTGTGTCTGTGTTTTTCAAAATCTGTAGCCAAACCTGGCAGGACATAAATACATCAAAGTAAAGACTAAAGGGGAAGAGGAGTGAAAGCCGCTTCTCTGCGCCCTTATTTAAATCAGGACGTTTTGGCCTGTTTTAAGGCCCCTCCTGCAGCGCGTCGTGTCATTGAGATATATGGGCTCATTCCCGCTGATGAACAGCCAGACAGACAGAGGGCATCAGGATAGAGCAGAGAACATCTCCTCACCTTGCTCAGATCTCAGCTCTTAATTCTGTTTTACACCTGAGATAATAGATTATACTCTCTGTGAAAGATATAGCACCAATTGTAGAACCTAGAACCAATATATAGAGCTCGATTTATAGGTATATGTTTGAGTAAAATGAACATTATTCCAAATAAAAATCATTTAGAGCATGACTTTGCATGTTTTCTTTGATAATGCAAAGAAAACAATTTCATATTCATAAAGGTTAAGAGTTCTGAAATGAATATTTGGTGCAATAATCCTGGTTTTTAATCACAGTTATCATGCATCATCTTGGCATGTTCTCCTCTGCCAGTCTTACACACTGCTTTTGGATAACTTTATGCCGCTCCTGGTGCAAACATTTAAGCAATCTTCCTCTTGATTATATTCGGAAGGTTTTCAATTTGGCAAAATCAAAGAAACTCATAATTTTTAAGTGGTCTCTTATTTTTTCCAGAGCAGTTTCTACATCACTTAAAGGATTACCTACAACCATAAATCTTACAAAACTTTACTTATAAGTAAATTACAAAAAAACACCTGCAATTATTACATGTTACATACTGTAAAAGGTTCTAAATTAATTAGTTTTTCTCCCTAAACATATACATTTAATATAACCTCTACATAAACAAAACAGTAACATAATAATTAAAGTTTATTTTTCCCACAGAGCCATATATATATATATAATAGAACTTAAAGTAAAATATTTGTAATAATTCTAAATTTTGGAACAGAATGATAATGTTAAATCTGAACAGAAGCTGGTTTAAAATCACCTGTAGTGAGTAACAGGTGTGGGCAATATAAATCACACCTGAAACCAGAGAAAATGGAAAGAAAAATTTCAGGGGTGCCAAGACGTTCAGCCATGATGGTATAACAAATTTTTAAAGTCAAGAGAACCATCCCAAAATTATAAAATTATAATTTAAATGAATTTCCAATAACCTAACATGGACCTGATCTTTCACATAATATAAAATGTTCCAAAATAATTCTATATTTTTCCTAGAACTATACATTTAAATTGAACCTCCAGATTATAAGGTTTTATTGCACTGAAAAATATTGCTTAAAACTTCCAAAAATAACTTCCAGTTACACTTTTTACACAGTTTTACACTTTTTTGGAACCCCATAACATTACAAAAAGATCACCTTATGTAATACAATATACATGTTTAGATGTTTTTTTTTTTCTGCAGAAACATAAACAGAACTCATCTATAGTGTAAAATTAAGGTTTATTCTAGTAAAGTCATGGGCAAGTACTAATTTAATATGTTCCTAAAATCATCAAAATCATCTACAGAACTTATACTATATAAATCTGAATGTTTTCTACAGAAGTGTAAAGGAAGTTTAAGGAACCAAAATCTATGGAGACATAATATATATAGAACCTTCATATAATTGATCTGTCTCAATGGAGCTGCCTGTGCACACAGACTGTTAATAATAGTAATAATAGTAATAATTACATAACAGTCAGTGTTTAAAAAAAACACTCTAATGTTTACAGAACCTCCTAATATACAGTAAATGTCTCACACTCATTCATATAAATCACACGTGTCAGGCTGGTGTTCTCCAGACTGCAGGAAGGCATTCGTGTGGGTTTCCTGTTGTTCGGCGGTTCAGGAAAGTCTAGTCCACCCGTTGTGACATCCATCCACCTCCGTACTTTGTCCTGATAGAAATGACGGCTGTTTCCAGAGAGCAGAAAGTGACTCATTTGAGTTAATTGCCTCTGGATTTGTTACGACCTTAGCAACACAGATTTCTGCACAGCTACAGTAATTATGTCAGATTGCTTTATGGCATGAGACTGGACACGCAATTTAACTGCACCACAGCAGCAGCGGCAGCAGCGGCAGCAGCCTCAGCCCACAACAACATTTCTGGGAAGTTGAAGGTCTGGCTGAGTTCGTGTAAGTCATTTTGTGCACACTCCGTGTGCTGGCTCAGAACTGTACGCTCACTCACTTCCTGACCACTCTCTGCAGCCCGGGATCTTCACACTCCTCTCCTTATTGCTTTACATTCCTCTTTGCATATTTCTGGAGTCTGAATCTGACTTGTTAATATATGTAGTAATTAAGAGTCCTAATTAAAAACGGCTGGGGGGCATCATTTGCAAATGTGTTTAGTTAGCAGGTAACTGAGCGATTTTAGGAACTTAGTTTGATATGGAGCTTATGGATTAGATTCCTTCATCTTAAATTTATAGATTTTAATTCAGAAAGTAATAAGCATAAAGAGGTCTCAAAGAGTTATAGATAGATAACTTCTACAGAAGCCCTGGGCTAATACACGCTTCTTGAAACCCATACTAATTTAATGTAGGTCATGTAAAATTTGGACACATTCTGACTATGCTAAGTTAATGCAACAATATGTGTAATATGTATTGTGTCTAAAAAAATTAGCAGCAGAAAATAGCAGAAACATTGTGATAATTAACTGAATGTAATAAGGACAATAGCTTTTCTATCAATAATATTCATGGAACAACATAAAAAAACAGAGTAAAAAAAAAAAGGCCAAAAGTGATATAATTTCATGCAAAACTCACAAAATTATTGGGTAAAACTGCTGATTTAAATTCACCTGTGGTGAGTAACAGGTGTGGGCATTAAAAAAAATCACACCTGAAACCAGAGAAAATGGAGAGAAGAAATTCAGGGGTGGCAAAAGTTTAATCCATGAGGCTATACCAAATATTTAAAGTTAACATAATCATCACAAAACTGAAAGAAAATATAATTAAAGTTTGTTTCCAAAAAACAAAAATGGAGCAGAACTTTCACATAACATTGGAATGTTCCATAATGATATTCCAAATATTCCAACTTGACATGCTGCTAACTGGAATATGTAACTTTGGTGAAAATTGAGCAGGAAACCCAGCAAGCCCACTGAGTCATATTTGTGTAAATTTCTGTGATAATACTCTACCACCTCTACCAGTCAATATGCTTCTTTTACTTTGTCCAGCTTGTCCAGAAATGCATGTGTAAAGCATGTCTTTAGTAATGGCTCATAGCAAGTATTCTACTTCCTGACTGTAGGGGGAGCCCACGAGGAAGAAATATAAAGTCTTGCTTATTGCTAATCTCAGGCTAGGCACTATTCTTATCTTTCACAATGATCATTACGTCAGATTAGGTAGTCATAATTTTACTGCTGGGTCTTGATTAGTGGAAGGCCAACATTATGCTGGTCTTTGGGGAGAAGGACAGATAAAACAGAGAAAACAGTTGAATCTTTCTACTGACTCTTTTAAACCAATGAAAACAGATAAGACAGAACATCATGCAAAATACAGTAAAAATACGCGATCCAGAGAATACCTTAGGTTCTTCACTCTCTCAAATATCTTTTTAAAATGTGCAAACGTGGTTCCTCTTTGTCAACGTTCAAAGAAGTAAAAAGTAAAACGTTTCTTTTTAGGGCAGTGTGAGTCAGTTCCAAGTGTTGAGCTTAAAAAATATATGTAATTGAAAGATCCAGCTGCTTTACAAACAGCACACCACTGTTGAACAAGGTCAAACCTGAACCCAGGTTGATACATTGCTCTACGGATACGTCATTTCATCAGAGTGAGCGGAATGAAGGCAGGTAAGCTGATCCACCATTTCCTCATGACTCAGCAACTCCAGGAACAGAAATGAAGAACATCAGAGTGCTATATTTACTTTCATCCATCAGTGACATAACTCTTACTTCAGGATGGAGCTATATTCAGAGCCGGGGTTTCTATTTTGACTGAAGAAGCCTTACTCATCATTAGACCTCATTAGACCTCATTACGCTGCCCGTCCACTTTATTGGAAAAACCTCCTGTAGCTCCATTGCTCATGTACAGAGTCAGCGTCAGAGTGTCAGTGCTGTGCTGAGAATGTTTCAACACCCAAGTGATAGATATATTATTTTCATTTCCTGTGTTTATCCATTACGTTAAGTTGTCATTAAAGTATCAATTACACAACTGTTTTGTCAGGAAATCTCTGTAACAGTAAAGTTATATTCAATGTACAGTTTCTTTTTTTAATCACTATTAGGCCTCATTGGCGTACATTCAAGTGTGTCATTAAAGCCTCTTCTATATATGCAAATACATTATATATATTCTGCATTGCAATTTTAATTTTATGAGAAATCATTTTGAATCTGTCTGATAATTAAAAAAAATTAACATTCTTCATCATTGAGATACTTTTGCTAAATATTTATAGCAATATGTTAGACTCATAATTTCATCTACCACTGTGTTGTCTTAACAGTTAAAAATGACCTGCCACCATGTTTAACAGCAGACGAAAAGCTCAAACATCACTTTAGCTTTTGCTAGAGTGAGGTCAATATTAGAAAAAGGGAAATATGGCCTTTTTTCATGCCTCCAGGAAAGCTGTACACCACCCAATTGTCTGTGGGTCATTAGGGGAGTAGAATTTTAAGACTACTGGTTGTAGCCCCAGCCATCTTGAAGAACTTGAACAACATGTTAAAGAGCTTGGTTCTTTATAGCACCATTACCTTCTATAGAGCCCTGAAAGAGCCTCTTTTTTACCATGTGCTTGCCAGTGGAGGACCACCACAACTAATGCCAATATGACACCAGTATGTCATATGACATCACAGATATATTTATTCTCTTTTCTCAAATATGTGTGCCCTGAACTTATTTAGCATACAACAAATAGTTTGGGTTAACATATTTTGTGGGTCCCACAGGGTTCTATGTTAGGATCCATGAAACCTATGCTAATTATTAGAGTATTGAAGTTATGATGATGAAGAAGAACTGAAGTGTGGGTATATACAGCTCTGGGAACAATTAAGAGACCACTTCAGTTTTTAAATCAGTTTCTCTGATTTTGCTATTTATAGGTTTATGTTTGAGTAAAATGAACATTTTTGTTTTATTCTAGAAACTACAGACAACATTTCTCCCAAGTTCCGAATAAAAGTAATGTAATTTAGAGCATTTATTTGCAGAAAATGAGAAATGGCTGAAATAATAAAAAAAAAAAAAAAAAGATGCAGAGCTTTCAGACCTCAAATAATGCAAAGAAAATAAGTTCATATTCATAAAGTTTTAAGATTTCATAAATCAATATTTAGTGGAATAACCCTGTTTTTTAAGGCACATGCTATTTGCACCCGGGTGTATGCAGCAGTGTGTGCTATTTGCACCCGGGTGTATGCAGCAGTGTGTGCTATTTGCACCCGGGTGTATGCAGCAGTGTGTGCTATTTGCACCCGGGTGTATGCAGCAGTGTGTGCTATTTGCACCCGGGTGTATGCAGCAGTGTGTGCTATTTGCACCCGGGTGTATGCAGCAGTGTGTGCTATTTGCACCCGGGTGTATGCAGCAGTGTGTGCTATTTGCACCCGGGTGTATGCAGCAGTGTGTGCTATTTGCACCCGGGTGCAAATAGCACACACTGCTATGTACACCCGGGTGCAAATAGCGCACACTGCTGCATACACCCGGGTGCAAATAGCACGTGCCACACAGCAAGGCTATTTTCACCCCTTAATTTAAAAAAAAGAAAGAGAACTCATCTGCGCATGTCTACCAATGAATGCGAGGGAGCGAAAAGGCGCAAATTCACAGATGGGGAAACGGAGACCATAGGAAATGGTAAGCAGAATTTGGTTATTATTTATGTATAAAAGGCCCATCACTCAATTTAACTCTACATTTTAAGATAAATATTTAAGACAGAGTGTGAGAATTATTATCTATCGAACACTGTTGACTGAAAACGAATAAGCTAAGCTAGTGTTTTGGTGGATCTCAGTTTAAGTTATTTGATTGAATTAAAGTTTGAGGCAGTTAGGTAACTTGTATCTAACCTTATCTTAGTTATTAAGTAAAAAGTTTTGTATTTTGTTGCTTATTCTGATTAATTTAGCTAGCTAGCTAGCTTATTGCTGGCTAGTACAGAGCCCGGGAGGGGCCGTGGGTAAAAAAAATAATTAAATCGAGCGAACGATGTAGCAGTTCATGCCAACAATTTCTCTAATTCGTGCGAACGATTTCTTTTATTCCAGCGAACGATTAAGCCAACTCTTATTTCTAGTTCATGCATGCACAGGCAGGATAAACACAGTCTCCGTCGATGTTCATGCCTTCTGCGGTGGCGTTTTAGGGCAACTCTTAATTAGAGAATAAAGTCTAATATAACGAGATTAAAGTCGTAATATTACGAGATTAAAGCCGCAGTATTTTGATTTTAATTGTAACTGCTTGGCCTGCAGCGCAGGGCACGGAGGGAAAAGAGCACATACCGTCAGTTAGAAACGTAGATAAATGACGGTGATCTCAGGATCTCATAACAGATCATGCATGATCACCGTCAGTTATCTACGTTTCTAACCTGCTTATTATTAATGTTCTAGTGTTACAGCTTTCGGCTCTGCGCGAGATTCCTCTGTGCGGGGAGAGCGCGCGGCGCGACACGGAGGCTTTCCACCGCATTTTAAATTTTGCTACCAAACGAACATAAATACAGTAAATTCCAGTCATGAATAAAGGAAATAAACATTTTACTGAAACAAGACGACTGTCTCTGTGTGTTATAAAAACCATATCAAATTCAAATATATGTGAAGCATGATATGCGCGTCAAAGTTATGATCAATGTGGAATAGTTAATTTCTCACTATTTAGTAATATAGGGCTAATGTATTAATTAAATAAACATAATTCATATTAAAATATTCCCAATATTTCCCAGCAGATCTACCTTATAAAGCAACCCCTATAACTGTACACCCAACCAAGAAATACTTTTAGTACTAGATATTCAGTCAGCCTCCAAGGAAATGCACCCCTTCTTAAATCTGGTTACATCATTATTACATTCATGGTATTTACACCCTCTATATGGGAATCTGTGTAGCAAAATATGGTCACCTTTTACAGGTATATAATGATGGAAACACAAAATTGCATTTCATGTATAACATATGCTGTTTCTAGCTTTTATGTCATATAAAAAGACATAAAATCCAAATAATTATAAAGTAGTTCAAAAAAATATGCACATGAAACAGTGTGATAAAACGGTTTATGTATGTTTCTGAGCTTATAAGTCTGCATTATAATTCTGATAATGATGTATCAGAAAATAGTATGTTTAAATGGTTTCATTTTCATATAATTTGCATACAAGTGTAATTTGTAATACAAATTAGTTGGGATAATTGTTATATGAGATAACAGGATACCTGTTTTTGGTGTAATATCATGATATTAATGTCCTACATCTTACAATAACATTTGGTCACACATTTTTATGACATACTGGAATAAATTATCAAATTGATCCAAATTAACTCAAATAAACATCTTAAAACATTGTATTATTATTATTTTAGGCCAGCTATTTTAATTTTATATAGTGTTACAGATTTAAAGTAGCCTATTACATTATATGACCCATTCATAGACAAATGTCACACACTGTATTATATAAATTTTTATATCATCTTTATTTCCTCATTATTACAGTGTACAATTGAATATACTGTACTAAGTAAAATATACTTATTTACGTTATATTATTGTTGAACATAAGGAATTAATAAACACAATTCCACATTGATCATAACACGTGATTTATAACACACAGAGACAGTCGTCTTGTTTCAGTAAAATGTTTATTTCCTTTATTCATGACTGGAATTTACTGTATTTATGTTCGTTTGGTAGCAAAATTTAAAATGCGGTGGAAAGCCTCCGTGTCGCGCCGCGCGCTCTCCCCGCACAGAGGAATCTCGCGCAGAGCCGAAAGCTGTAACACTAGAACATTAATAATAAGCAGGTTAGAAACGTAGATAACTGACGGTGATCATGCATGATCTGTTATGAGATCCTGAGATCACCGTCATTTATCTACGTTTCTAACTGACGGTATGTGCTCTTTTCCCTCCGTGCCCTGCGCTGCAGGCCAAGCAGTTACAATTAAAATCAAAATACTGCGGCTTTAATCTCGTAATATTACGACTTTAATCTCGTTATATTAGACTTTATTCTCTAATTAAGAGTTGCCCTAAAACGCCACCGCAGAAGGCATGAACATCGACGGAGACTGTGTTTATCCTGCCTGTGCATGCATGAACTAGAAATAAGAGTTGGCTTAATCGTTCGCTGGAATAAAAGAAATCGTTCGCACGAATTAGAGAAATTGTTGGCATGAACTGCTACATCGTTCGCTCGATTTAATTATTTTTTTTACCCACGGCCCCTCCCGGGCTCTGTACTAGCCAGCAATAAGCTAGCTAGCTAGCTAAATTAATCAGAATAAGCAACAAAATACAAAACTTTTTACTTAATAACTAAGATAAGGTTAGATACAAGTTACCTAACTGCCTCAAACTTTAATTCAATCAAATAACTTAAACTGAGATCCACCAAAACACTAGCTTAGCTTATTCGTTTTCAGTCAACAGTGTTCGATAGATAATAATTCTCACACTCTGTCTTAAATATTTATCTTAAAATGTAGAGTTAAATTGAGTGATGGGCCTTTTGTACATAAATAATAACCAAATTCTGCTTACCATTTCCTATGGTCTCCGTTTCCCCATCTGTGAATTTGCGCCTTTTCGCTCCCTCGCATTCATTGGTAGACATGCGCAGATGAGTTCTCTTTCTTTTTTTTTAATTAAGGGGTGAAAATAGCCTTGCTGTGTGGCACGTGCTATTTGCACCCGGGTGCAAATAGACACTCCGGTTTTTTTTAATCACCGTTTTTATGCATCTTGGCCTGTTCTCCTCCACCAGACTTACACATTGCTTTTGGATAACTTTATGACACTCCTGGTGCAAAACTTCAAGCAATTCAGTTTGGTTTGATAGCTTGTGATCATCCACCTTTCTCTTGATTATATTCCAGAGGTTTTCAATTTGGTAAAATCCACACCATCGTTAAGTGGTCTCTTATTTTTTTCCAGAGCTGTATATATATATAAATAAATATTTTATTGTAATACAATTTAACTGATTTTGAAACCTAATTTTGAGCTTCCAACACATTTACCTATGGCAGTGTGAAATGTCAGTTCTGGACAGTAAGAGGTTAGCATGCATACAGTAATGCCTCTATAACAGGGTCATTACTGGCCTGTAACTTGCAAAAGAGCACCAGGCTGAAGTGCAGCTCGTCCGGAGCAGCTTTCTCTATTAGTGAGCTCTTAGGGCTGCAGATGCCGCTGTGGTTAATGGAGCGATGACATCACCCGCTTAGTCCGAATGGCATCAGGGTTTCCTGCCCTGTCAGTAGAGGCTCGGATTTCTGTCCAGACAGAACTGCTCCACACACACACCAAACACACACACACACACAGAATGAGTCACTCTCAGAGCCCTGCCGTCTGCTGGCAAACCCAGCCCAGATCAGCTCCAGCACCAGCTCCAGCACGGCCTCGGCCACAAATTCAATCACTCACTCCATCCCGAGTGGAGAGCGCTGGGTAATGGAGGTGAGGTCATGCTTCATAGGAGCTCACTTCCTCTTGTGAATTCAGTCATCAGACAGGAGCTGGTCTTGCTCCATTTAGAAAGTACTAAAGCCAGCACCGCTGAAACTCCCCCACCGTCTGCGGCTGCACATGCAGGCTACACCGTAAACAGACTGCGCAGATGAGAGTGTATGGAGGCTTGTTTTGGTTAGATCTCACTGTGGTTTACTGTGGAATTACAGTGCCATTCTCGCTCCTGCCAGGATGTCTGAATGAAGGGAATCTGAATGAATGGTGGCGTTCAGCATAAATTACCGGAAGACAGCGTAATTCAATTCCTCTTAGTCATGCCTGTTCACTTACTCACTGGATTCAGTGGAAGAAGATGGCTGACTTATAGCTGCCACACAATCCCCTCTTCCCAAAATGGGAGCGATAATTACAGGTTCCAAAGTGAAACATGCTCAGGCAAAAACAAAAGCCTGGAAATTCCAGAAAGAACTATTTTTGGGAATAGTGTGTGTGTGTGTGTGTGCTTGTGTGTGATTTACATCTTGTCTTTTTAGACCTCTAAAATTTCTCAATTCATACTCATACATTCCTATTAGAAATGTTTATTTTTTCAACTGTTTTCACACACTCTAACTTTTAAGATTGTATGCAGTGTTTTTTGGTTCAGTTCTGGGTAACAGATTTCTAGTTCTACCACAAGGACTCCTAAGGCAAGTAGGCAGGTATACCAATATATAATACTTGGCAACCAGAGTATTGGCACATGTGACTTATACTCGCCAACTACTGTTTTGATACGAGCTGCTCAGGTCGATTGTTATTTTGTACTCGGCAACCACAAAGTTGGCACTTGTTGCTTGGGACAACTGTCGTATTATACTCAGTAACCAGAGTTTGATACAAGTGGCTCTGGTCGATTGTATTATACTTGGCAACCAAGAGGTTGATGGCTTGTGCCAATTTTCATATTATACTCACCAATTGGTGTATTGGTACAAGTGTCTGGGGTTGATTGCTGTATTATACTCAGCAACCACAAAATTAACCCATGTAGCTTGGGAGAATTGTAGTATTATACTCAGCAACCAGAGTGTTGGTACATGCAGTTATGGTAGACTGTCATACTATACTTGGCAACCAGAGTATTGGCAAATGTTACTTGGGCCAATTGTCACATTATACTCTGCAACCACAAAGTTGGCACATGTGCCTTGGGTTGATTGTTGTATTATACTCAGCATTCAGAGTACTTGCACACTTGGCTTGGGCTGATTTTTAAATCATACTCAACAACTAGTGTTTTGGCACAAGTCGTATTATACTCGGCGAACAGAGTGTGGGTACAAACAGCTCCAGATGATTGTCATATTATACTCAGCAACCACAAAGTTAGTACACACGGCTTGGGCCGGTTTTCGAATTATACTCACCAACTGGTGTATTGGTACAAGTGCCTCAGGTTAATTGATGTATTATACTTAGCATACTCAGCACACTCAGCATTATACCACAAAATTGGCAAATGTAGCTTGGGACACTTGTAGTATTATACTCAGCAACCAGAGGGTTGATACAAGCAGCTCTGATGGATTGTCATATTATACTTGGCAACCAGACTGTTGGCAAATGTGACTCTGCTCAATTGTCATATTATACTCTGCAACCACAAAGTTGGCACATGTAGCTTGGGACAATTGACGTATTATACTCAGCAACCAAAGAGTGGGTACAAATGGCTCTGGTTGATTGTCATAATATACTCAGCAACCACTAAGTTGGCACACACAGCTTGGGCCAAGTTTCACATTATATTCGCCAACTGGTGTATTGGTACAAGTGTCTTGGGTTGATTGTTGTATTATACTCGGCAACCACAAAGTTGGCACATGTAGCTTGAGACAATTGTAGTATTATACTCAGCAACCAGAGTGTTAGTACAAGGAGCTCTGGTGGATTGTCATATTATACTTGGCAACCGGAGTGATGGCGAAAGTGACTCTGGCCAGTTGTCATATTACACTCTGCAACCACAAAGTTGGCACATGTGGCTTGGGTTGATTGTTGTATTATACTCAGCAACCAGAGAGTTAGCATATTCAGCTCGCACTGATTGTTTTATTAAACTTGGCAACCGCAGAGTTGGCACATGCATCTCGGGCTGATTGTTGTATTGTACTCAGTAAGCAGGGCTGTTGGTCTGTGCAGACCTCAGCCTGGTTGCAGCTGAGCATTTTGGCTAAAATTCAAACTGGTTCTAGATTCATACTGGAAATGGCCCGAGTGATTTGAGAAATTAAAATTAAAACACTGGATTTAGGGTCATTAAATACATCACACGCCATCCTAATCCACATGTCTCTGGTCATTCCTTCAGAATGTGAGAGTCCACCCTGAGAGAGGAAGTAGTTTATTCTCTGTCACTATGAAACCGTTCAGTCACAGTGGATCTCCTCCAGCTCAGTGATATGATGTTGCCAAATACACCCTAAACCCTTCTTTCACTCTTTCCATTGCTCGAACGATCAAGATGCTCTCGGGGGAAACACAAAACATTCAGACAGTGCAGAACATTATGACTAAGCAGTTGTCCTACTTATGTTTCCGGAGAAAATCTCCCTGAATTGTACCTGTCATTCATTCAGCAGAGCTGCCAAAACATCCCACAAGCTGTTTTAATTCTGTCCCGTGAGATCTCCAGCTCTTCCAATAACACGCACTCAGCCCTTTTCCTTTCCTCACCGAGCTCCTCCTGAAGCTGCAGCGTGGAAACTGCAGGCCGGCCTGGAGCAGAGAGAGAGGAGATTATGCTAGCTGGGTGAAATGTTGCCCCTCCAGAGGGCTTTGGGTTACTCCATCTCTGCTAGCAGTCGTGGGGCTCTGTGGCTGCTCCGGGCCAGGCTTTTTAAAGCCACATGTGGAAGATAGGGTTGCCAGAGCCTCTCTTTCATTCCTTATAGACCAGACCTTCTCCAGTTTCCAGCTCCGTTTCAGCGTATTTAGCAACAATGAGTGGTCTGGGCTTTGTGTAGACTGATGAAGTACAACATAAAACGAACTCAAAATGATCCAAACTGTTTCTTTTTTTTTTAAACAATCTAGAAATGCTAATGTTGCTAACAAAAAGAGGGATCAGAGCTCACAGGTCTCTGTGCCCTTGCCCTTCACACACTAGAATTCTTTGTGATTTTTGAATAATTTAATGATTATTATACACTATAGAGGAGAAATACACAATCTTTTATTGTGGAACATTGTTTTTTTTTCAACATTTCAATTTTTTTTACACATTTGTTGACAAAGTGGAGATTCATCATGATTTACTCATGCAGTCCTGATGAGAGCCAGTTTCATCATCACATTTTTATGGTCTTTGCGACTGCAATTAAAGAATACTTTCAAAGTTCTTGACATTTTTCATAATGACTGACCTTCCTAACTTAAAGTATCTTTAAAACAAAGCTGATGCTCTTAAACACGTTAAGAGGGCAAAAAACGCATGTAATGACCTCTTAACAGGTGACTGCCTCATAAAGCTGACTGAGAAAATCCAGCCAAGATGTGCCAAACTGTTATCTAAGCAAGAGGTGCTGCTTTGAAAAATCTAAAATCTAAAACATATTCTGTTTTTTTTGTTTACTAAATAATTCCATGTTTTTCTCATTATAATTTGGATGACTTTAGTATTAAACTACAATGCAGAAGATTTTAATATAATTTAAAAACACAGATTTTAGGGTGTGTCCAAACTTTTATCTGGTTCTAAATATGTTATGTTTTGGGGAGGAAACATAATATTGGATTTTTACTTGCAGTGCCCAGTAGATTTTTTCTTGATTTTGACTTTTTTTTTTTAGCTTTTATAATAAATTATAACATTGCAAAAGTAATCTACCATCATGGTGGTTTCTACAACTCATCTATGCTAATTTAGATTCTACTTATATATCACTAAAACAGACAAAAAACAGTAGATAAATAACTCGCACACAAACACGCAACTTACAAAATATGTCATGCTTAACTCGGTGCTGTCCGTTCGCCCCAAAACCCAGAGAAAATTCTAGACATTGTTTTTGTCACAGTGTGACCGTTTGCTCGATGAGAAACTGATTAGAGATCATGTTGTCTGGCTTGGAATTCATCAGCATAAATTAGAACGCACCACCTGTGCGGATGCATATTAATCATCTCAGCGTGCGCATATTATTTTCCCCTCTGCTGCTTCTCATGCATATCTGAGTGGTTTGCAGCCTCTTCATGCTGATGTAGGACTGGCTTCGTCCACACCAGCGGTCCTCCACCCTGGCCTAGAGTGGCCCTGTTCTGCACATTTTAGTGTTCTCCCTGCTCTGACACACACGGCTCGACTCGTCAGATAATTAATAAGTCCTTCAGGAGTGGAAGTGTGTGTGTTAGAGCAGGGACAACATTAGTACTTCTGACCACGACTGCTTCAACCCTCTGGAGCTGGACTGAGTAACACTGATCTGTGCTAGGTTACATTTTAATATTTATATTTTTTAAAGATGTATTCCTAATTTTCTCTTATTTTTCCCCCCAATTTAGCTAAGCAGATTGTCCCACCCATTCAGCTGTAAATTCCCCATCACACGTGATGCCACAACACAAGCCTAGCACATGCTTCCTCCAACCGACACATGTGAAGTCAGACTCCACCTCTTTTCCAACTGTTGCGGATGCAGCATTGCCGAGTAGCATCAGTGACTTGGTTTCGATACATCAGCTCACAGATGCAGCCTATGTGCTGATCGATATCACCTTTAGAGTGATGAGGGGAAAAGAGCCCCATCTACCCACCAAGAGAGAACAAGACCAATTGTGCTCTCTCAGGGCTTCCGCAGCTGATGGCAAGCTGCATCACCAGGATTCGACCCAACGATCTCCCGATCATAGTGGCAGTGCTAGATCACTCTGCACCCCCCTTTAATACATTTCTGTAGTTCACAGATGTAGTATCACAGTCCCACTCTTCCAGTGGGGTCCGTGAATCTCACGCATATTGAGAGCAGCTCCAAGATCATATACAGTATAACAGAAATCAGACGATTGAGACTTGCTGGTACAATTTTGTACAGTCTTCTCATTCAATGTTTTTCTTTGGTGAAATGTTTCATTTTATGATTTTCTTTTGTATATTTGAAAATCTGAAAGCTTTATACAATAAAACCACAAAATAAAATGTCATCAGTACCCATGTAATAAATGTTTTGAAATGTTGAAATTATTAAATAAATTAAAATAATAAAGTAGTGTAATATTTGCAGACAAAAACACAGCAGGCTATTATGGATACTAACTACAGTACTGTGATTATTACTGTAATAAACAACACACAGTATTTCATACAGTGGTATGAAAAATATTTCGGCACTGATAATTTGATCATTTTTATAGTTTTTCTTTTTTTTAATTCACCTTTGTATGTAGGTCAAGGTTCAATGAGCTTACTAAAAAAATGTGTTCCAATAATTATTGCACCTATTGCATTTATGCACCTGCCTAATTTAGTAAAAAAATATTGCTCACTTTTTGTAAATCCTATAAGCTTCATTTTGTCACGGTCTCGCTCTGTTCCCCTGTGTTTCTCCTGTAATTTTCCGTCACGTGTGTCTAATTTGTAGCTCCGCCCCTCGTTACCTGTCTCTCCAGGTGTTTATTGTTTCATGTTTTGTATAAATAGTACGTGTTAGTCTACGTTTGCGGTCGGTCTTTGCACCTTCCAACGTTGTCTGTCTCGTCACGTCCTAGCTATAGTTTTGCCACGTTTCTAGTTCTTTGTTTAGTTTGTATTATTTGTTTATCTCTAGTTTGTTACTATTCCTGGTTTTGTACATATTTACGTATTTATTCCTTTATATTTTCCCTAGCCCTGTTTAGTCACTTTCTGTTTAGCTTAGCTCTTTGTTGGTTTTCCCTGTTTGTTTATGTACATTTACTTATTCGTTATTCCCCTGTTTGTTTGTTTGTTTACTTATTATTCATTAAAGTCTGCTTTTACGTCCGCCTCCCGTCTGGTCCCGCGTTACACATTTCACTTCTCAAATATCACTTTGTCCGTTCATCTACTGTATAATATATATTTAACTGAAATTGCTGATCCGAACAACCAATCATTAAAAAATGATCAGGGTGCCCAATTTTTTTTTTACCACTGTAGGTACTGCGTATATTAAATGTTCAGTATGCACACTGTAAAATGTACCACATCAACTAACCAGCTAATTGCTGGCAGTTACTGTACATTCCACTGTGTTGATTTTACAGTGTAAAGCAATGAGCTGCAGTTCATACTGAACCGGCCCACAGTGATTAAGAGAATGCGTCTGGAGGTATGAATCATGGTGGTCTCTGAGCTGAGAGAATCACCACCATTTCTTTCACAGTCTAGTCATACATCCTGTTGCTACCCGATTTAGGTCCCCCTAAATACCATAAAAATTGTTGTACAGCACTGTCACACACTGCAACCACTTCCTGAAGTCTTGAAGCTTTCACAAAATCTTTCACAAAAAAATACAAAGGATCTTATGATAATTAAAATGTGTTCAAGATTTTAGTAAAGTAAAAAAATATATATGTAACCTCCTGAGACCCACACTTTTGCTTGGTGTGCATTTTTAATTTCTCGTAGCTATTTGGTATTTGTAGGACCAGTACAACCAGTAGGCAAACTTTGTCTTTGTACAGGAAGTTATTTATTATTTTAATTTACATTATTTTAATTTACATTTAAAAATGATCCATTGCCATTTGGGATCAGAAGGACCCAGTTAGTCTAAAACATTTTTTTTTGCTTTCTACATTAGGTAAATAAACTAGTTTCAACAGTAAAATTGGATGAGAATTTCTGTCTGGACTGGCTGTAAAAATGTTTAACTGGGATTCCCAGTTAATTGAGTGTAATGATGTCATGTGACCACTAGATGATACGGGCAGTGTCTCCATATGAGACCAAAGGGTTTAATGTTTTAAGAAAAGAAGCATCCTGGTGCAGAAAAGCAGAAATGTAAGGTCCCCATATGAGGACACTGGGTCTTAAGAGGATATACTTAAGCCTGACATTATGAAATAAGCACATATAATTTTAAACACAATAACAAAAGTGTTTTTGTGCTTAAAACAACCATGCAAATATATAATTTTTTTGTGTGGTATTAGTTTTAGCAGTGTTTGTCTATTGTTGAGAACCCATTTAATGACCAATTTATGCAAAGATCCAAGCAATCCCAAAGGTTTCACATACTTTTTCTTGCAACTGTACTTGTTTTTTACTGGACCGCAACGATATGAATGATTGACTGGAACAATGCCAGACTAAGCATCTTTGCAGAGTCAAATCCAAACATAAATAAAGCAAGTCAATCATTTAACAGCAGTATCTGAGTAAGTAGCCTTACAGCCTGTATTTAAACACTTAGAAACTGGGGCAAGAAAACCAACACAAATCACTGCATCAGATTTTTGGGTTTTTGGTGCTGGGATCACACCACATGAGCTCACAGCGATGTTTATCTAAAGAGCACATGGGTAATGTAGCCTACCCTCCCTCTAACCTGAGCAGAAAGGAAAAAAACTCCCTTATAACGGCAAAAATCCCCCCTCAAACACTTTCACTTCCGCCCTGTCGTTTTCACTTCTGCGTGGCTGAAACCGTCTGGGTTTGCAGAGTGGGTGAGGAGTACAGTCATGGCCATGCTTGTGTTTATGTTAAATAGCATGCAGCACCTTCCTACTTACACACGTAAATAGGTTTGGTAAATACCAACTTATTCACTGACTGTATCCATGTCCTCACAGTCCTCACACCAGTAAATAACTAGTGACGATCTGATGCATGGATTGTAACATTGATAGCATAGGCAAGGCAATAACCCAAGTTAAAACTGTATTTACTGAGTATTATTGCTATTATTGGTGTATAACTAGTGTATAAGCAGGCCTGTCACAACTGTGATAAACAATACTATTTAAAAAATAATTTATAACGTGTATAATTTATATACACATTATAAGCAGTGAACTTTTAATTATAAAAATTATTTAGAGACTTAAATAAGTAAAAACAATGGGCAATATTGAGGTCAGCAAAAAATATATTTAAGTTAAGTCCATACAAGTTTGTGGCTTTGGTTGGAATGAAATGCTCTGATTTTGATAAAAAAGTTTATTTCATCGCAGACTTAATTAACATGGCTATTTTTATTTTTAAAAAGCAAAAAATAAAAAAAATAAAAACAAGCTATAAATATATTATATATTATAGCATAGTTGCATAGTTTAAACTCTGCAACTGTAACACCGTAATTATTCCAATGTCTTGCCTGATATTGTTGATATAGTCCTCCTGTTGGGTCCTTTAGGTGCAAGGTATTGTTAACAATTTAAAGAGATTGTGGATAGAGATTGTTAGCTTTCAGCCTTTTAGCCACCACTCACTTCCCTTGGTTTGACTTTCTAGAGACCTACTGGTAAAAAGATTATAATCCAATACTTTTCCTTCTGGTTTGTGTTTATCTCAAGTTTAGTTCAGCTGTAGTATTCCAGTTTGTTTTTGAGTGACTAAAGACATGAAAAAAGGCTAGCATTTGCTAGCATTAGCTTTTAGCCCAGCGTGAATCCCCATTTGCTTCCACAGCGTTCAGTTTAGCACCATGTGGAGTTTCAATCTCACTGCGGTTGCAAAGTGTGGTTTGGGTACCAACCTATTTTCTTATAACTAGCCTAAAGAGTCTGAAGGTGATGAGCTGCTCTCTAGTATCAACAACACTATTTTGCAAGTCTGGTTTTCTGTTAAAGGAGGAACAACAGCATTTGAGGTTTGCAGTTTGTCACTTACTTCCACACCATACCGAAATCTCCTGATTCAACCATGCCAAGATTAAAACAGTATGACTTCTTGATTTTGAGCATGAAGAACTCAATTAGGCCATCGAAAATCCGGTACTGTCCCGTGTTGTTGGGTGAGAGGGCGGTGTGGTCAGCACAGTAGCTTCAAAAAACAACAAAAGGTTTTTCCTCAGTTTCAGTTGTTGCAGTATGACGACAGTGCTCGGTTCAGAGCCAGATCTGATCACAAGACTTGTGAAAGCTGAAAAACATTGTGGTTGGAGTGGCGAGTCATAACGTAAATGTGCTTTCACTTCATGCACAAGGCCTGGGGATTTTACTGTGGTGTCCTTTCATGGTTCACGGCCAGCCGACTCCACAGCTGCAGACGAGCTGCACAGACCCGTAAAAACGGAGCTCCTCCAATGTCGTTCCCTCCATTTCCTCCCTCCTCCTCGTCAGCAGCCGGCGAATATTTCACTCATGCATAATTAAAAGCTGGTTCAGCTCCATTAAATTGGGGAAAATAATTTCACGGCTCATTACAAAGTGCTATATTCAAACATGAACAACAATATTTATGCCATGTATTTGCATTTACTTTGAACTTGACCAAAACTTTTAATCTGATAAGCGTTTGGAGGCACAGCACTCTGAGATCATTAAAGCAGGGGAATGACAGAGTTTTGGCACTAAGATAGTCAGAATTCTCTTAAATCATAGATCTTGAGCAGTTGTTCCCAGTCCTAGACCTGGTGAATATGATCTGGCTGATGTGCTAATTGACAAACACCTCCTAAGTGGACATGAGTTTATAATATAATATAATATAACATAATATAATATAATAGCTGGCTACTTTATAAATACATACATTTACAAATGGGAAATGTTAAAGTAGCATGTAGGCAAAATGTACATGCTACTTTAACATCTACATATATAAGATAGTCCCGCTCAGTAGTGCAGGATTCTAAACTCTGATATTTTAATCAATATGTGATTGCATTGAGCTGCTATAAGCAATAAGGAGCAAAAGAGGAGAGATTAGACTTCCTTGTTGTGAAAACAATCCAGACTTCTCTACCATTGCATCTTTACCAACTTAAAATATTAAATGATTTTACTATACATGCATTTAATAAAATAATAATTAATAAATGACAGTTTTGTTTGCCAATAAAAGGTATTCACTGTCAAAGAGAAACAGGCAGATACAATCAAGCAAGCTCTCCCATTGGTTGGGAGTTAATATACATGAAGACCTAACGTGTTTAAAATATAACAGGTGCCAATTCTCTGAAAAAAAACAACAAAAAAAACAAATATAAGATAAAGTCCCACCTTAAAAAAGGATAAGCTGCAAGTGTCTGAGAGTCAAAAATAGTGTGGTGCAACTGCAGAAAGCTCCCCTCAATGTGGAGATCTGTGCAAGTGCAGTAGCCAAAACCAACCAAGAAAGGGGTCATAATACTGGCATCTTTTTTCCTGAGCCTAGCTATATGCTAATTATTAATTTACATTTTCTACATTTTCTGAAAAGCTGTCCAAGCTAGCAACAGTTAAATTTATGGGCTGAACATGGAGAGATCAATTCACCTACAGTAAGTCAGAATTAAATACACGGTTTATAAAAACTACAGTTGGTGGATTTTATTGAAGATGCCTCACTGTAGTTGGAGATTTAAAGCATCCATGAAAATGTGCAATATGGCAAAATCTAGGCGGTCAGTCTGTTACCATACTGGCATCTGCGGGCGGCCAAACCCCACCGTGTCCGGATCCTTCTGGTTGTCATGGAAATGTTGATTGCCCCCACATGAGCTTAACCAGTGAAGCAGGGCTGAGTGTTATTCTCTGGCCGGAGATCAGCCTCACATCCACTCAACCCTCCTCCAACCACCCCCTCCATATGGGTACAGGAGATACCCTTCCACCTGGGTTGCCACGGCAACCTGTTCTATTTAGGGATTCTTGGTTTTCCCAAGGTTCAAATGGAACAAGTGTGCGCCCTGGATTTGTCCCACTGCACTGAGGACCTCCATGGAGCACCATGATGGAACACGTCCGCTAAACATGTCTCTTCACCATCACCACCATAACTAACACGGCCCATTAGCAACCACACACACTTCTGTCAGGGTAGAGACATAGAAAGAGACAGAGAGAGAAACACGTATGATGACAGCTAGAGAGAGAGACAGGTGAAAATGATGAAGTTATTCTGAAATAATATATAATACAATGTATATTATAGAGCTATACTTCAAAATACTTAATTAATTAATTATAAGTTTCTTTGATTTTACAAAATTGAAAACCTCGGTAATATAATCAAGAGGAAGATGGATGATCACAAGCCATCAAACCAAACTGAACTGCTTGAATTTTTGCACCAGGAGTAAAGGCATAAAATTATCCAAAAGCAGTGTGTAAGACTGGTGGAGGAGAACATGCCAAGATGCATAAAAATGTGATTAAAACCAGGGTTATTCCACCAAATATTGATTTCTGAAATCTTAAAACTTTATGAATATGAACGTGTTTTCTTTGCATTATTTGAGGTCTGAAAGCTCTTTCAGTCATTTCTCATTTTCTGCAAATAAATGTTTTAATGACAATATTCTTATTTGGAATTTGGGAGAAATGTTGTTAGTAGTTTATAGAATAAAACAACAATGTTCATTTTACTCACATATACCTATAAATAGCCAAATCAGAGAAAATCAGATAAACTGATGAGCGGTCTCTTAATTTTTCCATTTGTTCTTCATTACTTTAAACACTTTAGCATCCCATTCGTGAAAACACACTTCAGTGCTCTATTCCAACAGGACAATGCTCATCCACATGCTGCTGCTATCTCAAGAGCTTGCCTTGGTGAAATGTATTGCCAGTCCGATCCTGTATTAATTATACATGGGATGCTAATGGACATGTTATCACCATTCTACCCCACCATTCAAAATCTGCAGGAATATTCAAGATGCAAGAAATGTATTATTGCAGGAAACCATTAGAAACCTTGACAGCTCTATGCCAAAATATCTGGCATGTTAGTTTATCTGTTACACATGCGTTACACAATTAATTAATGATTCATTTTGATTTTGAACAACATTACAATCCAACACTTCTTTGTGTAGTATTTTGTTGCTGAGGAGTGTATGATGATGTTATATAATTTACAAATTATAAAATAGTTGAATTGAATTGATAAATAAAGAGAGATAAAATAGAGGAGAGAGATGTGGAGAGAGAGTATATGTGTGTGTTTGTGTGTTTATCCATGGTTGAGCACATAAGATGCTGTCGAACACTAGATTGTGTGTGTGTGTGTGTGTGTGTGTGTGTGTATCTATGACATGAATACATGAGTTGGGCAGTGGAGTGTATTAGTGAGAGCAGGCTGTATGGATGAGTGTGGGAGGAAATGAGCTGTGGTAAAGAGTGTTATATATGTGTGTGAGAAAGCGTGATGTTTTGCCATGTGTGAGAGTGTGTGAATGTGTGTGTGTGTGTTTGTGAGCACAGGAGATGGTGAGAGTGAGAAAAAAAGGATAATTATAGCATTTCCCCTCATGTGACAGTTGAAAATGAGCATTAGTTTGTGTGTGAGTGTGGGTGTGTGTGTGTGTGTGAGCTGTAATTCTTTTGCCCCCCCCCCTTCCTCTACGGAAGTGTGTTGAATATGGCCAACCATTTGCCCTCACATACACACACACACACACACACACTTGAGGTGCTGGTAAAGCCTGTTTGAAGGTGGGCGGGGCTCATAACAAGCTAGTCATTGTGTGAGGGAATTGGCCGAGATCTGGAGAGTTACCCAATCACTTGTGTTAGCCCACATGTTTGCACACACACACACACACACACACATAGAAGATTAGTTGAGGCCACTAGTGTCACACTGATGTATTCAAGTGGGCTTGGGTATAAAAGGATTCTGTATACTGTAGATTAATTAGACTGCATAGACAAAAGTATTGGTACACCTGCTCATGCATTAGAAGGGGACTCCACAAACATTTAGACATATTGCATGTGTTTATCCTTTTATGATGAACAGCTCCACTGTTCCTGTGCTAATGCTAATCTTAGCGCTCAAACTCAATGCAGGTAAATCATCACCTTCAAATCCAACATTTACTGCCCAAACAAGTGCTTCAGTGTTCAGTAAAAATAAAGCCTGTCCAAAACCCAGGTGCCCATCCTCAGCTTGTGTGTGTGTGTGTGTGTGTGTGAGGTAGCTGGACCGTGCAGCAGTTTGAGGACATTATGCTAGCCATGCCGTCCTGTGCAGACATCCCACCTCTCCTGCAACTCGCATGCTGATAGCAGCTCTCTGATGCCTGCAAATCATGTACAGTACAATACCCTGGGAATATAAACTTAATACAAAATTCCCCTGCCTGTCTTGCCCATGTTTATATAATATAACAAAATTAATATTCCGTATAATATTTTTATATACTACAGGCCTATGAAGATACTCATATTATTGGTTTATTGCACAATATATGTTTTTCTGATGACTTTGATATTTCCTGTTATGTTTACTTGAATGTTTGTTTACATATTGAATGTCACCAGATTTACAGCTAGTCAAGATAAGTGAATTTGAAAATCTGAAACTCTTGATATTTTAGTATGAATTGCTAAAAAAAAATGCCGATATATCCCAAACAATTATAATTAAAATGAACTGTGACATTGATATTATATTTTATAATATTTTTATCACAATTGTTTGTAGGACAAAATATTGTCAAAAATATGCATTCATCGTGACAGGCTTATTATGTCATTTTATGCTGTTAATACTTTTATTGACTACAAACATTTACTAGCCAGTGAAAAAAATCCTGTTAAGTTGCTCTTTTCTCGTTTCTCATGTTTTTCGTTGGACATTGAAGATATTAGACAGAGAAGTGTCCTGAAAAAACAAATACAAAAAAAAAGAGACCACTTAAAAATTATGAGTTTCTTTGATTTTACCAAATTGAAAACCTCAGGAATATAATCAAGAGGAAGATGGATGATCACAAGCCATCAAACCAAGCTGAACTGCTTGAATCTTTGCACCAGGAGTGGCATAAAGTTATCCAAAAGCAGTGTGTAAGACTGGTGGAGGAGAACATGCCAAGATGCATGAAAACTGTCACTAACAACCAGGGTTATTCCACCAAATATTATGTGAATATGAACTTGTTTTTTTTATAGCATTATTTGAGGTAGTGAATAGTGTTGTGTAGGTTGGTGCTACAGTTCCTCCCTAAATAAGTTTCTGTATTTACAGGATGGCATGTCTGCCTGTGCCGACAGGTCTGTCTAGCCTGGCATTCCCATCACACCAGTCCTGAGTTGCACTATGTGCCCACATTTATGCAAGAACACATTTCTCTTTCTATTCATCACTGTCTAGCCATCGTCCCATCACACACACATGCGCACACACGCACACAAACGACTCACTCCACCCCGCCAAAACAAACCACACATCTCCAGACGTGCTCCACTCTCTGATAGATAAGCGCACCGTTCTTTCCCTCTGCAGCACTGAGATAGGCTCCGCTCCAGGAAATCCAGCGGGCAGAGCATCAAAGTGATAGAACACGTCCCGATCTGACAGCACGGCGGCACAGCCATTACAACACACACTCATGCTGCTCTGGACAAAACAGCTCACTCTCCTGATAGCTAGTGAGCTTTTCCACTTTCTCAGAATAACCAACATAGTCTGATTCGGGATCAGCTCCTGATATAGTTGCTAAAACATAACAATCTAAAGTCGCCTCAGGTCAGTTTTACTAAGTTCATGCAGTTCAAACAAGGTGACCATGAGCCATACACAGGCCTCTTCTCCTCCCACACACACTGATTGGTGTTGAACTGGCTACCACATTCGGCTCCTCTATCTAGGCCAGGCTCCACGAGCTGGGCATTGTGGGAATACTGTGTTGAAATATTGCATTAATATATGCATTGACCTTCTCAACCTTTACTTTTCAGTTTGGCCCTGCTGAAAATGCTGTTTATCTCCTGAGCTAGTCATAGGGGCTGTCAGATTAACTAACTTCACTATTATTATTATCATTAAAAAGAGTATTAATAGAGTTTATTCTGCTTTGGTTGGAGTTTGAACTGCTTCTACTGTCTTGGAAATACATTCTATTAGATATTTTTTTAGATCACTACCACATAATTTGTTTGCATTTAGTGAAAAGAGCATTAGTTAGGTCAGGATAGTGGCCCATTCCCAAATCTCCAACACAACTCCTAAAAGTATTGTATCAGACTCTATCATTCCAGAGAACACGCTTCCATACAATGAAATGTAAATCTGAAAAGTACTTTACAATATAAACATAGTGAGCAATAGTAAAGATAATATAACATAAAGCCAACATATGCATAAGAAGTATAAAAGTAATACTAAAATCAAAACAATAAAATAGGAAACAATTAAAACAGACTATTTGCTTAATTTAGCCTAGCATTAGCTTTTAGCCTTTCCAAAAGCTCTAGTGCATTTAGTCTCTAGACAGTAAGTGCACTGAATATATGTAAATAAAATGAGTCAAGACTGTTTTAAAACAGTTTTGGCAATTTGGATTTGGCACATATTACACCTGTATTTTTTTCTTTTAAAAATGTGTTTCTCTGTTTGAGGTTCAGTGTTTTGCTTTGTTTTGTTTTTTTTGTTTTTTTTTTTTCATTTTTTTTTTTCTGAATGACTTCCATCATGTAATTGCATCTGGCAACAAGCCTGCTTTTTTCACACACGCACTAAATTGTGCAGGAGCCACACCTTAGCAATTAAACATAATATTCAGAATTCCGCACAACAAAGCACGCCAGCTACAGAGCAAAAACATCCTCACGCCTGACAGGCTCAGGGGGGCTTTCAGGAATAAGAGTGTTTTATAAGGGTTTATGTAGGGCACGCATGTTGTGAACACACAAGACACGCGCACCCACACGCGCACACACACACTCAGTGACACTAAAAGCAGATCTTATTGAGCCTGTCTCTCGAGGTAATGTTTACATGACCGTTCCTCTGAGACTAAGTGCATGAGTCATAAACCTATTACAGACGCGCACTAGTGTCAGATAGTTAATGGGTTAAATTGCTCTGCTGTTCTTTCTCCCGGTTATCTCTCTCTCTCTCTCTCTCTCTCTCTGATTACCTCTCAGTGAGAGAGGGCTTACGGTAAGCTGTGTGTGTGTGTGTGTGTGTGTGTGTGTGTGTATAAGAGAGAGAGAGAGAGAGAGAGAGAGAGAGAGAGAGAGAGAGCAGAGTGGAGGTGAGTGTGGCAGACCGTGCTATTTACAGAAGGGTCGCAACCCTGTCACTCAGGTTTAACTACGTGCCAGTGGGCAGAACCCACACCAGCCGGGACGGCTTAACAACACGCTCACGTCACATGGCGCTACTGCCCAGACCATACAAGCTTACAGTGATGAATGATGGGTAACAGGGTCAGGGGTAATCTTTATATTTATATACAGTACCATTCAAAAGTTACAGCTTAAATTTTGTAGTTTTATTATAATTTTTTTACATATTTGCTCTGCATTGTAGATTACTATTTTTTTTTTTTAATTCTTAAATTTTTCCCAAAAATCTTCAGTGCTCCTTTTGTATAAATTTTACCAGTCAGGTTGTAAGGAGCAGTAAAGCCACTCTGCTGAAGTACAGTGTTATACAGGAGTTAATAACCAGTTTAGTTCTCCAGCACTGAGACTGGAGTAGCGTTAGCATTTGCCGCTAACCGCACTAGCTCTTTCCCCGTTCAGAGGTGAGTATTATCGGCTTGTAGCCTGCTGCTAACCCCGGCTAGCACTGCTCTAGCAGCATTAGCCGCTAACTGCGCTAGCTCTAGCTCTTTCTTTGTTTAGAGGTGAGTATGTCAGACTGTAGTCTGCATGTTTTCTGTGTTAAAACAAGCTATGTGGGATGAAATGCTAGCTAATATCACCCTGGCTTACAGGAACACCCACTCGGTTCGTCATTGCTGTAGTGCTAGTGGTTAGCCGCTAATGCTAATGATCCAGCCTTAGTACTGGAGAAATTCAGTTTACTGTAAGTTTACTGTAAATAAAAGGAAACACTTTACTCACCCATATAAATAGTTTCAGGAGAGAAATCAGTGTAGATTAACATCCATCACTTTTTTGACTTTAAAATAAAGTCTTTTTTTATTACAGTTTTGTTTACTTAGCTTAGCTTTACTTAACTTAGCCAGCAACCGCCCGCTACCACCTGTTACCCTTTTTCCACCAGAGAGGACTTTTAATCTTAAAATTTATGGACATCAACTTTAATATAGTGAAATCTTCACAGCAATAATCCATATATATATCTGGAAATAAAAGCTTTGCCTGGAAATTAGAGACAGTTACTCCAACAAAAGCAGCCGTTTAATAACCTTGATTTGGTAAAAACAATTAAACAACAGTAAATGAGCCAGTGTCTCAATACTTTTGTATATTTACACTGATAAACACATCACACACACACACACGCTCTCTCTTAGAGCCATAAAGTCTGCCACGTGGCTTAAGCTGTTGGATAATCTGGCCAGACACCACCCCCCTCTCACCTTCATCTCCAAACCCAGAGACAGGCCATCACACACACACACACACGCACACACACTCACACAGGCACAAACTAAGTGCTGGTAGTGACGCAGCTCTCAGCGGGAGGCTGAGCTAAACGGGGTGAGGCGTCACACACGGGACACACTCTGCAGTCTGGCCTCTAATGACGGCCCCACATGTGTACTCCAGCAGCGCTGAAAATAGAGCTGCTCTACATTCAGCAGCACTCTGCCCAGTGGGTACACAGCACACAGTGTGCCCCCTAACCCAGTACTCACACACATCCTCACTCATACACACTCCACACGTCCAAACACTTCACACAATTTAGAGTAAAAATGAATAATTAAGAGGTGATATAAGGTTACGGCCCTAATGGTTATAAAACGATGCCCTTCTTCTAGGCCTTCCAGTGACCCAAATAGTCATTTATTGCCTTATAATTCACTTGTGCTAGATTCAGGTTAGTGTCTCAGGTTCTTTTTTTAATTTTCTTTTCTCAGTCATTCCTCATAAGATAATGAAGTCGCACACCCTCTGTGTGTGTGTGTGTGTGTTCATCTCTGCTTTTGTCTTTATGTTCATAGACTGTCTGGCCTTGTGTATAAATTAGATTGCAATCAATTGGTGTTGGAAACTGGGAAATACAGTTTGTACCACTTGTAAATTGCATTCAAACAGCTACTGAAGTGATATTTACAAGTGGGAACTTGGGATATCATACAAGTTTATGAGATGATGTGCTGTAAATCTATTTTATGGATCTCCATGCTTAGTGGGCTAGTCTTTCGACTAGCAGCGGAATAAGGAGAAATTGCATTTACATGTTAAACATATGGGTAATGCTTTATAATACAGCCCATGTTTTAGAGGGTAAGTTCCCTTTACTGTACATATAAATAAAGTACAACCAGGAACAAGAGTGTAACAGCTAGGCAACTTTCTAAAACATACCTTGTACTTTCCCAACACTTATGGCGTAACTGTTCACTATGAATCAGAAAATACAAATAAAGCACAATAAGGCACAGGAGAACCAGCAATTCCCCTGAACTTGCAGTGCAATCTTCATATAAAATACTATATAATTATTTGCTCTTTGTTAATGGCAGTTATGAGGCTTTGTTCCAGTCACACACCAGGGGATTATTATTCTAATAATTTTATGAGTTTGAAAAAGAAGATCTTAAACGAGCATTCAATATCCCAAAGAGACAAGACAGTGACCAAGCACAGAGCACTGTGCATAAACAGATGCTAACAGATGGCTTCGGAAAGGATGAACAGATAAAGCATGTTAGCAGCAATGCTAAATACCAGCCTTGGCAGGGTTGGAGCCGTGATGCTAACAGACACAGAGACCAGGCATAGCTGGCCTTATTAGGGTTTATGCAGTTTAGATGTGATGCTAACAGCCAGACTCAGCATGCTGTGTGCTGGTGCAAGGTTTGCTCTGCGATTCTTACAGACACAAGCAGCCGAACTTCACAAGGCTAAGTCAGTTTAGCCCCAATGCTAAGAGCTGGGCTCAGTATTGTGCTAACAAACCACAATGCTAACAGACACAGCAGAAGAATCTGAGGAGGGGGACGAGGCTAAATATGAAATATCTGTTTTGGTCTAAGACCCTGGTGCTCTAGTGCAACATCTTACAGGCTAAATCCTCCTGCCATATGGAGCCTAGATTATTAGTTCATAGCCTGGGATGCTCTGCTGAAGTTTGCAGCTTTTTTTTCTGAGTGCAGAAACTGGAAAACGAAAAAGGGAAATCTTCTCGCTTTCATTTAACTGGGCCGCTTGTGTTGTGGAAGGCCTGCGTCCCGCTATTTACATTCGCAGGACTGATCATTAAAGCCAGAGGAACGATCCGGTCCCGTGAGAGGGCCGCCGTGTCTTTCTAAAGTCAGTCATCTCGGCTGAGAGATAAAGGGGGCAAGCCTTCACACGATTCCACTGGCCTCTCTCTCCCCGTTCGCCCATCCTCTATCCCTCTCCCTCCTTCCCTCTCTCTCTCTCTCTCTCTCGCCTCTTCTCATCTCCTGCTATCTTTCATCCGATACGAGCCAACTACTGTTTTTCAAAGAGCCCCGAAAGTAGGACACAAACTTTAGGATGGGAGAGAGGAGGAGAGAAAGACAGGGAGAGAGAGGATGAGGGTGAGACATAGAAAGAGAGAGGGAGAGGGAGAGGGAGAGAGAGAGATAAGAAAGAGTGAGAGAGAATTAAAGAGTATACCATCACAGATGTTCCAAAGAACATTTAGATTTTTTTACGCAAGCTGATATACGATGAGATACATCTATATTGAATTTAATCTCGTCTCTGGGCTTAACATGCTTTTAGTGCAAAGTCATTCACCCCTCTCTTTTATCCATATACAAAGAAGTGCACACTATCATCTCCTTCACTTGAAGTCAATATGAAAGAGATTGTCTCTACAGACAGCCGTATCAGCCCTGGGAAGTAGCTAGGCTAGTTGAAGTGTAGATGCAGAACCTTTTATTTGTTCTAATAATCTTCACCTGAATAATAAATTATATTCTAAATATGTTTTCATATCACTCTTCTTATTTCATCAGAATCTTCATTATTCTGCTTTGATTATTTGTATGGTCCATTATAAATGCCTCATAGATGTTAATAGCCTTGGATGCTCTGCTGAAGTTTGCAGCTTTTTATCTGAGTGCAGAAACTGGAAAACGAAAAAGGGAAATCTTCTCACTTTCATTTAACTGGGCCGCTTGTGTTGTGGAAAGTCTGCGTCCTGCTATTTACATTTATCGGACGGATCATTAAAGCCAGAGGAACAATCTGGTCCTGTGAGAGGGCCGCCATGTCTTTCTAAAGTTGGTTATCTCGTTGTTTCTACGAAAAAGACAAAAAAAAAAAACAGATGGTCAGATGGTCCATTATAGATGCCTCATAGATGGTCAACTAACATTTAACTGTTTACGAAATGTTAAATATAAATTATTCTGTTAAGACCCGTATAGGACTGTAGTGTCAACCATGAATCTACACGAAAACCTAACCCTTACCAAAATCTTTGCCTTAACCCTAAAATGCTGTTACTTGCAGTTTCTGAGACTGGATAGACTTGTCCTGTGTCCTTGTCCTTGGTCTTCCCTTCCTAAGACACTCCTGATGAGAGCCAATTTCATCATAATGTTTTTTAATAATCCTGTAATCTCTTGTTCATGTGGTTTTATGAGCTATTGTTGAATGAAGATTGTTGATGCAGTGTGTCTGAGGGATCGTAAATCACAGCTGTTTAGCTTAGACTTCTCTCCTTACCCTTTATGCAGTGAAATTCCAAATTTCTTCAATCAGTTTAGGATGTTAGATTGTAGAGGGAGAAATATGCATTAACAAAATCCAAAAATTTTGGGGACATTTAAATCATTTTCTCACATATTTGTAGATAAAACTGGTGATTCTAATCTGGCCTAGTTATTGGTGCAGTTGTGTTTATTTGCAATGTCATAAATAACTGCATTCTGGAGCTGATGGCAGAAATGTTATACTGAGGTTACGTGACGGGGTTGATGTCGGTTGGGCCGGAGGGGCGTAACATTTCCCTGATGTTGTTTTTAGCGAGTAACTGGGGAAAGAAATCTGGGATGTGTAGGAAATAATCTCAGCATGACTTCTTAACACCCTTGGATGCTAAACAAGCTTTTTAGGCTGATGAATTAGTTAATAGTGAATTAATTTCAATGCATTTTACAGGTATTCACATGGTAATTGTATATACACTTGAATCTAGGCAACACATCCCTTTATACAATATATACAGCTCTGGAAAAAAATTAAGAGACCACTTCAGTTTCTGAATCAGTTTCTCTGATTTTGCTATTTATAGGTATATGTTTGAGTAAAATGAACAGTGTTGTTTTATTCTATAAACTATGGACAACATTTCTCCCAAATTCCAAATAAAAATATTGTCATTTAGAGCCTTTATTTGCAGAAAATGAAAAATGGCTGAAATAACAAAAAAGATGCAGAGCTTTCAGACCTCAAATAATGCAAAGAAAACAAGTTTATATTCATAAAGTTTTAAGAGTTCAGAAATCTATATTTGGTGGAATAACCCTGTTTTGTAATCACAGTTTTCATGCATCTTGGCATGTTCTCCTCCACCAGTTTTACACACTGCTTTTGGATAACTTTATGCCTTTACTCCTGGTGCAAGAATTAAAGCAGTTCAGCTTGGTTTGATTGCTTGTGATCATCTATCTTCCTCTTGATTATATTCCAGAGGTTTTCAATTTGGTAAAATCAAAGAAACTCATCATTTTTAAGTGGTATCTTATTTTTTTCCAGAGCTGTATATATGTGTGTTTATGTGTGTGTGTTTAGTAACAGGGATAAGCAGAAAGGCTAAGATACAGTGGAAGATTATCTGTGTGTTGTTTTGAGAGGAGTGCGGCTCCTGGCACTTCAGGGCCAGTGTGTTAGCCCTTATCGTGGCCAGGAGGCAGACTGCTCGCTCCCTGATGGAACAGAGATTAGATAAGGCTGCAGTCAGAGAGCTGGAGGGCACATGTCACCTGCCCACCTGCCTCATGTCCCTCTACAGTCTCACCGACACACCCAGCACATCGCCAGACACAGCTGCAACCTGCCCAGAAATAATGCTCCTAATGTATGATATAATATAATAATAATTTGCATCACAACATTGTTAGAACCTTCCTCACATAACGTTCCCAGTTAGATGAAAACTAACAACATGGACACATTAAAAGTAACATTCCCAAAACCTAAACATTAAAACACATTAACAGAGGTAATGTTTAGTGTGCACACGTACACCACACTCATGCTCAAACAAACCAGATTAAAGATGAAGGGCCCTATCATACAGTCTATGCAAGGGGTGTTGCGATGTTCATTGCTATCTTATACCCTGTCAACAGTTTATTTTTAAACCTTGCGCCCGCAACATTAAAATAGCGTTGGAGTTGGTGCATGGTGGCCTGGAAGAGTGCTGAAGTTTAAACCCTTAGCAGGCAAGGATTTTTGGTCATTTGGTCAATTTCTGCCTGACATTACACTCCCAAAGCTTGAGGATTTCTATTCAAGCATTACATAAAAGCTTTCCTGATTGATAAGGTACGTTAGTGGAAATCATAATAGTCATTGTAACAGAAAGTATATGATGCATAAGTATATGATTAAAATGCAGCTTCTCTAAGTGTCCTGTAGGAGATTTTAAAGCCCTCAAATTTTGCAAATAGTGTAAATAACCTTTTTTTTTTTACTGCAGAGAATAAGGGTTTTGTATCACCTACACCTGTAGCCTGTATACGGGTCAAGACATGTTAGTAGGTTAAAGAAACCAAGGCTGCAGACCAGATAAGTTGTCATGGTGAAATATTGTACCCTTTTTACAGTCGCAAATTCTTGAACACACTTTTGATGATAAGCATCTTTCTTAACCACTGGAACTCATTAATAGCTCCTGAGAGCTTTAACTGTTTAGATAAACGTCAGCTGCAGGTTATATATAAATTGTAGTGTAAACAGTTTAAAAAATATTAGATTTGATGAATAATTCAGATTTGGACCACTTCACCTCTTGTGTGAACACAGGAGTCAGTTTTATGAGATCTAATACTTTCTTTGCACAGCACATCCTAGAAATCAATTGTATACTGAGAAATCAGGAATATACTGAGATTTAGGGCTTCCAGCTATATCTGACACGCCAAGCTATCAGAGCTGAAAGGTTGATGGATATATTTACCACAGCTGCCGTCACAAAATAAATATATAATCCCGATATTAAAATAGATGGCTGCAATTGCGTGCTAGTATTGGCTAATATTCTCTGCGAAGGCCTGCAGGAGTTGTGGCTGATGGAAAGTGTTCAGAATGCTCTCTCAGGTGCTGGAGTTGTTCTTGGTACGGAAGGTGTGTGTGTGTGTGTGTATGTGTGTGTGTGTGGGGGGGTCTTCTTGGCACTGTGATTATATATAGTGCTGGAGTGGTAAAGCGGCTGCTGAGACACCTTTGGGCAGCTGTCTGGTTCAACACCAGCCTACGCTGAAATCTCAAGATTTGAAACCTCAATATATGTGTGTGTGTGTGTGTGTGTGTGTGTGTGTGTGTTTGTGCAAGACCTTATTTACGGGAGCTGAGGGCCGGAAGAGGCAAGCTGGCCTCCATCATTCACTACAATAGCTTCACTAGAGAGATAAAGAGGGGGATGACTATAGAAAGATAGACAAACAATATACAAACATCACGTTATTGTTATCCCCCCCCAGTCATCATATTTTTAAGTTGCATCTTTTTCAATTCCTTCCCAATACCTATGATACCCTATCCCACACAATGATCCCACTACTGGGAGGGTGGAGGATAGCATATAATTTCAACAAGACAGATAAACAGCTGTTGCTAAAGCTACATCATTAGGCAGCAGCTTAACACGCTTGCAGGAGATCACTAACTGCCAGCTCTGTTATATTAGCTAATAGACACCTTAGCTGGCTATTATCACCCCTCCTGACTTCACTAAGAGTGTTTTCCCACCTGTAGTTTGATTCTCTGGTCCGAATTAGTTGATGAGTTCATTTAGTGTTTTTATTATTTGTTTGGTCTGGTTTCACACAGGCATAAACCACAGCGTTTATTCATAGCTGTGGTAATTATCAGCTAATATGGCTAATAGATCAGTTTGAAGTGCACCTTATCAGCAGTTTAGCTCAAATAAATGGACTATATTTAATAGCTCGGTCGGATCGAGACCGGATTACGTTCTCACCACAAGTGAACCGCTACAGAGTTCATTTGGGACTGGACCAATTCGATTATTTTGATCCGCACCCGAGTGCGATTACTGTTTTTACATCTGCTCAGCTGAACCGCACTAAAGTTACAAATGGACAAGAGTTCGTTTTAACCGGACCAAATAGTGCCGGTGTGAAAATGCCCTTAGAGAAATGCTCAGAAATCTAGTAGAAACTCTTGTAGAAAGAGACAGTTACTTCAACAAAAGCAGAATAAACTATTTTTAATATTTTTAGTTTTCAGAGTGCCTTTGATATGCACTAAAATATCTTTTTATAATCAGATTACTGCAGTTATTGATTTCTTAGATCGGAGTAAAGTATAAAATTGATTAAGAAATCTATTTAGAGAGCTGGATTTTAATTACTTGTTACTAATTGTATTTCCTATTTAATATATACTCTTAAACTCCTGTTATCTGTTTTTCTATTTTCCTATATCTGATTGTTGCAAACTCTACATTAATATTCTGCACTAAGTGGATTATGAAGTGAACAGAATTGCACTCATTGAATAAGCAGGTGTCCCAATACTTTTGGTGCACTACCATATACTGCATGCACTCCTGTACATTCACACTCCTGGACACTACACTACTCATTTAACTTAAATACAATACTTGCGCGGAATTATGTTCATTATTTGTCATATCTGCTGATACCTGCTATATCTTATACTGAATTTATTCTGTATTACTGCACTACCTCATATCTACGGCTGATTACTTTCACACTTTGTATAGTTTTTGTGTTTATATATTCCTGTATATATTCTTCTTTCAGCATTGTTTTTTTTTATTTTATTTATATCTTATAAGGTATAGTTAATATTTCAAATCTCAGTTCAGAATCTTCTATAGTCTTATATTTCTTACTCTGCTTTCTTACTGTACCACCCCTATTGTTGTTGTTTGTTTCTACTGTGTTGTATCTTTATTCCACCTTCTCTCTTTTCTTTCATCTGCTGTCTGTTTTTTTAGCATTCTAACACCAATAGGCCTTTTACTGTACTTCCTGTCACTATGCATGTGTGTGTGAGAGTGTGTGTCTGGTGATTATCTGAGATTCATCCCGGTGATGGGGGATAAGGAACGGCTGGTGTTGGGCACAGGCACGTGTTTGTGCACAACAGATGCAGGTTGCCATGACAGCATATCCTCCCGCTGCTGGAGGACCCTGAGGCTATATTGGGTAAGTGGGCTGGGGTGGCTGGAGGTGAGTGGGATGAAGCTGGTTTGTTTTGCCCCCGTTGCGCTGGGTGTGTGAGCGTCGCTGTATGGTGTTTTTAAATTGGGCATGTGCTGGATTCTGTGTGGCATTAGTATTCGTGTGCTGTAGGATAGTGCACAGTAATCTCTGCCTTTTGGAATTAACTCCCTTATAAACAAGTCATTTTGAGTGTATATATGTAGCAATGTTTAGGTAACACTCTTCTGGGGGTTACTGTTTATTATTTTATTATTTTTAGAACCAAAACACGTAGTCAGACTCTTAAAGTAAAATCATATGCTTAGAAATGTATTTAGTACATATTCCAATTGCATATTTTGAAGCATTGAAAATAGTAACTTGCTCTTATGACCTACAACACCGTGGCCAGGCAACCATGATATAAAACATATAACTCAACAACCAAGGTAGGCCTGATGAGAAAGACATCACACTGACAGTGAGTGACACCCTTTATGCAAATAATTGATGTGAGTGACACCCTTATGCAAATAATTGATGCCAGAAGCTAAAAGAAAATGCACTTTTTATATAATGTATTTAATTACTCAAATTTGGCAATATTTACTCAAAATCTGGGGTGAACTCTATTCAAACAAAGGGAGAAAGTGGGTTATGTACTGAAAGAAGAAGTGAGGAGTTGAATTTACCTAATTCCACATGGACTACAAAAGTATACAGTCTTCCAGCATTGAGCTGTGGTGCAGTAAAACTGTGATCTAAATTGATACAGCTGGGAATGAGGTTGGGTGATGATCATCCAACATACTGAGCTCACTCACTAATGTTCTTTACCTTGAATGCAATCAAATCTTAATAGCAATGCTACAAAATCTAGTAGAAGGCCTTTCATGGACAGTAGAGACCGTTATTCCAACAAAAGCAGAAACAACTTTTTAATTTAAATGAATTCATAAGAAAAATGAATGAGCAGGGGTCCCAATACTTTTTTCCATGTAATGTAGAATAAGGGTCAGCAATAAGCTGCACTGGACCGCAATCCTGACAACAGTGAGGAGCGGTGTGTTTGTTTATGTATTTATTCCTTTCTTCTTGGGTTTACCTGCTTTGAGATCAACTGTTCTGCAATTGGGTTCAACAACCCTCTGGGCTGGAGAGCTACTAGTCTGTAGCACTCCATCCCATTACACTTCATTTTCCAAAACAGATTTTTCTTTTTGGTGGCCTGCCACGTAATGGCTTGGAAAATATCTGGTGAAGAACCTGGTGAAGAACCTCAAGAGTGAATCTTTTTGTAGACAGAACATCCTGAAATTGGTTCAACCCATTAGTTCTGCTATTGAAGAACTAATCAGTGGAGGAGCTGATAAGAAACTACTCTTTATTATAATGTATTTGAATTAGGTTATCCTACTGTTGACATTAAAATTTATGGCATCTGGTGTTTTTTATCAGCTGTGGAACTACAGTCAGCAACCACTGAGTAATATAATTTTATATTTCAGCATAGGAATTGTCAGCGAGGGAATTCATCATAACACTGTTTTTTTTCTTTTTCTGTTGTTTAATGGGTGATGATAGCCTGGCTAAACATCTTGTAATTGGCCAAAAAATCTAAACCATCTAAAACTATGGTTCTGTTAATCCAGACCAAGACCACCTTCTTTAGTTCTTTGGTCCGTGGCTTCTTTTACACTTGCTATTTTTTGGTTTGGACCAAATTGAAAAATCTGAAGGCCTGGCAACACCTGGCTAGACTAGTCAAATCTTATATATCAATTTCTCCCTCTCCTTTCCTTAGTTTAATGCTAAGCGAGCATGCTAATACTGTATTCTATCTATCATTTAGGCTTTGGAACTAAGATCAAATGATACTATCTTCTTGTGTTCCCAGAAATCAGTCGAGAACTATAAAATATGAGCTCTGTTTGTCTGTAACAGCGCGGAGCATGGCGTGTGTGAGCTCAGACATGCTTCCTTCTTTCGCTGTTGCACTGCCTGCTCTCTCATTCCTCCAACATTTCATCATAAAAAGCCTCGGATTTCCAGCATTAATCCTCTTTGTAGCTTCAAAAGGCCATAATGAGAAGCCGAATGTGCTCCTCCCTCCTTCAGCTGCCGTTTTCATTACAGTAATGGCACAAAGGCTCCCGCCGGGCGCTACGTGTTCTGTTTGTGTCTCGGGATGATGACATCAGCCTGGCAACCCTGTTTCCACATTGAAAATCATCACAGCTGCCCAGCTTCCTCCCTCTCTTTCTCTCTCTCTCTCTCTCTCTCTCTCTCTCTCACTCTGTATCTTTCCAACTATTAATGTCTTTCTAGTCAGATAGTATTAAATGGGAAATAGAGTTTTGATTAATGTATACCATTCTGCTACAACCTCTGGTAAAGATGTCAAATCCAGTAAAGAAGACTTAAACTGTCACTTACATGTCCAAAAGGTTAATTTACAGGCTTTACAAATATATCAATGTTTAAAAATGTTGGTTATACTATATTAATACTTAACAATATTATTTTGGGCATAACATGCAATAATCCAAACAATGTTTGACTTGCTGTTTACCTTTCCTTGTTTTCCAGGATTTTTTCCAGAAATAAATGGCAGGGTGTAATATTTAAAGCAGATATCAACAGCCACACTAGTGACCAGTGGGAAAAAACAGTTGCTCACATTTGCTGTTGATAATTCCAGCTACCACTCAGTGGGTTTTTCCCTTGTAAAAGTATTCAGTTCTATTCCAACATATTATTGAGTTCTAGTCATGAATTACTCAATAATAATCATGAATTACTCAAGAATTTCTCACCCCTGGTTAAGTGTGACTCAGTGTAATGCAACACTGTTGGTGAAACTTCTGTTCACAGAGAAGCTCAGCAGTGTGATGCAACCCGTCTAATCATCTGTGCAGTGATGCTTTGTTTGGTAATGAGTTTGAGGTCCGTCTCAGTGGCTGAGCTTTTATTCCTGTATAAATTAAGAAAAGATAGAGATGCTAATGATGCTTTGTGTGACATTTTATCAGTAGGCCTAATCTTGTTAATCCCCTGCGCTGCAGCTTGCACCGAATTTTTGTACATATATTCACATTTTTTGTATTTATTTACAATTTAAAAAATGATGCTATTTCCTTAACTATATGTTTGAAATAAAACAATAAAATCAATGGGCATTATTTCCCAACTGTTAAGAAGAAATGTCTTTTTTAAAGCCTACTTGTTTTCTAATTTGAGATTTGTTCAGATTATGAGGACAGTGGTATCCGTCATAATAAAATAAAAGATTAAATATTGTGATTATTCATGACTATACCATAGTATAATCATGTTATAGTTCCGACCATGCAAAGTAATTGGCTAAGAGGCGTTATGTGAGTACCATTATCAGCTGGTAACGCAATGTAACCAAAAGCTCTCCATGTATTACTCGGCCACATACAGGTAACCTAGCAACGATGCAGGGCTTACAAACCAAACAGCACAGCTGCAAACAGAGCAGCAATGGAACTATTTTACCTCTTTAACAGATCGTATTTTTTCATCCTCCTTAACTCAAAAGTGGTATAATCGCAATAATACACATGAGGTTCATGCTATAATCTGTAATATTGTCACTGCTGTGCTGGTCTACGGCACTTGTGCCAATATTACACATTATAGCACTCATTCTTGTGTATTATTATTATTTAATTTAACCATAAAACTAATACAATTAATCATGATTAATCACAAAACGTGAATACTAACCAACTAACTAATTAAACTAAATCATGTAATTGATTGTGATTAGCTACAAAACCATTATCTTATCATAAGGCGATGATAGATCACCACAATTAACCAAACAAAATGACATAATCATCATGATTAAAAATTAACACAAAAATGAAGCTTATCATGATTTGCCACAGAAATAGTGTGATTAATTGCAATTAAGAACCCAAAAACAACTTGATTAATCCCAATTCAATACACAAAATAATGGAATTATTGTGGCTATTATGCATTATGCATGTGAATATTGTGATTATTTATGACTGACCACACAAACTAAAAAAGTGATTCATAGCTATTTACTACACAATTAATGTGATTAATTGTAATTACACTATCATAGCTAACCACATAAAACAAATGCTAATTAAATACATAAAAAGATTGTGATGAATAATGTGATTAAATACAGTCTGATGTAATACAGTATGAAATGTGATATTGTTCCATCCCTACTGGCAATGTTTTTCAGGAACAGTAATGGTAACTGAAGAAAGAGCCTGCTGGGATCCAGAAGAGCCAGTTCTCACTGCTGAACTGAGCCAACTGATCTGACTCACTGGAAGGAGCTGGAATTCACATCACTACTAATGAATCATTCAGATCATGGGAATTGATTGCGTAATCTTGCAAATCATGAAATATCACAACAAGAGTGACTGTTCCTCCCTTCTTACTGTCAGAAGCAGTCAGACCGGTGGGTAAAAGTTTGCATGCACTCACACGCACTCACACTCTCACACACTCACACCAACACTCTTTCCTTTGATCAATCACAGGATGGGAGTTTAACAGCATTGCGAGATTCCTCCCACTTCCCCTTTCAGTTCTGCTGCCAGTGACATCACAGAGAGGAAATGCCAGTTGGGTTTGTTTTCTAAATCAGGCAGGGCTCGGTCACGGGGGACGCAGCCGTCACGAACGACCCTGAAGCTCAGAGAGAAATAACACACCTGCAGCTGCGCAGGTGAGTCATTCTGAGAGCGTCTGCAGCGTCTTACCAGACGCACACAGTACAGAAAAGTCCCTCAGCTATTCATTCAGCCCTTATTGTTTGGGTCATTATCAAAATACTTCAAAATTCCCCACTTTTGTTGCATTTCCGGTTGTTAATATTTATTTTAGACAAAGTCCATTTCCTTCATTTGTTCCACTATTAATGCAAAAAATATATATATTTCTCATTTCTAATGACCAAAAAAAGAATTGCTGCTATTTTAGGATGGAATTTACCATCATGTTACATTTTATTGTGAATATGGCATTCATGTCTCAATAAAAAATATTATAATAAGGATTAAAAAGGATAAATAAGGATCAATAAGGTGTATAGCTCACCACATAGTGTTTTATATCGAGTGTTCTACACCTAGTATTTAGTGTCTTTTGCTGACCAAATAGTTTCAGTGTCTAGGGCTCACCACATAAAATCTGTTGGATGCCACATAGTATCTAGTGCATACCAAATAAGATCTGGTGCTTCCCACATAGTATCTAGTGTACACCAATAGTATAGGTGCTCACCACATAGAATCTAGCGCTCACCATATAGTATCTGATGCATTCCACATAGTATCTGGTGTTCACCAAATGGTTTTTGTTGGACTCCACATAGTATCTAGTGCACACCAAATAGTGTCTGGTGCCTCCCACATAGTGTCTAGTGCACACATAATAGCAACAAATAATATCTGTATTATCAAAAACAAATAATATCTGTATATCTGTAAAGCACAGTATCTGGTGCTTACCACATAGTATCTGGTAGACCCCACATAGTATTTAGTGCTCGCCATATATTATCTGATGCATTCCACATAGCATCTGGTGTTCACCAAATGGTTTGTGTTGGACTCCACATAGTATCTAGTGCTCACCAAATAGTATCTGGTGCATTAGTTTGTAGTGTCTAGGGCTAACCACATCGTATTTGGTGCTTAACACATAGTATCTGGCAGATGCCACATAGTATCTGGTGCTCACCAAATAGTATCTGGTGCATTAGTTTGTAGTGTCTAGGGCTAACCACATCGCATTTGGTGCTTAACACATAGTATCTGGCAGATGCCCCATAGTATCTGGTGCTCACCAAATAGTATCTGGTGCAATAGTTTGTAGTGTCTAGGGTTAACCACATCGTGTTTGGTGCTTAACACATAGTATCTGGCAGATTCCACATAGTATCTGGTGCTTACCACATAGTATCTAGTGTGTGGTGCCTACCACATAGTAAAAAAACATTTTTTCAACACAACTTCTCTATAAGTATCGACTCTCTCTCTCTCTCACCGACAAAGGTTGCTAGGAACCTGGGTGTTCTGGTTGATGACCAACTCTCCTTCACGCACCATGTGGCCTCAGTTGCTCGGTCCTGCCGCTTTGCACTCTATAACATCCGAAAAATTAGACCGTTCTTGACGCAACAGGCCACCCAACTCCTGGTGCAAGCGGTCGTCATCTCACGCCTCGACTACTGCAATGCCCTGCTAACTGGCCTCCCGTCCTGTGTAGTAAAACCACTCCAGATGATCCAGAACGCAGCAGCACGTCTGGTCTTCAACCAGCCAAAACGGGCACATGTCACCCCGCTGCTCATCGAGCTCCATTGGCTACCAGTTGATGCTCGCATCAAATTCAAAACTCTTACAATCGCCTACAAGGTGATGACAGAACAGGCTCCTTCCTACCTGCACTCGCTCCTGAAGGCTTACGCTACCTCCCGGCCGCTGCGCTCCTCCAATGAACGTCGCCTCGCTTTGCCAAACATTCACACAAAGCAATCCAGACTGTTCTCATACAGAGTTCCCCAATGGTGGAACAAACTACCTTCCACTACCAGATCAGGAGAATCTCTCGCTATCTTTAAGAAACTCCTGAAGACAGAGCTCTTCAAAGAGCACTTACTCTCTTAACACCTCTAACACACTAACTACTTCTAACCTCATTTCCTTCTTCCCCTCCTTCACTCCTCTATCCTATTATTCCCCTTGACCTCCTTTTATCCCTATCCAAAGTTGTTTTTACCTTTAAACTTATTTTACATTGTACTTGACTATTGTAAGTCGCTTTGGACAAAAGCGTCTGCCAAATGTAATGTAATGTAATGTAATGTAATCTAGTGCTCACCACATAGTATCTACAGCGTATCAGATAGTATCTAGTGCTCTCCAAACAGAGGATAGTGCTGACCAAATAGTATCTTGTGCTCAAAACATAGTATCACACTTTCATTTGACCTAAAAAAAATACACCACACCCTTCAGGGGTTCCATAGACGTCTGTGCCTGAACTGAGTAAAATTTCAAATTTCAAATGTAAAAAGTGCAGCATGGAAATGAAAGGCGTTTGGTGGAAATAAAGACGAGGGCCTGGACCCTCTGAAGGTTGAAGGTTCATATCTGTTTGATAGCGTGTCCTGGCATTGTTTTCTTACAGCCAGGACAGTTTATTTACTTTCACCGTGTTTGGAATGTGTGTCACGCTGAGATTGCTGAGTCTGAAACAGCCACTAATCCACAGCTGGAGAGCCGTATCGTATTATGCTTTTTAGACCAGCTGAGAAGTTCATGTGATACTCAGTGCGTGTGTGTGTGTGTGTGTGTATGCATGTGTGTGTGTGTTCCTCCTGCTTAGCTGGCAGACAGACAGTTTTTCCTGTTAGAACACGACAGGATGTTTCCAGGAACCCACATGGCTCCCTTGCCAACCCCCCCACCACACACACTCTCGCACACACACACACACACACACACACACACACACACACACACACACACACACACACACACACACACACACACATACACTTGAACTCTGTGAGCTACTGGAACAGAGCTCAGGCTGCTAAAGCTAGCCAGGTGAAACAGGCCTCCAGAGCTATATCTGACTGCCAAAAAGTTGGGAAGGGCTGCTGGAAAGAGGACTATAGCTACACACACACACACACACAACTTACACACACTCTCACACCACACACACAGAGAACTACACAACAAACAGAGAAAGACAGAAATGAAGAGAGCGGCTTGGGTTAGAGAGAGATTAACTAGAGTGAAAGGTCTGGGACAATGTAATCAAATGATAGAGCGTTCACAATGTCAGCAGAAGGTTAATGAAAAGTGTGTGTGTGCGTTTGTATGTGTGTGTTAGGTAGATGTCCTCGCAGTTAAAAAAAAAAAAAAGAAAAGACAGAGCTAACCCTAACCCAGGTTTTTTTTTGTTTCAGTGATTTTTACACTGGAAATACAGACTCATTAGTTTTTGTTTAATCAGGTTATTTAAATTGAAAGTAATATAATTACTGAGTGGAAAGTGGAACCAATATTCTAATTAACTACATAAATGCACTTCAATGACCGTCCCTACATAGCCAACTATCCTCATTTGAGAAACAAAGTGGTCTGGTAGGTTTTCCCAAAAGCCTTTCCTGCCACATTACATGTGTTTCCTATAACTTCAGCTGGTGTCGTGTGCGGAGTGATGCTGCTAATGATACTGATACAAGAGCTATTGCAAACATGGAGATTTTGATCATTAAACCAAAGAAACGTGGAATTAGAACCGAATGAGTGCTGTCAACCTAAAATAGAACACAGCAGTCTCTTATTATACAACTACAAAGTGCTTTTTAAACGGTAAATTGAGCTGATAAGATGTACAGTATGATTAGAAAAAAGAAGGTGGTGATAAGTATGAATTGCAGCATTAAAATGTTGATGTTTTATTAAATGGAAAAATACTTCAGTAGTTATTTCATATTTCTTCAAGTTTCTAATGTATAAAAGCAATTTATTCAATCAATCAATACCTTTAATGATCCCAAGCACATGCAAACCAAACTGTAGGACAGCCAAAATGCCACAAACACACACTATGGACAATTTTGTCGTACTTGACCAACTGTTTCTGTCATTGGCATGGTGACAACTTAGAGGAGTGATCAGCTGTGTCCCAGCAACAAATGTCACACGGCTTTGTTTGTCCTGTGCTTTGCTGTGTGTTATGCAAGCACTGCCAAAAACAGTAGGGACATCTGAGCTGTGTATTAAAGCATTTAAGCTTCTGAATGAGTCAACAATTTTCAACATTTGCTCTTAGCAAATAAAGGAAACTGAATAATTGGCTGAATAAGCTGATTTACAATCAGGGAACTGATTGTAAATCAGGCTACCTGCCTTACGGCTGAAGCTCTTGCCTCATTCTTTACTGGGAAAGTGGCAGCTATCAGCAGACAGTTTACTGATGCGACATGTAGCAGTCCTACATCATGCTCTGCTGCCCGGTATCCCTCTACCGAAGGCGTCGCTTTCTCCTCGTTCGCTCCTCTCACTGAGAACGAGACACTGGCTCTCCTAACGCGTAGCCATCCTACTACGTGTCCACTTGACCCGATTCCTTCAGACCTTCTGCAAACCATTGCACCTGCAATCATTCCGGCTATTACTCACACGATCAATGCCTCTTTAACATCTGGTGTGTCACACCACTGCTTAAAAAGCCTTCTCTCAACCCCGCCCAGGTTGATAACTACAGACCGGTCTCACTACTGCCTTTTCTTTCTAAAACATTAGAAAGAGCAGCTCTCAATCAAGTCTCTGGCTTCCTCACCCAAAATGACCTCCTGGACCAGAACCAATCTGGTTTCAAGAAAGGGCACTCTACTGAGACGGCTCTGTTGTCTGTGACAGAAGCGTTAAAAACTGCTAGAGCTGCAGGACAGTCCTCAGTGCTCATTCTGCTGGACCTCTCGGCTGCTTTCAACACAGTCAACCATGACTTCCTCCTAACTATACTCTCGAACATGGGGATCTCAGACAATGCGCTGTCATGGTTCAGATCGTACCTCACTGGGCGCTCGTTCAGGGTGTCATGGCAAGGACGGCTGTCCCCAGCCCACTCGTTACCCACTGGGATTCCCCAGGGTTCGGTACTGGGACCTCTTCTCTTCTCAATATGCACCACCTCTCTAGGTCGGGTTATCCGCTCACATGGTTTTTCCTACCACTGCTTTGCTGACGACACTCAGCTATACCTGTCGTTCTCACCAGATGATCACTCAATCTCTGCATGAATATCACAGTGTCTCTCAGACATATCCGCATGGATGAAGGAACATCACCTGCAACTAAACCTCTCAAAGACTGAACTTCTGGTCATACCAGCAAAATCTTCTATTCAACACAACTTTGCCATAACCATCGACTCTCTCTCTCTCTCACCGACAAAGGTTGCTAGGAACCTGGGTGTCATGGTTGATGACCAGCTTCTCTTCACGCACCATGTGGCCTCAGTTGCTCGATCCTGCCGCTTTGTGCTTTACAACATCGGAAAAATTCGACCGTTTCTGACGCAACAGGCCACCCAACTCCTGATACAAGCTGTGGTAATCTCACGCCTCGACTACTGCAATGCCGTACTAACTGGCCTCCCGGCCTGTGTAGTAAAACCACTACAGATGATTCAGAATGCAGCAGCACGTCTGGTCTTCAACCAACCAAAACGGGCACATGTCACTCCGCTGCTCATTGAGCTCCACTGGCTACCGGTTGCTGCTCGCATCAAATTCAAAGCGCTTACAATCGCCTACAAGGTGATGACAGAACAGGCTCCTTCCTACCTGCACTCGCTCCTGAAGGCTTACGCTACCTCCCGGCCGCTGCGCTCCTCCAATGAACGTCGCCTCGCTTTGCCAAACACTCACACAAAGCAATCCAGACTGTTCTCATACAGAGTTCCCCAATGGTGGAACAAACTACCTTCCACTACCAGATCAGGAGAATCTCTCGCTATCTTTAAGAAACTCCTGAAGACAGAGCTCTTCAAAGAGCACTTACTCTCCTAACACCTCTAACAAACTAACTAATTCTAACCTCATCTCCTTCTTCCTCTTCTCTACTCCTCTATCCCATTATTTCCCTCTGACCTCCTTAAGGCCCTATCTATAGATGCTTTATTTTTAACTTCTATTATTTTTGTACTTAACCTCTTCTATTATTTGCACTTCAATATGTATGTAATGTAATGTAATGTAATGTAAAAACCTGTGTGTAACAGTATGTTTTATACTTATAGTATTAATGCTAATGCTAATACTGTAATGCTATTACTAGTGCTATTAAAATTATTCAGCAAATCTGTTAATCAAATCTAAATCTAATCTGCAATTCATCCAATGATGAGACTAACCAAAGTTTGGGCCCACATACAGGCTTTTATTTTTCAAGGTAAAAAAAAATATTTCACAGCAGTATGTAAATCGATCATGAAGTGTTATATTAGGGCATGGCTTCGAAAGACCCATGCCTGTATAAGTTATGAGGTGTTATCTTGTAAATGAGACTGAACACTGACCAGTGTCTTAGTGTGTTCCTGGCAAGGCAATGTGGATTATCAAATTACTGATTTTAAAGCGTCTCTGACCGAAGTTACATCCACCTTCCACATATACAGCAGCTCAGTGCAGCTTCCACAGGACATGGCGAAAATCATGGGATGTTATACAGTTCAGTTTCTGAATCAGTTTCTCTGATTTTGCTATTTATAGGTATATGTTTGAGTAAAAAGAACATTGTTGTTTTATTCTGTAAACTATGGACAACATTTCTCCCAAATTCCAAATAATAAAATATTTTCATTTAGAGTATTAGTTTGCAGAAAACGAGAAATGGCTGAAATAACAAAAAAGACCTCAAATAATGAGAAAGAAAGAAAGAAAACAAGTTCATATTCATACAGTTTTAAGAGTTCAGAAATCCATTTTGGTGGAATAACCCTGGTTTTTAATCACAGTTTTCATGCACTTTGGCATGTTGTTTCCTCCACCAGTCTTACACACTGCTTTTGGATAACTTTACGCCACTCCTGGTGCAAAAATTCAAGCATTTCAGCTTGGCTTGATGGCTTGTGATCATCCATCTTCCTCTTGATTATATTCCAGAGGTTTTCAATTTAGTAAAATCAAAGAAACTCATCATTTTTAAATGGTCTCATATATTTTTTTCAGAGCTGTATATGACCCATTAAATGGCGTGACTGTAGTTTTGATTTACACATTATTAGTTCTCAGTACATATAGGTATTTAAATACAGGATATATGCATGACCTTGTGGCCAAACATAACAAGGGCGTGTGTCTGTGATTACAGCATAAGCGAACAGAAGCAGGTAGGTCACTGTGCCCTCCGTTTAAGGCCGGTTCCAGATCTCCCCGCCTTCCACACACACCCCCCGTCCACCAACCCACCACCCTGCTTAGTCAACGCTGTTGCCCCTGAGCCTCGGGTCAGGTTTTCTCTGACGCTGCCTCGCCCTCCACTCAGGTCAAGCCTCAAAGTTGAGAGAAGTGTCCCTGACAGAGGCTGGGACACCTGATCCGCGACGCTGCACTGGTGCCCACACACTCCGCTCAGATGCCATTCCACTCTGACAGCCTCACAACAGCTAAATATACTTGATTCACCAAGGACACTCGCTAATACACTCCACTCGCCAAGGACACTTGCTAATGAGAGCAGAGCCAGGGCGTTTTTGGAAAGCCCTAAATGCATGGAGATACACACACACATATATCTTTCTAAACCAGCACATACACATACAATACATCCACAAGGCACAAAAGCACCACAGGATCAACTAGAGAATTGTTTCAGTCTAATTTCACATGGGGAGAGGCTGAAAATAACTGAGATAAACCCTGTGATAGCCTGGCACCTTGTCCACAGCGTCCATCGTGGACTCACCGTGACCCTCAACAGGGTAAGATAAATACATTATCATAATTATCATGGTGTGTTTTAACAGTTCATTTATGAAAACAATCAATACATTTAATCAAACAAGCACTTCAGTGATGATCCAGAGCATTCCAACCTAATTTTCACAACAACAAAACCAAAACATTGTTAAATTTGTATATATTTTTTGAATATTTGACCAATAGCAAGACCCAGAGGGAGGGCAGAGAGGGCAACCGCCCCTCTCTTGTACACAATTGTTGAAAAAATTGTCACTAAAATGCCCCCAATGGTGAGAAAAACTAAACAAATTCCACTTTTACCTGCCCTCTAGAATGCCATTTCTTGCAATAAATTATGATGATCTGCTCTCTAGACCAAGATAATTCGATAATATGGGGTAAGTTTACTAAAGGAAGACCCAAATCCTTTAAATAAATAAAATGTGATGTTGTGCCCTATCTGTGCCCTCACAATAGGACAAACTTGACATCTGCGTAGGTAACCTTTCTCGCAAACTTCCAAACTCCCCTCTTAGATGATCTTCCAAGTGACAAAACATGATGCAGTGCCCCACTAGTGACCCCATGGTTGAAAAATACATTGCTAACATGCCCTCTAGAAGGTCGAAAAAGAGAGAAAGTGCCCTATTTGCTGATCTTCTTGTGGATAAAAAGTGATTAAGTGTCTGCTATAGGCTCCCCCTTTGTGCAAGAAAGTTCAATAATGTGTCTTAATGAGTGTCACCTATAGGTGTCCTTCTGCCCTCACAGTAAAGAGGGGTGCTGTTATGAAGTGCCTTCTGTGCCAACCCAAATAGGCACTGACCAAAGGGTGTTCTTTCCAGTAACAAATTAAGTGGGATTCAGTGTTTTATAGAGTTCTACTACAAGTGAGAGTGCCAGAAGCGCCTGGAAAATAAGAGCCCAATAAGGTACTTCTCTAATGAAGAAGTGCCTCACATGTGAAGTGAAAGTAAAGTAGTTTGCCATATATATGTTTCCCTCACTCTGGGATCAACTGTATTTGGTGATACAAGACAAAGTAAATTGTTGTCAATGATGGCACCAGTGAAAAAAATTCCCTTTAACATTCTTAAACTTCTTGGATCTATTTCATCCATTTATGTTTTCAGGTTTAGCCACACCCCCTACAGAATGTACAGGCCCTAAGTCATGCCATTTGTGCCTTTTTATTGGCTTGCCACTGTTGTGAAATAAATATTTCTAAGTTTATAGTGCTAGTATGTAGTCTAGATTGCCAAATAATGTAATATTAATCTTAATCAAGGATGAAGATGATGTTTTTTATATCTGATGTATTGAAGTTCAGGTTCTTAGCTTTCGTTTGATACCATATATGTGTATGTGGCCACCTATATAGCGCCACCATCAGGTCGATCGGGCTGAGCTTAAGTGTGTGAGTAGCGGGAGGGACTACCACCTGTTGACCAAGTGTCATGTCCGTACAACTTACAGTTTGGTCTGTGGTCTCCATTTTTTTATCAGAGAAAAAGAATAATAATGGCTGCTGTGTTGCGAGCTCCAACCTCTTTTGCAGTTTTTTGTTGTTTGTGTGTTTGTTTGTCACTTTTTTGCACTAAATGTTACTGGTATCAGTTCTTATGCTGTGCAGTACCATATTTCAATATGTCAATATGTTATTTTGTGTATTGTGTGACAATAAAAATCTTGAATCTTGAATCTATGGGTGTTCCTTTAAAAGCCTGATTCCACCACTGTACTCGACCAACTGCCTTGTATTCCATTAGCATTGCAAGAACCCAGACAACCGTTCAGCCGTGTCCCAACAACAAATATCGCAAGGCTTTGTTTGTTATGTATTATTCTATAGCACTGCCAAAATCAATAGCGACATCCGAGCTGCGCATAAAAGCATTTCAGCTCCTGAATGAGTCAGAAAGTAGCCGTCTAATGTGGCCATTTGTTTTACATATTCATGCCGTTGAATATTTGCTTTGAGTGAATGGTCTTCTGTAAGGCTGCACTCCAGCCGAGCGAGCCACAGTAAAGCCCCTCTGATATACGTCTCCTAATATAATACATCTCCTCATGCTCTCCAGCTCACGGACACGCCAGACTGATAACCGGCCTCGAGGAAAGCAGATCCAGAGGTGGGCTTTCAGGCTTTCCTCCACATCTGACAGCATCCAGCGCTGCAGTTGCCATGGCAACACTCTCAGTCAGTGGCCGTGATGAAAGCCCGAACAAATAAGCAACAGCTGAAAAAATAAAATGTCCCCCTTAACCCAGATCAGTCAACTGATGCTGCAGCTTTAGGTTCGTGATACAAACTGTGATGTCAAAAGAGCCATAGTATTGCAGCACCCTAGTGAAAAAAAATAAAGTATAGGATTAAAGTATACTAAGCATTATTATGCTATAGTGCACTAAACTGTACTTGTAGCCACATTATTAATCAGTGTATTTAAAGATTGCAAAAATAGAACAACCTTTTTTGTACTTATTATACTTAATTGTATTAAAGTAGTACAAAAGTCTTACTTAAATTGTGCTAAGTATACTTAACTGTAATAAATTGGAACTAATTTAAATATACTTAAGTAACATTTAAACATACTACTTCATGTAAGTAATCACATATCTTAAATAAGCTTACAGTAAAATTATAATACATTTAATGAGTATTACAACTGTATCACTATTATACACCAGGTATATTAGAAATGTACTAAGAACTGATGTTAAATATATGTGATCTATTTACATCAGAGAACAAAGATCGTTCTTGTTCCTGTATTTTGTAATAAGCACACTTCTAATATACTGGTATAAAAATATATTTTAATATACTGTACTACAATTTGTAGCGTGTTACAAATTTACTTTACATTTTTTGTTTGACATTTAAATGTGTTTTTTAACACTGTATCCTATAATAAAATATATAAATACAATACAATATTATACACAGACATATATATGGTACAAATATATGGTAAAGATGAAATTGAAGATATGTACCTGGATTTTTATTTTAAGAACTAAAACAAGCAACAAAAAATATTTTAGTAATTTAGATCAAAATGTAAAACACCTTTATTATATAAATGTATTACACACAGAATGATCTATTTAAAGTGTATATTTATTTTATTGTTGATGATTATAGTTTACAGCCAATGAAAACCCAAAAATCAGTGTCTCAGAAAATTAAAATATTATATACTTTTTTTTAAAAGTACTTTTGTGCCTCTCTGTTTTTTCTCCAGACTCTGGTCCCTTGATTTCAAAATGAAATGCAAAATTTACTGATGGTCATAGATGGTTTGGAGAGTCATGTCATCTGCTGCTGTTGGTCTGTTGTGTTATATCAAGTCCAAAGTCAGTGCAGAGTTTTCCGGGAAAATCATACAACACTTCATGCTTCCCTCTGCTGACAACTTTTATTTTTTATGTAGATGCGGATTTCATTTTCCAGCAGGACTTGGCACACTGCTCAAACTGCCAAAAGTACCAATTGGGCTTATATAACATTCTAGTTTTCTGAAACACTGATTTTTGGGTTCTCATTGGATGTAAGCCAAAATCATCAACAATGAAAAAAAAAAAACACTTAAAATAGATCACTTTGTGTGTAATAGATCTATATTATGCCAAACATATGCCAAATATATGTTTAAAAAAACTAATCTTAAGTTTATTTTTACATTAGATTCAGAACTGCTGTTTGCTCAGACACAGCCGTGAAGGGTTTAGTGACGTTGGAGTGACGTGTTGTGTTGGTGACACTGGGACCACCTCTTGCTGGGTTCCTGAAACTTACGCAAGCAGGAGTAGCGGGAACAGAGTGTGTGGCCAAAATAGCGTTTAGTGAAGGTGGGGTGGACATTGTCCAGTTACAGGCATGTGAGAGGGTTTACTAATGATCAGGATTGATTGTTGAAGCACTTCCTTCTGTTGGCTCTCCTTAACACACACACGCTAATCTTCCCGCTACTATATTTAGCCTCGTTGCACGATTCACACTGGAACATGCCACCCACATCCCTCTCTCTCTCTCTCTCTCTCTTTCTCTCTCCGTGTGGAGAAGCACGAGGGTGATGGCTGAGCTTCCACATGCAGTAATGCCAGGCAACCAACATACTATAACTGACAGCCAGGCCTGCGGTCTGCATACTACTGTGGTCATGCATTCTTTCCCTAATATCGCAGTCATCGCTAACTGTGTTATTTACTCAGTATGAGAGAGGTTACATCCAGGCCACTGTTTACAGGATATGAGTGCGGCTAGGCTCAGATATTATAGGCTATTATGTAAGTTTTTGGGATCCTCACTGACATGTGAGAAGTCTGTCCTTGGTCTGTGGAGGTATTTCAGAGTTTAGAGAGCCAATGTTCATGTTAGCTGAAAAAACATGGACTGTGGAATGAAAAGGGGCACCACCCATTCAGCATAGGCAAGAATATTAGTCTAGTTTCTTTAGTGAAATAACACAAAACCAGTAACAGTTAGTGGTGTCTATTAAAAAAAAAAAAAAAAAAAAATCAGATTAATCACAACAGTTATCTGTGATTACTCGTGTATAATCACACTTGTTCTTATTTTTAAGACTTTAGCATTTGTAAATAAAAGAAGAAACGTAAGATTGGCAAAATAGAATTACTGTATATTAATATTTAGGGATTTTTAATCGCTTAACAAAAAATTATATATAAGTCACAACAGTATTTTGTAACTAATCATGATTAAAAGATAATCTCAGGGTAGTTTTGAGGCTGAGTCTGGATATTGTGTGCTGAATAAAAGTTGAACAGCTTTAGTTGAGCGGAAAAGAGAGAGAGTGTGTGTTAGTGAAGTTAGAGAGTTAGTTATGAGATTTAATCCATATTTCATCATTAAGTAATGTAGCTACCTTCAGAACTTGACAGTAGTAATGCTGTAAATAGTGAAGTTTACATCGCTAAATAAAATATCTAATATGTCAGCAAATATGGTAAACTGAATGTGTAAATGTCTTAACATTAGTAAAAATGTTGGTAAAAATTAAATATAATTTTTAGAAATATTAGATATTCTTTTTATATAAGCATTTAACGGGCCCATATTAGTGGTTGGCTTTATGCAAGTATGACAGTATGACTGGCAAATACCGTGAGACATGGGACTAAATTCCCATTCCCATTGAAGCTACAGAATGCAGCACTGACCTCATTTTTGAGCTTTGACCTTTTTGAATAGACAATTTTAGCCAGATGCTGCAGGTCATGATCATTTCCTTTAATAATATATTCACACATGTGACACCATAGATTAAGGAAGGTTAAGTGTCCCCATAAAATCTGAAACAGACTGTCCCATCCACAGAAGATCCAATCAGAACAGAGTCCATTTACATATTATCCGTAAAGGCACAGCCTGTATGTGTGCGTAAACCTAGCAACCGTTACTATGAATACATTTGTGTTTAGTTCTCCATAACATGATGCCTACAGAGAACGCGCCATGTTACTTTTAACCCAGTGTGTGTTCACGCTCCCTCTGTGTGACTGTGTGTGTGTGTTTTTGTGTGTGTGTGTGTGTATATGCCAACCTGTGTGTGTGAGTGTGTGTGTGTGATCGCTGCCCCTCTGCTGACACGGCTGCCATTCCGTCAATATCTGGCATACCGAAATCTCATTGGATCATAGAGATGAACTTTCCAGAAGCAGGTGCTACCAAAAGCTCTGAAAGCTATCCACCCTGAAACACTGCCAGTCATGGAAATATCTCAATAACACACACACACACACACACACACACTCACACTCCAGTACACCAGTCTCATGCACTCAGACACTCTGCCTCTCTCTTGGCAGCGAGCCTGCTGGATCTGAACATTCGCTTGTGCAGAAATGCCCCCCTCCCATCCCACAGCATATCCTGCTTGGCTCGGCCGACAACTTTCCATGCAGCATGACACTGGATCATTTTCTTCCCACAAACTCGGGCCTGCGGGATGGAGGGAGGGAGGGAGGGGGAGAGACACAGAAAGAGACATGTCTTTTCTACTGGTGCTGTTGCTCAAACCCAGATGTGCACACAAACAAAGACAGAGCAAGAGAGAGAGAGAGAGAGAGAGAGAGAGAGAGATTCACATGTTCTCTCTACACTTCGTCAGCAGTGTGTTATTAACATTTCTCTTTGTTTGGGAACATGAGAGGAGAGAGGAGGCACATACCGTGTGTTTTGGGCCGCCGTCCAGCACATTCTTCCGAGAAACAGTCAGGGATTGCATGCGGCTGGACGGGGAACGGATGTCAGACGCATCAAGTTAGACTCATTTCTGTTTTTCATGGAGAGCATTGTTCCAGCACTGCCTTTAACTGTTTAAAGTGGAAAACCTTCATCTTCAGAGAATGTCTAACGGTTTCTGGGAAATTCTAAATTCTAGAAAGTCCTACAAAGCATTTTTTTGTGTTTATACCCTGTGGGAATAGTTTTGGTTGGAAACAAAAGCTTTAAACAAAAAAGGATCCAATCAGAATTTAGTTGTCTGTGGTAACTAGGCAGAAATGGCCAAGTGAGCTCTCCCATTGGTTAGGGCTTCAGGAACTAGACTGAAAACTTAACCCTGTCTGTTTTCCCTGCATTATAACTAGAAAATCATTCAGCCAATTATGATTTGATTGGGACTCATTTTATGAGATGAAAAAAAATTATCTCAGCTTTCTGAAAGTTAGATGTCAGCTACTTTTGGTATATATACAATTCTGAACTTATTTTTGTACCAGGTTTGGAAGTCCACGAGTTTTGTTTGGAAATGTATGGGCTGTGGCTGTTTTAGTAAAAGTAGTAAAAGTTAAAGAACCACCTAATTCAAAGACAAAACCATGTTTGATCAAAAATACTAACCTCTTTTCCACTGCAGAGCTGATTGGTTACTAATACCACGCTGACCATGTTTGGACTGTTAGACTGGTTACAGGTTTTTTTTTCCATGTGCTGTTTTGTTTAATCAGGACTAGGAAGTCCATGGTGTCTTATTATGGGTGTCAAAAGTATTTGGCCTCTTTCCTCCATGCTAACCAGAGCATACTAACTACCACACCTTAGCATATTGTTGACCAGGATCATTTAGAAATTCTATTGTAAGGTTAGCATGTTGGCAACCAGGCTTATAGCATGCCAGCAATGAGCCTTATTCCATGTCACTTCCACGGAATTAGCACAATCCAGCTAGCCACTAGGCAACATCTCTCAGTCTTTAAGCCCTACCACTTGCCAGTTCTGTGGCATTGAGTGTGGTTATCTAACATGCTGAGATTTTTTTTATTGTTCATAAGAGAAAAAGCCACCAAAAGGGTTACATTGTAAACAAAAATCCATTCTAATGGATATTAAAAATTAGATGCATTAGAAGCAAATCTGCCAATATGGTAAGCAATATTATTTTAACATCTAGAAAATCCTTGAATTAAGACTTGAATCAAGTATAAATCCCCGATTAAATCTTCAACTGTGAACCTTTTGGGCTTATTTTGAAATAAAATAAGGTGAAAATTCTAAATGAGACTGAATAATTGTTTCTAAAAAAAGAAAATAATTTTAAACGTACAATGTTTGGTGAGACAAAAATTATTTTATATAAAAAGATTTATTTCACTTTCTTTCGGTTTTTTTTTTTTTTTTTTTGCAGCGTAGCCTCAGAACTGTCACTAATTTAAAATCTCTTAACGTCTGTCTTCGCCAAGGTAGGACAATACATGATGATTTTCATTCATGTTGACTGTAAAGGCTGCACTGTACATGTTCCCATCAGCTGGTTTGCCAATTCTCTGCGATTCATTCGTAGTAAAGAGGTTGTTTTGTTGCCCAGCCTGCCTTATTCACATCCAACAATCCACTCAAACTAAAGCAGATTTCCTCAGCCTGACTGTAGAGAATAATTAATCTGATTGCCACGTTGGTATGCACACTGTGAGGCCGACGACAGTAATGAAACAATGCTCCAATCAAGCACACCGTGACTGAGAACATCGAGTACAGAGAACATGACAGGAGAAGCTGAGAGAGAGAGAGAGAGAGAGATGCTCTTTGATCTTCAGGGATACAGCGAGCGTATTATTCACCACAAAGTGGTTATATAACAGAGAGTCTGCGCTTCTACCTCAGGATGCTCTCAATGTCTTTTCTCTTTTTTTCACCTCATCCCTCATTCCCTGTGAATATTTCGTTCTCTCTCTTTGTCTCTCCCCAACTGGAGTGCATACCACCGTGCTGTAATTGAAGGACATGGTTTTTTGTGGCTAAAAACAGGGGAGGCTAGTATTTGTACTGTATGCGGTGGCGTGCCAGGAAAATCGTCCAACTCTAATTGCTCCCAGATCGAAATTGTGGAAAACGGGCCAACTCGCCGAGCCGAGCCCAGAGCCGGGCCAACGTGGAGGAGGTACTGCGAAGAAGCAGCCTCCTCTAAGCAACGGCGCACAGATAAAATACAAGCCAGCCTGTGTTGAGACTTGTCGGAAGTGCTGTTGACAACAGCAGTCGGGACTTGCCAGACGTGGGCCTTGGACCAGCATATGCAGCTAGCTAGCTACATTCACACTACAGAACTAAAATATGGAGCAGATGTGTTTTTTTTAAAGAGCAGTGTGAACACAATACTGAGCTAATCTTATGATATTTGTAGCTGTGAGTCCAAGATGGAGTATTTAAAAACATAAAAAAGACAGTAGAACTTACCTAATTACACTGCTTTCATGTTTTGATCAAAAGTGTGACCAATTTGTCTCAATTTGAACCAATTTAATGGCAAAAACACACTAAAACGAATAGGCCAATTCCAAAACAAAAGGTTTTGATTTACTGTCACCTTACAGTCTTGATATGCAAAAAAATAAACTGTCAAGGTAAAATACAATTGCTTTTTCAGTAAAAAAAAATATACAACAGGCAACATTAAAAAGGCTAAAAGCTAATGCTAGCTGATCAAGCACAGTTTGGAGAAGGGACTGCTGCAGGTATCTACACATCAGACATAGGAAGACCCCTAATTTAGGTAGTTCCAGTGATGGAAATGTGTGCTTTGCTGGGTGTTAGGCTAAAAGCTAACCCTGATAGATACTACTACAATCTCTTAAGCCAGCTTTATGCCAATAGGTTCATGTAAATCTGCTCCAGAAAGAGTATATTCTATCCTATTGACAGTGCTTCTTTGTGCCTAGTTTACACTTCAGATTTTTAGTCAAAAACCTCTCATTGGGTGCTTGCTCAGTCATGAAGTGTGAATAGCTTAAAAAGATGCTCACAGAGCCATCGCTGAATGGTTGACAGTGAAATACAGACACCCAGCAAACATCTAGTAGGTTTAATATCTAGACCAGTCTGTGACAGGGAAACAAAAGCAGTAACTACCTACATCCTATGACATTGTTTTGAGTGAGAACCACGTGTACAACAACAACAACTTTTCTTCTGCAAGGCATCTCTGGTTCTTGCGTACACTTAGCTCTCAAGTGTTCTTGAGGGAAAAAAAACATGTTTTTTGAGAGCAGCCAGATTCTGCAATTTCTTAAGATTAAAAATCTTGTGTTGCAGATCAATCATGTAGTAATCAACAACAACCGAAAGACTCATGATAATAGCACAACCAGTTGTGTAGTGGGGGACTAGAGGGACTAGACAAGCTCTGTGTGTGCATTTGCACATCTCTGTCAGCAACGGGTGCAATATAATGTAGTGTTAGTAAAGTTAGTGGCAGTGGCTAACCTGTAATGTCATGATTAGTAATGTCAAAATGCCAATTAGCCTGACATTGCGGCCAGTGATCATGGGTAGGCTGTGAACTAGGGATGGGACAAAACATTGATATTGCGATATATTTTGGGTTAATTTTATTTGTGATATATTATCGTTCAAATAAACATCAAATAACAATATTTTTATTAAAACATAGACATTCTAAACTCCATAAAACACCCCCCACACACACTAATTTCGTTTACCAAAGTTATTACTTCACAGTAACACAGATGGTGTAAAGTATCATAGAGAAGATAGATAAATGAATTGAGCAACAATGCTAACAATAGCCTATCTTGGATTAGCCAAGTCTAGCCTAGCCTTCGATACTAGAAGTGCTTTTGGCTGCGTCTGCTGCTGCTGGCAGGGTTTCTTGTCAGTGCCTGATGTCCTCGGTTCTCCTGTTTGCCTTTGTGCTCCGCCGCCTTTCCCTTTATCACATCAAATCATCAGCTGATCCCAATCCTCCTCTCCCTCAGCAATGTCTGTCTAGCTCACAAAAGCCTCTTCTGTCTGCTCTCCTCTCCCTCCCAACACCACCACCACCACCACCACCTCTCTCTCTTTCTCTCTCTCTCTCATTCTCTCTCTGTTTCTCTCTTTGTGGCTCTCCCTCCCTTCTTTTTTCTGTCAAGATCTGTTTTTGTGCTCTTTTGTTTTTGTTCCTCTTCGCTCCGTCTCGTTTTTCTCCCCCCTCTATCAGTCTTCGCCTGGCACTCACAGCTTTGCTCCAGTTTTCTTCCTTTCTTTTCTCTCTCTCTCTCTCTCTCTCTCTCTCTCTCCTGCACATTTGACGCCGTTCCAACACCTGAAAGAAAACATGCCGACGATCCTGAGCACACTGAGCCGGCTGTCTCGTGGTTCGCACACACAGAGGACAAAAAAAGGGAGCGCTCATTTCCATTTCACAGAAAGACTGAAAGAAAGAGAGAAAGAATGAAAGAAAGAGAGAGAAAGAAGAAAGTGGGCGTGTGAAAGACAGAGAGAGACTGTACTTTGTGATTATTTCATCCATCATGTGAACTGCAGCCCACTGAGATTCCAGCAGCCCCCCCCCCCCTTTCCCTTCCCTCTTTTTTTTTGACACTGTGGGCTAAAAATAGAGCAGTGTGGCTCTGTGGCAGGACGAAAGGGCATTAATCATGCAGGGGAAGAATACATTCCTCTGGTTACTTCTCAATCAGCCTACCCACCATCTCCCCCCTCCCACCACCACCATCAGCACCACCACCACCATACCACCACCTCCCCAACTCCTCCCCACCTCGCTCTGGAAACCCTCAGCACTCTGTGTAAGGCAGGGAGGGGTAAAGTGGGGGGGGGGGGGGTAAGGATAAATGAGGGTAGGTAGAGGGGGTGGGATGAACGCGTTGAGCGCCAAGTGCTAAGGCCTCGCGTCTTGCCAATCCGAGGTTGCAAAAATAGAAATCAATCAAGCAGCGGTCACACATTTCATATCAAAACAAATCAAGCCGTGTAGAGTCGACCTTCAGAAGAGAGAGAGAGAGTGGGGCGGAGGGTGGTGTAGGGGTTGAGGGGGGTTCGTTTTCTCAGAAGTGGAGGGCGTACGCGTACGTGCTGGCGGAGAATGGGGGTCCGCACTCCGCCCGGGATAAGAAGGGCGCTGGGCTTCAGCTGTGTCCTATTAAACCCTCAGACTGAACGTTCGGAGCCCTGCGAGATCAAAGAAGGAGCCGCGGGGCCTGGAGAGAAAGAGAACGAGGAAAAAAAAAGAGAAAAAAGAGAGAGAGAGAGCAAGAGAGCGAGAGAGAGAGAGAGACTGCAGCTTCACTGGAGATCAGCTGTTGCTCGCCTATTGCACTATTGCGTTTGAGGATGCAAGAAAGAGAGAGAGAGAAGGGGAGAGAGAGAGAGAGAGAGAGAGAGAGAGAGCGAGAGAGAGAGCAAGCAAGACAGAGTGAGACTGAGAGAAAGAGAGAGAGCTTGCGCAGTTTTTGAAATATATATGAAGATGATTCCATAGGCCCTGCAGGGCTTCAATGAATGTGCCGCGAGAACATCCACTGTCTTTTCCTTTCACGGTTCAGCGAAAGAGCGGAAAAGTCGCCCCCCAAAATCAATATGAGCCCCCCCCCCGTGAAAAAGATAAGGTGCAATAAGGCATAAGGCACCAGGGCGTGAACGTGTGATCTGCCGCCACGAAAATTTCATTTCCTTTAAAGTCACACGTTTCCGAAAGAAGAAAAAAATAAAAGAGAATGTCGGGCCACGAAGGACAAAAGGTGATTCCGGACGAATCCATCTGGCTTTTAAGCCAAAGCCCTTTCTTTTCTCTCTCTCTCTCTTTTTTTCGTACGGAATACTTCGGCCAAACGAATATTCCGTCTGCCCAGGACTGTCAAGGAGGAACAATACCACTAATGTTAGAAACCTCATGACTCTCAACCAAAATAGCCCTGACCATAAATCCTGTTCTGCATTCCTTTCTTTTTTCTGCTTTTAGGAAGAAAAAAGAAAAAAAAAGCTCCTGTCCTTGTTCCCTAACGGCAGTGACCTGCTTTTGCCTTCATGCCGCAGCCCTCCATCGCCCGGGCGCCTGTCAGAGGGAACAAAAAACACTAGACTAGAGAACTGAAGATCAACGAATGAAGGTGGAATAGAAAAGTATATTCATCTCATTCTGCCACGCCCACTTTCAAAAGTTAGTTTATACCGCATTTGTATTCGAATTTCCAGGTCAGTTTATATTAAATGGTTTCTGGTCTCAATCAGACTCAATTATCAAATATAAACTGCTGATATATGATATTTAGATTAGCCAGATAACGATAATTACACAGGTATTCGTGCTAGAAGACAGAATCTTCTTGCTATCGCACCATTTATAATGAGCAATTTGGTGCATTTAGGTTTGTGCCTGTGTGAAACCAAACCAAACAGAGAGAGAAACGCTCAAAATAAACAAACTCATCAACTGATCTGGATCATAGAAACAGACTACAGGTGTAAAAAAGCCCTAAATAACCTACATCCACTGCCGCTCTTACTATTCCGTGGAGGTAAACTCAGTTTTAAAGCTTTGGTGAAGCAGAGGAGTCGTTGCTGTCAGTCTGTTAGAGAGGACGTTAGATTTAGAGCTAATCTACCATCACAGAGGCACAGGTTCAAATGTAGCGGGTAAACCTCACAGCACACCCAATATCCAGAGCTTCAGAACCTTTAGAGACGTTTATCGGGGTTAGGATGTTCTGGGGTTGGTTTATTTTTCTATAACAGGGGTCAGAAATTACGTTTGGCCGCGGTCCAGATATTTTCCAAGCCTTTATGTGGCGGCCCACAAAAAAAAAATCTGTTTTGGAAAATGGAGTGTAATAGGATGGAGTGCTACAGACTAGTAGCTCTCCAGCCCAGAGGTTTGTTGAACCCAATTGCAGAACAGTTGATCTCAAAGCAGGTAAACCCAAGAAAAAAGGAAAAAATAAATAAAGAAACACTCAAGTGAATTGGGACATGGCCGGGAAAAAAGCCCTCATAAGAAGATATCGAGCCCAAGAATGGACAACAAGAACAAATTCCAATATCTATACATAGTTAGAAAACAAGAAATCAAGCATTTCCTTCCCTTCATTAGTTAAATGATCAAGCCCATCCCCCTCTTCATCATGTGCTTTCATTCTAGCCGAGGCTCGTCAGATAGATGTACACGCACGGCCTCGCCTCCTCACTCCATTCATCTAAACCCCCCTCAGGCTCCACCTGACGTGTATGCAACATGTCACCGCAGAACACGAGACGACTCACAACAACAACTCGCAGGCGGCCGTGCAACACTGCTGCAATCCTGGGTATCGGCTTCTGCGAGGCCGTGACGTGCCACACATGAAATGCGGATTACTCACTGCTTTGAACACGAAGACAACGGTAGACGTCTTGGTTCCAGCACTGCCCTATTTTAACCTGTTGTAACTAGGCTACATTCATTTCAGGCAGGGCAGCAGCGACTGCTCAACAAAGCCAATTAGAAATAAGATACTTGGTTTATAAATAAGTGGATAATTGTGCAGAAAAAACCTGATTTAGATAGTTTACTGTTGAAAGAAGCATTCTATAGTGTTCTGAAGTGCATTATAATGCGTTAAAGTTGCATACATATTCCAGTTCTGACTCTGATTCCAATTCAGAATGAATGAAACTAATAGGAAAAGGAATGACACCACATAATTTTTTTTTTTTTTTTGAAAGTCAAGGCATAGAGAATATCTATCAAAATATGTTTTCTCCCTTTTGTTTCCCTGTCAGAAATGGGGGAAAAGGGCTCACATTATGGGAAGTGATGGAGCTAATTCTGAGTGGTGATTCTACAATATGACAAAAATACAATTGATATTCATTTTATTTTATTTATTTATATTTTCATCAATGTTTTCTGAATTACAAATCAACAAAATGAGAATCAGTTCAGTGAATTTCACAAAATTAAATTTGGTAAAATGTTTTAAATTATCAGAAGAAACCTCATATCTCTAATTTTCTAGATTTCCTAGATTTCTAGAGACCAGAAATAGTTTCTGAAATCTTTTGAAATCTCTGATATCTGGCAAAGCAAATCGTATAATACAATTAAACAGTAAAAACAAGAGAGATATCACTTTCATAATAATTGTTGAAACTGATCCCAGGAGTTGATTCTGCACAATTGCCTTGACTGAAAAAAAACACAAGTGTGAAGATTTGACTAAAATCATTTATTTTATTTTGTTTCACCATAAGACCTTGATTTACATTAGAGCTCAGTGATTTCAAAAAGTCTGAAATCATCGCCAGTTCTGATTACAAAATATAGGAGTGAATTCAGTGCAGTTTTTTTATTCTAGTATTAAAACACTAGAAATATCTGGCCAAATGCTGTGAGCTATATTTTCCTTTATATTTGGTGTATTCATCTTATGTATTTTCTTAATATTTTTCTATTTACTCTATTTTATTTATCTTATTTTAACAATTGCTCATTGGGTGTAACTGGACCAATACAATTTTTCGTTCCACCTCATGTACCACATGTGATATGAAATGACAGTAAAATCTCTTTGAATCCTTGAAATGTTGATTGTTGAATTGTTGAGTAAAGTAAGACTTAAATTAAGCAAAAATCACCGATTTTTTTTTTTTTGCCCAGTTTTGGACACAAGAATCAGAATAACTTAACCGGTGATTTTTGTCCTTATTTAGAGGTACAATTTAATCATATAATCAGAAAATAATTATTCCTAAAACAAGCAAAATAATCTTACACTTATAATTCTGAATATGACAAAATCTAAGAAAAAAAAAAGATTTCAAAATGAAATATGGGAATGTGTTTGTGGTAAAGAATACTTAAGAATAAAAAATGCAGATGCATCTCAGTTTAGATGCTTGAATCAGATTTCGACATGTCTATTGTGTTGCATATAACAGTGTGAAAAATCATCTCAACAGATCTGATTTACTGTCAGTCTGAGCACAGCAATAATAATGTGCTTCCACTGGTATCTCCTACTGACTTTAGCAAGGCAGTTCAGGAAACTAACACTGGGTAATGGTAGCTAAACTCTCAGACTCTCAGCCCTATTTGTTGCACAAACAGAACTGGGAATGCTTGTGTTTCTACAGGAGGTCAAAGTCAGAGGAAACGGAAGAAAGCCTGATTAGGCCTCTGATTAGTTCTTATTATTATTAGTTAATGATTTAGGGAAGAACTGGCTGCAGGCATAGTTCACACATCAGCTCAACTAGGGCATCTTAAACATCCAAACAGTTCTTGCTGATAAGACTGTAATGAGCCCATGTTTATCTTCTCACTCAGTCATATCTTAAATTAAGTCATAGCCAGTGCCTTGACCCTCAACACACACACACACACTCACACAGTATATGGACTTTGTCTCCATAACAACACATTTATTTCACAAAGAAGCCGCCCTTTGTTGACCAAGGTCCAGCAACCGCAGACGCTATTCATCAGCCGCCTCGGATTTGTACCGACTCATCAGCCAGGCCAAAGGTCAGATACTGTACTGATAATGGAACGAGAAAAAGAAAACAGCAGCCTGTGTGTATATTTCTATGTATAGACAGATCGGTCGTATTGTTGAAACCACTGAGTTGAAAAGTGAATAACGTAGATTGTCTGATAACAATGGAACTTGGCAAAGTGTAAGATATACATACAATAATATTAGGCAGCTAGTGAACAGGCAGATCTTGGAGTTGACGTGTTGGAAACAAGAAAAATGGGTGTAAGTGTAAGAATCTGAACCAAAAATCTCAACCATGTCATATTTTATGTCAAAACCAAAAGTCTTTCCAGTGTTTCTAGTTGGTACCTACCTTAAGAGCTCCAAGCCATGGGTGCTTAAGGCTTATTGGTGCATGATTGATCTGTGTAGGCTGAAACCACACCTATTTTTTTTTATATAAAAATGTCATTTGGGTAACCACTCGTTTAAAAAAAAAAGCAACCATTGACAACTGGATTGGAACCATTGACACTATTTTATTTTTAAAGTATCTGATAATTATATTCCTTCTATTTAATATTTCTTATTTGGTCTCCATGCTTTGCTGAGGTAAATCTTAAGCTCTCCACACTGTTGTGATCAAATATCACAGTATTTTTTATTTTTATTTTTGGTTTTCTAAAAGCATTAAGATGCAACAGCAAGGATTACATGGATGTTTTAGATGTTTAGAGGCCAGTTAGTGACTGTGAATGCTTTATATGCATTCAAATATAAAACAGCCAATTTTTTAACTGTCTTTTTTTAGGAAAACTCAAAAAACAAAGCAGCAAACACGACCAGCCATTAAAAGCCTAGCGAGCGAGCGAGTTGAGTAGTAGGAGCGTGGGATGGTTTGCGAGGCTGACCTTGCCAAAGCTGACCATTTACAGAGATTTAACGTTCCCCAAGTGTGCCACACCCATGGCGGCTGCCTCGTCGGCAGAGGAGGGAGGCAGCCAGAGTGCAGGGGAGCGCTGCTGCTTTTTTTTCTGCTTTTGAAAACACAGGAGATTGTGCAACACTTGTCAAACAGAGCCCGCAGAAGAAAGGGCTGTTACACATTAACAAATGAGGTCAAAAAGCAGTTCCTCTGTTCTCCCCTCCCTCTCTCGCCCACTCTCTCTCCCTCTCTCTCTCTTTGGTCTACAATCCACCCGCCGGAATCCCACCCCCATGTAGTAGGAACTGAGGCTCGTGCTGGGTGGGATATTTCATTACAAAGCATTCATTTTACACATCTAAGAAGGAACCCCGTAAGCCCCCCTCATGTGCTGCCCTTCAGGATGGGACGCCCGGTGCCACGTGCACCAGAAAAACCCGAGCCCCCCGATCTTAAAAGGCTCCTTTAAAAAAAAATAATGGCACTCGCACAAAGGGAGCTACAAAGGATGCAAGGGATCCACTTTAAAGCCCAAATCTCTACCATCAGACTTCCTGAAACTGGAGTTTCCCTTTCAAAGCTGCTACTGGGCACCAGGAGAACAAGACTGGATTTGAAAAAGCTCGGGGATAAAATTTCACTCTTTCGCTTTCCAAAGCTGATCGCATCCCACATCAACCCACCCCACCTCCCTCCCCCCACCAGCAGCACAACTCTGTTCTTTTTAACTTAGCCTACATTTGGATGAGTGTGTCATTCTCTTTGGAAAATGATTAATTAAAGCCTTTATTCAAAAGACAGCTCATCAGTGAGCATGAGGAAGTGTGTGTGTATGTGTGTGTGGAAGTGTGTCAGCCCAGTTTGAGCGGTGAAAAAAAAAGGAGCAGCCAGCATACGATGACGGGGTATGAGTGAGTGATGTGTGATTGAGATGCCTTAAAGCGCGTCTCACGCAAAAGCTTCCACAAACTTGCAGGGAGGCTTTGATTAATTATGCCGCTGGAATCGTTCTGGCTCCGGCCCAGTTCATCTCTCTGCGTTTCCCGTTTCATTCATTAGCCGCGACTTCAGATTAATAATTGCTGATGGCTTCAAACCCTCTTCGCTCTGTGCAGTTATCATAAAGGAGCTACAAAAGAGCTTATTTTCTTCATTAGGAAAAATAAAAAATAATAAAACAGATAAAGGCCTGAAAAAGGCCTTTTGTTTTTCTCGCCTTGTCCCGCGTGACCCTTATGCTCATTCTTTGTCATCTGGCAACATTTTAACTGTCGTTGATTCTTAATAAATTTAACCCTGAAACGCATATTTCACTTGACTGATGACTCCTGACCTCATTTCCTCCTCCTCTGTCTTGTTCATTTAACCAGATAACTTCCAAACAAAACAGACAGCCATTAACAGCCAGCTATAGCTGTGTACCATTTATGGGAATCAAGTCAGATGTAACTCAGATATGCTCTTAATTGACTCAAAACTCAACCTGTGGTGTAAAAAAGAATGAAGAAATAAATTATTATATTAGCTACATTATGTACTTAGCTCTTAGGCTAGCTAGCATACATTCAGTTCTTCAGAAACTACCAATACTCATTTGTTTCTTGTTGTTTTGTGGTTATTTACTGCAGGGTTTAGTTGTGTACTTCTGTATAGTGTTATGCCTTCACTTAATATAGAAACTAACTCACACAAAGACTCACAACTCAACTTGACCCTTCCAGTTTCAATTCGAACTCAGACTGGCACCTTAGGGCCTCAAACCTCAACTTACACTCATACCCCAGAGACTCAAGTTTCAATTTGGGCTTGCAACCTTAGCAGAACCTTAAGACTCATCTAACACTTGGATAGACTCATAGACTCAAAGACTCAAGACTAAAGTTAGACTCAACTTAGAGACTTAACTCAGACTCCACCTCAATTCTCAGTTTAGGTTTGCACCCATTCCCATTCCTCCAAAGACACATTCAGAATATCAATAATTAATCCAAACTGGATTGGTATCGACCCAAACTTACACTCCAAACTGATTTAGCACAGACCTAAACCCTATCGACTTAAAACTCAAAAAGATCTCGCACCGAGGCTAAGGGTTAACACCATTTCATGACCCTCTTTTACTATTAAACTTTTTCCAGACTGAAAAAAACATGATAAATAATTTTATTCAAAGTTATTTGAGACTTAATTTGAGTCCATTGATCATGAAACATACTATTACTATACTACATGGACAATAGTATTTTGGCACCTTCTCATTTGTAGTTTTTAGGAAATCAGAGGTTTTAAAAAGCTGCTTTTGTTGGTGTAACAGTCTTTCAGTTAAGGGAAGGCTTAGATTATTAGATTCTGAATAAAGCATTGCTTTGAGGATCTGATTGTGTTCAGCGACAGGAACATTAATAAGGTCAAGTTGTTTATGTTGGATGATCAACACTCCTTCATCCTTCAACTCCCCAAATAGTATTGAATGGAGCACCATCATTCTAGATACCTCTACATAGCTTAGTTTATACCCCTTTAGCTCATACGTAGCTGTAGTCATGCTGCCAACAGGTTCATGTTTATTGGCTCCAGAGAATCCTATATTATAAATAATTCCCTACAGGGCCTAGACAAGTTGTGTATGTGTTTGCGCTTGTGTGTGTGAGTGTGCATTTGCACATCTGTGTCAGTAATGTTGACCACTTGAAGTAGCTGGATGCATTCATTAGAAAGAGTGTTCACAAACATTTGGACATGAAGTGTACGTGACAGTATGAGGCCTTTATTTTACGACCCCCTTCCTTTTCCCTTTAAAACTCGGTAACCCTGCAGATCTTGGAGTCTGCCTTGCCCGTATCCGACCCCGCTGCGCTGCCAGCCAGCCACATCCTCTGCTGCTCAACAGTAGCAGGCCAATAAAAGCCTGTTTCTGGGTCTTGGCTTGCGCCTGGTCGCACCCCCCCCCCCCCCCCCCCTCCTCCCTCCTCCTCCTCCTCCTCCTCCTCATGCCGACTGACGTGGCAACTCCATATATCCTCTGTTTACTCTCCCAGCAGGTATCCAAGCAACGGCAGCCCCCAACCCCCCCCCCCCTCCTCCTGCACTTCTACGCCACGCTCCAGCTTCAGAGAGGGTGTGATCGCTATATTTGGTGCGACATAAAAACCTTTCCTCCAGATAAAGGCCTCCAGTCAACAGGACACATGTTCCTTTCTTGGTGCTGCTGTGTGTGTGATTGATGGCAGGAGGCCTTCGCCTGTTTTCCGTCTAATTATAGTCAGCGCAGCTGCTGGATATATCTCTACCTCTCTCTAACTCCCTCTCTCGCTCGTTCCTCCCTCACTACCTTCCTTTCCCCAGTCTCGACTTGCTTTCTTTTATTTTCTTCCTCTCTTTCAAAGCTTCTGGAATGTATGCTGGGGTGTTCTGTGCCCCCTCACTTTTGCCCCTCCAGTGTGTGTGTGTGTCTGTGCATGTGTGTACGTGTGTATTTGCTCAAGGCAAGCGTGTAATGTGCCAGGCGTAAGGCCCACTGCTGGATTTACACACACACACACACACACACTCGCACAGACACACACACACAAATCCTCGAGGCGGACTGGCCTCAAACTGCTGACGTGGCAAACACACACTACTCCACTTCCGTGGCGACAACACACACATACACACACACCTTTCAGCCCGCAGCCTATCTGCTGACCTTCTAAAGAAACTTGCACTCCAAGCGGATCGTTCCAAGCCCAAAGCTAAACACTCACTCGGACCACCCCTACACACTCGACACCGAAATGTCAAAACTGCATGTCAGGGCTTCCATTCAGTTGCTCACACACTCACAATCTGACACACACACAGACACACACACTCTTTCCAGCATGCTACGCTGCCCAACTGTGTTTGTGCTGACCATGTTAAGCTGCTCATAATACACTAAACACACACACAATACACTCCTGCAGCAATAACATGAATACAGCTCTATACATGCTCGTTGAATAGATACCAGTCATAAGCACCATTTCCTACAGCAGCTCTTTTATATTAATACAGTGTGTTTATAGTTATTTTTAGTTGCACAGTCTCAGTCTTTTTATAGTGGTTGCCTTCACTTCATTTCATTTCATACCCTTCATTTCACCCTTCCTCAGTGCACTACAGAGTAAAGTACACACACTCTCCACACATTCTGTTATTAACCCAAAAATGAGTTCTATTATTATAGCTGGAACCTAATGTGTTTATGCCGGTCCCAAGATTTAGTGCAAATTTAATGCAAAAAGCTTGTCGGCCCGCATCCGAGCATGTTAAAATAATTAACTTCCAGTCCAGCCAAAGCCAGTTCCCAGCGAAAGTAGGGCAGCATTTTATTTTGGCCTAAGTCGCTGTTGCTTTTCCTCCCTGAATAACAGTAGGCTCCATTCTTTTTCCAGCAGCGATAACCCGATATGCCTAAAAGGTGTACATTTCCTTTTTGGCTGGACGAAAGAAAATAGTCTGTAAATCGAGGAAAGACCAATGACTGCGCAGCGAGCGCCGTGTTAAGTGTCTCGTGACGACAAAAAGCTTTAAAAATGGAAAAAAGGAAAACAAAAAATTCGACACTAACTAGGTAGGGCGGGACAGCTGTGCAAACAAAAGACAGAAAGAGCCTAAGTCCTTTCTGACAGCTACGTAATTTGAGCAGAGCTATTAATCTCTGACGACTGGCTTTTCCCCTCGGGGTGTTGAGTTTCGGTGACAGATGAAAAGAAATGAGCTGGCGCGGCTGGAATTTGAGGCAAGAGTCCGCGCCAACACAACAGATGAGCGGGGCATGTTACAGGAACGCAAAAGCCCACAACCTCCGCAAAGCTCGCCGCCATTTGTGAAGTGCGATTCAGTGTTGTTTGTTTTTGGGTTTGCACGGGCTGCGTCACTGTTTGCCAAACCTGCACCTGAAGGTGCATCTTCATGCAAAGCTTAGTTCCAGTATAAACCCAACACACCTGATCCAGCTGGTCACGTAGGCCAGAAAGGTGTGGATCGGATGTTTTGAGCCTTCAGGGCAGTGGGTGGGGGTTTGGTGGAGATTGGCATGTAGGCTGTAGAACACCAACATCACTGTCAACAAAACTTTGCATGTTTAAAACTGCATCTCCTGCAGAGAAAACAGCGCTATACAGAATTATTTCCAAGGTTCTATATAGAAAGTTTTACACTGTCGCAAATATCTTGTAAAAATCTTGTTTTTAAATTCATTTTTTGTATGCTACCAGTGTCTTTTGCTAAATAAATCTCAGTAAAATATTCACAACATTTACAGACATTAATATTGCCCAAGTGTTTTGCAACTGATAGGTCCGTTATTTATAATATGTTCAAACAACACAAGCATATATATTTTCAAAATAATAAACAGCAAAAAAAAATCTTATATGGTTTTGATGACAGTGACGAAACGATACATATTTCAAACTATATAAACCTAGAAAATGGGTAAAAAAGTGATATGTCTAGTTAGAACCATGTGTTTCTAATACAGAGTTAATATATTAGAGTAGAATACTAAATCTACTCATTCTATCTATATAATCTACATAATATAATCTATATAATCTACAAACATATATATAAACATATATATATAAACATATATATATATATATATATATAAATATAATCACTACTGCAGTACTTAGTACTCTCGTATTGTAGGCTGCTCAAATTGACAAGCAACGCTAATCTTGCTATTTTAACTTAAGCAAAATAGTAACCAAGGTCTGGGGCACTTAAGGGTTAACAGCAGTCTTACTGCTCCTCTGAATGGCAACTACATGTGAATTTGAGGCGGAACAGAGGCCTCCATTCATTCCTGTACTGTGTGCGATCAACCTTGAACAGTAGCAGGCGTGTTGGGCTCAAAGCCCCTGATTGAGGAGACGGAGGACGGTGACTCAGGAATTCCACCAGGGCAACCACGTGATCCGCTGCATTTTATTAGGCTCAGGCAACTGGGGCCGTCTGAGCTAACAACTCCCGTAAAACTGTGGAAAAGCCAAACTCTGCCCAAGAGCTGCTCTCAGAAGCTAGTTTTCTTTCTTTTAATTTTGAGGCGCCCACGTTCTCAGCATCAGCTCAAAAGCAATGAGCTCCAGACAAATAAGGTTTATCATGGAAAAACATTTCTGAAAACAGAATAATATTGCAGAGACCACCTCCCCTACAGAGTACTGAAATGGCTGCAGAGGAACCCAAGTTTCCATTCACCGAAAAAGGCCAAAGCGTGTTTACGAGCCTCTTAACTTATGGCAAGTGGGAGTAAAAATAGCCATGTAGAGAGTGTCAGGTTGCACGCTGCATTAAGTTACTCCACATGGGAGTTAACAACAATGTGAAACACAAGTCACAACTTGCAATCAGAACAAGACGGAAAAGGAAAAGCTTTCAGATAATCTCGCTATTTTAGGCCTAAGAATAAGACTTTTGTGTATGTCAGAAAATAATCTGGTAAATAATGAGTGCATTTGCCAGACTGCAGAGCTGCCTACACACAGCACAAAATATCTCGCTCTCCCTTTGTCTCGTCAGCTCTTCCTTTCTTTTCATTTTTTTCACCCCACCAAGTCCCGTTTTGTTCTTGCAGTGGCTGTTGCATCACCCCTCTCTCACTCCCTCTTTCTCTCTGTGTGATTCACAAGAGGGAGCGACTGCCTCAGAGAATAATGGACAAGAAGCGAACCATAGACACTTCAGGTTGTTATTACAAGGTCAAAAATTGTATTTGGCAATTTTTAAACAAGTGCATACAAGTACAGCTAGAAGCATTTCAGTTTTGCCAAGTGCTCATAGAGTAGGTTTAGTCACATTCTATGTTTAAACATGGACTGCCACCAGTTCTAATAGTACATTGATAATTGGCGATGAACAACAACTGAAGAAGGAGGGGTGGGATGGGCTGGGGCGGGGTGGGGAGGTGGGATTGAATGAGAGGGGTGGTTTGGAGGGCAAAAGTAGTCCGTTATAATGTGTACATACCTTTCTCATCTTCAAAAAAATATAGAAACAATGTATTCAAAAAAAGGAAAATCAAAAAAATTTATACAGCCATGTTTACGAAGTATACACTTCCCTTGTGTCCATATGTACATGTCCCACAATTTTCTGGAGTTTTTTTTTTTGGATGGTATGCAATTCTGATTTAGTCATCTGAAATTGTATATATGTGTGTATTTAATTTTTGTTTTGTTTTGCAAAAAACGTAACCAAAAAAGAGAGAGGGAAACAGGGAAAAAAAAGTGGGAAAGAAAAATCAAGGGTCTCTCTCCTTTTTTACTTTCACGTCTCCAGCCAAGATGGTGGCTATTTCTCCCTGCATGAAGGCCCAGGGCACGTTGGAGCCCACCAGTGGGCACTTTTCTCCGCTGGGGCAGTACACCTCCCCTGTGGCTCCCTGCTGCTTGATGCTTTCACGTGAACACGGGAAGCAGAACTTGTGAGAGGGCACCGACGGGCACTGGACAAAATGTGTGTCCTCCAGGCGCTCATGGCACAGCGTGCAGCATAGTGGGACGCTGCCGGGGGGCACAGAAGAGTCTGGCACGCTCTGCGGGTGTCCAGGCTGGGGCTCCACACCCGGGACATGGGCGGTGGTGCCCGCAGCCACCCCCACTGCCATCACGTCCCTTTGGTTTAGCCTCTGGCTGCGCTGGCTGGCTGAGGATGGCGAGAGCGGGCTGCCACTGTTTCGCCGCCCGCCTGCCGCCGTGCTGGTGGTCGAGTGCACCTGGTTGGCGTCTTTGGGTGAGCCGGTGCCCGCCCCGGCGTTGTCCGCTGCCATGATGAGGGCTGCTATGGGCGACTGGCCGTTCTGGGCTGCCGTGGCCGCCTCTGGTGGGGTGGTGCGGGAATGAGGGGAGATGGTGGAGGGTGGGGCAGGTGCGTAGCCTGGCAGGGCGGCAGAGGGGATCTTCAGCACCTCGGATGGCGACGACAACCACGGCTGACCCTCGCCGTTCAGCTTGGTGACGGCGCCCTCCCCCTCCGGCTCAGGGGAGGCTTTCCTCTTCATGGTGCGGGGCTGCTTGCCTCGGTCTGTAGAGAGGGAATGGAGAGGTGGGTTGAAGAGGGGAAGAGGGGGGGTGGAGAAAGTTAAACACTCAAGCTGGAGAAGAGAAAAACAGGCATGCACCAAAAAACACACACTCTCAAACAGTCTCACACATAGAGAGCCAGACAGACAAGTCCTTTCACTCACTCTTCAGAAAACTCTAAGCATGACCTGTTGTTGGCACTGTTGGCCCATTTTCTTTGCCACGAGCTCCTCCACACAAAAACATGACCAGACATAAATGTGCAATTCTGAGATCATTACAGCCTACATTTTTTAAACCTTCTATGCAAGAAAGCAAATAAACACAAACTGCAAGATAAATAAATTAATTAAAAAGCACACTTTCAGGCACCAAAGCTTTTGAGCCATGCTCTTAGCTAGCTACCTGTTTTGGAGGGAGCAGAGCTGGTCTCGTAGCCCATCCTGTGCTGCTGCATGGCTGCGTGCTCCTTCTTGAACCTGCTGTCCAGCGTGTGCAGCGCCATGAGGTCCCTCACTGTCTTGCCTTTGCTCATCCACTCCTCCGCGCGCTTGTGATCATCCAGTCCGTCCCCGCGATGCTTCTCCTTGCCGTCGTCGCGCTTCCCGCCGTGCTCAGACAGGCTGGGGATCCCCATCTGCGGTGGGCGCCCGTTGAGCGCGTGTACGGAGGACAGGCCCCCGTTCATGATGGGCATGAGGCTGGGCGGCACGGCGCTAGTCCTGCGCGGGTTGGGGCTCTGGCGGTTCAGCTCGGGCGGCTCGTCGGGCTTGGGGAAGCCGTTGGGAACGGGGATGCCGTTGGCCTGCCTCGCTGCGGACGGATACTCTGGCCCCAGGCGGGGCGGCCGGTCCGGGGCCAGGGGGTAGCGGTCGAGGGGCTGCGGGGGGCGAGAACCGGCCTCAGCCGCGGCAGCAGCCGCCGCCGCCACGGCCGCCGCGTGGTTGACGGGCTGCAGCTCCTTGGCCGCCTTACCCGGACCGGGGCTGCGACCCTCCTGGAAGCCGTGGGCGCGCTTCAGCTGCCTGGCCGTCTCGATCACGAACTCAATGCGGTCCGCGCCCTCGTAGTTCACGCATCCGCGACACACGGGCTCCGTAAAATCCCAGATCATAGCCCACGGCATGCGGGGCAAGTCGCACAGGTAGCACGACTGCCGCCTGGAAGCGGCCACCGCCGCGGAGGACATGGCTGGCTGTGTGAACGCGCGGGGGAAAGGGGGAGGACGAGCAGGACGCGGCGAGAAAAAGCTCCCAAACGTCCGTGTATCTCCTGCCTGCCTTCCGTCCTCTGCTCGGCAGCTCGTTTACCGACGGAGAGGGGAAAAGAGAGGGAGGAGGAGGAGGAGAAGAGGGAGAAAAGAGAGACGAAATAAGCTGTAGTTTTTCCTCCCGCCGGCGACGAAAACACACACACACATACACACACACAAGGCGAAGTTACACTCCGAAGTTCATGGCAGTTGTGGACTTTGCCCGTGCGCGCCTCCGTCTAGCTCGCGCGCTCCCGCGCCGCCGGGCAGGGTCGCTTGCGCGGCGGTGACGTCACCCGAGCGCCGAGTCTGTTTACTCGATTCTTCGACAACCGCGCATGCGCTCTGCACGGAGAGAAACAGAGAGAGAGAGAGAGAGAGAGAGAGAGAGAGAGGGGGGGGGGTGGAGTAGAGAGAGAGAGAGATAAAATCACAACAAAATACTGTTCATGCTTTTAAAGACGTTTTTCAGCTTTTACATGTTGACAAAAGTAATTGAACCCTAAATATGTTAGTTATATGTAGGACATACATATATTAAAACAGTACATTTGTTAAATTAATAGTATTTAAAAAAACATAAATCTAGAAAAAAACGAGACTTTATTATTATTGCACATATGTAGGTTAAAAGTGAAGCGATAAGTAGATATATAAATAGAAAGTGCTGGGCAATATTGTAAAAATCCTTTTAATTTATATTATTTAAATATATAAGCAATTCTCTTTACTATTGTGTTTTTTGTTCTTACATAACAACTTCATTTTTTATTTGTTAACAAACTGCACCATGTAAAGTGATGCAGAACCTTTTCTTTCCTTCACATTTAATATCAAAAGTTTGTTCTTTGTATTATTTTATTATATTATTTATTTATTATTTTTTACACATATCAAAATAAACATAACCTCTTGGTTTTTGTGCAAAATATTGAAATCACTGCCACATGAAAGAGTTATTTACAGGTTTTAAACAAAAGAAAATATGCATATGTAGTCTATATGTAATATACTAAAACATGAAACATGAAAATAGGTGTTGAAATGCAAATATTAAAATGTTACTATAGTGGCTTACAGTACAAAAGAAATAAAAAAGAACTGTTAAAGGTATACTACTAGCCCAGTATAGACTATTACTGCACTGATGTGACCCCCATTTGTTGTGCTTTGTAAAAAGAAAGAAGCTTTGTGAAAAACAAAATACTACTAAAAAATTAATAACTAGACCAGTATTGTTTTCTTGTGCAATGCAAATCAATGCATCGTGCAAAAGAAGGGAGCTTTATTAAATTAAAACAAAACAAAAAAATACATGTGTACCACTGGTGGGGCGTTTAAGAAGGCAGCAAGTTTGCACGACCCAAACGAGCTGCAATGGTTTTGCACAAGAAAGCAGAGCGCAGCCTCCGGCCTGGTTAATCCCACATTCCAGTCCTCCTGCCAACGCGACGTCACGCGGTTGCCGGGCCGCAGCCAGCGGGGCTGAAGCCACTCAGGGCCGGGCAACCGCAGCACGGTCACGCCGCGGAGCGTTAACCCTAAAGCAGCCAGAGAGCAACAACACAACACGGTGCAGTTAAACAAAACAGCACAGACAGTATTATTTTTTGCATTATCAGCAAATTCACGGTTTCTTTTCTGTTTTTTAAACAGTAACACTTCCTTCCCACGTTGGGGGGTGGGGGTGGGGTAGTGACAGCCGCTTTGGGTAAATAATTTATCTTTTCGGGCGAATGGACTTTGCTTAGACTGACTGAGTTGACTCAGGTTGGCCAAGCCCATGTGATTCAGTGAGTGAAAAATGTACTGAAGCTGGAGGACGAGACGGAAAGCCCCATAATCAAAGGCGAGTCTGGACCACGTCAGCTGAACGTTTCCTTATCGTTTGTTTTTAAGAGCACCCACTCACACATGACTCATAGCTTAACCAAATGGGCCAAATGTATGTATTTGTGTGTGTGAGGTGATGGAAAATGCAACAAGCTGCGGATAAGCATGTACCTGAGGGGAAATATAGGCATTTCATGTGAGAGAAAATAAGTAACAAATGTTAGCAATAGCCAATTAGCTTTATCTGTATATGCAGCATGTAAAAAGTTCCCCGTTATCCTATTATCCTGTGAATAATTCTCACTTTTTGTTGTTTATATTGTTCAGTTCACCAAGAAATCCTGCTTTGTGAAATTCCCCTGGACGGCTGAGCCGACTGAGCCGATTGAACTGGCAAGTTATGTTAGCTTATCTTAGTTTTTACTAGTAAAACTATATTAACAATATTTTGAATTTGATTTGCACTAAATCTGTTTATGCATATGTTGCCATATAGCATTGGACTTTATTGGATTAGTAATTACAAAGCAGATATCTGGAATTACAATTTATACTATTAAACAAATAATTGTAAATATATTGCCGCTGTTCAATGAAAAACATGTAGCGTTATGTCCAACACAGCAAAAATTTTTTTACAGCAGAGCTACGTAGCTTTCAGTGGAAGTCAGTGTAAAAATTGTTCATTTCCAAAAGTCGTACAATTTTTTAAAATTGTTTGTTTGTTAAAATTATTTAACAAACTAAAAATCAACGAAAATGGAGATACATGTTTTTTATTGAATAGCAATGATATGCAATTGAAGCTTTTACTAGTAAAATAATTAGAGTTTAGAGAGGTTAAAAATTTAATGTACATGAATGGTAACACATGACTACACAGAATTACATTAAGCATATTGTTATCCCAATAATGTGACTAGTCAAACTAGATTTATTAAACTGTAGAATTGTTATTGTTAGTAGTAAACATTTTTTGCTAGTGAAATAGATATTTCATAGATATGTAGTTTTTCTCTATGTTTTCCAGGTAAAATTTGAGTTAGGTCCTGAATCTATGTTGTCATTTTAGGCATAAAGAGCTTGCCATAAACAAGCAATGGATTAGCATGATTAGCATTTAAATGGAAATAGCTTGCAAAATGTTAGAAATAGCTGTTGTAGTTATCCAAATGAGAGGGGGGAAAGCTGTATATCTAGTTTTGCTAGCTATGCAGCATGTAAACAGTTCACTGTTTGACCCCCTTGAGGCACTTTCACACATTTCTTAGCTGAAAGTCAACAGAAGGACAGTGCTGTTGGATAATAATCCTCGCTTCTTATGTTTAATTTACCCAGTTTACTGAGAAATCCTGCTTTGTGAAATTCCCCTGGACGGCTGAGGCAGTAACACAATGCTGAGGGCTGGCGGAGGCACATTTGAAGGGAGGTAGGAGAAGTGGGGCATGTTTTTGCAAGCTCTAATGACGACGTTTGGAAACGAGGAAGTGAGATACAGAGTCACGTAGGCTCGCCTCGCCCACACTGGGGGTGAAAACAAAGCCTAAGCAGCCCTGGAGGGCCAAAAGAGCTGCGTTAGCTAGCCTTGGGCTTGGATTATTAAAGTCTGAAAGCCTGTGTTTAGACTACAGACGTCCTCAGAGCCCATAGTGTAAATCCCTACCCCACTGTATCCACGCAACGCTTAAATCACAACACATACCACTGGAGGGCTGACACTGACCGATAAACATGGCCGACTTTAGCTAGCTGAAGACTAAAACCTCCTAAAAACAGAACAGAGTCACGGTTATATAAGGCAGGATATACAGTCTGTCCTCTCATGTTGCATTCAGCTTTTGGAGGTAAGATTTCACGGTAATATCGCTGAGTAAGTGATGTTCAGACCGCCCTCCTGTGCTGCTCTCATTTCGTGGTAAACATTATCGGCCACAGCTGACTGAGCGAGGCTGCCTGTGTGATGAGAGAGAGAGTGAGTGTGAGTGTGTGTGCGTGTGCATGTGTGTGTAGAGCAGCATTACGACATGCAGCTCCCTTCCGCCTCGATTGAGCTAGTCAGCAACACACACCCACACACTGAAAGAGAGAGAGTGAATGCAACACCAGTGAACAATGCGTTCCATTTTAGTGCAGCTGCAGGGCTAAAACAGTCAAATGAGCGACATGCTTTGCATACTGTACAACATGAACCCGTGGTCAAGCGTTTCACTGTTTAGTCAAATACAGTGAAAAAAAAAGAAAAGAAGAAAAATACAGCTCATATAAGCACACTTCTTTATAGTACTATAATATTAAAAACTACTTATAATTGCAATCTATAAATGTTCCATATATTATTTAAATAAAACTATATATAGACTACATATTATTTAAATAATACGTTTCATACATCAATAATGCAGCACAAAGTACCGTTTAAACTAACATATATTAATAAAAAAGAAAGAATAAAAGAAGCATATCATATAAAACAACAGATAGCAAACAAAGGCAAGTGACTAAAGCATTTATATAGGCCTGTTTCAAAAATGAGATTATCATCTTACTGAATAATATTGACATGACCTCAATAATTTTAGCTGACCTTGATATCGTCCATTGTGTTTCCTTGGGTGTGTATTTACATACAAATAAATGGCACCAGCGTATACATTATAGCCTATAATGGCAGCTCCATACAAATACATACAAAAAATATATACATATATCTCAACTATTATTAATTAAATGTTCATATATTCTTCATTGTTATATTATCATTATATCAGTGACAATAATATTGTTAATCGCAATTATTTCTGGCACAGTATATCATATATCTATATATACAAGTTGTTTGAATGATGGCAACAATATTATACACATATAATGTAGATAGTTTATATGTTTTTTTAATAGCTGAAAACGATCAATTATTACTCTTTTTTTTTTACTATAAAGCACTATTACTTTACCATTTGCTATCTTGACACCAAAATTATGTATTTATTGGGTTCTCAACCCACAAATGAGCAGAACATGTTTAATAATTATTAATATAATTTAAAGTAGTGCAAATAACATTTTTATTTGTTGTCCTTTAATGGGTTCATATCATTTCATTGTGTTATTATTGTTGTAAATATTTTCATTAATTTATTTAGTAATTTATTTTTATAAGAAAGAAGTATATAAAAGATGTTGTCTACCATGCTTGCAATCCTGACATCATTTTCTGAAGTGCAAAACAAACACATCCCATTAGCGGCCCCCGTGCATCGCCGTAATCCATTCTGGTGGCAGTTGTGATTAAAGCACATGGCTGCTTACGGGCCTGTTTCCTCCTAGCAAAGACCTTTACACAGGCTTTCCCCTCCTGACGTGCCAGTGCGTCTGCAAGGGTAAACCCCCTAGTAAGACTCTTAGATAAGCCTGCTAAGTAGAGTGGGAACATCCCTAACCCATGACGGCCTTGTCTTGAGTAAACTCGCCCTGCCATTTCTGTCTGTACCACTTGACTTGACATGGCAGCCATTATTATTTGTAACGCCTCTTTTCCTGAGCTGCATACGAACGCACACACACACACACGCACATTCACCCACTACAGTTTCATGTCCATGTTGCCCACAGCCTGCTTACCCAGATTTGAGTGCAGGCCAGGCATGTGGTCTGCTGGTGATAGGATTAAGATGGCTCCTATCTGAGTCTCGACCCGTGTGAAAGAAGTGTTACACAAATTGATGATGACACCAGCTTTGGAAATGTAGAGCCACTCTGGATTTTTTTGGGGTTTAACTGCGAGTTGCCACATCAAAGGCTCAGTTTCAGTAAAGCCGGTTGTTTCTGATCACTTTGATTCTACTGAACGCTGCTGCCTCTTCTGCTGAACACTGTGGTCGACCCCTTTGTGTATCAATCTGTGTAAAATAAAATAAATAAACCCCATAAAACTAATGTTCCTCAGACCCAACAGCACATCCAAGTTATACAACCACAAAGGAAAAAGCAGTGCAGCAGTTTTGGAGGAACGCTTCATTCAAGGCTCCATACTTTACTATGCGTCAGCCCCTGAGGAGGCTTCCTGGAATTGTTGGCCAGACAAACAGTTTGCACACACGGCCTGACAGCCGGGGTGTCTATCTGGCTTAGCTGATTCACATGGGAGGAAGTCAACAAATCCAAAGCTGGACTGGGTGGGGTGATTGGGGGGATGGAGGGGTGGAGGGGTCATCATCTCACCAAACCATGAGTAGAAACCAAGTGTTTATTATTATAAGACTGGCTACATCCACATCACGCTCCATTGTGATACACAAACATCCACTATATTGTTGCTGTCACGCAAGAGCCTTGAATCTCCATTTTTGTTGGATTCATTTCATGACAAAATGAATTTGGCAGTTGTTTCTTTTTTACATGGTTTAAAATTACTTCCACTGAAAGTTAGGAAGGTTTTTTACCTTATTTTGGAAAGCCGCCATATTGTAGATTAGCTAATCCTTATGTTTTGGTTGATCCAGCTTTATTGTGAAAAACTTTCTCTTAAATACAGTTAATTGGCCTGTCAAAGGCTAATTGTATTACCTTAGTATAGCACAAGTGCTACATCTACTGCAACAATGCAACAAACAATGCTTAGCTAGGTCAGGTTAGCTTAAGCAATCTTCACAAATTTGCTCTCAATAGCTCTAAAGTGTAGTAAATTATGTAAATTATGTCCGACAGGCATATTTATTTATTTACTTATTTGTTTGTTTGATTGTTTCTCGTGACACTACATGCCATGCCATTACCTTATGGGCAAGAAAGTTACATAGCTAAAAATAATAATTATGCTCATTATTGACATAAATGGCTTCTAACACGTGTTGCTAATAATTTTTTGGTGAAGGCAGCTAAAGGAAAACAATTACTGTCACCACTAACTAACTAACGATAATTTTAAATATTTAATGCATGCATATGTTGATTGAGAGCTGCAGTTAGAATTTGCCAACTGGTAAAGTATTTCATTTTCAACCCTTGTAACATCTCTTATTTTTGCATGAAGAGGACAAGGGGGGAACTGTAAATTTGATTTCAGGCCAAACCATTACTTTAAACACTTTAAACTGAGGAAATCACATGATGATTATTTTAACCTGCAGTTAGCGTTAAGCTAATTGGTGAAATATGTCACATTAAACATCTATCTATTGACCGTTCTGTGCTTTTTCTGTCAGCATTCCTGGAGTAAGATACAACCTTTAAAATGAGTAATCTGATCTGAGCAGGTGCGCCATGGGACCAGCGGGAAGCAGGTATAGAAACTCCTGTGCCATTTTCACTCTTTCACTCCGCAACTTGGGGAAAACTCGCGCTGCGTTCCTTTTAATAATTGAACAATTTGCTTTGTAGCTCCAGCTTTGATGTGTTAAAGCCTTTTAATTTTTAAACAGCACATATTTTTAATTAAGTATTCTGAACGTAGCACGCAGGGTGCGCTAACTTGCAGAGGCTGAGAGGCACTCAGTGTGAGTTGCACTCCAGCATGAAAATAATACAAATTGTCTGGAGCATTTTTCTTCCAGTCTACTGCAGATGACTCAAGGACAGTTTGGCAGCAACTGCAGACACGGATGCTCACGTAATAGCTACTGTTGGTTCCCTATGAAAATGAAATAAAAAAGAGGTAATTATATTCCAGATCATAAGTAGTGTGCACTACTGTTCAAAAGTTTGGTAACACTTTGGACAATAATATAATACAATTTTGTTGAAAGATTATTGTTAAAAACAGCTACAAACACACTTGTTTCCATTTTGAACAACATGATAACCATCAAGCTTGCTTAAGATGCAGATCATTCTTTAGCGTGTGCACTTTGGCTATGTTCACATTACGCATCATTAATGAATTTAGTTTTTTTTTTTTTGTTGCTGAGATTCAATTTTACTTTCTTGACTGTTCACATTTATAAAGGTAACCTCTATGTGACCTGTATCTTTCAGTAATGTGATGAAACCTATCCCTGAATCAGCACGCATACGCACATTACTATGTTTATGCACATTGCTGCACATTGCCTCTGCAGATATAAGGAAATAATCACTGGTTAAAATATGAATGGTTCTCATCACATTATCATGGTATCTGTTTATGGTTGAAGTTCCGGCCTTTAACAAAAAAAAAGCCAATAAATTTGCCATGCTCGCATAATAAGCAGAGAATGGGCCGCTTAACTGCTAGTGGGGAATCCACTTCCGTCTGATGTGGAGATCTGCGCAAGTGCAGTAGCCAGAAAACGCTGTTGAATATGAAATATTCAGGAGTTTTTATTTATTTATTTATTTAAAATATATTTTGAATGCTAGTTTAAACTTTACATTTGGTATTCCTTTATATTTATACATTTGGCCTCCCCTATAGAGATGGGAGCCTGTTTTTTATGCCTGTTTTCATAGCCAGGGGTCCTACCAATTTCAGAAGATCAGGGAGTATACTGTATTGTAATAGGGACTCCCTGATGCCCCCAAATTATAAAAAAATATTCCAGAAATCTCATGATCACTCAGTGGCATGCATATAAATCCTTTATTTTTAAACATAGAACTGCATGTGCGTCACTTTAAAGCGAAAAATAAAATCTGATTTGAGTCACTGTAGCCTGGTAATGTAAATGTACACAAAGTTACTTTTTTACTATTTTATGGTTGTAATTATTTTAACATACGTTGTAGATAGATATAGAAGAATTGGATCTTGTTAATGTATCATCAGTAAAAGTGCAGTACATGGTGCAGTCAACAATAAATAATAAATAATTTACAGAGCAAAAGATGTATATGTAACGTAATTGTACATGTACATATGCATTTACTCATAGATGCCTACTTTATACATAAAGAAATATATATTGTGTAACTGGATGTAGTCTTTTGGTCTACTCTGCATTAGGTTTTAGGTATTATATGTATTAAACATTAGCATGTATTTATAGTTATAGTTATTCCAGCCTGTAAACAGTAGTGTATATTTTTGATCATATTTTACATATATTTCTGTTTATATGGGCTGAATGCTCTGAGATCTGTTGGTTTTGTGTTACACAGGCTTGCGCAATCCGCCGTTATTTGTGTGTACCTGAGGGTTAGTGGAATGAAGCAGGAGAGAGTAAAATATAGCTGAGATATCAGTGATGTAATCTGGTGAAGAGCGCTCCTCTGCCCAGCGTGAGTCACTTTTCTGGTTGGCCTGCTCCTCGCACAGGAAAGAGTAACTATGGCAACCGCGGCCTTATCAGGATAGCCTGTGTGACTAACCTCTTCCTGTTTACAGCGTTTATGGTTGCTTTCACCGTTCAGCTCTGCAGGCGTCCTGCAGAGTAAAGCACACACACACACCAAACACACGCACAGAAACTTACACACACACGCATATATATAGCAGCTCTGCTCTATAGTCAGGCGGGTAGGCTCGGGTCATTTCCGCAGAGTGTGAAAATAAAGTGTAAAGTGCTGCTACACACTTACCACACAACATCTCCTCTCGCGCTAATGCGCAGCTGCTTTATTTACCCACTCAGAGTGAGTGGCCAGGGCCAGCCACAGTGATTTAGGGTGATTGGAAAGCATGCGACTCCATTCGGGCCCCGCTGACTGCGCAGGCACTAAATCGCAGCATCACCTCCCTTGGCGAAGGACAGGCGCAAAAGAAATACCCCCGTTTTAGCAGAGGGAACAAGAAGTATAGATATATGAAGAGACCACTTCAGTTTCTGAATCAGTTTCTCTGATTTTGCTATTTATAGGTATATGTTTGAGTAAATTGAACATTGTAGTTTTATTCTATAAACTACAGACAACATTTCTCCCGGCATTTATTTGCAGAAAATGAGAAATGCCTGAAATAACAAACAAGATGCAGAGCTTTCAGACCTCAAATAATGCAAAAAAAAGCAAGTTCTTATTCATAAAGTTTCAGCAATCAATATTTTGTGCAATAATCCTGTTTTTTAATCACAGTTTTCATGCATCTTGGCATGTTCTCCTCCACCAGTCTTACACACTGCTTTTGGATAACTTTACGCAACTCCTGGTGCAAAAACTCAAGCAATTTAACTTGGTTTGATGGCTTGTGATCATCCATCTTCCTCTTGATTATATTTCAGAGGTTTTCAATTTGGTGAAGTCAAAGAAACTCATAGTTTATAGGGTTAAAATTTTAAAGTATATTGGCAACATCTTGGCAATACAATACATATTATTGCTATAATGCTGTAAGCATGTTTATATTTTTGCGATTAGTTTAATAATTTAAATGAAATTCTATAAAAACTGCCATAATATTTAAAACACACTATAATATTTGTAAAATATGTGGGAGTGGGATCTAAGGGCAAAGTACAGAACTGCCATCTACTGGTTAGTTTTAAACACAACACAAAATGAACCACTGTCTGACATGGGTGTTTACATGTAAACTAATTAAACTAACTCATTTTTTTGTTAAATCAATACACTACTTCAAAACAAAAAAAATATTGCAATACAATATAATAATATTATTTTTTTACACCCCTAATATATAGGAGTATTGGAAGATTCAGATCGTAGGACAGCGACAGGGGCATGTGGCTTAGCTAGAAATATAAATCTGTGCAGTTGGATTCATATCGAATGGGTAAGCATTCTGTTTTTATATAATAATATATAGTCTGGAATGAGCACAAATGATGGCAGTGTATGATAGCCTATATTGTTTTCCACATGTGATTAAAGGAACACTTTATCATTTTTCAAACTAATCTCTATCTGTCACATCAATAACATGTGGTTGATCCCCAAAAACATTCATTTGGATCCCTTTTTTGTGTAGTAAACAAACTGATAACCCTTAGACTGTTTAGAGTCAACAGGTTTTATGTGTTTGTAAATTCAGGGATGTTGTGCGTGGTAGTCAGTCATACGTTACAGATGTGGTAGAAAAAGACTAGATAAACAAGGCTGGAAAGTATCGGGATGAGCATGCTAGCCTTGTGGCTAGTCTTTAGCTTATGATGTAATGTTGAATACTGTAGTAAACTGATAAAAGTCTTCTGAAAATAACTCAACACACAGCCATTAATGTCTTCATAGCAGGCAACATGAGTAAGTACACCCCACAGCAAACATGTTCAAATTGTGCTCAATTGTGCCCAAATGCGTCATTGTCTCTCCCTGGTGTCATGTGACTCATTACATTGCAAGGTTTCAGGTGTAAAGGACTGTTAAGTTTACTTGGAATATATATATATATATACAGTTGTGGTCAAAAGTTTACATACACTTGTAAAAAAACAATGTTATGGCTGTCTTGAGTTTTCAATAAGTTCTACAACTCTTATTTTTCTGTGATAGAGTGATCGGAACACATACATGTTTGTCACAAAAAACAGTCATAAAATTTGGTTCTTTCATAAATTTATTATGGGTCTGCTGAAAATGTCACCAAATCTGCTGGGTCAAAAATATACATACAGCAACATTAGTATTTGGTTACATGTCCCTTGGCCATTTTCACGGCAACTAGGCGCTTTTGGTAGCCATCCACAAGCTCCTGGCAAGCTTCAGGTCGAATGTTTGACCACTCTTCTTGACAGAATTGGTGCAGTTCAGCTAAATGTGATGGTTTTCTTGCATGAACCCGTTTCTTTAGCACTGTCCACATGTTCTCAATGGGGTTTAAGTCAGGACTTTGGGAAGGCCATTCTAAAACCTTAATTCTAGCCTGGTTTAGCCATTCCTTTACCACTTTTGATGTGTGTTTTGGGTCATTGTCTTGTTGGAACACCCAACTGCGCCCAAGACCCAACCTTCGGGCTGATGGTTTTAAGTTTTCCTGCAGAATTTGGAGGTAATCCTCCTTCTTCATTATCCCATTTACTTTCTGCAAAGAACCAGTTCCACTGGCAGCAAAACATCCCCAGAGCATAATACTACCACCACCATGCTTGACAGTAGGCATGGTGTTCCTGGGATTAAAGGCCTCACCTTTTCTCCTCCAAACATATTGCTGGGTGTTGTGGCCAAACAGCTAAATTTTTGTTTCGTCTGACCAGAGAACTTTCCTCCAGAAGGTTTTATCTTTGTCCATGTGATCAGCAGCAAACTTCAGCCGAGTCTTAAGGTGCCTTTTCTGGAGCAAGGGCTTCTTTCTTGCACGGCAGCCTCTCAGTCCATGGCGATGTAAAACACGCTTGACTGTGGAGACTGACACCTGTGTTCCATCAGCTTCCAAATCCTTGCAGACCTGCTTCTTGGTGATTCTTGGTTGACTCTTGACCATCCTGACCAATCTCCTCTCGGCAGCATGTGATAGCTTGCGTTTTCTTCCTGATCGTGGCAGTGACACAACTGTTCCATGCACTTTATACTTGCGTATAATTGTCTGCACAGTTGCTCTTGGGACCTGTAGCTGCTTTGAAATGGCTCCAAGTGACTTCCCTGACTTGTTCAAGTCAATAATTCGCTTTTTCAGATCCACACTGAGTTCCTTTGACTTTCCCATTGTAGCTTTTGTAGCTGAGTCTAATCACTGGGTCAAATGAGCCCTATTTAAATGGGCTCATGAGAAGTCAACAGCTGTAGTCAATCAGAATCACTTACAAGAAGTGAAGAGGCCATGACATGAAGCTAATTTGATTGACACAACTCGCTACATCACCAAAATTGACAAATTTTGTTGCTGTATGTATATTTTTGACCCAGCAGATTTGGTGACATTTTCAGCAGACCCATAATAAATTTATGAAAGAACCAAATTTTATGACTGTTTTTTGTGACAAACATGTATGTGTTCCGATCACTCTATCACAGAAAAATAAGAGTTGTAGAACTTATTGAAAACTCAAGACAGCCATAACATTATGTTTTTTTACAAGTGTATGTAAACTTTTGACCACAACTGTATATATATATATATATATATATATATATATATTTATATATATTTTACACTAACTAGATCAGGGGTCACCAAACTTTTTTTGTTGGGGGCCAGAAGAAGAAATATATTTGAAGTCACGGGCCACTCTCTGTAATAAAACAAATAATGAAATATACCACTTTAAATAATACTTTTTTCACGATTATTTCATTTACACACCATTTTACTTGACTTATTATCTTTATCTTTGACAGTGTTGAGTAAACTAAGATTTTTCAAACTGATGTTTCATTTCATGATGTCTCTTAATATTAAACTCCTTAATTATGGCAAATTTTAGACTCTTCGGCCCATTTTTCTGCGCTAGAAATGCACACTCTCTCCGCTTTTAGACTCTTTTGCCCCGTTTATCTGCGCTAGAAATGCGCACCCTCTCAGCTTTAGACTCTTTGGCCCCGTTTTTCTCCGCTAGAAATGCACACTCTCTCCGCTTTTAGACTCTTTGCCCCGTTTTTCTGCGCTAGAAATGCGCACTCTCTCCGCTTTTAGACTCTTTGGCCCGTTTTTCTGAGCTAGAAATGAGCACCCTCTCCGTTTTTGACTCTTTGGCCCGTTTCTGACACCTAGCGTTCAAACTTTGAATCTCATATTATAAAAACCTGTTTAACAGCGGGCCAACTTTCATTCTATTTGTAAAATACCTCGCGGGCCGCTCCAAAAAAGGAAACGGGCCGCAAATGACCCGCGTGCCGTAGTTTGGACACCCCTGGACTAGATTGAAAAGGCCTGCTTTAAAAGTCACTGCTTTAGATACACGTGGATACATAGAGATACATGGATACTGAGGTACAATACAATATTATCATAAAACATTGCCCATGATGACAATATGACGATACTTGGATTCTGTGATAATATATATCGAAGGACAATTCTCTACGGTACTTCACAGCATCTGTCTTACTGAAGATGATAAAATACTCATAAGTAAGCAAATACCAATAATTATAGATTTATTGGTGTCAGTTTCACAGAATTTGACAACCAATATTCTTCACTGCACGTTTGTCCTGTTCATTTGATTGATAAGTGCCAGTCAAGTTAGGGGGTGAGTCTTAGGAAGTTTAGAGTACCTGTGATGTTGACACCATGTATCAATAATATATCGCGATAAAAAAACGATATGATATATCACATTATCGAAATTTTGTTCCAGCCCTAATGGATATCTATAGATACGTGGTTACATACAGATACAGATACATAGAAATACATGAATAACTGATGATGTATTGGAAAGACTCTTTCCAATTTCTATGTATTAATTAATAGATTGATATGATCAGCAGATCTGATCACTTTTTTAACAGTTCTTTAACACAACATTGTGTTGTTGCTCAATATGGTGCGAAAAAACAAGCACGACTGGCATTTTCTCTTTTTTTATTAGCGGAGCCAAGAATGAGTCGGGCATTTTTTTTTTGGCATGTTCTAAAACAGCTTGGGATGGGAACGCCCAAAATGTCTGGAACGGGCACACCCAACCTACCCCCCTTCCCCAAACACTATCCAGCATTTAGGAGATGAAAGTCACAGATAGGTTCCTACAGTGCTTTTGTTGGGTGGGGGGGGGGGGGGGGGGTTGGGGGGTGCGGTTGAAGAGTTTTGGATTAGGAGGAGAAGGTGATGTCACGTAAAATCTCAGTCTCTCTCTCTCTCTCTCTCTCTCTCTCTCTCCATCTCCCTCTCTCTCACTACCACCTCCTCCACTGCCCTCCTCCTCCTCATCCTCCTCATCCTCCCCCCAAATCTAATCCTCTTTGCAGCCCTGGAAAGGATAGCGGCAGTCTGCCAAGGCAAAGGCTGCTGGGAAAAGGTGGAAGCTGCCAAGCGGGCCTGTGTAGCCGCCGCCGTCGTTAGAGGAGCACACACATTCTTTGTTCTCGGACCTGGTGTTCTGCCATGGGCCTCATTTCAGCCTCCTCATTATGGTTGCCCTGGATGCGCGCCAAACTACTGAAAGATCCCTACCTCTCACTTTTTTCTACTCCTGCACTCGCTCCCCCCTCCACCAAACCACCATCCATCTCTCTCTGTCTTTTTCCATCTCTCTCGCTTTCTCTCGCTCTCTCTTTCACCCGCTCCCTTATTCATCAGCCATTTAAGGCTCGCTGCCAAACACTCGGCAGTTGCCATGGCAGCCCGAAAGAGTGGAACATTGGAGACCACGCTGCAAAATGACTCACTCCTGGATCCAGATGTGCCACATCTGCAGCGAAAAGCAGCCGGGGGGAGCAGACAGCGAGCGGCCAGGCGCAGACGACAGCTACCAATCCACAGCTCGACTACAGCCGCAGAGAAACGGGAGACACGTTGCGAAATCGTGGCAGGCCAGAATGTGAAAACGAGAGCAAAAGCTAGTCTGGGTGTGTGTAGCAACACTGTACTGGGATGTCTGGCAGCGAAGAAGAAACAGACTGTAATGTGAATGGGGGAATGGGAACGTTTGTTTTGTGATTTATGACTGTTTCAAAAGTTTTCGCACACATTTTTGGTTGCAAAGCGATCAGTTGGCCTAAACAACTAATATATAATATATATAATATAATATAATATATACTTTGTTCGGGAGATTGCCGGTTCAAATCCTGTTCATGTAGCTTGCCATCGGCTACCGGAGCCCTGAGAGAGCCCAATTGGCCTTGCTCTCTCTGGGTGGGTTCTGTAGATGGCACTCTCTCCTCTCATCACTCTAAAGGGTAATGTCAGTCAGCACGAGGTGTTTGTGAGCTGATGTATCAGAACCGAGTCGCTGCGCTTTCCTCTGAGTGCGCTATTCGTGATGCTATTCGGCAATGCTGCATTAGCAGCAGTTTGAAAAGTGGCGGTGTCTGACTTCACATGTATCAGAGGAGGCATGTGCTAGTCTTCACCCTCCTGGTGTTGGAGCATCACTAGTTATAGGGGGAGTCCTAATGAGTGAATTGGGTGTAAATTGTGTAAATTGGTTAGAAAATAGGATAAAAAATATAAATAACTAGGGCTGTTTGTTGGCAAGAACCTAGCGATTTGATAAATATCATAATACCAGGGTTACAATTTAAAATATATATTGTGATACCTTATATACTGCAAATTTTAGAAAAAAACTAGTCATAATGTAAAAAAAAAAATTAAATATAAAAAAAAATTAAAAGTTAACTTTTTATCCAATCAAAACAGTGGAATCTAACAACAGAGTAAATCTCAGCTATATAGCAGGTGGGGTTTAAACACAAAACAAAATGAACCACTGTTTGCTTTCAGTCTTACATATAAACTGATAAATAAAATACTTTGTTTTTTATCATTTCTGTCGATACAGTATTGCCGAATCAAAATGTTGCTATATTTAATGGATATCAATATTTTCTTACACCTAACAAGATATATCTTGTGTCTCAATCATGGTTCTTAAGGTTTGCTCCAAACAAATATAACAAAAGATAGTATCCCTGAACTCAGAGAAATAGCCTAAATTAAAATATTAATTATACATTAATTATACAGACCCTACAAATTGCTTAAATAAATAAAATAAAATACAAGACATATATAATAGAAAACATAATAAAAATATTTTAAATCAATACAATAAAATATATTTTTTTTACATGATAATTTATTGGATATAGTAGTATATAGTAGTTTATGCACCTATAAGATTACAACAGATTCACATACGTTTGTGGTGATAAAATGTACACAGACAGTGATATAATGGATGCTTTACTTTGTTAACAGTCGCAGCCGAATGCAGACGATATTAAAATGAGCGTTCTTCACATGAAAGGGAAGAAGGAGAGCAGGAGCGCAGTGGAACTAAAGACGGATTGTAATGTTTGAGCTGTTTTTCTCCCGGCAGTCAGATTTAACTCTCTCCAGTGTAAGCTGAGAGTGCCTGGGAGCAAAATGGTAAAGTCATCAGCGAAACCTCGGCTGAACTCTATTCGTTTATGCTCTCATCTCTCTCCCCCTCTCTCTCTCTTTCTCTTTGACTGGGTAAAAAGAAGTGCTGTCTTTGTTCTGAACGCTTCCCCCAGTTCTCTGTCCTCTCAGCCTCTCACAATGCAGGTAACTGACATGAGCAGTTTTCACATGGCCTCCAAAAATAACACGGGCGCAGCAAAGTTCACTGTGATGTAACTAAGCCCCAGAGCAAGAGCGGGCGAATAATGACAGCTTATGTAATGTCCAGACAGCCCTCTCTCTCCCGCACTCTGTCTCTCTGTCTCTCGCTCTTTCTAGCTCTCTCTCTCTCTCTCTCTCTCTCTCTCTGTCTCTGACATCAAATGATGCCGTGCCTCATTTTAAGGGTCCTGTGTGTTTGTTTTGATGTTTGATGTGTGTGGAGGGGGCCGGACTCTTCGACAAGCTGCTGCTGGGTCTTCTTGGAGAGCAGCTGGAGGCTTTCAGAAGCAGAAGCAGAAGTCTGACTGACTTCATCTTCAGTGGTTTAGTGTTTGCGAGAGACTCCGGCTAAATCTATCTCGCTCAAATATTCAGCAGCGCTACATTTCTCGCACTGTGGACATTGTCTGAGGACACTGACCCCAGTCTCCGTTCCTTCTGGAACTTTCCGACTGTGGCCTAGAAACAGATTCTGAGAGCAGGGCTGCCAGATACTGACAAAATACTTTTTATTTTTAATGCTGTGAATGCGTTGCTACGCATTGCGTTATCTCCAATCACCCCAAGGTTCATGTGTTTGATACGTCTTTACATTTTTCGTTTGGGTTTATCAGGGCCCTTACAGATTGCTTAAATGAATAAAAAATATATACAAGACATAAATAATAGAAAACAAAAATACATTTAAATCAATACAATAAAAGATATTTTTTCTATTATAATCTATTGGATATAGTATATTTTTTAGTTTATGCAACTATAAGATTACAACAGATTCACATACATTTGTGGTGATAAAATGAACACAGTTTTTTATTTTTAATGCTGTGATTGCGGTGCTATGAATTATGCGTTATCTCCAATCACCCCAAGGTTCATGTGTCTAATACATTTCTGGTTCTGGGTTTATCAGGGTTCTTTAGGTTTGCACAAAACAAATCTAAGCTATTATCCCTAAACCCAGAGAAATAGCCTAAATAAAAATATTAATAATAAATTATAAGGAAAACATAAAATATTAGGCTTTAACCCTTTACAGATTGCTTAAATAAATTTTAAAAATCTACAAGACATAAATAATAGAAAACAAAAATACATTTAAATCAATACAATGAAAGATATTTTGATAATCTATTGGATATAGTATGTTTTTTAATTTATGCAACTATAAGATTACAACAGATTCACATACTTTTGTGGTGATAAAATGAACACAGCTTTTAGTTTTTTATGCTGTGATTGCGTTGCTATGTTCATGTGTTTGATATGACTTATACATTTGATACATTTGTGTGTCTTTAAAGAAACAGAGCTCTTCAAAGAGCACTTACTCTCTTAACACCTCTAACACACTAACTACTTCTAACCTCATTTCCTTCTTCCCCTCCTTCACTCCTCTATCCTATTATTCCCCTTTGACCTCCTTTTATCCCTATCCAAAGATGTTTTACCTTTAAACTTATTTTACATTGTACTTGACTATTGTAAGTCGCTTTGGACAAAAGCGTCTGCCAAATGTAATGTAATGTAACTTGTGCCAAGTTCTGTCCACTTGCATCACTTGCATGGGCTACGGATTTGACATTAATTGGTTTGTAGAATGTTCTCAGTTCGGTATGTTGCCTTTTCATGATGTTTTGCTGAATCGTGGCCCCCTGCCAGAATCCGGTTTCCTTTATGTGCAAGTGTGTCATGCAGCAGAATGAGAGTAACAGATTACCATCAGATTCCTTTTATTTCTGTTTATAAATAACATTAATCTACAGTTACAGTAGAAACAGAAATCACCAGTGTACCGTAATCTCTGTATGTAAAGGGAAGTTCAATTTTAGCACAACACCAGTACTTTTTCTTCTTCTATTGTTTAATGGGTTTAATTGGTTCAAATGGCCAAAACATCTAAATGTACTTTTGTATTTACTTTGTTTGGTCCAGACCTTAAGAGCTTGTGGACAAAGTTTATGCATGACAGCATCAATTTGTTGTTGCACCTTTATTTTTAAGAATTCAATTCTTTCCAAATGTGGCTGATAAAAGCCAAGACATGTGTGCTGTCCAATTTTTATTTTTTAACTTAACTAGCCTTTAAACTACAAATGCTAATGTTGCTAAAAAGCACCTCAGTCTCAAAAATCAGCCACTTACCATAACATGGTAAAGTTTGTTTGATTTTTATGCTTCATTGAACGCAGTGCTGTTATATCAAAACAATAAAATACTCTCAACGTTGGCCAATATCTCACATTATAGCACAACAACAAACATTGAGTGCATTATTGTGATTACATTGATAGATTTTTGTACTACAATAGTGCAGCAGATCATGATCCCTCTGATTGACTTAATTGATTTAATTCTGTGTCTCAAATGCCACAATGTGCCACAATCTACCTATGTACCTACCTAGAAACAATATCTTTTCTATGTTGAACTTACAGTACCTGTGTTTAATGTACGAACGAGTGGTTAACAGTGTGAATTTTACAGCATTTAACTTGTTAACTTGTGTTGTTTTTCTAGGCTTCATTTGTGATAACTACAATGGTGTCTTTGCTCGGCCATGTGTGTGTGTGGCAAAGAGATACTTAAAGAGCTTTGGTCAGAGTGCCATTACCGTGCAATACTGGCAATCCTAGAATGTCTCTCTCAACCAGTCACATTGTGGGGTCAGAACTAACTGTGGTATACTAAAATGTAAACAACATTAACACATCTGCATGACTCAAATGAAGATCTAAAAGTCTGAGTGGGTTTTAAAAGAACTGTGTGGAAAATATATGAGTAAAAAGTTAGATCATTTAGCTCCTGCAATAAACTTTTGACACCAGACATGTCTTAGCTGTTCAAATAGGTCAGTGGAAAATTGTGTAAATTTGATTTCTGACGATGCTGTAAGGCTGCGTTTCCATTATGACTGTCACCAGATGATGGTGAACCGGATATTCGATAAGTAGACAGGCTATTCTGCTGCCAACAGCAACAGCGGTGTACTTCAGCGGCCAGCAGTCAGTGAAACATTCCACCAGGAGATGAATTTTACCAGTTTTTTTTTTTTTTTATGGAAACTTTAAAAACATACCATTAAGATGCAGTTATACTCAATATTTGCAGATGGCCATGACCAAGGCTGGACTGTACGCATAGCAACACTTTTCTACAGTTAACCAGCTGGCTAAACTGATAGCCAGAAAAAAAAAAGAAAAGCACAACAGTGAAACACTATATGAACAAAAGTATTGGGACATTTTAAGACAACTTCATTGTTCTTTCATGGGCAGTAAAACAAGTTAATCCTGCTTTTGTTTGCATAACTGTCTCTTCTGTATGAGGAAGGATTTCTACTACATTTTGAGGCATTGATTGTATTCAGTGACAAGATCACCACCCCACATTAACCCAAACTCGTCCTAAAAGTATAGATGGAGCTTAATCATTTAAGAGATCACAGTTTCACTGCTCCACAGTTCTCCACAATGCTTGGGTCTTTAGTGGTTCATGCATACCGTATACCGAGTCGTAAACATGCATTTGCATATCTGTGTCAGCAATGTGTGCATCTTAAAGTAGATAAATGCATGTATGAGAAGGGGTGCCCAAAAATATTCAAATATATAGTGTAGTGTATAGTTTGACCTTGCAATGCTATTGGCTTATGATAATGTCAATCTGAACACTCTGATCTCTATAAATATTAGTCTGACTTACCTAAGCAACAACCAGAAAGCCATAATTAGTAATAACCAAAATTAAAATTAAGGCTATTGTTAAAGTGCTAGAGCACAATGGGCATAGCTAGCTCTTTCCAGGGGTGCTCTAAAATGCCCTAAAATGAGTCCCAGAACTTCTAAAGTTGAGAGTAAAATTAAAGTTTGTCTCTGATAAGCTAATAAATGTTAAAATCTTACAAAGTACATCAGTAAACAGATTTGTAAGAACAAGAATATATCATTCTCCCTTTTCCACACAAATGGTATGATCCGTTTTCTCTCCGCTCTGCTGCGCACATACATGTAAAATCAAACAGCACTATTTATGCTGTTACTGTCTGAAACTTTTATAATATAGTGAGATAATGCTACAGGTTTTTAAACTTGAGTAAGCGAGGCTAGTTGTGGTGACTAGTGTGCTAGACTAGTACTGTCTGTATGTGTATCGGCTAGTTCATGTTACTTTCATAATAGAAAAAAAATAAGGTCACCCTAGTAGTGTCACATTTAGGTAATGCTAAAGCAGCATTTAAAATACTGTAACTGCATATCACTGTTTATCACGTATCAACAGACTCTTCACAGCTTCCAGGCTTGGAATGACGTTATATTCCAATATCAACCTGTAAACACAGCACGTAGCACGTAACCCTGCCTGTTTACTGAGCTGTGGGTTTGGATTCATTTCTCGAGCCACTGGCTATAATCTGTGGAATTCTGCAGCTTGTTTTTTTTTTGGTATGCGTGCCGTTATCTTTTGTAGTCTTCTTTTCTTTCACTTTGTGTAATTTGGACGATCAGCTCGTATAAACAAGCGCCTTTTTACGAGTACTTGTGTCAAGAAAATCTCCACGAGATATATATCCCTCATGAATCAACTTCTCGTTCCCAAAGATCTGGAGCTGTTATCTGGCTTCCTCCGGCTGCTGTCGCCCGGATGAAGCTCCTCCTGAGACACCACACTAGGGGACCACAGAACTTTCCCCTGCGCTGGAACACGGAGAAGTTTGTCTGGGCCTATTTTTCATTGGTACAAGATGGAAAGATCCGTACACTGTTCTTTCTCCCTCTGTCTTTGTCGGCGTGCCAACCATTTGCATGCATTATCTTCAGTTCATCTGTGTTCCCTCTTCCTTGTGCCACAGTTTGCAGCCCGAAACGTGTTCGCCTCCCACCACTTTTTCTGTTTAGTCATTTTCGTCATCCATTGAAACTGGTGTGACCTGAAATGTCCTAATTCAGTTCTCGTGTTACTGAAGGAAGAAGAATGCGGCGGGGCTTCGTGACACTGCAGATCTGCAGTTCCTTTTCTTACTGTAACTTTACACTGAAAGGCGTAACTCGGCCTAGTGTTTAAGAATCTCCCCGGGGACCAGCTGGCTGGGAGCAGGTTTGAATGTGCTTATGCTGAGTTGTACTGTGCTGCTGGGAGTATGAGTGATGGCCTGGAATTAAAGGCTCGGATGAGCTGAGCTCAGAGCCAGTTGGGCCTGTCAGTCTGCTTGGGGTCATTTTCTGGCGGTGGTGAGCACCCGGTCATGTCAGGCCAACACTACTTTTTACAGGCCTTTTTATAATGTTATGGACTTGTCTTCTAAACAATTGTAACCTATAGCTACAATTATTGTGTAATAATGAGTGCACTGTATAGAAATTTAAATTTAAACTGTGCAGAGTTTAGTATTTCATGCTGTAACATCATGTAGTGTTCCAGCATCACCAAATGTGATATATATATATATATATATATATATATATATATATATATATATATGGACTTTAAATATGTGCCATATATTAGAATATAAGAAATTCCATTATATCCTTATATCCACTATGTATCTGTCACATATTGAACAGTACATGCAATTTATTTGAAATTTCCCATGTTCTTATTGTCACCCTAACTATATTGGACCATGTTCCTGTTGAGCATGAGAATCTTTATGTATTTATTTTTTCTTATAATCAGCATTTTATTTAACATTTTATAGTTAGTGCAATTTACAACGCCTGCTTAAAATACTCAGTATTAAAAATCACAGAGTAAAGAACAAGGGGAAAAAATACAGTATGTAAAAACTATTCTAAGAAGTAATTCTAATAGTACAATACTACAATACAGTACAATAATTTTAATATTTTAAAGAAAACAGTATTTAAAAAATACAAATAAAAAAGAGAGAGAAAAAAAAGGGGGGGGGGTGTTAATGCTACTACCTTTGCAGATGTAATTTGATGATTTGGACAGGTGTACGCTATGGAGCATGAGCAACTTTATTTAAATTGAGAGAGAGCACAAAGAAACTCAAATGCGCAGTAATTCCCTCCTAAACTCTTCATTCCAAACTCAGGAGAGAAAATTACACTCTGCCAGCACCACAGCAACCACCCCCACCCACCAACCCCCCCCCCCCCCCCCCCCCAAAAAAAAAAACTAAATAAAGCCCAAGTAAAGAAAAGGGCAACCACCAGGCATGCTGGGAGCTTCCCTTTGAGCTTCAAAGCCTTCCCACACTCTGCACCACAACAATACACACAGATCACTGTATGATAGAAAATTGTATTTTTTGTGGTTAAATAATAGACAGTATAACATAAAAAATAAACATATGTCAAGTCAGTTATGATACATATGTAAATGTGGCCATGTATCAGATATCAGATTTTTTTAAATATTTTCCTTTCCTTTCCTTTTTATTTTGTGTACTTATCTTATCTATTTTATATTGTATTTTTATTCTATTTTATTTTGTCTTTATATTTATCTATTTTGAAATTGCTCTTTGGGTGTAATCTGGACTGTGAGAATACAATTTTGTTCCACCTCATGTACAACATGTGATGTGAAATGACAAAAAACAAAAATCTCCTTGAATCCTTAACACTGTCTTCCCTTTAGAAGACAAAGGTTAGATTCCCACAGCTTCAAAATCTCTGATTTCATTTTAGCACTAATAAGATCTTCTATCTTTTTATGTACCATTAAATCAGTTGTACACACAGTACTCTCTAACATCTATCTGTGGACACCATGGTGTTTGAACGTGTAAAATACAGTATATTGCATCGTTATCAACTGGTATCACTAAAAATGCTGATCTGGCACAATGCTAACAGTGATGACATGGGAGATAAAAAGTGGTAATTTTTTAGCTGGATTCCCCATAAAACACCAGCAAATGAGTGTCAACCGGGCTGTGATAAACTCTTTATTTAAACTGCTTTTATGGAAATGTTTTGAAATAGTGTAAAATGATCTGAATAAGATACACTTAAATATCTGCAGAAATGTGAGGGGTGTACTCACTTTTGTGATACACTGTATATAGGACCAAGAATGCAACATTTTTGTTGTTATATACACGTTCAGGATGTGAAGCTAAAGTCGTTTCATATGATTGAAAACTGCAATTTCAAACTGCTGGACGGTAGTTAATCATTAACTCTTACTGTGTTCCACCCAGTCAGCTAAAGCCTCATGTGTTGTGGCCTGTAATTCAGTTTTGGCCCCTTGCTTTGCTGTTAGAGTTTCCCTGTTAGCCATTATCTTTTGGTTTATCTATCTCACAAATGTACTACACACACACACACACAAGATTGCACATACGGACACACATTGCCAGAAGCAGGGAGCAGAGTACACTAGGTGCCCTTGACGAGACAGATAAGCTGGAGTAATATGATTACACGTCCCGCATTGTGCAACCCATGACTCACAGCTCTACTTAACATCTGTGATGGGGTCAGTCTGGCCAGGGAGAAGCGATTGCTGTTTGCAGGTCAGCGTGTGTGTCGATAGCTGCGCAGGCGCAGGCGTGGGCTATGGGGCTCCTGCACGTGTGCGTGTAGGCGCATAAAGGAGGTGACCTGTCCACGCCTGGTTTTGCTGAATTAGCTGGAAGCTGCTTGCTAAACACACAGAAACACAACAGAAAGTAGTGTGCGTTTGCATCGCAGGCCTGGAATGTACAGTAATAACACACTCTGGCTCTGGGTAGGGAAATGAAAGCGCTCATTCAGACTGGATGTAATCACCGTTCCAGCGGCGTTAAGAAACAAGCACGCAGGCCTCGGTAAACAAAAAGATTAGAAATCGTCGTCTGTTGCTCTCGATCCTGCTTCCTCTTAATAGCTGTGCGAAGCTAACAACAGATTAGGCAAGCGCTGACTAGCTCAGAAAACGGCTGGAGTCTGCTTATTGCAACATTACATCACCACCGAGGCTGGGAAGGAACTTTCATGGCAGGCAGAAGACCCTGTGACTGCAACACGCCTCGGCCTCCAAACAACTGAAAGCGGACCCTGCCCCTTCAGCCATATCTCCAGCAGATCTGCGCTAACCTTTCCTCATTACGGCCGTTAAACATTAAACCCTTATCGCTGTTTCTGGGTAGGCCGTCGTTAACTGCAGCAGAGGAGCGTAGCGCCAAAGATTTATCAGTGTGGTGCTTTGAATGAACAGCCTACGCTAACGCTCCCGAGTTTGACATTACCACTGGCTACATTTAAATCAGTTTCCAATGCAACCAGTTTTGTTGCACATACACAGCACGTATCTATGACTGCACAGCTTCAAGGTTCAGCTAATTATTTGGAAGCTGTGGGGAAAAACTGTATAGCACTAAGAAGAATTTCTGCTAAAAAGAGGATGTCCACTAAGAAGACTGACAAATAGTGAACTAAAAAAGTGTATTTATTGATGAAAAATGTGTAGAAAGATTGCACAACTTAAGTAGTTCCCATTTCCAATAAGTTTCCAGATGATTCCATGAAGCTCTCTATGCGATACTGATCTAGAGCTAATCTAAAGGCCATATGAAGTTTAGAGGTCTGGAGTGATTGACTCATTTTACATTAACAGAGCGAGTTGCTGTAATTTCCAGTCTCTTCCGCTGTGTTATAATATCACAGACAGTTGGCTGTGGAATATTTAATATTGATGGAATTTCAAGAATAGCTAGTAGTGAAGTTATTCCTTTTCATTGCTAAAGTGATTCTGTGCATTTGCTAGGATATTTCCATTGGTTGCTAAGGTGTCCCGGTTAGTTGAGGTATGGTATTTTTTATTAATTGTAAAGGTTTTAGCAAGTTGTTGTTATAGCTCCTTTGTGGCATCTAGGGAGGTAGCTGTGCTATGTTCAGTGGTTGCTGAGGTGTTCCAGGTGGAAGCTGTGGCAGTTGGCTAATGTGTCAAAAGAGTGTAAAACAACGTTATTGCTGATTCAGGTGATTGCTGTGTTGTTGCTAAAATGTTTCCTGATGTCAGCTTGGGTGGTTGCTATGATATGATATAATAAGATGGTTGCTAAGGTTTTGCCAAGTTTGTAAAAATTGAGAAAGACAAGTGCTGAGGAACTTGAGGAATTTGTAAAGGGGTGTTGCAACATGAATGCTATGGCAGTTGCTGTGGTATTTCAGTTGGTTGTTGAGGTGTTTGTAAGTTGGTTCTTTTGCCATCATTGGCAGTTGCTATCATACTTCTGATGGTTGCAAAAGGTGTTGCAATATGAATGATATGGTGTTGCTAAAATGTTTGTGTGGATGCTTTTCAAAAGTGGTTGCTGTGGCACTGGAGGTGGCAGCTAAGGCATTGCCAAGTGGATGCTATGTTGTTGCTGAAGTGTTTCTTGGTGATTTGTTGCTTGGAAGGTTGCTGAGGTGCTTTCGGTGGTTGCAAAGGTGTTCCAGGTGGATTATGTGACAGTTTCTATGGCACTTCAGGTGGTTTCTGTTGTATTTTAGGCAGGTGCTTTTGTGGTGCAAAGTGATTTCTATATTGTAAGTGTTATTTGCTTGCTTGGGTGGTTGCTGTGGTATTTTAAGTGGTTGCTGTGGTATTTTAGGTGGTTGCTGTGGTATTTTAGGTGGATGATAAAATGCCCAGATGGTTCCAAAAGGGTCTTTTTTTCGAAAGTGGTTGCTGTATACCTCATAGTGTTACTGCTGAACCCTCCTAAAGAAACGATAAGGAAAGTGCAAATCATCAGTATTCAATGAAAAACACTTATCTCCAAAAAAAAAACCTTTACATGAGAGTAAATGTAAAAATGTATGTTTATTTCAGGTCATTTTAAAGAGTTTTTATTGGTCCGTTCATCAATAAATTTTGGCACAGTGTAAGGGACAGTTTGTTTATCTAGTAAACTAAAAATCAACAAAAATTGAGATAAGTGTTTTTCATTGGACAGCGACAAAATCTGTTACAGATGTACAGGGGTTGGACAATAAAACTGAAACACCTGGTTTTAGACCACAATAATTTAATGTCCCGACGGACAGTTCTGGTGGAAACAGGAGAGTTGAGGTACACATTGAATTCTGCCGTGATTTGGGCAGCCATGGTTTTATTTGTTTTGGACACAGTCCGGGTTAGCACCAAAACATCCCTTTCAGACAGCTTCCTCTTACAGTGTCCACAGTTAATCCTGTTGGATGTGGTTCGTCCTTCTTGGTGGTGTGCTGACATTACCCTGGATGCCGTGGCTCTTGATACATCACAAAGACTTGCTTTCTTGGTCACAGATGCGCCAGCAAGACGTGCACAAACAATTTGTCCTCTTTAGAACTCTGGTATGTCACCCATAATGTTGTGTGCATTGCAATATTTTGAGCAAAACTGTGCTCTTACCCTGCCAATTGAACCTTCACACTCTGTCTGCTCTTACTGGTGCAATAATGTGCAATTAATGAAGATTGACCACCAGGCTGCTCCAATTTATCCATGAAACCTCCCACACTAAAATGATAGGTGTTTCAGTTTCATTGTACAACCCATTTCATTGTGTAGTTGCACATTAAAAACATGTCTAAAATGATTATTGTAACAGATGCTTGCAAACGTATAATGTGAGTGTAGTTCATCACGCCATGCAGACCATTTCTCGGCCCTTTCGTCCTTTGGACAGCGCTGGAGGTCACGGGCCGTGTCGTGTTCCAACGTGTGAAGCACGTGCTGTTGCCAAAGCTCTGAGTTCAGAGTGTGTGGAGCAACGGGCGGAGCTGGGGGTGAAACCGGCCGGGCTGCATCACTATCAGCGGTCACACAGTCTCCCCGGGGCACTCTGACCCTGCGAGAGATATCAGCCCTTTGTCCTACAAGTGGTCAATGACAACACAACCAGCCTGTTTATGAGCCTGTTACAGGTGATACTGTTGCACATGACAGCGTTTCGAAAGACAATAAAAGTCAGAGCTGCAGATTTCACAATGTGGAATATGGTCACAGTGTTTTAACAGCGTCTGGGAAAAGGCTGTAAACAGAGGTCTGTATAAATCAAATGCTAAAGGAGGTTCCTCAAGGGTTCTTTATAAAGAAGATTTGGAAAACCTCTGGCAGACGTTCTTTAAAGAACGTCATGTAGGAATCTGATATATATTTTTATATAAAAGTATTGGGGACATCATTGAACTGTGTTCTATATACATTTATTTGTTGAACACATATGAAAAATATATGTATTATACATATATTTGGGGTTTTTGTCCAATATAAATATGAATTCCCATGTTTGCCTTTAGTGTTCTCAAAAATGTGAACCCTGTAGCTGCCTTCTAATATACAGTCACCCTTTAGGAGATACAGTAAATTTGTTGGATAGTGATGATTTTTTCTGTATATGTCACACATATTTTAATATATGACAGATGTATGTTGGATATAAAAAAAATCCACACTTTAATGTATGTCACATTTAAAACCTGTATGTTGCCACATAATCACATCTCTATATGTTAAACTTTTAGTGGTTCTATTTGGCTTCTAAATAAGTTCCACTATTATTAGGTCAAAAAAAATGTAGTACCACACATATAATACTATACAGAATTAATATTTCTACAAAACCTAAATACAAAACCTTCACGAAGGCAAGGGCTAAAGCTAGTGCACAAGCAAGCAATAATACAGCATCGTAAAGCAGCACACAACATTTTAAATTGATTTTAAGCTCCCATGCAAGCCTGCAATTACAGAAGTGCTTCTCATTCCAGTTCCTAAACCCAAAATATGTGTTTTGGAATGCTGAGTAAAATTAGGCTACCGCTCGGCAGAAACCGCTGTTACGGGGTCCAATCGGGATGGAGCCAGCAGTTCAGAAACCAGTTTTCCCAGGCGTTATTCACAGACGGGACTGTTTTTCTGTCATTACTCACAGAATAGAGTCAGCTCTTACCGCTCCAGTGGCTTAGGCTTATGGCTGCTTGTTTGACTGTAAATAGTGTGTGTTTATTGCTTCTTAAAGAGGTTATCTCGGTTTGGGCCTACATAGAAGCTTCCATTGGAAAGTTTATTTCAGGTGGACCAAAAAAATAATAAGGAAGCAGAAGGCTTATATTTGTATATACAGTATGGATTGTATCTGTAACTATATATTTATATACAGGGGTTGGACAATGAAACTGAAACACCTGTCATTTTAGTATGGGAGGTTTCATGGCTAAATTGGAGCCATGAAATTGGTGGCCAATCTTCATTAACTGCACATTGCAACAGTAAGAACAGAGTGTGAAGGTTCAGTTGGGTGAAATACCAGAGTTAAAAAGAGGACAAATTGTTGATGCACGTCTTGCTGGAGCATCTGTGACCAAGAAAGCAAGTCTTTTTGATTATCAAGAACCACGTTATCCAGGGTAATGTCAGCATACCACCACTAAGAACGAACCACATCCAACAGGATTAACTGTGGACGCTGTAAGAGGAAGCTGTCTGAAAGGGATGTTCGTGTGCTGACCCGGATTGTATCCAAAAAACATAAAACCACGGCTGATCAAATCACGGCAGAATTCAATGTGCACCTCAACTCTCCTTTTTCCACCAGAACTGTCCGTCAAGACAATAAATTATTGTGGTCTAAAACCAGGTGTTTCAGTTTCATTGTCCAGCCCTGCAAATGAGACATTGATAGGGTGAAGTGTTAGTACGTCCAATATCATGTCATTTTTACACTTTCAGGGATGCATTCAGAAAAGTAGGGCCACTGGTTGCAGGACCTTATTGACTTTGGGTTATCAGACTGCCTGTAATAAAGACCAAAGGTGATTTGGCATTGTACAAAACTGCACACCACCCCAGGACATCAAGCCTTCTAATCATGTAACACATGACAATAAACCATTAATCTTTCTGTTCAAAAGTTTCTGATCATGGTGCATCCACACAATGATATGTTGGTTGTTTCTGTACCAAGATAAAAGTGTGATATATCAATGAAGATGATCCTATTCATGACAGTCTGCACGACTACCCACAAAGTTTCATAGCTTTCTATTAATTCCATTTGATTGCAACTAGTTTTTTTCGAAGATTAGTGTATAAAAACATAAATTACACAATACTTTAGTTATTGCAGAATCGAGATTTCACTGTATTGTGTTGAATATTTTTTTTTAATTTTATGAATTTTATGAGTTAAATCCGTAATATTATAATTATTATTGCCATCAGTAGCGAGTCAGAGTCAGAGCGAGCACAATTGGCTATGCTCTCTCTGGGTGGGCAGATGGGTGGGTAGGTCCCCACATCATTCCTAAGATATTGTCAGTTAGCACAGGTGTCTTTAAGCTGATGTATCAGAACTGAGTTACTGCACTTTCCTCTGTGTGAGCTGGCTACTCGGAAATCCTATGTTAGCAGCAGTTGTAAAATAGGTGGTTATGGTGGCCAAAAAAATGGACAAAAAAACGTTGATTTTTTTTCATAAAAAAATCAGATTTTCGATTATAATAAATTTTTTCCCCTTAATAAAAGTCAAACTACAGATGACAAAGAAATGGTTCAAAACTAGGTTAACCTGTAACAAAAAAATATGAATGTATGTTTGCGTGTGTGTGTGTGTGTTTGTACATAATAATTTTATTTTATTTGATAACTATTTTGTCACTATTTTGACAATGATTTATTTTTTATTAATTATTTTAATAATTATTTTTATGTTTATTCTTCTTCTAATAAACACATATATATGCATTCACTCAGTTCTGTTTCCTATAAACCTATGAGTGAGTGTGTGTGTGTGTGGGTATGTGTGTGTGTGTGCCTGGGATGAACCTGCTGCACAGCACTGTGAGTAAGTGAATGAATGGCAGCAGCAGGTTAAACAAATGAGTGCTGTGGCCTGATCACAGAGGGGGCGGGGCCTGAGCGGGAAACAGACAGGACAGCTCGAGGCCTCGCTGACTCAGCAATTCTGCTTGGCTTATTTCAATCAGTCTATTTAAATAGAGCCATGCTGTGCGAGTACACACACACACACACACACACACACACACACACACACACACACACTGACACTCGCACACACACACACACACACACATACACACACTCACAAAATAGCCCAGAGGTGCGTCAGAGCTTTCACAGCTGACTGGCCTGAAATACGTCTGTCAGGAAAGTGGGAAGCTCAGAATTAAGGGGGGTTAAGATGTGTTGGAGGGGGGGGGGGGGGTGCTAGCATGTATGGGGGGTTGAGGCAAGAACGGTGACTAAAGCCGAGAGATAACCTCAAAGCTGAAGGACGAAAGAAAGGCAAAACAAAGATTTTTTCTTCCCCTCCTCCAACCCGCCAAACTAGTGCAGCCTACCAGTAAGTGAGGTCAAAGTTCAAGTGAGCAGGCTGCCCCCCCCCCCCTCATCCTCCCCCCTCCCTCCCAGTTAATATTTGAGGCTGAGTTGAGGCATGCGTCCAGATGTCTCCCCTCATCCCTCCTGATTCATTTTTCTCTTTTAAGGTATTGCGCAGCAGGAGCCGGGGCAGGACTGACCTAGATTAGAGCAGGAATGAAGCCCCCACGGGCCATGGGGTGGGGGGTGGAATGGGGGGGTGGTTAGACCAGACAGGACAGGGCCATACAGGCCTTTCTAAAAGCCCCTTAAAGCCTAGTGAACAAGAATAGACCAAAAGCAGCGCCCTTCACTCTGCAGTGACGCAGTGCAGCCTGGTGTAAAATGTCTTACTGTAGTGCAAAGAGTGTGACGTTTACTAGCAGGACTGTGAATTGAATTGACAAGAACTTGACGATACGATATGCATCACAATATAGGGGTTAAAGACGATTCAATATATTGCAATATATCCACTGTCTGTCTCCGATCTTTACATGTAAACTAATGTTTAAAAATCAACACACAATATCACAAAACAAAATCTTGTCATAATTTGATATATAGATATCAACAAAAGATCTATTTATTGGCAAGACCAGGGGTGTCCAAACTTTTTTTGTTGGGGGCCAGAAGGAGAAATATATTTGAAGTCACGGGCCACAGACTCTGTAATAAAACAAATAATGAAATATACCAATTTAAATAATACTTTTTTTCCTGATTACTTTCATTTACACATCATTTTACTTGACTTACTATCTTTATCTTGGACAGTGTTGTGTAAACTAAGATTTTTTAAATTGATGTTTAATTTCATGATGTCTCTTAATATTAAACTCCTTAATTACGGCAACTTTTAGACTCTTTGGCCCGTTTTTCTGCGCTAGAAATGCGCACTCTCTCTGCTTTTAGACTCTTTGGCCCGATTTTCTGCGCTACAAATGCGCACCCTCTCCGCTTTTAGACTCTTTGGCCCGTTTCTGACACCTAGCGTTCAAACTTTGAATCTCACATTATAAAAACCTGCTTAACAGCGGGCCAACTTTCATTCTATTTCTAAAATACCTCGCGGGCCGCTCCAAAAAAGGAAACGAGCCGCAAATGGCCCGCGGGCCATAGTTTGGACACCCCTGGGCAAGACCTTTTTATTGTCAGTATGATCTGTGTCATGATACAGGGGATACAGATGATTCAATATATCGTAAAATATTCCAATACTGTAAGCAAGGGTGATATATTGCAGTGGTTTGAACACTACTTAAAATGAATCACTGTCTGACACCAGTCTTTACATGTAAACCAGTTACTAAAAAATAACTATACTGTGTTTTTGAAAATCCATACATTATTGCACAAAGCACTATACTAAGATACTTTGACATATTAATATTTTCTTACACCCCTCCTGGATACGACCAGTCATGTGGATGTGTTTTTGATGTACATTTTCTTTACCACTAAGGCTGTTCATTGGCAAGAACTTGGTGATATGATATGTATCACAATACACAGGTTACTGATGATTCAGTACATTGCAATATATTGTGATACAGTGACCCAGGCATTATATTGTCATTGTTTAAATAACAGATCTGACACCAGTCTTTACAATTGAACTAAAAAATACATCGATACAGTATTGCAACATAAAATACTTAGATATATCAATATTTCCTTATACCCCTAGTGTGAAGCCTTAAACACAACATTAAATGAACCACTGCCTTTACATCAGTCTTTACATCTAAAGTAATCATTAAAAAACAACACTATGTTTTTAAAAATCGGTAAAGTATTGCTACATAAAATTATTAGATATATCAGTATTTCCCTACACCCCTTTAACAATTTTTGATCTTAAGGAATGTGCTGTGATGTTAACATGTAACTAAAAGACTTCGGTCAGAGTCAGACTGTCTCTTCAGTACCGGCAGATTCGCTACTCAAAGGCTTGAACCACATGATTTCTGTCATCTCAGAAACAAAAGACAGAAAGTGAAGAAATAGGGAACAGGATGCCGCCCTTGTCTGACACTCCAAACCAAGACAACGACAACAAAGTGATGAGGTAATGCTGGAAAAGAACGACCTCGCTATTGCTCTGCATCTGCATCATCACCAGGAAAAAGAAGAAGAAGAAGAAGAAGAAGAAGAAGAACAGCTCAGTCACGCCAAAGTTTCTGATGAAACACTGAGGAATCAGGGTTTTTTTCTCATTTGTCTCCTTCTCCTTCTTTGTCTTTTTTTAATGCTCTTCATCTTACTCTTCTTCTTCCTCATATGTCTCATCTTCTTGTATTCCCTAGTGTTTTGTTTCCTTTTTGCTTTGTTCCATGTTTCCATTCCTATTATTTTATCATTTTCTGCTCCCGCTCCTTGGACTTTATCTTTTTACTCTTCTTCATCTAACTCTTGCCTTTCTTCATCTTACTTCTATTTTATTCTCCTTCCTAATCATACTTTTGATCTTAATTGTCTTCATTTTTTTTCGAATTTCTATTCTTTTTAATATTAATTTACACTTTTGAGTTTTTGCTTTTCTTTGACTTCTTCTTAATCGTCTTCTTCTTGGCCTTCAATCCTTTTTCTCCTTCATTTTGGTATTCTTTAATTTCTTGTGCTTCATTATTATCTTGCTTTGCTTCATCTACCTGCTCTTTTTAAATTTTCCTGTTCTGTAACATTTTGCTCTTCTTTTTTCTCATTATTTTCATCTTCAGGCTCTTTTTTCTTTTTCATCATCTCGCTTTTCCTTGCTTCTTGCTGACTTTCTTATGTCCTTCTTGCTCTTTTTGATGTTGCTGTTCATTGTCTTGCTTTTATTCATCTTTTTCTTGCTCTTCTTTATTGTCTTCTTTATTTTTGGCTTTTTTGACCTTGCTCTTAATTTTCTTCTCATACTTGCTTTTCTTCATTTTATTGCATTTTTATTCTTTACCTTCTTTCTGATCATCATGAATCCTTATCTTCTTTCTCTTCTTGTTCTTCTATGTCATGTTCTTCTATTTTTATTTATGCCCTTCTTGCGACTTCTTCATTAACTTCTTTTTCTTCTCATTTATTGTGTCATCTCTATTTTCAGTTTCTCCTTTTCCTGTATCTCCTCCTTTTCCCTCTTTCTTCCCCACCTCTCTCTTTCTCTCTCTCTTTTTGTGTGTGTACTGTACAGTATGATCACAGTGATGTCCCCCAGTGCATGTGGATGTGTGTGTGGATCGGGCCCGTTGAGGTCACCCATCTGCCACGTACATAAAGGCCCATTCTTACTGCCAGCCTGCATGTCCACGCTTATCAGGAGGAAATGGCCAGCAGCCTTTCACATGAGCCTCTGCCGCTCCGATACTGTCTGCGAATCTCTCTTTCTTCCCCCTGAACCGATCACCGTGTTCTTTCTTCGCTCGCCCCGCCTTGATGTGTCCTTTCCTCCCGCGAACAAAGCTGCTTCTCTCACCTCGAAAAGCGAACCTGATATGGTCCTGCGCAGGCAGGCCACTCGCCTATGGACCCAGGCAACCGGATCTTGTGAGAGAAGAGGACCCACGACTTCACAGCAGATTGAATGACCGACATATTCAGTGGGCCTGTGTGAGGAAGAGTGAGAGAGAGCTAGAGAGAGAGAGAGAGAGAGAGAAAGAGATGTGTGTGTGAGTGAGACATGTGAGATAAAGGAAAAAGTGCAAGGTGTGATTGTATACATGGGTGTTTGTCTGTCTGTGTGTGTGTGTGTGTAGTAGAGAATGAGAGATGGGGTCATTTTACAGCGTTTTGAAGGTCACAATAAGCAGAGGCGGACACACAGCCTGTGGGAGGAGTATACAGCTAGGGCTTCACACTAGGAGTGTAACAATAAACAAACAAAAATACAAAAAAAAAAAATACAAAAACTTACTAGTAGAGAAATGTGGTGGTGTTCCAATACAGATACAGAAAACTTTAAAACCAATTAAGTTTCATAAAGAACTTTTGTGTTTATAATTTCTGATTAATCTACAGTTACAGTAGATATAGAAATCACCATTGTTTTACACACCACATAGTGCTGTGTGACGCACGTGCATGTGAAGGGGAGTCGAATTTCGGAATAACACGGTGTGACTGTAACCTGCTTTAACTTTCTGTAATTGATCTAAAAGTCTGAACCAGTCTGATTTTTGCTTTTTTTTTTTTTGACTGGTCCAAACCAAAATAGAAGGAGTGACCAAAGGACCAAAGTTTTGCCAACTTACAGAACCATGGTTGGGTTCATCTTCATTGTGATAATAACTTTTCTAGATGGTTTGGAATTTTTAACCAATTACGGGAAGTTGTCCTCACAACTTTCTGGGTCACAGGAAAAAAGAACCAGTGTTGTACTGAAATCCAACTCCCTTGACATTTAGGTGTAATCGCTTACTCTGGTGATTCATGTATCTACTGTAACTGGAGATTAGACTAACTCTTATTTATAAACAACAAGAAATAAAAGGCATTCTTATTGGCTGTGTGACGTATGCACTCAAAGGGGAGTCAAATTCTGGCTGAGAGTACGAATCGGCAGAGCACCTGGAGAAGCAACTTGAATATGGGGAGATGATGACAGGATGTAGGAAAAGGCTTTAGTTTGCTGAGTCACTAAACTGCAGTGTAAAACCAAAACTAACCAGACCAATTGTACACTAGACAATGTAACAAACACATGAATTTTTAGGGTAACAAATGTCTACAAAAACCTGCTGTTACTCTGCAAATAAATAGAACCACGGTTCTTTTGATCCGGACCAAGACCTATTTTGGTTAGATCAAATTTGGTTTTGGATTTGGTTAGCTATTGGGCCTGTGGTCCAAACTTTTCATGGTTTGTGACACTTTTCACACCAACTGTTTTGACCAAACGAAAACGTCTGAAAGTCTGGATCAAACAAAGTACAGTGCATCACAAAAGTAAGAACACCCCTCACATTTCTGCAGATATTTAAGTTTATATTTTCATGGGACAACACTGACAAAATGACACCTAGACGATAAAATGACACTTTGACACAATGAAAAGTAGTCTGTGTGCAGCTTATTTAACCGTGTAAATTTATTCTTACCTCAAAATAACTCACTATGCTACAGCCATTAATGTCTAAACCACTAGCAAAAAAAGGGATCCCCCGCACCTTTAGTGAAAGTTCCTGAAGTGTTAATATTTTGTGTGGCCACCATTATTTTCCAGAACTGCCTCAACTCTCCTGGGCACATAGTTTACCAGAGCTTCACAGGTTGCCACTGGAATGCTTTTCCACTTCTCCATGACGACATATTTGCTGCTTCGGACGATCAACGCAAGGCCTGTCTGTTCTGAGTGGACCCTGCTGTTGTAAAACACTGGATGATCTTAGCCACTGTGCTGCAGTTCAGTTTCAGGGTGTTGGCAATCTTCATGTAGCGCAACAATTCGTCTTTTAAGATCCTCCGAGAGTTCTTTGCCATGAGGTGCCATTTTGGAACTTTCAGTGACCAGTATGAGAGAGTGTGAGAGCTGTACTACAAAATTGAACACACCTGCTCCCTATGCACGCCTGAGATCTAGTAACGCTAACGAGTCACATGATATTTTGGAGGGAAAATGACAAGCAGTGCTCAATTTGGGCATTTAGGGGTGTCTCTTTTTTTTGTTGCCGGTGGTTTAGACATTAATGGCTATAGATTATTGAGTTAATCTGAAGAATAAATTTACACTGTTTTCTTTGTGTTAAAGTGTAATTTTGTCAGTGTTGTTCCATGAAACGATATACTTAAATATCTGCAGAAATGTAAGGGGTGTACTCACTTTTGTGATACACTGTAGGTGTGAAAGCCCCCTGAATGTGAAGAACCTTTATTTTAATAAAGAAATAGTTTCAAAGGTTCTGTAGATAGGATTTTTTCTTTTCATGCTTTGAATTCCCTACCTTGTTTGGTCTTAGTACAGTCACCATCAGCCAGCACTGATGTTGGGCCAAATTCTGACTTCCCTTCATGAGCACATGTATAAAGCAACAGTACATGCAAAAAATATTTTAATTGTGACTCCTGTTGTTTCTTTTTATAAACAGCATATAACAGTCAAATTACATATATGACCAATATAGACTACTTATATTTATGAATGTGGCTCATCAAAATAGCCAAATTCAGTCTAAGCAAATAATCTGAATGAATTATATACAGTGCCTTGCAAAAGTATTCAGCCCCCTTGAACTTGAACTGATAGAGGCATACCCCAAGCGACTTGCAGCTGTGATCGCAGCAAAAGGGAGCGCTACAAAGTATTAACGCAAATGGGCCGAATAACATTGCATGCCCAATTTTTTTTATTATTTATTTCTAAAAAAACATCTAAAATATCCAATACATTTTGTTCCACTTCACGATTGTGTCCCACTTGTTGTTGATTCTTCACAAAAAAAATTATATATTTAAGTTTGAAGCCTGAAATGTGAATAAAGTTAAACAAAAATTAAAGGGGGCCAATTACTTTTGCAAGGCACAGTAAAGTGTGTCCTCTAGATTCAGATCACACTTATGCTCCTGTTTGTGCACATTTGAGCTATAGTCTCAGCTTCTGCATTGCAGACCTGAAGTAAACTTTAGCCGGAGGAGTTTTCTAGACCTGGCAACCCTCCCAGTGCCTTTCTCAACACCTCTGAAATAGCACCATGTGACATCTTTATGCCATGAGGGTGGATAGTTATTGAAGCACTAAGGAACAAGCTTCTGAAGCCTCTTTCTCTTTCTCTCGCGCGCACTCACTCGCAGCTGTGTGGAGAAAGAAACAGGCATTTCAGTCACGCAAAGGTGAAGGCTTGATCAACTGTCTGTACCAGAGAATTTCACATGCGCAGGCCAGACGGTGAATCAGCAGCGCCTTAGTGTTGGACACTACAGAGCATCCACTACTCTGCAGCGAACACACACACACACACTCCGTCTCTTACAAACACACACTTTCTAACAGGTACACTTAAGATCACCACAGTGTATGCAGAAGAACTGCTTCAAACGACTGCCGTGTAGACTCTTAGGACTGACCCAAGTTTAGCCTGTATTGACCCTCTGACCGCTTCATTTAGAGCCTTAAACTTTATCTTTAATGACTTGTCCTTAATTCTATTACTAAAACTAGCATTCAGACAGTTGCTGCTGTTTATTTGCAGTGACTGTAGTGATCTGGTTACATCATCCATATTTTGTGAGTTGCAGCAGCTTTGCAAAAGTTCACAGGACCCTGCAGACCATTGAGTAATGGCTGTACAGAGATTGTGCACAGCTGCAGAACTACATTAAAGCCAGGATTGATGTCCACAGTAAAAATATTTTTTATCATAACTGACGTAAACTCAAATGTGCTTAAAATACCTTGTGTCTTGTGGAGGAAGCAAAAAAAATCATCACCCCTAACAGGATACCCCTCTCAAAAGTCAGCACAGTGAGTATTGAATACAGCAAAGCCAGGAAACATGTGGTTCTCAATTGGAGTTCAATAATGTTTTATATGCAAGTGATTCCCAAAATATGTCTTAGTGTTTTGTATTAGCACATAAAAAACTGAAGCAGTAGCTAGGTGCTCCATTAACTTGGGACTGTATATTTTTGCTAATCTTGGCTTTTTGACTAAGTTAAGCCATAAAAAATAGGAGTAAATGCTTCATTTATTGCTTTCATACTTTCAAATTAAAATCCAGCCTGTGCTGCTTTTTGAAAGCGAAAATAGTTTAAAAGGTTTTCAGAAATATGCCTTTATAAACTTTTCACAAACTACTGAGACAAAAGTGTCTTTTTAGCATTGTTTTATATAAAAATGAAGTATGTAGCTCCTGCTAATCATAGAATCTTTATATTTCTTAACCTACTTATTCACTGAGAAACTTACAGATGGCCCAAAAAATAAGCTAAAAATGAATTAAGCTGATGGGCAGTCACTTGCTTGTTGAGTTGATTTCTCAATTCCTTTCATATATAAGAATTGTGAAAAACAGATCTTGCAGAAACTCCTTTATAACAGGATATGTCTAAATATTTAATGGCATTTTAGGTTGTAAGAGACTGATACATTCTCTGTTTATATAGTAGGTAAATGCTTCATTACTATGTATGTGGAAAGTTACATGAATTCAGTGATTATGTAAAAATTAAAATATACCAAAGAAACTTACTATTAAAATTATTAAAACAAACAACCATTATTTTCATTATTGACACATTTTTTTTACATCACTCTTTATTACTTTATTATGTTAGTTATTACACGTTGACATTCTGACAGATTGTAATACACAGCAGGAAGTGTAGGGGGCGGTATGGCTTCTAATCGCTTTTCATACGAAGGTGTCTTTAACAATAGCGGCAGATTGAAGCTCTAAAAGACTCATGCTCGAGTTTTGCTGTCTGACGAAGAAGGAGGGATCCATTCTGCTCGGCCTTGTCCTTGTTTATGTTTTGGAGCAACAACAAAGCTAAATCACACCATTGAGTCAAGTGAGGCGGGAGAGAATAGGGACACACATACACACACTTATACACACGCCCATACACACACACACACACTTATACACACGCCCATATACACACACTTATACACACGCCCATACACACACACTTATACACACGCCCATACACACACACACACACTTATACACACAGTAGGTCAGATGGCGGGGGGAGTGGCTGAGAATGCTCTGTGGGATGAGATGGCGTGTGAGAAGAGAGATATAGAGGGATAAAGACAGAGAGAGGGAGAGAAAGATGCACACTGGCACTCCCATCTGCTGATGCTCTGTAGGGCCTCCGGCACTTTCCATTCAGTCTGCTGAGCCCGAACTATCCCATCATGCCCTGCTCCACTGCACAGTGAGCTACTGTACACACAAACACGCACACACGCACCCACCCACACACACACATACATTCGCAACTCAGATATTATATGCCCGTTTTGTCTAATTTCTATTGTATGTACATTTTGAATAGCTTTTGAATATAGGATAGGGGTGGAAGAAAATATTGATAAATTGAAGTAACACAGTATTTTGTTTTTGCAATACTATGCTTAGTAAAAAAAAAACATTTTTAATTATTGGGTTACATGTAAAAATTGGTGGCAGATTTTCTAAAATTAGATTTAAACTGTTACAATATTTCGCTTATATATTGCTATATATATCGAATCAAACCCCACCGTATAATCATACCTTATTCCCAAGTTTTTCCCTTATCAGTATTACAATATACACCATATGATATCCGTACGATTGGCATTTGTCACGGGGTGGAACCTACAGATTAGGCAGCACGTCAACAGCCTTTGTTCAGAGCAATTTTGAGAATGCAACTTCCAGGTCCTGGGAAGTACCCACAGTTCTCTAGGCACATACAATACAAAATGGAACAAAAAAAAAACAGCACAAAAATGGCGCCAAAAAACGGAGCATATTTTTTCCGTTTTTTTATTATTTCCGTGAAGATATGAAAAAGCAAGAGGCACACTGCTACAGGCTCTATTGTCTCCACCAAGTCCCCTAACAGGTTTTGTGTGGAAACTTCAAGAGGCGAAACCTTTTGCAGCCTCATTAGACTGTTCTATATGTTTCAATATTTTGACATTGTTTATTTGTATTAGAGACTTTTATTTTGACACGTCATGCCATTTCACGATAAAAGCTAATAGTCAATGGTTCAGCGGGCTAAGCGCTGCCACTATGATCAGGAGATCGCCGTTTCGAATCCTGCTCATATAGCTTGCCGTATATTGGCTACCGGAGCCCTGAGAGAGCACAATTGGCTCAAAGGTGATGAGCTGATGTATCAAAACCGGGTTGCTGCACTTTCTTCTGAGTGCGATGGCTACTCGGCAGTTAGCGTTGCCACCTGTGTCTGACAAAAATACCCAGACATTGTCATACTGACAGTTGCCCACAAATATACAGTTAATGTAACAGAATCAGAGACAGCTTTGAGAAGTAGGGTTGTTCAAAGCTAGGAATATTTCAAATACAATAATTATAAAAAAAAAGAAACCGCTTTACACTTAAACTTAGCCCGTGTTTGTATGAGTCTCCAACTCCTCACACTAATATAACTCTGCTCTCCACTCTCACACATGCCATTGATGTTGTTGGGCCTAGTTGTTGTCTTTTTTTCTCCTTTGGCTTAGTGTTTACAGGGCGTAGAAGATTTATTTGCATGTTCATTTTACCTACAGACAGACAGCTGCTCAGTCTGTATGTTTTCACTGCAGCTCTACCTGCAGATTGAGGGAATTACTACTGCAAAAAGTATTAGCAGCAGTAAAACAGTATTCCACACTGCTGAGGTTGATCAATTTAGCGATTGATCGGTCGTTCTTTTGCATCCTATATATCTTGTAGTTGTTTTAGCCTACATTTGGTCTTCAAATTTGTTTTATTTTTTCATTTTTGCTTTAGAATCATTTTGGAAATTTTACTGCAGCTGCTGGTCAGTACAATACAAACAATTAAAATTCCGTGTTGCAGTTCAGTGTGCAGGATGTAAAGCGTGCATGCGTTAATAGATACACGGCTGCACATGTGCGCAGCGCTACAGAGAGGACCAGCCGTAGACCTGCTGACACAAGCAAACACTGCAGCCGGCCTGGAATGAGTGATTACTCATGGAAAACTACCCTCCGCCTCCCTCTGACCCAGCCATTGATGCACTTAACATATTTTCCTGTTAGAGGCCAGCCAGCCAGTCAACACACACACACACACACACAGACACCATATTTTTATGCCTCCTTTCTGAGCCCTTAACTGCAGTCTGACTGTTTTTTCACTTTTCCCCACATATATATACACACACACACACACACACAGTGAGAGAGAGAAAAGACACCACATTTTAATGGCTCCTTTCTGGGCCCTTAACTGCAGTCTGACAGGTTTCTCTCTCACCTAGTAACACACACACACACACACATGCACACACACACACTTGCCCTCAGGATCCACCCTCCTCCTCCTCCTCCTCCTGGCTGGTTTGCTCACTGCTGGCTAAGAGGTGAGGAATGCTTTGTGCTAATGTTTATCTGTATAGCCTGGAGGCTCTGTGTGAGCTGACATGCAGTGTTACCACAGCCACATGCCGTGTTTATAGCAAAATATACTCACTTAATACAATTACTGTACAAACACTGTAAATAAGACCCTTCATTTCCTAGTAAGGCCTAACAATGCGGTTCACACAATACTGTTCCACTGAATTTGTCCACACAACAGCACAGAAGCCAAAGCTTATAAACACCGCAGGCAAATTCATAATGAAAACTCACCTCCAGAAGAAGCTCACTGTACATACAGGCAGAACCAAAACAGTACAGACAGAAACAAAACACCCTTAAAGGGGAATTCCACCATTTTTCAAAAATATATAATACCTCATAAGTTAAAGGTTAGGTTGTAAACGAAGTCATTCAGAGTGCTTTGCTGTAAGCGGTACACTTTTAGAAAAATATACCAAATCAGCATTGTTCACAGTGACAGAGAATAGAAGCAGATGTCCAAAAACACTTTAATACATGTAAGATCTCCCTTTTAGAATGTTATTACATATGACATTTCCATAAATATGCTACCTGATGCACAGTTCACTTTAACAGCAGTTTAGCAAAAGGAAGAAGCATGTGCATAATAAGTAAAATAAAAGGGTAAATCATAATATTCACACATACTATATTTCAGATAGGTCAGTACCTGTTCACTTTTCTTTCACAACTGTGATTTTGTAATGTGTGCAGCATGTGGCTTTGCGTTGTCTTGTTGAAAAATGCATGGTCATCTCTGAAGAAGGACACACCTGACCATTTGGACTTGTTGCCACTGATAACAGACTGGTTGGTCCTTTCACACAGCTTCCATTCCCTTTCCTAAAAACACCAGGACTACCAATTTGACTAGAATTGATCTTTTCACTGTGTGATGTTCTATTCCAGATGGCTCCGAGCCCAGAGAATTTGACGCCACTTCCGAACATGGTTAATATGAGGCTTCTGTGTGGCACAGTAAAGTTTTAAGGGGTGCTTGTGAATGCAACTCTGTATTGTAGTGCTTGACAACCGTTTGGCAAAATAATACTTTGGCCATGTCATTTTTTAGCTATTATTGAATGAAGGGTTGGAAATTAAGGCGTGCACCCTTGTCCTTTATGCAGTGAAATTAATGATGATGTTTTTCCTTGATTTTCCCAAATTGAAAACCTCTTGAATATAATCAAGAGGAAGATGGTTGATCACAAGCCATTAAACCAAGCTAAACTGCTTGAGGTTTTGCACCAGGACTGGGATAAGGTTATCCAAAAGCAGTGTGTAAGAGTGGTGGAGAAAAATATGCCAAGGTGCATGAAAACTGTGATTAAAAACCAGGGCTATTCCACCAAATATTGATTTTTTTTTAACTCTCTTCTTTGCATTATTTGAGGTCTGAAAGCTGTGCATTTTTTGTTATTTCAGCCATTTCTAATTTTCTGCAAATAAATGCTCTTAAATGACAATATTTTTATTTAAAATTTGGAAGAAATCTTGTCCGTAGTTTATAGATTAAAACAACAATGTTTATTTTACTCAAACATAAACCTATAAATAGCAAAATCAGAGAAACTGATTCAGAAACTGAAGTGGTCTCTTAATTTTTTCCAGAACTGTATGTGCTAAACCAGGTTTATAGTTTGTCTTATGTTGTGGACACTCTGTGAGCCCAGATAGTCTTCGCTTCACGGTCAAGCCAAAATAAGGAAGGAGTTTGGCTGCCTTTCCCAGCACAGCAGTGCTACACTGTAAACAGCCATAACTCATAGCGTCTATCACCTCAGAACAGTGTGTTCAAGGCAAACCTCTCCAGCGTCAGAGTGGAAAAAACAATGCTCACAGCACCAGGGACAGTCATGACTTCAAACAGTCTGCAGCCAACACACTTCAGAGTTGCCTCAGTTGTGTTCTTTTACAGCTCTGCTTTAACCCCTAACAGCCCATTCATTAGTTTGCTGGGCCCCGAAATAGAACCCTGTGGGATTGATCAAGACATGTTAACCCACATTGTTATCAAACAATTCACAATAAATAATTGACTGCATTAGGAAGAAATAACTAAATAATAAATCTAGGGTTTACATGGATTTTAAGATAGATTAAAGGAAACGTTAGGTTAAAACTGGAATTCATACAATTACAATAAATGTACCATAAAATAACTGTGTCTCAATCATGCAGATGGTACACAGATTGTAATAGGGTACATTGAACTCAGAAACCTTAAAGGAGAACTCCGATGTAAAAATGGATTTCTGGTGTAGTAAAACAACGTTTTAAGATCCAGAAATTTTAACAGTTTGTCAAAACACCCTTCAGAACGGGTGACACATGGACATATATATATATACCTAGACTACGCATAGTGTATCAGCCTGCTATATATGTCTATTTTATTTTCAGTTCAGTAATGGCGGTGCTCAAAGCTGAAGCTAGCATTATAGGATGTAAACAATGTTTTTTAATAAGCTTTTTGTGCACTTTTTAAGTGATTAATGCCTCATTTTAAATGCCAGAGCTTATTCTAGCAAGGAGGTGTGGAGCTACTTTGAGCTGGATAACGGTGGAAAAATTTATAAGGGCAAATTATGCCTCCTGTCACCCAGTCTGAAGGGTGTTTGTTGGACAAACTGTTAAAGTTTCTGGATCTCGGAACGCTGTGGGAGAACGGAGGTGTGCTAGTCATCAAAGGTAAGTACTTTTTATCATGTTTTACTACAACAAAAGTCCATTTTACACCAGAGTTCTCCTTTAACCGAACCCACCAAAGACATGTTTGTGTCAGATCCTCCAATATTAATCTACAGCCTCAGTCCACATGCTTCTTTTTCTTCAGATGCTTGTCTTATATTTATCAACTTTTTTTCAACAAATGCCCAGGCACAGCCGTTCATGCGGGAGCATGATACAAGTGAAATTTGTATTTATGGCAGTGTTGTAAAAGTGAGTTACATTCCTCAACTGTAAGGGGAGCCCTACAAAATCCAATCCTTGCAATAATGTTGCGTTACTGTATGAAGAACAGTCTATCAATGACCGATCTTTTAAAGTTGGGTTGAATTGCCTGTGGTGATGCATACTTGACAGCAAGTATGTGGACAAACTTTAACCTGCTAAAGGTGTGTAAATGAGTGAGTTACAAAGATGGTAAAGTGGTGTTTAGACTCTTACAAAGAGGAGGTTTATCAATTTTTTTACTTTTGCAGTATATAAAATTATTTGTTTATCGTAGCTAGTGTGTATCAATTTATTAATTTAATGACAACAATTTTTTGGAAAAGTTTGGGATAGGTAGGCAGTTAGCAAAATGCTACTACACAGTGCAGAACTAAAGTTGCAAATTGTAAATGCTAAACAGGTGTTGCCTAATTGACAAAACAATAGTAAAAATCTATAAAATGAGATTAACTTATCAAACTGCTTATTTAACAACTCAACACAGTTTTAAAGGAGAAGTGTGGGGCAGCAAAATGCTAATTATTTAATTATTTGCATTAACTTTTATTACTTGTTAGCTACGTTAGCCTCATAGCCCCACGGATAAAAAAATCTACAAATTACATGAATTTTTCCCACGGACAGTCCTCACTACCTGCGTAATTCATTCCAAGACTGCCCCTAATCCACGCCCATTAAAAAACAGCACTGTTTTGTTCCCACAGGGTCCGCCCCTTGATCCCAGTGCTCTGAACGTATGTAACATGTTCCACAGCCGCCCATAGCTGACCTCAAATCGACCACAGCCAGAATGAGTCATCTGTAGATGGCCCCGGCCCCTGAAGGACCCCTCTAGTTCGGGCTTTGATGCGTGCCGGTGTCAGCTCCCAGCCATGCTTATATTTGGAAACGGATAGCGAGACACACCCTTGTTCTCTTGTCATTGAACCAGATCCATCGGCTGTGGTCAGATGGCAGGGGCCGCGCCCGCTCGACTGCGCCTCATCTCCGCTCCTGGAAATAAGATCAAGCTTCTTTGTCATTATGTTCCCTTTGTCATTATGTTGCTGTGAAGATTTGATTGCATTTAGCAACAAGAACACTAGTGAACAAATGTATTGAATGGAATTCTGTTGAAACCACTTAATGATGATGTTTTTTCTTGATTTTAACAAATTGAAACCCTCTGGAAAATAGTCAAGAGGATGGATGATCGAAGGCCATCAAACCAAGCTGAACTGCTTGATTTTTTGCAGCAGGAGTGGCATAAAGTTATATAAAAGCAGTGTGTAAGACTGATGGAGGAGATTAAAAGGAGAACTGTGATGAAAAGCCAGGGTTATTCCACCAAATATTGATTTCTGATTGACAATATCCGTTTGTAGTTTATAGAATAAAACAACAGTGTGCATTTTACTCAAACATAAACCTAAATCAGAGAAACAGATTCAAAAACTGAAGTGGTCTCTTAATTCTTTCCCAAGCTAAAATATAGCTATATATATATATATATATATATATATATATATATATATATATATATATATATATATGTATTAGAAACATATGTTGGATGCCACGTCTCGATAGTGTTTTGAAACAAACCTGTGTGTGTGTGTGTCACATATCAAACCCTCCCAGGAGCTCTGCAGGGACATCTGGGCCTCTCCAGGAGTCCTGAAAACTGGCCCAGATTTCCCAGCATCCTCTGCTCCTCTGCAGGCTACCTGCTGTCCCTACTGAGTGACAGGATTAAGAGCCTGGAATCTTCCGGAAGACTGGCGAGGGGGGGCGGAGGGGGAGCACTGCCAGGATTTTTTTAAATCACTCCTGTGATTAAAGACCTGTGTTTTACCTGGATGAATAAAAATACAGTGTTTTGTACGTTTGTACTTTGTCACAGTTTCACAGTGTCTCTTTCTGTAAATAGTCCTGGAACAGAGCGGATGCTGCTGATTTCCATTTCTATTTCTTCTTTCTGACTGAAACCATTTGAATTCAGAGTGGGTAAAGAAACTAGAAAGCTCAGAATGACCTTAGCTGTGTGAGAAACCTTGCTCTGTGTACTGTATTGTTCACTGTTTAACCTAGATATGAAGATAATTCATTATTTTTGGAGCATTCTTTGAACCTTTTTTGAACCTGAAATTCTGGGGTTCTGTTCACAACTCGCAACAAAATTTGATTAGTGTTGTAGCAGCGGGAAATATCTAAATAAACTCTGGGTGATGTTGTTTCTTGAGGGCAGCGCATCACTACTAGACACTGCTACTTATGAGAATACGGTTTGCTGCGTAAAAAAAGACCTTGTGACCGTTCAGCCAGCTATTGATTGCCAACACCTGTTCACTCATGTATATATAACCCTCACTTCCGTTCTCTGCCAATACTGCATCTAGTTCTCTAGCTCTCACGATATTTGTTTCCTTGTTTTGCCTTTCATTACCAGTCCTTTTCGTTTCTGAATTCCCCTTTGCCTTGCCTCTTTTATTAATGGCCTAGTTACTCACCTTTTTTGTTACCTACCTCTGTAAGCCTAATCCTCTTAAAAAACACTGCAAATTGTATCTGCGAGTGCAGAGTCTTGTGCCTGACCAGCGTGACAACTAGACTAAAAGCTAACTCTGGCCCTTTACCATCTGATTTATGATGTGACAAGGGGCCAGTTCACATCTGGTGTTAATATGATTCCTAAATCCTGAGAGAATCTGGATACATGTTTTTTTTTTTCTTGTTCTTTTTAAATTTGTCACTAAAATGTGTCCCCAATGTGAACATATGAGATCTGATTTTACTCTTCTTTTTTCTGTTGACTATTTAAATTGCAATAGAACTCTGTAGCTTGAGCATAAGCTTGCTTGCCTGTTGATAGATTTTGATAACAGAAAATGTGTTATCTTTACATGTGTGCATTTAATACCAGGTGAAAACAGATCCTATGTAAAAACGAGAATCATATCGGTATTTGCCGATATATATATATTTTTATTATTATTATTATTGTCATCTGCTGGTATAACCGATATTTGCAGACTTATCAAGCAATGCAAGTGGCTGTACTGGCCATCAGTGATGGGAATAACGGCGTTGAAATAAACAGCGTTACTTTTTTCAGTAACGAGTACTCTAACTAATTACTCTGACTGTAACTATAACACTGTTACCATTTCCGACACCCCGTTACTGCACGTTATTTTAGCCGCTCAATAAACATTTTTTTTACAGCGGCGAGTAACACAAAAGTAATGCAATAGTTACTTTTACTGGTAACTAGTTACTTTTCTAGTGGAGTAACTCAATTAGTAACTCGGTTATTTTTTTGGAGAAGTAACTAGTAACTATTACTGATAATGTGCCCAACACTGCTGGCCATACCAATTTACAAAGCATTTTTTAAATATTTATTTGTGTTAGTTTTAAAGTTATTGATTCTGCAAGTTATATGTTTGTATATCAGCATTGGGATCGACATCGCCGGGCATATACACGTGTTTAATCAGATCGGAATTTAATCAGAATTCTCACATCGGTGTATAACTACTGCATAACTACTAAAATAACACTTTATAAACACTTACATTCTTGGCACCTTTAACACGTATCAGAAAAATACAGAGTTTTTACTTTTATGTAATATTATTATCTGTGAGAATGCTAAAAAGAACTGTGTGGCTGTTGTTAGTCTGTGACTTTTACACCCCTGTCAGTCAGCAGAATGCAGGTGATTTGTGGAACGTGTGTGTTAAGACTCAGGTGAGAGACAGGAGGGTGTAATGCGTTTGCTATTCCAGTGCCTGCGGTGTGAATGCCATTGCCTTTCTTGTGCTGTGCTGCGCTTCAGGAACCAAACACGTCCAGCCCCCCTCCATATCCCTCCTTCCTAAACTCCACCAAGGGGTTTTCTAATGTTAGTAATACCCTCAGTCCCCCTCTCTCTCTCTCTCTCTCTCTCTCTCTCTCTCTCTCTCTTTCGCTTGCTCTCCTCTCTTTGAACTGTGATGGAAAAAAGGGAGGGGAAAAAACACTCCATCCTGTGGGAACAGCTGTGACCCATCATCTGCTCAAGGCCGGCCCCCTTTTTCCCTCTCGCCTGAAAATAGGGCTCTTAATGGATCCACCACTCCAGGCCTGTGGTGTGTGTGTGTGTGAGAGAGAGAGAGAGAGAGAGAGAGAGAGAGAGAGAGAGAGAGAGAATTCGTCTGTAGTGTGTATCACTACACTATGGCTAAAGGTCCACAGGCCACAAATGTAGTCCTGGGTTACTGGAACTCTCCAGGCAGGCGTTCCCAGGGGGGGCCAGGGGGAGCATGGTGCGTGCTCTAAAACTGGTTGGGGTGTGGAGACGCAGCATACTTGACCTTAAAAAAAAAGAAAAGTAAAACGAAGCAGAGTAAAGGAGTAAAGGAGTAAAGGACACCAGGCGCATCAGCATCAAGCCTGATATAGCGAGGTGTCATTGTTGATGAGTGCCAGACTGGAAAATGAAAGGCAAGAAGAGGCCGCGCAGCGCTATCTGAGTCCAAGCTGGAGCGCGATTAATGGAAAAGCCATGTGACGCTCAAACAGCTGAATTTGCTTTCGCAACCAAATAGCAACTACGATCCATGCGCCATGTGGCCGGCTCTCTGACCACTGGAAACCTGAGCGGCAGCCGGACCGTGATGATGAAAATATCTGGCGTAAAATTAGTGTCAAGCGGAGAAGCCTTGTGTAACAGACAGAATAAGAACGTCTGTTATAAAAGATGATTTAATATGTAACTAAAGAACACCATTGTATACGGATATATAGCTCTAAAAAAAAATAAGAGACCACTTAAAAATGATGAGTTTCTTTGATTGTTGTACCAGGAGTAAAGGCATAAAGTTATCCAAAATCAGTGTGTAAGACTGGTGGAGGAGAACATGCCAAGATGCATGAAAACTGTGATTAAAAAACAGGATTATTACACTAAATATTGTTTTCTGAACTCTTAAAACTTTATAAATATGAGCTTGTTTTCTTTGCATTTTTTGAGGTCTGAAAGGTCTGCATCTTTTTTGTTATTTGAGCCATTTCTCATTTTCTGCAAATAAATGCTCTAAATAACAATATTTTTATTTGGAATTTGGGAGAAACGTTGTCCGTAGATTATAGAATAAAAAAACAATGTTCATTTTACACAAATATATACCTATAAATATCAAAAGGAACTGATTCAGAATTTTTATATAATAAATATATAATATATAATAATTGAATTAATATTGTAATCATTTAAGAAAACGAGAGAAAGATAGAATAGAGAGAATAGAGAGAAAGAGAGATGCTTTTCGGCTCATTTCTCCCCTCCTTGTCTTTTTCTCGTCACATTGAGAGCAGTGAGAGTGTCCTGGTGCGTTCCTTTGGTTGTTGTTGACAACAGTTCCTAAAACGCATTAGAGACACTCAGCAGACACACACTTTTTTTTTCTTTCTTTTTCTTTCTCATACGCACACACACACACACACACACACACATGCCCTGAAGCATCTGACAAACATGGCCTAGTATCTCCCCATCTCTCTCTCTCTTTTTCTCTCTCTCTCTTTCCATGTCTGTATCTTGCATCATGCGGGGTGGGGTGCTCTGAGGGAATGCGAGTCAGGACTAGAGCCAGAGAGGAGAGACGCAGGGGAGGAGTTTAGCACGCAACTTTCACAGCAACTCTGTCTCTTTCTCTCTCTCTTTCTCTCTCTCTCTCTCTCTCTCTCTCTCTCTTTCTTTCTCGTCCAGCTGGCCTGCACAACACTGCCTGCTTTTTGGACATAGTTGGCATGAACACGAGGGGGGAAGCAAAGGGGTTAGCAAACTGTTTTTCTCAGATTGTCTTCTTTCCTTCCTTCTTTTCAGACCCTGAGGGCCTGTGGGTTCTCCCGCAGCGCAGTTACGCACTCGCAGAACGACATGCAGTGCTGTTAAAATGTAATTTCCCCCATAGCTACTAAATCAACCATTTAACCCAGTTCAATTGACAGTTATGTTCAGTTTCACAAGCCACACCCAGGTATGTCAAATCCAAACATTGCTTGAACACTGTGCTGCCAAAATACAATACTAGTTCCTGTCTCATGACTTTTGCCATGTCCTATGGAGACTAAAGAAGACCTGTGGGATATATGTGTAGGGTTTTCTTCACTGAATGTGAATGTGATCTTGCTAGAGTCGTTTCTCTGTTGGCAAGGACAATTCCAGCCAGACAACATCAGTCACGATCATTATTACTCAATGTGCTGCCCACTGTGGGTGGTAATGCCTTCTATTATGTATCTCCAGTGCACACATGGCCTGCCAAAACTTCACCAAGAGGCCACTGCAGAACCAAATGGTGACTAATTCCAAATCAAAGCATTCTGTGCCAGGTTTGGTTTCTTTTTCCATTTGCTGTGTTGCTAAATCAGGTTCATGAAATGCATGGAATCTCATAGTAATTATACAACAGTTGCTGTTGTTGTATATGTAGGTTTTCCCATTTCTCCCCTGAAAGAGTTGGCGAGTTAGCATGCTTGCTAACTTGCGAAATGGAGCAGATTTACTAAATGTGAAATGGAGAACTGTGCGTGTTTTTGATTGTTTTGTCTAATTCATATTTTTCTGTACTGGAAATATTAATGCCATACAAAGTTAACGCAAATGTGGATCTAATCATTGGATCTCTATTAAATTAGCGAGATTAGCTAAGCCCAAGTGTAGCTACTTATTCATGATGAGAAATGTAAATGTGAAAAGCCACTGAAATGATTATTATCCATGCTCAGAATCATTTAGTCCAGCAGTGTAAAATATGTCTTTATTTCATATAAATAGAATGACCGTGTTGAAAAGGTACCTTTGTGTGCTTGGTACATTATCTTATGTTAAAACTCATAAATCTTGTTGACCTGAAACATTTAAATGTGACGAATATATACAAACACTGTAAAAGAAATTGGTAAACAGCACTGCAGCTTATATAATAGTGTGATTACTGAGAAGTTCATAGTAGTTACTGAGTAATCCAGCCTAAGATTAATAGCTGAACAAAGAGCTCAGAGTTGAAGGTGTTAACAAGCCAAGGCTAAAATCCTGCTCCGTGTTTAAAGAAGGCTCTCTCCAATAGGAAGTCCCCATTCTGCCTTATCTAACTAGGCCCAAGGCCTGTAATGTCTTGTGATATCATTTCATTAAAGACCTACCTCGCCGCACAAATCAGGGCAAACCAGCGTTGCATAACGGTGCACTGAATAAGCAAATCAAACAAACCGTAAATGACAAATTAGAGCTGTTCTCAAGAAGAGGAAAAAGAGAAGAAAAGAGAGAGAGAGAGAGAGAGAGAGAGAGAGAGTGGGTGAGAGAGACTCGTATAAACAAACAAACGTTACATAAGATTCCACTGAATTCTTGTTCATTCCCGTTAAAGTTGTCCGTGGAGAGCTTCACAGGGAGCTCGCACAGATACGGCCCCGCATTCCAATGAAGGCACGGCCGAGCCAAGTGGACGTCCTTTTTCGGGGCCGGCCTTAATCTTCCCGTCCTTGGCGAATTGGCAGCTCGAGCTGTAGGTGAATGCAGGGTCACGCCGGCCTCGCTCGCGTCACTCACTCCACCAGAGCAGCACAGACTCTCCCTCCCTCTATTTCTCCCTCTATCCCTTCATCTATCCTTCCATCTCTCCCTCCATCTCTCCCTCGCTCCCTTCTTCTTCGGCTGCCTCACTATAACTATTAACTCCTTCAGCACTGCTGAATACTCCACAGTAGTGAAGCCCTTTTAATGCTACATAGATTCATTTTAAAAGAGCTAATACTTTGATGCGAAGAAACATTTTTATTTTACCAGGTACTAATAGAACCAACTAATAGTGACTAATAAAATAACCCTGCAAGAACCCCTTTTTAAAGTTTTTTTAAAGGCTTTTTTTAAAGGCTTCTTGTATATAATTATTTTAACATGTACTTTATATGTAGTTCAAAGTTTTCTGCTTTACCTCAAATTGATCTTTCAAGGGTTCTCTACTAAAACCAATGATCATGACATAAAAATCCATTTGAGCACTGCTACTATGATCAAAGGCTCGCCAGTTCTAATCCCAGGTCATGCTGCTTGCCGTCAGCAGCCGGAGTCTGAGAGAGCACCATTGGATAAAGCATGTGCTAGGCTTAACCCTGCTTGTGTTGGGTGCATTACTTGTGATAGGTGTTGTCCTAGTGAGTGGGTTGGGTAATTGGCCTTCTAAAATGGGGAGAAAATGGGATAGAGTTAGAAATAAGTTTATAAGTAAATAATAAGCAAATCTATTTGATTTAAAAAAATGTTTGTATGCCAGACAGGTTAAATTATTCTTCTCTATACTTAGCATAGAGAGTGTTCCACTACTGTTAGTCAAAGAACCTAGTCACAGTTTTGCTACATTCTAAAAAAAATGATAAAAATTATGACTTGAAAAATTCTTTAGGGTTCTTTGGGAAAGTTAATAATTTGGTTATATATACACTGACATGCCACAAGTAAAGAGACAGGAACTAGTATTGTGTCCCATGATTTTTGCCATGCCACACGAAAGGTAAATAGGTAAACAGGCAGTGCACTGTTCTGTACACTGTGGGTGGTACTGCCTTCTATGATGTATTCCTGCTGCACTGGTGACACTGTGGCACAATATGCACGATTTCAGAAATGTAACGCTCCTCACCCTAATAATTCAAGTCACTTCATGACTTGTACATTTGTGGGAATTAGCAAGTTCTCTTTTAAGGTAACACTTCATAATCAATTTACATACTCCTATCCCGTGACTTCTGGCATGTCAGTGTACTCGTACATTGTATAGAAAAGTAAAAAAAAGTAAACGTATTGGGACAGCTACACCTTCATTGTTTCTTCTGAAATCAATGATATCCAGTAGTTTATCCAGGAGTGTTTTTGTTGGCGTAACTGTCTCTACTGACTAGAAAAGGCTTTCTTCTAGTTTTTTTAAAGATTGGTGTGAGGACTTGATTGCATTCAGCGACAAGAGAGTAAGACAGTAAGGTAAAGTCAGAATGTTGGATGATCAGCACCTCATCTCTCATCCCCAACTCCCAGTTCCCCAGTTAGTTTCACTGCTCAGTGCTGAGTGCTAGCTTACACCTGGCATTAGTCATTAGATCAACTGCAAAACGGCCTATTCTTTCTTTGTACATCTGTTTCAAAGCAGTGGGTGCAACTATACACCCTGGCCTCTTTCAGGTTGTCTTTCAGGTTCAGGTTGCTGTTAGCCCTGATGTGTAAAAGAACAGTAAATTATTCTGCTGTGTATATAAAAATATGCTGAATAATGAATAAAAAGTACTTTGTGTCCTGTTTTTTTGTTTCTTGATCTATGATGAATTTTAATCTTGGGGAACCTGTTGTGCTCCAAACGAGTTGTGTTCTCACTGGAGGCAGTTTTTTTTTGCTGTTGTTGGTAAAACCAAAATAAAGCAGACGTGACCGAACAATGGCTGACCTGAAACTGAGCCGTGCTGGTCGACAGTCAAATGAGATATTGATTCGGGTCACTCGGGTGCTTTGTGACCGCACTTTAGAAGAACACGTCATGTGAGTGAAGGGCATTTTTTTTCACTCCTCCGAAACCCTTAATAATGCTTGGCCTCGTTCCAAACAACAGTTACCAGCGAAGAAAGGAGAGTACATACCAAGATTTATGATAGGTCAGGCCTGCAGGCGCTGTTGTGACACATATTCTAAGAACGCAAACACACACATACACATGCACACACACACTCACTCAGAATAAGCAGTGAAAAGCTCACTAGACAATCCCTAAAGGGGAAAACAATAAAACAAAACATGCTTTTGTAATCGGATTCCCGAGCCTTACAACACAACCTGGCCCGGCTTGATAAGGGAACCGGTTACCGCGGGGTAAGAGACAGAGTTGCGTGGCCTGAGCAGGGCTGTGCGAACATGTGCAAAGCTCGTCGGTTACCAGGGGGTGGGGTTGGGTTGGGTTGGTGGGGTTTTGGGGGCGTGGCATTTCTGAGAAAGTGCCGTAGGGAGGGCGGGCCGAGTTTCTCCCGAAGGCCACAGTGTGCAATGTGCTGCATGAAGGTCAAAGGTCGTGGGGATAAATCTGGAAGCGAGACCCGGTCTCCTGATAGAGATCCAAGCAGTCAGCTGGCGGTTCGGCAGTGGGGCGCTCAAGCAGCCAGCTGAATTCTGAAAGTGGAGCATGCACCGCAGGGCGGCACAGAAGGGCAAGGAAAGTTCCGCCAGCCCCGCTCCCGTCCACCGCTTCAGAACTACACAGCGCAGCACCGACCTTGGGAAGTTCCTTGGCAAATCACTGGAGAAGGAGCGTGATATTTACAGAGCGCTATGATCAGCAAATTTATCAAAGTTGAGAATGGGGGACATTGTCCATTGTCATTGTTCAGATTTACAGTATTGTGCAAATGTTTTAGGCACCTGTGGGAATTTAAGTAAAGAAAAAGCTTCTTATCTGTGAAGTGAGTGTATATTAGCTCAGTAAAACACTACTAGCATTACAATAAATACAAACAGCAATAAAAAAAACTAATCTCTTAATCTCTCCTCATCTGAGTTTAATAGAGTTATTTTCAACACCTGATTTGGTCAATTGAAAATTTTGGTAAATCAGGTGAGCTGCTGACAGAACTGAACATACACACATGCTGGCTGAGGGAAATCCAGGAGAAATCTGGAACAAAAGTTAAAAATAAGAATTCCTTGTTACGTTTTACTGTATGTATATTTATTTGCATATGTTCAGATCATATGTGGTGCTTTTTTCAGGGATGGATTAGTGTATTTTGCTTTGGTGCCTAACACTTTTGCACAGTACTGTACATTACATAGTTTTGGAAGGTTATTAAGGTTATTGGGACAATGTACAGCCATCACATAACCTTATACTGCATTTCAACCCCTGCATTTAACACATCTATTGAAGTAAAGACACTTACATACACCTTAGTGCTCAGGAGGAGCAACCCAGCTAACACTTTTTGGTAAGTAAGAAAAATATTGTTAATGTTCCTAAAATGTTCATTCTGGATATTTTAGTTTTCTGGATATTCTTTTTTTTTACATTTAAAATATTCTGGTAACATTGCTGCAAAGTCACTCGTGTCAAAGATTTTTCAGTTACTTTTAACATTCCATAATGTTAGTATTCATTCAGCTGGGAACGTTCTAATAACAGTGTTATGCACTGTTCCCTCGCTCCCCTGTTCTGGTAATGTTTATGGGCCCTGTTTTAGCGCTCTTTACGCGAGCCATCAACCGTGCACCACAGAGCATGATTAAGGGTGTGTCATTTAGGGAGTCATCATAGTCTTTTTTATTGTATCAATCAGCGTGTCACAGCCAGGTGTGCTCTGACTTTGGCAGATTGCTATTTCTATGGCGCAGCTATCTGGATGTTTTCATTGCTTCTCATCAGAGTAACTTGATCTGCTTGTTAATGCTGTGAAGAGATAAGCAATCCAATAAACCCAAAGACAGGCACGCACTATGGGTTTGTGCACTGCTGCGTGTCCTTGTGTGCATAACAAGAAGGGGGTTTACGCACATTGCGGATGCACCTGTGGTGACAATTCACTGTCAAGATAGCAATGAACATCTGACTGTTGACGTCTGCTTAGGCTGTTTTCAAACAGTGTCTCACCTGTGTTTGTCGTTGCCAAGAGAGCAATACACCAGAAATTTACCTGAATACACCTCATACATATATTCCCAAGCACTGTTGCTATTTAAAAGATGCACGTTGAATGTGTAAAAATAGACTGTTGGCAGGGTAAAAGATAGCAATAAGCATTGTGACACAGAGATTGGGCCCTGTATCTTTATTCTCAAACATGAATACGCTCTTTTTACATGTGTTATGCATATTTCAAAAACAAGTAAGTTCTTCATTAAATATTTTTAATATTATACACTGTAAGCCCGGATTTTATTTCTAATTAAAAATGTATATTCAATGTACATAAATTATTAAGTTTTAGTCCATTACTGTCAAATGTAAGTATATTGTACTCATTTCAGCACGTATTTAAACGTGTTAATAGTTTTTAGTTTAATAAACTAAACATTTTAAGTTTTTGCACTGATTGACTTAACTTTTTAAGTTATTTGACAGAAAAAAAACTTTTTTTTGCATTTAAACCCGCCCTTTTCCCAGCTTGCTGTTGGTGAGGCGGCGGGCGAAGCTCTGCCGCTGTCCGTGTAGCTGAGCCTGCGAGCCTGCCCGCGGAGCTCGCGGAGCCGGCGGGCGTAGCTCGCGGAGCCGATGGGAGAAGCTCGCGGAGCGGGCGGGCGGAGCTCGCGGAGCCGATGGGAGAAGCTCGCGGAGCGGGCGGGCGAGGCTCGCGGAGCCGGCGGGCGTAGCTCGCGGAGCCGGCGGGAGAAGCTCGCGGAGACGGCGGGCAGGCTTGCAAGCTCAGCGACACGGAGAGCGGCAGCTGTGACTGGTCCACTGAGCTGCCCACATTTTCCCGCCTTGCAGTTTAGACTGCAGAGGCACGGAGGACGCAAAGCTTCGCCCGCCGCCTCACCAACAGCAAGCTGGGAAAAGGGCAGGTTTAAATGCAAAAAAAAAGTTTTTTTTCTGCCATTTCCCATCGACTCCGCGAGCTCTGCGAGCTTCGCCCGTCGGCTTCGCAAGCTCCGCGAGCCCGTCGGCTCCGCGAGCTTCTCCTGCCAGCTCCGCGAGCTCCATCCGCCGGCTCCGCGATCTTCTCCCACTGGCTCCGCGAGCTTCTCCCGCCAGGTCCGCGAGCTTCTCCCGCCAGCTCCGCGAGCTCCATCCGCCGGCTCCGCGAGTTTTTCTCTGTTTTTTCCATGAATATTTATAAAAATATTTAAGTAACGTTTAATAAAAAAGGAAAGTAAGAAGAAATCAAAACTTTTGTTTACTTGTAACTCAAGATACTAAGTAGAATTGTAGGGCAAATGAATTGGTGTAACAAAAACAAAAGAGTTAAATCAACTTACAATTTAGTTGTATTAACTTGATGTTTTAAGTTATGTTAACTTAAGTTTTCATTGCCCATTACTTAACTTTTTTAAGGCAACCGGTTTCCTCAAATTTTTTAAGTAAACTCAACTTATCCGGGCTTACAGTGTACATTTTTTATTTTAACACTTAATCTTGTGTGATTATTTCTTTTTCTATTTGTTAGTGTTGGGAATGTTACCTGGTAACATTGTGTGAGAACCATTCTTGTAATGTGCTATTATGTCACACATTCTTAGAACATTCCTGAAATGTTTGAGTATGTTTGTAATGTTACAGTCAGGCCTTCCTGGAACTTTTTAAGAATATTGCTGAGCATTTCTCTAATCTCTCTGTTAGCAGGGTTAAAGCTCTTTCATAATCACATACCAATCAGACATTCTATAAATGTAACTGTGTAAAGATATTAACTTTTTGGCTCACTTTTTTTGTTAGACTGTGCCTCAATGTGTTTAACAACATCCTGTCTGTCTATTAAAGCTGTTAGTTTTATATTTTAAAGCACATAAAGGAAGTATTACAGGGGACTCTGGCTCTCCACAGCGGTGAAGTTGAAGCTGGTGTGACATGCCGATTTTTCCTCTTTGTTTAACAGGCAAGGTCAGCCATTTTCTGCCCACTGTTAGCTTTGTTTACATTACAGCGCATTCCTACGGGCATGACTAAGAGGTGCGCCTACAGTACCGAACAGTCATGATGAAACGCTTTCAGGAATCCTCCACAGTTGCTTCATCTGGTTAAGCAACTTCTGCTTTTGTTTCCTTAACCGAAATATGCAGTTGCACTGTGTCTAAAAAAAAAAAAAAAAAAGGTTTCACTTGAGGAAGCCAGCTGCTCTGTGGGCATGTGAAAGCACGTTCTGGAGAGCACCAGTGTGTGTGGTTCTAACTGATCTTATCTCCTTTAGATGGATGGCAGTCAACGGCCTTGTTTTCACACCTCAAAAAAACGCAGATGTCTGGGGAAAAAAAAAATAATCACAGTAGCTAAAAACAATCACAGTGGAAGAGCCAGTTCTAGCTATTCGTGGCACAGGAAATTGGTTAAGGCTCTTAAAGCAAAAGGAGAAGTATTTATCTTGGCGTAGTTCAATTACAAATAATCTTACTAATGTCCTTTCATTCAAAGAAAATCTGGTTTAACAAAACAGAGCTGGGAAACGGGCCAATTTCAAAACAAAAAAATTATTGACTTTAAATGTGACGATGATTTTATGAGAATATTACCTTGTTGATACTGGAGAGCACCACTTTACCTGGGTAAGTGAGTGGAGGTAAGGCTAAAAGCTAAATAGCTACCATTTCTTTAGCTTGCTAACAGCATATTGCAATGTGAGAATTCAAATAAAACATCTTTATGTACTGTTTTTTTTGTATTGTGCATAGAATATTATGAATAGCGTAAGCCTGTCTAGATTAGCTCTGTGAGGCTTTCAGTACAGTTCCTAAAGGTCTAAACCATTGTTGTTGGCCAGTTCAAGGTTTTGAAGTATTACTACAGTACTACAACTACAACAGGAATATGACTACAGTGGATAGGGTTAGGCTTGTTACAACAATTACATTATCAACTTATAATATTATGCTGTTAAATTCTAATTATTTCAGTGGCATATATGAGATATATCGTCCAAACAAAAATACTTATAAGGACAAGCCCTGGTAGGGTCTTCCAAGAAAGCAGTTTAGAGCTCCCGGATGTTTAGAAATGACTAAAATGAAAAGTCTTTTCAGTTATAATAAACAGCAAACAGCTACAGTAAGTTGTAACAGACTTCCTCAAATAGTAAAACCGCATACACAAGAAAACCAAAGGCCACAGCAGTGCAGGAAAACAGAAGTGAAAGTGGGAAAGTGGGGAAAACACATTTTTGAAAAATCTAATCACGCTTTTGTCACCAGTCTGCTTCTCCTCGTAAAGCCACGCCCACCAACCTTCACACCCAAGTGCCGTTACCTGGCAACTGGGCTTTGCTTTAGATCCCAGTGTTGCCATGACAATGGAATGCACACATGTGGAGCTGTTTTTTTTCTGAGCTTTTGCTTTCAAGGTGTTTTTCACCTCTGTGACTGAAGTGTGTGAATCTGAGCTACTTTTACTCAGAGACCAGCGTTAGCCTACATTAACGGTTCCATTAGTTAGTCATCTGCATCACAAACAGCATTTTACAAATATAAGTACACCACTCACATTTTGTTTAAATATTGTATTTTATCTTTTCATGGGACAACACTAAAGATGTAGATGACACTTTGATACAGTGTAAAGAAGTCAGTGCACAGCTTAACAGTATAACAGTGTAAATTTGTTGTGTCCTCAAAACAACTCAACATACAACCATTAATGCCTAAACCACTGCCAACAAAAGTGAAAATGGCCTGATTGTGCTCAAAGTGTCAATATTTTGTGTGGCCACCATTACCTTACAGCTCTGCCTTAACTCTCTTGAGCATAGAGTTCCGTTTGAGGATGCCCCACAGATGCTCAATAAGGTTTAGATCTGAAGAAATGCTTAGCCAATCCAGTACAATTTACATTTTCCATCAACATCTAGTTCATTAATCAGTCCTTCACTACATTATATAAGGTAAGCTGTTGGTGAAATTGAACTACTGAACTAATCCATACAGTGTCTGAGTTTAACAGAGAAGGTCAGCACCCAAGCCTGTATTTTTCTCATGCTGATAAAAAGTGATTTTGTGTTTTAGTCAGTTTAACTAGTATTGTCATATTGGGTAAATGTACAGGTCAGTTCATCTCAATAAAATTAATTCAAAGATCTTCAATGTAAAATGTTTAAAAATGTTTGTTGGGCTAATGAAAAAAGGTTTAGTTACTTGTGCATGTGCCAAGGCTCTTTTAAAAAACATCCTTCCTATTGGCTTCTGGTGCCACATATTTGCATATCCTTCCCCTCACTTACCATCGGTGTGTTGTCTTTTCTCTAAAGTTGCATTGTTTGGATCTGCATTTGTAGCCTATATACGGGGCATCCTCAATGTTGTAGGTTGTGAGAACAAGTTACTTTTATTTAGTTTTTTTGCTGCGGGAGACCATCAGTGACCGTCTACAGTGTTCACTCATGTTGCTGCAGGATTAAGAAAACTGGATTAATAAAACTGGGGTGAAGCCTATTCTCACCATGTAAAGTGAACTGCATTGTTGTGAAAACTAAAAAAGTAAGTTCTTCTAATTTTGTATAAAATATTAACATTACCATATAAAAATTCCGTTTTAAAAATTGGTTTGTGAACAAAAAAAGTTAAATAAATGAAACATGTTATGTCTTTACACTTTAACTTATTCAATGCAAAATGATAACTTAGCTTTTATGAACCCTTCCTTCTCCATTCTTAAGTTAATCTTAGTTTCATCTTGTTCCAGACCTGAGAGAGAATACCGTTTCCCAGAACTTTATATACATTTTGTATCAGTTTAATCTGTCCTTTCTGTTCTAGGGTGTGAGATAAACTCTGTTTACTATCTGTTTACACTCAAGAAGGTGTGAATAAAGATTGTAGATTTTGACAATGATATGCCTGCCTTTCTGTGAGAGTTTGTGACTATATTTTATAAAGAATTTTTAATTAAAGGAAAGAATTCTGCAATCATTCAATTTAGTTTTCCAGTACATTATTTTTGAGGAATGTACAGAATTCATTTGAATAGAATTTTCTGTCTTTTTTTTTTCAGCCTTTTGATAGCTTTTCTCTTTTGTATCAACACCTCTTTGGAAACTGCCCTACATATTTTAGGGCCTGTGAAAAAAAAAAATCTTTAATTTCTTAATGGTTTGTACAATATTTTAATGAATCCTACATAAGATAATACATAAGATTTTGTTTGTTTTTTAAACACCATAAATGTAAAAAAAAAAATAAAGCAAGCATCAGTATTTTCATCATTGAAATGTTCATAATCACAAAACCAAAAACTACATTGGCTAAGCACATACTAAATGCAGAATCAGTAATTTAATTAATTTATAATAATACACAATGCAAAGTTAACACACACAAGCTCACGAGATACTGGTATGAATATATGTATGATTTCAAAAGAAAGTTCCCTTGTGTTATTTTAAGTTCTTATAAGGAATTTTCTCTGCTGCTGATGCACTATAGTAATAGACCACAATTGTGAAATGTCAGCTTGTCAGTGTGACATTTCACTTCTGTGGAAACAGATGCATGAATCAGCAGCAGGCCCACAGTTCTGCTTTCGCTTTAAAGTTTATACTTCCCAAGTTAAGGGTGTAATGATACACATATTTTTCAGGTTCAGTTTAGTCAAGTCAAGACAAGACAAGAGGATTTTATTGTCATCACATCTGAGTACAGGAACACAGTGTCAGGAAATGACGCTCCATCGGAACCATGGTGCAACATGAAACAACAATACAATAGACAGCATAAAGTGCAAACTTGCAACAAATGTGCATCATAGAACTATGACACTACAATAAAAACAATAATATGAGATAATTTTAAAGACAGTACAGTACAACAGTTACTGAGATAGAGAGTATATGGTTCTTATAGAATGTATATATAAAGTATAGTACATATAGTTTTCTTTGCAATATTTTTTGCTGTTAGCGATGGAAGCTCATTTTATATCTTAAATGGAATAACCATCTTTTCGATGCCACAGTCACAAATAACTGGCAATTACTGTTCTCCTCCAAGCAAGTTAAGTTGTCCAGTAATGCTTCTGTGGCCTGTAACATATAGAAAGCATGTACTAGCCTTTACCCTCCCAACTTGTTAGCTTTGTGCGATAATGGTGACCTAGCAAGCATATAGGGATTGAAAAGAACTAATAAAAAAAATACATATCTGTGGTACAGTATTTAATTGTACATTTCCATTGTTTTGCTGTGGCAACAATGAGTATTTGAGCTAGGCATTTAGTCTGGTCAATACATTTGTATATATTGATTATTTTTCCTTCTATTAGTTGTATAATGGTTCATTTCAGACATCACAAAGCTAATACTGATAAATCTAGGCATTTTTGGCATTTTAGGTTAGATATTAAACTTTTATGTTCTTAATATGGCATTCGATATGTTTTCTTATAAGCTTGGAAGACATAATGTATTTTTAGAACACTGTGTTGTGTTAGTGTGAGCCTATCTAGATCAGTCCTGTTTCTGAAGGCCTAATCAGTGGGAGAGTCTGCTAAGCTAACTCTACTTAGATACCACAAAAATAAAAATACTGAAAAAGTCATATTTTTTGGTTTATATCTGTTTGTTTTCTTTTGTTTCCAAACAGAACTAGAGCATAACTACAATACTTCATTCCTCATAAGGCCACCTAAAGCCAGGAAGGCCCTAAGGGATCTACTTCTGTTTGAACATCCATATTAATTAAACACATGTAAGAAAGCTCTGGCAGTCTCTACAGCTCTGCTGCTGTTGTCGCATAAACCTGGGAGGCAGGTGTTGATTGAATAAGCTGTAGAAAGGTAAAATATAAGAGTGTGATCTAAGAATTTGAGGCTTCTCCAGTTTTTTTCAAAGCCTCAGATTATATATTTAACCATTCTTAAGTTATACAGACATGACTAACTTTACATGTACACAAGGTATGGGATAATGTAATTATTACCGGACATCTGTAGTGAATATAATCTTGTCTAAATGAGCCATGTCAGTCATTTATACTGGCTGCATTCTCCTGCATCAGTCCCAAACATAGAGCTGTGACATGAGAATTGAGTTATAATAATCCTGTGCCAATCGAAGTGTAGGAATGATATGGCATCATTTGCTGTTGTAAAGGACTTTTTGTAAATGTTCTAAAGTACAGAGGTGCAAAGAGTGTGTCTTTGCTGTCATAACAACGAGAAAAGTATTAGCATGTACTAATTCTCTTAATTAACCATGAGTTTGTTTTGGGTGTAGCATGGAAAAAAAAAAACATCATCATATCCCTTGCCATTCCCTTTAAGAATTAGGTGTCCCTTGACTTTAGTATTTTTGGTGGATTGGTATTTTAACAGCGCAGCACTTCTGAGCTTCTCAGCAGAGGAAATTGTTTGTGAAACTGCATGAACAGGTTATTTTATTTTGTATTCTGTTTTTTTGTCAGAACTGAATAGACTTAAACTGCACAGTAGCGTGTAGCAGCATGTCTGGAGCTGTGAATAGAGTGAGGCCAGGTGATGAAGGAGTTAACTCCCTGTTTTGACTGGGTCACACTGATTCAGAGATAACAGAAACGTGACGTGAAAAGGAGAAAGGCCTGAAGGGTCCCAGCAAGCCACAAGTGCTCTGAAGCAGCTGGATTTCATTCACTCGCTTCCTGTTTAAAAGCGTATTTTTCTGTTGGGGGTTTTAGAAGAGGAGGGAGGTGAAAGAGGAGGGGGTTGGTTGGGGGGGGGGGTGCTGGGGGTCGTTTTATAGAAGCAGCTCCACTGAGTGGAAAGCAGACATTCGGTCCAAAGCCGTGTTAATTGATTTGTTAATCAGCAAAGTGTCAGTTTGGTTGGAGAGAGATAGAGATTAGGCAGAAGGCTGGAGCTGGCGAGAGGAAGGCGAGGGGAGAAAGCGAGCTGGAGCGGGGGGATGTATGCTCCGAGTGTCCTCTTTAGACTCTGCCTGCTCGTGATTACTTTGGAAAACTTGCATTACTTAATCCCCCTCCCTTTTCCTTCCATCACATTGGAAAAACAAACACGGTTACAGTCAGAGGCTTCAAAGCGCTGCGCGTTTCAGATAAAGACATCAAACGGCTCTTTCAGATGCAAAGTGGCTCGGCGACGCACGCGGATTCGAAAATAAACATGCTTCAGCATTGTCACAATTATTCATCAGCGCAGCGCTCTTTACAATGAAAGAGAGGATTATGGGAGGAGAGGGAGCAGCACTTGTTGGCTGAAGTGGCTGGATCCAGCAATGACATTGTCCTGGAAAAGCATGCAAGGCCACAGTAGGGCCACTGTAATGCTTACACAATGCTCCAAAACACAGCGCTTACGAACACATAAGCTCTCGTTAAGACATCAGAGATTACTGCTGCTTTTTACACTTACAGTATCTTTTACTCAATGTCAATACAAAATTGTTGCTTAATAAAAAAAAAAGGACAGCATTTATAGGGTTGCATGACATTTACGGGTGAAGGGCAGCTTTAAATGCAGCTTTAATGGCTGACATAAACCTACATAAACACTTATAAAGGCTTTTTTTTGTACAACAGCTGTCATTTGTTGGAGTTTAAGTATTCAGTTTTACCAATAAACAGAATACAAAATAAAATAACATTGCCATAAATTACCTTTGTATGCAGCTTCACAGCGTGAACAAACAGGTCAATTTCCTCTGCTGAGAAGCGCAGAAGTGCTGCGCTCTTAAAATACCAATCCGCCAAAGGCTACTGTTATTTTTATTTTACGCCCAAAACACACCCATGGTTAAAAAATGAAGGACAGCATTCATAGGGTTACATGACACAAACGGGTGAAGGGCAGCTTTTAATACAGCTTCAATGGCTGACATAAACCTACATAAACACTTATAAAGGCTTATTTCAGCTAGTGTCAGTTGTTCAACTGTTGTCATTTGTTGGAATAAATAACTGCTTTTTAACTGCTTTTTTTTTTTACAACTATTTGTTATATAAGGCTTAAGGCAGGTTTATACTTCTGTCTCGAGTCAATGTGTTGTCTATGGTGTAGCCTGTGCGAGCACCCTATGCGGCCGTCGCTCGGGAAGGTGTGGGCGGCTCAGCGGACCAATCATAGCTGCCGGTCTCCACATTGTGCGACGCATAGTTACATTTCTGCGGATGTGCGTGTCAGGCTACGAAGGTTTGACGCAGAAGTATAAATTGACCTTTACACTGACATGCCACTAATCATGGAAATAGCAGTATGTAAATTGATCTTTAAGTGTTTCCTCAAGGGACAGCTGGGGAACACCCAGATCTATATAAGCTGTAAGGTGTTATGTTTTAAGTGAGACTGAACACTGACCAGCATTTGAGAGTTTGAGGGAGTTTAAAGGAGGTGAGATAGTTGGTTCCATGTGGATGGTAGGAGTAAATCCACATAAACCTGCATTAGCAGATATAAAGGATTATTCTGAATGGCAGGTCAGTTATCATCAAGACTGCAATTGTTAGTTTTAATGTAATCGTACCTCTTTATACCATACCATTTTATGTTCATATTCATATACAGTAGGTTTATGTAAATTTGTTATGAAGGGTTTAGGGATGTATGTTGTTTGAAGGGTTTGGAGGAAGGCCAGACAACTTCTTTTACGATTCCTTTGCTGATGGTCATGCATAGAAGTGTGAAATGTTTGATGCGAGTGCCAAATGTTTACTAATGGGTGGATATAATAACACACATGTAGCGAGGCTGATTGTAAAGGTACATGTCAGAAAAGCAACACTGTTTTGTGCAGTAATTACATATAATCATGTTGATAAAAGCGTTAGTGGTGTTGTTATGCTCCTTAGTTTGTTTATTCATGGTTTATGTAGTAAGATTGGTTCATGACAAATGATGGATGATGCTTTAGATGATTAAATGACAAATTGTGAGGACCACCGCTGCTTTTACTTCTGCCTGGTTGTCACCTCCCCAAAATGCATAAGCATGTTGCGCTTATCAACCAAATATTTGACATAATACTCAGAATTTGTTGCTGAGACCAGCCGCATCCAGTGTGTTTGATTAGTAATTTTAGTATCTATAAGTAACTTTTTAAGGGTGACAGACAGGGATTCCCTTATTCCAAATCTTCCATCATTCAGCTCATGTTCTCAATGATTACAGATTTTCGCTCTTCCAAATAAGATATTTTATTTGTAAAATGTAAGATAATGTTTAAAGTAGCATGACTCTGGGGCTCTGAGGGGTCCAGCAGGCTAAGCGCTGCCACTATGATCAGGAGATTGCCGGTTCGAATCCTGTTCATGTAGCTTGCCATCGGCTACCGGAGCCCCGAGAGAGCATAATTGGCCTTGCTTTCTCTGGGTGGGTAGATGACACTCTCTCCCTATGCCATTCCAAAGGGTGATATCCGCAGAACAAGACGTCTGTGAGCTGATGTATCAGAACCGAATTGCTGCACTTTCCTCCGAACGACTTTACATGTATCGAAGGAGGCATGTGCTCTTTTTCACCCTCCTGGTGTTGGGGCATCACTAGTGATAGGGGGAGTCATAATGAGTGGGTTGGCTAACTGGCTGTGTAAATTGGAAGGTGAGAAAATGGGGAAAAAAATAGAAATATGACTCTAACTCAACTTCTAAAAGTTCAAAGTCTTGACTCAGACTTACAACACCATCTTTTAGTCATAGCAACATTAGCTTTGTATCTATAGCGACAAACAAAAGTTCCCAAATTTAAGACCCAAAACATTCCCCGGCTGACCGACTACATTTAGACTAAGATGAACTGAGTCGACTTTTCCTTTCCCTGAACTATCAAAGCCATAAGTCAGCTGATAGCAATAACGCATGCTAGCTCATCCAGCTATGGCATTCTCTGCAGAGTGGGCAAGCTGGAGCTGGCACACGAAAAGGTGCTTAGGCAGCCTTTGCAGCGACGGGCTGGAGGCCACGGCATCTGTCACCCATCTCGTATGACAGGGCGGAGGACGCGTGGCCGGGCAGGCTCTCTGTAACTCGGCCCTGCTGCAGGGGTATCAACTCGTTTGCCCTTTTAGCGTCCTCCCTCTGGCTTCATTTCCCTCTTTACCTTCACTAGCAGCTGACGGGGATTCTGGGGAGAGGAAGGGCAGGGGTTAGGGATATTTTAAGATGGAAGGCCTGTATTTTTAGGACAGCTGTACCCCACCACGTCCACCGCATTCCGAGCTGGATGAAAATAAACAAACAAAAGGCCGGGTTACTGAAGGGGGCAGCTGCTGCGGACTGAAAGATACTGGGAGCGTCATCGAAATGGCCGGCCCTTCTCAGATGCAGCTTATTATTAGCACTGAAATGGTTACGCAGATACAGTGGTGAATGGAACCTGCATGTGGATGTGAAAGGGCTGAGGTATAATTAACTCTGTAAGCTATCTGGGCCTGTGATAGTGCTGTGAGTAGTTCAGGCCTAAAGAGGTCGTGTCGTACAGGATAAAGCTACTGCGTTAACTGCATGACCTGACTGGCCTCAAGTTAGAAATTTACCTTAAAAGGGAATTTCACCAATATATAAAAATGTCACAAATATGTACACATTCAGAGAGCTTTAGTAAATTTAGTTTAATACTCTAGAAGCTGCCATACACAAGGTTACTACCCAAAATGGGTAAAAATATGAAAAAGGTACATTGTCAAATGCCTGGGACATTGTTTTAAGTTTTATAATACTTTTGAGATTAAGTTAAGGCATTAAAAGCATTCTAAAAATACATTTAAAATCCATTTCTTCACAGAGAAACCCACACGCAAGTCTTTGTACTAGTCCCCAAAGAAAACATACTATTTTATAGTATATACTATAAAAAATATATATACTAAAAATATAAAATATATATACTATTTTTCCGTCATCATCAATATTGTATAGAAATCTCATTTTCTGTGTAATTCTCTATGACATTTCCATTTACTTTGTGTAGTAAATGAAATGTCAAAAAAAGCAATGTATAATCAGTAATAGGGTTAAAGCAATAGTAGCGCCCAAAAACACATGGAGTACCACAGCAACCACTAGATAACCATCTGACACACCATGGTAACCCTTTAGGATACCATAGAAACTGCTTGGCAACCACCTAGCAACACCCTAGCTATTGCTTGTAAAATACTTTTGCGTGTCACACTCTAGCATCCATCTAGCAAGAACTTTGGCAATGTCATAGAAACCACATGGGATACCATAACTACCAACACCATAGAACACCAAGTCCCGTCAAGTCACAAGAAACCAGTTATGTTCTTCAAACATTGTACCTTTCCAGAGTTGTCAAGTAATGAAGTATACTTTAGGACCCTGTGGTGCCCTAAGCTTTTGTCCTTAATGGCATTTTTTCCCTTACATAACTTTTATATTTTAACTAGTTCTGAAACCAGTACTTTTACACTTTTAGTTGAGTAAATCGTTTTTTAAGATGATACTTCAACATTTACAGAAGTATTTAAACCCTAATGTCTACACTACTACCTAAGAAATGAATGTAAATTCATTTGACACCTTTTTGTGTTTCTTAAGTCCTTGAGTTAATTTCCCTACAATTAACCATTAAACACCAAATCCAATATCATCGCTGTCCAATGAAAAACAATGGAAGTGACTTTCAATGGAAGTCCGTGTAAAAAGAGTTTATTTCAGGTCATTTTGAAGAGGTTCTATTGGTCCGTTTATCACGAAATTTTGGCACAGTTTAAGGGACAGTTTTTCTGTTCAAATTATGTAGTAAACTAAAAATCAACAAAAATGGAGAGAAGTGTTCTTCATAGGACAGCGATGACATGTTTGTGATGTGTGTACAGCACAACACAAAGTCTAAATTATATAGACATTTTTTTAAATCTAATGGAATTCTTATTTATTATATCTTGGTTGCTGTCATTCATTGTTCAATTCATTGTTTAAAAAAAACTATCCAACACAAACTACCTCTTTGCTGGCTCACCAAAAGCAAGGCCGTGTCACTAAAAGTGTTGAGTCAGCAATCGGCCTGGCCTCATGCCGGGCTGCTGCTAGCCAGTGACCTTGGCTAAGCACCTGGAGAGATTTCTGACTTAATGAAAAAAAAAGCCAACAAAAAAGGCAGACAGCTGCCTCCTGTCACTGCCTTTACAACCAACCTCTCTTTCTTCTGCGCCGGAAATAGCATAATTCATACCTCGAACGTATCAGAGTCTGTCAATAGCGGCGGAGAGAGATAGGCACCAGATGTGGAGCCGCCGCCAGTGTGGGCGTCAGGCCTCGGCACTGAAAGATCACTCGACAGAGGGTGAGCGACGGAGGTGTGGGTGTGGGGTGTGTGTGTGGGGGTAATAAATGAAGTGTTTCTTTCTGTTGAGAACAGAATTTGGGGAAGGAGGGGGTGGTGGTGGTGGTGGGATTGCATCATCAGAGGACTTGTCTCTTTCACTGGGAGGTACCCTGCCCCCGGCCATGTAAACAGGAAACGAGAACAGGCTGATGATGAATGTGTGGAGGGAAAGGGGGAAAAAGACCAGCGCCTTTCATCATTTGAGTATTTCCTCAGGCAAGCTTCAGGCAGAGAGAGAGAGAGAGAGAGAGAGAGGGGAAGGGAGAGGGAGAGAGAGAGAGGGAGAGAAAGAGAGAGAGAGGGGAGGCTAAGTAAACGCAACTAAACTGGAAATGTTTTCCGAAGCTTGCGTTCCCAAACTCTCTCAAAAAATATGGCCTCGGGCCCGTGCCAATGTATTCATGTGAGTCTTGACCTGAAACAAAGGCTTCAAAGCCTTGGAACACAATATGCAGGCAGAAGAATTCGGCGCTAAACACATCCTGCATAGTTCAGCAGTATCATACAGGCCGTTGCAAAACACACTGGAAAAGTGCGGATTAGCGTAAGGACAAATGTGTTTTTCAGCAGTTGAGCCAGTCTAAAAGTAGATTCTGCTAGATTTCTCAAATCATATACATACATTTAAAAAATTATGAAAATTATGGATGCAAAAATAGAACAGCTGTAATTTGAAAACTCTTTTGGCGATTTAATTAAAAACAGAGCTTTTTGGTGCCCATGTTAGAATCATAGACTGCAAGTAGTAAGATGGTTAAATGGCTAAAATGGAAGCAGCCATCTTGTTTGCGCTTGTGTATTACCGGAAAAAATGGAGCCATATTACGCCCAGTAGAGACACAAAATTAAACCATGTGATTGACCAAACCCTGCCTATATTTCTTAGCCATAAGTCACCTTCCTTTCCTGAGACCAGAGACATCATCAAAAACAAAAAGCATGATTACCATGCATTGATGATTAAGTTAAGTTAACGGCATACTGAATTTGTAAGTACATAATTGGGCCACATATTATCTTGAAACTCTTGCCTGTTCACAATATTATACAGGCGTATTTTTTGTTAATCAACTTGCACACTTACACACAGCTGACAATCACCTCATTACCACACTATTTTCAGCACCACCAAATATCAACCTCTATATAATGACATTATCATGAAGAAAAACTCTGGGGGTAGGGGGTGGTGGTGATTTTAGCATGGGAGGAGCTTGCTAAATTGACAGGAAACAACTGCTAAACTGTAATTAACTGTATCAGCTGGTCACCTATTCTTAGCACAAGTTGTCGAGAATGGCATCCTTATCGTTATCATTGCCACAATAATGATATTCGCTGTTGGACTGCTGAACACTGTGAACCCGAGTCATATTTGTGTCAAAAACTGTTATGCTACTCCTCTGCCTAAGCTCACAAGCTTCTTTTACTTTGTAAAATTCTTTCACTTGTCAACGAAAGCATGTGTCACTCACTGGGAGATCAAAGAACAGTGTGTATATACTGTGGTGGTGTAAAAATGAACTACACACCACAAATGATCGAACATGTAAACAGTGTTTACATCTGACTACTGCTGGAAAACAAAAGCTGAGAAATTTACAGGTTATTTACTTTGCCATATACACCACTGCCTGTCCGTTTGTTAAAATACAATCACAAGTCCTTGTCTTATGCTGAACTGACTGATTTGAAAACTTACTTTCAAATAGGGCCATTAAGAGAGTTTTTTTTTTTAACACTTCAATCAATCGTCCCTTTAAAATGGCTGCCACGACTATGACTAGCGCTATTTAAATTTTTCCCACTTATAAAAACAAGTGTGTAGATGTGGAAACAGCTTCCCCTGTGTGCGATGGGAGACCCAGAGGCCCAGAGACTTTAACTACCCTCCTGTTGCCCCCCTCCATCTCCAGTTTCACAGGCTGAAGGCCATGACTATGGGAAACCCCGCTAAGGCTGGACCCAGCCGGCTAATCCCCTGCAGACGTGTCTCCAGAGGCCCTGCTAGTCACTGCAGGAAAAGTGATGGTGTGTAAAGCTAATCCTGCTTACACGGTTTCAGAGGCCGTGGAGCACAAGAAAAGAAGCCTCCTGTTCGACCGTCTCCGGCATTTTTTTGCTGTGTCGCCCCTGCGCCGCAGCGGAACAGCGTATATATCGCACACAAAGGCACACCGAAACAGTGCTTGGCCCCCTTTTGAAACCAACGACAAGATAAAAGAATGTTTCACTTCAATAATGGCTATTCATGGCCCTTTAATCATTGGATTTAAACAATCCCGATATAATTTGAAGGCAGTTCAAAAGGCTTAATTGGTATGCTCGGATGTGCCCACACGTGATCAATGCCTGTCTCTTTTCAAAGGCTTTAATCAGATCCATTGCAGGCGGACGCTGCATGCAGAGCATCAATCCCGGGCCATCTGCAGCGCCGGTGACCTCTGCCAAGCCGCTCCCGTGGATGTGCCTGGCTGGCTGGCGCTAATGGCAGAAGCACACAGGGGCTGAACACAGAGCGGCCGAACAGGTGCAGATCAGCTATCCTCTCCTGCCTGCCTGATAATGTGATACAGGGCAGATTTTGTACACCTCAAAGCCTCCGTCCCCAGACATTCAAACTGACAATATGTGTGGCATCGCTAACATGAGATCCATGAGTCTGCAGAAAGGGCAACGTTTTGGTGCACGTCCAGTAGATATACCCACAGATGGACATATAAAGAAGAACCCTTTTGCCAGGTGGAAAAAGTAGGCCGTCTTCTGATCTGCCAGCGGAAATATGGCATTTCATTAAAGACATCCGTTGTATTGATTTATCATGAGCTGAGGTCATTTGTGCTTGCAGAATGGGATACATAAAAAGGAGTAGCACTGTATTTGAGCAGCCCAATGCTTTGTAGGTGCATATGTTGCATTTAACTATTCAGTTCATCTTTTTTTAAAGGGCCTATATCATGACAAATTGATATAAAACATGAATGCTGGGAAAATGTTCCAGGCAATGAAGTACAATATCTACAGCCAGAGTTTCTACTGTAAATGTACCAGAAACAAATCTGCAAAAATAGCATGGGGAACAACTTATAATATTTTATTTATTATATATAAATCCACCTACTATTGCTGCAGATGCCAGAATTTTTATATGGAATGCTCCCTCAAATTATATTTTCTATTTGGAAAGTCATTAAAGCCTCAACAAGCAAACATTCAGAATCCAAGATGGCAGCACTGATCATAAACAGCAATGAAAGCAATAATATTATACAGTTTATTAGCACTTCTATCTATCTGTGTGTCATTAAATCAATTGTACACACAGTTCTGTCCAACTTCTATCTATGAACATGTTTTCATGGTGTTTGGATGCACAAAACTCTGTACAGTGGTTTAAGTTGGTATTGCTAACAATGTTAACCTTAGACAGTGCTAAAAATAATAAGATGGGACAAATTATGTTTGGATCACAATAAGACCCTCTTAAATTATGATAAAACACTTATTGTACGCTGTTATCTGAAAGATTAGAATTGGAATGCAGTTGACTGGGTTGTGACATAATTTCTCCAGAGTACATGGAACGCAGTGTTAGCGTTCCACATTTTAGCCCCTCCCATTTACACTGATGTTATAAGAAATGTTTCACTGCTTTTATAGGAGTGTGTTTTCAGTGAGGCACAGTATAAGCAGCCAATTAGAAGATAGGTCATTCACATATACTGAATAATCCTCTCGAAGGCAAAGTAAGACACATATGCTGTTTAATGATGAAGACAGGCTGGAAAATGGCAATGTGAAAATGAGAGGTTACATGAGGGGATGGATATTAGTTTTCCGTAAGCCTTCAACCCTGACCCAGATAGTTTGTTAATTATTTGCACATCTCTTGGGGCTCTCCAAATAAAGCATGCCCTAAAAAAAACTACAGTACCTGAGAAATTTCGTTCCCTATCACATGGCTCCTTTCAACACCATAATAGGAAGTGGCTTAACTGCTGCTGCGCTAAAAAGGCTTTAATGATTAAATTCACCTTCCCATAGAAGCGTTTATACCTACTACTTTTCTTAAGTAATGTTATTTTATCTCAACGCCACTGTTGCATCTTCTAATTATACCTTTACAGCCAGGACCACACTGCTCTTTAAGTGTGAGTGCCTGTGTACAGTATGTGTCTGTGTTTTCAGGGTGAGTGTTAGCTAGCTTAGCGCAGCAGCTACCCCTACTGAAAGAAGAGAGACACTCTCAGACACTCTCTCAGTTCAGTTCTCTATTGACCTGCAGTGCCAGAACACACACACTAACAATATTTCACCAAGCTTTCTTTCTTTATTTTTAGTTGTAAAACCCTGGAACTTGTTCCACATGGACAAAATACATAGCTACAATGCTAAGAACAGTAGTAGCAGCCACCCTATGGGGCTGTATTGTGTTTTATTGTCAGTGTTTATAGATAGTCTGTCAGACAAACACTGTATGAAACACTCAAGTAAGTGTGTTGACTTATGTAACTAGTACATGATCAGCATAATGCTCAGTTAGGGATGGTTTTAACCATCAATTAGGATGCTAGTTAGCTATGTTAGCTTTGTAGCTCCAGCTCAAAACTAAAGGGGACACTTAAGCAGATCTGTCTGAATCCGATTTTTGTCTGAACTATTTCTTAATAAAAGGACAAGTATAGAGTTGAGGCTTCAATTCTCTCTCTCTCTTTCTCAGTGAGGGTGGGTTGAACAAGCGCTTGTGTGTTTCACCTCCTGTGACCCAGGCGCTGAAAGCTGTGATTTGACTTGGGGAGCCGAGAGATTGCTGAGAGAGATCCACTGTTTACTGACCGTGAAAACCACTGCTGCCAAGCACTGGGCCAGGAGCAGGAGGTCTAATGGGCTCCCCAGGCCAAGGCTCACGCCAGCACAACAACAAAAAAAGGCTTTACTCTCTCTCTCTTTCCTTCTCTCTCTCTCTCTCTCTCTCTCTCTCGCTCTATCCCTCCAACTTTTCCCTTCATCTCCCAATTCCTAGCTTACGAGCCACCCACGTGAACCCATTCCAGGTTCCACTACGTGTTCCTCCTTGAAAACACATCGGATGACATCGTTTTTTTGGAAGCGAAACAGGCCGCTCTGGGTTCATGGAAAATACAGGGTCTGCCTGTCGCGAGGGCTTTATAGCTGGACGTTCCTGGGCAGTGGCTCAAGAAGTGGTGTATATTATTCCAGCCGAAAGGACGGGCTGGGGGGGATTTTTTCAGTTCCTGTCTCCTGGAGCTGCTCCATGCTGCACTGCGTCTGCCAAAGTTCACATAAAGCAGCTGCAGCCTGAGTAAAAATAATTACACCTCTGTTTGCCCCAAAGAGGAGAGAGAGAGAGCGAAAGAGAGAAGGAGAGAGGGTGGGGCGTCTCCAAAACCTCCTCTCCAACTGAATCATTCACACAGAAATCACACAGCCAGCACAACCACAGGCCTGATATTTACAGTCATGTGATGAGTGTCCTGCTTTGCTGAAAATGCTCTTCCCACAGTGCGGCTGCCTGTTTTTATCTGCAGTGCGGGGCAGTATTTTGAACAGCTGCACACATAACAGAGCACATAGTAAAGTAAATCTGACATATATCTGTTTCTCATAAAACTGTAAAAAAAAAAAAAAAAAATATATATATATATATATATATATATATATATATATATATATAGTGAAAAATTCCATGTATATATTTTATAAGTTTATGGCTTCATAACTACTTTCATTTACTAAAGTAAATGAACCTTCTATATATGATTTTCATAGATAAAGCCTGTTCAATATGAATAGTCTGTGGCTGATACAAAATTACAATTTCTAATTACCCACAATATTGGGTGGTATAATTTAATATATTTAGTGGTTTAGGTATGATAGGATTTAACCATTCTTTAAATTTGTAGTTCTCTACTAATGTATTTGCAGTTGTATTTTTGACGATAACTTTAAAAAAACAGTAGGCACAGGGAACAGGAGGGTTGAATGCTATAAATGCCTAAAAATGCTATGAAATAAAGAAAAGAAAAGTTGAAGCACAAAGAACCACACATATTGCATTAAGTTTCCATTTTCCTCTGTAAACTGTCCCCCCCACTGTACAGTGTACATGATTTTGTTGCCCTCTAAAAACATAGCAGTAGCAGATAATCATGTCTGTTTCTTTCTCCACCTAAAGAACCTAACAGGACACTTTGCTACAACAAGACTAAGGATCGAAACTGGATTGTGATTTATAAAAAAAAAAACAAAAAAAAAAACTCAGCCCTCATTCTAGTCCTGATCTGCTGGATCAGATTGGGACATTCCTATTAATATGTCATTAATAATTGATCACAGACCACCTGATATGCCAAGAAATATATCAAACTAAACAGGGCACAATAATAAGCTCAGATAATCTGACTGAGACTGATACTGACTGTACTGATGACACTTCTAAACAGTAGTGACCTAATGATGAATATATGCTGAAACTGAGAGTTATAACACTGACTGATACAGATGACGCAGCAAGATCTGAGATGTAACAGTAGAGAATGTGGATGTGAACTTGGCTTCCTTGTTTGGTAAGAGACAGGCCACTGTTGCCCTTTTACTTGTGCTATAACTGCTCATTAATGATTTATAAGTTGTTTATGACCTAGATAATAACCATTAATAAAAATATTAAAGCATTCATAAATCTTTAAGAGAATAGCTTTATTTTAAAGTGGTACCGGTTGATGCTGAAAACAACACAAATACAGTATCAGTAAGCTGAAGGAAAGTACACTCTTATTTAACAGTTTTACTGCTGCCAACTTTGCTGCCAAACTTTTTATGGGATTTTTTTATTTACTCTCTTACTCTCTACTCTTTTAGGGAATTTTTGCACATTTGTTTTTATCGCTCTCCGGTTGTTTTCCGTGTGCCAGTCAGACTGGGTTTGGGGAGTAGATGCATAAGTGCTGCCTTGGCAATTCGCTGTACAGGAGCCAGGCCTAAAAAGCATAGGAGAGGACATGGAAGATTACAAAGCGAAAGATAATTGCATCAGCCTCGAAGAAGAAGAAGGAAGTCAGTGAGCCAGGTTAGTGCAAAAACATGCTGACTTAGCTCTCCTCTGCAACAAAAACAAGCAAACACAATGCACTCTCCGTTCTGCTCCAGCTACACTCACAGTGCACTCAGCAAATGCCTCAGAAAATAACAGAGCGTGTACGTTTTTACAGAAAATAAACGTATTTGCTATAAGATGCACCCTGAAGTGTGAATGATAACATCCCTTATCAGAGGGCCTGAACAACATTCTGTTTGATCACCTTTATCCCATTATTTCGGAAGCGCTGTAAAATGCTAATAGGCCCATGGGCCTGAGTATGGCTGTAGTTATTTCAATGGACCAAATGGGCCAATCAATGTTTTGCTAACGCGTGCAGTGAGTGCACATCCAAATAAAAAAAACTATTAAATCAGGCTAATTAAAAATTAACCAATATTTTTTTTACTATAGTTTACTTACTTTTTTAAGTTTTGTGTTTCTGATTTGAGCCTCAAAAGCATTAGTGAACAAGCTGCAAACAAAATGTAGAAAAAGTTGTGTTACGGCTTGTTTATTGTGCTGAATGTTGAATGTGCTGTGGGATGTTTAGTATGCGTTCCCCCCCCTTAATTATTCTATTTGTTTACTCTTCATTGGCGTCTGCAGGTTAAGTCTTATCCTATCACATGGAAAAAGGCCTTCCTATTCTCAGACTCCTGATAATGCGTTTAGACATTAGAAACATTATCTACGTGAAAAAAGGGACAGAAAGGCACATTTACTAATTTATAAAAAAATAAATGTTTTTATCCAATGAAAACTCACAGCTCTAGAGTGGCCCTACGGTCTAACTGCTGCTCATCAATCGTGAGGAGTGTAAATCCCAGGAATGGCTCAGTGCTTAATCATCACGCTATAGGGTTTTAGGCTACAGATTAGTAAATTCTGGTGAATGCCTATGGTGAGCAACCATACTAAAAACAAAAAAAAGCAGACTGTGGGATTCAAGTCCTGTTTGTTTTGTATTGACATGCCCAAAGTGTGTCAAGAAAACATTCCCCACATCATTACACCACTACCTGAATGATGAGGTGTACAGGTGTTCCTATTCATGTGCTCATAAGCACATGTTGTAATAAACATCAGTATAATCTCTGTACAAGAATTTCATTCATGTTAACCCCACTGGCAGTCTTTCACTGCTCTTAAAGTCATCTGACCTGGAGATCCTATGACCAACACAACGTGCGCAAGTAGTGTAACCAGGAACTAATCGCTTTAAGAAATCAGTCTGGAATGTGCATTACTCAAGCTACACCCATGATTTGCATGCAGGCGGTTATTAGGTCTCCAGAAGGAGTGTGGTTAGAGTGGGAGTGGCATGGCAGGGCATGTAAAAGCAGCTTCCAGGAACAGTCTAGTAATACGGCGGCGGTTAAGCTGCCGGATAGCTGTGATGTCTGGGCTGTGAGGACAGATGTCCTGAAGGAGCGAGAGCTTGGCTCATAGGGCCCAGCTGTGAATCAGCTGTGATCTGATAAGCCGCTATCAGAGATTCCGACACGCAGATTATCATCTACATAATACATACTGGCAGAGGCAGGCCTACAGCCATGCTGAATGTTCTGCAGATTTGGACAATGAATTCAACAATTATTGTATTGTACTTAACTGAATCCAAGCATTGTATTGTATTGTTTTACTGTATTAGCGCGTGGTTAGCATATGATGGTATAAGGCAGTATAAAGCACAGTTTTTGTTTTAACTAGTTGCCTTTTTTTATGTGAAAATATCACACCCTAACCCTTTTTCACATCAGTGCTTTTCAAAAAAATGCACTAATATATTCAGTTTTCAATTTTGTAAATTATTACATCCCTAGTAAAGAATACATTTTGTTTTCTGTCAGAACAAACCCTGTCTATAATAATGAAGAAAAGTTAAAATGTAACTCTTTAATATATGTTAATATAAAAGTGTTCATTTCTATTAACCAAAACACACTAGATCTTCAAAGCGAAAAGGTAATGCAGGTACCAATTTGCAGGAATTAGCTATACTAACTAGAGTGAATAAACAATCTCAAATCACATCAAATCATCATTAACAAACGTATGTAAAAGTCCAGGCTCTGGCAGAATGTAGCATTAGGAGTCTTGTCAACAGGGCCAGTTCTAGGGGGGGGACTGATTTTGTTTTTGCCCAGAAGTGCAATACGAGCAACAACTATTTTTGAAATCATCACAAAAATGCATTTTGCTGTCCAACGTGAAGATATTTCCTTGCTTATTTCTGATTGGCTCTTTGAGTCATATAAAAGCGTGGAGACGTTCTGGTTCAGTACGACAGGTTCTGTCAGTGTGAACATGAGAGGCAGAGATATATAAGGGTGAATTAAAAACTAGAGGTGTGCCAAAAAATCGATTCACATAAGAATCTTGATTCTCATTTACTACGATTCAGAATCGATTTAAAATGTCCCAAAATCGATTCTAAGGTCCAATCCCATTTCTTCCCTTGGCCCTACCCCTACCGAAGCGTTTTTCGCTCCGCCTCCCACTGCCCAAAGCGGCAAGTGGGAGGCGGAGAAAGCGATTGGCTGCGCCGCCGTAGTGTGTAAACGTACCGTCACCCCTAAGGCGGGTAAAGGATAGGGCTTGTTCAAACAGAGATCTTCCAGACCCACACAGAGCGTAGGTGTATGAGAATTACCGGTAAGATGGCAGAACAAGCACTATATTACCTTAGATTAACGTGTAGTTTTAATGTTTTATGGCAGAATGCTTCATAACAAGCATAAAAAAGATCGCTAGTAGTTCGTTTCAGTAACTGTTAGCTAGCTAACTAGCTAACTTTCCAGTTCCACCTTAAATAATGCAACAGGTGGCAGCGGGCTGCAGCATTTAAGGCGGAACAGAAAAATAAAATAAGCTAATCAGAGCTAATTTCAGCTCCCCATCACAGAGGAATTAAGTAATGGACAATATGAATTAATTTCTCCACCTCCTGCCCCCTTTCTGAAGAAATACAACGGCCTAAAATTAACTAGTTAATCAGCAGCTGCTCCTGAACTTTAGCGCTCCACTGCTATCATCACATCAGCCCAGCAGCGTCACCTACACACCACTGCTAGTAGCCTGGTAATAAAGCAGTGTTATTTATTATTTATTTATTGTTCATTGACAAACGTCATTGTGATATCCCAGTAATTCCTCTGTCACTGAGGACCCACATTCTTGCACATTTTATTGTTTTTGTAACACATTACCTGCTCCAGGACCAGTGTATATTATGGAGGCTTTTTTTCAATAAGATTCATAAGCCAGAAGCAGAAATTTGTATAATTCAAATCGTTTTGAATCAAAAATCGATTTTGAATCGAATCGTGGCCCCCAAAATCGGAATCGAATCGAATCGTGAGATAGTAAAAGATTCCCACCCCTATTAAAAACTGTCCGTTTAAAGGTAATGTGTGCAATACAGTGGTGATTTGTTGCTCAATATTACTCACTTGTATCCCTTTTGTTGCTTAACCTGTAGTATTAGCAGCTAGCTGTTAAGTAAGCTACTAACTTGGTTACTAGCAGCTAATCTCTCCTAACCCAGACTTAACTTGTCCCCTCTGTATGTATTTTATGAATGTTTCATTCAATAAATATACATTGTAGGAAACCTTATAATGGGTCGTTTTCTGTTAGAAAAGCATGCAACATTTTTATTTATTTACTTTATAGACCCATTTTATCCAGTATCATTAGCTCTGGCTTTAAGCAAAGCAGTCAAGAACCGGTGGCTGCTAATGAAAGTCAGTTTACTTGACATTCATCTTTGCAACGCGACCAGATGCTTACTTGCAGTCATGCGTGAACAGCCTTCCACTTGTTTGAATGGCAAGAGACCAAAATACTGAAAAACAAACGTTGGACAAAATATGTTCAGAAACAACATTTAAATCACTGAGACAATCTGATAAAAAAATGTGTATGTTAATATGAAAATATGTGCTTTACATATGAATCAAACATATGAATGAAGCGCAAGGCCACCACTGATTTAGCTATGCTAGCTAAGCACTTCTGTCCATTGCCTGCAGGCTACAGCTGAAGACTCACCAGTCTGAAACAAAGCACACAAAGCAGAATTACACAGACAAATATAATCCTTCCCTCTGCTGTCAACTGGGACCAGTCCAAATGTACACACCCCTAAGCGAATCCCCATAGAAAACATGTGGTTAATGACGACATGCAATCAGCCACCCATCCCTTTAATAAACTGCAACCACAACAGCTGCGTGCGCCATTGTAGGCTAGTAGTGCTGGGTGTAGAGCTGCGGACTGGGCTGTCTGAACCACATGTAACTGCTGACTGGTCCTAATTAGCACTTGCATTAAAAAAACAACAACAGTCTGTGCTGCCTAAGTACACGACATCCTGACTAAAGCGGTGTTTCCCAGTTTCAGCCATGTTCCCCACCTGCACTGTGCTGTTTCGTGTTTTCCCATCATGAGGTCATGATGAAGTCCTTCTGGAGCTGAATCAGGTACGTTACAGTGGTAAAAACATGAAGCAGTGTGGTGCAGGTAAATTACAGGGCTAGAGCTGGAAAACTCGGGTTTAAAGTAATACCTGTATAACTCTGTAGGCGGTTCTGTTTTTTTTTTTTTTTAATTATTTAACAGTTTTTAAAACGTTTATTAGTAGTATATAAACATTAAACACAGTCTCTCCACAGTCCAAGTAGAATACTATTTTCAATCCACTATAATCCACTTCCTAAATGTCACTTCATTGGCAGTTGTACACATGCATTTGTTGACAAGCTGAGAAGTGCAAGTGTATCAAATTGGATAAATATTTGAGTTTTGATAACTGCTAAATGTGAGAAAAATACATACAGATTTGTATATTTACAAGTTTGAAAATAGAAAGACGGTGGAAAATAGACTTGGGGTGTAGTGAAACATGAAAACAAGTATGTACTTTTGACGAATAGCCAACCTCTGGTCACACCCAGCATTTTGAAATACATCACTTTTAGCCGATGCTCCCAACAAGCTTATAATGTAAAAAAGAAGTCTTTTTAAATGAAGTATGTAGTGAAGTGTTTAGCTACTATTGAGCTTGTTAATTGCGTAAAAATTGCGATTTATTTGCATGGGCAACGCTATGCCCCTATTGCTACCATTGAAAGCCTGTTGAGCATCAACTAAAAGCGCTGTATGAATGCAATTTCTGAATGCTGGCAGGAAATGGAAGTGGGCTATTATACAGAAGTTCGTACTCGTTATCATGTTTCATTACTACACCCCAATCCCATTTTACACTGGGTTTCTCCTTTAAGTAAATGTTTGAAGATTTCCAGAATATGAGTGCTTAAATTATTTCGTGTTCTGTATTTGTATTTGTTTTTAAGAACCTGTTAGCAGTAAATGATTTTGATACGATACAAAATTAAAGGCATATCAGCAAAGTGTTTTTTTCTTAAAATAATTAATAATAATTCATTGATGATGATAAATTGTTTATGTTTTTAATTGAAGTTTTGATCAGGGACGATTTTTCCACTTTGAACAAATTGGCCATGGTGCGCTTCTGCCATCCAGTGCTCATATGTGGATTTACTATGTTTGGTCACCACAGGAAAATCTGCACACTGTATTATCTAACTGTAACACTACAGCATTAATAATCAGCAGGTTACGAATGTAGATAACAGACACAACTACATTGCAGTTACAACTACATTTACCTCAAAATAATACAACTTTATTTGTGTAATATTGCGACTATAATCTCGTAATATTACAAATTGAATCTCATAATATTCTGACTTTATGCTCGTAATATACTGTCTTTATTCCCATAATAGTACATCTTTATTCTCAAGTTTTTTTTTGTATGGCCTTGAAACACTGTCATAGATTTTTTTTGTTTTTTTCTTGTATTTAAATAATACTTTATTTAAAAGAATATGATTGATAATTCAATGAATGATAATTCATTGATAGTGAAAATTTGTTTTTGTAGATTGTGTCAATAATATATATATATATATATATATATATATATATATATATATATATATATATATATATATATATATATATATATATATATATATATATATTGACACATACTTACACAACCCTCCCTGTTTTTATTCCACTTTTGATAGAAGACGATTTTTCCACGTTGAACAAATTGCTCGTGGTGCACTTCTGCCATCCAGTGCTCACATGTGGATTTACAAGGTTTTGCCAGAGCCGGTTCCTAACAAGCTTTTCAACTTCTTATCTCCGCCGTTATATCAGCTACAAATTACTGCAGACCGCTAGAGAGAGGCCACGAGCGAATCCTCAATGAATGGAGGTGAATGGAGCTAAACAGATTAAAACTCTAATTAAAAAATAGTAATTATTGACTTGACCAGGATTTTCGTTGTTTTAGAAAGTAGAATAATGTGCTAAATTAGAAAAGAAAACATATCTATATATTTCAGTTTCTCCACAATAAACAGGTTTAGGCAGTAAAGGCGGTGGCATTACTGGTAATAATCTGTGCTGAGCTGAGTGGCTGTGACTGTGATCTGATTATGCTGTAGATACAGGCAGAGCACTGAGTTTAACACTTTCAGGCTTGAATTTTCTCCAGTGATGGAAAAAAAATGTACTGATAAAAAAACTGTACTAATATTCTACTATATAATCCATATAGCAAATAAATCCAAATAACTAAATTATTTTAAGTTTATTATTATTTCCATTGCATTGGAAGCCTTAGTGTAGTATTTTATATTTCATATTAACCTTTTTTATTTCATGAACTCTATACAGTAAAAACAAACATAATTAAAAGTGTTCTAAATCACATTAAATTAGTAAAAAAATGATCTGTTACTTTGCCTCAAAGTGCAGTGGGCGGGGCCAAGTTACTGTTTCATTGGTTTATAAAAATGTTCATTGGTTGGTTCATGGTCTGTTCTGATAGACAATTATTTAGCTCCTAAATAGTGTTATGAGCAACAAAACATTTAAAAAGAAAGAAAATCATGATGTTCATTGTAATGGATGCAGGGTCTTAAAGGGTTAAAAGGCTTATAACTGGAGTTATAAACGTTTAAAAGCTTTAAAAATGTATGCCTGTGACCCTGAAACCTATGATATTTTATATTGTTCTGTGTTGAGAAAATCAGTACATTTTAATATGAAAACCATTAAACATTTATAAACTCATCTGATTTTGCTCAATTGCTCCATATGAACACATTCATTTTCGCCCTCTGCTGGTCAAACAACTCCGGCGTTTGCTGGGATCTCATTAATTTGTATTTTATTTTCTTCTGGCTTTGTTTTAAAAGTAGTTATCTAACTAAAATCCACCTACATACAGGACACCTGTATCCCGCCACACATTAGCTAACACACCTATTTATTTACTGTACAATATCTACATGACTTGCTATTTTTGAGCAGGCACAGTAACAGACCGCTCAGCTGTCACCTCATGGAAGGAGGCTGCTGCTGTATGGGGTCTTTCCTCTGCTCCTGTGCTGCAGGGGTCATGCTGAAAATCACACAGTGGAATTAACAGCTTTCCCCTCAGAATATTCACATTCCCGAGTCGGAGCGAGCCGAGTGCGGAGTCATGATGGGCGGCAGGACGAGCGCTATCGCGGCGGGGGTCGGCGCGGCGCTGTTTGTGGGATACTGTATTTATTTCGACAGGAAGAGAAGGAGCGACCCGAACTTCAAGCGCAAGCTGAGAGAGAGTGAGTGATTCCCGCAGGCCATTACACCCTACCCGCGGTGCTACCGGTGCTCGGTACTGTTCATTATGGCAGCGTTTAGTATTGGATAGACTGTTTTTTCTTAATGAAGACAACACTAAATGTATTTCACTGGTTTTTATATTGTACCTAATGCGAGGTTAAACAGCGTTACCAGCGAAGATAGCGTTAGCTAACCTGAGCTAGGCTAGTTAGCTTAGCAGAGCTATCAGCAGTTAAGTGATTCCCCCTGTCAGTGATATGAAAGGACGATTAAATACGTAATTATAACAATAGTAATATAATGTGTTGTACTGAGCTAAGTTACCTTACAGCCCTAGAGTATAATCTCTAAGTAGGCAACGTCTAGGTTTTTTTTTCGTTGTAGGTGTTTAAATCCCTCTTTGAGGGACTGTATATTTATTTGTATATGTATTTTTATCTCGCTTTGAATAAACGTTAATAATTGGGTTGCATTAACCTACGTCGTTTAAGGTTAAATCTGGAAAAACAACCTTTATTTAACATTCCAACATAGGCATCGGTTAACTTTGAAATTTTGACATTGATTCAATGTTCATTAAAAGGTTTTGTATGGTTGGGCTGAGCTGAGCTGTTCTACACTCACATTAGTATTTTTACGTGTAACGTAAATAACATATTAACACTGCAAGACTAAAATATAAGCCATACACAAACATATATAATAATGCACATATAAAAGCATACATATAAACCAAGATTGAATCAAAGTAAATGTATTGTACTATATATATATATATGTATATGTATATGTATGTATTCTTTTTTTATTATTGTTGTTTTTTTTATTGTAACACTAAAGTAAATAATGATAGAACTCGGCATGTTTAATGCACATGCCTGAGAAAAACAGAATTACCATAAAAACATGTTTAAACATTAAAAAGAAAATGTGGATCAGCAAAGTGCAGTGATGGGGGGGGGGGAAAGCACATGTTGATTGGTAGCATAACTTGACAAAACACTGGGCCAAGTCTGCACTAAGGTTTGCGTCTTTGTTACATTGGATATATTTGATCCCGTTAGTTTTGGTTTTACACTGCTGTTTATTGTGCGGACTAAAGAACTTTATTGCATTCTGTCGTCTTTAGCAACGTCTATATTAGTACTAATAGGTTTATTTAAAGGTATGTATTTGGTCAGTTCTATAATGTACAAACAGATTTAGTACCATAGACTGGTACTGTATATATTTGTTCTATATTGCTGCTGTTCAAGAAATATGGTTGTGTAACTCTATTTTGTCAATTTTAGGTAAAATGTGGTTAGCTCTCTGCTTAGCTGTACTGAAGTGCAGTGTTGACAGTAGTACCAGGCCAGGTTGTGACCTGTAGAAATGCTAGCTATGTATAAAATGAATTGGGGCAGCTAGGCACAAATGTTAAAGAATTAGGCTTAGGACGCAAAGGTCACTGCCTCGGTTCCCAAGGACAGCATCTGTGATTGAGGCAGCCTGAGCAAATCACCCAACCCACAGATTAACTAAATATACAGTATGTATATTTTTCCTCATATTTCTTTAATCTGCTTGTACAGGAAACATTCAACAGTAATGTACAATTTATTTCCGTTGTTTGGCCATTTTTTTGTACTGCAGCACAACAGGTACAGACGTAAAGAACAACGCATTAGTGTTGGGGAGCAGTTTGCTTTGCACAGAAGATTAATTGATGCTTGCTAGAAAAATTTCAAACATCTCTATATAGTATTAAATTGGCTGATTTATGAAATTTACTCAAAATATATGTGTATATATGGAAGTGAATCTCTGAATGAAATGAAAGCTAACAGTGATTGTCTCTTGCAGGACGAAAGAAGCAGAAGGCAGCACAAGAAAGAGCTGGACTATCAAGGGTAAAGCATTCATTATGTTTCTGTTCTAAGTGTATTTGAATTTGAATTAAAGTTCCAATAGATTTTTCAAAATATCTTTTGATTATGAAATATGTAAGATGTAAAGAAAGTTATTCAGGTGGTCATTACAGTTTCCTTCATGTACTATTCAACAGTGACCATATCATTTCAAACCAAACCATTATCTTATTTAGATTAATGGATAAATTATGCAGAATTTTAAAAGATCAGTCTTTACCTTTTGGGTGGCCATTACCAACGCCTCCATCAGGCTTCTTAAAACATGCTTCTGACAAAACCAGTTCTTACAACCTTTTCAAGCAGTGTTCTCTTTTAGTATTTACATTTTTTAGACATTAAGATCTAAAGTTTGTCTGTGTCACCTGCAGCTACCAGACTTAAAGGATGCTGAAGCAGTTCAGAAGTTCTTCCTTGAGGAGATTCAGCTTGGAGAGGAACTGTTGGCACAGGGTATGACTCTCAATTCTTTTTATATTTCTTGTCTGTCTGTATGTTTTTGTTTTTGCTAATCTTGCTAATTCCATTCAGATTTAGAACCTTCATCATTGTCCTTTTGATTTTCTGTCTTGTAGGAGACTATGAGAAAGGAGTGGACCATCTGACCAATGCCATTGCAGTGTGTGGTCAGCCTCAGCAGCTTCTACAAGTTCTGCAGCAGACTCTGCCTCCACCAGTTTTCCAGATGCTCCTCACAAAACTGCCCACCATCAGTCAGGTGAGGATCAGATATATATAATTAGAAAGCAGTTGTATTAACAGTGTACTGGTTAGCAAGACTATATTGACAAACATATTGGGACACCTAAAGGACCCTACAGAAGCTTCCCATTGTATATCCATAGGCATTAAAGGAGAAATCCGGTGTCAAATATCCTTGGGTTGTACTGAAACCTAACGAGTATAATCTTTTTTTTTTTTTTTGAATAGATCATCTCCGTATACGTATACAGATTATATAGGGTGTGCCATATCGTTTCGTATGTTATAATATCGGCAAAAATGTTGAACATTGTGAACGTTATTATACTCTGAAATATCGTGCCATATCACCCACCCCTAATTATCACAGTGTTACTTTTTTACTGTTTTTAGTAAAAGAAAAATTCACACTGTTCTCATTTCCCATTATATATCTACTAGAGACAGATTATATCTGTATATATCCTGGATATATGGAGATATTTAGAGTGCATTATTAGTATCATGACATTCTGGATCATTGACCTCTATTATACATCTAAAAAAATTATTTTTTTTAATATCTCATATCTCAGCCATATCATATCGCATGCAATAATAACATTTTTAATATTTTTTTCCTGATTCAGTGTTTCTTTATATTGTTAAAAGTATCGTTATCGTGAAAATACCATGAAATATCGTGATATTATTTTAGAGCCATATCGCCCACCCCTAGCCGATGCACCCAACAGGCTTACATTGCTAATGATAGGGGCATAGCGTTATCCATGCAAAAACGTAGCTATTTTTACATAAAGCTCAAAGTATCTCCACACTTCATTTGTAGAATTCCAAAGGCCCTGATATTTAAAACAAGACACTGTGCACAGTGTACAGGTAGTTTAACACTACACATTACACATTACGTAGATGTAGTTTCATTTGTGGTCACCAGTCGAATTTTTGTGACTTAATTTCAAGATGGCGGCACCCAGCGAACTACCTGAAGGTACTGTTCGTGTAAACAGTGTTTTTTAATAAACTATATGTGCACTTCCAAAGTTTTCAGTGCCTCATTTTAAATGTCAGGACCTCAGAATTCTACCAATGAAATGTGCAGCTACTTTGAGCTTGTTCATGATTGTTCATATGGATAACACTATGCCCCTATTACTAGCACTATTGGGAGCATCGGCTAAAACTGATGTATTTCGGAATGCTGGGGGTGAATGGAGGTGGGTTATTCAAAATGTAGTACTTAAGTTTCACTACACCTTTTTACATCTGATTTTTCCTCTAATATGGAATTGGTCTCTTTTTGCAGCTCTAAAAGCAGGTTTGGAATGCAGTTATTGAGTGATAAGAATGCTACATTTTACATGGTGTACCCCTTTGTGGCCAAGTTGCTGTGGTTCCTAAACATTTGCACTTTTCTATGTTAAAATACCTAGGAGGAAACCAATTTCACCATCTGACTTGTTGCAGCGATGTTTTTACTGTACCATGCTGGAATTCAGTGAGCTTTTAGAACCACCCTTTCTCTTACTAATGTATAAAGGCAGACTGCACGACTAGGTGCTTAATTTCTTATACACGTGGAAATCCGTTTTATGCCTCAATTCTATAATTTCTTGCATGTTCTTTACAATAGGGAAATCATAGGGACCTATTTATGTCAAATCTGTGGTAGCAGTGTAAAACTTCTATTAATAATTAAAAAGAAATTTCCTTGCAATACATTTTATTCTTGATTATTTGCATGAAACCATGGCAATAAAAAATATTCAACTAATGAATGAAATTAATTACTTAAATTATACTTTGTATGTATAAATCTAAAATGTTCCTTCCTTTCTTGCAGCGCATCGTCAGTGCACAGAGCATGAGCGATGATGACATCGAGTAAGAAGAGGCCCTGTTATTTGTGCGACGCTCCTCAGTGGAACCTTCTCACAGCTGTTTTACTCCTCCACCAACAATTCGCTCTCCAGTTTCTCCCCCTTCTACACAGACCACATGCTAATCCCTCTGATGAGAACACTGATTGTGTGATCTGTAAAAGGCTGATTTAGCCTGTAAATTATATCATGTTAAATATATCAGTGTATTACTGTGTGTGATCTGGCAACATTTATTATTAACTTCTAGCTCGACACTGTCAGCTAACTAACTAACAAGCAGCCAACACAGTGATTAGTGTTTTCAACCAGTGTGTAAATGGATAAGAAAGAGAAGCATGGCCTTCATTTATATTTTCAGATTTCTTTATTACAGAGTGTTACATATGTGACAAAAAATCAGCAAATATGCAACAAGCAAATGCTGCACATTCACACATCTTCCTCTGCCAAAATGTTTACATTGCCTGAGCCTGTTGTTTTCCGTCCCATGCCTGGGGAGCACAAGCACTGTCTCAACTTCTGAAGGAAATTATCTGTCTTTTTTTACCATTAAAGAAAAACACAAATGTAAGTGTTTAAGTGTAGCAAGTCCTCAGGCCTGGAACTGAAACCCACTAGGCTAATCAGTTACCATCAAGAGTTCTAGTCTGTTGTATGAAATGGCAGGTCAAGAAAGGTTAGGGAGGCTGAACTTCAAAGCTAAATTCATTGGTAAGTTAATTTGTTGCATTGAGTTAAAAAGTGTTAATTCAGTGCAGCTCAAAATTACTGTAAACACTAAATTTTAATGAGCACTGTTTAACTGGTGATATCAATATCACATGACCCATGAATTTAGCTTTGCAGTAACACCGCCCAGTTCTGTACTGAAAGAAGTGTTCTATGTTCTATTCGTTTTTAAAAACATGTAGACCGTTTTATGTATTATTTGTCTGATGCCGCGGTACTTTTGAAGGTGCTTGAGTATTGCCCTTGCTGAGGTCATTTGTAATGGAGAGTCTTCTTTTTTTAAATCTCAAAACAAATAAACATATAAAAGTTATGGTGAATTTCTAGAAAATGTTCTGCTGTTTTTAAGGACTGACAGATGTTAAAGCAAAATTACACAAAATGTACAGTTTGGTTCACATAGGCTGGACCTTACAGTTTAGATTGAGTTTGATAAGACATTAACAAAAAATACCCATTTTAAACAAAGTATCCTGGGGGTTCTTTTCACTTAATATGAACAGACAACTGTGCAAGTTACACAATTTCCATATATACTTAATACAGGCTGATTCAAATCCAAAAGCTCATAACAGGATGGACAAGCATGACTAGTTACCATGAGGATACTCATTCATAAGTATTCAGTTTCCACAATGCTAACGTTTATAGCTTATACCCTAATAGCTGTCTTATCTCCATTCATACGTGGACCACTACATCCTTAAACTCTTAAAATAGTAATTAAATGGGTAAAAAGTTAACTACAGTAAAATCTTTAAGGTAAGAAAGTCAAAATGCACCAACAATACAACATTAAACTAATGGATTTACAGCAAAGGTAATGGTTTGGTGGTTTGGCAACTAATAGGGAGTATGAAGATACATTGGCATTGGTGTAGGCAGTCTCATTTTGCAATTATTTAAATTAGACTAAAACCAGTTGAATGTATGGGGCAAACTTGGCTGGTATTAAGGTTTAATACCATTGTTTTGTAATACCATGGTAGGATTTATTACCTTTATACCGCACAGCCCTACTGCAGAAACTTAATGCACATAATCTCCTGGGGCTTCATTTATGAAGGGGGCGTGTGCAACATCGTGCACAGAAACTGTGATTTATTTAAAAAATTAAAAAATTGATGTGAAAAAGAGCTTACATTTAAGCAAGAGGAAGCCACATTCTGGTGTGCGTATGCACAGTTTTATAAATCTGATTTTTTTGGGGGGCGCAATGCAGTGTTTTAGAAACAAGGCCCCTGGTCTTTGAGATGTTTGTGTTTTATTGTCACAAAAATGTACATTTGATTTAGAAAATACTTAAGTACTGTTTTAAAGTACAATAACTCAAATATATTCCACCAAACCAAAACACATAAAACTTTAAATGTGGGCACTTCTCTTCGTTTTCTTGTGTTTAAATTTTTTCTTCTGTCCTTTGCCCTTTTTTACATTGGGATCAGTCATCTCTCCCGTGAAGGACGTTGATGTTTTGTTGCCCTTACCAGGATTTTTCTTGAAAAACTTTTCTGCTGGTCTGTTGCCTTTCTGGCCTGGTGCACTTTTGGAGCTTTTGAAGTGTCCTGGTTGTGCTCCTTTCCTCTTCTCATCACCTTTTCCCTTCAGTTTTTTAGCATTCCTCCTGTCTGGCCCACTGACCTGCTTTTCCTTCTCCTTCTTCACCGACCTCATGATTCTGATCTTCCGACTGAGCAGCTCAGATCCATTCAACTTCAGTGCTAACATTACAGAATCTGCACTCTGAATATAGAAGAAAGCATAAAAGCCATTATAAAACGGTGAAGTCCTTGTATAGTTATTTACATTGTCACAAATACATGATGAATTGACCAATTCAAAACTTCAATTCTATCCCGATTAAGCATTTTTTTAAAGCACAAAAAAGTTACATAAAGAAATAAAATAGCAAAATACACTTAGGGCTACACTTACCTCAAAAAGAACATAACCAAAGCCCTTTCCCATTCCAGAATTTCGGTCTCTGATCAATCGCACCGCCTCCACTTCTCCACACTCCTTGAAGTGCTGCCTCAAAGGAAGCTCCGAGATGTCTAGAAGATGATATGAATGTATTTGTTATGATTATTATGGAGAAATTACAACAGAGGCCAATTCTGAACACTCAAACAAATGATCGATACTCACCATATGGAAGATTGCCCACAAATATAGACCTTTTATGCGGATGCTGAAGAAAGGGAGAAGAAGAAACACTGAATACATGAAGCTTTAATGACAAAAGGATTAGGAGACCTGCTAATGTCTTGTTTCAGCTAAAATCAAGGGTATTTAAAAAAAAAAAAAAAAAAAAAGAGTTTCTTCTACTGTCTCTATTGTCCAGAAAGGCTTTCTACTAGATTTTGGAGCACTGCTGTGATGATCAGCAGCAAGAGGAGCTCAAGATGTTGGATGACCACACAAATGTATTGGATGGAGCACCATCATTCCAGAGAACCCATTTCCCCTGCTCCACAACTTAATGCAGAGGGGTATTTTACCCATCTAGCTACACAGCCCACATCTGGAACTGGGCATGAACCCAACAGAGTCATGTTTATCAGCGCTAGATGCTTTAATTTGGTAATTTTGGTAATACTTTTTATAGGAATTAAACATAATTTATGTCCATATTTGTTTTTATATATTTCGCCTACAGCTGTCAAGTTATCATTAAGGTTTTCACTGATACTCACAGTATTCTTAGCAACTCGATCCACTCTGATGTAGATGTCCTTCTCAACCTCCATCCCATTTCTGCAAAAGAATACCATTCAGTTGTTTAACAGGCTGTATGTAATTCAATGTAAACTTGAACCCCTTTTTGGTAAAATTCTTAAACAATTCTTTATTGACCTCCTTTCACTCTGTTCTTTAATGGTCAGGACCACCAAATATCAGCTATTATTTGATTGGTGGATCATGGATTTTTAGCACTGTACTAACTTGTAATACTTATTACATTAATGGCCAGGTGTAAATGGGGATTCATGTAATTCTACTAGTTTTATTCTACAAATAATGATTTCAGAGTGAGGAATTAGTTACATGAGTTCAGTTTATTTCAACATTACCTTTGCAGGGCATTCGCTGCCCCCTCTTCATCCTTAAAGACCACATAAGCATTGATGTTTTGACTTTTAGGATCAACCTGGCGTCTAGTAAGAAGCACATAAAGAGTGGCATCAGTTAAAACACAAATTTACCTCAATGTTTAACAATGCTAAGTTTTCAATGTTTATATAAGTCTTTGACTGTGTTAATCATAACACTTACCGTATGGTAGCCAGCCGCCTTGACATTGTTGGGTCTTCCTGAACCTGTAAGAAATATTTATCAGAAAACATCTACAAAAAGATGATGCTTTAAGTTGAGGTTAATATGTGGGAACACTTACAACTGAGCGAAATCGAACTGATTCTATGACTCCTAGATCCTTGAAGATCTTCTTCACATTCTGCAAAACACAGATCAAATAAATGTAGATGTTTTTTGGTGATTCTGCATCTGTCCTTATCCTGTATGTGTGTGTGTGTGTTTTTATATACTAAAAACATCAACATTTTTGTACATAACTGTTTCCAACCCCTTTTTCCGCTATATGAAATAGGCTCTTTTTTGTAACTGTGACTTTAAGATTTTATATAAAATATATCAAAATATGCACAGTTTTGTTGGCTACTGTGCAAAACATGGTCTAGTGACATTAACAAAATAATGGATTCAAAACAGGATAGTTTCTCTCATTTTCAGACCATATCTTGTCAATGTCATACAAAAACCTTGGCTCTCAGTCAGTTTTTGTCATACTGTGAATCTGACAGTTGATCTTTCAATTGTGTAAAAAAATCATAATGAATGGACCGATAAAAATGCTCCAAAATGACTTTGCATGCAATTTTTTTAACATTGACTCTACATTAAGATATTAAATATATAATAATAAGAAATGCTATTGTAGATGGACTACCTTCTTTTGGTAGTTGACGGGCAAGTTGCCAACAAACACTGTCCTTTTGCCTTTGATTCTCTCTAGCGCCATGTTTCGTTTAATCTTCTGTTTTTTAGTCAGTTGCGCCTCTTCTTCCGTTTCTTTGTCGTCTTTCTGAAGTTTGCGTTTGACCTTCTTTGGACTTTTTTCCACTTGATCTTCATCATCTGCATTTTTTAAAGCTCCTTCTCTGTAAAATAAAAGGTGGCAGACTGTGTTAGTTAAACCAAACTTTATTTTTAATTTTAGTATTTTGTTTTATACAATATACTGTAAAATGTCAAAAACCTGTTCTGCAGAGTTTTCTCAGCTATGGATTTTTCTTTTGCAGTTTTGTGTTTTGGAGCTTCTTTTGTGGTATGCACTTGATCTGAATCTTGTTTTACAGGGCTGGCCTGTGGCTTCGCCTAGATAATCAATAAAGACAATTCATTATTAGTAAACACTACTTGTAGTAAGAATGCTGCTGGTTGTTTTTCAGTAATGTGAGCTTACCTTTTGAGCTGGAACAAAGACGACAGTGTTAGAGGATGCAGTGGAGAACAGGGAGGACAGTGCTCCACTAGATGGAGGGGTCTGCTTTGCTCCGAGGCTGCCTGACACCAGGCCAACAACGTACGCTTGTCCAGCATCACTCACTGCTTCCTCACTGCAAGACACAATAGTTAAGAGGTAAAAATGTGTTTCGAAATTGTTGGTGTCTATGTTAGATATGAACCATACAAGACAGAATGTGAGCTCCACTTCCATACAGTGAACACAAGCCTGACACACAGTGACATACAGTGAGCACATGTGCTATGAGTGGTGGGCAGCTATCGCAATAAGTGTTAAGGGCCTAGATCAAGGGCCCAACAGAGGCAGCTAGCCAAACAAAGGTATTAAATCTTGCTGCTGGGCCACCACTGCTCCAAGGATGTACTGCCATACCATTTAGAAGGAGACCATCCCACTACTGGACAGACAGCTTTTAAATAATTGTTAAAAGTCATTATACGTCCACCCAGGTCTTATATATTCAGGTATATAGCAACACCAGTAATGAAAGCAGTTAGAGTTCGTGTACATTCGGACATAGACTAAAATCTAATTTTTATATGTTGGCTTTTGTCCCAAAATGAGATTTGATTTGGTATTCTTTTGTTTTCTATTCTAATTATGCATGGTTTGTTTTGCTATTTTATTATCATTATATCAGTGGAATTTAATGGTCAATAATACAATTATATCGTCAATTAAATGACGATAATATCGTTTATCACAATAATTTCTGGGACGATATATGGTACATAAAAAATGGTATCGTGACAGGCCTAACTGCAGCCTATTCACACTTGCTGTAGCTAGGTATGTTATGTCTATTCTAAATGGACAACAGAGCAAAACAATGTCTTATAGGTAGAGGACATGTAACTAATATCTGTACGTATAACTAATAACTAATAGAAGCGGTGTGTCCAAACCTTTGATGGTAGCTGTTGTACTTAATGTATGTTTAAATACTGTGTGTTTATATGAAGCACCAACCTCTGAAGAGCTGCGATCTTCTTCTTCTTCATTAGTATTGTTATTTTCTGCTCCTCTTTTTGCTTATAGCTATTTGATCTGCTGTCCTCCTCCTCGCCTTTTACTCTAATCTTTACTCGAAAGCGCGCGGTCGCATATTTATCCGATCCACTACAGAAACATTTAACTCCACATGTTTCTGTGCTGCCCGCGTGAGCTGCTGACACTCGTCCCTCTGCACAGAACCCATGTATCAAAAGTTCCTACTCCAATCCCATTCACTGAACCGCCTAACGCTACATAAAAGTTCCTATTTCTGAACATAATTTAGTTATATAAATTATACACTAACAGTGGATAATTCATTATTTTGTTTTGTAATTTTTTTTTTACAAAACCTAAAGTGAACAAAATTTGGCATAAATTCGTGTTAAATTATTAGTCCTTTTTATTTATTTATTTATTTATTTTATATTAATGAACCTCAAGCAAATGTATATAATATTTACCTAAAATATTACTACTATAATTATTATTTGAAGCAGCACATTATTTATTGAAAATGTAGTCAGTACTACATTTGTAGTGTAGTGATCTTGAGATCAACAGTTAAAATATTAGTATTTTTGTTTTTTAATTAATGAACCTCAAGCAAATAAACAAAATGCCAAACACAATACACATGTTAATAGTGTATACACAATAATACTGGCACCAAGTACAGACAAGTAAGAATAAGTAACCAAGTACAGCTCTGGAAAAAAAATAAAAAGACCACTTCAGTTTCTGAATCAATTTCTCTGATTTTGCTATTGATAGGTATGTTTGAGTAAAATGAATGTTGTTGTTTTATTCTATAAACTATGAATAACATTTCTCCCAAATTCCAAATAAAAATATTGTCATTTAGAGCATTTATTTGCAGAAAATAAGAAATGGCTGAAATAACAAAAAAGATGCAGAACTTTTAGACATCAAATAATGCAAAAAAAAAAAAAAAAAAAAAACAGTTCAGAAATCAATATTTGTCGGAATAACTGTGGTTTTTAATCGGTTTTTATGCATATTGGCATGTTCTTCTCCACCAGTCTTACACACTGCTTTTGGATAACTTTGTTCCGCTCCTGGTACAAAAACTCAAGCGGTTCAGCTTTGTTTGATGGCTTGTATTCATCCATCTTCTTCTTGATTATATCCCAAAGGTTTTTAAAAAGGTCAAATCAAAGGACCTCCTCATTTTAAATGGTCATCTATTTTCTAGCTGCATATATATTAAATTTATTATTATAATATTTTTTAAAAAATAATTATAACATTAAGAAACATCTCCATGCTTCTGTCTTCCATTATCATTCCAAGCAGCACAGCATTTATTAATTTATTAAAAATGTAGTCAGTACTGGGATCTTGAGTCTGCTCTCAGTGTTGTGAGGTCGGACGGTGTTTGTGGCGGACCGTGGACTCCGGGTGTGTGATTAGGCTGTTTCCGCTGCTGCCAGAGATGGAAGAAAATAATTAACTTTAAAAGAGAAATTTCATCGCATTTAGAGAAGGAGTTTGCTAAAGGTATGTATTAATGGCACACTGAAGCATTTACCTAAATATATGTGTCGTTTTTAAAGTCTTACAGACGCTTAATTTCTTTAAATAGGCATTAATATGTGGGGTGTGTTTGTTTAGCTAGTTTTAGCTAGCATAGCTGATACTGTAACAGTTAACCTAGTTAAAGCTAACTAGCTAGCATTAGCTTCATGTTATTTAGTTATATTTCTACAGTAGCTTGTGTTCCTATTTTTTCGCATCCAATGCCTATACGACATTGTTTTTGCTTTGTTGTCTATTTAGAATATAATAAGCTAGTTAGCTAACTACAGTGCCAGTCAGAAGTTTGGACACACCCCTTCTCATTCATTGTGTTTTCTTTCTTTTTATGATATATACAATGTAAATTGTAAAATATTAAAGACATTAATGCCTTTAGACCTAAATTATGTTCCATTGTTGGAAACATATACGAATGGTGTTTTCTATCTGTAATGCACATACAATAAATACATTACTTTCCTAATATAATGTTTTCATTACAATACATTCAATTATCAAAACTTTTTAGTAAATATGATAAGTGTTCTAAATCACAGAATTAGTAAAAATGAGCTTGTATTACTTTGCCTTATTTGTTCTGTAGTGCTGTCATGCCCTAATGTCTGAGTTGCTGATTTTTTTCAGGTGCAATGGATGGAGCAAAGCTGCTGTTTCAATAGCTAGTTTATTATCTATTCTGATGGAAAACATGTCTCAATTAATCTTCTGTGCAACAAACTACATGGTGTCCATTGTAATTGACTCAGGGTCTGAAAGGGTTTTCGAAAGGGAAAGTTATACAGGTAGACCTGTTATGATGATAAGGGTTTTTTTTGTGGTCGATATATTGTCCCAGAAATTATTGCAATACACAATATTTACAATATACACAATTTTTAAGACTCTTAAATGCTGCTGTCATAATGATGACAGAATAGCGTAAAAAGTGATTAAAATACACTTTTTAAACACAAAAAAGTATTGAATTTATCATTTAGTATAATTAGTTTTTTGAATTATATGCTAATTTCTTCACCTACTTCAGTCTGCACTGTGTGTATGGAATTAGTTATTTAAGTATGACTGGCTAAAATACTATTCACTGTTATATTTGAACAAACATACTAATAAACACAATAGACGATATCACAAATTTCAAACATTATTGAGGTCATTGTAATTTACGATAAATTGATATTGCAATTATTGTGACAGGCCTATATACAGGAATTCATCTGTAAACAAAAAATTGTAACTTAAACAAACTAGAATATGTTTTATACGTTAGATTCTTCTAAGCAGCACATTTATCTTTGAGGACAGATTTGCACACTCTTGGTATTTTATCACTTCTTGAGGTAGAGGTCACCTGGAATAGTTTTTATTAGTTCAATAGTTTGTCAATGAATGAGAAGAGGTGTGTCCAAAAGTTTGTTTAGTACTGTGTATACCTACAGCAAGTGTGAATACGCTGCAGTTTAAACACTCTCTTTGAGCTAACTAACATGCTGGCAGACACAAGCTTTAATCCTGAACAATGATCTAAAACACACAGCTAATATTACAGAGGGGTGAAATGGAAAGGTGCATGTGATCCAAACTAGGGTGATAAACTACTTTAAAACCTTCATGAAAGAGCAGCAACAATAATTATTTATATATCGATTAAAACCCTTGGTTATATAAGAAAAGTTTAATAAACACGTATCTCTCAAATTTAGCTGAATTTGATAGTAATGGTTGGTGTTGCACCTGTACTGGCACTTACAGTACACACTGAGACTAGGTGATTTGGCTCTAAAATAATATCACAATATTTCTGGGTATTTTTGCAATAATGATATTCAAAATTCATTAATTGAATAAGAAAAAAAAAAACATGTCTGTTACAAAATGAATGAAATTGTATTTGCTGATATTATTGCATATGGTATGTGATATATGATATGATATGACACACCCTTAATTGATGTTTTCAACAGATTGTGAAAGGTCCGTGATCCATGATATTTATTTGTTATATTATACTTTTTCTGGTGCTGAAGAACAGTTTTCTTGGCTATGGCAAGGGCAGCAAGTATAGGGGTAATCCTATACTGTTAATTCAAGCTTATTATATCTTATTTGGGATACAGAATACTGCCTTTACTAAGATAAAAGCTATACAAAATTGAATGCTATAAATAGCAGGATTTATAGAAACCTCTCCAGTAGGTATCAGTGCTCAGTAAGTGGTACCGGTGCATTCTTGTGATAATGCAGGGAATTATTTCTTCTGGAGATTCAGAATAATGTGACATCAAGTACTACACAAACAAATTTTACAATGATGTAGACAAATATTTACTGTTTAATTCAGTAACAATCTAAACAAGTCTTTACAATGAAGCCCATGTTTCTGTCATTGGGTTTGTTTCTGTCCTCAACCAAAGAGAGAGTGAGAGAGCTTGAGAAAGAGAAAAGTAACAGCAGGATAACAGTGTCCTTGCACACATCTGTAATGAAAGAATAGCAACTTTAGATAGACAGACTGATACTATATTGATCCCAGAGGGAAATTCTGGGCATCCAGGTAGCAGGTATACATACACAGACACTACAAAAAAAGGATAAGATAGAATGATACAGATTAAAATACAATTAAAAATAAATTTAAAAAGTACAGTCTTTTATTGTGTGTGTAATGGAGGTAGTGTAGTTAAATACAGTTAAACAACAATTCACACCAGTTGTTGTGAATATTGAGAAGATAATGGATGTTAGCCTTAAAAGTTATCGCCAAGAACACCCTGTGGTTATTGGATAATATGTCTTAGAGTGTATTGTATTAAGCCTTAAAATGTAAAATGTTAACTAACTATCAGACAATATCTGTGTGAACCTGGTTTAGGTTGTGTCTCAAGTGACATGAGGATCAGAGAAGCAGTGCATAATGACCCAGCAGATGCCCGAGGATGCAGTGGGTCGACGAGTGTTCTGTGATGGAGAGCGAGGAACTGTGAGATATGTGGGAACTGTTCCCCCTACAACAGGTACAACAGCCTCAATACAACATTCCTGTTTCATTAGTAGCTTCTTTGTAGCTTTTATCATATATCTTATATTTTGTCTTACATATTAGTTGCTTTTATCTTTCCTGTGTGGATGTTTGTATTTAAGGTCTGTGGCTTGGTGTGGAGTGGGACAACCCTGACCGAGGAAAGCATGATGGAAGCCATGAAGGAGTCTGCTACTTTACATGCAGGTAATAATGGTCATGGTGGGGATTTCAGGGTTCCTGCAAAAGTCTTAAATAGTCTTAAATTTACTGTAAATTTGCTGTAGGTATTACATTTTCAAACTGTGTGTTTAATGTCTGTGGGAAAGCACATGCTAACTTTAGCAATGAGTTAGCTGATATTACCAGAAAGAGAACTAAGCTTAATGGAGAGCTAGCTAACTTTAGCTGTAAGCTAATTAACATACTAACGTTAGCAGTGAGTTATCTAGCTACATTACTGGGGAGACAACTAAGGTTAGCGAAGAGCCAGCTAACATAGTAACATTAGCAGCGAGTTATGTAGCTACATTACTGAGGAGAGAACTAAGATTAGCAGAGAGCTAGCTAATGTTAGCGGTGAGTTAGCTAACATATTAACATTAGCAGCAAGTTATCGAGCTACATTACTGGGGAGAGAACTAAGCTTAGTGGAGAGCTAGTTAACATAGTAACATTAGCAGTGAGCTAGCTAACATAATAACATTAGTGGTGAGTTAGCTACATTACCGGGGAGAGAATTAAGGTTAGAGGCAGGCTAGATAACATAGTAACGTTTGGGTCTTAAATTATATTTATTGCGGTCTAAAAAAAAAATTAAATTTGACTTAAAATGATGTAAGAACCCTGGATTTACTATCCCAGTGTAATGCAAAAATAAATTGCTAATAATTGTTAATATTTATTCCAATTCTGACCACACTGATGTTTAAAAAATATTGTACCAAACAATTCAGATTTGATTCTGAACTCAAGACAGTCCACTTTGCTAACCTAAACAGCTTGTAGTGTTGTCATGTCATTAACTGTGGTTTATGTGTGTTCTCATTAAGGCACCCAACAGGAGGGTCTTTTGTAAGACCCAAAAAAGTCAGTTTTGGAGTGAACTTCTTAACAGCTGTTAAGCTGCGCTACGAGTTGTGTCTGGATGAGGCCCTTGGAGAAGAAGTAAAAATCTCCACCAAGACTGTAAAGATGGTTGGCTTTGAGTCCATAATGGAAAAACAAAGGTGAGTCTTGTGTTTCAAAATGCAGGATCTGATTTTCGCTCTTTCAGAGGACAATTAGAATTTAGATTCTCTGCCCAAACCTGAATCGAACTCGGGCCAAAATGTCCCACCACTTTCCTTGCTTTATTTTATATAAAGCTATGGCAAGAAAATCACAATATAGCGGTAGTAACAAAAAAGTAACAAATCAAACTGTGTTTTAAAAGAAGTTGCACAGGTTATCACGCAGCTTCGAGGCTCACTAGTGAGCTCCTCTACTTGTCCACATTACGCAGTTGATTTGCAGCGCTATGTGTAGCTGTTCTTAATAAGCATTTTTCTTAAATAATAGGTCTATGCTTCTTCAATGTTGCAATGTTAATTAACATCATTCTAAACAGATTTTGCTCATTGAAACAGCCTGAAAATTCTTTTAAAAAGCTGTTTTTAACTGTGTACTTATTGAAAAAATGTTTCAATCAGGCTCATAATGACAGTTAGTGGGGCAGATCGGGCTCGGGCCGGGTCGGGCTGCATGTTTTTTTGGACCCGATCTAAGCTCAAAGGACAACTGTACTGAAACTAAGATGTCTTAACTCTCAATTTAAATAGCATTTGTAATGTAAACAGCAGTTTTTAATATTATACAGTAGTGTGCACTCTGCTCACAATTTAATTCACGATTTGATTTTCTCCCAATATTTAAAAAAAATTGATCAACAAAAAATAAGGAGCTCATTTCTTCTTTTTATTTCTCAGGTGTATAAACAATGGGGGGAAAATGTATAAATGTTCCCTGTACTGTTCTAGGTGTAAACTATTTTATTATATTTTTTCTCAGTGAATCACTTGTTTTATTTGGAATTCTAGAGTGAATATCATTGTGTACGCGGGCAGTAACCAATGAAATATTTCTCATTACTTATTGTGTATCTTTACTAATGTATTTCCATTTTAAGTGACTTTTTACTTTAATTTGGCTGCATTTAATATTCTAAATCTTACTTTTCACTCGACGACATTATTGGAAATCTGTCATTCTCTTTGGCTTGTGAGGGCACAAGAGTCAAAGTCTGGAGTGAACCAAACACTGTGTGAAGCACCCCTGGAAAATTTGAAAAAAGGGCTTGTGTGATTGGCCACTCTTTGCTTACGCCCACTGGACTGCACTGGTGGGTTTAAGCCCTTTGAGGTTCAAACTATGCAACTGCATAACATTTTATAAACAGAACAAAGAATCGTGTGTTTCCACAATGCACATTGTCAAATTGCATCATGCACCGTTGCTTTGTTACACCCCTATTATACAGTAGCATCTACAAACTATTGTCAGTAAATATGGAACGAATATGTTAATTATTTATTTAATGGAAGTGAATAACATTTGTACATTTCACCTATTTAATTATGCAGAACTTTAAAATATCAGTGGAATTTCCTCAAAAGGTCTGGTTGCTCATCTGGTGTTGCAGATGGTGCTTTGCTAGGTTGTGTCATTACTGAAGGCTTATTCCGTGTGTTGCTGATTTTTTTCAGGATGGACAATTTAACAGAGATTGCTCTTGTTAATTGTGAAGTGTCCGGTCCAGGCCCTGAAAATGAAATCAAGAAAAATACGCCCAGTATCCTTTAAGTGAAGAATGAACAAGATTAATTTAATTTCTGGACAGGTTTTGTGTAATGTACATTCAGTTCTGAAGATGTTTGTTTAGAATTTCTTTAACAGCTTTTCTAAGATGCTGTTTCTCTGGATATGTCTGGAAATCTCCTGAGCTCCTGGGAGGTGATAGCAGCTATTACAGAGCAGCTAAACCAACTACAATGTCTTTGCCTGAGGTGGGTGTTCACCCATTTATCCATCTATCCACCCACCATTCCATTCATCCACCCTTCCATCCACCCATACATCCATCTATTTGTTCTAGAAGTTCTCTGTCTGAGAGAAACCGCTATTGCCCCAGGTCAGCATCTGTCTATCCATCAATCCTTCCTTCTTTCCTTCCTTTTTCATGGAGAATGCCTGTGCTTAAACATTAAACACTGTTTTTCTTGTTAGATTTTCAATAAAGTTCCTTGATTTTGATCAAATAAAACACCAGCTGGCAGATATCACACACAGATTTATGTAACTAGATTAAATTTGCTCATTTCAGTAAACCATTTTGTGCTTAATTCAGCCCAACAGCCATTGATACTAATTATAATGTATTATATTGTAAGTGACTATTGTGAATTGTTCATACTTATGTCAAGCATTATTGTGTTATTGTGACATTGTTCAACCCTATGTTAATTTGAGTGCTGTGTGACCTTGTTTAACCATGGCATATTAATATTAACATGTATTTACACTTTATTACAGTAATAATCGGCTGAGTATCACCTCCAGCCCGTCCAGCCTCAGCCACGCCTTCTCCAGACTGAGAGTCTTGACGCTCAACAACTGTTCCATTACCTGGTCTCAGGTACAAAACAGGGTTTTCTTTCACGTAAATTCATAAAGGATCTGCTACCATATGTGTGGTCTTATTAAACACTCTCTTACTGTATTTGTAGGTGCTCGATTGCGCCCCAATGTGGCCAAACATAGAAGAGCTTTTTCTCAATGATAACAGTATCACTGAATTGCAGAGGTAAGACACTAAACAGCTGTAAACGCTGTATATCCTTACTTGCCTTACAGTTTTGTATAAATGAAATCATGATGAATTTATTATTATTTTCTATTTCTATTATTTTCCTATGTGTTTTAGGCCCACAGACGTGCTGCAGGGGTTGAAGGTCTTAGATTTGTCCAACAATAGTTTAGTTCAGGAGAGCGTGCCTCAAATATCAAATTTATCCAGGTAAAAATTGCTTTTTTATTTTAGCCAAAATCACATCAGAATATATTCTGCATATTAAACACTCTTTCTTTTTTTTAACACACAGGTTGGAGGTGCTTAATCTCTCCAGTACAGGAATGTCTAGCATTCAATTTAGTGATGCATTACCAGGTAACATAAAAAAAAAAAAAAAAAAAGATTTCAGTACTGTTCATTACTAACATGATACAGTTTCTACGACATAAGACATATGTTTGAGTTCATTTTAGCATATTATTAGAGGGTAATAAATAAATAATATGATTATAGAATTCATCAGATTCTTCAATATACTAGCAATTTAGTGGTCTTCATTTAATATTGTGATTTTACCCTTTCAATTAATGTAATTTGGCTTGAAATCTGATAAACTGTATTTAACATGTCTTTAATTTTTTTTGGAAGGCACCAAAACAGAAATGTTTCCTGCCCTGAAGATCTTTTTGCTAGATGACAACAAAATTAATGAGGTAAGAGCCCCTAGAAACATTTATTTATTTATTTATTTATTTATTTATAAGAAATGAACCACATTACACCGTTATTACTGTCCCCTTCCCAAAAATACAGTTTAGTACCAGCATTTACAAATATGTAATCATGATTTTGGTTATGATTCATGATTCCTCTCAGAAAATTGTTGATTATTTTTTAAGGGATTGGCACCAATAATACAAATTTAATTGTTTTTTTATTACTGATTATTTTATTCACATTTAAATACCCATTATTAAAACTTAATAATAATAATTATGATAATTTTTTTCTAATATAATATTATATTTCACTAATATAAACTATTTGGAGACATTGCAGAGTGCTGTTCCAGCATCTTAAGGTCTGAATTTATTTACTTATTTCTTTTCCTCTTTTGCTCCCAGTGGGCTGTGATTAGTGAGCTGGAGAAGCTGAAGTCTCTGGTGCAGTTATCCTGTTTGAGGAATCCCCTGATGGATCTGGAGAAGAATCGTGAGACGACCCATCAGCTCCTCATTGCCTGCATAAGCCAGCTGAAGACAGTCAACAGGTGTGAGGTGTGTGTACATCAACATTGAGTAACCAGATATACTGATCAGTGTTTACAATGACCTGAACACAAAGTTCTAGTAGTTGGTGGGACACAAAGGCCACTAATGGAAAAAAAAAAAGTCACAGTTCAATTTAAAGTTCATATATGCCTGGTCATATATTCATTTAGTGAGTCATACAGGACCTATATATATATATATATATATACACACACACACAGCTATGAAAAATTGAGACCCCTTTAGTTTCTGAATTTTAGTTTCTCTGATTTTGCTATTCTTAGGTATATGTTTGAGTAAAATGAACATTGTTGTTTTATTCTATAAACTACTGACAACATTTCTCCCAAATTCCAAATAAAAATATTGTTAAAGCATTTATTTGCAGAAAATGAGAAATGGTGCTTTCAGACCTCAAATAATGCAAAGAAAACAAGTTCATATTCATAAAGTTTTAAGAGTTCAGAAATTAATATTTGGTGGAATAATCCTGGTTTTAAATCACAGTTTTCATGCATCTTGGCATGCTCTCCTCCACCAGTCTTACACACTGCTTTTGGAAGACTTTATGCCACTCCTGGTTTAAAAATTGAAGCAGTTCAGTTTGGTTTGATGGCTTGTGATCATCCATCGTCCTCTTGATTATACTCCAGAAGTTTTATTAATTTGGTAAAAGCAAAGAAACTCATCATTTTTAAGTGGTCTCTTGTGTGTATAAAAAGCTTCCACAGGTGGATCAGAGACTTAGTATAAAATGTTTAGATAAATGATGATGCGGCTTTGGTCCTGTTCATTTTAATTGCGTTCAGATCTGGAGGGGGAAACAGGTGGTTATATTTCCACATGGTTAATATTGTCATATATGTCACATACTAGACTTCACAGCACACTTTAACACTGAGCATGGTCTCTCTTAGGTCCTGCAGGAGGAGAGGAGAGGTGCTGAGCTGGATTACTGTAAGAAGTATGGACGAGCGTGGCTGCAGGCTGGAGGCCACAGAGACCCAGAAAAGAACCATCCTAGTGCAGAGTTCTTAGCAGAGCACCCCCGCTACCTCACCCTTATTCAGAGTGAGTCACCATTCTCTCTGCCTGGCTATTAGTAGGGATTTAAAAATGCATAGTTGCGTCATGGTGTGTATATTTTTTAAGCTGAGGGTGGCAGTTTAGCTATTGGGTATTTTTAACTGTTACATAAATGTCATATAATGTTTTATCTGTTTAAAAGCTCCAAACACAATTGTGCTTTTAGTGAATTTGAAATGAACTATAGCAGAATAATGTAATCAAATTAAATCCAATCAAAGAAATGTTATGATGCACTGAATGAACTAATTAACTTTTATTCTTATTTGAAACTAAAATCAAATGATATAATCAATTTGAATCCTTTAACTTTCTGATTGGAAACCGCTCCTGCCAGTAAAATAGCCTGTGAGCTGTCTTGGCGCTAAGCTTCAATTACGACTACTACAATAAATCAACTCACAATATTTGAACCTACATTAAATCAACAAATTGATTTAAAACAAGGAGTCAACTTTGAATATATCTGAATCTTGCTCTGGATCATTTAATTGATTTAAATCTTACGCCTAATTGAGTTAAATCTTATTTGACTAACCTTACACCTAAGTAATTGGAATCCTACTTGAATCAACTTGAATCTTCTAGTTAATCATCTGTGTTTAATGGATTATAACTGATTACCTTTTACTTGTGTATTAGAGTATGGTGCACCAGAGGAAGACGAGCTGAAGGAGCAGAAACCGTTTGCACTGAAGGATCAGTTATTAAGTGAGTAGCTTCCTCGGCTCATGGATTTTAAAGGGATGCTCCAGTGAAAAATGTTACTGTTGCTACATCTGTTATAAATGTGTCTGTAAATCACATTCTCTCCTTCCGTCTCTTCTCAGCCATCACGTTTGAGTGCCCTGAGGACACAGACAGAAAACCCATACAGAAGAAGCTTCCAAGTAAAGAAAAACACTTATTTCTCAATGACTGTGCGTGCCAGAGATTTCTTACTGGTCTGCGGATGTCTGCAGCCTGCTGGAATTTATTGTCTTTTTATTCTTTCAGGTTCGATGATGGTTCAGAAAGTGAAGGGGCTGCTGTACCGACTGCTGAAGCTACCAGGCACTGTACTGCACCTCTCCTACACCAGCTCCAAGGTATTAAATTTTTTATTTTATTTTTATAGCACTTATTTGTTTTTTAAGAAAGATACACTATTGTTAAAATTACATCTAAATTATGAGGCCTACTGGACATTCAATTTATTATTGGTGTTTATTTTATGTTATGTAGCCAATGTAGAATCACATACACTTCTTCCCTTTTTAATCTTAGTTGTTCTTAATCTGGTTTTTTTTTATTTATTTATTTATTTGTTTTTATTATTATTTATTTTTGCCCTCTGTGCTGCTGTAACATTGCACATTTCCCTGCTGTGAGATTAATAAAGGCTTATCTTATTTCTCTTTATTACACAGATTGAAGGTAAAGAGGTGGAAATTCATAATGACCTGAAGTCACTGCAGTTCTACTCTATAGAAGACGGGGACAGAATTCTGGTGCGCTGGTCCTGATGCAAGCCCTGCCCCTTTTGCTACATCTTAATGAACTGGGTTTGAACACACGCGCGCGCGCACACACACATAGCACTGATAGAGAACCCTGCACAGACAAAACAGCCTGCTGATGGTCTGCTTTCACTTCACACACTGTTGGAGCACAATTTAAACTGATAGATCATGACAGTGACTTTTTGGCTTTTTGTGTCTGTGTTCTGATTGTAGCTTGTGCGAGCTAAAGGTGGCAGTGATGGTGATCCAATGTTGAGGAGGTACAGTGTAGGACAGGGGTGTGCAATCTAATATGCATAGGGCTGTTGGGACTGCAGGTTTTCAGTTCAGCCAAGCAGACACACACGTGATCAGTTGTTTGAAGTCTGACCAACTGCTGAAATCAGGTGTGCTGCTGGTCATTTGGAATGAAAATCTGCAGCCACACAAACCAGTGTAGACAGGTTAGGCACCCCTGTTGTAGAGATTCTAGTTGCTGGAATCTCTGCAGTCAGTTGCCAGATCTCAGTACTAGGTAGTGCTTTTAGCCTACTCTCTATATGCCATATAACTGCCTATTAATTTATAACTGTTTGTTATAAATGAATGAGATATCAGAGTGGGCTGAAAATGGCTTCTTGAATTCCAACGAGTTTTTGAAATATGTCCGTAATTCATTTTACAAGCTGTTTAACATATAAATAGTAAAATTATTAAGTGATATTGTTAAAAATGCTCAATTTAAGAGAAACTTGCAATCAGAACATTCCTAGTCATGGTGAATAGAGAATTGGCATATAAAAAAACTGATTTAAAAATACAAATACGATTTGCCTGCAGTCTAAATTAAACTACTTTTTTTTTTTTTTACCTGCTGTGTGAACATAGCAAGATACATCAGCATGCTTTCACCCAAATATGAAATTGAATATGTACAATCAGTGCCTCCTTATGTAAGTGCTTGCTGTGCTCTTGTGTTTAGCAGCTGTTTTTGCTGGGATTTGTGACATTACTCGAATATAAAAGCAGAGAACATGCAGCTGTTAAAAACATGTTACTTAACACACAGTTCCTCTGTGCATGGGGGAGAAGAGTGCAATGTTAGACTCATTCACACAACATTCCTCATGTTGTCTTGATGAGGAAAAGCAACTGGTAGAGTCTTAAAAGCAGATCAGGATAAACTAGCTATAACAGTGATACAATGCCTCTGAAAAATAAAGAAAAAAAGAAATACATTCTTTAAAAAAAAGTGTATTTTTATTAAACAGCTGTACAACATGGAAATGTTTTCACGTATGTGTATGTATATCTGCTACCTCCTCCCTCCAGCTGCGTCCACAGCACATGCAGAGTAACCTTATCTAATGTGTAAACGCTGAGCCTGGAGCCCCAGATGGGGGATGAGGTCAGGGAGGTTCGGGCCAACACACCCTCCGGAGGGGGGCTCAGTCCAGATGGACAGAATCTGGGCCAAAGCCCCTCGAGACAGGTCCCGCGATTAGCTTTAAAGCTTGTAAACTTTTACAACAGTTTTACCTGAAATGTGTTTTTAAAATAACGACTATATTTATACCATTTATTTACAGTACAAAGTGTAAAATAATTGTAAATATTTTTTCTTAGTTAAAAGAATTAATATAATGATAATACTCACTCCATATCTACCCCATTTGACCCACTGACCCATACTCAGTCAATCCAGGGATATTAGGCCAAAAAATGTGATTTATTTGATGTATTTAAGGGCTGTCATTACTAAATATTATATTTACTGAGTGATCTACAATAATCTGTATCAAATAATAATGTGTACCTCACTCAGTAAATATAACATTTAGTAATGACAGCCCTTAAATACATCAAATAAATCACATTAATAACAGCTTGATATCATAAAAAGCAATAACAAAACTACAGAGCTTTGTTAAAAAAAAAAAAAAAAGGTGGCCTTAAAAAAACTACATAAAAATTTGTTCTGAAATATCTCAATTTGGCTCGGTTACATACAATAACAGAGGTCATTAAGAGAATTTAGATTTATCCAAACAGCTTGCTCACATGTAAACTATAGCTGTATTGATCTCCATATAAACAATACAAAACATAAGGCCACTTCTTATCTTAATATTATTGTTTTTGTTGGAAAGTGGGTAAAACTGGGGTTGTTTTTAATAAAAAGACTACAATACAACCAGTTAATATAGTGAAATAAACTCTTACCTATCTTTTTAATTACTGTGTCCCACAATAACCAATTCTGACCCCATTAGCACCAGCTCGCTGATCCCTGGTCCTCCCAGTCCTCACTTATTTTTTTTTTTTTTAAATAGCTAATCCCTTCTAAACTCATCCCTCTTTTCAGACCCCCCACACTGCAGTCCATACCTTCAGTGGTCCCTTACTCTTTACTCCTCTCGCAGGTTGTACAGGACTCTTATCAGCACCTGCTTCCTCTCCTTCGCTCACCTTCCGCAGTGCTCCCTCGTCTGCAGTGTCCCTCGTCTGCAGTGTCCCGGGTGGGCTGTAGTGTTGGTGGGTGGGGTTCAGTGGTCTCTTTAGTGGTTCTTCTTTGCTTATTTACCATACATACTCATTTTTATTCCCCCTTAACGTGAATCAAGTACAGTCTTCTTAAAGGCACAGGCGTCCCTCTCTTATCAGAACACCTGTAGCACCTCGCTGGGCTGCAGCTCTCAGAAGTTCTGGTCTCTCTCGACGCAGGAGCCGTCGTTGACGTCGGGGCAGCGGCAGGTGAAGCCCTGGGGCCGCGGGAGGCACAGGTGGGAGCAGCCACCGTTGTTCCTTGAGCAGTAGTTCACTTCAGCTGGAGGAAAAAAGGGTGGAAAAAAGGGGGAAATAACTGTTGAGTTTTCAATAATATTAGACCAGTGACTGTACAGATAGAAAATAAAATCGTGTATGATCTATATACTGAAGACATGTTGGCTGTTTTAAGCTGCAGATTATTCCAAACTGACTTAGAAAGCTGGAGAGTAAAAAGTGTCTCATAGTTCCTCGTAACATCATGCAGGTCATAACTGTGACTATATAATAATATATGAAGCCAAGACTGGGAAACATTTTAACGTCTAGTTTTTAGCAAAGTTTAATGTATAATATATTATATTTTAAATACATGTCTAAAGCAATGAGAGTAACAAAGTAGTCATTATATAAGTTCACAATTATTTGTACATAGTCTATATTGTCGCTGTCCAATGAAAAACAAGTATCTCCATTTTTGTTGATTTTTAGCTTACTAAATAATTGGATTGTTTTTCATTGGACAGTGACCATATATATATTAGCTGTGGTCACACTAAAATATCTCACCATTTGTTTTCACCCTGATTATCTGTGGCTCAGAAAAAACACTAAGACCGTCAGAAAGAAGAGAGCACAGCTTTTCCTTGTTTTGTATTGGCTCATACTTTAACCCTATGCAATTTTTTTGATTGAACTTGGCTGCTAGAAACAATGCATATGTTGGTCCATTTTGAACCAAACAGTGTATTCTTTGACAGAGACTATATTATTAACTAAGAAAAGAAAAGAGAGAAAGACAAACCTTCAGGGCATTGTGGGAAGGTGGTGGTGATGCCGTAGGTACGAGATCTCTTTTGAGGCAGGAATTCATCCACCTCTCTCTCAGCCAAACGGTCCACAGAAACAACAGCTTGTCTAGGAATAGCAAACACAGAGAGAGAGAGAGAGTTAGTAACACAGCCTCCCACAGATACATGACCATATAAAGCAACTTTTCTACTGTGTCAGTGTAACGTAAACATTCAAACAGGAGACCACCCGTTACTATATCTCACATCCCATCTCTAATCCGACTAAACAAATTATAAACTGGCTGGAAAAGCTGAGCTACAGGTTAAAGGGCAAGTGATGCAGCACATTCCAGCGTGGACAGACTGAATTCCTCAGAGGTATCTGCTGACCACAGAAAATCTTCATATTAACCACAGTGCTCATTACAGTGTGGCTGTGCTGTATACAGTGTAATATTCATGTAAGGGATGAATTAGAGCTTTCTGTGAGCTACTGTGATTTTATAGCTGTATAAAGTAAGACATACTATGACTCCTGCACAGGGCGTATCTAAGTAACAATACACTGAAAGTTAAATAAAGAAAAAGCAGGAATATATAACTTTAGCTTTAAAAAAAAAACTAAAATGTTTGTTATTTAATAAAATGAAAATTGTAGGCCTCCATACTTTCTCCAGTCTGTATAGTAGAGGTTTCTTCCATAGGAGACGATAGAGAAGGGATAATGCACTCCATCCACCACCTTCCTCCTCAGACGAGTGTAAGGGTCGATACACTCCACCTTACGCGTCCCTGCAACAGCAACGAGATCTTATCATTTCTGTCTCAGTGTTGGTTTGTACATTCAGTATGAAATATTGGTAACACTTTACAATAAGGTAACAGTAAAACATTGTTAAGTGTTTGTAATTCCTCAACATTTTTTTAAGTGACACTAGTTACTAAATATTAATGCTTAATGTGGTTAGTAATAATAAATTGAGATGTTGTAATGAATTAATAAGGTCTAAACTGACAATATATAATTGAGAAAGTTATAAGTATACTAAATGTGTATATTATTCACATTTATATTACATTTTAAGTGTATTACTTTAAAAACATTTTACTAATTTATTGTAATAATCTTATAATAGACAAGATCTTAATATCCGCCCTACTCAATATTAAATAAGTGAGTGCTTAAATTATGATAATTTTGGAAACTTAATAAATCAACTAAGATCTATCAATCACTATGCATATATTCAAATATTGTGTTATAATAAACCTGATACTTAGTCTTTTTTATCAGAGCCAATACAATACAGAATATTGGAATATTCAAAAGAGTAGTTAAAAAATGAAGGCACTTCAAGTGATTAAGTATTTATACTGTTAATTGTAAATTACACATCTACTATAACTTCTTGAGCTACAAGAGAGAAGCTGCAGTTTGGTCTACACTGCTCTGTGCTCTAGAGGAATTCCTAACCTGCATCTGCCCAGCACAGCTGCCTGCTATGACTGTCAAAGGTCAATCCGTTGGGCAGCTCCAGATCATCTTTCACGAGCACAGTCCTGTCTGTGCCGTCCATGTTGGACACCTCGATCTTGGGGTTGTCTCTGTTCCAGTCTGCCCAGTACAAACGACTGAGAAACAAAAAAAGAGAGAGCAGTTTATCATACTCACTCCCATCACAGCTGCAGCTGAACAGAAGCTCCAGTGTATGAGAGAACAGTGCACAGATAAAGCCACTTTACTGCACAGTATAATAATCTGACAGAGCATACCCGTTTTTGGGGTCAGCAATGATGGCTCGTGGATTTATGAGGTCGCTGTCAAAGAGCACGCGACGGTTGCGTCCATCTAACGTGGACACCTCGATATGGTCCATACGGGAGTCAGTCCAGTACATGTTTCGGGACAGGTGGTCAATCGCAATTCCTTCAGGACTTCCCAAATCTGTAGGCAAGAAAATAGAGAAATTAGACTTTTAAATCGCAATAACTTTTAAATAAAAAATATATATATTTTGGACAATTAAAAAGGTATAGGTGTCCTGCAACGATTCTTAACAGGCGTAAATTTAATCTTTAACATAAACATTTTAGGAGAATGAAAAAACCTTTTAAACTTTCTATGGATGCCAGTGTAAAAATGTTTTTTTATTTTTATTTTAAGTCACTTCTGACCAAATCTATATTCTATTGGAAAATATAGTCTAGTCTATAATGGCTATGCTAAATCCCTATCCAGAAAACTGCGCCTTCAAGATGCTTTTAGGGACCAAAGACTACAAAGTGGCTAAACTAACACACATTTACAGGAGTACTTATTCATGTGAACTGTATCTGTAAATCCATATTTTGATTTCATTAGAGAGAAGTGTTAGACAAGATGTTAGTGTATAATGTGATATTCTAAACTCGTATTTCAGAAATCAGTGTAAATGGAAGACTCCACTGTGGCATTCATTAATTAAAATATAGTTAAATTTTGTTAAAGGCTCTAATAAACAACAAATTGACAGCATCTTGGAAAGTTTAGCAATTAGTAAATCACAAAGTCCATTTGATGTGATGAAATAATTTAGTCAATTAAACGTTCACCTTTTGTAATGATGTCTGTAGGCTGGCCTCCCTGCACGCTGGCTCTGCTGATGGACGGTTGAGTGATGTCTGACCAGTACACCATCTTCTCCACACAGTCATAGGCCACAGCAATCACCACTCTATCCTGCAAAACACATTTTTTATAAACATCAGAACAGTTTATTTCCATCTGGAAGTGTATGAAAACTCCCATTAGTCATGTTTACTCCAATGGTTTTGAGACCAAACAACCGTCTAGACTTCTCCAGTTTCTTTTAGTACCTCAGTTAACACACACTTCAAAACCAGAGTATTGTTCAAGGCTTTGAAAAGGAATAATGTGCAGCTGTGTGACTCACTGGCTATTCTGAGGTGACCACAGTAAAAGCCAGGCAGATGGCGAGTGTCTGGCCGAAGAATTGTGCGACTGTTTGGGAGGAATCTATGGCATTTGAGTGTGGGTGCTTCAGTGGAGTGAAAATGCACAGAATGAGTGAAAAGGAAGGAAATGCCTTGTCTGTTGTTAAATCTTGTACAACACACTGTCAAGACTGCCGCAGCCTGTGTATAAGAGTGGACTGGATGACTGCATGTTAGTTGTGTTAAGTTAATTCTACAAGCTCCTCTTAAACGAATACCTCCCATTTTTTTATTAAAAATTAATGGTTTATAGGAATTATTTAGTGATTTTTAAAAAGGTCTGTGCCAATGGGGTGATTGGCAGAAGTCAAGCTGATTGGCTGAGACCGGGAGAGTGTGTGGGTGGAGTTTGCCAAATGTCGTAGCTCCTCCTGTCATAACTGTGCCTGTTCTGGCTCCAATTTTCCTCAGCTGAGCAAGTGGAAACAAGACGGCAGCGTCCTTTCCTTAAATCAGAAAAACTTAAACCTTGTTTAATTTACTTAACCATATTATCTTCCTACTACTCTTTTATATATAGCATTACATAGTGTTATTTACTGTTACATACTGTTATTTATTGGTTTTTTTTTCTGGAGGGTTGTGGAGGAGGGAGCTGTTGGAATATATGATGAAGAAAAAAAAAACATGTTAAAAAAACAAAACAAAAAAACTGTTGCAATGTACAGTTGTACGGTCAAGAATGGGCCATACCTTGGTTTAGGTGGAGGTCTGAGTCTCTCCTCCCAGTGCTACCTAGCGCCAATTTACTCCAATATAAGTGCAAACAAGATGGCAGCCTTAATTTCAGCCATCTTTTTGCTTCAAAACATCATAATAGGAGTAAATGTTTGCACTGTGTCCACTCTTATACAGTATATGATTAAGACTTACCGTGCCTTGGAATTCCCCTGCCATTTCCACTTTTAGGGGACTATGTACATAGCACAGTGCAAAACGCATAGACCACCCATTATATATTTAATACAAAAAAGAAAAATGTACAAACCACAGCTTCTTGGCAGTAATTCTCTTAAACGTCTGAGAATGTCTCATGCCTCTTGGTTATCTCACTCTTTACTATCTTTCTGGCTCTTTTTTTCATATTTTATTCTCTTATTCAACACCCAGGTGCCTGGCTGACAGCCATTCCTTGAGAATGTCTCCATGACACAGATAAGAGTTGACTATCTCTTGTCTACTTAGCTCTTAACCTTCTTTATACACCAGCAGAGATTACTGCAGACCGTTCAAGGTTTGTGATTTCCACAGTTATGGCAGTTATGTCTCAGAATTAATCAGCACGATTAGAACAGCAGACATTTAAAAGCGTTTTGCGTGTGAACTTACGGGTAGATGTATCATGGTCTTGGCCTCCTCTTTTTTCATGTTGTTGCCTTCCAATGGGATGTGTTCGATTTTGCCACTCTGGGCAAAAAGGAGGTTAGTTCCTGGAGAAACTTGGATTATAACAGTGCTGGGTGTGGGGCCAAATGCCGTAGGAGCCACATTATGATCCAAACCTACAGGCATAATGGACAAAAACAACACGGTCATATGGTAATATTAGTGTTAGTATTAATTATTTAAATAATCCCAAGCTTTAATGTGATTAACAGCGGTCCCTAGTAGACCTTAGCCTACCAACCACAATGTATAAACTCTAAACCAATGGTCTGCACAATGGTACATACCAACCTCAGCTTTGTGCTCATCTCTAAGAAAATAACTATTTATAATTACACTCATTATGCAGCTCAAATAGTTTAAATAGTTGAGTTGCTTGTTGAAAGTTCACCTAAAAGCATCCCACACATTTTCAGAAACAGGGATGATTCTGACAAAGAGGCTGGACATGGTATAATATCTGTATCTGTATCTGTAATATCTGTATCTGTATAATATCAAGCTGTTGAGTTGAGATGGGCAGCAGTTTTTGGACGAGCACTGTCCTGTTGGAATAGTGCACTGAAGTGTGCAGATAGATAAGGAATGATAACTGGTTGCAGTAACGTAACATTGGGCTGTTAAAGTGCTGTTTTTTGGAGCTTGTTGTCAAGACACAGATGCTATGGAATGATCAGACACATTACTGGACCTATCCCTGATTAAAAAACTGAAAAGATCTGCTGCTAATTTTAATCCTGGTGCCAGATTCCACAGGACATCTTCAGAGATCTTGTAGAGCTGTTTTGAAGGCTGAACAATATTAGAAAGGTGGTTTAAATGTTATGGCTGATCAGTGCTTACATGTGGGTGTGCTGCCTGGTCCGGTTCTGGTTCCTGGGATTTCCTGGCCATTGCGGTCCACACACCAGCAGTGTCCAGTGCTGCCGTGGCACTGTGTAGGCTCGTACTCTCCGTAGGCGTCACAGGTGGGGGCGTACTGACCCACCGCGGGCCGCGGCCGGAAGAAGTAGTATCCTCCCGACGTCTCGGCCAGCGCAGACTCTCTGTGCTGCTCACAGGCCGTCTTCTCACGCCCTGAAATCACAACAGTGAGAGCAGCTGAGGAACAGGTGCAGAGATGATGGCCAAATTACACACAGATTTAGAGGATGTGGAATATGGTGATGAAGATACTGGGAAAAGCCTGTGAGTCCAGGCTCTCTGTGGTTCACCCCAAACAAGTCATCTGCCTTACTCATAAAAACACACACACATGCATTTCATCTAAAACCCCTTCAAAGTACTTTACAGCTCAGAATGATGTGCGGGGAAGAGGATTCAGGGTGCTCATGATGAAGAATTAGCACATTATTTTTCTCACCAATGTGTTGTTACAGTATAAACTAAGATAACATTAGAACATATACAGATAAACACAAATGCAGCAAAAAGTAACAAGAAAGAATTTTGCATTTCTCATTTTCTCATTAAAGAAAGCAGTTGTGATCTTTAACATCATTAAGCACTGGTTTATCAAACCATGTTCTGAATAATAACTAGAAATAATAGAAACTATGTGCAATAATTTTAAAAATGAGTGCAGTAATAATAATAATAATGTGCAATATCTCTCCAATATCTCTCCAATATCTATCTATCTATCTATCTATCTATCTATCTATCTATCTATCTATCTAGAAATAGAACTCCACAAGTTAAGTCAACTTCTATGGAGACGTTTTTTTGAGCACAGTGAAGTAAAACTACGTTGTTATTTTCTATTTATTGTAATATTAGTGTTGCAATATTAAAGTAAAAAAACAATTAACACCTAGAATATAAATATAAAATATGATTGTACACTGACCATACTATCCCAAAGTCATGGGATTGCAGTATGTAAATTGATTACAGAGTGTTACCTGCCCATCCCAGTAGAACAAGTTATGAGGTAATCATGGCCATCATGCTCATGGCAAGATGACATAAATTATCAGCATGATGAGCAAAGCCTGATTGTGGATTGAGGCCCCCTCCCCATACCAGACTCACTACTATTACATAATATATCATAAAAATATAATTGTATACCAAGTATACTGAGGCGATGCAGCAGCAGTGAACAGACGGTGGATAGCAGCTTTCTTTGTGAGGAATTGTACAATCCTATAAAACCTCAGACAAAAGAAGCGGTCATTAACAAGGCGTCAGTGTGAAACACCTGCCCTGAAATTAGGACAAAAGAACTATTTGACTGAAGTAAACAGATCATTGTTTACTCTGTTTTTCAGAGCCCAGAGGGCCACATTTTCAGTTTAAAGAGCCCGTATGCTGTTATTTGCATTTTTGTTTTCTTTCCAGAACTCTAGTTATAATGGTAGAGTTACATTCCAACAATAGTTCTAATTCCTTTTCAATATACATATTCTAACCTTTAATTTTTTGCTTAAAAAGAGATGGTTTTAGTCAGCGTCTTTCAGACTTCAGCAATGTAAATTATGTTGTTTTTGGGCCACACTTTGTAGCAGAGTCCCAATTAGTATTAATGTTGAAAATCTTGTATTTTGACAGCCCAGCTAGGAACAAGCTCAACCAACATAAACACTGAAATGTAAGAGAGTAGTGGTCTTTATATTCTATATTCAGTTACGTCAGCAGCTCACCTGATTCTCCAAATTTACCAAACCAGTTATTAATATGACGAGAACTAGTAATAACTCTATTAAACTCAGATGAGGAGAGATTAGGAAATGTTTTTAAGAAAACAGAGCTGTAAAAGCTCTGCTTTTTGTAAAATTGCTGTTTGTATTTATTGTAATGCTGTAATGTGTTTTACTGAGCTAATAAAACACTTATAGATGATAAGCTTTTACTTTACTGAAATTCTCACAGGTGCCTAAAACATTTGCACAATACTGTATGTTAATGTGAACACATTTCTATTGTATTTTTGTAAACCGGATTTGGAAGCATGCACTGTTCCTTTGTGGAAGATTGATAAGAAATAAAAGTTAACAGCAAACGTGTCGCAAAACTCTATATTTATAATGAATGCTACAGAATTAGAGTTGCCAGATTATTTTTGTGTTTTGGACTGACAATAGACTAAAGTCAATCGAGAATTGTTTTGTCACAAATGGCTACAAATATATTTGGAACAAAATAGGAACTGCATCCTAGACAACATGTCTAAGTGGTATCTGTATGGATGGATCAGAAATGTCTGTCCATGGGTTGCATATTGGCCCCATCAGATGGCTGTCAATTATTATCAGTGATAGGACCAGGAGGGGTTCAAAAACTGGTAATTAATGGAAAGTCCAACTGGATGTCAGTAACCACATACGTACAAACCCACTCAGAACCCAAGCCTTGACTTAAATACAGGAAAAAAATTAAATGTGGATTGAGCAGATATATTCAGAGTTAAGTTGTATATTTTGTGTTTGGGAACTGTTGGAGACAGAGAGCAAGCTGGGTGTTAACAGCCTGAGTGAGCCCATTATCCCTCCCCTGGTTATCCCTCAGTAAACTGACAGGCAGCAGTCTTGGCAGACTGCCTATAACATTTTGTGTATAGTGTATTTCTGTGCCTTAATTGAACTTCTGAGTCAACAAATCTTTATAATCTTTGCAGCCATAAAAAAAAACAGATGCATATGGAGAAAACTAGTAACATATCCATGGGTACCCATTAAAAATTCTAACTCTGAACACTGCCATTTACATGCAACTGATACCAATCAGAAATGGAAAGAGTGGACGGTCCTTCCTCCAGCCTCTGACACACTTTCCTGTATCATTCCAGACTCCAGGGTGTTCCTCTTCCTCCTACACTCAGTGTGCGCAGAACAACTATGAGTAGCTATGATTCACTCTGTTTAAATGATGTTTATCTTTGTTTACAGTTTGTTTACAATTTGTTTACAGCTTTAATCATTGTACTCACTAAACTTCCTCTCCCTTAGATGTCTATTGGGGCTTGGAGAGACTAGTGCATTATAGGAGTCTTCCACTGATGAAAAAACTGGCCAGCTCAGCTCAAGTTGGTCAATCTGGTTAAGTTCATGCCACCTGCTTCAGACAAGTTGCTCATGCTCCACTCCCTCAGAGATGGACGAAGAACCCTTAGGTGGAACCAGATAGCATAAGAGTATAAAGTAGTTTTTTTTTTTCTGGCAGACCAGCTTTTCAACCACCTTAGAACATCTGAAACCAGATACCAGCTAATCTTAAACTGGATTTTTAGAGACAAAGCATCTCTGGTGATGGAGTACCTACCTGATTCAGATGTACAAGTGAAGCCGTCGCCATAAAATCCCGGGCGGCACTGGCAGCTGAAGGAGCCCTCTGTGTTGTAGCACACGGCATCTCTGTGACAGCGAGCGGCCTGACACTCATCAATATCTAAAAAGCACAGCAAAGAGAAAACAAAAAATGAGAATATTTGCAATAACTGTTATATTTATTATAATATTTAGATTCATTTTAAAGTTGTGACAATTAAGAAATTAGGCATAAAAGTAGCTGTTGTATACTGACAATCCCAAAATGTTAGAATTAGTTTTTTAAATCATTGTGCCGATCATCCAATTTTTTAAAGGTATATACTAAAAATGGGGGAGGGGGGCTCAAATATACATATAACATGCAGACAGTCGGACAAGACAAACTAAAAACTGACTGAGAGTGTCAACACCACTTTTGATGAATGTGTTATTTAGCTATTTAAAATTGCTCCCATTGATGACAAAGATGTGCAAATGCACACACAGAGTTTTGCAGTCTAATCCCTGTAGTAAAATAAGTACCGAAGCGAATTAACATTAATCTATTAGCATTGTGCCTAATACCGGATGTGGGCTAGAGGCTACAGAATGATGGTGCTCCGTCCAGTATTTTTGGAATGAGTTAAGGAGATGTGGATGAGGTGGGGTTGTGATTATTTAACATCCTGACCTCAATAATCATTTGTCTTTGCAAAATGCAATCAAACAACAATCCTAACAACAACAACACTCCTAAAATCTACTATTAGGCATTCTCTGGACAGTAGAGACAGCTACTCCAACAAAAGATGGATAAACAATTTTTTCTGAAGGAATAACCCACGAACCAGTGTCTCACTATTTTATCAATATAATCTGTAAGCATTTTAATAATACAAGGTTTTAATTAGACACAACATAGTGCAATACAATGCAGACCAGTCGGATATCCTCAGAAAACGATTTCAACACAGCTACAGGAATTTGGGTCTTTGGGTTCTGTCCAAAATTAGTTATTACAAAACCAGGAGTGGGGAAGGGGAAATGGGGAATGGTCTGGGGAAATGGTAGAAGCTAAGCACATCTGCAAAACTTCCCCTCCCCAGAGAACTGGAGCGTGGGGGTGCATACAATGTACAGCTCCTCAAGTTTCTGGACAGTGAGTTAGTGGGCTGATACAGATAACATTCATGAAGATGCTAGTGTGTCATATTTTTGTTTCCAGCTAAAAAGCAGCAAGCTTTAGAGTTTTCACACTTACTAGCAACTAATAGTGTAAAAATACAGAAGATATATTAGATGTTTTAAAGTTGACTACAATCTTAAAGAGGGTAATTCAGCCAAAAACCCTAATTACACAATCTCACTCTTTTTCCAGACAATGTAGAAATGCTAATGGCTGACATTTGGTGCTTGTTGCTTGGGTTTTGACTGGAGCTACAAGGCTAATGTAGCTAACTAATGATGGAAATATATAGTCACCAAAATAGCCACATACAGACAGCATAGCTAAATCACTGCACAATGACAGCAAATGAAGTCGAGCCATAAGCAAATAATGTCTCTTTGGACAAAAGCGTCTGCCAAATGTAATGTAATGTAATGTCTAATGAACTTTAAGTGTTTTCTGACACTGTCTGACAAACTGCTGTCTTTAAGCATGAACAAAGATTCGTTACACAGCAAAACACAGTCACTTGTCTAGATTACATACTTTCGTTCATGCTACAGAGTTCTTTGAACAATGACTTAGGAGAACCTCATGTTTGACTGGAGATGAACTAGATGTAAGAGGTTTGTTAAGCTTTTGTCTCTCTTAATGCCAATAGCAAACTAGCCAAAATACAATTAACACCAATGTTAAGTTAATACAGTAAGCTTGTTATTCCTGTATTTTCTTCATTAATCTTTATTAATTAATGTAGATCAGAGTGTCTGGTAAAGCTTTGATTGTTCCTTTCACTATTAGTTATTTAAGCCTCATTTTTCAGCGCTGCAAACATATAGTGATCATAATAGACGGCCTACCTTGACACTTCCTGCCATCTCCAACGAAGCCTGGCAGACAGGAGCAGATGTAGGCGGAAGCCCCTGTGTAGCTGCAGCGTGCACGCTCTGGAACATCACAGTCATGAGTCCCTCTCAGGCAGTGATCAACAGGATGGTCCACTTCTACAGAAAGAACAAACACACATGATAATGATCAGGACAAAAGTAATCAAAAACAAGCTCTTAAGCAGAAGTGTAAAGTTTAAAGAGGGTGAGCTACTTTAGAAATCTGGAGATATCTATATTAAATACTGATACATTTAGAAGATGTAGAAATTGGGGTCACATCTATCTATTTCAGCAGTATAGTGATCCATAATTTAACACTTCTTTGTGGAGGGTTAAAAGTTTAATCATATTAATGAAATGCAGGACAGCTGTTAGTACAACAGTTAGTACAATTGTTGTGTGTACAGTCTTATTTTGGGAAGATCACTGATATTGAAAGTAAAAGAAAAAGTCAAATGCGAATACAGAATGTAAAGTAAAACTATTCTAATAAGGCTTCATACAAAACACTACACTTACGGACACAGGTATGTCCATCGCTGGCAAACTGAAAGCCCTCCATACACTCACAGCGGAAGGTCCCGGGCTGATTGTTACAGATGGCATGAGGTCCACAGATCTGAGGATTCTCCCTACATTCGTCAACATCTAGGAAATGAATAGGAAAGTTATTATACAATAACTTGTATGTGCAACACTTCTATTAGATAACATCAAATAAATACCAATAGAAAACTTCATACACGTGCCAAACTTGAGATCAAACTATACCATAAGCAAACTGTATAAAGTTTTTAATCTGTGTTTGAATCTCCTCAATTATACAGTAAATGCTGCATGTGATGCTCCAAATAAGCTGGTTTTGCTTATCAGTCAGACTAAAACGGAGGCCTTTGAAGATCATAGGAGAAATCAGTCAGTCTCTGACCAACCGTCTGGCCAACATTTTCTGCCACAGTCTGACAGTCTGAAGTTAATTGCAAACAGACAAAGCTTTAAAAAAAAAAGATAAAGGGTGGGGAGAACTCCAAACTTCCCCCTACTTCCCTGGGAATATAGTTAACTTCTCAAATTTATACCTAAAACAACTCCTGCTCATGATTTACAATATGGACTATGAATGGTGCAAATAGGTACATTTTAAAAGGCTACAGATAGCCATATTCTATTGGTAATACTTCTCTACATGGACCAGACTGTAGCTATGGATGCACTAAAATGAGAATTATGCCGACTCAATCTCATACGCCCTGCCCACACTGTACACAGCAGCCATCTCAACATTAAAGACAACACTGCAATGTGGATCAGTTGATCCTTGTTTGGAATGAATTATTCAGTCTTTTTCAGTCCCAACATTAAAACATACAGTGGATTTACAGTGTATTGTATTTAATTTAAGATGAAAATTAATAATATGCATTATTACATTAGTACTTTGAAATACTTTGTGTTTAGTAAATAAGCATGAGGCAGAGGCTGAGGTTCTCACCTTGGCAAGTGCGTCCATCTCCTGTGAATCCTGCTGCACACTCACAGGTGAACTGGTTGCCCTGGCCTGGACGGCAGATGGCAGTGGTGTCGCATCCATGTCTCCCAGTGAAACAAGGGTTCTGCTGTGGGGTTCCACCTGAAAGAGCATCCATAGCATTATAAACCAGTCTGAACTCGATAGTCTACATGCAGCCATTATAAAACCCATATACCACATTAGAAAGTAGTGGTTAAGGGGTCGCCCAGTCTGTATTCCCAGACTGGTTTATACCTAAATCCATATGAAGCTCAGTGAATGCATGTAAATTTTGCAGCTGTTTTTATTTCTTACAGGAATTTAACCCATAAGTGCCTAGACCAATTTCTGAATTTTGATACCAAGAACAGCTTTTCATTGTTTTTTTATTGTGTTCTACATGTCTAAATATTTGAAATCCTGATGTAACACATCACAACAATTTCATAACTTATAATTTAAAGTGCTGTAATGAATGTTGCACGTCTTTTAAAGGGTCTGTGACACATACATCACCACAAGCTTTTTTGGGGTCAGGACAAAATTTACAAAGATAAGAATACATATACAAAAGTGTTGGGATGCCTGCTCAGTCATTGTGTATGTATATATATATATAGCTTTTGTTAAAATAGCTGTCTCTACTGTCTAGTAAAGAATGTTTTCTCCTAGATTTTAGATAATTGCTGTGAGAATCTTATTGCATTCATCAACAAGACTGTTAGTGAGATCAGCATGTTAAGATGTTCACCACCGCACCTCATCCCACACTCCCTAACTCACCCAGAAATACAGATTGGAGCATCACTATCATTCCAGACAACACAGTTCCACAGCTCCACAGCTCAACACTGGACGGCTTTATATCCCTATACCTCATGCCTTGGAATTAGGCATGGTGCCAGTAGGTTTACATTTATGTCCTCTAGCTTTTGCATGTCTGTGTCAGCAATGGGTGCAACAAAAAGCAGCTGAATACATTCATTAATGAGGGTGTGGCTTGTACCTGCTACAAAACCATCTATATACACAAGCTCAGGTTATAAATCATCCTGCATGAACTGGTAGGGGTTGGAAAGGTTGTTTTGTGGGATTTACGCAAAATCACATCTGATCCCTATTAGATGTTTTCTTTCCAAACAGACAAACATGAAAAACAAATGTTCATAGTTTGAGGTTTTAGGGGGAGCAGCTTGGCAAAGTGTGCCAAGTTTTTGATTGGTTAAAAAAAGAGCTTAGTCAAATATTAACCATAATCTAAAAGGCTTAGTAGGTTTAATTGGGAAAAACAAAAAAAAACAAGAAAATACTAAGAGATATTCTGTCACACAATACTTCATGGTCGCATCCCAAACAGGCCGGATCTGCTGAATAAACAACATGAGACTAGTGGCCCTCCTGGTGCTGGGAGCAGACATGTTGCCTGGCTGAGAGACAGCTGCTTATTACAGCGCATGTTTGAAGTCTCAGCCCATCCAGGCCCCCCAACAGGAAGTCCTCCACAGATGTTAGTCCTCACTGGCTGTAAACTCCAGCTGAGGCAGGCCTGCTTACATAACCTGGCCCTCATACCAGGAAAGTTACCCCTAAGCCCCCCCAGTTGGCTACTCTTGTCTTGGGTCTAATCGAAAACTGTATGCACACGGTTAAACACATCAGACCACATACACTAATGCAGACTACAATCCGGGTCAAATGTATTTTTTCCAGTGTAAGCATGGATAGGTTAAACTTATTTTAAGACATCCTGTTTCTAAAAATATTACTTTAATTAAACTCACATTGTGCCTAAATTGTGAGTTCATTGCATTGATTTTTTTTGCTATATTAACTCCTTTGTACAATGATTCTACTTTAAATGCTTGTTTGTAAAGCTTATAAAAATCTGGCCAGGCAGTTCTTCATGACGTTTTATGAAAACTGCTTGGCCTTAATGTTATAAGCTTTATAATTGAGCAAAATTTTTAGAGCTGCTAACGTCTCCATCTACGGGGGAATGACTACACACTAACAGGGAGTATCAGAAACTGAAGGACACACTCAGTAGGTAAATTAAACCCATTTGAATGTATGTGGCCACAAATGTTTAACTAACTAAAATGTAGTTGAGTAATTCCTGGTTTGCAGTAAAGAACAATGTTTGCTGGTAACAAGATGCCTACTTACTGATAGAGCCAACCTTGTTGGTCATGGCGTAGCGAATGAGCTGGTTGGCGGAATCGTACATCACAAAGACCTGATCAACGCTGAGCTGCTGGCTGGATGGGAGGGGGCGTGAGGCCTCGGAATGGGGGCAGCTCTGGAAACTAATACTCTGCCTCCATAGGTACATCAGGGTCTGCACAGAACCATCAGGGAGAGTGACCGTGTAATCCCGTGTGGAAGAGGAGGTGATCACTAAAAGACAGACAGAGAAAAAAGAAAGAAAATCAGAATGAAAGTACAGGAAACAGATGTTTTAGTTCTCATTCAGATCCAGAATCAGCGCAGGTGGTGCATGTTTCAAATTACTGGCCGTACAATGAGCTGGGTCGGCTGGGAGTCTGTAAAAGGAGACTACACTGAGGTGTTGTTTATATATCCCATAATGTTCTCTAATGGTCATCTGAACCACTTTTGCAATATTTGTCCAAACCAAATGGGATGTGTTTTCTCAGGTCAAGTCTTAACGTAGTTAATTAAATGTGGAATTATTTTACAGAACTTGACATCCACAAACGAAAAGTAATTTATAGAAAATTTTGAAGCTTCTCAGGCTCTGTGGAATTTTCCTTGACTCAAAATAACTGTATCTGGGTCTTGTACCTTATCTCTAGCACACACCTGGCATTAGGAATGATCCTAATGGGTTTATGTAAATCTGTTCCAGAGAGTCCTATTCTATTGGCAATACAATGCTGACATACTGTGTGAGTGTATGCATCTGCACACCTGTTTCAGCAGCTGAATACTGAATGCATTTATTAGAAGTAGTTTCAACAAACATATGGATACACATATATGGGTGACATACATTTTACTCCCTGTAACCCTTAATATAACTGGTTGGCTCATTTGTCACTTTCTAACTTGGTTGATAATTAATCTGTGGCTTTTATACCTTCAGTTCTCCTCAAGTCCCAACCAACATGAGCTCTCCATGACTCTAATGACCACAGGAAACCAGAAAAATGTTGCTTTTGGGGGGTCCAAGATACTTATAACCTTCTTGTTGCACTTAAGATTAGTACTGAGATTAAATGTGAACATGATTCTACTGAACGAAAACAAACCAAAATACAAATATTCCCAGAAATCAGTAGAGCTCTTGATGGCATGGGCGGATGAAAAGATTTATACATAAAATGTATACAATAACTGTCAATAATTTCAGAATGGCTTAATAAAATTCTTTACAACTGCAGTTCTAAAGCAGACTCACAGTTGCTGGAGTACTGATAGATCTCATAGTAGGGCTCAATCTGGACGGTGGCTCCTTGTGGCACCTCCGGAATCCTCCCATCCAGCTGAGTGCTGACCACCAGGTGATCGTGCTCATCAATGCCTTTGAATTCCTGACTGATGGTCAGCTTCTCGCCGCCCGGCTGGAAGGTCACCTCGGCCTGGCGGGTGAAAACGCCTCCTGTGAACAGAGAAGCGGAGAGGGGTGAGAGACGTTCAAGCATATCAGAGTGTGAGGCATGACCTCCAGCATGTGCTTTCACTTCAAACAAGGCCGCTTCTGGGGGACGAGAAGTCAGCTGGAAGCAATGTGCTGCAACAACAGCTGAATGGAGAGCTTTGTTCACAGAGCAGAGATGGCTAAAATGAACTCGCACACATCATCCTCTGGCCCCTATATAGACTGAGAAATCAAAAGAATCTGAAGAGGATCCACTGTGTTTTTTTTTTTTTTTTTAAGAAGTTTCTTCCTAGAAATGTGTAAAGTTAAAATATTGATATTAAACCACATATAGCATGGTAGTTGTAGAGTTTAATATACTATGTAAACACTGTTTTGCCCTGCCTATTTACAACAAGCTTACAAGTAGTCTGTAATGCTAGAACAGAGCTCACTAAGACTAAGAAGAAAATATGTATATATTGCCACTGTCACAAAAACCTTGTATCTTAAAAACAACACATTTACAAGAGAAGAAAACATTTTCTTAACTTTCTATGGACATCAAATGAAAAACATTTTGAAAAAAGTAATTTTGGAACATTGCTATTGGCCCACTTAAAGGAAAACTTTGGTGTAAAATTGACTTTTGGTGTAGTAAAACATGATAAAATCACTGAACTGAAAATATCAGTTACAGCAAAAAGATTATTAGGAAGCCAGTATACTAAATTCCCACTAAATTAAAAACATACTGAGACCAACTGAGACCTGCCAGCAATAAACAGCTTCTATTTATAGTCAGTGTTTCTTTCTTACCAATAACGCTGAAGCCGTTCTCATAACCCGGCTGTTCCAGGGCAAAGGCCCAGCCAATAACTCCGCCAAGAGAGGAGAGAGGCTGCAGGGAGGGCCCAACGTTGTCTGGGATGGTGCTAACTGCTACATAAGCTCGGCCATCGTTGGCGACCACATACGAGTGTAAATCGTTGTTGGAGAACTCCACTGGAGTGCGGGAGCTGCCGACGTAGATTCTGCCATTCACTTTCCCATTCATTCTCTGGGGCTTGCCTGTGGGATGGCAAGGAAAGATACATCTTAGTTGATGATGCACACAATTTCCATGAAGATCAAAAGGGGTTTTGGCCATAAGATACAATGACAAATTAGGTAACTGCCATTTTAATATAATAATTGATTAAGTAAGGAATCCACAATGATACATAGGTGGTTTAAAGATACTACAAGATAATGTACATGCAAGTATTTTACTGTACGTCAAATAATTCTTATTCATTTTTGGCACTTATTTTATTCAGTAAGATGTTTTGCATCATTTCGTGATCATGGCAGGATTCTATCTATTTTGTATTTGTTTTGCTATTTAGTGTTAATTAATGTTAATGTTTTTTTCCATGGCTGTTTATGTTTCCAGTTTATATACATGCATTGCATATTCTCCACTTTATTTTTCTTCCTGTGACTCGTCCAAAAGTCCAAACCATCTAGAAAAGCGCAGGCTGTGGTTTACGACCCCTTTCACACCTGCTACTTTGGTTTATACCAAATTGTAAATTCAGAAGGTCTGAACATGGGCTGAGCAATATTGTCAAAAAATAGATAAAATAAAATTACACATCTTGATAATCTTCAGATATATTAGCGATTCTCGATTACAATAACATAGTTCTTACATTACCATCTCAGTTTTTTGTATTTGTAAACAGACAGTTTTTTTTAACATACAGCTTCCATATTAACACTGTGCAAACAACATGCTAGCTTTTATTTCAATTAGCTAAATTTAAGGAAAGAGTTCTTAACAGGTTTCTGACTGAAGAAAATGGCTAAATACTAAATATATTGCTCTGGCAGCTTCTATTTGTAAAGATGTACAATCTCCATTGTCTTATTTTAAAAATCGCATTAAAACAGCAATTCAATTTATCAAATTAAATTTGATTATCCTCCCAACACTGGTTTAAACCAAACAAGGTTTCCACACTTTTAAACAGACTTTAAACGGTCAGTGTAATGTTTATTAATTTAATTTTGACCGTTTGAGGCTAAATGCAACAGAAAATTGGATGTAAAAACATAATATCACTTTTGTAGTTTAGTGTGCAAGAAATATGTTTTTATAAGTTTTTTCATTTCTGCCCCTCACAATCGGAATTTCAGGAAAAATTAAAATAATAATATTTTCTTTATTTTGTCATTTTTCTATTTTTGCAATTTGCAAGTTGGATTACACCATCAGATGTGTGTTACAAGACACAAAATGGACAAATCGGAAAATTTAAGATTTACCTTTTCATTTTTCTGTGAAAGACTGAAATGGAAAAACTAGATAATTTATAATTTGGATTAAAAAACAGTTCTTCTTCACTATACTAAATGGAAGTATGAGTAGGTTTTATACCCAATTTTCTATTTTTGAATTTAGCTTGATGCGGTCAGAAAACTAAACTGCTAAAAGTTACACTGACCTTAAACAACCCAGAAAAAGGAAAAAGGACAGGTTAGCTAGGTTGGGTTAGGTGTTGTGCCGAAAACAGACTCCCCTTGGCGTGTCGACGCTTCACGCAGCAGTATAGACATAAACGCATAGACTGGGAATTCAAGTATTTACTGTAACGGAAGATTATATATAAACCTTATTTATAAACATCTTATTTATAAACAGAAATAAAAGCAATCTGTGGGGTCAGCTGTTGGGGGCGTGTTCGCGAAGGGGAGTCGGATTTTGACAGAGAGCTAGAATTCAGCACAACACCTGGTAAAGCACCTCAACAAACTCACAACTAACTAACATTCTACAAACCAATTAAATATGAAGTATGAAGAGACAGCTCACATATCAAACAGCAGAACTTACCATATCTAACCAGCACAGTAACCTTCTTCTGATATCAAAAACCAGCCATTAATTCATCTCGGAAATCAGTTAGCCTCCAGGCTAACACCATCCAATCCGCACTGCTGTGAGTTTGTCTGTTAGCTAGCACTGAGCCGCTAGCTGCATTCCCGTGTTCTAAGGTAAATAACTAAAGACTGACGCAAACCAAAGTCCTAATCCACATTTAATATCAAACCCCAGAATCTACTAATATAACCAGCACAGCGCCGTCCATCTGTTATTAAACACCAGCCATTAATTCAGCTCAGAATACAGTTAGCATCGCCAGCTAGTAATTAGTTGTTAGCACCGTCAGTTAGTCATTAGCCATTATCGCTAATCCGCCAGTTTATTTTCATAATAAGAGTCCCCGGACAGATAATATAAATTAAAAGGTGTATACAAAAAACACATAAGGCTCACAGTCTTTGTTTCCCTTATTTATATTATTTGTTTTAATATTTTATTTTGCTTATCAATTTTAATAATACATTATTATTATTATTATTATTATTATTATTATTATTATTATTATTATTATTATTATTAATAGTAGTGTTGTTAATGCTAATTAGCTATATGTTTTGTACTGACTAAAATCTGCAATAAAAATATTTGTCAAAAAAAGGTAACGACTGTACTGACTAAATGCAGAACATTCTTTTTTTAATTGGGACTTTAATAAGTTTAATTATAATTCTGATAAGATATGCATCTCATTTAAAGCATTTTAAGCAGGGCTGTTATATTGTATTAATTAAGAATAAATAAATCAAAATAAATAAATAAATAAATAAATAAATAACCCTCAGTGTGTGTGAGCATCTTCTATAACTGTATATTGTAATTTTTACGTAAATAAAGGTGCACAAAAAACGTATTGTAGAGTTGTTAGATATATACAGTGTTTACAGCACATTTTTTACTGACTGATGTTAATAACAAGGAGCTTTAATGCTAGTCATTCATTTGCTCCTCAGCTAAAATTCAATTTAATTCTATAATTTAAAATACCTTGACGATGAATGCGATTAAATGTAGATTAATTATTAATAAACAAATGTAGGTCACTTAATCACAGAGAATTGTAACGTATTTGAATATTTTTTTAATTACCAGGCAGCACTATTAAAAACCTTAAAAATTCCCTTAAAAATGTGGCAAAAAAGAGATAAAAATGAAAAAAATGAATCTGTCATTACAGATAAGCTTACCTTCAGCAACACAGTCCTTCCCGTTGCCGTAATATCCAGGCTTACACTGGCAGCAGTAACCAGTGGCATAATCTATGCAGTCAGCAAAATTCGAGCACTTATGTCTGTTGCTGGAGCACGTCTCATAATAAGAAAACACTGCAAAACAACACAAAAGGCAACAATGGTAGAAATGAAAGACATAAGAATGATAACTCCTCACAACTTACACAGGTATGGACCTTTTTAAACTATTTCTGCAGGTAATCAGCTTTTTATTGTCAGTATTAAAACGCTACTCACCATTAACATTAAGGTCTTCATCTGGTTCCTCCACCACGACCACCTGAGGGTTTATCGGCTGGGCTACGACTGGCTGAGCCCTGGGGGGGAATGGGTAGCTTGCTCGGGACTGAACGGTGAGCTCAGGGACTGCCTCCTCATGCAAAATGGGCTCTTCTGTTTCGAAAGATGTTTCTGGAAAAGCTGTTGATGTGAATGTTTCTGGAGGGAATGTCTCTTCTTCGTAAGATGGGTAATCTGGGGTCTCCTCCTGTTCTTGGTATCTTGGCCCTGGAGCATCAGGGATGGCCTGGTCTGGTGAACTCTCCTCTGGGGTTACCGTGGAGACCTGACCCGGTATTACAGTGTCAAAGGAGGAGGAGGCGCCGATCTGGTACACCCACACACCACGCCTTCCTGAATTAGTTAATCTGTAAGAAAAAGACAGCGGTGAAATAACCTTTGTGATCACTTATGGAAGCTGGAATAAGGAATTATGTAGTTTTATATGTACTTCCACTCTATGTACTATTGTGTAAGGGGGTATTTCAGCCTTGCACTATGAAGGTCTTTAGTTCAGTTTTGAGCACAAATGTATAGAGTGTTTCATTTTATTATTACATTTAATTGACTGAAGTACAGGAAACTATTTGTTGATGAACATACTGGAAAGAAATACGCAGTAAAAAAAGTAGTAGCAATTTATTAGTAAACTATTAATATATTCTTTGCAAAGAAATAATTACAAATCAGCATTTTAAGCTTCTACTATTTGGCTACTAATTAAGTTTTTAATATTTGTAAGGGACAAATTGCAAGTGAAATATGTTTTTTAATAATATAATAACATTTTAATATTTTATTAGTTTGAATAATAGGTCAAAAAAGAACGATTTAAAACTTATTTGTAATTTTGGAGACTAAGTAGGCTTTTGGGAAACACCTGCAAAACTCTTAGTTACATAATTCTTAAATTACTGTAATTACCATAAGTCTGTTAATAACTATAATTAAGTAGTAGTATCAGGACATTGCATCAGGACATGCATTTCACACTTGTTCAACAATAATTCCATGTATTTAGTTAAACTTTTTGTTATTATTAATATTATACTATATTTTTAAGCACTTTTCAGGCTCATAAACACACATTTCACCTGGATGTGAGTCTGATCAAAATAGCTACAGATAAAACTGATTAAAATATTTGTATCTAATAATTTTCAGCAATTGCACTTACTCTGTGAGGTCTCTGAGTGAATCCTCATTAGTGGCGACTTTGTAGTAAGGACCCTGAGTACTACCCCAACCAAACCAGGCTTGAATTTGACCTTGGCTGAAGCCGACCTCCGCGGGGGTACTTTCACCCTCTAGAAGAGTAGAAAGGTACTGCAGATCATCTCTTGGGTAGAGCAGGATGGCGTAGGTGGTCAGCTCCATGGAAGCTACAACCAATTGGAAAGTGTTTCTCTGTGAGAAGAAAGAAGGAATAATTAGTTTAGTTCTCCAAGAATAAAGTCAGTACATAGATTGAGTGAAAAACACAAATAGTTGAATAAAGATGTCCAGCTTAGGTCACAGACGGCTTTAGTCTTAAAGTATAGTCTTAAACCAGAAATGCACAGAAAGAGAAATGTTGGTTTGAATCACCACATTCTGGTTTCAGAATCTTTAGCATTTTATTTTTACAGGAATGTTTTACATCAAAAACTAATAAATCCTAACAATTATTCAGAGCGTTAGGGAGCATGATGAAGAACGTACCTTTTTAAGCACACCGTCTCCTCTCTCTGCAGCTCCACGAGTTGCTACATTCTCCCAGGTAACAATAAGGGCATGAGTGAGGTCGACCTCATCGTCTTTGGGAAAAGCTTGACCAATCTGTTCTGCAATCTTCTGCAACACATCTGGATTGGTGTCCTGTCTATACAGGACATTTCCGATGCCATCGCTGGTGTCCAAATCACCAAGAAAAGCTGCGATCATGCCAAATTCCACAGGCATTTTTCCCAAATACTCGGACTCAGCCGGAGGTTGGCTCATGGACACAAAGCCATTAGTATTGACCTGCAGGCATAACATAACACATGTGATGGGATTAGCCAAATGATACAATATGAAAATGAGACAACAAAACATAACAGGCTGGAAGATACAGATATGTTCAGTATGCATGTCCTATGAAATCGGTTTCATTTTTCCCCAAATTTTCACCATTTTATTTTTTCAGATTTATTTTTCCCCATTCAGATTTAGTTTTTTTTACAGATACTCCAATCTGTAAAAAATGTAATTTTCCAATTTTCCTCTCTATGTGCTCTTTAGCACATTGCTCTGTTTTGTCTCCTCCCCAGCCTTAGAGAGCTTCTGAATGTTGGTTTTGATTTATGTTTTAATAATTGCCCGGCTTTTAGTAAATGCAACAGTTTCATACCCTTACAACACAAAGAACCATGTAAAAGTTTTGTCTTCTCTTTCAGCCTCTCTCTCAAGTTCAGCTGCTGCTTGAATCAGTAACGCTAGCTTTAAAACATCTGGGTTCTCAGGCACATCCACCCTCGTGATTGAAAACAGATGCTATACCTATTTGCTGCTTGGGTAACAAAAAAGTCCATTACACGAATCCCACGAATTCAGCTTATCTGTGTTCTCTCCATAAGGCTGTATGTTATGTATGTTTAATTTAACTTAGTTAGTTCCTAGAAAGCAATGTGCAGCATGACATATTATTGTAGAACATGAAGCTAAACTATGTGCTGGGTTCAGACTGGACCCAAGTATTTACAAAACCAACAATACTCTAACCAGTAACAGATGATGGGAATTTGCTTGGGGGTTGAGTGTAACTTCCACGAAATATACAGTTTACAGTAACATTCTTTGGGCAGTTGTTGGGAGAGTTAAGTGCAGGGGAGTCTGTGTCCTGCTGGAAAATGAGTGTGCATGTTCTAAGACTTTAAGCAATGTGTTAACAGCTACCTGTGTGATGAATACGTAAACACACATTAAACTAAAAAGGCTTTCCAAAAAACAAAAACAAACAGTCTGACACCCTTTAACCAGAACAGGAGATCCTGACTCTGATCTCCAAAAGCCTTTGATAGGGGGTATTATCATTTCCTCTTTCTACAAAAGGTTTTGGACAAGGTCATTAGAAATGTTCACTCTCTGCTGCAGTGACTGTCTCTAATCTTCAGGGAACACAATCCATTACATTTTACAATACGGCTGCAATAATTTACTTCAATGATTGAATTTTTACTTTGAGCAAGAGGAAGGACAAAACATGAACATCTCGTCACAAAGAGGTATGACTCGTTTAAAAAATTAATAAGTGGTGGTAATTTGACAGACAGATAAACAGATAAAATGAATTCTAAGTATTTTTTGGGTGGGATTAGTTTCACTCGGGGAGGAGGGATTTGCACGGTATAAGAAATCCTAGCATAAAAATCTGAAATGGGAGTGGCTACTTGATTTACACTCCAAAACAAGGGGCTATAAACAATATAACAAACTTCTGTGGTAATAATATAACTGTAGTTTAAAAAACATAAGCAGCTACATGTTCAGAACCCATATGTAGTGTACAGGCTAAACTACACAATCATAAGCTACAAGAGTGTTCTGCCTCTGAGAAATCCTGTAGCTTGTCTTCTGGAAACTAAACTAAACACCTGTTTGAATGCCTCCATACTTCAGTAAAAAGCAGAAAGAAAACGTCCACAGTATTCACCAGAAAATTTGACCACATTTCAATTCAAATTATATTAGTTTATGGTAATTTTTACAGCTTTTTTCCCTCTGATAAATATCTAGCAGGTTTATTACCTAGACTGGTCTGCAAAACTAAATCTGCTTATCCTGGTGAAAGATCTCATAATTTGTGACCGCATGCCCCTGAAAAGTCATGTAGTGTGCAAATCACAACCATTTAAAGACTCACAATTACAAAATGTGTAATATAAGGAGTACAACAATCTGACCATATGCAGTGTGTACACGGTATAACATATACAGTACATCTTTCAGTCAATTAAAGACTTCTCAAGGCAGTAATTTGTTGGTTCAGGGTGAATTAGGGTCTGATCCAAAGTAAGCCAGAAGTTGGGTGTGGGGTGCAGCAAGGACAACCAACAGAAACATGGATAAACGGCTGTATGAAGAATGATGGCTAAAGTAACACAGCGATACGAGATGTTTTTTCCGTAGCTCTTTGATTACAGTTCCTGCCAACTACAAGAGCAGGTAAATAACGTTGGTGCCACCTAATCTAATCTAATCTTTTTTTAGAACAGGATTTTGAAAATAAATAAAACACTGAGACTAAATATCCACATTTAGACAACACGGATTTTGCTGTTGCTGTTTTTAGTGAAATTTCCTGGAAAAGTCAGTACCTGGAAGAGTCAAAGATCTTCCTCGGTCCTGCATAAGCTGTTGATTTTCCAATTAGGTTAGTGGGCCGTCCTGGCTTTTGGGCTACATTCTTTGGATGTCACCATGTGTTTTGTCCAATATGAGCAGCATGGTGCCCTGTTCTAAATGTGGCCACAACCTTTCGTCCTTCAAGAGCTTTTGAAAAGCCAGATACTAGGTCTAGATTTTTCATCAGACAGTTCTGATACTGCACAGTAATATACACTGAAATACCAAAGTCAGTAAAGGATAGCAGATTGTAAACTGCTGATTGTGTTGAGAATTGAGTTGAGAATGCTCAGACCTGTGTGAGTTGTGAGGTTTTATCTTGTGACAGGTTGAACACTGATAGTGGGTGCATTTAATATTGCTCAGTTTATAGTGGACAGCACAGTGCAAATAGAAAAGCACTGTGGAACTAGGCAATAGGCATTATACAATGGATATATGATCTGGCCTCACTTAAAGTTGAACTAGGTTAAATTTTCTTAATGGAAACTAGATCTCTATTCTCTATTAGCATGAAGCGTTTCTTTTTGTGCAATTGTACAGACAATTTCAGAAACCTGTGTCTGGTGTGTTTACAATACTTTATCATAAATTAAAATCACTCAGGAAGCCTAGACCCATTATTTTTATGAATATTTATTACTCATTGTTCAGACGCCACAATATGATTGGCTGAAAGGCATTCCATGAGTGCCATTATCAGCCAGTAATGCACTGTAACCAAAGCTATTGTTTGTAAATATATTACTCCGCCACATACAGGTAACCTAGCAACGATGCAGCGCTTACCAGCCGAACAGCACAGCTACACATGAAGCAGCAACGGAACTTTTTAAACTTACGGAGTGTTTAGAACCAAACAGATCGTATTTTCTCATTCTCTTTAACTCAAAATCTTTCAATAAACAGCAACAATAGAACTGTGGCCTCGGCACAGCAGTGCCAATATTATACATTATAGCACGAACCTAGAATGTATTATTGCTTAAATAATGTTGTAATTATTGCAAATTATTGGTTAACAGTTTAATTTAGCACAGGCTGTGGTATCCCACAAGGCTCTGTTTTAGGGTTTATGAAGCTGATGCTAACTGTTGCTGTAGTAAAACTCGAAGGCCCATATACTATACTGTAAACTATTTTAATTATTTTGTAACAAGAACAAAAACAAAATAAGTTTTAGGTCATGAGCTAAAGCATGCGGAAAGGAGTCAGCAAATACTTTGCATTCCTGCTGCTTCCAAGGGCTCCCACCAAATGACCCTGAAGTGATGCTGATTATAGTCTGCGAGGCTAATAAACCCGGCTGGAGTGTCAAAGGTCTCAACATGGGAGTTCGGTCTAATGACACGCGTAACTGCACCAATGACCAAAGCAGCTGATGAAAGGGAGGCATGCAGTCGTTTCACTTAAGAGTCGGCTTCAGAAGGAATCACTGGTGGAAGTGTGGTGGGGAACTGGTGGAGCTCTGCAAAGCTTCAGTGAAGCAAATGACAAGACGGACTCTTATTAAAGGCTTGGCACACTTTGAAATGGAAGCGAAGCAGAACAAATCAGAGACCACCCTGCTGTAAACCATCACTGCGCTCTAAAAATGTGAGGAATCCAGAGTATGGCCTTGAGAACACCAGCTCAGTATTATAAGTGACTGCAGGGCTCTACAGTATCGAGGAGGTGGGACATTTGAGAGAGGTGTTAAAAGACGAAGGTGCCAGATAATGGAGACCATCTGCTTTACAGGTTCTGTACAATTATCCCAGATGTGTGAGCCTGATGAGGTAATACCTTTTGTACAGGTGGTGCCATCAAAACAACTGTGAAAACTATACTGACATGCTAAATTATACTAATTATGTGTCTCATGACATAGACTATTGCAGCAGGACACTGTTAGTCACAATCATAACCACATACTGCACTGTCCACTGTGGGTGGTAAATTCTAGTCTTTTGTGAGGTATTTCCCCGGTACACAAATTATACTGTGGATTGAGAACGTTAAAAAACATAAGCATACTTACTTAATTCCATAAATTGAATGCCTTTTCCATTTGGCACCCACTATCAGACCTCACTCTAAATATGATGATTCATCTCACCTTGTCATACTGGCCAGAATTGTGCCAGCATTAATCACAAGATAAAGTCTCACAACTTATGCAAAAGTGGGCATTCCCAAGCCAGCTTCTGAGGTATTACTTAAAGCCTAACACACATACAGCTATTCTATTAATTTTGTATATGGAAGCATATCATACCATCTGTCAAACTTGGTAGAAGCAGTTTTAAGGCATGAACAAACATAGCTGCTAATGGAACTGAGTCCCTGATGTTTATTAATGGGTTGATTGCTGATAAATATAGCAGAATAAATTCTAATGTATATAAAGCCTAATAAACTTGGTTCAACTGCAACAAAACTTGGAACAAAGGATGAAGCTTTATTGTACAGAGTGAAAATAAACCAAAAATATGCTGCTAACACACATCAAGAGCATATGAAGGCAAAGAAATTGAATCAATCACCAACAATACAGAGCCTGTTAAAGACAAAACGGAAGACTGAGAAAGAACCACCCATAGAGACCTGAAATATCATCTCAAGGAAGGAAACTCAACAACTGGGGAATTCCAAGTGTTCTAGACTACAGGATTTGCATCCAAGCACTGAAAACAATCTTAAATGTTCAATTTAAGCCTGTAACATTCATGAAAGACACATATAGTAAACTATTTCTATTGGTCTACTTATCAGGAAATTCTGAAACAATGTGGCAAAAACTGTCAGATTCACATTATGTTAAAAAGTGAAGAACGTCTGAAATGGAGATATAAGTTGTGCAGCACTGATACGTACAACAGCTGTAATTCCTAAACTGAATTAAACCCCAAATCCATTGCTCTGGGTGAAAGTCCCAGTTCCTACATTTTATAAATGTTTATGTATCTACACTGGCACATATCCAAATGCAAACCCAGACTTTCCATATTGGTAAATCCTTAATCCAAACTACATGCTGAACTCCTCCCACACACCACTATTATTGCTAAAGAACCAAACTGGACACTGAGCACGTCTCCATGCTGACAGACTCCATGTGGGTTAAGGGAGTAAATTTGAGTTTAGGCCAAAGCCAGGCTTTAAGATTTAGATATGCCCTGGCTGACCCTCCCAGTGGAGCGCACAGGAATTCAACCCTGACCGCTTTTAATCAAACCCCCTCTCCTCCCAGCAGGATCCCCAGAGGGGGAGGTGGGCCAGGGAACGCTTCAGGGGAGGGCAGGAGATAGCAAAATCCAGCTGGAGGAGGCCGGCCACAAAGACCCTCAGTGAGGCAACACAACCTCGGCCTAAGCCGTATCAGAAAAAAGCGGCGCTGACTGCTTTGTTAAATGCTTTTTAGATACAAGATATGCAAATGAGCTTTGTTGGGATTGGCTGGGGTGTAGTGTGTCTTATTTACACTGCAAAATGCCTCAGCTGTAAAGCTGAAAAACATTAGCGGACATGGCCGGACCACTGTAGACTAAACAAAAACATACTATATTGTGGCTTTCGGACAAGAAATGTAGTTAATTTCTACAAGAAATGTACTTAAAATGCTACAAAATTACTAGGGATTAAATCTTTTTACACTGACTTCCATTAAAAGTAAAAAAGGTTTTTGGTTTTTGTGACATAAGTAAAGTAGTAAACTCAACATACTTCAGTTTAATATTAATATATAGACTGTTTGTATACAATGTATACTCCAGTGGCTCGTAACTATAATTGCTCTCACTCAATTTTTATTTACTATGAACTGTCTAGTAATAAATGGAAATTCCAAAAGCATTGTGGGAGATTGTAGTACCATTAAAATAAAGTTTAAATTGCACTTTATGTTTTGGACACAAATAGCTGACGTCTTCAAAAGTGCCCTAAAACGTAAATAGCAAGTCACAGCCTGAACATGTATCAAACTGATGTCATATTTAGGGTCATGGGGAAAAACTGTTTAAATGTATTTTTTGGTTAAAGGGAAATATGTTGTTGTGAAACATCCCTTCTCCCTCATCAGTATTACACATTGTTGTTGTCACATGACATATTTTATTTGTATGTGTTCTTATAACTAATTAGTTGAACTGGATTATGTTATATTTGATTGATGTTTATACTTTGACAATACTCTTGATTCTGCATTAATGCCACTTTGGATTTTTGGCATTTTTGACATGTTATTTTAGAACCAAAATCTGAAAATATGCAAAAAAGGAGACAGGTCAATGTTTATCCATCATAGCGAGGGTATGCAAATGTGTGTTAATTTTAATGTTTATATGTGTTTGGAACACACTGTACTTCTCTGTGTTTCTCTTTTGCTTAGTGATGTTGTTTCACTCCTCTGTCTTTTATAAAAGGTATTCCGTCAATTATCAGATCACTGAAATAATCAGCACTGACGGCCTAGACTTGTATCAAGTGTAAAAGAAGTAGATAAAAAGATACTTTTCAGCTAGTGCTGTTCTTCAGTGGGCTTTGACTTCTTGGCTCTGTGTAAATAAGATATTTTGGGCAAAGTGACCAATGTAAGGATTCAGAGTGGCAAAAATATTCATTCTAAAAAAATATTTAATTCATACTTTTTCACACTGCATTTAATCTGGGCTGGACAAGCAACTCAATCTCCCAGAAAGGTATCATTGCAGAGAAGCCTCTTATACGACGGATATTAACATGCACTGGACGTCAAATGTCAGGTTCCCCCGGAAGACCGGCTTAAGAACTGAAATACTCTTAATGAAGCTGAACGGTCCTCAAAAAGGACAGGAAGAAGCACTTAAACAGGCTAAGCACTGCCTGCTTCAGAGAGAGAGCGGGGCGGAAACTCGAGCTACTAGGTCTATACATCTGCTAGAAAGCCTTATCCTCAGGCAAGAGCTGAATGCATTGTGTGTTAGAAGACATAGCAGTGTGGCGTGGTGTCGCCTGTCTGCACACAACAAAGGCACTTAAGCTAAAAACACTCTTTGTTCCGTATCTATGTAGCATCTTGGAGCTGGAGTACAGCGTGGTGCCCCCCACCCCACCCCAAATCCCCAATCTAAACCAGAGATCTGCTCTCCCGCTCTCAGACCCTCAACGACTCCAGTATGAATATCCGTGCTTGTGGATTCTCAGCAGTTTAACTTTGTTACGTGATGCTGTTTAGCAGAGAATTGATTGCTGTGTGCTTCTAAAACCAGTTAACAGTGTATTAGTCCCAGTGTCATTGACTGACCCTGTGGAAGCGCTCGCCGGAATGCAGCCCACTATCAGTAAATGCGGGGGGATGAGTAAATAAGGAAGATGTTGTTTGAAGGGGGTTGTGTCAACATGGTGGGGGGAGAGGGGCCCAGACAGAGAGTACAAAGAGTCAACAAAGTCAAAGCCCACTGAAGAACAGCACTAGTTCAAAACTAGTCTTTTGTCTACTTCTTTTATATTTGTTACAAGTCTAGGCCATCAGTGCTGAATATATAAGTGATGAGTGATTTTTCTGACAATTCTTTAAGTTAAAAAAACTATAAAGACTATAAAATGTTCTTTTAAAAACAATACTTGTAATATTAAATATTGAATTAACACATATTTACTTGTCATGAAAAAACCTTGTCCCATCCACATTTTTAATACTTTAATAAAAAATCAAGAGTATTTTCAAGGTGTAAAGACCAACCAATTCACATCTAAGCAGTCATGAAAATATATCATATTGTAATATATATAATAACATCAAATGTAAAGCAGCAAATAACATATTACAAGTAAGGCTCTCAAAACATTACTCTTTGCTTACCTCTATATACAACATGGACAACTGACATCCAAATGAATCCAAAAAGCCAGAGACAATTTAACTTGCATTTTCACATTGTTTTTTGGACTCCTGGGTGGTGCAACAGTCCATTTTATCTCTTTTATCAGGAGACGGTAAATTGATTTTAAAATGAGGAGAAATAAACAGCTCTATGTAGCACCAAAAAGAACCATTCATAAGTATTTGAATCTGTTTTCACCAGAAGTTATTTAGTAAGAAGAAAATTCATGTGTATTTTTTAATAAGTAATCCAGGCTGAAACACTCCTTTAGAGTGAAATAAGTGAAGCTTAACAGCTTCACAGATGCAGGCTAAATATGTGGATGCGTGTAAATGTGTTGTGATTTGTTACATCACAAAAACAACTAACTCAAACTGGGCTATTTTGGCTTATTTGTATCTATATGCAAATTGTATCACCTACCTTTTCATCTACCTCAACATACTAACAGTGTGGAATATAATCCACTGAGGAGAAACACAATGTGCAAAAAAGAAGCTAATGAATAAATTGATCACATCTAGCACTGGTTGACTTTAGCATTACCTCGTAAGTTTATCTGAAGCAGTCTCTCTTTCTCAACACTTTCAAAACATGAAAACCCATGAGTTTAATCTATACTCACTAAAAGACAATCTCAGTTTGCTTAATTTTACTTTGTGCCACTGTAGTATTTTTTTAGCATACTGGCTCCCAGTTTACGCTGTTAGCATACCACTGTTAGCAATTAGCTACAACATATCAGCCAATGCTGGTGGTGTTTAAAACCTGACAAATCTGAATCCACAATACAACAAGTTAGCAATAAAACGGCAATATTTACATTCTCTCCATGTCAATCCTGTATAAATGATTTATAAACTCACTCAGATGAGATTACTGACTTTAAATCTAATGAATAAATCAGGGATCAAGGCGAGAAGTGTCCTGCCTAATCTGATTTGCAAGAAAAGACTCTTTAAACAGGGTTCAACAATGGAGGCGGAGGAGAGCCAGCCACAGACTTTATGTCTTCTCCCTCTTTTCACTCCAAACAATCACTAGGAGAGGGTTAATTGAGAAGTGTGGATTGGACCCTAGGGGATCCTAATGTTCGCGTGTTCGCACTAGACTGAACAAAGCAGTAGTCCAAGCACTGTTTGTAAAAGAAAGCTGATCACACAGCAATCAGTGACAGTCCAAAAGAGATCATGAGTAAAGAAAGGGAAGACAAAGCTCTTTCACAGCAGTTCAGTCTGGCAGCGTGTGCTGAGAACACAGGAAAAGAAGGAGTGGGAGAAGGGTCCTGTTCCATAAAGCCCAGAGAGTCTAGAATAAACGACCTCAGCTGTGCGGAAATCACAGCAGTGACTAATGACTCCATCTATGGAGAGACTGGTACTGAGAATAAATATTTAGCTCTTTCTCACTCGACTTCTTTTCCTTTTCTGAATGACTTTACAGTGCAGAAAGAACGAGACAATGAGTAAGAAAGAACAAGCATACAGTCTCCCACAGTATTGTGACTATATACCGACTAGCACTGAACAGCAATGAATTGACTAGCATTATAATAAAACACAATATTCCGAAAGTTCTTACAAATGGGCAATCATAAAATACCATCACATAAAACTGACGCATACTCATAATTGTAAATTGTTTGTTACATTACAAAAATATTAGTCACTTTAAAGAACAATGAATCATATATCAGTGAATGCTCATAGTTGCTATATAAATACTAATATATTATTACATATAATCTATTTATTATTATCTATCTATACTGCTTAAAAATAAAGCAACCTGTACTGTTATATTTATTTAAAAAACTACATTCAAAGGGAAATTGCCCTGATGAAGTCACCCAGAGGGATTTGGTAGGACATGGTCCATTCAATAGGAACTTGAATGTAGAGTCAGATTTTTTTTTTACAGTGGTGGTCTATGGTACAAGACAGCCAAGTGGCAAGAATTAAATGCCATTAAATATTACATAACAGAAAGACAATATCTTAAAATGGTTACTAAATGTACTTCAGCTGTATGCTTTAAACAATAGTTTGGGCCTAAAAAATAGTTTTAATTACGTGGTGTTTAAAATAGTGTAAAATAAATTGTTGTTCAGAATAATTTTTAGTATATACATAATTACATTTAGAACAAGCATGTTCATTCAGAGGCACTACTGCAATAAAATGCAGGTCTGTAACTTCATCTGCAATGAATCATTTTACACCAAATCCACACTCAACAAACAAATTATGTACACATTTTGTGGGAAACTGTAAAAATGCCTTTTAACAGTCTCTCTGTTGCTCAATGTTTCAGGAGTGCTGACAATACCCATGATTTCTCACAGCAAAGGCTATTATTAAGTCATTTAGCACTAAGATGATACATAACACTGTAATGTTTCCCCAAATATCAATAATATTCCCTCAAAACTCACAAGATTACACTGAATGTTCTAGAGGATATCTGATCCACAAGCATCTGGAGTTCAGAGAAAGCTGCAGAAAGAACCTATCAGCCAAGACATTACATATGATCCAATGCAGAAGCCCTGCTTTGATAGTCAGTGCACATGTTGAGTAACAGAGTAACTGAGAACAGCAGATTCCTGAGCACACTGATAGCAGGTATCAGAGATTCACACGCAAACCAGTTTAAGACTAGAGAATTCACAGGGATAAGCCTCTAAACCAGCCCAGTTCTTCAGGCCTGCTTTATTAACTCCCTCCAGCAGAGGTAACTATGAGCCATTAGGCTGCATGAATGGACATACAGCTCTGTATAATTTCAAATTTCACTCTGTACACACATCTTATCCACTCAATCACTGCTTAACCCACAACACTGATCAAAATACAAGTATATAAGTTATATAAGTTAATATACAGGTACTGTTACTGGCACATTAAAGAGTAAGTGTAATGGAATATTTAGGATTGGGGGGGAGATAATTTGGAACCACTGTTATGAAACATTACAGTCAATTATTTGCTTTCTTAATCAATCATGGATATCATCAGAGTTTAAATAATAGTTACTGAATTATTCACTAAATGGTTATTTTAAAAGGGGAGCATACAGTCCAGTCCTATTAAATCTGATTCAGTAATGAGGTTTTAAAAATTTTGTACTCTGTTTGTATTTATTAACCCTCTATGGCACTTTATATTATATCATTACTTTATTTTTTGTTATCTGCTTTTTTCTCAAAAATCTCACAACATTTTTTTTGTTTACTGACTAAAACAATGGTGGATATTACTTTTCTTTCTAAAAAAAATCTGTAATAATAAAAGGAATAATAATAATAATTATTCTAATGTTACAGTATAACATAATTTATCAACTATTGTGATGAATATCATACATAGTATAAGTCTTTGTGTATGTTGGTATTATAAAGCCCTGGAAAAAAATAAGAGACCACCTAAAAAAGGATGATCTTTTATTTTACCAAATTGAAACTCTCTGGAATATAATCAAGAGTAAGATGAATGATCACAACCATCAGACCAAGCTGAACTGCTTGAATTTTTGCACCAGGAGTGGCATAAAGTAACCCAAAAGCAGTGTGTAAGACTGGTGGAGGAGAACATGCCAATATGCATGAAATCTGTGATTAAAAACCAGGGATATTTCACCAAATATGTTTATAGAATAAAACAACAATGTTTATTTTACTCAAACATAAACTATAAATAGCAAAATTAGAGAAACTGATTTAGAAACTGAAGTGGTCTCTTAATTTTTTCCAGGGCTGTATTTGTTTCCATATTGCCCACCACTACGTGTTAACCCATTAGTGAACATGTACATAAAACATGAAAACAAAAACAATTTTACACAAAACTAAACTATAAAGACAACAAAACAAAAACACAAAAATAATAAATAGAAAAACGACAAATAAAAGAATTAAAATATTAAAACATTAAAAACTATTTAAACAACTTTTATTTAACTAACTAATAAATTAAACCAATTAACTTTTAAATGTAATGTAATTAAGTATATTTTCTTATAATTAAAAAAGGAAAAAAACGAACATGCTTAAAATATGCAACTTTAAAAAAGAAAAATAAACTTTAAATACTTACATAAACTTTTTCAATCTGACTATTGTAGAAAAACACAGCCTGGTCCAGGGGGATTTCCTGAGTTATGTCCGTCCCGGGCTCCAGGGTCTGGTCCCCAAACTGAGGCCCGTAGTCCAGCAGGTCGCTGCGGCTGATGCACTTCACCGTCACGACTAACAGGAGCAGAACCCCGAACACCGCCGGGCAGGAGCGGGCGACACCGTCCATGGCTGCAGCTCTCCGGGCATGTGGGGCTCTGCTGCACCGCTGAGGGGAGAAACTCTGGAGGGCGGGAGCTTCCACAGCACGTTCAGCACCATCGCTCCGGGATTGGCTGGAAGCTCACACGAGCCCCGCCTCCTGCGCTCTGATTGGTTAACAGTTAGAATAATTTCTTTCGATCGATGCACATGTGAAAATAATTGAAAGCAGCAGATTTTTGTACATTCCTGTGCAGACGGATGGCAGGTATCAGGGTTTCACACGCATACTCAGTTATTAGCACTACAGGAGAGTATAAAATACTGGAATACGAACTAAAACCACACACATCTGCTCAGCCAATCCACTACAGCAGAATCAACTCTCTATTTAGCATATTTAATTATCTTCATCACTACTGCACACACTTTTATTGCTATTATTTAATTCAACACATGTATAAACTACTAGACACTCCCAGCACCAGAGGTGTAATAGGTAATACAGTTTAAATACTTGTTACTTTCCTTAAAGTGGCAGTCCGTATTATTTAGTTTCTAAACGGAAAGCAGAAGCATTTCTGAAAAGAAAAAGGACAAAATATTTTGTTTAATGGCTCCAGTGTGCTGGAACGATCATCCCTGCTAAGCCTTATATATATATTTATTCTAAAAACTGGTGTGTCGGGTCGCTTCTCGCAGGAGTTCTTCTGGCTACGTCACGCGTCTTTACGCACTTACGTCACATTTACAGCCTCTAAAAGAGGATCCAGCACAGTGTTACTGAACGCAAGCGGCTGGTGGAGCAATGGAGACTTCAGAAGGGAAACTCAGAGCTCAGTAGCTCATTCACTCATAGTAAAAATAAAGAAACGAAAGTGTGAATTTTTTTTTTAAGCGCTCTCTCTTTCTGATTGAGCATAACCTGGAATCTGATTCATCCGCTCTGAAAGGAGACCGCATCACACCCACCCCGTTTAAAATGATTCTTCCGCATGCTCGGTGCAATTACCTATTCTTATCAGAGAGGGCCCTAAATCCCAAAACGTAGACATCAGCTTTAAGTAAAAGCTTTTGGTTATCTAAATTATTTTTCAGCCGACTTTTAACTTATACTACTTAAATTTTAAAAATAGCCTAATTATTCCTATTTAATTTCACCATGAGTTCATTCCAGCTTCTCATTGTTCAATAAAACCCTTATGCAGATAAATCTCTCCACCCAGATAGAGTGAATTTGATTGTGGTTGGATTATTTTGCAGGTCTTACAAGTATATACTTACAAATTTACAAATATACAAGTATACGGTGGAATTGACTTTTCAAATTTCTACACATTATACTATGGATATTTTTGAAAAACTAGAGCTACTAGAGAACAGATTTAAACTACCTTTAACTGACCTGAACTGGTTCTTCACCATCACTGTGCTAATGCTCAGCCTCCCTTTTCCTCAGTTCTTCTTAATATGTCTTAACTACTAGATTTCCACAGTGTCTTTCACTCAGCTCAGAGGGTCTGTTAAAAAACAACAACATTTTGTACTGCTTTTATCCTTCTTTTTGTCCTATCTGTTTCTCTCTGGACATGTTCACAATAGGTCAAGGGCCTTTCCAAAATCACTGGGTGCAAATAAGGAATACCCATGTACAGGACACTAGTCCATCACAGGCTACCACACACACCACTGGAAAAACACCTACACACACTTCACGTACTAATTGTTATGGGGTGGGGAAAAACTGATTTTAAAGAGAGGAGAATACACTAAACTCCTTACAGACAGTGAGTGACCTGAACAAGGCTACAACCCACAAAACAAGCAGCTCACTCTACACTACATGCAGTTTATTGTAATAAAGCAAGCCAATTTAAATCTCACACTTCACAAGTCCTGTCTAGGTGTTCAATCCAGATGAGGCCCAAATTTAACCCTCCTGGTCCCATCCCACCCTGATGTGGCCCATCACTCACATTCATATCATTGCTGTCCAATGAAAAACATGCATCTCTAAGACAGCAACTACACAAGAGGGAGATAAAAACCTTCTTTATCTTTCTGTTCACTCCAATTATCAAAAAAATTCGATAATAATGGAGACACTTGTTTTTTCATTGGACAGCACCCTTGGGATAAAACGTTCTGGTTCTCAGTTGGGCTGCCCATACAGACATAAGTTGCTATAAACCTGATATAAACTCTATAGTAAAATAAGAGCTCAATTTACTAGCATGATTATCTGGTGCATGATTTTTGGGCTTGGTCCACCCATTCCTCCTTTGGTGAATATCAGACAGGAAAACAGCATTGAACCCCCACCCTTCCTCCTCTTAATGACATAATGACTTGGGCCTAATTTCCCCAAAGCATCTTAGTTGTAAGGATATCAGAACTGGTGGAGAGAGATAGTATAAAGAGAGTAATCCACACTCTGCCATTTAAGAATCATCTCTGTACTAAGATGCTTACAGGAAGCCCAGCTTTATATACTCCATATACTGACAGACTAAAATACATAATTTAATCACTATGTGGGAAATTTTAAATCGAACAAATGATGTGGATCAAATGTAAGTATTTATGAACATTTAAAATCTACAATTTAAAATTTACAAATATGCTTTTTTGAGAACTTTCAGACTAAAAGAGTAAGTATACAAACATGTAGCCCATTAGAAATGTTGGAGCAGAAATGCCCAATATATAATTTGAAAGGGTCATGAAATGTTACCCCAGGGGGAGCTGGAGAACACCACCAACAGTATAAGTTGTGAGTTGTTTTATAGGTTTTAGTGAGCCTTGACAGTCTGTGTCAAATGGATAAAACATTCCATTTTTGAAGTTCGGAAAAGCGGACATTTAGCATTCCTCCATCCAAAGCATCACGTGTATCATCAACAATACATCATGCAAAGCATTACCCCCTACAGTGGACAGCGCAGTGTCCATGCAAACAAATAAGCCACTCCCGCAAAAATTCACATCCACATTCATGTTAGTGTAGAAGCACAGAGAAACATATCAATTTCAGTGTTGGTAGCATTTTACATACTGTATGGTACTGATTATATATTCATCAATAATGAAGAAAAAATTATCTAATAAGTTATTTGTTAGTGTAGGTTATATTTCTGTAACTCCAGTATAAAAGTCTTGGTCTAATACTGGAGCATTATTCTATAATACTGGCTGTTGGACCAAAGCCTGAGTAGCTTGTCTTTGTCTATTCGTTCACATCCAGCTTCCTATTCCAAAAATAAAACAATTAGGAGAAATAGACAAAACATCAGCCCCTTATCCGTCTGTCTCAATAACAAGAGGAAGACAAATCATCCTCAGATCCCAAGAGAGTAAACTATGGGCTCTACTGAGATAGGATCTGCATGCAGGCCCACTGTTAAGTTAGAGCATCTAAGGAAGAACTACCCTTCTTCAAAAGCAGTTGTTCTGGTTAATGACTGAATTGTTATGCAATTTAGATTCTATTTGTAATCTTTTTAGTTCTTTGATGGATTTTTGCTGTGCATCTTCTTAGACAGTGTTCAAGATATCAACACTGTTCCAACTCCATTTTATTCGGTCTGATTGCGTGATGCCATGCAGAAACTGTTGCCATTTTTTTCACAAAGGAATGAGACAATCAACAATCAGGCAACACCTGAGGAACCTCCTATGACACCACATTCACCTTGCCACCCTTTAACACCTGCCTAGGGTTCACTTAGCAACAATATTGTTACCATCTAGGATACCATAGCACTTAACTAGCAACACCACAGCAGACCTAAGATACCAAAGCAACCATTTAGGAACACCACAGCAACCAATTTGAATATTATGGCAGCAAATACCGATTTCATTTAAAGCACTTGGTATACCATACCAACCACAAGTTACTATTAAGCAACCCAAGTAGTCACATTGCAAAACAATAACAACCACCTGGGATAACATTGTGACCTCCTATATGGTATAGCAACCACCTTGCAATACCATACAAGCCACATAGCAGCACCACAGCAAGCAATTGGAACACAAAATTAACTTCATGGCAAGCACTTAGCAACCTCATATCAACCACTTGGGATACCATAGTCACATCCTTACATCACCATAGCAACCACTTAGAAACCCCATACCAATCAATTAGCAACACCACAGAAGACAACAAACTAGCAATTCCTAGAAAATCCCTGTAATATCATAGAAACAACTTAAACACTGTATGGAATTGGAAACTACTTTAACTGCACAAGCTGTTTAAATGCACTTTTCTAATTCTGACTGAAACTGTATGAACATCACAGGCAAATTATGTGCAAATAATGCTCAAAGGGCATGATACTAGGATACTGGGAGAAAGATGGAAGTGTCTTGGAAACCACTAACTTAGAAACGAACTAACTAATATTCTAGAACCACTATAGTGAAGATGAACTGAAAACTTTAAGTTTCTATAACTTCAACAGTACAGTCTATAAAACAGCTTTTCACTAGTGCCATCTGAGCCAAGGGTGGTTATTCCCAATGTTGGGTAGGTGGTCATAATATTCTGATTTGCCCAGTTCAAAGAAATCACTAAAATCCCAATACAGTCATACCATTGATGTCTATAATGAGTGCATGCAAATGCCTAGCCAAAGACTTCTACACTCATTCTGCAAGGAGTGTAAGAGTGTAACACATTATTGGCCAGTATAAAACCCAATATCGCCACCTTATGGACTAAAAGCATCATTGCAGCGTGTGACGTAAGAGCAGGAGGCTCAGCATCCTCTGATGTGGAAAATTCTCAGTGGCAGCGTTCATCCCTAGAGAAATATGGGCATAGCAGACTATCATAGCAAACTTCACCCCAGTACACACACACATGCACACACATCAATAGAGAGGTGTCTGCCATTGTTGTCTGTTTATTTCTCTCTTTCTCTTTCTCTCTGCCTCTCTCTCTCTCTCTTTTTCTCTCTGAACAGCTCCACCAGTGTGTGACGTAGTCCACATTTAGATCATGTGTCTGCGTGCCTCTCTTTTACACTGCTGCAGGAAGCCGGGCCTATTCGCTTATTCTTTTCATATCTCCTCCTCCTCCTCCTCCTTCTTTCCTCCCTCCCTCCCTCCTTTCATCGCTCATTCGCTCTCTACCTCCCTCCCTCCCTCCTTCCTTCCCTGCCTACCTCAGTCATTTTCCCTTTCCCTCCCTCTCTCTCACTCTTTTACAGATTGTGTGCGATGGTCAGGTACGCCTGCACTGAGAGCCACTATCATGGACAGAAAAATGGACAAATCAGACGGGACCAGAACAGACAGATGCAGAGGAGCATCCATCTGGAGTGAGGCCAGACCCTGACCGGCTAAAGAGAGTGAGTGAGTGAGTGAGTGATAGAGAGAGAGAGAGAGAGAGAGAGGTGTGAGATAAAAAGAGACAGAGAACAAGTGCAGGAAGAGAGAGAGTCTATTAAGAGTGTGAGAGATAGAGTGTATCAGAGAGATAGTGAGAGATACAGAAAGTGCAGGGACAGAGATGGAGGACTCTTCTTCTCCATCAGCAGAAGAGAGAAGGGGGGAGGTGACCAGGTCTTCAGGGGGTAACGGGTCCCTCTCTCCCCCGACCCTGAGCCCAGCGGTGCCACCCTACGTAAAGCTTGGCCTGACCGTGGCCTACACAGCCTTCTACTCCCTCCTCTTCGCCTTCGTCTATGCCCAGCTGTGGCTGGTGCTGCGCTACCGGCACAAGCGCTTCAGCTACCAGACGGCCTTTCTGTTCCTGTGCCTGCTGTGGGCCGCCCTGCGCGCCCTGCTCTTCTCCTTCTACTTCCGCGACTGCGTGACTGCCAATGCTCTCGGGCCCTTCTCCTTCTGGCTGCTCTACTGCTTCCCTGTCTGCCTGCAGTTCTTCACCCTCAGCCTCATGAACCTCTACTGCGCACAGGTGAGGATGGGTGGGTAGAGGGTGTAGCTGGGAATCTGAGTCCTGCTTGATGGGTAAAAAATGGATACCAAAAAAAAATACATTATTATCAACAATAACATTAAGCGAATAACGTTAATAAACAGTATTAACATTCATTACATAACAGACTGGTCTTAAAAAAGTTAATTTTCCCAAATGTCAATTTATTGTCCCTGACCTGATGGTCTTTATACTTGTATTTGACTTTGATTAATTGACACTTTTTTGGACTAAGAATTTGCACTTAAACACATCTTCAACACTTTATTAGTATTTCAATTAGCTTAGACTTGTAAGTATTTGTACTTGAAGTATGATTAGTACTCAGACTCATCTTGAATGGATTAGTACTGGTAATTGGGCTTGTCTTGAACTCGTTAGAATTTGCACTCAGACTTTTCTCGGACTCACTAGTATTTTTACTTGTCCTTAGTATTTGCAGTTGGACTTGATTTGAAATTGTTAGTATTTGTACTTTGACGTGTCTTAGACTTGCTAGTATTTGTACTTGGACTTGATTTGGATTTGGACTTACTAGGTTTTTTACCTTGTACTTGATTTGGATTTGATAGTATTTGTACTTTGACTTGTTTTGAATAGTATTTTTACTTGTACTCGATTTGGAATCATTAGTATTTGTACTTGCACTTGATAGTATTTGCACTCAGATTTGCTTTGGAATTGTTAGTATTTTTTGTACTTAGACTTGTCTTGGACCGGTTAGTATTTGTACTTTTTGGCCTCAGTATTTGTAGTTGAATTTTATTTGGAATGGTTAGCATTTGTAGTTGAACTTGTCTTGGAATTGTTAGTATTTGTATACATATCTGAATCGAAATATGTACTAATTGCAGTGTCTGTACCCGCGGCTTGGCAGTATTTTCACTTATACTCGTTAATGTTGTACTTTGATTCATCTGTAAGTGCTAGTATTTGTGTTCAGACACCTTTAACTAGTTAGTATTTAACTTGTTTCTGATTGCATGCAAACCTGCCTTAAATGTATAATTTAAACTTTTACTTGTCTCAAACTCATTAGTATTTTTTTACTCAAACTCACCTTGAACTTGGTACTATTTGTAATTGGACTCTTTTGAAATCATTCGTATTTGTACTCAGACTGGATTTGATCTTGTTAGTATTTGAGCTTATACTTATTTTGTACTTGGTAGTGTTTGTACTAGGACTAGTCTTGGACTCATTAGTACTTGAGTACTTGTTCTAGGACTTTTTTTGGGGAATAACCACTGAAAATTCACAGATCCTGATGAATTACAGTACAGTAATTAATATAGACAATAACATCACAAGTGTGATTTTTGGCTTCCAAGCAGTAACATTGGCAATTTCACCTCCTTTATCATTAGCTTACTCAGGGGAAAAAGCAGCCCACCTTCTTATATTAGCACTGCAGCATGTGTAGTTTTCCAGAATGTTCTTCCACCTTTAGGATACATCATTACAAGGAGAGTTTGGGGGTTTGGCCCAGAAAATTTGTCTCTAAGAGAAATCTGCTGCACCACTGCAGGAGTAGGCAGGGTTTAAAAGAGATCAATTGTTTTTTATTTGCCAGAATGCACCTTTTTTAATTTGCAAACAATTACGTAATTGTCTGAATAAAAGGACATGGTTTTATCTACTATAATTCATAGTTTAATTTAATTTAATTAACTTTGATCCTAATTAAAGTAGATATTAAACATGCAGATGAAGGGGTTAAGGTGGCTGGAGCAGAGACACATCGGGGCAGGACAAAGGACCCAGTCTTTTTGATTATTCAGAAGCCCTGCACATGCTCTTCCATGTGTGACCTACATTTCAGAGGGAACCTGCATTACATATTGATGACGTGGATACACGCTGAAGCACCGTGTTGGCTACTGCACTGTAGTACCACATCCAGAGCTCATTTTTCACACAGAGAATAAAAAATAGCTGCTGCTAAAAAAAGCTAGAGTCACATAACCAGTCACTGCTTTGTGTTAATTCAGACTGGAACAGGAAAAGGAAGGTGCTACATTTATAATATCAGTATGACACTGCTGTTCAAAATATACCGGGGGACTATTTAAAATTCCAGATGGTTACCAAGTACAGTGAGCCAGTGGACGATAAATGTACTTATAATAGAAGCCAAATGACTCAGCAGCTACACATTCACTTCTGTTATATATTCCATGTTGCTTCACTAAGTAACTAAAAGGTTGAAATTTGTGTGTGTATTGTAATGATGAAGATGAACATAGACAGTTATATGAAATGCATATAGCTAAAGTGAATTATCTTATTTTGGACAAGAGAAAAGTTGTGATAAAAAAAAAAAACGTTACATGTTATTGCTATTTCTAAAAAGTTGTTAGGTTGCATCTTTCTTTTTAACAGTGCAACATTAGTGAGTGCTATTAAAATTTCATTTTATATCCAAACAAAGCCTGATATTATAACTCCTAATTAAAACATCCTTACACAAATCAAATTAAATGTCAATTGGAACCTTCATATAAATAAAAAAAATTGTGGTGATCCCCAATTATAGCTTGTCAGCATGATCTCTAAATGTCAAAATCTTCTTCAATTATGCTTATTGTTGGTTGCACATTTTTAGCCATTCTAGACACATCAGAAACTTATGAAACACATACCATATATGTAATCTGAAGCTTGTAATATACAGATATATTAAAACACATTCTATATTGTATGTAGCAGCTTTATAGGGAGATTTTAAGTAAGCAGTCCAAGTCCAGGACTACTTAGGTTAATCTGAGATATCAGACTTGGCCAGTTTAAATATTTACTCCAATCAATTGGAAATCTTGACTGGCTGTTTCTACATAGAAACCACACATAAAACTAACCTTTCTAAGTATTAGCCATGTAAAAGACTGACTGAGTCTAAATACAACAAGGACGGTGATGCTATTAAATACAAAAAAAAAAAAAATCCTTATATTTCCCAGAAATTGTTAGCCCTGAAGTGTTTCCATTGATGGGTAGATATACCACAGTAAAAAAATAAGAGACCATTTAATGATGATGTTTTTCCTTGATTTTACCAAATTGAAAACCTCTGGAATATAATCAAGAGGAAGATGGATAATAGATAATAGTGGCATAAAGTTATCCAAAAGCAGTGTATAAGACTGGTGGAGGAGAACATGCCAAGATGCATGAAAACTTTGATTTAAAAACTTTATGAATTTTTTGATTTAAAAACTTTATGAATATGGATTTGTTTTCTTTGCATTATTTAAGGTCTGAAAGCTCTGCATCTTTTTTGTTATTTCAGCCATTTCTCATTTTCTGCAAATAAAAGCTCTAAATGACAATATTTTTATTTGGAATCTGGGAGAAATATTGTCTGTAGTTTACAGAATAAAACAACAATGTGTGTTTTACTCAAACATAAACCTATAAATAGCAAAATCAGAGAAACTGATTCAAAAACTGAAGTGGTCTCTTATTTTGTTTCAGAGATGCATATTAGGTTGTAAAAGCTGAAATGCCCCTTTATTAGTGAGTGTAATAAACTAATATGAACATTGGAAATATTGAAATCACATTGCAGGTTTAGGTCAGATCTTGTTTTTGCATTTTACAATGTATTTTCACAAGAATGGAGCAGCTAGTTGACATTTTACGTCGTTCTTTTTGTTACTAACAGGTCTTTTTCAAGGCCAAGTCGAAATATTCTCCTCATCTGCTCAAGTACAAGTGAGTAATTATTGGATCTGTGCTGCTGCTCTTAATGTTCATGATTTCCTCTGTCTTGATGAATTACTCAACACTGATCACTCTTTCACACTGTCACATTTTTCTTCTTTTAAGTTGTGTTTTACACTGAATTTTAAAAATGATTAGTAAATTAGCTGCAGTTGAAACTGATTTAATTATGGACCATGGGGAAATATGGTGCTGCTGGAATTTTAACTTATGATGCCCCACCTCTTGACAAAGGCAGGCAGATGTGGTGGACAGTTGCTCCATTGTAGGGCTGGTAAACCACTTCTTGGATAAAATTTCAAGGCTCTAGAGTGGCCCTACAGTCTAACTGCTGCTTATCAAGTGTGTGGAGATCAATTTCTCAAAAAAAAAAAAAAAAAAGTCTAAAAAAAATCACATCATGGGGGGAGTCCTAACCAGCAGATGGGAATAAACAGTAATTATATTGAGGGGGAGGAGCCAGCTGCAGATCATTTAGGCTACTCATTTAACTGTAGTAGTTAAAAATAAGTTAAGTTCATTTTAAAAACACTCTTTAATTAGTTAATGGATCATTTTTATTTGGCCTGACTTTACATGTTTAACAGTATAAATGTAGAGTTTTTCCCCTCACTGTATCAAAACTAGGTTCATGTTCACAGTAAGAGGAGTAAAAATGTTTTAAGTCATTTTTGTATATTATCCTGGAGGCGTCAGTGAACGGCTCTAAATCTGCTACTTCACTGTAGTGTATTTATAAAAATCACACAAATAGCTGAAATGCGTCATGGTAAGATTAGATGTTGTGATGCACCGGTTGGTCAATCAGTCTGACTCATCCTCAGGTTCCCTCTGTACCTGCTCTTCGTGGGAGTGAGTCTGCTGTTTTTGCTGGTGAACCTGGCTTGCGCTCTGCTGGTGAAAATGACGGACACGCAGGTGAAGACCATCGTACTGGTGCGGGTCACCATTAACGACTCGCTCTTCGTCCTCTGCGCCATCTCTCTCTCCGTCTGCCTCTACAAGGTGGCCAAGATGTCCCTTGCCAGCATCTACCTGGAATCCAAGGTAGACATTAAACCCCAGGAGACACAATTAACACAGTGAATCATCATTACTGAGTTTTTCTCACGCACAACAACATAAGAGCTTCACCATGTCTTAAAGGAATATTTAGAGAAATAATCTAATTAACATGTCCAGAGTCTGAGATTTACTGCGTCAGTTTTGCATTAGAACTATGGCAATATGTGGATTTAAAACATATAACATATATTCAGGGTTTATACACTTTTAAACCAATACATTTTTAAAACATTAGTGCAGAAAAATCAACTAAAACTATAATCAAAATTGATTATAATAGGCCTAAAATGAATCTGACATACAATCTTTAATAATAAAATGTGTGTCAGATCCTGAGAGCTCTATTGTGCAGGAATAAATTACTGAATTAACTCTGAGCTAATGTAATTGTTACCTCAAAATAAATTGTATTTTATCTAGTTGTAGTCCAAATTTCCATGTTTTTTCCCCAAACTTTCTGGGTATTTTATATTTTTATTTTTTATTTTATCCAGGCCTGAAAATTGCTATTTTTAAACCCTGTATATAAGAAAAATGTAGAATTCTCTTAAATACAAAATACACTTATATTTATTAGAATATATGTGACACTCTCATACCAATTTATTTAAAGTTGGTCATGTTTAAACATAAGACATATAAAAGATTTATGTTTAAAAATACATATACACATAATATTTTCAAACATAATAATAATATATTGTAATTTATAGTAACTTATATGCTTACCATATTCATATACATATGTCTATATTATGCATGTGTTCATTTATTTATATACATTTATTTGGAAATATACACATAATTATTTATGATATATGTGCATACTGTAGCTGTCCAATAAAAAAAAGTGTCTACAAAAAAAGCAACTAAGCAGGAGAGATAAAACCTTCTTAACTTTCAATAGAAGGCAATATAAAACAGTTTATGTTTAGGTCATTTAGAATCATTTCTATTGGCCTATTCATTAAGATGGTTTGACACTGTACGAGACAGTTTGTGTTCAAATTATGTAGTAAACATTTTTTTTTTTAAATGGAGATACTTGTTTGTCATTACACAACGACATTATACAGCCATACACCAGATTTCTGTATGAGATTAGTCTTAATAGACACACCTCAAACTGTATAATAAAGTATTATTAAAAAAAAGTAGGAATAAATATCAATATTTTATTTAATATGTGTATAATTAGGATTCATGGTAAATATATATGTAAGGTGGTTGTTCATTTATATTTGCTTTGCTTTTGGTTACAGGGAACATCAGTATGTCAGGTGACCCTGATTGGCATATTGGTGATTCTGCTGTATGCATCCAGAGCCTGCTACAACCTCGTTGTTCTGGCTCTAACAGACATCGAGACCATTAACTCATTCGATTATGACTGGTACAATGTGTCTGACCAGGTAATCACTTTTTTTATTTCTTCTTCTTTTGCCTTTTTTCTCTTCATAATCATGATAGATAAACACATGCTTTATTTTTTATCTATACACTTAATTTGTACTCTACTCAACAACCTATATGTTATAATAATAATAATGACGCATTGTATTACTTACATGTACAGCTTTGGAAAAAAAAATAAGAGACCACTTCAGTTTCTGAATCAGTTCATCTGATTTTGCTATTTATAGGTTTATGTTTGAGTAAAATGAATATTGTTGTTTTATTCTATAAACTACAGACAACATTTCTCCCAAATTCTAAATAAAAATATTGTCATTTAAAGCATTTATCTGCAGAAAATAAGAAATTAACAAGATTAACAAAAAAAAGTTGCAGAGCTACCAAAGAAAACAAGTTAATATTTTAATTACGTTTTAAGAGTTCAGAAATTAATATTTTGATGGAATAACCACATTTTTAATAACAGTTTTCATGCATCTTCGAATGATCTCCTCCTCCACTCTTACACACTGCTTTTGGATAACTTTCTGCTACTCCTGGTGCAAAAATTCAAGCAGTTCAGTTTGGTTTGATGGCTTGTGATCATCCATCTTCCTCTTGATTATATTACAGAGGTTTTTAATTTGGTAAAATCAAAGAAACTCATTTTATTTAAAAAAGCCTAAGTGGACCATAAATGTACTTTTTTTCAGTAAAAGAAGCTTTTTTTGGTTAGTCTGTTTTTTCTGAATGTTTAATCCTAAAATAATTTAACTGTCCTGTCTCTGATACTGCAGGCTGACCTGAGGTCCAGTCTGGGAGATGCTGGCTATGTCGTATTTGGGGTCATTCTCTTTGTGTGGGAGCTACTTCCCACGTCCCTGGTGGTCTTCTTCTTCAGGGTTCGCAAGCCAGCACAAGACAGGGTGAGGAGACACACATAAATGAAATAACAGAAATACAGAGTTTCTCATTTGCACACAAACAAGATATTAGTACACTCTTATTCAAGTATGTTATAAACTTAACTTCAGGGGCTGTATCATGACTGACCCTGTCCTCTGACCCCAGCTTTCACTGTCATAAAAAAGTACAAAACAAGTAGATTTGTATGTTCACTAAAGTTCAAACAGTGCAACTGCAAGATCTAAAAACTATAGTATAAATATGTCATTTAACTAAGGTACTTAAGATTTCCCAGTGACTAGAGGTGTACCAATCAAAGAAAGTAATGGTATCGTACTTTTATAATGACGATACATTTACATTACTAAATTATTATCACATATCATTAACAAAAAGCTGCTACAAGTATGCTAGACCTAGTTCTGTCACCCTAGCATATGACAACCTGTGATTTTTTTAGTAGAGGTTTTAAATTCTGAACAAATTTACCATGTACTGTCTGCTGCAGAAGTAACTGATGGCAGATGTTTCCTCACTTGTGTCTCCAGAGTGCATCTGCCATCCCGAGTCACGTCTTCTCCACCAAACGCTACTTCTTTGACAATCCCAGACGTTATGACAGTGATGATGATCTCGCCTGGGGCTCTCATCCTCAGAGTTCTTCTACAAGGTAAAACAGAAAGACATGCACACCATATCCACACACATAATACACTCCCCTGAGATCCTGTAGTGCTCCTGAGAAGATGTTAGGACACCCCATGAAAACCACTGTCTTTTTGAACATATCTAAACATACATATATGTGAGATTAATCTGAACAGTATTGAGAGGTGGAGTTTTATAAATAAAGTGATAAAACAGAAGAAATTAAAGTTGTAAAATGTAAATGATACAAAAATGTACATTTCTTGAAAAAAAATAATAGCTCAAGTAGATTAGATTATATTCCCTATAGCCATTTTACCAATCCCCGACACTGACTGGGAGAAGGGTTTTCCCACTTCTCCATGCAGATCTCTTTCAGCTGCATGATGCTTCATCTTCAGTGTTTGTATAGTATGGACGGTCTCAACATTTCCTCAAGCGCCCTCTGATGCAACATCTACAACTGTAGCAAGATTGACCCCCACTAGCATATAGTATATAGGTGTTGGTATTAGTGTGTAGTACACCTCCCCTCTCATCCTATTTCACACTGTTCTAATCATCTGCGGTTTATGTGCTGCACCTAATTCTAATTTTGCTAATAATAATAAATGTAGGAGTGTTCCAACTTTCTCCTCACAGAAAAAAAAATCATCCTTTTGTTTATTACATTTAGCAATTTTTATTTAAATGCATTTTTTTTCCCATTTACTCCCTAATTTACAAGGCCAATTATCCAACCCACTCACAGTTCTGATACATCAGCTCACAGACGCCTTGTGCTGATCGATATCACCCTTTGGAGTGATGTGGGGAGAGAGCGCCATCTACCCACCCAGAGAGAGAAAAGCCAATTGTGCTCTCTCAGGGCTCCGGCAGCTGATGGCAAGCTACATGAACAGGATTTAAACAGGCATTCATAGTGGCAACGCTTAGCCTGAAAGAAAATAAATATTTTTAACAAAACAAGGATTTACATGGGGGGTCTTATACAGGGGGTCCTGTACAGTCATTGCCAAAAGTTTTTTTTTTTTTTTCTGCAGAAAATGAAAATAACAATTGAATAACAAAACATGTGTAATTGCAATAATTTTCTGGGAGAAATATTTAATTTTCCAAAAAAAATCTCTTGTTGAGTGTTGGCAGTACATGTTCTCTGGTCCTGAACCTGAATGTGTTAACAGGAACTGCTTGTTTTTCAGTTTGTCGACAGATTGCTACGACTGGGGGAGCCGGAGCAGCAGCTTTCTGGTGAATCTGGGAGGAGAGAATCAGCGATCATCTCCAGTGACCCCGGGGTTGAACCGCTAGCGCCAGGGCCACAGTATATCGCTACCTGTACATTAGCTATGTGATTGCACTGCACTTTAATGTCCGCAGCGTCTGCATTCTGTGCACATGGCCAGTTACTCTAAACTTGTCTTTAACAGTCAGCGCTACTAACACTACTGACCGGCACCACCGCCGGAACGGAACCCGTGCCCAGTGAGTTTCCATGGCAATGCCTGCCAAGAGATGCATCAGTTACCATGACAATCCCAGTTAAAGATGCGCTAGTTGCCATGGAAATGCTCACTATGGGTAGGGTAACCCTAGCTCCTGTTTTAGTTACCATGGTAATCCTGGTTACGTGATGTCTAGGATTGCCTTGGTAATTTTTATATGTGACGCATGTGTTACCATGGCAACTTCAAACCAGGGTTTGTCCAAGACATCACAGTAATCTTTTTTTTTTCTTCTGAGCAAAGGAAACTTATACCTTAGTTACCATAACAAACCATGTTAAAATATACTCAAGTTTTTGAGGTATTTTCATCAGAGAGGTGCATGAGTTGCCATGGTAATCCCATTTACATGAATGATGCAAACATTACCAAGGTATGGTAAATTTCTTGTTGAGTAATTGATCAGTTATCATGACAATTTAGGCAAAATCACCAAAGGTAAAGCCATATACACAGATCAATAATAACATTATGACCACCTCCTTGTTTCTACACCCATTGTTCTTTATTGTTTCACTGAGCATATAGAAGCATTTTGTAGTTCTATAATTACAGATTGTAGTCCTGTATCTGTTTCTCTTCATACTTTATTAGCTTCCTTTTACCCTGTTTGTTTTTCGATAATCAGGACCCCACAGGACCACCACAGAGGAGGTATTTGTGAGTGGTGGGTCATTCTCAGCACTTCAGTAACACTAGTATGGTGGTGGCGGTGTGTTAGTTGTGTCTGTTGTGATGCTATGAGTGTATCAGACACTACTATCCTCACTCCAGCAGTGACACTGAGGTGTTTAAAAACTGCAGCAGCACTGCTGTGTCTGATCCACTTAAAACAGCACATAAATACACTAACACACCACCACTATGCCAGTATCACTGCAGTGCAGATGAATGAATGAATGACCCACCACCCAAATAACACAGTAACTTATCTGTGGTGGTCCTGACCACAGACTAACAGGAAGAAAGAGGACAATAAAGTAAGTGGAGAACCAGATATGGTACTGCATAAATGGAAAAATGGATAATGGCAGGTTATAGTGTTATGCTTGATAAGTGTACATAGCAAAAACAGCAAAACAATGGATGATGCACGAGATTCTGTGGTGATGGGACAGGCCAAAATGTCTATAAAAAAGATGGGAAAAAAAACAAAGCCTGTATGTTGCACTGTAGCATCACAGACTGTGATAAAGGTAAACAACAAATATAAAAGGTACACTAATCAAGATTATCAATGGAAATTTAATTTACTCTATTATTTGTCATTGTTTCCAAAGTCACACATTTGTACATAATTATTTTACATGAAGAAAAGATAAGACAATATCAATTTGTTTATTCAAATGTTATTCAAAACTTAAAATTTTAGCTCGAGTCTAAACCTAGAAAAATAATCTTAATTAGAGTACCTTCAGCACTGACGAGCACCTGTAACTTAATGTACAATCAAATCTAGTCAGCATTATATTAGTAGTATCATGATAGTGAAAACAAATACCATAAAGACCATAAAATAAGCTATTATGTACAGCATGAATGTGTTATTCTCTGTTTAAGTATTTGCATTGGGGACAAAATATGAAGAACAAAAAATGCTACTACACTCATCTTCAAAAAAAAAATTGCACCAGATTTTGGTGTCGGATTGCAATGCTATTCAGAAGCAAGATAAATGTTACCAGGAGCAATAAATTATTAAACTTTACAACTGGGGCGCCGAGTGGTCCAGCGGTCTAATGCGCTGCCACTATGAACGGGAGGACGCAGGTTCGAACCGACGCTCATGCAGCTTTGCCATCAGTGCTTAGAGGGAGCAAAATTGGCGTGGGTAGATGGTGCTCTCTTTCCATCCCACTTAAGGTGGCGCTGGGCGGCACAAGGCGCCTGTGAGCTGATGAATCGGAACCTAGCCGCTGTGCTTTCCTCCGAGCGCGCTAGCTGCTCAGGCAATGATTCATCCGCAGCAGCTTGAAAAAAGGAGTGATTGACTTCACACGTGTCGGAGGAGGCGTGTGCTCGTCCGCATCCTCCAAGGGTCACGGGCGTCACCGGTGATGAGGACGCACAAAGGGGTGGGCCAATTGGATATCCAAAAATTGAGTCCTGTGATAATTAATTTCACGCAAATAGAAAATTGCCACAGATTTTGGGGTAGAGTTGTTAATTTTGACAGCACAACGTCACAATAATGAGAACGGTGGCCCTACCTTTTCAGAATGCACTATTCATGCCCTATTTCAACAAGACAATGCTTGTCCACAGACTGCTGCTGTCTAAAGAGTTCTTAAGGACACAGATACTGAGCCACGGCCAGTAGAATCACCAAACCTATCCCTGATTAAAAATGCGGGGCATGCTATTGGATAATGCTAAAACTCCACCATTGCCAAAAAGTCTGCAGGAACTGCATGAAAATTTGAGCTACATGGTATGGATTATTAAAGGATAATACTTTAATAACCCCCACAACTTACACATGCATCACATACTACTTCTCCATGGGTAGCTCAATAGATATTGTCTATATCAGAATTTTTAATCATTTATTGTTCCTGGTTTTCTTTTATCTTCCTTCTGAGAAGCACTGCAATCCAACACTTCCGTCTGTGTGCAACAGTTTTTTTGAAAAAAAAAAAAAAAAAAAAAAGAATAATACTGTTCAGTTTCTCACTTATTTATTCCTCCAAACAAATAATCAAACACTTTGTTTTGTACAGTATTTCATGCTGTTCCTGTACGCTTGGTAAAGTACCTTTGTTGTGGAATTCATGGAATTCGATAATTTTAATCTGTTGGCTGGTTATTGGTTTTATCGGTTGGTTCTATTTTGTTGATCACAGATTGTGAAGATTCACCAATAAAGAGATAACGTTTGAAAAGAAAAGGGTTTCCGATCGCAGGACTTGGCAACTGGCTTCTGTTACAACTCTGAAGAACAAACAACACAGAAAAAATTAAACAGACACGTATTTGAGTAATAGATTTATTCCTCTGTTGAAATAAATAGATTTGACATGAACACACAGTAACACAAGAGCAATTAAACTCGAAACAGAGAACTGAAAAGCTTTCCTTCTTTCAATAAACGGTGCAAAATTAGGGCCAAGTCAAAAAAAAAAAAAAAACACACAAAATAATTATTTTCAAATCACACAACAGCTGTTCACTCTCTTGTTAAAGGTACAATAAGGAGCATAGCTGATCTCGGTCAATTGCATATTAATTATTTTGCGGTTGGTCAGTCATTGGCTGTCCATGTCCTCCTCATTAAAGTAGGAACAACAAAACTTGCACCTCATATTATACAACATTCCAATGTCAGTAATTTTGTTTAGAATATTTCTGTCAAAACATTTCAGTTTGGAGTGAAAAATTCACATATTGCTCCTTTAAACTGCAGTTTTGGTGCTGCTGTCTTTCTCTGCAGCAGGAGAGTCATAAGTTTTGGGAAACAGTCCTGGTTGGGCTTCAGTGGTGGAAAGTTTAACTGAACTGTAACATAATTTTGAACGTTTGTAAAACGTGGTGCAGATTTTAACATCATTTCTAATTAAGTCATATTAAATAATGCAAAATGGATTCTTACATTAAGTAAAATAGGTGAAAAATAGGGTCAGTTAGATTATAAGTACTGTAATCAGTTAAAATATATAATAATATAATATATATATATAATATATAATATCTGATGTCAGTACCTAAAGCATAAATCCCATTTTTATGTGATTTGTAAAATGTTTGGTGCATGTTACACCACTTCTGCATATTTTAGATATTAATTCTATTTATTACATTTGTTTGCAAGATTTTAAATTCAGTAAATAAACTGTAATTATTCTTCAGAATGTGCAGAAGTATGCCTATACAATTAGCATTTTATAAATAATAATATTTTTTTTTTAATTCATAATCAAATATAATGTATGTCTACAAACATATTGCGTAATGACTCACCCGAAATTAATGTACATTAGTTTTGGCCCAACAAAAACAAAACAAAACATTATAACTACTATTAATATTATTATTTTGTGATCCTTCAGACTTACTGTAGCAGCCAGCGGCTCATTATGATAGTATTGCAACTGTAGGCCTGTCACTCAGATATAGCTTTTAAATTATAACTTCAGCACCTTTTGGACAGTGCTGGCAGGAGACATGTGTACAAATCAGCCAGCAGCAAAAGATCACATACTGTAACAAGAATCCACAAGCTGTATGAATGACAGTGATAACCAGAGGCTTCAGTAACTGAGAAAATGAACCACTGCCTGTATATGAAATACACATACAGCATAGATATATCCGAAATACCATGAATTGGTACTTTCAGTTTTGAAAGTTTATATTATCAGCTGCTTTTAAATGGAACGAATCAGTTTGTTGAATGATATTTCAGAAAACAACACAAATAAGTTATAAATTATGTTTTAGATATAGTTATTTCAATGTCTGTACAGTCTCATAAGTTTAAGTAACAGTTCTTTTACGTAAGCATGATTGAAGTATTATTTGTTTTTAGCTCACTTTCCACCACTGAGAGTCCCATTCAGTATGGTAGAAGTCAGAACTGACAGCATCCGTTTTATCATTCAGTTTCATCAGTTTTCCTAAATAGAGCTCTATCCTAAAAATGATCTTAGAACTATTAAGGCAGACAAGTATGCTCTGGTGCTGTTCAAAGCATGCAGTTGCTAAACACACACACACTCTCTCTCTTTTACACACACACACACACACACTGATGCACACACACTCTTATATAGCTGCTCATATTTATCACTTTTTCCCCATAATAACTGTAATTAAAATCCTATGATGACCACGCCCTCATGAACCAGTGTACTAGAAATTGCATCTATGGTCTGTGTATAGTTTATGGATGTAAATGTGTATATGGGAGAGGTTTTCTAGCAAATTAAAATTTATATTTGGCCAGAGTTTTATTGTAATGTGTATGTGTGTGTGTGTGTCTATGAGTGTCTGTGTGTTATCAGCTAAAAGTCAAAAACCTTCAAAACACACACAGTCAAACTAAACAATGTTTAAAATAATTCTGTCTTTGGTCCAAATCGAGCAGTAATGGAAAACAGAACCCACTTCTCTGATACAGCAGATCGACAAAACGTTCAATAAAGCATCCTCAGATTACACACAAACAAACACACACACATACACTCTCAAAACACACACAAACCTTCAAACCAAATACTATAAATAATTTGCCCGAAGTTAAAAATAGACCCAAAATAAAGAAGAAGAAAGAAAAGCACCAACAAGTCTGTAGCATAAGCAGGACATTTAAAAGAGGGAAGATCTGATGATGTCTCGAGAGCTGCCAAAAATAAATCCGAAGCACTTTTAAAACATCTGATCTCTTCATACATCACAGCTCCATAACTGCAGGCCGTGCGCTGGGCTATCCAACTTTACCAGCACTCATTCAAGAGTACGCTATTATATTACAGATTACCAGATTATCCCTCCTGTGTAAGAGATTCTACAAATAAATGTAGGTTAAGAGTGGGCAACAGGAGAATACTAAAACAATATGTCGTTTCAATACACTTAGGGTATATTGTGAGTATCATTGGTACTTAACCTTGTCCTTTAAGTACGTAACCACATCTCATAAGTTTCTTAAATCCTAAAACAGAATCCTGTAGGACACCATGTTTAACATGACTTAATGAGAATAAAAAAACTGAATAACTGCAAGGTTTTTTTAAGGCAGTTAAAAAAAATCTATTTGTCAATTCTTTTCCCCACAATGAGCCATGTTTGCACATCCAAACTCCATTTCTTTAGTTATGGAGTTTACCTATGTAGGATAAGTACACTAGCAGTCTTTTAAGACATGTAGGTCTGCCAAGAATGAACTACTAAAGTACGTAATAATATGTTAATTGCTTCTGGACACTCCATTTGTTAAAGCTCTTTCGTTAATTTTTTGATTTGGCATTGTTCGTCACAGTTGCACCAAAACAACTGAACTATGACTATGTGCTCCAGCCCCGATGATTGCCGTTTGCGATTTTCTTAGAAAGCATGTCACAAAACCTAGTCACTGGTTTGTCTTCTTTGCTAACAGTATCTGTTAAGACAACTTAACATTATCTTGCCTACAGAATAAAACATGGTTACATTATCTTAGTTCTGATTAGCCCATGAATATGAAATCTAATTATAGGTTTGGTAAATAATAAATGTGAGCTACTTTACAGCTGCTGAACAAGCAAACTTTGCACACTAAGGCTGCGTTGTTCACATTACCAGGCAGAAGTTACTTAAATCTGTCTATGATTTTTTTGCTCAATGGTGCTCAGATCTGATGTTTTTTTATGGCTGTGTGAACGTGCCAAATCCGATTTGAGTTACTTTCATACGTGGTCCTAAATCGGATGTCTATCCGATCCATGGACATGCGAAATGAACGGTCAAAATCGGAATTCATGCATCTTTTTGCTTGTATCCACACATCTCTTGGTGCAGCTGTACAGCTATAGCTGCAAAAGCAAGCAGCAAAAACAGCAAAAGCAAACCGCCTGGCCTTTTTCCACCTCCTCGATCTGAGCATGTACTTCAGACCAGCTGTTTTCTCTCCACTCCAGCAAAAGATGCTCCACATATGAGCTGCTTACGCATCCATTTCCCTTTATAAAGCTACGTGTCGTCTCTCAAATATGATTTTTTTGTTGCTGGTGAAGAAGGCGATGTTTATACACGTATCAGTCTGTGCATGTGAGGCGTTTCAGGGACAGATTTGTTAACATTACACACAGATACAGATCACTTACATTTGTGAACGCGAACCGTCAAGACAGCCAAATCCGATCTGAGCAAAAAATCAGATTTAAGCAATGTGGCTTGTAATGTGAACGCAGCTTATGTTACGGACAAATGACTACAATTGGGCTAAAGATGAAATTCTGGAAACTGGATTTTTATGAAACATTTTTTACATGTAAATGTATAAACTAACTGCTGGTTATTCAAAAAGAAATAACTGTTTTTTTATCTTACTGCCCACCCCTAAATTTGACAATTTGAAAGCTTCATCACTAATCCCTCTTTAATTGAAAACTTATGAACAAACACTGTCCTTGTCAGTAAGTTAAAAACAGACAATGCTCAAAGCCTGTTAACTGCTTGTTCTGAGTTGCCAGGTGTGTAACATGATAATTGTAAATGCTACATTTACTTATTTCAGAGACAACTGTATGTGTGATTCAGACCTGCTGCTGCTCCTTTATATACTAAACATATTATTTAAAAATATTCATCATTCGATTTGCAGGTTAAACTAAATGGCTCAAAAAGCTTAATTTGCATGTTTGGGCTATGTTGTGGTGCAACACTGTCACAGGCTCTTGCGGCTCCGACATAGAAACACGAATGCGCTTAAAACGAAGAGAGAATTAATCTTATATTATTACGCATTAACCATATTAAAGAGGTAAATAATTAAGCATTACAGTTTTTGATGGAGTCTGAGAGAACAGTCACTCACTGGCAAACACATAATCCTGCAGTTGCTCACGCAGCGCACGCACACACACACACTAAATATAATCATTAAAAACAAACCCACAAACAAAAAGATAGGCATTTAGAGGTGGTTCGTTTCAAGGGGACTTTTTTTTTTAAGAGGGGCGAAAAACCTGAAAACACTCTGAAGCACTGCAAAAAATTCATCATAGCCAAAGCCAGTGTGATGCTCTGAGTGCTCACAGCACATTAGATCAGACAGCTAGTGAGACTCTGGTCTGCAGTGGTTCTCTCAGCTACTCGGAGAGCAGAGTGAAGCAGAGTAAAGCAGAGTGAAGCAAGGTGGAGGGGAAGTCAGGCTCTGTAAGCCAGACTCAATCCTGAAGTCTCTGATGGAGGAAAGGCCTTACTCTGAGAAGGATAAGACTATTGCAGTGTTCTGTGGGCTGGCGCCACCTGGTGGGCAGAATGTGTGTTACCTCTGGTCCTTCAGAAGGGTCCTGAAGTTATGGAGCTCTTTTATACTGGTGGAGAGTCTACAAATAAAAAGAAAAAAGAAAAAGAAAAATATATGTAAAAATACAGTTCCAGCCTAAGGTCTGTACACACCTTCACTGTATACATATAAACACTATACTGTATATACATAAACACATAAATGAGGCAGATGCTGTGCTTATCTGGATGGGATTAGTTTCTCAGGGGGACTTCTGTAAAAAATATTACACACTTTTACTCAGTAATAAAACTCTTGCATCCGGGCTGCAATTGAAAAAACAGAAGGAGCAGTGAGTTTTTTGGCTTTCTCATGCTCACAACATCATGTTCAGCAGCTCCTCCATTTCCACTCGCTGTTGTGTTTACGTGGATCTCCATGGAAACGAGCACTCAAAGTGTAATTACAGTGCATAGCAGTAGAAAAAAAAGCTATTTGCTCAGAGATGTGCGTACAGATAGGACTAATATTACAGGAGGACCAAAAAGAAGGTAACTCAGCCTGAAATTTTCTCAGAGGACGTCGGAAAATGGTCGTCCCAGATGGGAATAAAATCACAGATGACCCCCCATAAAACAGAGAAAATTACCCCAGGACCCCCTGAGAAATTTATCCCGTCCGGTAAGGGCTACCACCTCTTCTAATCAATGCTTTCACGTTTATGCTGCACCAATTTCTAAGACAGATACACAGGGTTTGTCTAGCCTCTAGAGTAAACTGAATAATACAGAGCAAATCAACTCCATTTTATGGGAGTCAAAAAATAAGCGAAAAAATATAAACTCACCTCCCGAAGGCATTAAGCAAAGCTACGATCTCCTGACGTGTGAGCTGGAAGCCCTTGGAGGGACTGTTTTCTGGAAGGTTCTTAATTTCTTTCTCCGAGAAGAGGATCATCAAGGCTGTGCCCAGACCCTGGGTCTAAGAAGACATAATCCACAGATTTAAACTTATAAATAAAATAATTTCTATACATTACATATTGTGACTGTTGTGTGCAAGGGTGTTAGCTTAGCCTAAAGCTCTCCTGGAGGAAGCCCAGTGTTTCTAATATCCATTCTACACCTAGATTATCTTCTCAGTCCTTTATTTAAGAAAATCAGGTGAACTGCTGGCTATTCTCACTACATTTTACTGCATTTGCATTTATTAGTTATCTAGTGCTATAAACTCCCTGCTAAGATACTGTTACTTAGTTTACAGAATGCCCTTTACAGAAGCTTGCATGAATATGGGGGAATCTGCAAAACGACAGAGGTTCTTTCATCTACCTGCAACTTTCCCCACAGACGACATTTGCTGCAGCCCACGCAGTCCATTATACGGGAGATGTTCTTAAAATGAAGGCGGAACTCCTCCTGTGATGAAAATACAAAAGACACTCAGACGGTAGACAAACCGCAGACACAAGTCTCCAAACTCAAATCTGATCTTTGCACATATTTGCATAATCAAACTAAACAAACGAGACTATTGTAATTCATGGAAATCAGCAGTCAGACCACAAGACTGCTTTAAGACTGCGAGGCAAAGCAAGGCATCTTTACAGACATTACTCAGCTTAGCTTAACAGCATGGTGGACGTGGTACACTGATTGTTGGAGAGTGTGTGCGTGTGTATGAGAGCTGGGTGAAGTAATGGAAATGGGAACTTGCTAAAAGCTTGCGTCACTGCTGCCTGTGTCCTGAGGACCCTCAGTCATTTTTAGCTCACCTTTAATCTTTTGGCTTCCATTTTGTGTCCTGCAAACATGGAGCTCTCATCAAAGTGCATGGGGAACGCTCTGAGAGAAAAACAGCGAAAGACAGAGAGAAATCACAAGACAGAAAGAAAAAAGCAGAATAAAACAAGTTTCATTCAGAGAAAAAGAACACCAATCAAAGTTAAACAGCAACTGCAATAAAGCACTACACAAAAATCATCTTGGGAAAACACATTCATGAATAATCTCTATGATTTAACTGCAGTATGTGAAGTATATTTGCTTTAAATAAGTGTTGGATGATCAGCAAGTTGTTGGCTCTTACTTTGTCTCGTTGAGAATCTGCAGCAGCAGCTCCTTGGTAACAGAGTCCTCCTGAGAATTTCCTGTGTACAGGTTAATAAAAGCGCGCTCAAAGTACGGGGCTACCTTGGACAGAGCCCTCAGCTCGATCAAGTACAGGAAGTAGAGGTTCTTCAGTCGCCGCGTTCCCTCTTCCTTAGTTTCAGCAGAGTCGAAGCGACGGCGGAACTCGTGAACGTTCGGCCCCCAGGTAGGCTTTCCCCAGCGTTCTGCATAAAACACACCAGACATGATAAAGAAAGACATGGTCAGATTAAAACAACAGCAGAATACAGCAGTGGTATCTTCACTTGACATCACTTTTAAAAAAAAATCAACAAATCAGTGCAGGAGGATCAAACCTGTGTTCCAACCAAAACACAAAACAACACAAATAATACTTTCACAATAAAGAGTGTTCTATGAAGTCACCTGGGATATTAGGCATTATTAGACACAGACACTGTATTATTTGATACAGTATATAGCCTTAAAATAACACAAAAATTAAAACAATTGTTTTAATAAGATGCATATTTTATCTAAATTATGTGTCTGTGTTATCTATGAAAGTGTAGGAGCAATCAGAGCAATACAAAAGATACTGACAAAGAATGAGGACTACAAAACAGATTAAATGAACGTGTTTTTATGTAAAATATAGAATCATTTCTGTGGACAATGCGTCTAAATGAATGCATTTATCCACATCAAACATTTAAGTTGCACTAAAAATTGTCACAGAATTCAACCAATGATCCTCACAGCAACCTTGAAAGCCTTCCTTGAACAGTAGAGACAGATAGCTTAACAAAAGCAGGATTAACTCTTTATTAAAACTCTTAAGAAAATGTTCCAATACTTTTGTTCATACTGTATAGTGCATTATTAGCAAGAAACCACAGATTTATTTATTTTTATTAATAATTTTAAGGGCAAATAATCTTCTTGGTCAATCTAAGACTGTCCAGTACTGAACATGTTACCTATGGGTGCAGGTGCTGGGTAAGCAACAGTCCATAAAAAAAGGCTGACTGAGTCTTTTACTAGGGATGCACAATGATGCCAGAATTATACACTGCTCAAAAAAATAAAGGGAACACTCAAATAACACAATATAACTCCAAGTAAATCAAACTTCTGTGAAATTAAACTGTCCACTTAGGAAGCAACACTGATTGACAATCAATTTCACCTGCTGTTGTGCAAATGGAATAGACAACAGGTGGAAATTATTGGCAATTAGCAAGACACACTCAATAAAGGAGTGGTTCTGCAGGTGGGGACCACAGACCACTTCTCAGAACCTATGCTGTCTGGCTGATGTTTTGGTCAGTTTTGAATGTTGGTGGTGCTTTCACACTCGTGGTAGCATGAGACGGACTCTACAACCCACACAAGTGGCTCAGGTAGTGCAGCTCATCCAGGATGGCACATCAATGCGAGCTGTGGCAAGAAGGTTTGCTGTGTCTGTCAGCGTAGTGTCCAGAGGCTGGAGGCGCTACCAGGGGACAGGCCAGTACACCAGGAGACGTGGAGGAGGCCGTAGGAGGGCAACAACCCTGCAGCAGGACCGCTACCTCCGCCTTTGTGCAAGAAGGAACAGGAGGAGCACTGCCAGAGCCCTGCAAAATGACCTCCAGCAGGCCACAAATGTGCATGTGTCTGCACAAACGGTTAGAAACCAACTCCATGAGGATGGTATGAGGGCCCGACGTCCACAGATGGGGGTTGTGCTCACAGCCCAACACCGTGCAGGACGCTTGGCATTTGCCAGAGAACACCAGGATTGGCAAATTCGCCACTGGCGCCTTGTGCTCTTCACAGATGAAAGCAGGTTCACACTGAGCACATGACAGACGTGACAGAGTCTGGAGACGCCGTGGAGAGCGGTCTGCTGCCTGCAACATCCTTCAGCATGACCGGTTTGGCAGTGGGTCAGTAATGGTGTGGGGTGGCATTTCTTTGGAGGGCCGCACAGCTCTCCATGTGCTCACCAGAGGTAGCCTGACTGCCATTAGGTACCGAGATGAGATCCTCAGACCCCTTGTGAGACCATATGCTGGTGCGGTTGGCCCTGGGTTCCTCCTAATGCAGGACAATGCTAGACCTCATGTGGCTGGAGTGTGTCAGCAGTTCCTGCAAGATGAAGGCATTGAAGCTATGGACTGGCCCGCCCGTTCCCCAGACCTGAATCCGATTGAGCACATCTGGGACATCATGTCTCGCTCCATCCACCAACGTCACGTTGCACCACAGACTGTCCAGGAGTTGGCGGATGCTTTAGTCCAGGTCTGGGAGGAGATCCCTCAGGAGACCATCCGCCACCTCATCAGGAGCATGCCCAGGCGTTGTAGGGAGGTCATACAGGCACGTGTAGGCCACACACAATACTGAGCCTCATTTTGACTTGTTTTAAGGACATTACATTAAAGTTGGATCAGCCTGTAGTGTGTTTTTTCACTTTAATTTTGTGTGTGGCTCCAAATGCAGGCCTCCATTGGTTAATAAATTTGATTTCCATTGATGATTTTTGTGTTATTTTGTTGTCAGCACATTCAACTTTGTACAGAACAAAGTATTCAATGAGAATATTTCATTCATTCAGATCTAGGATGTGTTATTTGAGTGTTCCCTTTATTTTTTTGAGCAGTGTATATTACTGTATTATATTTACACACTCACAAATAACTTTATAACTTTTAAATCAATTAAAATAACTCAAAATCTGCATAAATCAGTGGCTTTTAAAGTAACACAGCCAGCTTGGTCCTGGATGCTGACTCCGCTACTACAATTTGCAAACACTGGCTGTGCTACTTTAAAATGTACTGATTTAAGCTAAGTTTCAGTTATTTTTATTACTTTGAAAGTGAAAAATATATTTTGATGGGTCTAGTCTCTTTAAGTTATAAATGTGTATTTTGACATCGACAAGATATATACATTTGCAATATCAGCATCTGCCCACAATTCCCACACTGGTGTATACATATCTTTTACACTTACCATCGAGTAGGTATTCAGCACACAGGTGGATATTAATGCTGCTGTGGAGGCCAGAGATCAGCTTGTAGAACACTCTCTTCTCCAGACACAACCCTACAACACAGAAACAGCCATATTAACCTTTTACAAACACTGTAGCCTACATTCTACATTAGTATCAGGTCTAAAGTATAGGAATACTCTGATACAGTTGCAGAGGGAAAAAAGTACATTTTTTTTTTAAAATGTACCTGTAATCTAATTACTAGCAAGGGTTACATTCACCAGGGGTTTCAGACATACAGTCCACAGGTTAAAACAAGCTGAATTAAGGTTCTAATCCCCTTTCCCATCCAAATGAATTCTAATCAAGTTTTTTAAGAATGAGGAGTTTTTAAGTATTTAATTGAGCTCAGCTACTTAAAAAAAAACCACTTTCCCTAAACTGCACTGACAATGATCAAGCCAGCAGAACCAATCAGAATCTCTATTTCAGCTATGGGTGGGAGCACATTTAGGCTACATTCACATTACCAGGCTGAAGTGACTCAAATTTGATTTTTTGCTCAATGCGGCTCAGATCTGATTTCTTTTCATGGCTGTGTGAATGTGCCAAATCTGATTTTTTTTCAAATCAGATCTGAGCCACTTCCATATGTGGTCCTAAATTGGATACGTATCCCATCCATGGACATGCGACATAAATGTGAACGGTCAAATTGGAAATGATCAGATGTTTACTCCCCACTCCAGCAAAAGATGCTTCAAATATGAGCTGCTAATGCATTTATTCCTTTATAAAGCTACAAGTCGTCTCTCAAATATGAGTTTTTTGTTTTTGGTGAAGAAGGTGAAGTTTTTACACGTATCCATGTGCACATGTGAGGCGTTTTAGGGACATATTCGTTCACATTACACACAGATACAAATCACTTACATTTGTACGGATTTGAGCTATGTGTAAATGTTGTAGTGTGAATGTAGATACAAAATGAATCAGCAGAAAATGATTAGAAACATTATATTGCCAATGTATCATATTCCAGAACTGATCATCAGTTGCAGTTCTAGTGTCTAACAGATGACGTCTGGTGAACGTGGCATCTCCAGCTTCACCATTAAAGAGCTGCCAACACAACTGCCCCTCTGTGACCCCTATTTGTGAGAGCTATATGAGATCTTTGTGAAAGAGAAATCAAGTGGTACTTGTGACGGGGGAAAAAAAGAGGGATCCACACAGAGATAGTGGGGTCCATTTAGAGGGGCACAGACAAAAGAGGGAAGAATATTACACTACCCCTATTTACAAAGACAGGATTGTTCAGCAGTCTAATGCCCAATCCCCTCTATCTGTCTCTCCCCTTCTCTGTATGTGTGTGTGTGTGTGTGTTTGTGTGTGTTCAGCTCAGTTGGAGCTCTGTCTGTGCATACGTGGTGACAAGGATAAGAAAGCTCCAGTTACCTTCCAGCCAGTTGTAAAAGCCTTCACCTGTGTGAACAAAATCAACACAGACAGGGTGTCAGCATGGGAGCACAGACCTCCACCTCACCTGGACTCACACGGACCCAGATGAGGCTTCTTATACCTATGTAATCCTATCAGTCTAGGGACTGAATAGAGTGTGAAAATAGTGTAATAATGTACGTGACATTTCAGTTCCTTATTCTGATTACAAGATTAAGATTAATAACTGAATTTTAGGGACACAATTTAAAGAATTATCCTGTAAAGTATAAAGTATAAATGAAGTGCAGTAAGACTGTAAATGCTTGCAAAAGCAAAATATCACTTACCATCATCATCCCCTAGAAAAGAGGTGAAAAAACAGTTGTTAAAGTAAAATCCTCATAGATATAAGATTTTTAAGAAAATGCAATTACATAGGAAATAGAAACAAATGTCCACATAAAACAAAGAAATTAAACTCACCACGGGTTGGGGCCAAAGGATTAAGCGGCCGATACACTGACCTTGGCCTAAAAATTATAATTAAAAAGATAAAAAAAACAAACAAACATGGAATAAAATCTAAATTAGCAGAATATAAAAACAAAGCTGTCGCAAATAAAAAAATAGCACAATTTTATTCACTAGGCCCGACAAACACATACATACATAAAAATTCAGTAGATTCATCAACCATCAGAGGTTCTGATCCTTTGTTTTTACCACTGTGTTGCAGCACAGCACTCTAAGACACATTCTAGGCAGTTTTACAGACATTATTCACAGCCCGCAGAAGTGAGGAGAGTTCTTAGAAGAGTTCAATAAAGATTAATTAAATAAATAAACAAACAGAACCATCAATTGACATCTTTCTTGTACATAATCTTCAGAAAGTGGAATTTATCCAAATTCGCATGTTTACAAGCTCTATACTAATGTTAATTTTTAAGCTGCAAGAAAGAAACCCCAAAATATCCTCCATTCGTCATCTCCTGTTCATCACACAACACAGAAATTTACTACAGTAGATTTACTGCAGTATACCTCAGGGTTGGTAGTATTTACTCCAGATCACTGCACCCTCAACTCCCAGTGTTTTCTATATATTTCACTATACTCCAAATGACTCACTTGAAGCAGTTCTCCTCGTAGATGCTATTCCACACCCTCCAGGCAGACGGCCCTTTATATCCAGTGTAACGCTCTGGATTCAGCCGCAGATCCACATATTCAGCATCTGGAGACGTCTCATCTACAGAGGAAAACAACAAGAAATCAGACTATTTTCATTAATACGTCATACTCAAGAGTGGCCATAATTAAACTTATGTGAGTAAAGTACAAGAAATTCTATAAAAGAGAACTTTTAATATTACGTTTTATTCACAATATTTTGTTTTTCAGAGATTTTCAAGAAGTGTTGTTGCCAGTTTGTTAGTAAATTGGTCTAAATGTCAAAAAAAAAATTGTCAGGATGCGTGCAGCTGGCCAGTGTACTAGGCACAACACTACATTTAATAAAAAATTCCAGAACAATGAACCAATCAAACCAAAGTTAACTAGTTAAATCTAGTGCAGTCTCACCATCCAGTCCACAGAAGTGATCCTGAGCATCGTCATGGTGAGCCCAGTCCATAAACGCCTCTTTACTCTGATTACTGCAGTCAGCAAAGCAGAAAGATCCAAATGAGTCAGAAAACATTTCCATAAAACAGTGTGTTTATTACATTTTAACCACCAATCATGTGACTATAGCTAACAGACAGACGGAAACAGCAAAGTTGGGGGTGGGGGTTAACGACATACCTCAGTGTGCTGTTGATGGCACCCAGCTCGTTAGCCTGCTCACACTCCTTCATGTCTCTGATAGTGTTGGCAGCATGGGAATACTGCCAGGAGAGGAGACAGGCGTCAGAACTGGCACTGAACAAACTTAACACTTAAAAGACATTCAACAGAACTGCTTTAAAGATGCCAGACAATGCATTTACTGCATATTTAAAGTTGTTTACTGATGTATATATAATAAAATTGTGACTTTCGAAAGAAAGAAGTTTTCAGATTTTGTTTCACTGCAATTTATTAAGGTTGATGTTTTAACATTGTTTCTATTACAAACCCAATGTTAAAAATAATTTTTAAAAATGTGTTGCTACGTAAAAGGATATAAATGCATTACTGTGCTGTTTTTATTATTGCAATGGCACCAAATATAAAAAGTGTCTCAAATTAATAATAGTATTGCTTACAGCATTAGATCTGGGCAAAATGTATTGTCCATAAACATTCAGTTATATTGACAGGCCCAAAGGCAATACGTGCAAATCCACACAAGTGAAACCCAGCTTGCCTGACCTTGACCGCTATCACCCTGCCAGATGTCACAGCACTTTGGGTACACGCATTACAGAGCAAACAGTGAGTGCTAGAGGACTGCTGTGTGCGCCGACTCGACGCTAAGTGCTGGACAAGTGTGCCTATCCTTAGCCTTCTGCTCCATTACACACACCTGCAGACTGACAACAAACAGAACGTCCCAACTCACCACCGAAACAAAACCTGTCACTTTATTCATTCTCTGACTCTGCTTGCTTATCTGTTTAATTATATAAATACAATATCTGTATTTGATGTATCTAAATAAACTGAAATATTTAAAACACGCTTAAAATAAAAGTATTTTAAAAGTGATGCCAATGAATATCCCCTTTTACTTCTAGAAAGAATTATGTGAGTGTAAAAATTGTTTAAACTGGTTAATAAACTACACACTGGTTCTGAAGGTTCTGAAAGCAAGAAAGAATAAGTGTAATTACAAGGCATCTCACGATACGATATGGTCAAGATATATTGCCCACAGTAATGATGATACCATGATACTGTGATTCTGTGATACAATATATCAATATATCACAGGACAATTCTATATAATACTCATCAGCATCTGTGTTACTGAAGAGGATAAAATACTAATAAATAAGCAAATGCCAGAAATTATGGATTTATGGATGTCAGTTTTACAGAATTTGACAACCAATACTCTTCACCGCACCACATTAAGTAAAACTGTGGATTTCTTATAAAGTTTAGTGCGCCTATGTTTCAATAAAAATATTGGTATTTAATGCTACATATCAATAACGTATTGAAAATGAAAATGATGATATTTTGTCCCACACCTACTGAAGGCTACGTTCAAAATACCCAACAAACACATTTCAAATCCAATCTTTTGAAATCTGGTTTAAGTCTGACTCATTTTATTATGTCATCTAATATTGGACACAAATCTAATTTGTGTGCATGCTAAAAAAATGTGAACAACCAGATTGAAATTTATGTGCAAAAGTGTACCATTTCAGGGACAGAATCATTTACATTACAGACAGATACAGCTCACACACATTTATACATATGAACTATCAAGATAGCCAAATTCAATCTAGTAGAAATGAGGCTTGTAACATGAACATAGCCTCAAACATATGAAATGATTTTTTAGTCACGTATCTCTATTTTTTAGGTCTGTTCACCAATCTTAAAGTAGTCCAGATTGTTTTTTTTGTATTTTACTAGCTAGCATAACCCATTCACCCCTTGCTTATAAGATGAAAAGATGTTATTTTTTCATCATTTTCTGCACCTTTTATAACCCAAACATACTTTTACTCACTGCAGCTAAATAATTGTTTTTAAAGCTCTAAAGTGTCATGTTGCTGATTACCCAGAACACATTTGGTCTCTGAGGCTAATGTAATGTAATGAAAGATTACTCCCAGTCAATTACAGTTGAGCAAACTGCAGGCTTGAATCCCACACTTGCGTCAGCAGAACTGCATGCAAGTTGTGAAGAAATCCCTAACCGACTTGCTGAGAATCACTGTTTGCACCCTATTGCTCATCACAGTAACAGTACTAGTGGCAGCATCTTCTCTTATTTGATCTAAACGTTGGCAGTTATGTTGCAGACAGACAACATAAAGATTTTATTTATTTATCTAGATATTGAGAAAAGTTATTCCCATTCCTGGTATAGGAGGATGCCCTGATCTCCACATTTTAGTGGTTTAAAAAAACAATTATAAAACATTCATATAGGCTTTCAAACTTTGAGATCATGCCTTTAAACCAAAGGATCATTTAAGCATCCAAATAGTTATATAACTGGTTTTAAGTCTACACCTCTGTATAAGTAGTGAGGTGTTATCTTGTACAAAAGATGGTCAGCATGATGTAAGTCTGAGCAAGGTCTAATGGTTGGTGACAGATGAAAGATACGTTCTAAAGGTGTGTGGATCTGAAGTTTAACATTCTTTGAGTGAAAGGGTCATGTCTCCACTGGACATGGTAAACGTTAAGGGAATGGTGCTAGTTTCTATTCTATGGCATTTTAGTATGTATATAGAATTGCCATGGCTTAATTACTTACAACTTAAAATAAAATATTTATATATATATTAATCTTAAAACTCTTAAACTTGAAAATATTTATATAAATAAGCCATATTTAGAATGATTTAAAATACTGATTTAAGAGATTCATTTTGCAGAGTATGCTAATGCTCAAGAACACTCACCTTATTATAGTTGCCTGATTTAATTCCAACTGGAATCTTACTCTGCATGAAAGAACGAAAGAAAAAAAACACTGTAATTACAGAAATGTAAAGAATAGGAAACGCCCACAACAAAAAGCCTTACTAATATAATAAACAACCGCCAGATCTATTTACATAACTAAAACTAAAAGGAATATTTTGAATATATGTTGAAATGAGGGATAACAGATGATGAGCGCTGACCTCTGGACAGGGCTCCACATGGCAGTCCTTAATGGCGCAGTGACTGTCGTCAGGCCAGAAAGGACAGGGTCGCATCAGGTTCACCTGAGGAGAAAAGCCAGAGGGAATAAGTGACAGAAGTAAAAGAATGGTTCAGTGTCAAAAAACAAGACATTTGTGAATGACCACTTTTAACGACCACCTTTTACAGTTTTAAACAGCTTATTCTATTCTTATTCTTTATTATTCTCCTTTCTCCTTTCACAGGGTCAACACAGAACAGCTAGTGTTTAGGTGGTGGGTCATTCTCAGCACTTCAGTGTTAGTGTGTGTTGTTCTGGTACAGCTGGATCAGACAGAGAAGTGCTGCACTGTGTTCACTCACTGTCCTCCACTCTATTAGACGCTCCTGCCTACAGCTGCTCCAACTTGTAGATAAAGTAAACTCAGATACAGAAACTCTGAATCTGTTGCTGCACAGTTTGTGTTCATCATTCTGTAGTCCTTCATCAGTGGCCAAAGCACACTGGGCAAAAGACGCTTCTAAGTCCAGCAGTGACGATGAGGTGTTTAAAAACTCCAACAGCACTGCTGTGTTTAATCCACTCACACCAGCTTTAAGTCTGTAATCATAGAACTATTATAGTGCTCCTATATGCTCAGTAAAGAAGAAAAAAGAAACGGGGGGGGGGGGGGGGGGGCACTTCCCCTCACAGTGGTTTGCTTTTTTCCTGTATGGTAAGAGAACCACTAAAAGCTTGCCACGCTGTCACTAAAGCCCACGACTGTGCATGCATATGAGACTCTTAAATCACTTCCTCAAAGCTACGGGTAAAATTAGATGAATCATGCAAGATTGTGAGACTTGCAGCTGCCTGACAACATTAAGATTGAAATCAGCAGGTGCTCTCTCTGTGTGAACTGGTGCAGCAAACTGTGCACTAACATTCACTTAAATACAAACAAAACATATGGTTAATTGACCTAATTTACTAACTAATATTTGGTTGGATAACCTTTAGCTTTGATTGCAGCACATAATACCTGTGGCATTGTTTCTATAAGCTTCTGCAATGTCATAAGATTTATTTTAATCCACTGTTGCATTAATTTTTCAGCAAGATCTTGCAGCATTGATGACAGAGTCTTCTCAATCCAGCACATCCCAAAGATTCTCAGTGAGGTTAAGGTCTGGATGATCTCATGCTCCCTGAACCACTTTTTTCACAATTCCTGCCCCATCATTCCAGGCATTATCATCTTGGAATATGCCCGTGGCATCAGGGAAGAAAAAAATCCATTGATGTATAACCTGGTCTATAGGCATTCTTTCAGCACATACTGTTGTTGAACCTAAACCGGACCAACTGCAGCAAGCACAGATCTTTTATTTAGATAAATCCAAGTGGAGACTTTTTTTGGTCAAGCAGTGTACATACACTTCAATATATATACATATATATATATATACATATATATATATATATATATATATGTATATATATATATATATATATATATATATATATATATATATATATATATATATATATATATATACACATTGGTGCTATAAGGGGAAGCAGTGAAACACAATGAAAGAGGAGGAACAGGAAACAAGTCAGAGGAAAAATGCAAATGAGGAGGTTAACGACTCAACTGAAACACCTTGCTGAAAAACTTGAGAACATTAGAAAGCAATAAGAGTTGGGTAACATGAAATGATAATATTGTTAGTGTGATAAATTACACATTACATTACAGTAGGGCTTTACCATGCCGTATCATAAACAATAATACACAAAAAAGTACATAGTGATTACAGAATTCTTTCTTGAACCTTTTTGTATTTGCTTGCTTATCACAAAAGTACTCTGAAATATTGTGATATATAATTTTAGGTTCATATCACCCTCCCTATATTATAGTAACAATTTCTGGTATCTCATAAATAATCAACAATTAAAGAACACTTATCAACTGCATAACTGTAATTAATCCTGTGTTATTTATTACTACTTAATGCAGTTCAGTGTGTGAATTAATGGCTAATGTCATTCAAAAACTTTGTATTTCTCTTAAAAATTAAAATCTGGCAACTTTTCATTTATTTTCATCAATCTACAATGAAGAACAGTGAAAATCAGGCAATACAATTTCACTGTACTTGATTTTCCACAGAGTTTTGTTCCAATTAAATATTAAACAGAGAATAAATATATAAAAATAATATAAAACAAAAAAATACATTTTCAAACACATACTGTAAATCATGAACATGCCTTGAAATACTCTAAGAATTAACTTTTTTGCCATACGTCTATGACTGGAATGACTCGTTGGCGTAATCGAATCGATGTCGTCAATTATGGAAATACAGTAATTTGCATGACGTTCATTGATGTGTTTCAAAGATGGCCGCACCCATTGAGAACAGAGGCTGTGTACCAAACCGCACACTACACGACTACGTATTACCCAGTGATTAAATATTTTTATTTCATATACATTTAAAATTTTAAATGTAGTATTTAATAAAATATTAATACTCCATTTTGGAGTTGCTATGACATAAAACATTATCATTTCACTTTTTTTGTAGATTAACCTGTAGTCCACACTATGTATTTCTATTTATTTTTTTTTATATTACTCGATTCTTTTTTAAATTATTGTTGTACATGTATATGACTATATACAACCTATATTTCAGTAAGATCCAAAGGCAGAAGGGAAAAAACTTACCCTGTAATATCTGAAGAAGTCTCTCTCGATGAGCTTCTGTATGAGTGGAAATATTTTAAAGTTGTTGAAGACGTCAATGCTCTCGATGTCACAGAAACAGTCATCCAAGACACCGGTCAACTGATAACAAGAAATAAAGATTATTATAAACGAGAGAGAGAGAATAAGAAAAGGCAGAGCACTCAGTGCTTATACTACTACTGTCATGTAAAAAACAAATGTAGCTAAAAAATGTTAACTTTAGAGGAGAAAGAAAAATCATCTTAACTTTCAATGAAATTAAATGTAAAAAAAAATAATAATAATACTCTGGGTAATTTTACAGAATTTCTTTTTGACCATTCATTATTAACATTTACCAGATTTAAATTTTGTCAAAAAGTAAAATTCTGTAACAAAAAAAAATGTTGCATGACAGTGATGATAAGCAATAAATATAATATTAAGCTATAAGTTGTGTAGAGTTGAATATTACAAAAAGCAATTATTACAATCATTTTTTAGACCATTGCCAAGTGCTAAACCAGCAACTTACAAACCTCCTTATCTTTTTTTTACATCTGATACCAAATACTTTCATTTCCCCATGCATTATGAATAGACTACTGCTTTGTGTGTGAGCTTTTTGCAATGGCATTTGAAACGAACGCCACTTAAATAATTAACACACAAGTCCAATCAATGCAACAGGTCACTTAATTCATTATATATCTGTAGGACTACATAATATATGCACATATGCATATATTAAACACAATTTAAAAACATAATACATACATCCTTTGCATTCTATATAACCATATCAGCATGATTATCATTAATTAATCTTACACCAAATGAGATGTGCCATGGCTGCAAATGTCCAAAACAGATGATGGCAAGAAAGGCTGTCCACCACAAACTGCATCTAGCTCCAGACATTCCGTTAGTACTAAATCAGTATTAAAACACTCTATCCAGCCTCAAACTGATAAAAACTCAAAAATATCTCTTGAGGTAACAGCTGTCATCTCCAGTCAAGCGCCCAGATCCAGTCAGTCAGGCACCTTGCAGCCCTGCAGCTGCTTATAAAGTCAACTTTGTAAAGGAAGGAGGGGGGTGAGAGTTTTCATGCCACTAGGCGATAAGCTGCCACCTAAAGCCACATGTCATGAAATTACACACGCCTCCAAAACAAAGATCACGTCACACGTAGCCTCGCCCCCTGCGTTGTAGTTTGTATCCTCTCCTGTGCGGTTCAAGCGAACGGCTGCGTGACGCGGCAAAAACTACAAATCCCAAAATCCCGCACAAACCCCGACTTCCCTGAGCCAATCAGACAACAACACGCTGAGTAAGCGGACAGTTTGCTTTCAGATTGTCAGCGTGAGCCTCATACAGAATCACTTTAAGGAAATATTCGCGTGTAGCGGATTAATCTGATATTTTCACTCGCAAAATATTACACAAGCATTTAAACAAGCCTGCGTGATTTAGTAAGCTAACATTATGCTAAGAAGTGGTGAAATTCACACAACCACAACACATTAATGCAGGGTTTCTGTGCTCGATTTTATGTCAGTTATTAAATCTGGCTAATAAATCATTAATTTATGTTTAAAAGGGTTTTGAACTGAAGGAACAATTCATTTAAAATCAGGAAACAACATATTCAAATTGGGAAATTATTTGTAGTAAAAGTAAAACGACTTACTAAACTGAGAAAACAATTTATCAAATTGAGGGGACAATTTGTCACATTGGAGTTACTCCAATTAAAAAAAATTGAGGACTGATTAGTTAAATTCTTAAAACGTGGGAACTGAGGGAAATTATCAAATCAGTAAAACTAGTAACTTGTTTTCTGATTTGATCATTTCCTCAGTTACCTAGGAAAACTATTTAGCAAACTAAAAGAACGATATAACATTGAGAACCCTAAATACACTTTATACTAAAGTGAGAAAATGTTTTTTAAAGTAAAAAAAAAAATACAATGTGTTTGCTCATTGGCTCAGAAGGCTAATTGATGATTAGAAAACCCTTGTGCAATCATGTTCACACACCTGAAAACAGTCTAGCTCATTACAGAAGCTACAAAACTGACCTTCCTTTGAGCAGATTGAGTTTCTGGAGCATCACATTTGTGGGGTCAATTAAACGCTCAAAATGGCCAGAAAAAGAGAACTTTCATCTGAAACTCGACAGTCTATTCTTGTTCTTAGAAATGAAGGCTATTCCATGTGAGAAATTGCTAAGAAATTGAAGATTTCCTACAACGGTGTGTACTACTCCCTTCAGAGGACAGCACAAACAGGCTCTAACCAGAGTAGAAAAAGAAGTGGGAGGCCGCGTTGCACAACTAAGCAAGAAGATAAGTACATTAGAGTCTCTAGTTTGAGAAACAGACGTCTCACAGGTCCCCAACTGGCATCTTCATTAAATAGTACCCACAAAACACCAGTGTCAACATCTACAGTGAAGAGGTGGCTGCGGGATTTTGGGCTTCAGGGCAGAGTGGCAAAGAAAAAGCCATATCTGAGACTGGCTAATAAAAGAAAAAGATTAAGATGGGCAAAAGAACACAGACATTGGACAGAGGAAGACTGGAAAAAAGTGTTGTGGACGGATGAATCCAAGTTTGAGGTGTTTGGATCACAAAGAAGAACGTTTGTGAGACGCAGAACAAATGAAAAGATGCTGGAAGAATGCCTGACGCCATCTGTTAAGCATGGTGGAGGTAATGTGATGGTCTGGGGTTGCTTTGGTGCTGGTAAGGTGGGAGATTTGTACAGGGTAAAAGGGATTCTGAATAAGGAAGGCTATCACTCCATTTTGCAACGCCATGCCATACCCAGTGGACAGCGCCTGATCGGAGCCAATTTCCTCCTACAACAGGACAATGACCCTAAACACACCTCCAAATTGTGCAAGAACTATTTACAGCAGAAGCAGGCAGCTGGTATTCTATTGGTAATGGAGTGGCCAGCGCAGTCACCAGATCTGAACCCCATTGAGCTGTTGTGGGAGCAGCTTGACCGTATGGTGCGCCAGAAGTGCCCATCCAACCAATCCAACTTGTGGGAGCTGCTTCTAGAAGCGTGGGGTGCAATTTCTCCAGCTTACCTCAACAAATTAACAGCTAGAATGCCAAAGGTGTGCAATGCTGTAATTGCTGCAAATGGAGGATTCTTTGATGAAAGCAAAGTTTGATGTAAAAACAATGTTATTTCAAATACAAATCATTATTTCTAACCTTGTCAATGTCTTGACTCTATTTTCTATTCATTTCACAACGTATGGTGGTGAATAAGTGTGACTTTTCATGGAAAACACAAAATTGTTTGAGTGACCCCAAACTTTTGAACGGTAGTGTGTAAATATATATATATATATATATATATATATATATATATATATATATATATATACATATATATACACACACACACACACACACACACACACACACACACACACACACACACACAGAAATAACAGGCGGACGTGAACCAATTAAAGAAGCCCAACGAGGTGACGTCAAAAGAGACGGTAGAAAATACCAGAAGGATGCAGTGCAGGACTGATATAGGCTTAATGTGAATTAATTACTGTAATAAATTAAATATGTTAAACACGGGCTTGTTGTTTATTGCTGAGTTAGTAGGCAGCGCTGGAGATACTCACGTGACACAGGCAGCTCTGCTCCGAGCTGTCCGCCGAGCCCGTGGGACTGTGCTGCTGGGTTTTCCCCTGACTGCCGTGATGAAACCAGCCCAGCACAGAATCCCCCAGCACCAAACACAGCAGCAGCAGCGCCGCCACCGCCGCGCTCACCCGCGGTCTCTGCCGCACCATCCCGGCTCTGCAGCCCCGGTCCAGCGGAACTCAGCAGCAGGAGGAGGAGGAGGAGGAGGAGGCTGCTGCTGGCTAACTTAGTTAGCGTTAGCTACTTAGCCTAGCTAACCCAAACAACTGGCTCCAGCCTCCGCGAGCGGGTATAAAACACAGACAGAACGAGAGATAATTCCGCCCGTTCCGCAGCTCCAGTCTCTGAGAACTCCTTATAAACGAAAATCCCATATAAATCTGTTTTCTGACCAAAATCTTAAGTAAGTAACGAAACTCAGCATCGGTTTCCTAAACGCTGCTCCTTCCTGACTACGGAAACCGAGAAGGCACTGTGTGCGCGTTCCAAAGCAACCCGTGGGGTGCGTCCCAAACCGACCTCTTGTTCCCTAAGCAGTGCACTAGCTAGGTGGGATAAAAATGGCAATACAAAAGCCCTTATAATGAAACGTGCCGTTAATGTCACATGCCACAATCAGCCAGTCACCACTGGAGCAGATAGTTTCAATGATCAACAGTGGGAGCAATGCAGAAGGGGGATTGAGCCCACCATCTTGTGATAAGTAACCTGTTAAGTAAATTGTAAATAAAATGTGTTTTTTGAAGTACATACATTTCTTAATTGCTTCTATTTTAGATTGCTTAATCTAAAATAGAAGTGAAACCCCAAATGTACACAGACAGGGTTCATTTAATGCAAGATAAAGGAATTGTTTATGCATGCTCAGTAAATTAAGTGCCTACATTTTACTTTATTTTAGTTAGAAAAACATCCAGCAGATCAGGAACTGAAAAGGAGCAGGGCATTGTTCTGCTTTTTTATGTAAGAAAGACTGCTGATTTTGTGTATGTGATCAGAAGCACTGTTGGACGTTTGTTCTGACGACTGTGCTCCAAATCCATGTGAATCAATAAATGTTGAGCTATCCTGATTCCTGTGACTCTGCACATCATTAAGTACAAGTTTTCTATCAAGAATGTCACAAGAAGAAGAAGCCAGCTCTAATGGTGAGTTTTTATTTGTATACATTTTTATTAATTTAGATATTTTACATACTTCTGTATTATAAGTGTAGGTGTAAAAGGACACTTTACACAAATGTTTTAGACATTATCATACATTATCAGAAAATCAAAAAACACCACAACTTATCTAGTTATCTTATTTCACAAGTTTAACCAAGGGGCTAATTAGCAGGGATAACCTAGTCCTATGAGAAAAAAAATAGGATCTCTTAGGCTTGTGGTGTGCAACTAGCGGCTACTGTAGTCTGAAGAGACACAAATCAAAAACTAGTTTTTTTTTTAAAATAATAATTCAGGAGGGCTACTGTGGCACAAGCTTTAGGAATATTTAACGATACGCTGGTTAAGGGAAGAATATGTTACAGCAGAAGGCCGTGCTTCCTCACTGTGTAGCTGCAGACTATTCAGAGTGTCCATCCTAATCTCTTTTTACTGGGCCAACTTTAACATATTTCTCTCTTTTTCTCTCATTCCATGTGTCTTTTAGTCACTAGCACAGAGCTAAGGGCAGTCCTCTTGGGATGGCGCAAGTCTGGAAAGACTTCAGTGATTAATACCTTATTAGGCCCTGATGTGACTGTGGCAGTAAGTGGTCAGTGTGTGAAGAAAGAGGGACGTGTTAATGGACGTAAATTCACATTGGTTGATACTCCTGGATGGTGGAAAGACTGCAGCATAAGAGATTTACCAGAGCTTTCCAAACAAGCAATAATGCGCAGTGTATCTCTGTGCCCCCCCGGGCCTCATGCTTTTCTCCTGGTGATTGAAGCCGACTTGGTATTTATGGAAAAGTATATGGAACCATTAGAGCAGTGCATGGAGCTTTTAGGTGATAGAGTCTGGGCACATACCATAGTGCTCTTCACAGGGAGTGACAAACTGATAAATATGACCATTGACCAGCACATACAAAGAGGTGAGGAGACATTGCAGAGGCTTTTACAGAAGTGTGGAAACAGATTTCATGTTTTTGATAATACCAACCAAAGCAACAGGGCTCAAGGCTCTGAGTTATTGGAGAAAATTGAGGAGGTGGCGAGACAAAATCGTGGAAGATTTTTTGTGACTGATCCGGAAGTTCTTCAAGACCTTCAGGGAAAATGGGAAGATGTTCAGAGAAGAGCCACTGCTAGGCAAACCAAGGTACAGGAAGAAAGGTCCATAATTAAAAAAAAAGGTATGTCTGTTGATTGTTTGGCTTAACTGTCAAATAGGGATGCACTGAAACACTGACCTTAAGTGAGGCAAGTAAGACCGGCCCTGCTTTAAATGTTGTTTTGTTTTTTTTCTGACCTCTGGGATGAGTTGTCCAAGTGTGATTAATCACAGTTTTTCTCTTAAAACATTAAATCATCATTTAAAAAATGCTTTGTATTTACTCAGGATATATTTGTCTGATTTTAAAGTTTGTTTGATAATCTGAAAAATCTAGGTATGTCAAACATGCAAAAATAAAATAAATCTATAAGGGGCAAAAACTTTTTCATGCAACCACATATCTGTATTTGGTGCTTGAAGTTTTGTCCCAGTTCCTAGGGGGAGGATTTTTTACCAGTTCCCCTTGTAACTCTGTTCAAAAGAGAAGTGCTTTATTTTTTTGCCAATTTACTTTCGGTTGTCAAATAGTCAGTGCATCCCTATTGCCAACATTTCTGCAAATGAGGTGAATTATCAACATTTCACTTAAAAGCTTTTCATGTACTAAACAGACTTTCCTCTCTTCTAAATAACTTTAAGCAAGTGTGTGTCACCTTGAAGAGCTGAGAGTTGTGCTCCTGGGCTGGGTGATGTCTGGGAAGAGCTCAGTGGGAAACAGCATCCTGAATCAGAAAAGGTTTGTGACGGGAAAACGAACAGCAGAATGCGTAAGAGAGTGTGGAAGTGTTGCTGGAAGAAATGTGACTGTGGTGGACACTCCTGGATGGTGGAAGTTCTTCTCACCCGAACTGAATCCAGAATGGGTCCAGGACAAAATCTTTGGCAGTATCTCAAAATGTGAATTCCCCCATGTCATGCTCCTGGTGCTGCCTGCAGACGCATCCTTTATGGAAGAGCAGAAAAGGGTCATTGAAGAAAACATGTCTATTTTTGGTGAGCAGATATGGAGATACACCATTGTGTTGTTCACATGGAGTGATTTCCTTGGTGATGCATTGATTGAGCACCACATTGAGAGTGAAGGCGAGGCCCTTCAGTGGCTGATAGAGAAGTGTGGAAACAGGTATCACGTCTTTGATAACAGCAAAGTGGGGGATCACACTCAGGTCAGTGAGCTGCTGGAGAAGATTGAAGAAATGGTGGCAGGGAACTGCTCATTCCAGCCTGGTGTAACAGAGTTATATGAAAAGAAGACCAAGCCACAGTCAAGTCTTTATGATGAAGATCAGTTCAAGGACATCATGAAGGTCCTAAAGACGGAATGGAACAGAAGGGCTATGAAGTTTCAAGAAAATGTGGAGAATATATGCTCAGAAGTCACTGGGCCACTCAGGGAAAGAACACACAGCTTAAAACACCCTCCTGAGTGTAAGTTGGTATAATTTACCTGATTATAAGTTTTTATTATTCTCAGGATAAAAGTGCTAACTGGAATTATTGATTGATTGACTGACTGAATAATTAATTTGCAGTAACTGAAAAGGATAAATCAGAGACCTCTGAAACCTTTGTCAGTTTAAGAAAAAGTATTCAAAGCATGTACCCTCATAACTGTAAGTTTAAATTTTAACTTTTATTTGATTGATCTCACGTATATTTTATTTGTTTGTAATAATTCAAATTATAATGTATTTAAATTGTAGTGTGTAGTGAAGAGGAAGAAGCCTCTGACAGCCCCAAAATGTCTGAATCCGAACGTGAAGTGCATTACCCAGTGGAAAAACAGGTAGATAACCAAATTGCATATTTAAACGAGAGCACCTGAATTCAGATTAAACTAAAGATGTCCTAATCAGGTTATTTTGCCTCTGATCTGATCTGAGTATCATTTATATCAGACCCAGTCCTTGTGGTTGTACAGTACAATCACTTTATTTTTAGTAATAGTTTTATTTAATGAGTGTGAAATGTAAATAAATGCAAATACAAACACAATGCAATGATTTGCTAATCTCAATACTGGATGCTGGGGATCTTCGGGCCCTCAGGTGACACTGCATTAAAACCAGGCTGTACTGATTCTGTACCTAGTACTCAGTACATGGGCTCAGGAACACTTCCAGAAATCACAAGTGACTCTCCCCCAGGCCATTCAGATCCCATTCTTATATATGTAAACGCTGTTTGTGTCAGTCTTTTTGGTATTGTCTGCTTTTGGACGGTCTTTGTTAGTGAACATAATCTTACTGCTGCATCTTCTGCTCATATTGTCATTCCTACCCAGGTTACACAGGTTAATGATAACCTAACCAAGCAGCTTCTAACTCTTCTGGAGAGAGAATGGAACAGGCAAGAGACAATGGTTATGGAGAAAGTGCGGGCAACACTTCACGAAGCTGACCAAGCCAGGGGTAAGCGGCTGTTTGACTGCTTAAAATAACAAATACCAGAAAAATGTAATAAAACTCTTATAAATGTATATTCTCTACAGAGGCCAGTAAAGAAGAGATCCTCAGGTCAGTGGCCAAAGTGCTTTGGTGGTTTCCAGGCTGTAAAAATGAGAAGGAACCATGCAAAGATGATGAACCCACAGAGCTGTTCAAATCAGAAAGAAACCAAATATCCGTATTATAAAAAAACATGTAAGTTGGCTTGTTTTGTGTGTTCAGTTGGTTTAAGTCAGTATTTGAGAAGACATTCTCAATTTGAAAAGACATATTGAAAGACCTGTTCCTATGTTTGCATGTTTAAACTAATGAGTAAATTGAGTGATTTTATGTGTCAGATATTGAAATTAGTTTTTTGCATGGATTTCTGACCCTTTAGAATGAATCAAGCTGTTGTTAATGTATGATAATTAATGTTAATGATGTCCTTGTGCCTCATTTAAAAAGCAATCTGTGCTGAAACACTTCTCATACCAAAGAATAATAGGTTATGTTTGATCTGTGAATTTGGGTCTAAGAACAATGAAAACAGTAAAAAAAAAAATGAAACTTTGTGATCCAAGCTGTTTATTAAGTAGATCACAACATTTCATTCCGGTCCACTTAGTGAACTGCATCACTGCAGCATTTCCTCTGTGCAAAAATTCCAACATTAAATGCGATTAATAAAACATGCTGCAGTAACATTGGAATCAATAGGCTACTCATTAGTTGTACATTCATAAACGGAGCTTATTAAAATGATTAAAAGAGTGAATGTAAATTAAAGATTGTATTTGTCACTAAACTCCATCTCAATACAACTTTACTATAGTACAAGTAGATGCATATTCTGTAAGGAAAGTGCAGTTTATCTTTAGTTCTATTTACAATAATACAGAATACACACATAAGGCACTTGCATATATATATATATATATATACAACTGGGTATGTATGTGCCATTGTAGATTTGTTTGGGGGGATCCGGGTAAAGTATCTGTACATTTATAATGATGCCTGATCATTAAAAAGGCTGAAGAGTACAAAAATATATATTTACATAAATATTCCAAAATCTCTCAAAGTTACATTATCATTTAGAACCTAGAAAAAAACCCACTTAATCTCACCATGTACTATAGAATCTTTACATGCAGCAACTGTGAGTATATATGTGCATTAAATCATATATAACTTTATATTGCACTCTCTCATAAAACATCGGATTCAGAGATTCACAGGTGGATTCCCATGCATGTGATAAAATCAGGGTAACAGACTGCATCAGGTTCAACCAGTTACAATCAAACCTGCATCCACAGAGGCAAACTACCTACACACATTCCAAAAAGTCACAACTTTTAGCAAGACTGTTTGATTATTTAACTGATTTCCAGGCATTTCTACTTATAAAATAAATTTAAATGAATAAAACAGACCTTACTTTAATTTCCCTTAAGCCATGATTCTCAAAGTGGGGTCCATTGTGTATAGGGTACAGAATTTTAACACGAGCCAAAAGAAACATGTTATTAGATACACAACACCACTTCATTCATAACATCAATAAAACAAGTGCAAAAAAATAAATTCAACTATGGTGTTGCTGAGAGGTTGCTTTTGGGTTGCTTAGTGGTTGTTACGGTGTTGCTTAATGGTTTAGCCTAATTGCTTCACAGATAGTTGCTTTGGGGTCTAAGCAAGTTGCGAAGTGTTGCTGTAGTACTCCATGTTATTGTTTGGGTGTTACTAGTTATGTTACTGTATGTGTTATCATGACATAAGAAGGATGGATACATACATTTAATTCTTAGGTAAAAAATAGCTAAAAATCTCTTGCTTCATGGAAACTGTACGCCAAAACAAAAAGCTGTGAATATAGTTTGAATCACACAATAAGAATGATCATTCTGATAGCCTGACTGTAGAATGAGTTAGCTGACAATTCCAGCAGAAGTCATAGATATTAACAAATAATAATAAAACATCATAAACCATAAATTAATTAGTTAAAATCCAGGTTATTAAGCATAATTAATTTGTTCCCACTTAAATGTTACCTGGCTGCCGAAAATGAGAACCAATGCACTAGATAACATTACTTAAAATAATCAAGATACAAGTACGATATCTTGTTTAGGTTAAAAATATAAAAAATATATTAGACAGTACAATTAAAACCCAGGTCTGGCCAGAGTGTTACATTCTCCTGATCCCTGGTAAGAAAGCAGTAGTTTTTCTTTGGTTATAACCCAGCAGTATCAATGGCAATGTACACACCCCTTAGTGGAGGTCAGTTTGATTTCAAGTAGTTTAAAACAGCTTTAAAACATTAATAATCCAACAGATAATACATTTAAACACATTCTGTCCACCAGTGCTTATCTGAATAAACTCAAATTAGCAGTGAACACTAAAGGGAAGTGTAGTGTCTGCAACAGGGTCTCAGCTGATGAGATGATGAGGTGCTGGATCTACTGGATAGCTCTCTTTTTCCGGACAGGGCTGTGGATGTGACTGTGCTTCAGGTCAAAGTACTGCACCTACAGGAGTGAAGGATAAATAAAGAGCCAGAGGTTAAAAAAAGCTTTTGTCAGAACCCTGATTTTTTTTTTTTGTTTGTTTGTTTTGTAGAAACTTTTTCAATGTTTTTTCAAGGACGAGATTAGTTTCTCAGAGGGTCCTGGGGTAATTTTCGCTTTTATAGGGGGGTCCTCTGTGATTTTATTACCGTCTGAAACGACCGTGTATGCGTTTTTCTCAAGCATCCTCTAAGAAAATTACAGGCTGAATTATCTACTGTTTTTCACTGAACTCCGTGGTCCTCCGGTAATTTTAAGCCGAAAAAAAAAGCCAAAAACGTACTGGTCCTCCTGTAAAGGTGCTGCAGTGTCACTTGTGTTAATGTTTTCATTGTTAGAATGTTACTTTTAACGTTTGTATAATGTTAGTACTTGTATAGCTGGGAATGCTATGGGAAAAAACATTCACATGCTAAACATCACACATTCTGGGAGCGTAATTTTTGTAACGTTACAGGCTAACCTTCCTGGTAATGTACAACCAGTACTGCACCTAGTAGACCAAGCACACATGCAGTTTACATGTACCCACACTCAAAGGAACTCAGTAAAACCCCAATATACCTCATACTGTGCAATGCATAAATGTCCAGTAGAGAACTTTTTTTTTAAGTGCAATAGATGAAAATATTGATGTTAAATACAGCTCATGAACAAATTAAGAGACCACTTCTGTTTCTGAATCAGTTTCTCAAATAATGCAAAGAAAACAAGATCATATTCATAAAGTTTTAAGAGTTCAGAAATCAATATTTGTTGGAATAACCCTGGTTTTTAATCACAGTTTTAATGCATCTTAGCATGCTCTCCTCCAACAGTTTTACACACTGCTTTTGGATAACTTTATGCCACTCTTTGTGCAAAAATTCAAGCAGTTCAGTTTGGTTTAATGGGTTGTCATCGTCCATCTTTCTCTTGATTACATTCCAGAGGTTTTTATTTTGGTGAAATCAAAGAAACTCATCGTTTTTAAGTGGTCTCTCATTTTCTCATTCAGATCTGTATAGTTACATACTTATATTGTTAATACTTTCCTTTGCTTCTGAGTGCTTTGCTACCAATTTGCTTCTGTAACACTGTAATTTTCCCCACTGTGGGACTAATAAAGGATTGTCTTGTCCATGCCACTGTCATGTTTTATATTTAATGTTGTTCTTTATCTAACTACTGGTTTCTGTTCAGCTGCTTTTGACCTCAGTTGTAAAAAGTGCTACTCAAATTACCACAAAAACTCAGACACACATTACTTTACCTTCTGAACATCTGAAGGCACTCTGGAGAGGAAATCCATGACTTCATTATTATCAATGGCGTACGGTTTCCGCAGCTTCTTTGTGAATTTGTTTATACCTAAAAGCGAAGCAGAAAACTCATCTCAGCATCACTGCAATGATTTGTCCAGCAGGGAGCACTAGTCAGCCACTATTAGTTTTTAATTCACTGGTTTTAATAATGCAAATGAAAACCCTATTTTTTAGTGATTTAATAAAATATATATATATATTTATGACTGCTTGCATTTATGTAAGACATTGGCACCGTGGATCACTAACACGCCTCTGTTTCTATAGATCTTACCCCATAATAAAATGATGTAGCGTATCGGGATGAAGTACGTGATCACTGTGACGATGATGAGAACCAGAAAGGCCAGATTGGACAGGAATGGCACTGACCAGTTAAACATGCTAAAAAAAAATAAAACCAAGAAAAAAAGTCACATTTTGCTCCAAAAGTACAAACATCAACATTCAGAACGTCTATTAGACATAAAATGTTCATTTTAGGAAAGCAATGATATAAGAAGAATATGTAGTACTGGTACAATACAGTTATAACATTCCTCTTAATAAACATTCTAAGTGTTTATAAGTACTTACTTTTTTATTCTTTCAGCAAAGCATGCAATTTCCTCTAGTAGGTTCTGGACAGTGATGACAATCTCCTGAACCATGTGAATTTTCTCTATCAAGCCTTTCCTCTCAGATTCCTATATAAAAATAATATATTTGTACTTATTGAAAGTGTAGTGTTATTTTTAGTTGTAAGAGGTAACTGTAGTTAAAGTAAAATGGCCAACCTTCTCATCTTCATCCTCCTCATCCCCAATGTCCACACTATCCTGAAAAAGAAAGGTCAGCAATATATAAACATGTATGAGATCCTGTGCCAGTCTCAGTATGACTCAGTATAACAGTCTCAGAATAATGCAGTGACATCTTACTCCATTAACCCTTTAATTTTGAATGATTAAAAAAAACAGAACAGAACACAATATTAGCACCACTTCATTTTCTGGGCCACTATTCACAATCTCTGAAGAACATCTTAAATACATTAAAATATGGAAACTGTTGAATGCTGCGTAGAGTCCCTGAAAGCTTGCCTCTGCCTTTATTTTTACAGATATTCATTTTAAATCTAATCTACATCTGCTGCAAAGTTTTATTTGATGCCCTATTCATAAAGGCACGTACTTATGGTAATATGATTACCAAACTGCAGTATTTAAGAATGGCCAGTAGATGGATGTCTATGTTCATTAATTTTATGAAAAAAATATAAAGAACCACTACCAGATGCATACTGTATATAATGTCAAAATTTGAAAAATGTTAAAAATGGAAATGCAAGGTTTTGGAAACTAAGCTGTTTCTCTTACACAGGTAAATACACATTCACAGAGGGACAGACAGAGGGAAAGGTGTTTCAATGTGTGATGGGTGATGAGTTTCAGAAGATCATAACACAAAGCATATGCAGCATCTGTCTGAGGTTCTTACACAGAGTGATTTACAACTGACTCATGTTGCAGTGGTAGAGGAATATAGTGTTAGCTGTAGGGTGGGAATCACGATACATTGCCCACAATAACGATATTACGATACTGTGATACTCAATACATCACAAGACAATACTCTGCAATACTTACTAAAGGGAGTAAAATACTCCTTAATAAACAAATACCAGAAATTATCGATTTATTTATATCAGTTTTACAAAATTTAACAACTAGTATTCTTCACCGCAGGTTTAACCTATTCTTTAGATTAATGCTACCATGTGCAGTAACTTTATTATGTCAAACTGGGAGGCGAGTCTTGAGGAGTTAAGTGCCTATGTATGAGTAATAATATAGATATTTGACACCACATATCAATAATGTACTGCAAACAAAAGCAATACAATATATCACAATTTTATTATTTTGTGCTACCCCTAGCCTGTGAAATTATTGTCTAGTCTGCCACAGCAAAGGCAGTTTTGCTACCCACAATTCAACCCACCACTCACAAGCTTCTGGGAACTCAAGACTTCCTGTTTACAGTTTCAAACAGGCCACGTGTCCATTCCAGAGAAACATAAAAGCTGAGCTGATTGGTCAATGTTGCCATCACTTATTAGTACAAAACCCCTGACTGTAGCAGAGCTCAATCAGCTATGCTAAAGGTGTTTAAGTAGCTCTCACCAGTTCTAGGCAGACCCTCTCACTGGCGATCTGTAGGTAGTTCCATATGAGCAGGAGCACCAGGAACAGGGGCAGCATGTAGAACTCCCAGTACCACACCGTCAGAACAAAGACCTGCAGGAAGAGAAAAGGCCAGAGATAAGGGCAGGGACTTATAACAGTTACTGAAATGCACAAAGCTATAGTTTGTTGTAATCTTGGGCATAATGGGGGTCTTTTCCTATGTTGACTAATCTCAGAGTAATTAGTGTGGTAGGTTTGGTCATAATGACAAAAGCAGGAGTGGCCTCAGCTTGTGATAAAATGTGGTGAACTAATTGCTAACTGCTGATGAACGCCTGGGATATCGGTCAACAACTGCCACAGACTGAAGTGTTACATCCTGCCTGCTTAAGAACAACAAGCCACATCAATAAAGAGAGGTCTAGACTCTGGATTATGTCCTGTTTAGGTCCAAGTTAAATTCAGTCTAGTTTATGTTACATCCACTCTTGATTCTGTGTTATGTTTAGTCTAGTTTTGAGTTTTATTCCTGGCTAGATTCCATGTTATGTCTAATCTTGATTTTGTTTTATGTCCAGTCTAGTTTTATGTTACATCCAGTCTAAGCCTTGTGTTATTAATACACTATGTTATTCATCCAGACTAGTTTTGTGTTACATTTTAATATTTGGTGTTACATGCTGTCTAGATATGTTACATCCACTTTCTATGTTTTTTTTGCTATGCCCATTCTAGGTCCATGTTACATCTAGCCATCTCATCTGGGTTCTGTGTTATGTCCACTCCATGTGAGGTTCAGTCTATAGTCCTGTCCGGACGGGATTAGTTTCTCAGGGGGGCGTCAGTGAAAAATATTTCACACTTCTACTCTGTGATAAAACTCTTGCATCCGGACTGCAATTGAAAAAACAAACAAACGAAAAAAAAAACAGGAGCACCAGTGAGTCTTTTGGCTTCTCGGTCATGTGACATCGCGTCCATTTCCACTCGCCTTTGTGTTTACATGGATCTTTGTGGAAACGCACGCCTAAAGTGTAATTCTATTCTATTCTAAAGCCATTCTATTAGACGCAAGGTAATGAAGCTCTAAATTACTAAAATTACCGGAGTTCAGGGAAAAACGGTGGGTAATTCTGCCTAATGTTTATATACATGGTCGTTCCAAGCAGTAATAAAATCAAAGAGGACCCCCTATAAAAGAGAAAATGACCCCAGGACCCCCTGAGAAATTAATCCCGTACAGATAGGGCTTAAGTTCAATATCATGTCTTGCCTAGACTCTGTGTGCATCCATACTAAATGATCTGGGTTATGTCCAGCCTAAATTCCAGGTTATATTCAGTCTATGCTCCTTTTTATGTCCAGCATAGGTTCCTAGTTTACATCTCATCTGTTTTGTGTTACATCTGGTCCAGATTCGGTGTTGCATCCAACTGGATGTCCACTTTCTGTGGTGTATTCACTCTTGGTTCCATTTTACACCCAGTTTAAGTTACATGTAACATCCAGTCTAAGTTTAGTGTTATGTCTAGTCTAGATTCTGTGTGATCAGACTAAATGATGTGTATTCTGTCCAGTCGAGTTTGATGTTGCATCCACTCTACGCCTTGTTTTTTGTTACATTCTGTGTTATATCTCATCTAGATTCTGTGTTATGTCCACTCTAGGTTTTGTATTTCAGTCAGTCTAGGTTTAATGCATTGTTTTGTCTATGTTCCTTTGTGTTGCCCAGTACAGGTTACATGTTACACCCAGTCCAGTTTATGTGTTACGTCCAATTTTACATTTCATATCACAGCCAGTAAAGGATCTCTGCTATTTCCAGTCTACAGTCAGGCTTACCATGAATGCAATGATACTCCGCTGAACACTCTCCCACTGGAAGCAGCTTTTGATGGACTGCAGGACTTGATTCACTGCTCTGTAGATGTTCCTCACACGTACAACGTTTCTAGTCAGGACCTACCAGAAAAAAGCTAACTTAAGCTACCAGGACCACACAGTCATTTATTCAAATTATTTTACGCTACTATATTTTAGAGTTGTACCTTTTTGGAAAATTTTGGATTGTCCTCCATAAACTTCCTCTCCCTTGGGTTGAAAGTCCTGAGGCTTGCTTTGATCTGATTTGAATTGGGGAAAATGGTTCAGAAAAAAGTGAAACTTCAACCAGAATGTGAAATAATTACCACAAATTTTAAAGACGCTGGCCAGTGTGTTAAATGCTGGGTTTAAATGAGGCTTACAGGATTGAAGATAACTTCAAGCTCCAGTAATATGGTTCCTTTGGAGAAACTCCCCAAGTCCTCTTTCTTTAATGGGCAAGAAATCATTTGTCCATTGTGTATCTGTTGGAAACAGAAGAAGGATATTTTTTTAATCTTGGGATAATACATACAGGTCCTGCCAGCATGAAAGCATTCGAATAAGCTTCTTATCAGCACTTTTGATCTTAGTGATTATACTTAAATGCTCCATTCTCTCTTGAGGCCCACTTTTGCCATCTGTGTATGTTTATCTACTTAAAAAACAGTTGTAGTTACTTCTTTTAATTGAAATGTTTAGTAATGATATATGTAGGTCACATATTTTGAGTGGGTGAACTTTGTGTTCTTTGTCGTGCTTTAATAAGCAGCTTAGGCATGAACGCACAAGGCTATAATACTATAGGCTGAATAAATGGAAGGTTACGCACTATACTGCCTAAAGTGTTTGCTTGTCTGCTTTTGTATGGTATGAATGGAGTGCCATCCCATTCTTAATCCACAGAGTTTTATATGATGTTGGCCCACCTTCTGCAGCTATAACAGCTTCTACTCATCTGGGAAGGCTTTATGCAAGGTTTATTAGTGTGTTTATGGGATTTTTTGACCATTTGTGAGAAATACTGACCATATACTAATATTATTCCATTATCATTGTGCATCAATTGCTCTAGAATAGTGATGTGCATTACACCAATGCATCAAACTCTTTGTATTTGGTGATGTGAGCCTTGGATGCAACTACATGAAAAAAAATCATTATATGAAGATCTCTACACACTGTTTTTGAGCTATTCTTAAAGCTACGTTAAGGTCTGAGGCGATTCTGATTGGACATGCCTTAGCATATTGTCAATTTGTCTATTACAGGTAGTCTTTGGCAACCACAATTACTCAACCAAATAATTTACACCATATATAGACACATATTCTAACTCATATTACAGTGTATGTGCTAGGACTTCATTTACACAAGCCTGAAGATGGCAATGCACATTAACAGCAGCAGTGAGAAACATTTTAATTTTTAAATTGCAAATGTTTTCAATTGAAAAACCTTTCTAACCAAAGCTTAAACTATTTTAATCCATCATTCTTTCTTTTCTTTTTTCTCTGTTTACCTTTTGCCTCTGTAATTGTAATTGCAATCTCATGATGTTTCATACCCGTCTGCATGCAGTAGCAAAACTTGAGCTGTGATGAGCCACAGAAACAATGCATTGTTCTGTGTTGCTATGTCTGCAGGGATGTTAAAAGTGTTCAATGCGAAACAGCAGCATATAAGTGCATGTTAGCAAGACAAATGGATGGCAGGAGAAATACTTCTAAAACCTAGAAACATTTCTTTGACACAGCATGTGCACAGTCTGTTAGCTAAATGGGATTGGGGCAGGTATACTGTACTATATTGTGTATGTAATTGTCAAAGATACAATTTCACCTTGTATGTGTATTTGTATATACTGTATTGCATGTGAATTGAAGAGCCCCCCCTCTTTTTTAAAAATAACTTCTTTGAACTTGAACCTGTATAAACCAAGAAAAATAAACATTTGAATTCCAAAAAAAAGTGTTTAATGCATCTTAAGTAGTTAGTCCAGCAACGCAGAGACTTGTTCAGAATCTGAGTAAAGTACAGTAGATTTCCGTTACTTACTGAAAGCACAGGAATGGCCACTTTCCCCAGGAAGTCCGGGGCCTTGTCTCCATCCTCGTCAAAGACCGTCACTTCCAGGATATCATGAATGTCTTTGATTGGACTGAACACACAAACAAATCAGACATTTCAGCACCACACAAGTAGCCTTTTATTACAACATTTCTAAGCTGCTAATGGAAAACAATGCGGCCACTCACAATGTGAAGACTTTATCCCACTCAGGGTTCAGCGTTTTGTAGACTGTGTGAGTCTGCAGCCGGTCGTTCCCCAACTCCAGAACACAGAATGGATCACTCTTTCCTACGAAGAGAGAGTGTACTCTATCACTGATATTCCGCTAGTGATCATGTTTATTTAGAACTACGTAAGCAGGAATTCTGCAATAGAACATTTACCATTTAAATCTGCAGCCATGAGATCTGATGCTTTGATCACTTTGACCTGAAGGAAACCAACATCCCGGACGTTCTTGAAGGAGTTCCTCAAACTCTGAGGAGACAGAAAATTACATCTTCACATTAGATTAAGTAGGCGATTTTATTACAGGGTGAAGAAAGAAAGTGTTTTAATGTTTCAGGGCTTACAGAGTAGATTCACCACTCATAATATCAGATCTCCCACCCTCTCGGCACATTTGACCAGAGTGTTAGAGGATCGATAATGAGCATCTTTGCAGAGTGCTGACAAAATGTCTTGAGGTGAGAGAGAGACTCAGACTTAAGTCTGTTTTTTCCAGTGTGTTCAAACTGAACTGCTTGATTTTTTGCACCAGGAGTGCAGGCATAAATTTATCCAAAAGCAGTGTGTAAGACTGGTGGAGGAGAACAAGATGCATGAAAACTGGAATTAAAAGCCAGGGTTATTCCACCAAATATTGATTTCTGAAATCTTAAAACTTTATGAATATGAACTTGTTTGCTTTGCATTATTTGAGGTCTGAAAGTTCTGCCTCTTTTTTTTTATTTCAGCCATTTCTAATTTTCTGCAAATAAATGCTCTAAATGACAATATTCATATTTGAAATTTTGGAGAAATGTTGTCTGTAGTTTATAGAAGAGCTGTATTATAAAAACATCTGTGCTGGTTGAAAACTGAATTTTAATGGCAACATATTGATTGGAATGTTATTCATTTGATTTATTCTTTTAAAAGCTCTACGCATGAATTAGTTGTTATTAATTAAGCCACAACAAACTAATTTGTGATGGAATCGTATTTTGTATAAGGATAGTTTGAAACTAACTAGTGTTAAAGTTTACACACAAACTTAAAAAGGCAGAATTTAGGCAGAACTGCTGCAACTCATGCCAGATGTTTAAATATGTTCAAAATTATACAAAGGTTTTCTCGGGATACAAAAAAAATAAACGATTTAAATATATGTGTATATGTCAAATTTCCCTAACAGTTCAAAAATTATTGATTGGTGATGCAGATTTGCACTGCAGCTATGAGTCTAAGGTAGATAGTAAGCAGTTTTCTATAGCACAAATGTGACTGCCTTAAACTACAGTGTGTTAGTGATTGGTCTTCATATAGTTCCTTTAATGAAGGGAAATAAAAGCGGATAGTACGCACATATTTACTCAGCATGTTGTCTCTTTCATTTGCCTCCTCCAGCGGTGGAGCACACAGGTCAGTGACGGACACACCGGTACATGAAGTTAAGGTCACCAGAAACACCACCCTGCCTCGGCCCAGCTCCAGGGCAGAGGTGAACAGCTGGGGCTTGTTCACAGACAACATGGAGAGGTTTACTTCACACCTGCAAACACACACAAAACACACACACACACACACGGTCATTTATACCCATAGGTGCTAAAAGAAGATAAAATGTGTGAGATATAACACATTACCCTGACTTGGTTTCATGAGATTAAAATCTTTAGTCCAACCATTAACCACATTTGTGTAACACCCTTTATTTATAACTTCTTTTACACCAAGCAGTTAAGTAACAAGATGATGGCAAAACATCTCATCTTGTTAAGATCAGAGCACAAAAGTTTCTATAGCAAATATAGCACATCGTACAATATGTATGATATCTTACTTATTTTTACACCTTGCTCATGCATTGTTTAAATAGCAACAATATATATATCTCCGCAGGTAGACGTGATAGTCTAGAAAGGAGATGTGTTTAGGTAAATTTCTGGTGTATTGCTATCTTGGCTGTGGAAAACACGGGTGTGCCGCTGACTGAAATAAACCTAGACAGAAGTTAAGATTGCTATCTTGGCAGTGAATTGTATACCCCACTTGTTACACACACATGAACAAGCAGCACTACAATTAACGAGTATGAACATGAACAGGTAGCTGTGCTCCTAAAATAGCAATGTGTCAAAGGCAGAGCACACCTGGCTCTTAAAGGGAAGAGCAAGTGACAAAATGATTGGTGTATTGCATGTTTTGCCAAAAACACATCCATGATTATTTAAGTCAATTAATAGATGCTTTTTGCACATTTTGAGTCGACATGGTATATTTTTTCCATTATTACGATACCCCTAAATCAAGCTGAGGGGTAAACAGATAATAGCTCTTCTATAAATCGATACAATAGGGCCCTCTAACTATAAAAATGCAGAGATTAAAGGAAAAAAAAATATGGAAGAACTGTGCTGAAAAGCTGGGGAATGACAAATATGTTCTACAATATGTTTTTTAGGTGCATCTTAGTCAGTTATATAGTCACATATTCCAAATAAAAACGTGTTCCTTGGGAAACGGCCTTTAGTGTGAAAATAAAAAAGCATTCACAAAACTCACATTCCATAACATTCTTCATTTTTCCTTCCCTCTTTGGACCAGACACCCAGCTCCAAAATGTTTGATCCCTCGAGGTACTGGTTGAAGTCAAACCTCTCTCTCCACTGAGGGTTGGGCCTTTTGCACTGAGACTGTAAAGATGAATGACAGCCTAAGTACTACTGATTTCCTGTGATGTTGAATTAATTCCTTACCGTACTTTATTTCTGTCAAACTTCCAGTACCTCTAGTGTCAACACTATCACAAAGCACTAACAATTCTTAACAGTTGGTACAAAGTTCTTTACATAAAGTGCACTTCTCTTTTTCTCCAAATGTACCTTTGATGATTGGGGGAAAATAGGTTCAGAACACCTTTACTTCCACAGTTCCCCTGAACTGCTGTATATTTATAACATTTTAAGCTATAGAAAAAGACAGAACCAGAAAAATGCTGTACATCTTCTCATAGCCTTACAAACATTTTCTTATAAACTTCCTTGTGGACTTGTTGCTCAGTGTTAATATACATTTAGAAAATAAACTTCTGCTAGCCGTTTTAAATTAAAACTGCTGATGTTTTCAATCATATATATACCCCAAGTCATATAACACTTTTTGTTGGATTTGTTTCTCAAGACAATAATCAAACAACCAATCTACACTGTAAATAAGTGTGTGTGTGTAAACCTCAACAGCATTTGCCATATTTATAAGACCGTAAAAAAATGTTAAAAGCGCAGCTACTACTGACCTTGCTCCTGAATTTCTGGTCTCCTAGTCTGAAGCGCACAAACACATCTCCTTGTCCATCTACAGGCAGATTCTGACCCTCCACCAGTGTAATGGTCAGAACTCCTGTCCACAGCTGGCTCTTCTTCAGAGACTCTGACAGGCGCTTGGTCTGTGGTGATGAGCCCGACTGCAACACATAATGCAAAGATTACTGTTTACTGCACTATGCAACACTCAAGAAGATTTCAAGATTTCCATTTATCAGTTCGTTTTAAAACATTATAGACTGTTCTTACCTTTTGGTTTTGTTTTCCTTTTGGAGTCCACTTCTTCACATAGAAAAAAGAAATCAAATGATGAATCTTACATTCATTTAAGACTGCGACAAGCATTTTAAGTGACTTTTTTCAGTATATCAGACGTTCAATTGAAGTGTTTCTTTTGGGGGACTTCTTAAAAATTTCCCACACCTGTAAAATTTGTGAGGTGTTATCTTGTCAGTGAGGCTAACCCCTGGCTAGTGTGCTCATGGCAAGGCAAAATGAAATGATTGACCCGAGTGTGAGTGAGGCATGATAGTGGGTGACCGGTGGATGGGACATTGCATTTCCATAGCTGTGCAGACATTTAACATTCCAGGAATACATCACAGAAGGCATTACCATCCACAGTGGACAGCGCAATGATTGATAATGATTGTGACCAGCAGTGTCTGGCTGGAATTGTCCATCTTACCAGAAAAGGGAATTCAATACATTTAATGCAGCAGGCCCCAGAGGCATATTCTGTAGGCCAGTGCTGTGTCCTATAGCTCCCATAAGACATGGCAAAAATCATGGGACACTATGCTAGTTCCTGTCTTATGACTTTTGGCATGTCAGTGTATACAGTCAGTTTTCTATATAGTTTGACTGCTTTATGACATTTGGGGACAAAAAGGGTAGAAAAAGGTTCTCATATAGAAAACTGCTTAAACCATTTAACTACAAATGTCAGTCTATTGCCGTTTTCCTTATAATTAAGATAAACTAGCGCTTCTAAACACTTTTCTGTTGTTTTGACAGATTTGTGTTCCTTACATTTTTCTTGCTGTCTCCATCTCTGACTGACAGACAGATATCAACAACTATCACTCCCATATGATCCTCCAGACTGTTGGGGTCATCAAGTGGCAGCACCATTTCTACTGGCCTGTAGAAAACAATTAAAGATGTAAACACTGTGCTGTACACTGTAAACAATGGCTCAAAAATAATATTCTATTCACCCACTTCTCAAGTTCCAGATCACTTAGAACAACACTGCTGGATCCCATGAAGTCATCTGTGGTAAGATCTCGATCATAGACCTGAACATGACAAATACAGTAGGGTGTTAGGGATCAAATCTGCTGATACTGTGTGGATTAGTGCAAACACACACCTTCCAAATTAAAATATACACATACATACATACCTTGATATCAAGTTTCTGTTGTAGATCACGGATAGGGTATGAAAATGACTCATTCCAGACCGGGTTGAGATTTTTGTACACCACTTTGCTTTTGTACAGCGTCTTCCCGTCGAGCTTAAACTTTACATATGGATCACTTGTACCTAGAAAAGAGACACATTCAAGACGTATGGTTAGTTAAAGAAGCAGGAGATCAGATCATGGGTTCTTGGCCAAAATTAGTGACTTATATACACACCTATCAAGCATTATATTATGATTACCTTCTTGTTTTTTTTTTCAGCTCTACTGAGCTGATATCGGATCACTTTGTAGTTATATAATTATAGATCGTAGACCTGTCCATTTGTTATTCTCATTTCACCCTGTTCTTTAAATGATCAGGAACCCACAGAACCACCACAGTGAATGTATAATTTAAAAAGTAGGTCATTCATTCTGATGTTTTCATTGCTGTAAAACATTCTGGTAAGATATTTGGTCTGCTGTTAAACACATATTTGAAGTCAAGATTTTGGAAAGGCCTGCTTTATTCATTCCTCAACCACCCTATTGCATAGTATTAACTGGCAGATAAAAGCAGATATGCCAATCCATTTGGTGCAATATAGCTTTACGCTTAGACAATATATATTATATATATTACATATGGCGATAAGGGGCAAAGAGCACCTTCTACCCACTCAAAGAGAGCAAGGCCAATTTTTGCTCTCTCAAGGCTCCAGCAGCTGATGGCAGGCTGCATGACCGGGATTCAAACTAGCGATCTCCGGATCGTAATGGCAGCGCTTTAGGCCGCTGGACCACTCTGCCACCAATTTTAGACAATATTGCAGACACAACAACAGGCCATCTTACAACCTCCAACATGTTTCACAGATGATAAGGGGAGAGGTTGAGGCCTTCAACCCCAAAAACAATTTAACAGTGTTTAGGTTCATGCACAATTTATGGCAGTATGGAATTATTATTTGCACTTCCAGCATTCTAATTATGTTTCAGTTGCCATTCGTGTGAACATGAGTATATAAAATAGTCTGCGGCTATTACACTTCAGCTCTATTTTCTGCTGTTCACCACGACACAAACCACCAAAACCATGCAGAACACACTCCCGGAAAGTTTCTCCACTCATAAGTCAGAGCTGGTTAAAACTGAAAGTATTACAGACTAGTCTAACCTTCTGATTGGTGTGCTGCAGCAGGAATCTGGGTTAAATCTGCAGTTAAACAGCACATTGAAAATGAAGAGAAATAAACACACTACAGCAAATGGATTGGAAACATACTAATTCACAGCATATTGACAACAACATAAATGGTTACATCCCATAAGTAGCCTAAAACGAGACGAGTTCAGGGTGTCATTCAAATTGGATCTTAATATTATTTAATCAGTCAAATAAAGCACAATTACTAGCTAAGCACAGGTAACAGGTGACTGGAAATAACTGGCCTTACAGATGGTCTATAGAGAGTCATAACACTCAGCTTTTCAAAGGCTGCTTTAGGCCTTTTTCTCACCTGCAATTAATAAGGGTCTTGGTGATCCGAACACAATGACGTAGCCGTTCACACCTAGCATTTTGAATGCGTCGCATGTGAACACTTGTGACTAGATGTCACACAACATTTAGACTGCAGGAGGAGGAGGAGGAGGAGGGCAGGTCACAATAAGATTCCCCATCCTTCCAGTCAGTAATCGAAAATGGTACAAAATCCAGTGTACAAAATGTAGCGCCTTTAAGGAAAGCAATTCTAGCATTGTTTAAATATATACAGTATAGTGTAGAAGTATTTTGTAAAAAAAAAATCATATAAATTATATACTGTTTAAAAAAAAGAGGGGGAGATTTTTATCAAACAATTAATTGATTAACAGCTGGTAAACTGAGCTTTGTAAATGGATTTTTTTTTTTTTTTCAATTTACAAAGCCTTTGTCTGTAGTAAAGCAGTACTGGAACTGATGGTGTTACTGCACTCTATACTGCAGCATTTGCACACTGACACACAGCACATTCACACTTACATCATCATAACTGGAAAAAGACACAGAAAAACAGATAACTCGTAGATAAATTACAGAAGAAGCCAGAGTGCTGTGAGTACTGTTTCCTACACATTCAAATTACTCACTGGACTAAGAAGAATTAGAGGTCAGGTTAAAGGTGAAGTGCAGTAAAAAAAAAAAAAAAAAAAAAAAAATTACTAAAATAAGAGAAAAAAGTACTCAACATAAAAAACACACAAAACCATCCTCTTCTATTCCCCTCAGTGTGATGATGAATTATAGTAAACTTAATTGATACTGTTGAGTACTTTTTTCTCTTATTTTAGTAATTTTATTTATTTTTTATTTTTTTACTGCACTTCACCTTTAACCTGACCTCTAATTCTTCTTAGTCCAGTGAGTAATTTGAATGTGTACAGTGCACAAAACACAATAAATGATTTTCATAAAATATAAAAAAAAACTAAACCAAAGAACAAAGAAAAACAAAGACGTGCTTTTGTTAAACCGTAATAATAGTTACACACTGCCTGTATTTTTAAGCTGTGCTCTGTTATTGATTAATTAGTCACCTGATCATTTCTCAGAGCAACACCGTGCTGGTGTTCACTTTCCCAACACCAGCACTTGCCTCATAGCCGTTGTGTCCTCAGGAAACGATGAGGTTTGAAGTTGCTGTCACTTCTGAAGCTGCAACCACCACATCCTCCTTCACGTCAGTGTGAGGTTGCACGTTATATAGACATATTTAAAGTAACATGCTAGTTTACAAGTTTATAGATTAGTACTTTATTTATTATAACTTATTGTACTTCTGATTCAGATGCAGAATCAGTCTTTGTGTGCTGAAGAACATGAAGATCTGAGATGTTAATGGGTAATGTGTAGCAGTGTGACGAGACACTCATCTCACGAGACAAGACACGATATTGGGTTCATGAGACGAGAACGAGACGAGATTTTAACAACATATACAGTATTGTGCAGTATGTTTTAGGCACCTGCGGGAATTTCAGTAAAGAAAAAGCTTCTTATCTGTGAAGTAAGTGTTTATTAGCTCAGTAAAACACTACTAGCATTACAATAATTACAAACAACAATAAATAATAAAATAAAATAATCTCTTAATCTCTCCTCATCTGAGTTTAATAGAGTTATTTTTTATTTCTCATCATATCAACACCTGGTTTGGTAAATCAAATCTTACTGATGGTAAATCAGGTGAGCTGCTCACGGAACTGAACATATACACATGCTGGCTGAGGAGCATCCAGGAGAAATCTGGAAGTACACTTTGTTCTTCAGCTTGGCTCACAGGATATAACATACTTAGTTAAAAATGAGAATTCCTTGTTATATTTTACTGTATGTATGTTTATTTGCATCTGTTTAAATGATATGTGGTGTTTTTTCAGGTAAAACACTCATATTGCTGAGATAAATGGATTGGTGTAATTTGCTTTGGTGACCAAAACATTTGCACAGTACTGTATATTTTTTAATTTCAAAGTTAAAATATATGATTGAAAATATGTTTATTTGTCTGCAGCTGGTTTTGTATGATCTGTATGATCTCTTCAGATTTTTTCTTAACTGTATGTAATTAAATTATGATTTGAATTATCGATTAGCAGAACAAATTGTTCTGCCCAATTACAGACAAGGGGGTCTGAAGTCCCCACCTTCTGCTCCGTAAACATTTAATTCCTACCATATTTCGTTCATATTCTCCCCAGTATGGTTCTGAACATAACAGAGAATGTTATAGCCACAGATTTTTCTGGATGAATGGATGGATGGATGGCTCAGCTTGCTAGATCCGGCTACACCAATATAAACCTACATGCAACAGTGTGAGCAGCAGCGAACTCACCAATGAGAGACAAATCTGGGGCAACAAGAGAGATTTGTCGCCTGCCAGTGTGAAAGCAGGGTTCGTGTTGGGGCATTTCTCGGGGGGTACTTAGGAATGAAGACTGGGCAATGCATGGTAATTATTCCTGATAAGACATTCTAGTTGTTAAAGCTCACCTTCCGCGAAAATCCGATTTTTCTTGTTTTTTGTGGAATACAGTAGGTCTCTCCGAGTTGAATGTGTACACCTGCACATTAAACTGTTTTGCAGCCCCCATTGTCTGCAGGAGCTAAGCAAAGAAATCCCCCCTCCCCCCCTCCGAAAAACGGGTGAATTTTGAATTATCTTTCTGCCTACGTAGGCAGAAACTCACAGACCAGCCCACCTTGGCTCGAGAAACTCCCAGAGGCGGAGCTGAAGCGACGCAACATCACCGCTCATCAGTTAGGAGGTGGGAGGCAGTGAGCGGCAGAGCGGTGGAGGGGCGTCCAGAGCCGTCGCAGTGCTCCTAGCCAATCAGAGGAGAGATATTTGCATGCTGTTTGCATGTATGAATATTCATGAGCAAAGCTGGAATCCGGTCATTTTGGACACACCCCTAAAACAGTCCATTAAAAAAGAGCTATACAGAGACACCTGAGCACTTTTTTTTTTACAAAAACGGCTCACGTCATTCATTCATACTAGAGACCACAACTAGACATTTTAAAATGAAAGAAAAAACGACGGAAGGTGAGCTTTAAATAAGTCTTGGGGAGACATGTTATTAAAATGTTATAGACAGTAGACTAAATAGATGATTGCTATAAACATGATACAACATTGCTGATGTTCACACCAGCCGCTACTTCAAAGCTGACCTTAAGACAACTCATTCTGAGAGGCTCTATAGTTTTCCTTTCGCTTTCAGTGATGAGGCGTCTTCTGATTCTAGACAGAGCTAATCACTTTTGAGAACCTGTTCAGCCACAGTTTTGTGGCAGAATGTTTAAATGCCACGTGTAGTGAATAATCCAGATGCAGCTCATATTTAACTCCTTCTGATCACTGACCTTAAGGGGTTTTCATCACTGACCCCATGGAAACCTATAACCCATACTGATTCCCAGTTAGGCTACTTCTAAAGGCCCCAACATGACAATATTATCTAGTACTTGTACAGATCATTCAGGGCAATGCTAAACTGCATCTGTCAAAAAAATAGTTTGACAGGAATTCCGTAATTAAATTAAATGTAAAAAATTAAAATTCAACATTATGACTAATATGATTAAAATACAACTACAAACTACAAAAAATTGAAAAGCAGGGGGCTCCACTGCACTGCGAATACGTGCATGGTGTGACGTAGAGCCGCTCCACAGGCTGGGTGTTGCTTCGGACAGGTTTTGATCTGCTGTCTGGAATGCTGGCTGTGAAAGGAGTGGCATGTGTGTGTGCACTTTCTCTAATATGCGACAGTGTAGCAACAGGCCAAAAACAATACATTAAATAAATAAATAAATAAATATAATAAGAACTTGGACAGTAAATGTTGTTGTGGATGCAGTTTTCATGCAAACTCTGCCGAAACTAATTCCTATAGAAAAGTAGCTTAAACCAAATAAAGGTGAGCTTAGAGCGAATTATTAGAGAGAATGCAGAAATTCCTGAATAGTAACACTAAGGGCTAACACACCCTGTCTAACTTATTATAGGTTGTGATAATAGGAACCCTGTCTAAATGAGCTAAAAGCCACCTTATATCTACGACTAGTTGAGTCCTTCCAACAAATAACCATATATTTATATATTTTTTCATTTAAAAGTAAAATGTGCTTCATTTAGAGTTATATTTACTGTATTTACTTAATTCATGAAGACAGTTAGAATAAAATTAGCTTAAATTACTGATGCATTAAACAGAATCGTTTTTGCTAAAAAAAAAAAAATGAAACATTTGGCCAAAGCCTAAATACTAATGTTTTTTTCTGCAAGTTTTAATTCATTTTGTCAATTTTCCAATACTGCATAAAATAAAAATAACCTAAATTTATTTTGCCTTGCCTGGTTAAGAAAACGTACTTACAAAACTATAATGTATAAATATTTAATAAACACCAAATATTTGTAACATTGGAGCACAGCAGACATTAAAACAAAGCACAATACAGTTTCTACTACTACATCATCATCATTTATTATCTGGTAATGCATTTAAGACATTATCAAATCTCACAGACTGGATTATCCTCTAATTAAATATTGCATATGTGTATTTCGTCTTTATCTGTTCAACAAATGTAAATATGACTTGATTTTATAATTGCTTATTCCTCACCTGTTGCCTATATTACGTTTTCCGCACCTATTGTCTTTTCAGAACTAATAATTCCAAAGTAACCATGGAAATGTATGAAAAGCATCAACAAAAATGTCAGTAAAAATGTAAACGTGTGTTATATAACCATGGGAATTGGTGGAGCACCAGCATTGAAATTAGCACATGATAACTATAGAACTAGGTGTAGGGTAATGATGGAAATGGGTATAAAGTAATCTTGGCAGTATATGTAACAATTATACAAAAAATAGGTGTAGTATACATTGAACATTGGTGTAACCTACCGTTATGCACTGGTGTTATCACAACCTTGAAAATAGGTATAATTTACTACAGGGGTCGGCAATGTGGCCCGCAAGCATGAAAATTGTTTGAACTATAATGAACGATAATAAAAAATAAATAAATAAATAAAATGCTTCTTTGGTGAGCTTTTATTTAAATTCCTCCCCTGTCTCTCTGTCGTGCTCGGCGTGCCTTTAGTTTCCGCCTGTTCTCAGTTTTCCACCTGTTCTTGGGCTCCCTATCTCCCTGACAACACGGGTTCGATCCCGCGTGAGGAGCGGTGTGTTTATTTATTTTATTTTTTCCTTTTTTTTGGGTTTACCTGCTTTGAGATCACCTGCTCTGCAATTGGGTGCAACAACCCTCTGGGCTGAAGACCTACTAGTCTGTAGCACTCCATTCCATTACACTTCATTTTCCAAAACAGAATTTTTTTTATTGGCCTGCCACATAATGGTTTGGAAAATATCCAAAAGACAAGAGACTTACCACAGCGGTCTCTTATGACGAGGTCTCGTCCTTCTCTTAGGTTGATGCAGAGCAAGTATGACTTCTGCAGTTCTCTCTGGCTCTCCCCGATGCTCCCCGTCTCTCCTGACATGTCCATCTGTGAGTAAAAACACATTCTTTTACCGGGTTCTTCAATGATCAGGATCCAACAAGACCACCACAGAGCAGGTATTATTTGGGTGGTGGATCATTCTCAGCACTGCAGAGACACTTGCATGGTGGTGGTGTGTCAGCATGTGCTGCTGTGCTGCTGGACTTAGTTAGTTCTAACAGAAATATTTAGCCCGCAGCTTCCTGTGGGCAGCGTTCTGTGGATAGTGTCCTGTGGGCAGCGTTCTGTGGGCAGCGTTTTGTAACCACTGATAAGGACTAGAAAATGACAAACACAAACTGTGCAGTAACAGCTTCAGAGCTTGTGTCTCTGGCTTTACATCTACAAGGAACAGCTAGGTAGGAGTGTCTAACAGAGTGTAGTTATATTCTTAGTCCTTAGACATTTTAGTCTTTTGGTTATTGTTAGTTTTAGTCTAATGATTTTGAGTATATATATATATATATAGATTAGCATTGCTAAGGTGTATTACCCATTTGTTTTATAGAATGTAAAATGCAGTGAAGGCTGTATGAATTGTTTCTTGCGGCTCGAGGAAGAGGGACGTTTGTGGCCAATTTAACCAAAACACCTTAGCTAATGATGAAAGATTGCACAGATCCCTTTTACACACTAAACATCTCTAACTCAAAACCACAGTCATATCAGACTAGCTAACCTAACTAGCTAACATATTCTTTCTATTTATTTTAGTTTTCCATGTTAGCGCAGCTGAACTTATCCTATAAACAATGTTTATTTAGTAAGAGTAAGAGGAGCCACTGTGTAAATCAGTTGTGTGCGATTCAGAGAGAGGGGCTAGGAGGGGGGTGGGGGTAGGGGGGACTGGTGTTGTGCTGAATTCAGAACCCCCGCCAGGAAAGGCACCGCACACACCGTTTTCTTGTCTTTAACTTTATTTAGAAAATTAAATTACCCAAGAATCTGTTCTAAGCTACGCTGATTCACAACAAATGATATAAAAATAATCATGTCTCCTGCAGCCTCTCCCGTGAGGGTGTCCTTTTCCTGACAGGGGGGATGAATTGGGCACAACACCGGTCATAAAGACGCTGTGTTTCAATCACAGCTCAATAATATAATTTATTCCAAATAATTTCCCCATTTGTCAGTCTTTGACATTTTCGTCATAGTTTTCATTTTCAAGTATTATTTTTTATTGAGTCTTAGTCTTATTTTCGTTATGAAAAATAGGTTGTCAACGAAGATTTTTTTGTCATAGTTTCCGTTAACGAAATTAACACTGCCACTGTGTCTGAACACACACTAACACACAACCACACAGGCATGCACAGTAAGTTAACAGCAGTACTCACAGTATTTTGCTCAGTGTCGTGGAAGGTAAGGGAATCAGAGTCATTGTCCTCAATCCGTTTTCTCTGCTGCATTAGAAATAGATAAATAAAAAAAGCATTAAATTACTGAACGATAATAAATTGAACTGTCCTTTCACCCAACCCTAACACTAACCCAAGACAACCCTATTTCTACAAGAGCTAACCTGATATCAGGCTATCAGGTGTGATACAATCTACAATAGCTTCTACAGTGATTCTCTCTGCTGTGTTTGGGTCACATGTAAATGTATTATTGTAGCTGCATAACTGAGGTAAAGTAACAAAGCGAGCTGAGCTTAATATCTTTATTAAAAACACAGTTCCTGCAGGGAGCAGAGAATTTTAATCCATGGGAGCAGACGGCCAAGAATTCCACTTTCCATCACAAACATAATACATATAAAACAACTCAAGAACTGTTCTTATGAATAAAACAGTCCTCAGTGGAGAAGAAGGTGGTCGATTTTAGATGGTTAACTAGTAAATACTAGTACTAATAATAATAATAATACTTTTGGGTGCTTGTCAGAAGATCTGCCTACTAATCATATTGACCTTTGTTGATCTAAATATGTCAACATATCTACACTGAGAGGTCCACAAAACACTGTGAAATCCTAAAAAAATATACAGTATAATCAGTCTGTGTTGGAATGTAGTAACAAGAATATGATTGAATTCTGATTTATAATCCAAATTTCTTCCAACTGTAATACCACTTCACTGGCTGGTAGAGTGCAAGTTATACATCATTAAGGTTTTAGGACTTAAATTAGCTTGTTAGGCCGATGGTTTGCTTACTTTTATCCTTTAAAAAGTTCAAGTGACGCTATTTTTGCTTACCCTCTACATGAAAATGCTATTTTTGAAAAATTAAAAACTTGTTGCAGTGTTGTTGTGTGAAATGACAAAAGGGAGTAGGGATGCACCAAATATTTGGCAACCAAAATATTTGACCTGAAAATGTGCGCACTGCCTACACAAATTTAATTGAACTACAGCTTTAAGCATCATGTACTGCACTTAGTATCAGTTACTCTTCACAAACTGACTGTGTTTCAGCTGAAATACACAACCTGTACAGGGCTAGTATAGCAACATTATCTGGGGTAAATTATCTTTGGCAAATGTTTATTTACTAAAAGATTGTCTGCCTTTCTCTGTGCAAATTTCACTAATCTGTGACTTGATTAGAAAAGCACAACTGAGGTAAATTCATAATAGATATTGCACTGCTGAACTAAATTCAAGATTAGAAAAGTATTGTATAGTTAACATATTGTGTTTTGTCTGCTGGAATATTAATACTTGCTATAATAATAAGTGTTTAATATATAATAAATAAGGCAGACAACAAACATTTAGGCTCATAACATTTTTGTGATATTTGATATATTTATTTAATATGCTATTTGGCTTTCAGCTTTTTGCCAAATGTTTAATTATGTTTGGTTTCAGTTTTCACCAAAAATGTCCATTTCAGTGAATCTCTAAATTGGAGCTTTGTGAAAACACTGGCTGGCTGAATCTCAAATACCTCTGTACTCCCTGTGTAGTGAACTACATAAGACATAAAACTGCACACACAGAGCACTAGATTTCAGATTGTGACTTAAGAATTAATGTAAATACTCTTCTATTACAAACACATAATGCTCTGTTTAGATTTTGATTTTGTTATATACTACTAGCCAAGTCAGTAGAGTAGTATAGTAGAGTAGTTTAAGGAAAAAAACATTATTTTCGTCCTTCGTTGTGTTGTTTTACCAGGTAGTTTTGCCCTATACAGGGGCTACCATGCTCATATAAGCATTCTGGAGAAATCTGTGTTTGTAAAACTATTTGATACATGTAGATGTAGCCAATGTCCAAACTATCAGCAGCCATGTGAAAATGAACAAAAATTGATTCCCAGAAAGAAGAAGAAGTTCAAGTGTTTACAGAAACCTTCTTCAAAAGTTTCTTCAGTTTGCAATGTAATTAAGAAATGGCTACGGAGGAAAAACCTCAGCTTGGCTGCAACACTGCATTCAGAATGATTTAGCATTAGACTATGAAGGGGGGTGGTGCACTGTTCAACTGTGCAGCAGCATCTGTGCAAATATGAACTTTATGGAAGCATCACCATTTCTTGTCCTGTTGTCCTGCAAATCTGATGACGTGCAGATTTGTGTTTTCATGGTATGTCCTGTATATAGTCATAAACACAGACTTGTTGGACATTTTTCATCAGACAAAAGACATGCTAAAAGATTAATAAGTAAAACTGCATGGCACCCTTCCTCCAGTCACGCAATCCAATTACGAGAGGTGACTGGAGACTCCAGACACACAGAAATGCCAGGGGTAAACAGTAATTACTCTAATTGTTTCCTGTAGTGTCAGATCATTTGACATGGAAGTTAACGTCACGTATCAGAATCCTCACACCCAATACTTCCTCATCCAGTAAATGGACAAAAGTGGACCCAAAGCTCTACAGTACGGTACAGCAGTAGTTGTCCAACCAGCCTCCACCTGACACCCACGCCTGTGTGAGGATTTGCATAGAAGCCTTTTTATATAACTCTGTTAACACAGCTGACCTTCGCAAACAGTTCCTTTCAGCTGCTGCGTCACCGATGTATAGAAAGCCTGTTTACAGTGGGATTAATGTAGAGAAAGTGATGAAAACTAAGTTTACCAAACTATCAGTTGCTGTCTGGATTCAAGGATGGATGTGTGTTTGATTTCTTTATTTAATTCGTGAACACCAACAATACTTAGTATTTTACACTATGGACAAAAGTACTGGAACATCTGCTCACTTATTGTTTCTTTCTACATCAGATGTTATATATAGAGTTTATTTTGCTATTGTTGTAGTAACTAGTCTATAATCTCAGAGGAGGACCTTGTTCTGGCGATTTGATTGCATTCAGACTCTAGTTAATTAATGAGATCTGAATATTGGATGAATTTGACTCCCCCTCCCAGACACGCACATCACGCAACAGAATGAGCATAAAAGATTCCCTTTTTATTTCTGTTTATAATAAAAGGTTAATCTACAGTTACAGTAGGTAGAAGTAGATAGATAGAAAACCCCAGTGTAAGCCACTGCATCCATATGGCTGCACAACTCAACTGCACACCAAGGGGAGGTGAGCACAAGACCACTTCTTTTTGTCTATGGTTTGTTTTTAAGCTAAAGAGTTAAAAGACTTAAAAGATTCCTGTACAGAAAGTTCGAAACATCGAGAAAATATCAGTAGATCCGAGATGAGCCCTCCTCTTTTGGTCAACTGTGGTTTGTGGCACCTTTCAGACCTACTACTTTAATTCGTCCCCAAACTGAAAAGTCCGGACTAAACATATGGTAACAGAGGTACCTAAAAATAAATAAGCATTATTCAAGCATACCAGACTCATACCAGACAGTAGTAGACATAGTAACAATATCCGCATTTTCACTAGAATGTTCCTTCATTCCTTCTTCTAAGTCCGAACAATAAAGAACAGTATTTAGCAGACATTTGGTAACCTGAGATAAGTTATTAAAGTTCAAGTAAAACCATTTGATATTTAAAACCACATATCCGCATGTTTATGTATTTATACAGATGAAGTATGAGCTCAAGTATTTACAAAATGTTCCCAAAAAACAAAACAAATAAAGCTCAAGTATTGTTTACCTGTCTGAGAGCGCTAGCTTGACCAATTCTCCAGTCTGTCCTTGAGGAAACCCAGTATTTAACCTTAGTATTTACCATTCTTATCAAATAGTACATATATAATCAATCCTTAATTAAATGAAATCAGGTGATGGAATCAAGCAAACCCATGCAGAAGCAAATGGATGGAACTGAAGTGAGGAACTGTGCTAAAGGGGAAGTTAATCATATTTCCATATTTCAAATGCGTGGCCTTCTACGTTCTACGTTGGTTAAGTTGTTATAACATCAACTGCGTAATTCATTTGTTAAAACTAACTCTAACACAACCACCCAACCTGCTCCACTACAACCTTATTCAAAAGGCAAAATATATACATAAAACATGCACTGTGCACAGAGACGTCTGGACTGACCGACAGAAATGTTCTGTAATTACTTTGTCGTCACTTTAAATAATTAAAGACTCTCCAGGAGACTGAACAATGTAGTTGTGTTTATGTATTTGGCTATGTTTTGGCTGTTTATCTGCTGTGTTGGCATGGTTATAATATTTAGTGCTTTATTACTATAGTTGAGCTCACCTGGGAGGCAATTAAGCAAATTCTGAATATGGTCAGCAATTAGAATGGCAGTAAACTCTGATAAGGTCCCTTTACACCATGAAAATATTCTGGATAGGGAAATATTCAGGATGCATATTTATGTACAGCGATGTTTTCTACTACTGTCTACAATTTTTTGCATCCAATTTATACTAAATACCCTAATTCTTTACCCTATATACCCTCATTCTTTCTTATTTTACTATACTGTGTATGCTATTTACTAATAATTAAGAATAAATAAACAATTAATCACATAAAAAACGTTCAGTGGTCCTTAAAAAGGTGTAATTACTCTGCATAACTGCTAGTATATTATTTTATAATTGGCATTAAAGGATCATACATTTACATTTCTAGGACAATATACATACAGTGGCCTGCAAAAGTATTCATACCCCTTGAACTTTTCCATCCTTTGTCACATTACAACCACAAACAAATATATTTCAACAAAAAGTGGTATACAGTTGTGAAGTGGCAAGAAAATTATGAATTTTACAAATAAAAAAATTAAAAGTGCGGTGTGCAAAAGTGTTCATATTTTTCTTTGAGTGCAACCAATCAAATTCAGAAGTTGCCTGATGACTGCTAATGACTAAAAAGAGTCCACCTGTGTGTAATCTAATCCCACTACATATGCAGCTGCTCCGTGATGGCCTCAGAGGTTGGTGAGAATATTGAGGAGTAAACAGCATTATGAAGTCCAAAAAACACCCCAGACAGGTCAGAAATAAGGTTGTAGAGAAGTTTGAAGCATGTTTATGTTTAGGTATGGACAGGTCTGTAACAATAATTACATTATCAGTTTATGTATTAACATAATGCTAATCTGCTGCTTCTGTAGAATGTAACAGTAATTATGAAGCATTTTTCCTATCATTACTTAAGAAGTATTAAAATTTCTAGGCTCTAATTGCATTCAGACTAAAAAGCACCTGCTCACTGGCTTGTGTTTCATGTCTACAGGTTTTCTTTTCTTTCCTAAGGACAAGGAAATGATCATCCATTGTATCTTGCGGAAACAGACTTTAGATCAAAAACATGTCTTTTTTAAGACATAAAAAATGTTGAAAATTCTTCCCAGACATCTTGCGGAAATAATAACTTAAGAATGCAGAAAAGCTGAAACTCTCTCTTACCTCTGTTGAGTCCTCCAACACTTGCTGTGAAGGCACCTCCTCTGTGGACTGAGAACCAGGCTCCCTCTCTTCCGTCTCATCTGAAGCCTCCAGAAAAGAATCCTGCTCCTCTACATGACTGCCGTTGACTGACCTTTGGATTGTCCAATCTGAAGAGATTGTAGGTACATTCAGCAAGCCGTCTGGAACCGGCGTGCTGCTCCCTCTCTGTCGTAGAGGCAGGTAAACTGGGCTGCAGGGTTTGCTGTAGCACGGAGAGTCCGTTAAGGGTGTTGTCTGGAGGTTATGGACCGAGGCTGGCGAGGTCTCGGTCAGACGACTCACGTCCGGCACTGAGCAGCTCAGTCTCTTTCCCTGGTCCAGCTTCCACTGCTCCTGTTTGTCCTGCCGCTTGCGGGGGATTTTGGGGCTCTTGTGACCCCCATTGCCCCGTACGGAGTGGATGAGGGGCTTGGCTCTCTGCCGGAGTTTACCCCAAACCGTCCTTTTAGATTCAGTGGCGGGGTCCATTCTGAGTGGTTAAGTGTGGAAGGGCAAAGGGAAAAGTCGGCAGGGCGTCTCATATACAACAGCAGCAGAGTCAGGAAGGCCTGCGAGGACATAAGTGAATATAAATATAAGAGTACATACATTAATACATATATATTTTTTTTAAATGCAATGTCATTCAAAACCTTGGAATCACTTTTTGCTGTAAGATATGGACAAAAAATGGGCTATACTGTATGAGTTCAGGCCAACTTCTCTAAGATTTTTGAGCACTTCGTTTGGCTACACTCCCAAACTATCATTTAACATCAGTAAATTTTGCATTTTATTTGGAAATCGAGGGACTGGAGGAAGAATCTAGAGAAAGAGTGGAGAGACACACAGTCCAAGTTGCTTGAGGTCTAGTGTGAAGTTTCTACAATCAGTGATGGTTTGGAGAGACAGGTCATCTGCTGTTGTTGATCCACTGTGTTTTATTATCAAGTTCAAAGTCATTGCAGTGTTTTCCCACAAAATCTTACAGCACTTCATGCTTCCCTCTGCTGACAACTTTTATGGAGATGCAGATTTTATTTTCCAGCAGGATTTGGCACACTGCCCGCACTGTCAAAAGTACCAATTGGTCTTATATAACGTTCTCATCTTCTGAGACACTGATTTTTTTTTTATTGGCTGTAAGCCATAATCATCAACAATAAAAGAAATAAACACTTAAAATAGATCACTCTGTGTGTAATACATCTGTATAATATATGAGTGTCACATTTTGGACTGAATTATTGAAATAAAGTAACTTTTAACTGATATTCTATTTTTGTATTTTGGAGATGCACGAGTATATATTATTGTGACATAAAAAGACCGACAAAAGCTTTGCACCCCATTCAATCCAATGGGGAAAAAATCAGCTGTGGAAACTGTGTGTCAAAAAAAAAGCTGTATGCAATATATGTATGCAACTAAAGTGAAATCCAATAATGATAACAGTAATACTTGCTCAGTAAATCTGCTCAGGCCTTTAAAGATATGAGATATTATCAAAAAACATAAAAGTGAATAAAAAATAAATAAAAAAACAGACCTCAAAAGGATATTTCACATGCGGCTCAGCAGTGAATAGCTCCAATCTCACATGAACAGACTTGTTGCCCACAGCTGATGAGTCTCAGGCAGGTCATTTCTAATCAGCTTTAGAGAAACAGTCTTCTCTGGAAATGTTACGCTCTCAGCATTAATCAAATCAGCACATATCAGGACTCCAAACAAGCCAGAGGTTCAGTAGTTAGATTATTAGCCATGCGTCAATGAGGGGCGATTACGTCCACACCTCCTACATAAAATAAGCCAAACAACTGTAAACTGTTTACTGATGGTGACACTTCCATCATAGCACATTTCAAAAAGTCTCAATCTGATCTACTATGCATCTGAAGTGTTTTATTATTACACATAATCAACATAGAGGTTCTGTATTTCCTACTAGTATCTACTGTATACTGATTCGAGGATTGCTGATTCAAAACCTGGATCATGTTGCATTCCATCAGCAGCCAGAGTCGGAGAGAGAACTGCCTTTGCCACATGCTTTTGTCATTCAGCTTGGAGAAAGACTATGGTGTCTTTATATATTAATATATAAAGTAATATTCAGTAATTACTAGTAATATTTCAGTAATATTTAGTTTTTTTATTGAGAAATACAATTACGGAGCTAACTTTTAGCTCTGTTTATAAGATTCCTTTTAAACCATTTTGGCTCATCAGGTTTCCAATATTCTACCAAATTTGGTGTCACCTAGAAACTAAGACCCAGACTATGCCTCCTAGCCACCAGCATTTGGAGAATAAATGCTAGCCATGGTTCTACTGAGATTCAGGATTCAGTTACTAAAACGTTGTTACTGTACAGTTTAACAAGCTTGAAGGAAAGTGTTCTTATTTTAAATCAGCTAATATACACCTGCACTGCCCAAAATTAGCTTTAAAAGATTTTAATAAGATAAGATAAGATAAGATAAGATAAGATAACCCTTTATAAATCCCACAATGGGGAAACTTACAAAATGTTACAGCAGTACAGAGGAAAGGACAGAGAAACAGGTCCGGAAAAACATGTAAACAAATAATGCTAAATCTATATATACAAAAAATATTACAGGAAATATGTAAAAGATACTTAAAAAGTTATATATAGTAAATAAAAAATATATAGACCTAGTGCATAGAGATATGATTATGGTAGGGTGGACCAGTATTATTGCACAAAGGGTAACAGTGAATAAATAAATAGTAGATAAAAAGGTGAGAAAAATATTGCACGTTAAACATACTGTACAAATGGTGATGATAAGGGGATCACAGTACATGTAGCTCCCTAGTTCTCTCAGTCACTGATGGTCTTTACAGTTTTTAAGATGATTTGTCACAGTTTTAAGTTGGCACAAGAAGTGTCTGCTTCAAAATAAGTTACTAAACACCAAAAAGCCCTTCAGTCAATTCTGTCAAGTTTCCAGATCTCACTTAATGACTAAGATCGTGCAGGTAAAGACATGAACGGCTGCAGCTTATTCTTATTAATCTCTCCTTTAGGCTAAAGCCTAGTCTGATTAGTCAGCCAAAGTTTTCTGAACACGTATGTCTAGAATCAACAGGTCTGCTATCTGAAATAATTGACCAAACTTATACTGTGGAATCGTGGCCTCTTTAAAGCCTCAGTACCAAGAAAAAAATTTGCTCTCCTCCTTTACAAATGGTAGACAACTCTTTAATCAAAGCATATTTATGTGAAATCAGGTAAAATTACTATACTATATTATGTCAGTCCACAGGCTTCTTTCACTGACTTCTTGCTTCTTGGCTGCTCAAAGCCCCAAAGACCTCATCTTAGTAGCGTATTGGTGACACAAACAGAACAGTCTACTGGAATGTGTGGTCACCTCAACAGAAAGATCCCACCTCTTGCAATTGCAATACAAATCTTGAGAGGAACTGAGAAAATGTAGCTGAAAAACTAACGAAATATGAAATAAACTCCAAAGGGTTACTTTTCCACCTGGAAGTATATACCATCAGTTGCGTTCCCCAAATCAATCTAAACTTTGGCATCATTTTTTTTTGTTGTATCAAAAGATTCTTCGCTTTGGAACAGTCTTGAATGACTTAGCAGCTGAAAATATACCTCAGCTGCAGTCTAGGAACAAAGTTATTGTGTAAATTTGACACACAGGCTCTAATTAGGGAACTAAACTACAAATCGGCCTGTTTTTTTTTTTTCAACTGTATTTACATATACCTCTATTCCTCTATTTCTGTGGCCAATACTGTTACAGTTATTAGCTTCCTCAATAATCACAGAGGTTATTTATATTGTTTTAGCCCAGGAGCTTAAATTCAGAGAGAGATAATGCTAAAGCCTGGGGAGGTAAGTGCTAGGCCTAAAGCTTACCAGAGAGTGGTTTGTGGGAAAGCGCTGCTTGGGAAAGCCCAGCCCTCTCAGGTAAACACAACAGGTACCAAAAGCTAAAAGCTAACCGTAGCCAACTGTTTATAACCTCCCATGTCTCACACTGTGCAGAAAATACAGAAACCTAAGTCACATGGAAAGAAACAAAAGAAGCAATATTCTTGTTATAGTGCTAAACAAATGACTAATAATGCTATGCTACATTGCTAATGTGAGCCACTGTAGTGATGAAAACAAGCTCATCAGAGCAGAGCTCAATTTTTTTCAATTTTCCCAGAGCCAACACCAAAAACAACAATGTGTTTCATTCGGAGGTAAAATAAGGCCCTTTATATAATTAAACATTAACTTAAAAAGGACTCAGTGTCTTAAGACTTTAAGACTGCTTTTTTCTTGAATAGGCCACAACACAGCTAATCAGAAGGTGGTCCAATGATAATGCAAAAATTAATTCCTAACGTTTTAGGTACACAAACCCCCACAGCACTAATTTACATGTCATTTCCTACTTCTGTTAACCTGCGTAGTAACACACGGACGAGATACTTCAATTAAACAGCAGAGAAGTCATGCTAAGCATTAACCTTATTAACACCTTAACACCCTGCACTTCCTACACTGGATGTCAATTCCCTCTGGACCACCATCTTCCTGTGAGACCTTGTTCCCAACCAAACCTTAACAACTGCAGCTAAACTAGGTCTTCTGAAGATGAGGTGTGACAAACGAGGGCTTGAACTCAGCTTAGGCAAGCAGATGGATCTCTGGGAGGTCTATCTGGCCACCTTATATCACTGAAAACAAGAAAAAAATTTAAATGTTTGTGTATCTCATTTTTTTAACTGTCCATATATAAAAAAACTAATCAGCAAAAAGACAATTTTCAAGTGAGTTTGGTTTTAATATTAATATTAGTCCTTCAAAGCTTCCACATATATAAAGCATTGCCTGAAATGTATTGTTTAACATGTTCTTGTGGAATTTCTGTACAAATTCAAGGGATAACCTTGACCGCTGGGTGAACAAGTCACAACATAGAGCAGCCAAGCAGAACAGAGGTCGTTCAGACAAATGAGTAAGTCTTACAGGGCATACTTAGCATAGTTGAATAATGAGATTTCTTTCTTCTGTTGCTTCTTCTTCAAAAGAAAATTCAGCAGAATTAAAAGAGAACTAGTAAATAAGCCAATCTAAAAACTTGCCATATTCCTAAGAATATAGTGTTGTTGATACTAGAGAGCAGCCCGTCACCTCCAGGCTCTGCTTTTTTATGAGAATGCAGGAAAGGAGCCTAAATTCAATGTGAAATATTGTTAAAGCCTGGAAAAGTGCTAGGCTAAAAGCTAACCTAAGCATGGTTTGGGAAAAGCTTTGCTTGTGGAAGCCTTGTCACAGCTAAACACAACCGCGCCCCTCCAGTAAACACAACAGGTACAAAAAGCTGAAAACTAAAAGCTTACCGTGGCCAACTGTGTTTACCCTCCCATGCCTCACACTGTGCCGAAAATTCGGCAACACTTTTCGGAAGGACTTCAGACATGATAATTACAACAAATGTTTACAATATATGATATACAATGCTAAACTAATGCTATGCTATGTTATGCTACATGGCTACTGTAAGTGGTTGTGGTAACATAACAATGACCACTTGAGTTTCTGAATCAGTTTCTCTTATATTGCTATTTCTTGGTTTATGTTTAGGTTAAGTATAATGAACATTGTTGTTTTATTCTACGGACAACATTTCAGAGTACAGAAATAAATATTTGGTGGAATAACCCTGATTTTTAATCACAGTTTTCTACATCTTGGCATGTTCTCCTCCACCAGTCTTACATAACTTTATACCACTCCTGGTGCAAACATTCAAGCAGTTCATCTTGGTGTAAGCCTCAGAAAGCCTGATAGCATCTTAACATGCATCTCCAGTGAGTTCAGTAAGTTCTAAACAAGCCACATCTCATCATCATAACCAGCAAAAAAGGCAAACACAGCAAAATAAAACCTTGCAGGCTAAATTAATAAGCTGCACCAGCAGGATGGGTGGGTGCAGCTGAGAATTAATGCTCTAAGCTGCACTTAGCACAGAGAAAAAGAGGAGGGGAATAGTGGTGGATTAGTGTAAAGCTCCATTTCAGCCAACAACACCTGCCCACGTCATCCTGCAGAGAAAACGCCTCTCATTCAAACCCTCCAGCTGAAAAGGCCAAGTGAGGCCGAAGCTCCTAACAGCTTTAAACTCTGTCCTCAACAGGAACCGTGTCAGATATGAACTCAAACAGCGGTTATGGGAAAATGGCACTCTAACTGGGTGTAGAGTGGGACTATACGTCACTGCGCTCTGTAAACAGATAAATGACGGGATAAGGAACAACAGGGAAAGGGAAAAGCCATATGCTGGAAACCCCTCTGAAGTCCCTTCTGAATTAAACATAAACAGAAAGCCTTGCTGGATGACTCTCTTTTACTTCAGTCATTCCTCCCTGTCCAGCGTGACCCATATTAAAAAGCACTAAAATGTTCCACAAGTAAAACAGCACACTGGAATGATCAATAAGGCAGCATGATGTTAGAAATACCAAACAAAATTATGTTTTTCTTTGCAAAGAGAGCACATTAAGAAGAATTTTAATCTTCTATAATTAAATGTTTAAATGTTTTTTTAAGCAGTGTAAAACTCTATTATGCTATTATATCCTTTTTACATAAGTGTCAAATAATGGTCTTAAAAACAACAATACTGCAATTTCCAGATATAAGCCACTACTTTTTTTTTTTTAAACGTTTTAAACATTCCGGCTTTTTTTCGATGCAGCTAATTTTATTTTATTTTTTTACCTGATGCCTGATGCAGCCAAAACATGGCAGTTTTCAAGATATGTAAGTGTGTAGATTAATCTACCAGACTCAAGACAAGGAAGTAAGAAATGGTAAGGAACGGTGGGAAATCATTTACCAAAACCAGTAAATTCTAACAGCGCGAAGCAGTATCAAAAAATCCACTATCAGCAACGGGTTTCGAAAGGCTAGACTGCTGCCTAATGAAAAGGACAGCACAAGCTCAAATGAAAATTTGCCTGGTGACAAAAGTGACAATAAGTATTATGGCGTTTAAGTGCCATTTTAAAAAAAAAAAAAAAAAAAAAAAAGACGAGAGACGCCTCACATGTCGTCAGAGTGGACGATACTTCGCAGAGCTGTGCATGTTACCGGTACATATTTAATAAAAATAATAAAAAAATAAAATAATTTTCAACTTTGTGTAAATATATCATGTAATATTATTGACAACTGCGGCCTGTATATGTACAGATTTTATTATTTTTTTATAAAATTAGTGGGTGCAGCTTACATTCTGGTGCGTTCAATAGCCCTGAATTCACGGTATTATCATTAATCACGGTTATTTCTAGGATAATATACTGTCCAAACAAAATCAGTTATCTTGACTGGCCTTTATTAAAGTATCACAATATTTTGTCTATCGCAAGACTGATTTTTAAAAACACATTATCGACTTTTTTACTATTGGTTTAGATGTATAGATGTCAGACAGTGTTAGCAGTGTTGTAGTCCGTTATTAGGTCCCGCTGTTCTGATTGCATAAAAGGCTAATTTTTCTTTTACTCAGATTTTATAATTATGATAGTGTTTTATATTATGATATACTACAATTTTAACAATCACAATATACATCGCCGTGCTTGGGTTTGTGATGTTGTAATATCGGTGATATTTACAGAGTGATTCATTACACTGAATAATCTTATGAAGTGGGCAAAATGTTGATGCTGCAATTATCGTAATTGCTGTTTACATGCAACACTTAAGCGGATTAAAATGACTGAGCCCAGCTGATCTGGCGAAATATTAGGTCATCAATGAGATTTCTGTAATAATGCAACACTGAAATCTCTTTTACATGCAGACATGAGTACAATTGTTAATTTGTATAGCCAAATATTAACAAGTACTATCTGTGATGAGAACACATGATGAGATGCAATTACAGCTAAATAACTGTGTGTTCAACATACACATCAATAGCAACTACTTACAGATAAATACAGACATTTGCAGACATGCTAAAAGCTAATCCAGCTCTGCAGATCACAATGTAGAGATGCAGATGTTGTCCTTCACCTTTCATTGCTTAAAAGACAAGACAAATATACAGCATGACTAAGACCAAGACTAGTCATCACAACACAAACACTGCATGAGTCAGGCATTGCCACACCACCAGATGCTGATGAGCTACTGAATTATTTATAAAAATATATATATATATATATATATATATATATATTTGCAAAAAAAATCCCTCAAATTAAAATTGAATGCTTGAAACGTGTATCCTGTAACTAGTGGTAGCTGTAGTAGCAGCAGCTATCTTCCTGAGGCGTGAATTTGCACTCTATTTTTGTAATTTTTGTTGATAGATATGGTGTCTCAAATCACTTAAGTGAGTCTATCTCAGACACATTATCAGTGCACATGATAATTTAGACCTACAGTTTGCATAACATTTGTTAACTGGTTACTTTAAGGTTGCAGTACTTGTTATACATATATATATGATATTTGCTAAAGGAACCTCAGTTGTTTAAATCGCAGTTAAGTCGTAATGCCCTGCTACATCTTTACATAAAGGCAACAGATCTCTCTCTAATTTATCTAGCAAACTAAAAAGCTGCAACCATGCATCATACTGAGTGTGTTTTACAGGAATAAATGTGATTTTATGTACATACAACATACAGTTTTATGTTTCGTGTAATGTTTACATTGTGTTATATTGCTCATGATGAGCGCCAGGTGTTTTAACCCCAAACACACACAATGCCGAATAGGTAAACAATACTGTCAGTTTCCTGTGTAGTGATAAACTGTTACTCACTACTGCCTACATGGTTTAAATGCCTTCCCTCTCTAAATTCCCTGTGTAGTGCACCTATTTATCTATTATTGTTCTAATAAAGCCTAAAAGTCTATATTAGGTTGCACCGATGGGGGAATTCTGGACTGATGCAGATATTGATTTTACCAAAGCAAACTGTCCTGCTTGAAGTTTTGCACCAGGAGTGGCATAAAGTTGTCCAAAAGCAGTGTGTAAGACTGGTGGAGGAGAACATACCAAGATGCATGAAAACTGTGAATAAAAATTTACATAACTTACATAGTCTGGTCACATTTCTACATACTGACATAAGAATTTTTTTTTGGATGAATTCAGTGAGCAGCTCATTCATGTATTGTGGGCACATGACTTTAATGAACAAGTAATTTCATAACTTGTACTGAATTCCTGAACAGTTTGTTTTATAAATCAGGTCGGAACTAGTTTTATGGAATAAAGCAATTGAATAGTAAAACTGTAGGAACAGACTTGCAGAAGCAAAAAGTACACTTTTAAAATGAGCTAGTTTTTTAATTCAAGGACTAACCCAGCACTTAAACAGTGTGTAAATAAGGTCAGATGAAAGAACACACATTCACACACCGTCCTGTGATGCTCTCAGGAAGTTCAGAGCGCTGTAAGGAACTTCACACATCTTTTAAAAGGTCTGTGACACACATGACTACATGGGCTCTATTGAGTTAAACCATTTATTTAACAAGCTTAATACAACAACAGATCTGTTAATACAATAAATACATCAGCAAAAATCAGTTTGCAATATTGGCCAAATCTAATACCAATAGGATTCCGATACAATTGTGAGGTTTTCAAGGGATGTCCTCATTTTTTCACATAAATCTATGCTGAAATTGCATCCAACCATTTTATAGCTTTACTAAATGAACCACTACACCATATGAAGAAAGTCCATAAACCTTTACTTCTGCCAAGCCCACACACAATCATTAACCTGTCAGGCAAACAAAGCTTTCGGCTTGATTGAAATTGAGGCAATCCACTTTTTCCCCCCCTCTCTCACATTACAGAGGCAGTCCGACCACGCTCTGCAAACTGGCCACTAATCCTGCTCGACCTCACCATGCTCATTCTTTCAGCTTCTCTCTCTCTCACACACACAGAGCCGGGCTGGGCTGAGCTTTACTCCATCCTCCATCTGCACCACAGTCCAGAGCAAAAAGACAAGCTGTTACGGGAATACTGTGTCCTCCCACCCACTAAGCAGATCAGGAATCAAAAAATAAAAATAAAATCCGTGATTACATAGCAGAAAGCAGACGGGATTAGTTAGAGGCTACACGCTTCCAAACATTTGTTTGTAACAAACGCTAACAAGAGTGGGAATGTTGTCAGGAGTTTCACAATCACTAAAAGCTGGACACTTCTTTCCTTTTGGCATCATGAGAAAGAAAAACACAGAGAAATTCAAGCTTGAGCTGCGACCAGTAATGCTTTCCCATTAGTGCTGCTGGAAACCCCGCCAAGTGTAGGATTTCTATGCCAGTTAGAATTTGGTTGCTTATACGCCCCTCAGCTGTATTCCTACAACAATAAAAAAAAGAATGAAAACTGGCCCACTGTGAACTACAGCCCCACTGTTTATGTAGTCTTGGTTTGGGGGGGGGGGCTGTATTTATCTTGGCATAGGTGAATAATGAAAGTCTTCTATGTTAAAATGACACACATTAATCCTTAAACACCATTGTCTCTTTATTTAAAAAAGAATCCAGTAGAACCAAAATAATTTGAATTCATTTATACTGCCCAAATCTACACTGTTCCAACCCACTAGTGAAATGCTCTCTGCTTTCATTAAATGCAATAGTTTCTCTAGGAGAATACGATACCAAGAGGACAGCGACACTATGTAACAACAGGAATTCTTACGAAAACAGTTTTTTGTTGTTTCAGTTCTAAGACATGCTAGCTAGACTAAGCTATGCTATTCTACAAAGCTATGCTACACATATTACTTATGTTGCCAAAATCTGCATAGTTCCATCTTAGTAGTAAAATATTAGTAGTAAAGTATTAGAGCCATCAGGATGTTGAATGATCACCATCCCACCTTATTCCCAATTCCCGAAAAAAATCCTAAAAGTACTGGATGGAGCACCATCATTCCAGAGTGCAGTTCTACTGCACCCCAGCTGAATGATTGGGTATTTATAGCCCTCTATCACATAGAACATGGTACCAATATGTCATTTTCATCTGCTCAAGAGAGTCCTATTCTACTGCCAGTATTTTTCTACAGGGATTAGATAAACTGTGTGTGTGTATTTGCACAAATGTGTCAGCCACAGTTGCAACTTACAGTAGCTGAAAGCATTCATTTGATAGGGTGTCCACAAACATTTGGATACGAAATGTATCTCCATTTTTCCTCACTCTTTTTGACGAGTGATTATGAATGTATTAATATTTGGGTGTAATTCCTCCTTCTGTTTTGTACTTGAGCTACATAAAAAGCACATGGGAGTCATCTGAATGCAAGTTTCAGTGGAATTTATTGAACTCCTAAGCATCCTAAAAAAAAAATACAAAGGTCTTAACATGTTCAGTGGTGCATATTTGCTTGGTCTCAGAAGTCTTCTATAGCTTCCCACTGACTGAACTATGAGGTTAATATAGTTCAAAGCAAACAGCTCTGATGCTACGGTAGTGCTAATGTGGTTTCTGACACTGCAGGACAGTTTCCCAGACAGGGATTAAGCCTAGTGTTTTATAGAGAAGCTCCAATTCAGAATGCAGTGCATGATCCCTGTCTGGGAAGCTTATCCCATATGACATGGCCTACTATTATTCATCAGGATGCACACAAGACAAAAAAAATGTTAATTTGCATACTATTGACTTTTTGTGTAAATCATACTGCTATGTTCAATATCACAATATTGATTAAAGGCCTAACTCCACCCAAAATTCAATACAGGCCTTTGCTCCAATGTAATCAAATTCCAAAACAGATCTGGTGTCCAAAGTTTGCTTCTTTAGTTTAGCACTGAAGCTAAATGCAGTATGCGTCAAAGAGTAAAGATGGTAGTAATGGTGTAATATAATCACAGTTCATGTCACACCATGGTTTATGGTTCACAGTTCAGTACGAGTATAGCACAAAAAAAAGACCATCCCAACTGTGAAGCATGGGGGTGGGCGCATCATGTTGAGCGCAAAGGCCTGAAAATGCACACTCATCAACAATACATGCAACTCATGGACATGCCAAACGACATTGGGTCAGCAGCTAACTATAAATTATTACCACAGGGGATGGCCAGCATGCTCATGGGAAGGCGATGTGAATTATATACAAATTGTGGTATCTAGTGAATATTTATTTCAATTGCTGCATCATTTAAGGTGGAAGGTAACATTGGAATAAAAACCCATGTTCAGCTTTATTAGGTTACCTTTGTACTAAAAGTAGTTTATTTCACCATACTACTGAACCTGGTATAGTTGTCTAAGCAGCCACACAACCTGATGCTTCCAACCCCATGCTTAACTGTTCAAATTGTGTTTATAATAAAATGCAGTGTTATGTTGGTATTTTGGCTAAAAATCTTCATTTATTTTGCCTTGTATGTTCACAAAACCTTATCCACATTTAGCTGACCAGATGTGTTTTTCTTTAGAAATGGCTTATTATAGCCACTGAATCACATTGACTACTATATATATTTTTTTAGTAGAACTACAGATTATTTTCTTTAACCGCTACATTGTTTAAGGTGGAAGGCAATCAGATAACCTACCCAAGATAAACTGATTAACCTATAGAAGTTCCTACTATTGTAGCCTAATAGTAAGAAGCTGACTCACAGAGGAGAAATGTGGTAGAGGTGTCTTACGCATCCACACAACCTGATGCTACCACCCCCGTGTTTAACTGTTCAAATTCTGTTTGCAATTAAAAAGCAGTGTCACGTTATATTATTTTTATTATATTTTATTTTGGCAAAAAAGCTGTGTTGTTTTTGGTCTCTCCTGTAAACAAAACCTTATCCCACTTTTAGCTGGAGTAGTCTGACCAACTCCAGATGTGTTGTTCTGTATTCTATCCATCCTCAGATTGACTACTATATACTAATGCATCTTAAAAAACAATATCATTGAAAAAAATACTTTATTTCAGTAATCCAGTTTAATGTGTGAAACTCATATTATATAGATGTATTACACACATATTGATCTATTTTAAGCAATTATTTATTTTATTATTGATGATTATGGCTTACAGACAATGAAAACCTAAAAATCAGTCTCAGAAAATTACAATATTATATAAGACCAACTGGTACTTTTGGACTTTTGGCCACTGTGTTATATCAAGCCTAGTGTCAGAAAATCTTACAGGACTTCATGCTTCCCTCTGCTGACAACTTTTATGGAGATGGATTTCATTTTCCAGCAGTACAAATTGATCTTAAAAATATTCAAACATTTTGTGTTGTTATTGGCTGGTAGCCCTAATCTATATATTTAGGGCTAATCTAACGTTATATATGAGTTTCACATTTTTAACTGAATTAATGGAAGATATAAAGTCATTCTTGATGATATTCAACATTTTTGCACTAGTATGTAGTAGAACTACAGGTTATTTACTTCAACTCTGCTTTGTTTAAGGTGGAAGGTAAACATAGGTTAAGATAACATAGGTTACCTAAGATAAACTGATAAACATAGTGACAGAAGTTCCTACTACTGTAGTTTGCCTAGTAATGAGATGTTGACTCGTGGAGGAGGAACCTGGTAGAGAAACCTAGTAAAGGTGCCTAAGACAGCTTAACTCACTTAAACCTCAGTCAGTTCAGCCTGGAAGTATCAATAACAGCCGGTCCGGCGTGTTGGGCTGCCGGACTGTACTTATTATAAGAAATATGAAGATAACTTACCTCATGTCCAGCGTTTAAAGCGCGTGGACACCATCCTACTCCGAGCTGTGTGTTGAAATACCGGAGAGAAACATGTGCAAACAGAAGGGGCGGTGTTTACAGAGAGAGAGAGAGAGAGAGAGAGAGAGAGAGAGAGTGAGAGAGAGAGAGAGAGAGAGAGAGAGAGAGAGAGAGAGTGAGAGAGAGAGAGAGAGAGAGAGAGAGACTTCCTTAACTACAGCCTGTCCGGCGACATCAATACACATTATTAAACCGTGTTTATTCCATGCTGGTCTTCATTCAGGTGGAAAGTTTGCTGTTTTTGCTTTTTTTTTTGTTCTGAACTGAACTGAATAGCACTGATAGCTCCTTCACTACTCTCTTCTTTCCCCTTAATTTTTACCATGAGAAGTGTTACAAATGTTGTTCATATGTTGCTAATTCACCAGTTTTTGTTAGTCAGATGTATTTTTCTCACTCCACACACCAGTAAACTAATATAAATGCAAAACAAAACTATAATATATGAATGCTGTTGATTATTATAGGAGTGTATATGCTGCCCCCTCCTGGCCGAAGAGTGAAACAGCACAATTAGAAACACTCTGGGAGAACCAATCACATGTCTTTATTTACTAATAACTGTAAACGTGTTTAAGTTCAATTAATACATTTCAGTTCTCAAAACTGTACGTTGCTGCACTGATTTTAACCCGTATTCTTGCACTGGATAACTATAGAGTGAAAGACAGGTCAAAAAAAGTTCAGAAAAATGGGTACCATATACTTTACCCTGATTTGTGGGCTTAATGCTTTTTTCTGTGTAACACACAAGCTAATAGGAACAATTATTTTACATAAAGTAAAAAGTAATATACCTGCCTTAAAAATTTAGTTAAGCAAAAACGGATTAAAAAGTTAATCATTCGATTTTTTTTTTTAAATGTGAATTGATTGTGATCAGCCTTAAAAAGATCACAAAAAGAGTTTTAAAAGACTCAAATTACATTTTGAAAAGAATAAAATTAGATTTGAAAAATGATTTAAAAAATACATTAGCAAAATATTTAAATTATTATTAAAAATGTGCAGTCTACAAAAAGAGCAGAATTTGAGTATTTTTAAACAGTGATTCAAATCTGCCCTCAAAGATTGGAATCTTTTTAAGATTGACTTACACTACCTTTTAAAAGATTCTAAATAAAAAAAAAAAGGATTTAAACTACTTATCAAAAGATTCATTTTTTTTTCAAACAGATTCAAACTACTTTTCAAATTAAAAAATTTGAAAATTGATTCAAACTACTTATTAAAAGATCCTACATTTTGAAAAAATAATTCAAACTACTTTTTAAAATAAACCCAATCTTTCTGGAAACTGTTGTAACCATTTTTTTTAAATCTTCCTATCTTTTGGAAAACTGATTTAAATGGATTCTTAAAAGATTTTAATCTTTTTGAAAACAGCTTTGAACTATTTATAAAAAAGATTTAAATATTTGGGAAAACTAATTCATGAATCATATTTGCAAAATATTTTAATTGTGCTTTGAATAAATCACTCATTTGTAAGGTTTACTCGACTATCAAAAATCTGATTTTAATTTATAAAAACAGATGCCATTAACAAGGACTTAACACTTTTAAACAGTGATTCAGAGCTACTGAAAACTCTATTTAATATTTGAGGGAAACTCGTGTAGGAAAGAGGAGAGATAGCACTCTAGCTAAATAGAGCTAACACTGCGACTAAACCATCAACACGGACAATATAATCAAACAAATCAGCAATAATGCAATAAATCAATCTCGCTCGAGCGAGCAGCAAAAAGGGTCAGCAGTTTCTCCGCGCAGCTTTGAACGAGAGACTCCGCCCATTTCTGTTACGTTTCTGCACCTGATTGGTGGACGTGATTGGCGATGATTGCGCGTTCCACCTATAGGGAATATTCAATTTTATTATATTATATCATACAAAAAAGATATAATCCATTAATAGTTTCGACTAGAGGTGGGCGATACCGGGAATTTTGGTATCGATCCGATACCAAGTAAACGCAGGGCCAGTATTGCCGATATCGATACTGATACTGATACTTTTTAATATTTAAGCTTTATAGATCCAAATGATCCAAAAACCTAGGATATAATTTCACCAAACATTGTAAGTGATAACAAAATACTTTAGTATCACAATCAACATTTTTTGTTTAGAAACAATGGAACAGTAACAAAACAAAGTTTAAATATAAAATAAAAAAATATAAAAAAAAAAATAAAAATTCTCCCCTCACTAGACATCTTTTCTAGTTCTTTGTTTCTTTTTTAATTGAACTGTCATTTGGAAAAACAATAAAAAATAAGGAATTGTCTTCCTTTCAGTGCAATTCAAATGCAAGTTTTTCTTAAATAAACAGAGTGTAAAAAAATATCACTCAACACAAATCTCCTGAGGTAGAGGCGTGTCGACTCGAGGAGAGCGCTGAGTGGGCGGGGCCAGGCTGAGCCTACCTGCGTGGCGGTTTGGCTGGCTTTGCTGAGCCATGTGACGCATGTGCAACAACAAGAGACCAGAGAGTAGACTGTGGTGAATCTTGTGCGGAGCAGTCAGTGCGTGCGGCAGAGAAAAAAGCTTGAATATCGATATTTTTACACGAGTATTGCTCAATACCAATACCAGCGTTGGTATCGATATTATCGATATTTGGATCGATCCGCCCACCTCTAGTTTCGACAAATCTGGCGCATTTAGACTAGTAAGGGGGTTGGATAATTATAATAAGAGCTGTAATGAATGGGATTAATAAAAAACAGGAACTATATATCCTTCTGTAATTTCATATAAACAGAAAAAAGAAACCTTTTATCATCAATCATTGCTTTATGTTCCTATTGCTGCAGCGCAGCGTAGAGACTGTGTGTGTGCTGTCTAAATACATTCAAACTTGAACAAATTTGCCAAAATAGAATTAATCATACAGTACCAGTCAGAAACATGGACACACCTTCTCATTTAATATTTTATTATTTTTCTTACATTGTAAATGAATACTGCAGTCATCCAGACTATGAAGGAACACATCAGTTCCATTATATAGTTAAAGTAAATGTTAAACAAACCAAAATACTTTCTGGTTTCTGAGGCTGGTCACTCTGATTAACTTATACTGTACAACAGAAGTAACTCTTACTCTTCCTTTCCTGGGGTGATCCTGATGAGAGCCAGTTTCAGCATAACGTTTTTGGATGGTCTTTGCGGTGACTTAACATGAGAATACAAATTTTTTTCTTTACTTAGTTGAGTAGTTTTTGCCATAATATGGATAGCAATATTACTCAAATAGGGCTATTCACTGTAGACCAACTGTACCTCTTCACAACTTTACAACTGGTGCTCCTAAACACATCAAGAGGCAAGAAATTCAAGTTCAGCACAGCTGTTAACTGAAAGATATTCCAGGTGACTCTACCTCATAAAGCTGACTGAGAAAAATTGAAGGATCTAAAATATAAAAACTATTTTGGTCTGCTAGATATTTTTTTTTTGTTTTTCCTCAAGTTTGAAAGAGTTTAGTATTAATCTACAATGCAGAACATTTAAAATGATGAAAAAACATTGAATTTAAGGTGTGTTCAAACTTGTGACCCCTACTGTATTTGCTAAGTGTCATATCAAAGGTCTCCTCTATTTACACAGCACACACTGTGGTGCATTAAGATGTGTGTTTATATATGGGTCATACATTTGACTTTGTTTCTCTCTGAAGTTTCTGAATAGAAAGCAGTGTTTAGTGTGTGCCCTTCAGAGGATGAATTAGTGGCACAAAGACCATGTGAATTTACTTAAAGTCAATGTAAAATAGGTCACATCTTTCCCAACACCCACCGACGTCCTCGTGCAGTGAACGGCCTAGTTTCAGTCTGAGAGTGAAGAAAGATCAAGTGACTTACAACAGACATACTGTATGTGGTGGTAGTGTGACTTTGTATTATTAATTTATACGTGGATGTTGCACCCTTGGGAGTCTTAGTTCCTTCCATATACTAAAGGTCTGTTCACAGCAAGTCCAAATGCTAGTGGACCCTCCTTCTAATAAATGCTTGAAGCTACTTTAAATTGTACCTATTGCTGATGTTGTCCCTGTTGAGAAGTACTGCCAGTAGAATATGGAGCAGAGCAGCTGTGTTCTCTTGAATGATGCTGGTCTGTCCATGCTGGGGTGAGTTGGGGAGTTGTGGGTGAGGTGAGGTGATGATCATCTAACATCTTTGCCTCAATAATGTTGTAATTCTTGTCCCTGAACAACATTAAATATTAAATAAGCAGTAATCAGATTATGAAGTGCACATAAAAACACTGGTAAATCCTCTCAGCAGTGGCAAACAAGATGAAATCACAGGTGGTGTCCCCAACGCTGTAGCATCAACCACCAAGATTCCAGAAGAACCCACCAGCTAACCTCAGCTAAGGTACAGTGCATCTAGAAATTATTATCAATTTTCTATTTTATTTTGCTACATGATACTGTGTTATTACTCTGTAATACATAACATCTCCTTGAGTCCTTGAATCATGATGACAAATAAAAAAAGTTAATTTTAAACATATTCAAAATAAAACACAACAATATGACATAAACAGACTTCGTCATGACACTCATTTGCAAATTGAGCTCCACTGATCATCATTTTTTTGCAACTTGGTTAGGATCCACCTGTGGTAAATTAAGTTATATGGACATGATTTGGAAAGGGACACACCAGTTCATACAGTATAAAGTCCCATAGTAGACAATGCACATCAGGGTACACACCAATCCATGAAGCCATTGTCATATTGCCATTGTCATTCAAGAACCTTTACATAATATTGGTCAAAAGTGTGCATTGTTACCTCTGAAATCAAGTGTATTAAAAAGAGTGTATCATGTTTTTCAGTGGAGTAATTGTGTCCATTGTAGAGGTAAGGCTTTCCTCTGGATTTTGGAGCATTGCTGTGAGGATTTTATTGCATTCGATGTCAGCAATAGTGAGGTCAAACTGTTGGATGATCACCACCAAACCTCATCCTCAAATTAATAACTTAAAGTAGCATTAACTAGAAGGTGTTCTTTAGCTTCTGTGAGACATGGCCAAAGATATGGGATATGACACTAGTTCCTGTCCCATGACTTTTGGCACAGCAGTGTAAATCAGACAATATAAAACTGCAGCAAATATTATAACATGGCTGACTTATTCAGAAATCAACCAAAATAACAATAGCTTTTATTCATTAAAGAGATTGTGCCCAAATGCTAACATGAGAACATGACAAGAATAAATTACATAATATAGAAATAACATTGCTGTTCTTGCAATGAATATTAATTAATGTCCTGGAGCACCACAGAGCAGAGTCTGAGTAGAGAAATAAATGGACAAAAAGAACAAACATTTGGCTCAAGTTCATGCTTCAGTCAGAAGACCCCTAACCCACATACCCACCCACCCCTAATGAAAAAGAAAAGTAATAATAATAATAATAAAACACTGGGTCTAGACGTCACGCTACAAGTACAGTAAATAATACTAATCTTCATTTCCTCATTAAAGTCCTTCAACCCTTCCTACATTTCATACAATTAGCTTTTAATTAGCTAATGCTGACGTCAATTAACTCCCACTCATACCTGTAGACTGTGTGTTCCCTCAGGAACAAGCTTACTTAACACTGATATAATCTTCTGGTGCTTCTCTGTGATACGGCCCCGGATAGCTTCTCTGCTACATAAAGTAAGGGGTCAGGACAGTCCTGTTAACTGCAATAAATAGTGACCATCTGTCCACTCCCTGTGTCTGTCTCCTTAGAATCCACTTAGTACTCTTCACAGGGGGCGCTATGTCACCCAGTTATCTGTACGCAGCCGCTTGAGTGAAGGCCTCCCGCTGCCCTCAGGAACTGATGGGGGTCTGCCCTGGCCCAGGACGCTCTGGTGGGAGGAGTCTCTGCGCTGGTCCTCGCGGTCACTCCCCTCGTACGAGCTGCAGGAGGAGCTGAGGCTCTCCGCTGGAGAACGGCCCAAGTCCTGTCTGGATGACGGTGGAGGAAGAGTGAGGAAGACCATGGAGGACCCACGCTCTCTGGGTGGGGAAATGGGTTCGGCTTTGATGTCGATGATTGGAGAAGAGCAGGGGGGCTTGGAGACCTGAGCGAGGGGACGGGCGGCTCTGTAGAATAAAATAGACGTGAGTGAAGAGTCACCAGGACTGTTGGAGATGGATGGGACAGTCATTTTTGAAGCTGTGTGTCAGGATTAGACCCAGGCAGAGAGACGAGGAGGCGGACGTAAACACAGGTAAGGTGAATTTATTAAATAAATATAAATAAACAAATAAACAAAGAACAGCGAAACAAACCAAAATAAACTAGGGAGACTAGAGAACATAAATAAAACAAACAAGAGATAATAAGAATAACTAAACAGGGAGTAAACTAGGGAACTAGAAACAAACAGAGATAAACACTAAACAAGGACCTAGGGCAATGACAAATGAAACACGGAGAGGCTAAGAAAACGCAGAGAGAGACAGAAAAACGCAGAGAGACAGACAACGGGGGACAGTGCAAAGACCGACAGAGGACAAGTAACAGAGGAAGTCTTTTTAACATAACAGGAAACACACTGGGAGTGGAAACACCTGGGGAAGGGGTGGAGCTACAAATGAGACATGAGGTAATGGAAAATCACAGGCAGAACACAGGGGCACGGGTCACGTGGGACAACACAGGCACGAGGACAGACAGGAAACAGGGCCAGGCGTGACAGAAACCTCCCCCTAAACGCGCAGCTCCCGAGGCGCGGAAAAACAAACCCCGGGGGCTGGCGGCAGGGAGAGGCCGGGGAAAACAGGAGACCGAACGGGAGACTGGACAGGGAACTGGACAGGAGATGGAGACAGGACAGGGGACAGAGACTGGACAGGGAACGGACACTGGACGGGGAACTGGACAGGTGACGGAGACTGGACGGGGAACGGAGACTGGACGGGGAACTGGACAGGTGACGGAGACTGGACGGGGAACCGGACAGGTGACGGAGACTGGACGGGGAACCGGACAGGTGACGGAGACTGGACGGGGAACTGGACAGGTGACGGAGACTGGACATGAGACAGAGACTGGACGGGACCGGACATGGGAACAGGGACAAGAACATTGACGGGGACGGAAACAAACACAGTAACAGGGACAGGAACAGAGAAACCACCGGGGACAGGAACTGGAACACTCACAGATACAGGGACCAGGACAGGGAGAGACAGGGGGACCAAAAACATAGGTGGGTGCCCAGGACTGGCAAAAGTCTGTGGGGACAGCCTGGGCACATAACTGGGGGCAAAGTCAGGAGGCCTTGGAGCAGGCCTGGAAATACGGGGCCTTGGAACAAACATAGTTCTGGGAGCTGCAGGTGCTTGAGCTGGTGCTGGAGCAGCTGGGACTGCTGGTGCTGGAGCAGCTGGGACTGCTGGTGCTGGAGCAGCTGGGACTGCTGGTGCCGGAGCTGGAGCAGCTGGGACTGCTGGTGCCGGAGCTGGAGCAGCTGGGACTGCTGGTGCCGGAGCTGGAGCAGCTGGGACTGCTGGGGCTTGAGCTGGAGCAGCTGGGACTGCTGGGGCTTGAGCTGGAGCAGCTGGGACTGCTGGGGCTTGAGCTGGAGCAGCTGGGACTGCTGGGGCTTGGGAGAGCGGCGCGGCCGCCGCTGAAGTCTCGGAGAGCGGCGCGGCCGCCGCTGAAATCTCGGAGAGCGGCGCGGCCGCCGCTGAAGTCTCGGAGAGCGGCGCGGCCGCCGCTGCAGTCTGTGAGCGCGGCGCGGCCGCCGCTGAAGTCTCGGGGAGCGGCGCGGCCGCCGCTGAAATCTCGGAGAGCGGCGCGGCCGCCGCTGAAATCTCGGAGAGCGGCGCTGCCGCCGCTGCAGTCTGGGAGAGCGGCGTGGCCGCCGCTAAAGTCTCGAAGAGCGGCGCGGCCGCCGCTGAAATCTCGGAGAGCGGCGCGGCCGCCGCTGAAATCTCGGAGAGCGGCGCGGCCGCCGCTTGTATCATGGGGTGCAGCGCCTCAGACGCGTGCTTCACGGGGCGTGGCATGAAGAGATCCGCTGCAGCACTGGAGCCCGAAGCTGCGGGTGAAGTAAAAACCCGGACTGGATTCCTACTCTCTCGTGCAGAGTCCGGCGTGAGGAGCGCGGGGAAAGTCTTTGCCCGCGGCTGGCTCGCCGCGCAGGGGGTCTCGGAGCGCGATTCCACTGCCACCGCGGGAATCACGGGCTGCGGTTCGGCTGCCACCGCGAAAGACACAGAGCGCGGATCGGCAGCTACCGCGGGAGGAAGGAGCGGCTGGCGGGCTGGTGCAGGAGGGCAGTCCTCAAACTCCTCTTCACTGGATGCAGGTGTGAGGAGATCGGAGTAGTCCCAGGAATAGGACTCCTCACAGCCTGCATCCATGCCACCCCCGTCCTCGTCGGGGCGAGGATCGAGGCTGACCGCACACAGCCCTAGCGCCCCCCCAAGAAAATCCTCCCCGGAAACGGGCTCCTCCTCCGGCTGGCGGGACCCCTTAAAACGTCTACCCCGAGGCCTGCGGCGTCCTTGGGGCCTCGGGGATTCCAACGCCGGAGTCCCGAATGGAGCATGGCGGATCGCCATCCTGGAGCCAGTCAACGGGCTCCCCTCGTGGGTCTCGGTGGGCGCCACTGCAGCTGGGCTGACGGGCTCCAACCCGAGGAAAGGCGCTGGGAGCGGGTCATCTCCCCGGATTTGCTCGGCGAGGAGGCGGAGATACTCCAGGTCCGCCTTCCGAGCAGCATACCACTGGTTTATGTCCATTTGGTCGGTCTTTTTGTCAGGATTAGACCCAGGCAGAGAGACGAGGAGGCGGACGTAAACACAGGTAAGGTGAATTTATTAAATAAATATAAATAAACAAATAAACAAAGAACAGCGAAACAAACCAAAATAAACTAGGGAGACTAGAGAACATAAATAAAACAAACAAGAGATAATAAGAATAACTAAACAGGGAGTAAACTAGGGAACTAGAAACAAACAGAGATAAACACTAAACAAGGACCTAGGGCAATGACAAATGAAACACGGAGAGGCTAAGAAAACGCAGAGAGAGACAGAAAAACGCAGAGAGACAGACAACGGGGGACAGTGCAAAGACCGACAGAGGACAAGTAACAGAGGAAGTCTTTTTAACATAACAGGAAACACACTGGGAGTGGAAACACCTGGGGAAGGGGTGGAGCTACAAATGAGACATGAGGTAATGGAAAATCACAGGCAGAACACAGGGGCACGGGTCACGTGGGACAACACAGGCACGAGGACAGACAGGAAACAGGGCCAGGCGTGACACTGTGCATGTATTTAACACACTGAAAAAAATGATGGATAAAAAAAGCAACTTTCTGCATTTGCTTTTTTTTTTTTTTAGTAAATTTCAGATAAATTTAAGTAACTTCAACTCAGTTTTAAGACTTAAATGTTACATAGAGTAAATAAGTAAACTGAACTTCAGTCAATCTTTTCTTTTAGTAAACTTTACTTAATTTATTTTTGCTGAATCAATCCTTTATTTTAGTAACCTTTAATTCATTTATGCATACATTATTACCTAATTACAATTACTTAATTTAAACAATATTATTATATATAATTTTAGTTAAAACACACATTCAAATATTTACATAACCTCAAAGATTTATTTTGTAAACAGACCAAGACAAGTCTCAACACATGAATGGCATGTAATACATTCTTTTTAGTATACTAAACACAATGTATTACATGCCATCCATGTGTTAAGACAGTGTAATGTGTGTGTTTTAACTAAAAATATTTAAATTGCAGGAATTATAATATATTATGTATCATAAATTATTTAAGTAATGTATATTGTATAATTGTATAAATTAAGTAATTGTAATTAGGTAATATTGTATGAAGAAATTAAGTAAAGGTTACTAAAAGAAAGGATTGATTCAGCAAAAATAAATTAAGTAAAGTTTACTAAAAGAAAGGATTGACTGAATCTCAGATCACTTATTTACACTTATTTATTAACATTTAGGTCTTGAAACCGAGTTGAAGTTACTTAAATTTATCTGAAATTAAATTTACTTAAAAAAAGCAAATGCAGAAGGTTGCAAAACAGTAGAGTCTGAGCCAACCCGATGCCTAGACCGGACTCTGGCTGGGTCAGACCAAAATTTCCCACCAAGTTCCTCAGGCCCTAAATTGTCAAGCTCAAGAAAATGGTCTGAGATGTAGGTTTATGTTTTTAATGCTATTTTTGCCATGGCATGATGATCACAACATAGCAAGTAACAAATCACACTGTGATCGTAAAAAAGAGTTGTACAACTTTGTTATAATATAAAGTTTTCTTAAATAGTAGGCATGTGCTTCTTTCATGTTGCAATGTTCATTGTTATCATGGTAAACAGATTACAGTCATTAAAACAACAAAAAATATCTTACAGGCCTGTAAAGTGTTCTTTAGCTTGGCAAAAGTAATGGAACAGGAAATACTGTTGTGTTCCACGACTTTTGAGCTGCGTATTGTTTACAATTTTTCGCTACTGATACAGATATGATACTTTAAATTTGATACCAATGCCCAAACGATTTTCTAAATTGCAATCACTAAATACAAAAAGCAAAAAGAGTAAGTGAGAATTTGTGTGCTTTAGGGCTTCTCGCTGTGCGTGCTCTCCGTGTTTGGTGCATTTCATGCAAAGTATCGAAAATAGCCACAGAATTTTTTTTAGACCTTTCAGTACTCAGTAGTACTGAGACATTTCAGTCGGTACCTTTAACGGTACCTGGGTAACGAATTTCAATACCCAGGCCCTAGTCATGTCAATATAGTGTATAGTTTGATAGGTCAGAAACCCTCTCAGAGATTCACGTTATCAGTCTCACCTGGTGATTTTACTAATGTATCAGCCATAATAGGTAAAGTGAAGAACACTAATTATCTGGTTCCATTGGCTTCTAGGATCTTGTGGGGTATTCTTGGTTGGGTGTATGCAGGAAGGACAAGCTGTATATCAGATGGATGCAGGGTCATGGGTGCCCATGGCTCACTTGATGTAATCCACAGAGGCCCGAACTCACAACTTACCACATTTAAAAGGTTAATCAGTTTTGCCAGATACCACAGGACACCTTCAGGAGTTTTGTTTCTATGAGTCCATGTCTCAATGGGTCAGAGCCAGTTTGTGACCGTCCACAAGACCAGGCTTTTGGGTTTAATCTTAGAAAGCTAATGCCGGGTGATTTTCACCCAGACAATTTTTTCATGTGATTTTGATTTTGTTATTGCTTGTCTGAGCGACATGGGACTTAAGGGGCGCTTCAGGAAGCTTAATGATGTCATTAATGTTATGGTTGATTCCCTCTTCCCATCTATGTTTTTTTCAAGAGGAATGCGTTCGAGTGATTTTAATCCAACATTAGTGATAGAGTAACATATTTTATGGGTTTGTAATTAACATTAATTAATCACTAACCTGATGTTAGTGTTTGTGTGTTTAAATCAGGTTCCCACATGTCCCAGGAACAGGTGGACCAAAGACCAAGATCCCAGCAGCATTATTTTTTTTGTTAGGACATTACCTGTTAAGGATTACCTGATTTTACAATAGTTTTTATGCTTTTTTATAGGGTCATCCATGGTCATCCTTGTAAAATTAAAGAAGGGTACCAAAACTTGTCATACAGTGTATACCCAACGTTAGTGATGGTGTTACTAATTTTAATATTAGTGTTCTAGGGATAATGTTATGGCTATGGTTATGCACACATGGTGAAGCTCTTGGAGCTTATGTCCTGTCTTTGAGATTAAAGAACTTAGCGTCCCCTTCATTGTTACTGGTTAAACTGTTATATTCTATTCACATTTATTTATGAATTGTTGGTAATAATTTTGAAAGTATGTGTGATCAGTCATTTTACTGCAATCTCTGATAAAAGTGGTAGGAGCTAGGAATCACTGGGCCCAATCATTTATCCCTACTGGACAGAAATGACTCAATACAGAACAACAAAACATCAAGACTCAATCAATAGACTGACCTATCAATAATCAATAACTCACCCCTGAGACGCTGACTGTGGTGCGGACTGTCCCATTGAAGTGTGTTGCCAGGTTGAGCCTGAAGCCAAGCTGAGACTCTCAGGCAAATTGAATCCACTGTTGAAGTTACTGATCTCTGAACTGTTCAGTGTATAATCTAGAACAGAACAGAACAGCTGCATTACTTCAACAGCAACAGCAACTACAGGACATGCAGGTGAACAGAGGGGAGGTACAGCAGGGGGTTATTACCTGAATTGTATGCAGCGGATGTCATTGCGGTGTACGACAGTCCCTGAGGTGGCAGGCTGGGCGTAGCCATGGACACCACAGGCGTTGTCAATGATTGGCTGGACTGTGGGCTGTTTATCCTCTGAGATTTACATAAAACAAGGAAAACAGGAACATTACAAACAGTAATTCACAAGAGCAGACATGAATCTTCTTCTGATGATCAATATGTGGTTTGTTCTGTTTTGCTCCACTGTCAGGTGCGTTGTTTTTATAATTAAAAAAAGTATGAGAACAAGTCTAATATGTCCACTAGAGGTCCTCATAAGGCCATTTTCACCCCGAGCACGTGGGAATATTCTTCTCGCAACAAAATATATTTACTGCAGTATTACACTGGAAATGGTCTTGGAGTCTTTTGACAATCCAATACACCCATTTCATCTAATAATATACGTAATTTTTTTTTACCATAAAAAAATGATCATCTCTAGATATGTGTGCTTTAAATATGACTAATAATTATTTTTTTTAGGAAATCAATAAAATTAGTCAATATTAGTAATTGTAACTCACCAAATCTCCCTCTCCTTCCTCTGGCTGCATGCAGGAGAGAAGCATAAAGGATATGGGCATATATAGGAACTTATAGGATATGGGCATATATAGGAAGCTTCCATTTAGTAGACAGCTGTTTAGTAAGCCACACCCATTCACATTTTTAGCCTGAACAGCTTTTTAAATGAGGCACAATGTAGGACAGCCAATCAAAACAAAGTTCATTTACATATATCATTCTTAAAGCACAGTATCCCACACAAATCTAACTGCACACTTCCAAAAACAAGGTTCCATAAAGGGTCTTTGAGTGCTATTAGAGACAAATGGATAATTAGTTCTTTAAATAAATGATTATGACTTTTAGTGTTGCATAAATCTGCACTAATCAGACCTCATACTCCTAAAAAACAGGTCCTACGAAGAGTAAGTTGAGTGTTGTCAGAGAAGAACCCCTTTTAGTTTTACATGAGAAAAAGACATTTAAGATTGTGAAGAGATATTTAATGGTTTTGGCATTCCAATACATTACAGATTTTGTGAAGTCAATGACACTATTAAGAACTTTTTAAATACATTATTAGTTTCCTCAATAAATTGTTCTACAAATGGTCCTACAAGTCCTAAAAGTAAAAGAAACACTTAGAATTGAGTATAATAAAAAGTTTCTTCCGCAAATGTTTGTATTGAAAAGGTTCTTCACGCTCAAAAATCCCTTTTTCAGGCAGAGGGAGTGAAGCACTCAGCTGAGAATAGTGATCAGTAGTGATTGTAAACTCACCAAAGCTGGTACAGCACCTTTACAGGCTGGTGGGATGAGCACCCGCAGCTCTGGTTTGTGGCCCATTTGCGCGAGGCTGCCTGCAGGTGGCGCTGGAGACTTGGCCTGCAGTCCTCTTCCCATCCCGTTCTCTCCCTGAGTGATAATGAAGCCGTTCGCTGAAGGGAAGCACAAAAAAACAGGGTACACAGATGATTGACAGAGGAAAAACAGAAACCAAACTGACTCCTTTTTTTATTCTGTTCACGCTTTCTTTTACATACTTTTTTCTTTCATCTTCTTATACTCTTCCTTCCATTTTTCCTTTTTTTCTCTTTCTGTCTCTCTCTCTCCTATTTCTATTTATCTGCCCCATTTTTATTTTCTTCGTTTCTCCCTCTATTTATCTCTATCTTCTTTCCCTTTTTATCTTCCCTTCTATTTATCTTCCCCTTATTTCCTTCATTCTATTTTTCTTTCTATTCTTTCTCTCTTTTCATATTTTTCTCTTCTTTCTTTCTCTCTTCTTATAGTTTTTTTCTCCTTCTGTTTCTTTTTATCATTCTATCTCATTCTTATTTCTCTCTTCTATCTTTCCATGTCTTCCTGTCTTATTCCTCTCTCTCTTTAACTCTTTTTCTATCTCCAACCACCACTATTTCTCTTCTCTCTCTCTCTCTCTCCCCATCTTCCTGTTGTTATTTCCTTCTCTCCTCCTTCCTTTCTCATTCTATCTTTCTTTCTCCCCTCCATTCCATTTCTTCTCAACTTACTTATCATATTTTATATCACTTCCCACTCTTACCTCTCTTTCTTTTCCTTCCATTCAGAAATTCCCCTTTAAATAAAATGGGAAAGGTACTTGTCAAGATTTTATTACTTACCTGCTGAACTTGGGTGTACACCATTGGGGGTGGAGTCTGAGGAACTATGTATACCACCTAAACACAAACACACACACACACACACACATCACAGTCACACACATACCATATCACCATATCTCCCCAACCTATCCCAAAATTAGTGGATGGAGCAACATCATTCCAGATAACATAGCTCCACTGCTCCCCAGATTAGTGCTGGGGGCCTTTATACCCCTCTAACATAAGCCAGTAATGGTTCATTATCTGCTCAAGAGAGTCTCTTCCACTGGCAGTACTTCTCTACATGGACGAGACGAACAGAGTGAGGTTGCATTTGCACACCTGTGTCTGCAGTGGGCAATGGGTACATCTTGAAGTAGCTGATGAGGTCTAATGCATCAGATAAGGTGTCCACTCACATTTGGACATATACTGTACCTTATTTATGTGTATATGTGTTTATATTGTGTTTGTTAGTCACTGTGGTTTTAATATTTCTGAAAGCAGCACAGAGTAAGTCAGTAAAGCGTTTGTGTAACAGACCTGAGAGTAAAGCACTGGGAGACGTGTGCAATGTACTGGAGGACAGGGACAGCATGGCCGCTTCACTCAGGGACACTGAGGCTGAGGGCAGAGCTGGAGTGGACAGCGACCCGGCCGCGCTGTAGGAGAGGGCGCTGGGGTCATCCACGGGAACGGCCACGGGCAGCGTGAAGCTCTGCTGGGACAGGACAGCCGGCTAGAGACAGCAACACACACGCACGCACACACACACACACACCCACACACACACACACAGAGGTGAGTAGAACTGGGGAAATAAGGCATTGTTAGAAGAAATATAATAAGTTGTATATAACTATACAGTGTACAGTATCAATAATGATAACTGAAGGTGTACAGTATGTACAATCCTGTCTATTTGTAACAGACAATTTAATAAGAGAACTATGGCAATGTTAATAATACATATATAAATATATATTTTTCTGTCATATGGGGAGCTCCCTGTATTCAGACCCCTGACCATCGAGGGCTGTAGTGTTTTTTGAATCTCCTGTTTAAGCAATAATACACAAGAGGTTTGTGCTATAATGTGTAATATTGGTACTGCTGTGCAGCAGTTGTAGATCAGCACAGCAGTGCTAATATTACACGTTATAGCATAACCCTAAAGTGTATTATTGCGATTATACCACAGTTCCATTATCACTGTTTATTGAAAGATTTTGAGTAAAAGAGGACAAGAAAATACAATCTGTTAGGTTATAAAAATAGTTCTATTAAAATAGTTCTATTGCTGCTCTGTTTGTAGCTGCACTGTTTGGCTTGTAAGCTCTGCATAGTTGCTAGGTTACCTGTATGTGGTGAAGTAATACTTGGAGAGCTTCGGTTACAGTGCATTACCGGCTGATAATGTTACTCATAAAATGCCTCTCAGTCAATCACATTGCAGGGTCGGTACTAACTGTAGTATAATTCTTGACAAGCAGGCAGTTTGAGTGTTGCTCCACCCTAAAGCTGTGAAGCTTTGTATATTTCTTGTCCAAGAAGGACCAGAAGGAAAATTTACGCAGACTTGTGAATTTTTCTGGTGTTCACAGCTTTGACTAAATATCTTACACAATATTTATTTCAGATGCTGCCAATTTACTAATGTTTGGAGGTTAATTTTAACAAAATGTTAGAAAGTTAGGGCAACCTTTAAACTTTACCCTAAACTGCAATAAGAGTGTTGTTACAGCAATCTGTTGTGAATGCCTTCATCTGATCACATGGGGAAATGTCTCCCTCATAAACTAATGCAATCCCAATAGGGCTTTACCAAGTAAAAAAAGAAGAAGAATTGGAACAGATGGTTGGCTGCAGATTAACCACAGTAAAGCAAAAACATTATTTATCAACCAGAACTCACAATTTTATGATTCCGCATCATGTTGTCAAACTCCTCGTTGATCTTTTGGTACTTCTCCTCTGTGTGTGGGGTCAGGATGTATGAGGACGTGTCCGGATCAGGGCTCTCACAGCCCCGATGCTCTTTCTTATTCAGCGCCTGGAAATTAAACAACAAAAGAGAAATTTACTGTAGTATAAGCTTTTTACATTGACTTGTCTTGTCTTGTCTTGTCTTGAATTAGGATTTTACACATAACAGCAACAATAGGCAAGTTATGTAAATATGGAAGTAGCCAAACAACATTTTTACAGTTTTTATTATAGAGTAGTTACTTCACTTATAGATAATTACAGCTGATAGTTAAAATAATTGTGTAATTTCTGTACTGCTTACTAGCAATATGTAACTGCAGGAAGCAGAGCTGCACACTATTAATCTCTAAAATCATGTGCTGTTTACAGATCAGTAACAGTAATCTGAAAAATAAACAAACACACAAGCAGCAGTAGAGCTATGAAAAGCCCACACTGCCTAAGTGAGTCAGATTTTTCAAAATGTCCCATTAGCAGTGGGCAAACACGGGCAGGCTCTGCCAAACACGCGTGCCAGGTCCTTGACTGATAGCATCTCAAGTTTCAGTGTGTGTGTTTTGGATCGCACCCTGCCGGTATTTTTAGCTCCGACCCGTTAGCAGCACTTCCTTTCGACGTGTTCGTCAACACATGGCTGCAGGAAGCGATGCCTACACCGCTCCATGTGAACCAGCCAGGCTTCTTCATTCTAAATCCCAACAGGCCAAACAGAAATACATACTGGTTTTGTGCTGACCACTCGCTGACTTGTGGCCTTTGAAATGATGGCGGAAATCCCTAAAACATAGACCCAAATGACCACTCTAAACACCATGATCCTATATGATCATACATAAGCCTATAATATTTAAGATTGCTTTGGTTCTGCTGTAGTACACAAAATTACCAGGTAAACAATATAAAATCAGGTCAACTTAAATGATAAAAAATAGAACCATAGAGCTTCTGCATATCAGTTTAAATCTTTGAGCCTCAGAAACATTAGCAAATAAGCTACAGCTACAAATTGATAAAAAAAAAATATGCTTCTCCTCTTCAGTTTCTTGCTGTTTATTAAAATCTGTAAATCTGTAGATTAGAATCACCCCATCACATAAAATATCCTCAGACTGGGAGTTGTTTAAACTGATGATCTCCTCACACTTAATTACCTGAAGTTAGATTATAGAGCAACTCCTGAGTGGCATAACTGTCTAACTGCCTACTTGTGAAGAGGCAGAAGATCATAATTTTAAATGACATCAACATCACTATAATCTAATCTGAAAATAGAAAGACTCCAACCATGTAATTGGGTTCTAATGTTCTAATCAGTTGCTAAGATGTTGCTAAGGTACTGCTAGGTGGCTGGTAAGGTGTTGCTAGATCTTTGCTATAATATCCCAGGTGGTGTCCAAGTTGTTGCTATGGTATTTTGAGGTGGTTGCTGGGTGGAAACCTAGGTTGTTTCTATAGTTTTCCTAATTGGTTGCAATGGCAATCAAGGGGGCTGCTATGGTGTTTCTCAGCATTTGCTATGGTATGTAAATTTGGTTGAGATGCCATTGCTAACTAGTTACGAGGTTGTTGTTACTGTGCTCGATAAAATCTTAATATGTTTTATGCTAATACTTTTGTCTAAATTTTGGAACTCCAAAACATTTGGCTAACTTGTGGACTGCAAATACATATGGCCAGTAGAGCTGTGTCCACAAACTTTTGTCTGAAATGAAATAAAAACAAGAGGAATATTAATAAAACAGACTAAACATCTGACATAATATTTAATGCATTTCAGATTCAGCTCATTTATTTTTAATGAGCATAAATATTGTTGAACAATTTGAGATGCAGTAGTAAAAAAATAAAAAAGTTAGGAGAACTTTTGACTAAACTAAGCTAAGTTACCACACAAAAAACCCTCTATAGTCAGTTACTTTAAAATGTTAACTGTTAAAATAAATATGTATCTGCTACTAGATTAAGCATCATTCATATGTTGAAAGCTCAACCTGAACAGGGCCACCTTTCACAGCAGATGTAAAAACAAGCCATTTAGCACATCTGTTACATGCACTTTGTGATTGGACATTGGTGCACTATATGGAGCAATGACAGCAATTAAGTACATAATGGTACTGGACAACTGGATAAGTAGCTAATAGCTAACAGCAAATGAAGCAAATGTGAAGGTCAGGATAGCCATAGCCCTCTGAGGACATGCTACTAGCATGACTGACTGAGCGATCTGTAATTACTGAAAGCATCCCGGCCAAATGGGCGTCAGACTGCACATCAAATACATCGCAGCATCAGCAAATGCAGTCTGCATTCCCAGACACTGCAGCCCTGCCTGCTGCTTTCTAAACTATTTAAAGTCAATTGACAGCTCTATTCATATCTTATTCAATTAGACTTTAAAACGGCGTCCTACTGGCTTTTCATATCTGAAGGAAAGAAGTGCAGAGATGGCTATGATGGAATCTGATCCCATCCTGTAATAAATCTAGGTGGATACAGCACACACACACACGCACACACACACACACATTCATATGGGCACACTCACATGCACACACACACATGCACTGCTGTTGTGCTTTCTTCCTGTGGGGTAAGAGACAGTTAAAGCATGATAGTCTACTTTAGTTGCTCATAAAATGAAATTCTTAATTAAAAGAATTAAAGCTTCCAAGACTGTTGTTACATGGTTGCTTTGATAGTCCAGGTGGTTTTGTAGTGTTTTGTAGTTGTGTTGCTAAACGGTTCCTAAATGGTTTGCTATGGTATTCCTGGTGGTTGCTTTTGTGCTATAAAGTGGACACTTGGACATGCCAGGTATTTCAGACAGTTGATTTGTTGTTGCTTAGTGGTTGATAGGGTGTAGCTAAATGGTTGCTAGGCAGCTGCAATGCTAATCCAGGTGGTTGATATACTGTCTCAGGTGGTTGCTCACACAGCACATTTTTGGAGATGGATAATCTGCAGTTTGAGAAAAGTCTTTAAAAATAGTGTTTTGAGGGTATTCTCTAAGAACTACAGCTTTGAGTTCAGGTGCGGTATTTGGGACTACAAGAGCAAATTACCTGCTGGTGGTGACCTGCAATGAAGTGCCTCTGAGCTTAATTCATTTGCCCATATATGTCTATTTTCTGGTCTATTTTCATACATAAGGCGCACTGGATTATAAGGAGCATTTTCAGCTAAAATAGTAAGGAACAAGGGTGTCTCCATGTTTCTCTCCTAATTCAGCAGGTCTCGCCGCTGGGGGCACATAAGTAAACAAAACTGTCATTCTTTAAAAAACATTACACAATCAAACGAGCACTGTATCTTAATATACACAGATTTCTCTATTGAAAACTGTTTATTTGGGTGAGTAAAGCTCTTGCGTTTATTTACAGTAAGCTTAGATTTCCTATAGTTAACTTAGAGCTAGCAAATGTCGGCCGACAGTGCTACACTGAGGAACCCTGATTGTTCCACCAAGCCAGGGTGCTATCAGCTAGCGGTTCATCCCACATAGCTTGATTTAACATGATAATCAAGCAGGCTACAGTCCGATATACTCGTCTTTAAATGGTGAAAGAGCTAGCACTGTGGTAAGCGGCTAATGCTAATACTGCTCCAGTCTCGGTGATGGAGAAACTTCACGGAAAACTCACCCTTATAATGCTGTACTTTAATGAAGTAGGGCTTTACTGATCCTTAATACCTGAATAAGTGCACCTTATAGTGAGAAACAAAACTGTAATGGGAATGTTTATGTGGGAATTTTTTGTAAACTCTATGACGGAGTTCATGCTAAAATAAATATAAATTAAGAATTGGGATTTACTTTAGCCCTAAACTTTGCCCAAGAACTTATCAGATGGTCACACATATACTTAAAATTAATAGAATGACCTCACAGAAAGTTTATTCCAAAAAGCAATATTTGTTGTGAATGTTTTTGGATGGGTGTTACAATATTATTTTCTGTATTTTGCAGCATTTGAAGGAAACTACCTTCATTAGAATTATATTGTGAAAGCTACAGGATGTAATAAGAAAAAAATACAAAATTCCAACAATAACATAGTCTGGTATTATAATTTTTCAGGTGAACATCTATAGGTATTAAGATCACATTACATTACATTACATTACATTAAAAGCAGACACTTTTATCCAAGGTGACTTACAAATAATGATGTACATTTAGCAATAGAGGACAGAAGTTCAAGGCAAAAACTTTTTAGATAGGGTCTGAAGGAGGCCAAGGGTAAATAATAGGATAGAGGAGTAAAGGAGGGAAAGAAGGAAGTGAGGTTGAAAGTAGTTAGTTTGTTAGATTCTGTCTTCAGCAGTTTTTTTAAAGGTAGCGAGGGATTCTCCTGATTCGGTAGTGGAAGGTAGTTTGTTCTACCATTAGGGAACTCTATATGAGAACAGTCTGGATTGCTTTGTTTGGATGTTTGGCAAAACGAGGTCACGTTAACTGGAGGAGCGCAGAGTCCGGAAGTTAACATAAGCTTTTAGGAGTAAGCGCAGGTTGGAAGGAGCCTGTTTTGTCATCACTTAGTGGGCAATTGTAAGAGTTTTGAATTAAATAAAATAGTGCAAAACAACTGCAATTAATTTTGATTTTCAGTAAAACTCTGTTCATGATATGCTGAATGTTCAGATGCTACATAACTGATATGTTGTTGATAGGTTACTGAGAGTCTGATGATGGTTTATTTTCATTTAAAAAGGAAGGGCCAATCAAAATAAAGTGTAACCCATAACAACAAATTACGTCTATCAGAGTTGGTTGGCTGGCCTGGTTAGCAGCTCTGGAATATATTAAAATACCACTTCAGTTTCTGAATCAGTTTCTCTGATTTTGCTATTTATAGGTTTGTTTGAGGACAATAAACATTGTTGTTTTGTTCTATAAACTACGGACAACATTTCTCCCAAATTCCACATTAAAGTATTGCCAATTAGAGCATTTATTTGCACAAAAGGAGAAATGGCTGAAATAACAAAAAAGATGCAGAGCTTTCAGACCTTAAATAATGCAAAAAAAACATGTTCATATTCATAAAGTTTGATAAAGTTCAGAAATTAATATTTGGTGGAATAACCCTGGTTTTTAATCTCCTCCACCAGTCTTACACACTGCTTTTGGATAACTTTATGCCACACCTTCCAGAGCTGTATATGGCTGCTTGTGTACTGCAGCTGCTCACCTCCACAATGTCTGAGTTGGTCCTGCTCTCATGCGGCTCGTTGTACTCGGTGTACTTCAGTAGGACCTTGTCCATGTCTGTGCTGGCATACTGGAAGAGCTTATTGGAGCTGTTGAAGATGATGAGGGCTATCTCACAGTCACACAGCACACTCAGCTCATAGGCCTTCTTCATCAGACCAAACTTCCTCTTGGTGAAGGTTACCTAGAAGAAAAAAATATAGAAAACACATTATAATGGACGTTTATCTACAATAAGCAATAAGCAGATATCAGGCACCAAACATACTGTGTTTATTCTAGTTCTACATAGCAGTTGAGTATGTTCTAGACACTGCAATCCACATTAATTCCTTCACTTCCATCCTTGGAGATAATAAGACTGTAATGGCCTCATTAGGAGAGTCATGCGAACACAGTTCTTTTCTTTTGTTCATGGCAGTGTGACAGAGCCCAGCTGTCAGGGTTGCCAGATCTCGTCATGTTCCCTGCCAATTATCACCCCTCCCAGAGGAATCTCAAACCTTCCACCACTTCACTGCTGAGCACCAGGCTGCAGAGAGCTGTGTGCAGCTTAGCTGGGCGTGTTATCATCTGAGCAGGCCTTCAAATCCACTGTGAAAAGCAGCTACAAATAATTCACTTAGAAGAGCAAGATTCTGAGTGCAGGCAAAAAGCCATAACACAGACCCAGCCCTTATAAAGAAAACATTTTTCAGGTCTTTTCCGGGAATTTTTCCATGACTTGGTTATTAGCTGTACGATCCAGTACGTACTACTATATGCAAATATTTTTGATAAGCTGTAAAAACCTCTGTATATCTAAAAATATTGCAAATAAAGTGATTGTTATTGCAGTGAGACAACAATGAGAAAATGGTTGTTAAACCACAGTTTTAAAGATTTGACAAACATTAACACAGGAAGCTTGTTGATGTGCATTAACATTATATTCATTTAAGAAAAACACTTGTACAATACATTAAACACTGTAAAACATGGTGTTGGTAGACATACCTGTACACAAAACAGAGCATAAATAGTAGCTAAATGTGTAATTTTAGTGACTTAACAGCTCAACTATGCCATAATCTCACTAATATTATCAGGAAATTTTGAGTCATTTTCTAATGTTGATTGTTTCTAATTTCCTGAAAAAGTAATGTCTTGAGGTCCAGTGCTCTAAAACACTGTCACTATGAGCAGGAGGTCGCAGGTTCGAACCCCCGCTCATGCAGCTTTGCCATCAATCTGTGGGCACTCAGAGCGAGCACAATTGGTCCTGCTCCCTCCTGGTGGGTAGATGGCGCTCTTTCCCCACATCACTCCTACGGTGATGTCCACAACACAGTGCGTCTGTGAGCTGATGTACTGGAACCGAGCTGCTGCTCTTTCCTCCGAGCGTTAGCGCTGTGATGCTGCTCGACAATGCTGCATCAGCAGCAGCTTGAAAAGAAGCGATGGCTGGCTTCACATGTATCGGAGGAAGCATGTGTTATTCTTTACCCTCCTGATGTGTTGGGGCATTACTAGTGATAGGGGGAGTCCTAATGAGTGGGTTGGGTAATTGGCCGTGTAAATTGTGGAGAAAATGGGAAAAATTAAAAATAAAATTAACAAAAAAAATGTAATGTCTTAATGTCTTCATTTACGGGTTTTCCAGACTCCCAATATCACATCGCATCAACAGAACACATGACTCTTTTAGTTTAGTCTGGCACTGATTGTTTTGCTGTAATATTTTGTATTAATATAAAAAATAATGTAAAGATTTAAATATATAAGTTACTTTTCCTGTTTTCAGGTTTCTTCACCAGTAAAGTTTTTAAAACTCTTGTACTCAGTGTATCAGAACACTTCAGTGCTGTGTGATAGTGCTGTCAGCAGACTGTGGTCTGCTGAGTGTAAGGTTGCAGAGGGATGATCATGTCTGGGTCACAGAGAATAACACAGCATGTTAGCCAACATAATGGGCATGGGGAATAATGCAAGTGGGTAACAACGTAACATGAGGTTAGGTTTATCTACGGTCATCTGTAGCCCTATCCGGACGGGATTCTTTTCTCAGGAGGGGCGTCTGTGAAAAATATTTCACACTTCTACTCAGTGATAAAACTCTTGCATCCGGACTGCAATTAAAAAAACAGGAGGAACAGTGAGTTTTTAGGCTTTTTCGATCACGTGACATCGCGTTCAGTAGCTCCTCCATTTTCACTCTTTGTTGTGTTTACGTGGATCTCTGTGGAAACGTGCTCTCAAAGTGTAATTACGGTGCCTGCAAGTGGACAAATAGCAATTTTATTATGAAGGTGAGGTGATGAAACTCAGACATGTGAGTCCGGACAGCAATCAAATTACCGGAGGACCATGGAATTCAGTAAAAAACAGCAGGTAATTCAGCCTGTAATTTTCTCAGAGGAGGTCTGAAAAAAACACATACATGGTCGTTCCGCAAGAAAATAAAGTCACAGAAGACCCCCCATAAAAGAGAAAATTACCCCAGGGCCCCCTGAGAAACTAGTCCCATAATTTAACAGAAACTTGCATGTGGTTATATAGAGTATTTAGCCAGGTTAAAAGTACGACCTCCAAACCACAAGTTTATTTTTTTCTTATTTAATTGCAATAAAAATGGATTTAATACCAGTGAAATTAGTTTAAAGATATTTTTGCTATTTCAATATCATTTAGGATCTGTCCAAGGCCTGCATTGTCCTGACAGCTTCACCAAAGTTACATAGTGCAGGAGCAGCATTTCAGCCTAGAGTGGCAATGACAGAAATGCCTTTATAACCCTCTAAGCCACATCTGGCATTAGGCAGAGTGCCAATAGATTCATGGGTGTTGAACCTACAAACCTGTAATGAATTGTTGAGCTATCTATCTGGTGAGTGACAACATTAAAATGCATACCTGATACAAACACCATAGAATTGTACTAAATAACTGTGGGTTGCATTGATTTAGACCTTTTTCCAGGAGATTGCAGCTAGAGCTGGGCATATATATATTGTAAACTGTTTTATGCAAGATTCTTAAATATCTATTTAAAATTTTTATTTAAAAAAATGTGCATGGGTCGTTTGTGAGGAAATGCTTTATTACAGAGAGATGCATATATTACTTAGACACGCAGTTAGATGTGTACTATTTAAATAGATAGTATACTTATTTTTTAACATTAAACTTAAACATTTTCTTCATAACATATTGTATATCACCGTTTCTATTAAGCATATGGAGTCATATACCATAATTCTACTTGCTGTGGGTTGCTTGCATACAAATACAAATGTTATAAATCTATATAAATAAAACTATCAAGTAAAAAAACTAAATTTATGCAGCTGTGCTCTCCTGCTCTCTCTAACCGCGGTCTAATCATAGTTTATATGGGTTAAGACACACCGTGAACCTCATACAGCACAATCAGGCTATAAACGCCAGTCTGTCATCATAAGCGAGTGTGTAAGAAAGTCAGAGCAAGCACAGAGATAGAAATAAACCCTTACCTGCCACTGGCCTGTGTGCAAATGTCAAATTATTGCAACAAAAAGAGCACAGTGTATGCTGAGCCCATAATATAGCAAACAAGAACTCTTCCAGACAAGATATGGTTTGTTGTGCTGGTGCGAGGGTTTATATTTAGAGCACAGGGCAGACTGCACGAATTCCAGCCTAGCTCTGCGGCTTTAGCTTGAGTGATGGCCATCAGGGGTTAGAGAGAGAGGCTGCATGCTTCCTACACAGACTGGCTCTGCTGGCTAATGAGAGATACAGAGCCCTGGACTCCTCTAATTACTGCAACCACACCACAGGGACAGCAGGTCCAGTGAGAGACGCAGGACAAGCGCTTCAGTGTGTGGCCGCCGAGTCTCCTCCCTGAGACACACACACACACACAAACACACAGTCTGCCTCACAACCTCATCAACCAACCAGGGCGAAAGGAGCGCTCAGTGGACGTGGAGTTAACACAGCACTCGGGAATATACACTGTCAGTATCGTGTCCCGTGACTTTTGCCATGTCCCATAAAAGAGACTGTGGAATTGCTTGTCTGTATGTATGGACAATTCTAGCCTGATGCTGCCGGACACGATCATTACCACCTACTGCACTGTCCACATGGGGGGTATTCCCGCTACACACGTGACACTACGTAAACTTCAGACCTCAAAATCACCACTATCAAACATCACTTAAACTCTCAATTACATAATTTACATCACCCTGCCATAAACACACTGCCCAGTATTAAACCTCACTCACAAGATACACACAGGTGTGGGCTTACCTATGCCATCATCTGAGATAACACATTACTTTTGACATGTCTGACAAAATGTACTCAATGTCAGCAAATTACAGATCACAGATCAGAATCCTCAATCATCTATCTATTGATTTTTTGTATATTTTAAAGCATTAATTAAAGCATTAAACCAACATGACTCAGTGATAGTATCACTGTGTATTTCAATAACATATTTACTATTTACTCTTTATGTACAATCAGAATTTAGAAGTATGCAATAACCCCAATAAAAAGGTTTCATTTCAAAATTGCATTACTTAAAAATATATATATATATTGTATAATGTATTTTATATGATTATATACATTACCGGTCAAAGGTTTTAGAACACCGTATTTTGTTTCCTTTCATTAACTAAATTTTAGCTCTTCAGGTCAAGTCAATAACTGGAAATGGAACTGGAAGTCCATTGTCCAAAATAATGCTAAGTACTACAAAAGAAATAACCTAGAACTACAAAAAAAAATGAAAAAAGAGGGGGTGACTTTTAGCAATAGATTTTAAATAATATCAGTTAACAAAGCCTTTGTCTATAGTAAAGCAGTGCTGGAACTGATGGTGTTTCTGCACTCTCTACTGCAGCATTAACACACTACACATAGAACATTCATACTTTCATCATAATAACTAGAGAAAGACACAAACACAGATAACTCTGTAAATATTAATTTGTAAGTATTTTCTTTAAAGAAAAAAAAAGACATTAACATCATTAAAATAAAGTGGGGCATGGTCAGGACTGGAGGAAATGTTTTTGCATAACAGCATTGATTTTTTTCCTTATGTTTTCTCCTCTATGTCTAACAGAACCATTTCTGCAGCCTGACACTGTAATAGAACTACTTACCATAAATACATACAATATAAATAAAGTAAAGCCTCTTTTTTAATTGTTTTGTTATTAAACAACAACAACAACAAAAAAAGCATTTGACGTAATAGCTCATGTTAATGTTAATGTTAATTATAATAAGCTAAACCAGTTCATGTTAACTGGCTCTCTTTGTTACGACCATATATTGACAATAATATACACTCACCTGTCTGTTCCTTTCATCTACGATGCGGGTGATCTGAATCTTCTTCCGTCCCATTCTCTCCACTGTTGTCTTCCTCTAAAACCCGACAGCGTATTTAGTTCTGTAGGATCTGTTCTGCGAACCTTTTGTCCGCTAGTGTGTCGTCAGAAATTGAACTTTCTCATCCTTTTTTATGGGTCCAAATCCTGTGAAGGAAAAAAAAACGGAATATGTTTATGAATTCATGTGTTTTTATCACACTTTTTATAACTACATGGCTGGAGTGAAGTCACAGCAATTACCAGTAATCCCAACGCTGTTCCGGCAGTTAAAACATAATTAAACACATTAGATGCAATGCTAAACCTCACACTGAATCTGCAACATTAACAGCAATAGAATCTTAGTTTTAAGCAATTTTATAACACAAAATCGTGTTTTGTCAATTCTTCCATTTATGAATTTTCTTCAGAATCCAGAGTTTGGTTTCTACCTTCAAGTAAGTGGCGTCAATTATGAATATGAATGTTGAAATATTTTTGCCCTAAACTTTCTAATACTCTCCCACCAATCTGACTTACTAAAGTTACTGCTTTATTACTATATACTGAGTATCAAACAATCACTGTATTGTGATATCATCGCTATAGTGAGTAATTTGTGATTCCCACCCCTATTCAAACTTAGGGGTAATTATGAACTGTCAAGTCACCTTGACAAAATGTAAAATACTGAGTCTGAGGTATCGATTTGGGTAAGGCAGGTGATGGTGTATGTATTGAGTGAACTATGTTATGAGTGAATTTTGAGGCTGCAAGTGTAAATAATATATTTTTACTGGGGATAATTTGGGGTGGGGATCAGTCAAATTCTCACAGTAATGCTTTCCTGGACAGTAGGGTTAGCACACAATCACCACACTGCCCCCTCTTCCAAAACAGACTCAAAAGTTTGGGCTCTGTCGAACTGCTTCAGAGGAAAAGTTTTAAAGAACCAAACTTAAGACAACAAACTTGAGACACCAACCAAGTCTTGGCTGGGAATTCTGTGTAAATTAGATTTACATGCATTGTTTTAAGCCAGACTATTAATAAATATTAATATAGCCGGAGCTATTCCAAACAACTCGCTAAAAACGATTCTGAACTTCGTTGCCAAGATCCGGTTTGTGCGTGAAAGTCGCCGGGCTTCCCATCTCCCACGCCGTGTGGAAACCAAACCAGCCTTTACAATAGCATCCTTCACTGAGCAGCAGCAAGTTCACCCAACTGTGAGCGGTCCTGTACTTACATAATCAGCAGCCAAGTGCCAGGAGAGCCAACAATGCAATATGTCATTTTCTACTCAACCCCGTGTAAAAGAAACACAAAAAACAAGAGAATAAATCTCCAGTAACATCCCACACACTGACTCTTGTAGACGTTTCATTGTTTCATTGTAATTATTGTTCTGAGGATCAGCAGGAGTTTGGCGAATCTGCTGCGCTCTAAAAATAATTGAAAATGTCAGATAAATCTGCGGGTTATATTTGGAAGTTTTAACACTTGGTGCTTGTGTTTTTTTTTTCCAGCCAGTGATTTCAGCTGTGAGAAACAATCGTATCCCTGAACGTAAGAAAGAGAAACTAGAGATTCAGTCTCAGCAGCTTTCACACCTTCCCTCTCGTCTCCACAGTTACCAGGGCAACACGTCAGACAGCGTTAATAAGGAAAAGCAACTGCGTGTAAGTTTAGGAACTGTAGGTGTGGCAGAGGAAGCTTTGGAAAATAACACAGATTTTCGACCAATTAATTAGAGGTACGCCTAGGCCTGTAACAATAATTACATTTTTGACATATCATAAAATATATCAATAAATACCTGATTCTGAGGCCTATTAGCCATCAAAGACAATCTGAAACCAGCTACTAGCTCTGTGTAAAAAAAAAATACAAAACAAATAGAATAATAAAATATAAAATCTGTACTTTTCCAATCGCCCTAGTCAGATTCCAATCAGCTTGGGGAAGCCAAGCATGGCTTCTGAAAGTTTACGGGTTGAATGTCTGTGTGTTTTGAATTGAACACCTGTAATGTGCCACTGCAGGACAAATACACACTATAATAGCAAACTATTCATTTTTATGGAGTAAGATTACTGAGACTCTTACTCTTAAAGAAATCTGTTTGAATTTGTTAAATCAAGATGTTAACAGGAGAAGGAGCATCCATTAGCGTAGCTCACACCTCCAATACTGTGATTTCCAAAAAAAGAGGGAAACGCATATGTTCAATCTGTTAATGAGCTCACAAGTTGACGCTCACGAGGGTGTGCATCTGTGAATGTGTTTCTGTGTGTAAATGATGATGAAGCATGACTTTGACTCACTTAGCGGAAACACCAGCAGTCAGATGGACATCTTCAGAAACCCTGTTTAGTCTGAAATCTTCTGCCTGTCCACCCAACACACACACACACACACACACACACAGATATCAAACATTAGCAGCTTAAAGTAGCTGAATATATTCTTTAGAAGGCATATTTGATCATACAGAGGAACAGCATAGCAGGATGTGGGTATTGACCCCACAACCGTGAGATTAATCACCTAGAGCTCTGACCAGTGATCCAAATGCATCAGATCTTTTTTTTTTTTTCATTATTTGAAACTGCTTAAAAAACTGTGGAAACAGCTTGTCTAATCTCTGTACAGACACACTGCCAAAAAATAGGGCTCTAACTGGAACCTACTGGAACTGGTGCTTGATCCAATACTTTTGGGATGAGGTGGACAGGTGATTATCCAACATCCTGACCTCACTAAAACTCAGTACCATGAGGTAGTTTCCCGAGCGCTGCAATCTTGAAATTAAGTCACGATAAGTCAACTGAAGAGCACAAGGCATATGCCATTTACTATTCTTTACTCTCATTTAGACAGTCAGCAGATATATTTTTTTTATTAACAGCAGGAATTCATGCTTTTTCGCAGAATTAATTTTGCAATCTGTTGCCCTATCTTACTTACTCTTTGTGCTTGTCAGTCGACTTATCATGACTTAATTTCAAGATGGCGGCTCCCAGTGAACTACCTTATGGTACTGTGAGTACAAACAGTATTTTATTAAACTATCTGAGCACTTTCTCACTTTTTCTCACTTCTTACTTTCTCTGAGCAAGTTCTCAGTGTCTCGTTTTAAATGTCAGAGACCTCCGAATTCTACCAGTGAAGTGTGGAGCTACTTTGAGCTTGTTAATGGTGTAAAAGCAGCTATTTCTTTGCATTGGCAACAAACGCTATGTCCCTATTGCTGGGACTGTAAGCCTGTTGGGAGCATTAGCTAAATGCACTGTATTTCGGAATGCTGGGGATGAATGCAGACTTCCCAAGTATCCCAGAAGTCAATAACGGTTCCCTGATGCCCGCAAGTCAGATAAAATCTCCCGGAAGCTAGAACACACATGCAGGCAACACAGACTTTTTTCGCCAATCGCATGTGTGAAAGAGAAGGAGAGGGAGAGAAAGATGCTCCCCTCGTGTGCATAATCATGAAGCGCATGAAAAAAAAAAGAGAGGGTTCTAATTGGTTTGTTCCCTGCAAAGAGAGTGTGAGTCAGCCAAACAGTTTTTAGTGTGAGCGGGCAGTGTTTTTTTTCCCTCCTTGAGGGGATGCATTCAAGAGCATCATGGCTCCCATCAAAATGTATTTCACCTCTGACTACTCTAAAGTATATCCATGTCTGGTAAAAGTAAAAAACAATGAAAGTCTTGCCTACTGTACAGTTTGAAGATTTCTCCTTTAATCCTAGTCTTGGATTTTGAATGGAGATTTCCCAATGAAAGGAAAACATACCTCTAGTCTCCAAGCTAATAGTAGAAACCAGCTGATTTTATTCAAACAGCTATAAAAGATAGGACACATTCACAGGGTCGTGAACAAAACTTATAAACTTGTAATACACTGCAGAAGAATTACACTTTTAGACGATGAGCACATTCTCAAGGGCACGAACAATTGAACTGGAAATCACAATGAACCTCTAACAGGCGTATCAAACATCCCCTCAGACTAGACCTCTATTCTCCTCCATTCTCATCATGTCCAATTCATTTACAGAGCAGCGCTGCAGGGTCAATGAGGGGATTCCAGCCCGGCTGAACCATCTCCCAGCCAGGTTTATTAACTAGCCACTGTACACAGAGGAGGAAACACATGCATTCATGATAAACACACTTGTGGCCTCTCTGTGGGGGGAAAGTCTACAGTGTGCTGCACCAGAGTGATGTTTGTGTCCTGAATTAAACATGGTTAACCATGTTTATGTGTGAACTGGCTCTCTGTCTGCTCTTTCGAAGTGCAAAATAGTGGCGAAGAAAAATGCTCCAGTGTGAACTCTAATGCATTAAGTTGCACTAGATGCATTAAGTTGCCTTTTCAGCTAAAATAATAATAAAGACTGCACATGTACATGTCATGAGATAGTGGGCACCAGATGGATAGGGATTTCTATTTTGATCAACAGTGTCACATGTGTGCTGGAAATACATTATAGAAAGCAGGAATTACCACCCACAGTGGAGAGTTAAGTCTTAAAACAAACAAAAAAAAAATAGAAAATGAAACCAATAATGAGGGGAAAACAGAATTACATTATTGATATATCAAACAACCTTTAGACTTGATCTCAACTATTTTTGCAACACTTTTTGCTGAGAGCCCATTAAAATGAATAAGCCTGTAAGTTTGTTGAAATGTTTACATACAGCATTTTTATTTTATTTATAAATTATTTTAAAACTGTTTTATACTTTAATTCTGTTTGTATACCTTCAATAATAAAAAAAACTTAAAAAGTGAAATTGTATTATTATGATATAATATATAATTATGTTGGTCTAATATTGTATAGCTCTGGAAAAAATTAAGAGACCACTTTAGTTTTTTTAATCAGTTTCTCTGATTTTGCTATTTAAAGGTATATGTTTGAGTAAAATGAACATTGTTGTTCATTTTGATTCCAAATAAATATATTGTCATTTAGAGCATTTATTTCATTCATTATTCATTTGAAGAAAATGAGAAATGGCTGAAATAACAAAAAAAGATGCAGAGCTTTCAGACCTTAAATAAAGCAAATAGAACAAGTTCATATTTATGAAGTTAGTTTTAACAGTTCAGAAATCAATATTTGGTGTAATTTTAATCACAGATTTTATACATTTTGGCATACAGTCTTACACACTGCTTTTGGATAACTTTATGCCACTCCTTGTGCACAAATTCAAGCAGTTCAGTTTGATTTGATGGCTTGTGATCATCCATCTAGATTATATATCAGAGGTTTTCAATTTGGTAAAATCAAAGAAACTAGTCATTTTAAAAAGTGTTTTTTTTTTCAGAGCTGTATATTGCAATAATTTCTAGGACAATATAAACATAAAAACAATCTTTTTTTTTACAACGGGCAATTATTTATCACAATGGGCCTGACAGGGCTCCACTTCTTCCAGATGCATGAATTCATTAGATCTTCCTAATAAATTGCTCAGTAAGTGTATAATCTCATGTTCATTGGCCCACACAGAAGAAGGGAATTAGCTCAGAACTGTATCTAGAAGAACACAAACAGCTGTTCCCACCTCATTTCTGATGAAAGAGCTGGTTTTCACTTGCCTGAAAGGCTGAAAGTTAATAAGCATGACAGAACATCGAGACATGACATAACACAGTGACTGGGCTGTTGAGGACACGTCTGTCCTCCATTGTAAATCATACAGTAACTCATTATATATAAAGAGTGTGGAGAGCACGCTGTGCCCTCAGGTCTGGCACACTGGTGACTCTGAGGGCAACATGCTAGGCCTCGCTGAGCAATTACGCCCGCCGCAAGTTTTCCACAATAAGCGTAGAATGACAAAGCATCGTTCAGAAAGATGAAAAACATCTGGGCTGCTTTCGGGAGACTCAGAGAGAGACGATCCTCCGTCACACTCTTCAAAACACACGACCATATTTCTCCATTTTCCCAGATAAAACAACACCTGCTTAGCCAATTAGTCTGTATAACACAGCATAGTTTAACAACTGTATAACTCTTTTATTACCACAGCTCACAGCTCTCCCAATCCCTCTCTCTCTCTCTTTCTCTCTCTCTCTCTCTCTGTGTGGAAGGTGTCGTTTATCCAGAGTGTAGAGGGTGAGGTCATGAAGAACGGAGTCACGCTGCCCTGCACCACTTTACTCTCTTAAGTGTTTTTAGTAAAGAGGACCATATGCTGCATCTCTCCTTCAATATTTTCTCACCCTCTTTCTTTCCATTTCTTCCACTCTCTCTGTTTCACTACTAACTCTCATTCTCCTTCTCTCTCTCCTTTTTTACTCCTTTTCTCAGTTTTTCTCTGTCGCTTTCACTCTTCTCTCTAACTGTCTCTCTATACTCTCTCCCTCCTTTTCTCGTGTTTTCCCCTCTCTTATTTTCTCTCCTTCTATTTCTCATTATCTCTCTCTCTCTGTCTCATTACTTTCTCTCTCTCTCTCTCTCTCTCTCACTCCACGTTATCTGATTATTTTTCTGTTTGCTCTCTAAACTCTATCTTCTCTATCTGACATTTCGTCTATCTCTCATATCTCTCTGTATCTCTTTTTTCTCTTGTTTCATTTCTATCTCTAGTTGTCTTACTTTCTTCTTTCTCTCTCCTGCTTACTCTCCTTTAAAATCTCATTAGCTTGTTCTCTTACTCCCTCCACTTTCACACTTTCTCTCTCCATATCATTCACATTTCTTTCTGTTTTGCTCTCTAAATTCTCTTTTTACTCTCTGCTTCTCTCTCCCTCTTTCTTTTTCCTCTTTCCTTCTGTCTCAATTTATTTGTCTTTTTTCTAATTTTATCTTCATTTGTCTACTTCTCCTTCTACTCTCTTTACATATTTTTCTTTTACACTTTTTCTCTCTTTCTTTTCTTTAATCTCTTTTCCAAATCTCTTCCTCTCTCTCCTTTCAGTTTCTGCCACACCTTTCTTTCCACCTTTGTTTTTTGTATCTATATTTCTTCACCCTTCTATTGCTCTCTCTTCTTCTATTCCTCTCTCTCTCACTATCTTTCTTTCCTCTTTAGCTGACTCTTTCTCTCCCTTTTCTACTGTCTCTCCCTGTTTTACACTTTCTTTCTTTTGTTTTCTTAACTGTCTTTCTTGTTCTCTGGCTCTCTTTCTTTTCTTTTCATTTCTACTTTCTCTAATGTTTCTCCTCCCTCTATTTTTTCTCATATTCTTTTTTCCATCTTCCTTCTGTCTTTTTGTCCTTTTATCCCACGCTCTTGGCCCCCATCTTTTTCCCCTTTTCTCCTTCTCTCAGCCTCTCTTTCTTTCCACATTTCTTTGTCTTTTGCTCTCTCATTTTTATTCACTCATCCTCCTCTTGATATTTATCCTTTTATTCTACTCTTTTTGTTTCTACTCTTTCCGCCATCATCCCTTTCTTCTTCTTCTCCACCACCACCAAGGATATGGCTCTCATCACCAGGAGAACTAAATAAGAACTAGAGATAAAGCAGCTGCAGCAGCACTTCTCATGCTCTGAGCCAGAACAACACTGAAATCCCACTCTGTATATGTGCATTATGTAAATTAATCTTTAATTAAGCACTGAATATTGCATATTGTATATTTATGATGTGAGCATTGAACAGTCACATTTTCTGTGGCTGCTTGGAAGAGTTGAGTCATTTACCTGATACTACAAATAATACAGGTCAAAAACAATATCAACAAAATGCTGCTAACTCATTTTTCAGTATATATACAGAGAGTACATCATAATTACAGTATACAGACACAGAACACACCACAGCCCGGCTGCTGTATCAGATCAGAGAAACTGTTCTAACACTGTGAGGCATCTGCTACTGCTCGACTGTAGAAAATCGTTTGATCTACTAAATCTAATTATATCGTTTTCCTGGGATTGGTGTTTGATTCTCGTTGAGATTCAGGTCTTCCTTTTTATGTTAAGACTGGATAAATAGTGCTGTAGACCCCCTGCTGGCAGGTGGGCTGTGAGGCCTGCTCCCGGCTGCTCACTCTCTCTGTATCAGCTGAAACACTTCCTCTGAGAGCACTGCACGCTGTTCAAAGTGATAATTTAATAGAAAAGTATAGAAATGATGACATCTGTGGACCCACAGCTGAATTAGAGGGAAGGTCATGTATCAGACATGCAGCGTCATGTCCTAATAACTCCCCACTTACATGGACTGTTTTCAAATGTGCACATATCTGTGCTTTTCTGAAGGTTTTAAAGGACAAAGTAATAGGTTTACTTCTGCAAAGTGTAATTTACCTTATATACCAGAGAGACCACTATGGAGGGAATTTTCGTGCCAAATGTTTTATGTAAAAAAATTAAATCTGCAATCAAAATTTTTAAAATCAAAAGGAAAAATTGTTTGTTGCAAAATCAAAAGGGAACAAATATATAGCAAATATATATTTTTAAATATACTTGGTTACTTTATAATTATTTAGTTATTTTTAAATTGATTTTTGTTTGGATTTTGTCAGTCTTTGCTTTTATTTTATTTTTTTCTGTGGATTTTTCTGTTAAAGACTTTTGCTTCTGCAATCTCTCGTTTGCTTCTGCTTCAGTTTTTTGCTTTTGAGTTTTGGCACAGTTTTCATGGGTAGGCGGGGCTAAGAATAAGGCGTCCCCCTTAAATCTCCATTGGTCAGCTGGTCAAACTGAAGCAGAAGCTAACAAGAGATTCCAGAATCTTTAGCAGAAAAATCCAAATCCACAGAAAATTTACAAAAACACAAAAATAAAAGCAATGACTGAAAAAATCCAAGCTGAAATAATTAAAAATTATTTGCAAAGGATTATAAGGTAACTTAAATATTTATATTTGCTATATATTTTTTCTTTTGATTCAAGTAAAAACTTGAGTGTGGATTTTACTTTTTGTGTAAAACTTTTTGCACAAAATTTACTCCATACACCACCTAGCAACCAAGCACCTACTTACAACACATTGGGATAATAATGTGGGATACCCACCTGGGATACCATAGGAATGACTTACATAGCACCACCTTACCAACCACCTGGAAACCAAAGCAACCATCTAGTGACAACATAGCAACACCACAGAAACCATCTGGCATGCCACTGTTCTTTAACAGTCTTTAAAGATTCTTCACTGACTCACAGCTCACAAGAGCATGGTCCAATCAGCAAGTCTACTGAATGTTTAATATCATTCATTAATGTTCCAACAGATCTTGTCAACTTCATTTCATGTAATAACTAGTGCAACATGAAATGCATGGTCCCAGCTCCTCTGGGCTCCTTAATTTCCCAAAACTACTAATGCAAGCTGATGGTTATGATTCCATTGGATTCAATGCTTCACTTTATATCTAATGACACCTGATCATCCAGCATTCAAGGTCATGAAATCAAGGGCATTCTTAAGGAGGGTCCTTCATTACTGCAGTAATATACTGTAATATACTCTTTAGTATACTCTTCTTTAATGAGAAGAGTTTACACTAGATTTTGAAACATTGCTGTGAAAGATTTGACGAGCTGAAACATTATTGAGGCCATCGGATACAACTCTTACTGGATGATTAGCTTTGGATCACAACCACCACGACTGCAACTCATTCTAAGGGTTGGAGGAAGCTCCAATTCGAGGAACACAAATTTATACCCTTATACCCTCTAACTCATGCTTTGTGCATGGCGACCTTACACTGTAAAAAGTTTCTTGTAGATTTTACAGCAAGTTAACTGCAAAATAGTTGCCAATAAAGTATTGTAAATTTACAGTAATTAACTATGCCAAAAGATAACTGTACATAAGTGTATAATAATTTATTTACTTACGTCAATTAATTACAGAGTATTAAAGTTTTTGCATTAATAAATACATTATAAATGTGTAATTATTCTTTACAATAACCACTTATACTTTGAATGTTTAGGGTCTTTAGTTGCCAGGGAAATACTATAAAATATTACTGAAAACCTATGGCTAACCATACACTGCAAATAATTTCACTGTAAATGAACTGGCAGCAGAGATGGTGCAAAGTAACTGCATTACAGTTCACAGCCAGCATAAAGCCATGCTTTGCAGTAAAGAAAATGGTAGCTTGCACCTATGGGCTACATCACTGTGGTGAGACAGTCAACCATTATATGAAATATAACTGAATACTGGAAAAATACAGGAATTGGTTACAATGTAGGCTAAAAGTTGATTTATACTTCTGCATCCCTTCCAAGTAGAGTCTGTGGCATACCCTGTGCAAGTGTCCTATGCCATTGTGAGCATTTATACTTGTGCGTTTGATTGTCTGTGTACTTATAAGTACACCACGAAGAAGGAAATGCTAAGGTGGGCATATGGGGCTTAGCAGATCAACCACAGTTGCTACAATAATCTGCATTACCTTAAGTTTGCAGTTGCTCTGGAGTATCTAATTATATTGCCAATGCTTTTCTATAGAGATTATACAGTATATCGATCAGCCATAGAATTAAATCTAACCTGCTTAAACCATCACTGCATTTACATATACAAGACACCTGTCCTGTGGTACCTTGCTCATTACTAACGTTAGCTGCAGATCTTATAATTCCTGTAAATTGTGAGGTGAGGTCTTCAAGGATTACATCATTTCAATGACCCTTGGGCATCTATGACCCTGTTGCTGTCCTTGGTTCACCTGTTGTTCTTATCTGGTAGATATTGACCACTACATACCAGGAACACTTAAAAAAACCTGCTTGATGTTTTGGAGATTCTGACCTTTATATCAACTAGTTATTATAATCTGTCTTGTCAAAGCAGCTTATATTTATATGCTTGCCCTTTAAAAAAAAAAAAAAGAGAAACTGTTCATTTTCTTCCTATGTAAATGCCACTTCTTCCATGGTGCCACTGTAACCAGATCATCAATGTAGGACACTTCACCTTTTAGTGGTTTTAATGTTATGTTATGGCTAATTAGTGTAAAAACTAAGCTAAATGTTCTTTAAAGAAGTTTACCGCAGGCCGAGCGAGGTGTTATAGACGTGTACCATACAGTGCACTGCTGACCTTCTGAGGTCAAAGTTGCCAGCAAAGGCCTTTAAGAGAGAGAGAAGAGGATTGGTCTGAGGAAGAGGATTAGTGAAAGACTCTGGCAATTAGATCAGGATCCCTCTGACTGATCCACACTCCTCGCAAGGTCAAAACAGCGAAGGCTTCAGAACGACAGCGGATGACACAGAATCTGAGCTGTTTCAGCTAAAGATACTGAAGTGAAGAAAAAGGGGGAAATTCTTGCCGAACACATTCCACCACTTAACAGATAAATGAGCTCTGGCTAAGCGCTCCACATTTCCCTTGTTTGTCAGGCGGACACGTCTGGAGGCAGGAGCCGGGGTTTTCCAGAGAAATCTGCAGAAGTAGATCATCTCTCTTGCAGTTTGGAACCACGGCCAAGGAAACAGCATGCATTAGTGTCCAAGATTTAAATGAACGCTAAGCCGGCGGTGCAGTGACACTCGCCTGGGGGGATTTTAATGCATGTTGGTGACTTAATAATTGATTAAAAATAAGAACTGAAATGACTTTTCCATTAGAGCAGTTTCACTGGAGCTAGAAGTTGCCTTATATGCTCATGTAGAGAACGACGAGCTCCCCACAGCCTTACCTTATCCACTGGAAATGAAGGAAAAGTATGGAAGGTGCTCCCTGATCAGCTTGCACCACACAGAATCAATCAAGCAACCTGGAATAAAAAAAGAACAATACTGAAGAGACAAATCATCTTTAAAGCTCCCCTACATTTTTTTCTCTTAAATTGAAAGCATTAAAAGTATTATTTCTGAGTTAAGAGGGGAGAAGATATAATAATTAATGTTAACAGTGTCCTTGCACACAAATACATAAAACTTTCAGAGTGTCGCTTTAAGGTTTAATAAATGTAGCACATACTTTTTAGTCCATTGATATAAAAGTAACCAAAGCAACTACCAGTTTTTGTGACTTCACATAAATAAAGATACTGTCATTCACATACTGTCACTGTCATGCAAGTTGTTTACTTTTTGACCTAATGCACTTTTTTTTCCCACAGCAGGATTGAACGTTTCTGAGCACAGTGGGTAACTGTTCCTGTGGCTTTTCCATAAGGGAAGTCACAAACTGGGTTGAGCTTGGTTTACTCAGTTTGGTTAGCTAACTGAACTGTTCAATGGGAGGGTTTAATAAGACAGGAGTCCACTGATTTTGAGGTGTCCTTCCATTTGACCCATCTTTGTGCTGCAAGATCTTTGGTCTTTATATTTTAGGTACAGAAAATGGTTAGCAAGTGTGCATGAGTAGCAATGTGAGATATGGCACTTTTAACGATAGCAACTGATACATAAATACCATGAGACACTATGCACTTCCTGGTCCCTGGATTACCAACACAGTTTAGCCAACAGGCAAAATAATCAGCAACCTGTCTAAGTTTTTTAGACCAGAATGAAATATTTCAACATGGCTTTAGTAACCGTTTGGCCCTGCATCGGATAGGAGGCAGCTGATGGTTAAATTGTGTCAGAATTTCATGATAATTGGTCCAACAGAAATTCTACAATAAATTCTGGAATAAAATATTTTTACATTCACTTCCACTGAAAGTTATAAAGGCATTTTGGCATAAAGGCATCTTCACCCATTCAGGGTAAAGTCATATGAGCTGTGTCCTGAAGGCTAGACTGTAGCAGAGGTGGGCTCTTTCTTGGCTACAAAGACATAGAAGGCTGTTCCAAACTGAAGGATCCTTTATATGCAGCCGAAAAATGCAGCAAATGTTCATAGCAATTTTAAGGACGCAACTGATGTATCCTTCCTGACCCTTAATTACCCACAGTTCTCTGTGCACGTACAAAATAAAGGGTAAAAACAGCAAAAAAAGGGGAAAATGGCAGGAAATAAAGCCTCTACTGCAGAGTTTGTTTGAAAAATGTAACGTTTTTATAAATTGGAATTAATTTCCATAAAGAAACAAAACACACTTTTGTGCATCACCCTGTGATGTTCAAGTATGACATCACCAAAAAGCTTTATTAAACTGCTCCATGTGTATGTGACCAATAGACAATTGAGATGAACTCCTCAAAGGACAGTCCTACAAAGGACCTCCTCTACCTCAACTGAAACCCAGCCTTTGGAAAGCAGCTCTGGATCATTTTAGCATTTTGAACAAGATCCAATACACTAGAGCCAATCAGAACTCTTTAATGTGTTATCAAAGTAAAAGTAGAGACATTCGTAACCATCGCAATATAAAAGTATTCTGACCAGGACAGATTTATGAGTCTATTTAAGAGCAAGACAGTAAGATACAGTACATCCAGTTTCTTTGAGAAAGAGCCATTCCTTTCAAAATATTTATTATATACAAGTGGAAGAAGATGTTTTGATCTGGTGATCTGAAGCATTAATATATTTCAGATCTAAGACTTATGTTGAAAAAGATGACGTGAAGTTATTGCTTGTTATCTTTTTTTAAATCAAATTCCATGGTTTAAGCAAAACACACACACAAAAAAAGAAAGAATAGCAATGGGAAAATACCTGCAGCCACTCAGATCCAGAGCCCTTTCATGCTCTTTAAGTCGTATGAAGCGCGAGCCAGGCGTTGCCCACTAGTAATAAAGTGTAAAGCGGTCTGAAGGCCTCTGCCAGGGCACAGGGCCAAACCCTCCATCTCTCTGGTTTGGAAGACGGCGCTGAATCTTAACAGTAAGGTCAGTAAAGCGAACTCGGGTTGCCATCCAGATCTAACACACAGTTTGATTTGGCAAGAGCCGAGGTTTCTATTTACAATCCACAAAAGCCAGCTTCATGCGCCTACAGGAAGGCAGATTGAAGAGCTAATATTTGGAGACAATTTTATTTGATTTCTGTATTTATTGAGTGTAATTTTTGACTCGCGGGAAACCTATTTAGCATCAAACGTGCGGTTGGTGGTCAGACAGGAGGCAGCCAGAGGGTTTGGGTTTTGGAGTTGGAGCTAGAGGGGTGGGATGAGAATAGAGGGAGACCCCACAGGGATGGGGTTTCAGCTCGGAGCTGAACGCTCTCCAGAAGCCACAGCTCGGGAGAAGTGAGTGCAGTGTGGATCAAACCTATGAGAGAATCGCTCTGAAACTCGGGTTTGGAAACAAACTATGTTTTTATTCACACTTAAACTCTGCTGCTCCAGCAATGACATTCAGGTTAAGAGCCTAGGCTGACCTATAGTTGATGTACTTTAAATATACACTACAAAATATATGCTAATTAATCTTTCAATGGCCAAATGAATGGGTAATACTTAATAATACCTAATACTCACAATAATTTATGTGGTGAGGAACTACACCACCTTTCCCTACAATGGGGCCAGACTGCCTAGCCGGGGAACACTATGCTACACCAAGAGCCCTTGGGCAAGATTCCAAACACTGCATTCATATGTAGTATATATACATATAGGTATGGCTAATATGTTAAAAAATATTAATTATATTAAAATACACTTTAACACTAAAATACACTACCATATATATACTGTATGATAATGCAGTGACAACTATAAACTACTATGCAGTGTAATATATATGCTGTACAGTAATACATTGTATGGTATACCTATAATATACAGAATGTTATACATATGTATCCAAAATCACACAAAAGCTATAATAATGGCAAATAAATAAATAAGTAAATACATAAGTGGTCTTTACCGCTATTTCCATAGTGTATATATATGTATATGTTTTTTTTTAATATACTATACAGTATAATACTATACAGTTTACTGTGTGGTAATAAAGTACATATAAAAAACACACGTTCAACTCATACACTATTCAAATGATAACATTAAAACAAGTAATAAAATTACTAACTCAATACCTATATACTTAAAATATAGATCAATATACATGATCACAAATGATACGAAAACATTTATTATAGCTAATGTACTTGATTATACAGATACAGAAAACAGAACTGATTTAAAGGCTAACATATAGGGATACTATATATTAAATACATATATATATATTAGGAGTGTGCCATATCATATTGTACGCAATAATATCGCCAACATTTTTGAATATCGTGAACGATATTATACCCTGAAATATCAGCCACCCCCAATGATCACATCAGGGTACTGCTTTTTTGCTATTTTTAGGAAGGGGACTTCACACTGTTCTAATTTGATATGACAATATATATCTACTACAGATAAATTATATCAGTCCAGTATCATTCATTTTACTTTAATCCTGGATATATGGAAATATATGGAGTGTGTTATTAGTAACATGACATTCTGGATCATTGACTTCTGTTACAAATCTGATAAAAATGTATTTTTTAATATCTCAGTTAGGGGTGTGCCATATCATATTGCATGCAATAATAGAATTTAATTTTTATTTTGTTGTAGTACTGTATTCTTGGAATGTTTTGTCATATCGCCAAAAGTATCATCATCTCACAAATTCCATTAAATATCATGATATTATTCTAGGGACATATCGTCCACCCCTAATATATATACATACATGTAAAGTGATATATACATATATACATTTATAAAGAATACAATGGATAATCTATCATACAATACATATCATCGCTGTCCAATAAAAAAAATCTAAATTGAAAATTCAAAACTTTTAATGGAAGACAATGTAAAAAGTTTATTTCATGTAATTTTAAGTGTTTCTATTAGTCCTTTTATCTAGAGATTTTGGCAAAACATACAGGACAGTTTGTCTGTTTAAATTATATTTTAGTAAACTAAAAATCGACAAAAATGGAGATGCTTGTTTTCAACAGACAGCGCGATATGGTAGCAAATGCAAAGCCCTAATACTAATGTCATACAAATTGCAATAGCTAATAATGACTAATATATTCAATTTCCGGATTACTCTATAAAGTAGTAAGTGACACAGTGGCTAAGGAATGTGGCTAACACTGAAAATACAGATACAGTTTTTATAAAGAGTCTATGTTGGATGACATAGTGTATAATTTGCAGTGTGCAATTTTATATTAACATTAGGAGTTTACAGAATTTACAGGTTCTGTATAAAGAAAATGTGTACTAAGAATTAAAGGCCTGGTGGTAAATTCTTGACAGATGGTAAAACTGCTGAGTATAAAGACCCCACACACACATGCACACACCAGTCAACACACACTAACTGCCAGTCCGCTGTCACTATTGTAAGCAGTGCAGGTGTAATAAAGATATATATCTCAAACATTAGTCAAACTAGACCTGGCTGTTTTAAAAGTCATCAGTAATTACAGACAGACATTTACAGGGCACGTATTTTATACAAGGTGATTCCGTACAGACGAACCCAGCAGTGACAGTAAATTCAGTAAAGTCTTACCAGGCAGAGAGAGCAGAAGAGAGAGTTGTCCTTCAGATTACACTGGAAGTGCTGAGCTCCAAATCTCTTCAGGCTGGAGAGGGAAGTAGGCTAGTTAGGCTCCTTTTACTCCTCCTGAAACAAATCTTGAGGAGAATGAAGAGCGAGAGAGCGAGAGAAAGAGGGAGAGAGAGGGAGAGAGAGAGAAACCACACTTCAAGGACGTGACATTGGTCTTCTCAGATGGAGACTTGAATTACCATCCACTCTCCCCATCCACTCTCCTTGCTCTGCCATATCACCACAAGCTAGAGGAGAAATAAGGCCGCAGGGTTTTAGATATAAAGTACTGTGGCCTCAAATCAGGTCATTAAAAGTCCACAATAGCTTTCTTTAACCAATATACAACACACTGATTGAAGGGCTATACATTAATACGCTGTGTATTCATGCCTCTATTAATGCACCCTGTCCCAGAGCAGCACGGCCTATCCTGCAGTCCAGTGTAAGTAAGTGCATCAGAGCCGAGCGTAATAGTACAGTAATACACTTACATCAAATGTGCTGCCTCATGATTTACCATATGCACAGTGATGCGTGTAATTTGACAAAGCAGGCATCACTCAATCTAATCAAATAGTCCACGTCTCCAAATCTGGAGCAGACGGTGTTAGTGTGTGCCCTAATGTAATAGACCGACCACTATTAACCTCACAGAGGACCAGAAATAGCTGGAGAACGTGCGCCTGCTATTTTCAAAAGACCCCGTTCTTAAACAGTTGCTACTATTTTTAGTTACGCGTGAGCCAGATATAACCACATCATTAATGGCCCACAGAACGTGTAGAATCTCTGTCCTGTGATGAGGTTAAAGCAAGGCTTGGACTTAACTGACCAGTACTGTAGTCTGTAACCATTTCTACAGCCAAGTATTCATATCTGCGGAGAGAGAGATCAAAGGCACCTGACAGCTCATGATGAATATGCAGAAGCAGAGGGCGTCTTACATCTGCACAAAGTAATCATTCATAACAAGCTAAATTAGGGGTGGGAGATATATGGAGGAGTGGGATGTTACTATATCATGGATATCACAGTAAGTAGGTAAGAATATCTGTGGACTAAAGCATCCATTTGACATTAGTTTTTTTTTACTTAGCATTTGGGTTTACATTACATTACAATGAACTAAAACGTATTTCTGTAGGAAACTAAATATTATAGTATAGTACAATTGTGTCATATTACAGCAGGATGGATGATATGTCCACAATGTATGGAACAATATATTTCTTAGATAAAACAATATAATTTCCTATAAACAATATAAATGCCACAGAAAAACTGATAAGAATGATTGTCTACATGGATGTCTGTATCCACAAAACCTCTGAAGAATTAGTTTCCAATTCACGTAATGTGCCCTGAAAAAACGTCAGTCAGGGACAGATGTTGTAGCTTCATAATACATATTAAAACATCAGATTAGTTTTAAAATCATCTCACCGTTTTGGAAACATTTTTATCATGATATATACAGATACTGGATTATTGCTCAGAACTAATTGTAGTATTTATTATAGAAGCCCAGCATCATCTTAATTATTATGTAGACATGTACATAATAATGTGTCTAATGCCAATAACAAAAAAATGCTTTAAGTAACACATCTGAGGTAAAACATAAACATTAAATATTATGATCGAAATCTGAATTGCCCACCCCATATAAGCTCCATTTATTGCAGCTAGCTATTAAAAATTGACAATAATTGAAGTGAAAAAACTTTTTTAATTTATAGCTTTAGAAAAAATAAAGTTTCCTTTGAAAAGCATGACAAAATACATTTAGTCTATTTAATTTATGCCATTTTGAAAAAAAGTGGCTAAATTATCAATTTTGCTTTGCTTTAAATAATAAATAATAGCATAATTAATAGTTTATGGCACTTATTCTCCCTAATAGTGACTGGCTAGGTATGTCCAATCAGAAAAACTGCTAAACTAAAAAGTGGTACTGTATTCACACTGTCATTAAACTGCATTCAGAAACGCATTTGAGGTAAAATTGGTGGGCAACACAAATATTGTGACACAAAATTGTCCACAAACGACAAAAAAGAGCACTTTTGAAGTTTGACTTAAAAAGTTATAGCTTTCAAACAAAAATACGTTAGTCTATTTCATTTATGTAATTTTAGTAGTTAAATGTTCCATTTTGTTAATTCAGTTTTGGTTTCTGTCAGAAATAAACAGAAATTAATTTTGTGTTAAAATAACAGCATAATTAATCATTAATGGCACTTATTCTTCCTAATAGTGACTGAATAATTATGTCCAAACACAACAACTGCTAAATTGTATTAATTTAATGTTACTTTATTCACACTGTCAACAAACCGCTTTCAGAAACGCATCTGAGGTAAAATTGGTGGCAACACAAATATTGTGAGAGAAAATTGTAATGGCAAAATGAAAATGACAAATAAAAAGCATTTCTGGTGTTAGACTGAATAGGTGGAAAAGACCAATTTAGAGCTTCCAAACAAAAATACAGTCTATTTAATTTGTCTTTTTTTTATCCATTTTTTTTGGTTGAGACTTTTTTTCATAAAAACACAATAAATATAATTTTGTGTTAAAAATAATAGCATTAATAATAAAGAGTGGCACTAATTCTTTCTAATAGTGACTGAATAATTATGTCCAAGCACAAAAACCTAAAAAGCTAAACTAAAAGTGGATTATTGCTACTGTATTCATATACTGTATTCACACTGTCAACAAACCGCTTTCAGAAAGCAGTCTGGCCAAACCGGTGAGAACCCCTCAATTTATATCAGGTCAGCAAACACTCTAAACTGGAATTATTAATTCGGATTATTTAAGTAAAAGTATAACACTATAACGATTATAAACCCCGGAATATGACAGTTAGCGCTGGTTAAACTAGCCTGAGTAACAAACCCCGTTATCGTTATATATCTAAATGGTCCGGAGTGAAGTTAGCGCTACAGCCCGTCTCTAAAACCCCCGTCCACACTAACTTACCCTCCTCCTGAGAGAAAACCTCCCCGCTCAGACACGGAAACCGAAATACGAGGCGTAAATATCCTCTGTCCGTCTCCTCCCGCCGCGTCCTCTGCGTGTTCAGTGTAGTGCGGTGAAGTAATCCTCAGGCAGCAGCTCCAGCCCCGCGACTCCTCCCTCACAGCCGAGCTCAGTCACATTAGGGGCGGATACAGGCTGGGAGGGAGTCCCGTTAACCTGCGGGTCTCGGTCATCCTTCTGGAGGAGACACTCAGAGACACTTATACATTTTATATGACTATTCTTCTTACCTAAACATAATTTCTAATCGTAACATCATTGACACGCTCTTGGTGAGGTTAAAATGTGTGATTTATGTGGCTAAAACGCAGATAGTTCCTTATTGGAGCTTCCACAACTCTATATCACTTCAGTTTCTGAACCAGTTTCTCTGATTTTGCTATTTATAGGTAAATGTTTGAGTAAAATGAACATTGTTCTTTTATTCGATGAACTACAGACACCATTTCTCCCAAATTCCAAATAAAATTATTGTCATTTAGAGCATTTATTTGCATTAAATGAGACATGGCTGAAATAACAACAACAAAAAAAGAAAACAAGTTCATATTCATAAAGTTTTAGGAGTTCAAAAATCGATATTTGGTACTGTTTTTTAATCACAGCTTTCATGCATCTTGGCATGTTCTTCTCCACCAGTTTTACACACTGCTTTTGGATAGCTTTATGCCACTCCTGGTGAAAGAAATCAAGCAGTTCAGCTTGGTTTGATGGCTTGTGATCATCCATCTTCCTACTGAATATTCCAGAGGTTTTTAATTTGATAAAATACAAAAAATAAAAAAAATTAAGTGGTCTCTTATTTTTTTCCAGTTTGGATCTAGAGGTAACTTTCACATTACAAAATACATTGCCTGCCCCCCAAAAAAGTCGTCACCTGAATTAAACTAAGCAAATGATCTGGTGTTAATGCTGCAGTTGGTCAGGTCTAGGTTCAGCAACAGTATGTGTTTAAAAATGAGTGCAGCTGACCACCTGAATATACTGAGTATAGAGCAGGTTATTCCATCAGTCAATTTTTTTCTTCCCTGATGACACGGCCATATTCCAACAAGATGACAATGCCAGGATACATGGGGATGGAATTGCGAAAAAGTGGTTCTATACACATGGATTGGTCACCACAGAGTCTAGACCTAAACCTCATTGAGGATGAGACTCTACCATCATCAATTCAAGGTCTGGGGGTAAAATGAAAAACACAACACTGGATTGAAATAAATCTTGTGACAATGCAGAAGCTTATTATAAAGGTGGTCCAACAAAATATTAGTGTATGACGTGTTTCTTGGTGGAGACTTTTTTTTTTTGGCTGGGCAGTGTATAAACTATGATACATTCAAATATAGCTAGCTAGCTTTCCTCCCCACGTTAATAGAATACTACTTAAAACACTTACTTTCTTATATATAAAATTTTACTCTAACACAGTAACTCATTTACTAACTGACAAGTGACAAGCACATTGTGAAGTTAGAAATTGAGCCTGAATAATGGTGTAAAAAGCGATTTATATGCAGGGGCAAAATATGCCCCATATCATCCACTCTAAAGCATATTTAGACTAACAGTGAAAAATTACCGGATCTCTGAAAGCTGCAGGAGAATAGAGGTGGGTTATTCAACAAAGGTTAGTACTATTTATTATGTTTTACCACAACAAAAATCTATTACACACCAGAGTTCTCCTTTAAGTGGTTTTATTTTTGGGTAGTGTCCCTCTTGGTGAGAGATATTTTACTAATCAACATACTGTATAGCCTTAAAGCTGGCTTTACTGTGGAGTAACACACTGCCCCCAACTACTTATAATATACTTATGTTATAATCTGACACAAACAAATTAATAATCCTAGTTTAAAATCCCAGTAGAAATGAACATAGATAACGTGAACAGAGAGTCTTCAGTGAGTTTGTTCCAGTGTAATCAGATCTCTGTAAATGGCCTATTCATTTGTGGTAATATGCCATTTAGTGGTAATAACAGTCATATTAGCACCGTTTTAGGCCCGAGATCCGGAGCTCGATTGACTTCTTCCCAGTTTAACTTGGCGAAAAGCTTTCTCGGTTTTCTCTCACACTCTAGCTTATTTTCTCTCAGCAGCTTTTTTTCTACATTAAGACCATGAAAGACAAGAGGTTGGAAGAAGCTGCTGTTTTCCATCTGTAGGCCTCCTCTTACCAAAAACCTGCCTGTAGATGTCCTGCGGTATTATCTCAATTTGTGACAGCAATGATTAAAACATATTCTTAGACGATATCAGATCACCAACAAGATTACTTTTATTAATGTTTTTTTTTTCATCTATTCTTTGCTCTGATGTTCTTTTCATTAATCACCTATACCTCAAATTCAATGTATTCACACATTTTTTCCCCAACACTTTAGAGATACACACTCCTCCAGGGGGAACGAATTGTTCTGTCAGATCCATAAAACACCCACTGCGCGAGTCTCAGGCCTGAAATATGACCTTAAAATATGACTTTATTTACTGGATGACTTCAGAACAGATCCAGCTGTCAGGGCGAATTTACTGTTCCACTGCTTTTCAGGAGTGTAACTGCTCCAAACACAGGTATCTGCCCGGTTTTCCAATCTAAACCTGTTGTGGAGAGATTAGTGCTCAATTAAACCCCGAGCTAAAGTGCCAGGGGGGTTTTCCAGGGATTGTTTTCTTCTGATAAAATGTAATGTGGCTGTCTAGCAACACAATTATATATTTATTCAGCAATTATGAGTTCTATTTTTTGGCATGTGTAAGATAACTGAGAGTGGAATGAACCGACATCAAGGTTCCTAATGACAGGAAAGCTAAATGTCTTTACTTTTCCTGCTTTATATGGTATGTAGACAGCGGTAAAGTCGTAGGAAGTACATTTATGTTAGAAGGCATTGTTTTGATTGTGTCACACTGCATTTTGAGTACAAAGGACATTTAGACACATTTTCATGTTTCAGTCAGTAAGAAAACAATCACAATTTTAGTTTACTACATAATTTGGACACAGTAACTGTCCCTTACACACTTTTAAAATTTCTTGATGAATGTACCAACAGAAACTCTTAAAAATGACCTGAAACAAACTTTTAAATTGACTTCTATTGAAAGTTAAGGTTTTCTCTCTCTCCTGTAAAGTACCATTTTTTGGAGACAAATGATTTAAATTGTAATGTTTACCTGTAGTTCTTTCCTAAGGCTTCTCTGTAAGACTTCCCTCCTCTTCCTTGTGTCCCTCCAGCAAAATGTCCATTAAAGTTTACAAATTATAACAGAATAAAACATAAAAGTAACAAATTGCCCAAATATTAGAACAGTTAGAATTATTTAATGAACATTTTCATGCCTACAGAAAACTAGACATTACTTTAAAGACACAGCCTTCTGTCCACAAGCGATGACGTATATCATTCAACACAGCTCACTCTCCACAATGTTGAACACTGTCGACATCATCAGCTAGACAGATAAACTAAACAGTCACAGATTTAAACTGCACAGAAGCCTGAATGGTTAAACCACACTGGGTGCAGACATGGACCAGAAGTTCAAACACTGCAGAAATCTTCAGTCTAATCTCTATATGCTACTTTCATAGTGCAACTTATGCCCAGATAATAATTTTAACAACAATCTATAAACATAAAAACAGAAAACCTGCAATCAGCAAAATCACCTATAATAGAAGCGATTTGGCAGATTATGAATGTGTCAGTAAACATTTACTGAAAAAAATAATCTGTATTTTTGTCAAAAACTGTTTTTATAATCATAGAAACTCCAGGAAATGTTACATAAAAAGTTGCTAAAAATGTGGATCCTGGAGATTCTGGGAAACTGCATGTTTTATACTGAGATGATTAGTGTATGTATGCTGTCATATACTGAAGCCATGGAAATTTCCTGGAAAATGTGTTTTTTCCCACAATTTCTCCCTAATTTAGAGACTTTACCCACTAGAACTTTACCACAGGTGGGAACCCTGCTAAAGAACTTGGAGGATCAGAGAATGAACTGAGAACCGAGGTAAAGAGTTTTCACCATGGAGAAACTACATTTCCTTACTTGTCCTCCTTTAGAAGGTATGCAGTGCTAAAGTTTAGCCCAGTCCATTCACACTGAATGAAGTTATAAGGAGGGTTTCATCCTGGGCTGCTTTCTGAGTTAGTCAGAAAAAAGGTTATTTACATATTTCAGTGTTTAGATGCAGCACACAGAGATTAGTCTAAAAAAACATCTGGAGTATTCCTTTAAACAGTCTTTTAAACATTTAACTTACATTAAAATGACAATTTATTGTATTAATAACCTGCCTGTATGTGTGTGATCCATACGTTTTTGTTTTTTAGTCTCTTTTAGCAAACTAATATAATTTATATTTGTTTTTATATGTTTTGTTATTTTAGATTCTGTCAAGACAGATACAGATCTTCATTTTCCACTCTTTGTTATCTCCAAAACAGAGACAAATATTCTGAAGAATAAATATTTCAGTAATATTTTTCAATATTCTCTTTTTAAAAAAATCTCTTCAATATTCGAAAATACTTCTTACGTGAACATCTCTGACCTTTCTAGATGTTTGGTGATATTAAGATGAAAAATACTCTAAAGCTCCTGTTTGTTCCAGTTAAATAAAATAAAAGATTTCATCGATTTCTCTTAGTTAACATTCAGTCTGGAAGATATCTAAAAAAAAATACATCCCGTCTGATAAACGTCAGTAACTGATAAACCACTATACACTCGGGCGTCTTCAGACAGGGGCTTGGTTCATTCTTAGTCTGTAGTGGATGTTGAGTTTTCAGGTACTTCATATCAGTTCAGTGTAGATCAAGTCTATCACAATATTCTCCCAGTGGAGCAGGAGAGCACCATGCTGGCGGATCTGGGGAATGGTGGGTCCAGACACTCATCAGCTCTGCAGGTCAAACATCTGCAAGCACTGGCTGGAGCAGCAGTACGCCACGAAACTCACTGTTGTTCTGAATAAGAGAGAGAGTTAAAGTGATGTACAGACAGAGGAATTGATATCGGTAAACAAACGGAGAGAGAAAAAAAAAAGGATACATAGACTATTATATGTAATAATCTTCCCGCTGAACATGTATAAAGGAGAACACTAACTGTCAAATCCAGTCAAAAAGGTCCTGCTAGCAGAGAATTATTGAACATGGAAATCATCTGACAACTAAACATGCTTGTCACTGGATACTGGAATCGATGGACATTAGAGTCGGATCAAACAGCCAAACATGTTTGGGGGAAAAAAACAGTTGTGACTAAGACAAAGAACTTGACCTGGTAGTCATTGGACAGCTAAACACTTTTGGAAGAGAAAACCAACGGTCTAATTCAGAGTGATTGGACAATGGAGTCACTGGATTGGTAAACATACTTGGGGGAAAACACAAACTGTCCAATCTGGTAGTAAAGTTGCCATTAAGTCATTAAACATTGGATTATTTGGACAACTGAACACCTTGGGCATAAATAACTTTCTATATCAGTAGTAAAATGCCACTAATGTCAGCTGACAGCTGAACACCTTTGTAGGAGACAGCTGAACACCTTTGTAGGAGAACACTAACTGTAACCCAGAGTCATTAGACATTAAAGTAACTAGACATTTGAAGTAATTGGACACACTTAAAGAAGAACACCAACTGAACTATTCTGTTGTCACACTGTCATCTTGTCTATCCTCGCACTGAATTACGGTATTTCTCACACTATAGGGGGCACTGGATTATAAGGTGCATTAAGCGAAACTTGTAAAAATGGATACTTGAAGTGAACAAGAGTGTCGCATTTCTTTGAAGTCAAACGAGTGCTTAAGTTAATGTTTCTCTCCTGTTTTCTCTCAAAACTGTTTATTTGGGTGAGTAAAGCGCTTCCGTTTATTTACAGTAAGCTTAGAATTCCAGTATTTTGTAAGTTAGCAAGCACTCAGCCAGCCCCGGTTAGCAGCGCTAGCTAGCCCTGGTTAGCAGCGCTTAGCCAGCCACACTCTTTAAGAAATGTTTGTGTGCTTTATAGCCCAAAAAATCTGGTATATAAGGAGATGGAGGGCCATCAGAACAGAGAGATGGATGTGGATGGACGACTAGATGGCTGTAGCATCACTTGGATTCAAACCATGATGTCTTACGATGATAGAAGATAATAAGGCAAACGCTTAGACAGCAGCGCCACTCAGGAGCCCATATAAAAAATAATTAATTTACCATTTAAAGTGAACATGTTAACAGTGGTATAGTACATTTTACCTGCAACAGTACAGATTTTTAAATGACTGAAAGCATTGATTTTACACTTTTAAATGATGAACCAACACACATGCTCGCGCACACACACATATATACACAAACCATTGCTGCTGACTACGACTAAGCTACCAAACTGCACTAGACTGCTCCAGAGGTAATTGGCGGGCCGATTAAATCTCTTAATGCATGTGCAGTCCAGGCAATTAGCTGTTCTGATTGGGTTAGTGTGGGAGATGTTGATGCGGAAATGCCGGTGTCCCATTACAAATGGGCCGTGACAGGCAGCGGACTGAGCCTGGCTCAGAACAGCCAGCTCATCAGTTTAGCAACAAGGTGGGAGATAAGAGCAGATAAAGAGGGAGGAACACTGAGCATGGAGCTGGAAAATGAAGAGAGGGAGAGAGATAGATATTAACGATCTGAAGCATTCTACCAGTCTTACTCTGGAAGTAGTCTAGTCTGAACACAACTAGGAACTTTGGACACAGGACCTCTCAGTAGAACTGTTTAGTGCATTAACTGCATAAACAGAGCCATATTAGTGTTAAATCCTGTAATATTACTCTGCAGCCTCAGTCCATATACTGCTTTCACTTTAGATGCTGCTCCTATATCGCTCAGCTTGTCAACAAATGCATGTGGGCCGTTTTATTAGGGGATGCTCAAAGTATAATATGTATTTATGGCAGTGGTGTTAAAGTTAATTGCACTCCACAACTGTAGGGGAGTTAGTTTAATCAGTAAACTACTTAATTGATTATATAATGGATTAAATATAAACTAATTGTAAGTTGTAGGTTTGTAAGGTTGTAGAGTTTAAGTCTGTGTACCTTCTGTGTACTCCCGCCAGCGCAGTCTCTCTGAGGGGGAAAAGCTTGGGGTAGACAATGGTGAACATAGGCTGACTGCAGCGATGGCAGTGGCCCAGGGGACACTGCAGAAGGTCCAGTAGACTGTTTGGCAGCAGGAAAGGAGACAAGAACTTCTGAGAGTCTGAGCAGAAAATGACAAAAAAAATGAAGGACATGGGTAATGATTTGGATTAATAATATCAAGTTGAGAAAGTACACGTTTTCTGATCCACAGATTTTTTTTTATACGAACAGACACTTAGTATTTTGTTCATTTGTAAAATTGTAGACCTGCTAATAAAATGTAATAATAAGAGAAAAACAGAACAATATGCAGGCCCTTCCGATGGCACTTTAAATAGTAAAAAAAGTATTAATGCAGATTCTTTAGATAGTCAGAAGAAGGCTAATGGCAGGGTCACCTTTCCTGGGCTGAATGTGGGCTGCATGCAGTGTCCTCATGGCCATCTCCTCCAGGGTCAACACCCGGTCAGAATCTGAACCGATAAACTTCACCTCTGAAGGCAGAGGAACACTTAGATCTCCGAGGGCCAGGGACAGCTGTTTCTCATCAGACACCTGCGATGACAGACCACACCTGTACACACATACACACACATACACATACACACACATACAAAATTAAGTTGATTACAAGAAACTTTTACCAGAGAAATTATTTATAAAGTCTAATCCGATAAACTATGTGAACAAAAGGCTTTCCATCAGGTTTTTTTTTTAGAATTGCAGGGAAGATTTGATTGCAAATGCATCAGTGAGGTTGAAATGTTGAAGTATCACCATCCACCTCATCCCCAACTCTTCCCAAAAATATTGGAAGATCACCATCATTCCAGATAAGAAAAGAGTCCCATCCCCTTAATGTTCAGTGCTGGTGGGTTTATACCCCTCTAACCCACATCTGGAATTAGGCATGATACCAATATGTTTAAATTGATCTTTTCCAGGGAGTCCTAATCTATTGGCAATAGTTTTCTATAGGGATAGGACACAGGAATTTTATAAGATTTTATTTGGAATTATTTTTCCAAATGTTTGTGGACACTTTCACTGCATGGTATCTACACCATATCTACACTTCTCAAATCAACTCTTTTGTGCTTTTCTGTCTTTTCCATATAATAATATAATTACAACATTATTGTAATCAAAACAAATTTTTATGTAATGTAACAACACGTAACAGCGTTTTGATGAATACTCAAGACACTGAATTGGAATATACATTTTTAAAATAAATATTTTAAATAAAAACATTAATAAAATATAAAAACTTGAAAATAAATGTATATACAAAAATTACAGAGGTCATGTCCACACATTGTATGATAAGTCGATTTATCATCATAACAGGCCTACCGATACCATGTACCAGAAGCGAGGAGAGTGGAGTAGTGTAGATACCATGCAATTGAAAAGCACCAATAATAAACTAGTAATAAACCCAATTACACTGTGGTTACTCAGGCTACTCACCCACTGCAGCCAATAACTTTGTTATACAGGTAAGACGGCAGGCCCTTGAGGTGGACGTTGTTGTCCACAAAAACAAACTGCAGCTCCATGGACCGCCCCAGATCTGCCAGCGAGACACAATCAGTCACTCTGAAGCTCAATAACGGCAAATTAAGGCATAAGCAAAATCAGTGAGATCATAAAACACATTTTTATTTTAATTTATCACATCTTTAAAGACGCACAGTAAACTTATTCATGATGGAGCCTGAAATCAAAGCGCTCAGCTGACTGAGGGAGATACACTGTCCTTGAGGTAAACTTGAGTTAGATGCTATCATGGCTGCTTTAGAGATTGGAAGCCTTTGAAGCTGTGAATAGTAGAGCAGTGTGAGAGAGAGAGAGAGAGAGAGAGAGAGAGAGAGAGATTGAGGAAGCAGTGTGAACACCATTATGAGTAGCATTCCAGGCTCATTATCACCCACTATGCCCCTGGGGCTCCACACAGCGGGCAGCCTACCACAGCACCTGCAGCTCCATGTGACCCTCTCACTACCTCAAGCTCAACTAACAGCCACAAGCCCTGAGCTCGGCCGGGGGGAGGGAGGGTGGCTGCTGCCGGAGACGCTGCACACAGCGCAGGGATGAGGAAGGGACTGGAGCTGATGAGAGCAAGGTGGAAAGCATCATGACAAAGACGGTAAAAGGTGAAGAGCTGGGGGCTGCAGAATGGCACCTGGTTTAATAAGGGGGGTTCTGACAGTAATGTAAAAAAAAAGTCATTTAGTCATTTCCAATTTCATCATTCTACTATTCTCCTATTCTACATGTATTAGCTAGGACTATCACATGACTCTACCAACAGTGGTGAAGTGTGGAGGCTGCCACATGTCCTCTGGGTCATGTTTTTTTTTTCAACTACTGCTAATGCTACATCATTGGACAGATAAAAAAAGCTTGGAGGAGAACACTAACTTTCAGTTCAGTTAATGCAAGAAAAAACTTGCGTTGGCTAGCACTGCACCAAGGTCTGGGAGAGGTCACTCTCTGGATGGCTGTGGATTAAACCAGTAACTTCTTTATGATGGGAGTTCCGTTTTACATGCATTATTATATGGAATTAATTCTGTAACCGCTCTGCATGATGCATGATTTTGGAAAAATTTTACATTGCAAATGTACTTTTTTCATTTATATATATATATATATATATCGCAATATAAAACAATGCAGGGCCCAAAACGTCACCAGCCCCGTCCCCACCTGCTGTCTTGTGTCCAGACCGATCAAGAGCTCCCCCTCCCGCTCATGCTTCTCGCGCAGGCAGCTGCAGCCTGTCACTTGCACAGACACAGAGACAACGCTGTGTATCTACTTCTTTTGTCATGAATCAAAACATTGCAACATGACGTGTTTAATTTAATAGCCTTAAGTAACACTGCACGTCCTGCGATGCTTAAACGATATATTGTGCAGCCCTATCTCTTTACACCATTTGTGTGATGAATGGACCAATAGAAATGCTCCAAAGGTACTTATAAGCCCAGTAGCTTGGAGTACCCAATTACACAACTCTACAAATGTTGGAAGGGTGAAGGCTAGGATGTGCTTCAAAAGCTCAACATGCTTGGAGGAGAACACTAACTGCCAGTTCTGTTACTTCATTGCACTGATAGATAGGGTACAAGAAGGGCCATCCTCCCTACCCAAACAGAGCAAAGCCAATCACACTCTTTGTGACATGGATGTGGCATCACTCGATATATAATCAGCAATGTCGTGATCAGCGGACCAAAAGCTTAGACAACTGCACCAACTACAATAGGCCGGTGCGTCCATGCAGTGATTACTGGCTTTGAGTTCCTGAGTTTTGGGGATGGAGCTGAAACCGGCAGTAAAGTCCATGTCCCAGGGAAGGTTGTCCACTGGAGCAGAGAGAAGATGGGACTCACCCAGGGGCAGCGAGGTCAGGCAGTTGGCAGCCATGGAGAGCTCGTTGAGGTCAGGCAGCAGGCAGAGCTGCCGGGGGATGCAGTGCAGCCGGTTGCGGTCAGCAGTCAAGCACTGCAGAGACAGGCACTGGGCGAGTCGCTCAGGAAGAGTCCTCAAGAGGTTCATGGACACATCCAGAGTCTCAAGCTCCTTCAAATCACCCAGTTCTAACACACAACACAACACACACACAAACAAATGAACAGACACAGTTACATATGCTGTCTTACTCTGATTTTCAGTAGTGGAAATAGATCGAAGCATTATGGTGGGGTGATTCAAATGTATCAGAAATGGAATTGATTATAACTATATGTAATGTAAATATTTAATGAGATATTGTTTCATTCATTTTATGCCAAAAATAAGTTAAAGCCTACAAAAAAAACATATTTATGTTTGTTTATCCATATTTGTTAAAGCAATAAAATTAAAAATGAAAAAAAGAGAAATATTAGATGCACTGTATTTAATTGTCTTCATGGACTACACTGTCTGTAACTACTATAATTTGCTGCCCTCTGCTGGAAACAAGTAATCACACACACACACACACACACACACTTTTTTGTAGTATCACTAGGAATATCTGTTTGATATCAAAATATGAGATTAGTTTCAACGCATTTTTTGGCGGCAGTAGTGTTACAAATGCAGTCTAATTAAACAAATGCTAATATTTTGTCGAACAAGTTCAACATCACCTAAAAATATCAATATCAAATATTAAACTTCAAATAATAACTAGAAAAGGCAAAGTTCGTGAACGAACTTTAAGTTGGCTTGTCAAATAGTTACTAAGTTGTGTAGTGTGGTGTGGAGTGTGTGGGGTGTGGAGTGGGTTGTGGAGTGTGTTTGGTGTGGTGTGTTTGGAATGTGGGGTGGAGTGTGGTGTATGTGTGGTGGAGTGTGGGGTGAGTTGTGTGTATTAGGTGTGGAGTGTGTGTGTTGTGGAGTGTGTGTGGTGTGGTGTGTAGAGAGTGTGGTGTGGTGTGGAGTGTGTGTGGTGTGGTGTGTAGAGTGTGGTGTGTGAAGTGTGTGTGGAGTGCATGGGGTGTGAAGTGTGTGTGGTATGTGTGTGTGGTGTGGGGTATGTGAGCTGTGGAGTGTGTGTGTGGTTTAAAGTGTGTGTGGTGTGGGGTTTGTTTGGTGTGGAGTGTGTGTGGTGTGGGGTATGTGTGGTTTGAAGTGTGTGTGGTGTGGGGTTTGTGTGGTGTGGAGTGTGTGTGGTGTGGGGTATGTGTGGTTTGAAATGTGCGTGGTGTGGGGTATGTGTGCTGTGGAGTGTGTGTGGTGTGTGAAGTGTGTGTGGTATGTGTGTGGTGGAGTGTGTGTGGTGTGGGGTATGTGAGCTGTGGAGTGTGTGTGTGGTTTAAAGTGTGTGTGGTGTGGGGTATGAAGTGTGTGTGGGGTGGAGTGTGTGTGGTGTGGGCTATGTGAGCTGTGGAGTTTGTGTGGTTTAAAGTGTGTGTGGTGTGGGGTTTGTGTGGTGTGGAGTGTGTGTGGTGTGCGGTATGTGTGGTTTGAAGTGTGTGTGGTGTGGGGTATGTGTGGTTTGAAGTGTGTGTGGTGTGGGGTTTGTGTGGTTTGAAGTGTGTGTGGTGTGGGGTATGTGTGGTTTGAAGCGTGTGTGGTGTGGGGTATGTGTGGTTTGAAGTGTGTGTGGTGTTGGGTTTGTGTGGTGTGGAGTGTGTGTGGTGTGGGGTATGTGTGGTTTGAAGTGTGTGTGGTGTGGGGTATGTGTGCTGTGGAGTGTGTGTGGTGTGGGGTGTGAAGTGTGTGTGGTATGTGTGTGGTGGAGTGTGTGTGGTGTGGGGTATGTGAGCTGTGGAGTGTGTGTGTGGTTTAAAGTGTGTGTGGTGTGGGGTATGAAGTGTGTGTGGGGTGGAGTGTGTGTGGTGTGGGCTATGTGAGCTGTGGAGTTTGTGTGGTTTAAAGTGTGTGTGGTGTGGGGTTTGTGTGGTGTGGAGTGTGTGTGGTGTGGGGTATGTGTGGTTTGAAGTGTGTGTGGTGTGGGGTATGTGTGGTTTGAAGTGCGTGTGGTGTGGGGTTTGTGTGGTTTGAAGTGTGTGTGGTGTGGGGTTTGTGTGGTGTGGAGTGTGTGGTGTGGGGTATGTGTGGTTTGAAGTGTGTGTGGTGTGGGGTATGTGTGGTTTGAAGTGTGTGTGGTTTGGGGTATGTGTGGTTTGAAGTGTGTGTGTGTGGGGTTTGTCTGGTGTGGAGTGTGTGTGGTGTGGGGTATGTGTGGTTTGAAGTGTGTGTGGTGTGGGGTATGTGTGCTGTGGAGTGTGTGTGGTGTGGGGTGTGAAGTGTGTGTGGTATGTTTGGGGTGGAGTGTGTGTGGTGTGGGGTATGTGAGCTGTGGAGTTTGTGTGTGGTTTAAAGTGTGTGGTGTGGGGTATGAAGTGTGTGTGGGGTGGAGTGTGTGTGGTGTGGGCTATATGAGCTGTGGAGTGTGTGTGGTTTAAAGTGTGTGTGGTGTGGGGTTTGTGTGGTGTGGAGTGTGTGTGTGGTGTGGGTTATGTGTGGTTTGAAGCGTGTGTGGTGTGGGGTATGTGTGGTTTGAAGTGTTTGTGGTGTGGAGTGCGTGGGGTGTGGAGTGCGTGGGGTGTGTAGAGTGTGTGGTGTGGTGTGGGTTATGTGTGGTTTGAAGCGTGTGTGGTGTGGGGTATGTGTGGTTTGAAGTGTTTGTGGTGTGGAGTGCGTGGGGTGTGGAGTGTGTGGGGTGTGTAGAGTGTGTGGTGTGGTGTTGGTTGTGTGTGGGGTGGGGTGTGGAGTATGTGTGGTGTGGAATGTGTGTAGTGTGTGGTGTGGAGTGTGTGTAGTGTGGGCTGTGGACTGTGTGTGGTGTGGGGTGTGTGTGGTGTGTAGAGTGTGTGTGGTGTGGGCTGTGGAGTGGGGTGTGAAGTGTGGAGTGTGTGGTGTGGAGTGTGTGTGATGTGGAGTGTATGTAGTGTGGGGAGTGGACTGTGTGTTGTGTGGGGTGTGTAGAGTGTGTGGTGTGTGTGTGGGGTTTGGTGTGTGTGGTGTGGGGTATGTGTGGTGTGGGGTATGTGTGGTGTGGAGTGTGTGGGGTGTGTAGAGTGTGTGGTATGTGGAGTTTGTGTGGTGTGTGGTGTGTGTAGTGTGGTATTGGTTCTGGTGTGGGTTGTGTTCAGCAGTATCTTCTACATACAGATACAGTACTGAGGAGCAGGGCAGAGAGGGGGGCCGTGCGCAGGATCGGCTGGTGTGTGTGAGATGGCCAACATTCCGCCCATTCATTCCTATGGGGAAAGTTCGTACGATAATTTTACGAAAACCGTAAATCGTATCGGTGAGATCAGCATATCGTCTGAAACGTCTCTGCAAGTTCTGTATGTCTTGTGAATTTCGTGGTTCTAGCTTGAAAATTGTGACTTTTACAGCAGTTTGAAAAAAGTGTGAATGGAAGTCTATGGGGAAAAAAGTGACTTTGACGGAACCGTGCTAGAACCCTGGTTCTCCGATCGCTTAGAAAAGCACAAGCACACTCCACGGCTATGGGTTCTACCATCCTGTGAAGTTTGGTGGTTCTAGCTCGAAAACTGTAGGAGGAGTAGCGTTGAGAAATTTTAGCGTAGAATAATAATAATAATAATAATAATAATAAGAAGAAGAATAAGAAGAACAGTAAGTTGGCTTTGACAAGCCAACTTAATAATAATAAAAAAAAAATAATAATAATAATGAAACAAAGCTTTTTATAAATCTACAGCTCCACCAACTACAATGAAAGCCAAACAGAGCTAATGGAGCAAGCCTCTCAATGTATCTCCAAGAATACAGCAGAATAACTTCAATGTTTAAAGTTTACCAAAAAAACTCAAGAGGACCCTCCTGGATTTCAGAACAAAGTGTTATGAAAAAGAAAATCTTTAAAGTGGAGCATTTTGGCCAACATGAGCCTTGTTATGATGACTAATTCTGTACATTATTTTAGAAAATAAGATCCACACATCGACTGTGAAGCATGGTGGTGGTGGTGGTTGTGTGATGTTTCAGGTATGTTTGCTGCATCAGGACCTGAATGCTAGTATAAATCAGTTCTGCAGGCCAGGATTCATCCACAGTGTTGGGAGAGAAGAAAAAAAGAGGGAAGTCTCTTTTCACACAGAAGGACCAGATGTTAAACTTTGAGTTTGTTTAGGAAAAGACGAATTCAGGAGCTCAGACAGATGGCAAACTTAAAAATACATTACATTGCTTAGCATTTTATAACTGCTTATACCACATTTTTTTTATTGTCCTATTGACATATTAACCTCAACATACGTTTTGGAGTGTAGTTTAATATAATCTCAGTGTGTGTAAGGTATTCTTAAATCTATCCAACAGAAATGACTAATATTTAATGTGATGCCACGTTCTGGCTCAGTAGTGCAGGTAAAGAGGATTTTCTGGCTGAACATTCTGAACAATCTCCTCTGGCAGAGAAAAAGAGCGATCTGCGCTCTCTGGGCTCCTGCCTGACGTACCAGACTTAATTTATTACTGCAGATTTTTACTCACTGTAGCTAAATTTGGAAAGCAGAGGAGGAGAAGGAACACTAAGCTTTTGCCAGAAACGCAGGAGGCAGATTTACCAGTAGTGCCAGAGCCTCGTCACCCAGAAACACACTTCTGCCAGGGGAGCAGCATGTGCTCTTACAGTCATCTTGCCCGAGTAAAACAGGGATATTGTCAAAGAATGAGTTCCAATGGAGGTCATAGTACTTCTGGCCTTTGGCGTTTTTTTCCGTTCCAAAAAAGTAAAATAAAAAAGACATTTATTTATATTTATCTTATTTATCTTAATATGGCAAAAAAACAGAGTAACAGAGAATCCACCATTTTTTTGTTTTTATTGCCAGGAATAAAACATTTAAAAGTGAATTATAGTTATTTTCTTTCTTAAAAACAAAACAAAAAATAAAACATTCTGATGCCATTTGTAATTTGTTATTATAGATTTAGCTGGGACTGGATGGAGACCTGGTGAAGAAATTCTCAATCTAAAATTGTTTTCAGCATAATCTTTAAATGTTTCTACTAACGACTACCGATTAACGACTAGCAAACTGATCTAGTCAGACCGATGTTTTGCCCAATAAATGGGTCAGCATGGGGAGTGATAGCAATTAAAGTATATTGAATTCTTGCTTTACTACATGAATTAAAAAAAAAAATTATAATAAATAAAGCTTAATGTTCAATGCCCAAAACAGACAAACTAATACACCTTTCCATTAAGCATTATTACAAACCTTGTGGAAGGAATTTCAGCTGGTTGTTGGCCAGACGCAGATGCCGTAATGACCTTAGCCGGCCGATCTCAGGACAGATCACTTGCAGCGCATTGTCACTCAGATCCAGAGACTGTAGTTTAACCAGGTTCCCAATAGCTGGGAGTTTAAACAGAGCACATTATGAGTAAAATATCTAAACATTAAAAAAATAATAATAATAATCAGAATTAGGGGAAAAATAAAAACACGGCTTCACAGAGAAATTACCTTGTGGAATGATGGCAATGTTGTTCGAGTGCAGATACCTACACAAGGAAAATAAAAATATGAGACATTATGTGACATACATACATACATACATATACATATATATACAAATATTGTAACTGCTGAATAGCAATAAGTCATTTGTTGTGGATCTACTTTTTGGCTGAAGGTATTGTCAGTATTAAAGTTTTTTTGACTGATTTACTTTCTTATTTTGTATTTATTGTCATATAACATCAATTGAACATTCAAGATTGTTTGTTAATGCAAATGTATATTTATTATGCTGTGATGTTATTCACAATAACAAATCCCCTTGTGTTAAATTGCTTAAATAAAACACAATAGAGACAAATACTCAAAAAGCAGTGTTGTAGGGGGTTTGGTATTATTATTACTTTTTAATACTATAGTAGCAGAACAAGAGAGACGTAACAGAGGGTGAATGCAAAGATGTCTAAAATTGTTTCTGATGTGCGGGACATATATGAAAAAAATAATTGGTCATTCATTTAAAACACTTATTTGCAATCAGTTTTGTTACATTTAGTTAATAAACAATAACGGTGTACAAAAAAAAAAGAATAGAAAGAAGTAAATGAATTAAATACTCACAACTCTATCAGATTAGGGAGTTTCTGTGCAAGATTTTCAGGCTAAAACAAAAAGGACAGAATTATAAAACTGAGATAAAACCGATAATACTGTACGTCCAAATGTTTTGGACACCCCTTCTAATAAATGCATTCAGCTACTTTTAAATGTCACCCACTGCGGAACTGACATGCAAATGCACACACATAGCTTGTCGGCTTCCTTAAAATAATTACTGCCAACATAATAAATATGTACAGCCCCCCCCAAACACTGAGCTGTAGAGCAGAGGAATTGTGTTCTCCAGTCATCCAGTACACTAATTGTTCTTACCAGTGTTGTGAGGGAGTTCCTCTTCATGTAGAGCCGTTCCAGGAACTGTAAACCTTCATCCTTTAGGAGCTCCACAGGAAAGATGTTCAGGTTCCTATAGTTTAGGAAAAGGTTCTTGTGCCGCTCTTGCTTGGCTGTAAATATTGTTTCATGAAGTTCTGACGCCATGATGAGAGGGGCCTGTCCAGGCTGGAGGGCAGTCTCTCTCAGTCCCAGGATGAGCAGACCCTAAACAGAGATTATATGTAGGATATAATATGTAAGATTACGTTCTTAAATTGTCTCATGTCTGCTATATTTATTGTAGTGTTTTTAGTTCTGTGTTGCACAATTTGTTGTCTTTATTGTATTGTTACTCCATGTTGCACCATGGTTTCAGGGGAGACATAAATTCATTGCACTGTACCTATTCTATACCTGTAGAGGGAATGAGAATAAAATCCTCTTGACTTGACAGAGTATAAAATGCAGGTGACAGTATGTATTTCCTAAACTTTAAAAGGGTATATTTGCTTTATACTATTCCATTATCATTATGTCAGTGACAGTTAAATGGTCTTTAAATCACAATACTATTGTTTATTGCAGTAATTTATAGGACTATATATCAGTCACAAAAAATATTAAATGCAAATTTGAAAGGTCTAACTGTGTACAAGTCTGAATTACATAGTCAAACCAATCGGTCTGGAGCTGGAACAGTGCTGCCGTCTCAAAAATCAATGAAATGTTTTACATAGTAACATTCTGACAGAAAATTAGCCATAGAAAACAAGGGATAATAACCAAAACACAACAAAATGACCATATATGGCAATTCCAGGAATAGAAAGTAAAAAACTACCCAGGATTTGGTTAAATTAGCTATAGAACATATTAGAATAATAACCATGAAAAGCCAAAACGACCATATATAGGTATAATTTCATTTTAATAAAGTATAAATATACACAGTAACTGGATAGTAACTATAAAAGATAAAGGAATAATAACCAAAACAAGACAAAATGACCATATACGGCAATTATAGATAAAGAAAGTAAAATTCTACACAGATTTTGGGTAAATTAGCTATAGAAGATAAATGAATAACCAAAACACTACAAAATGATCAAATATGGCAATTCCAGGTCCAGAAAGTAAAAATTTACCCAGAATTTGGTTAAAATATTTATCGAATATGTTGGAATAATAACCAAAACACCAAAATGACCAGGTATGGCAATTCCAGGTCCAGAAATAAAAATCCACCCCAGAATTTCGTTCCACTTGCTTAAGAGTCCCTCCATCAGCTAAACCGCGACAAGGCAGTTGGAAGGAAACCCTGGAGTGGATTTTTACCTTCTGGGCCTGGACTTAGCCTTCACCACTGATGATAAACAGTTATGAATGTGAGCTAAATGCTAGCTGCTCACTGACTGCAGCACTTCATAAGACTTAAAGCAGCTCATAAAACTAAAGCTACTCTCTCTCAGTCTTAAATAAACAGCTTATTAAAGCGGGTTTAACACAACCAGTCCAGAATAACAGCAGGTTCTCCAGGGATGGTTCTTCACCACGGTTCTCCCTAAGCTAGCTAACCTCACCTAGCTAACTCCACCAGGACAGTAGCTCCAGCTCTCTGAAACAGGCTGGTGAAGGAGTGAAAGAGTGAAACAGTAATGGTGAAGGTGTAAGAAGGGTGAGGAAGAGTGTATCTGAAGCTGGACTCACATCTCCGCGCTGTTTCTGGGCTCTGCACTGGATGAAGCTCCTGTTTTTACCCTGCAGCTCCTTCAACAGCTGCCTTCCGACTGCACACACAACGTCACGTCCTGCGGCCAAACCAGTTAAAAGTTTGGACAATCAATATTTTTATGTATTTTATTATTTTTCCTACATTGTGAATGAATAGCGAACTCATCCAGACTATAAAGGAATAAATAAGAAATCATTTAGCTAGAACACTTAAAAGTGTTAAACAAAAATACTCATTTTGGTGTGCTTTTACCCGGTCCCGATGAGAGCCAGTTTCATCATAACGTTTTTGATGGTCTTGCAACAGCACTTGAGGACACTTTCAAAGTTCTTGAGTGATCTTCATTTTCCAGTTTCCAAATTTTCCAAAATATGGATTAGAACATAACTCAAACAGTGCTATTCAACTGTCAGCTAAGCAAGAGATGCTGCTTTGAAGACTCTAAAATATATAACATATTCTGATTTCTGACACCTTTTTTACTAACTTTCTTACATTTTTACTAATTCCATATGTATTTCTTTATAGTGTAAAAAATGTTTTATATATATATATATATATATATATATATATATATATATATATATATATATATATATATATATATATATATATATATACATACATACATATATAATCCCTGTTAGCTTTAAAATGGTAATTAGCACATTCTAAAATTGTCATTTTCTACAGCATTTTAGTTTTTTTCCCCCTCTAAGTAATTGCTTACTTGTTTACTACCATTCATTCACATAAAAGAGTTTCAAAGTTAAGCCTTGTTACAGGATCTGATCTATTTGATAGGGGTAACAGTTTCTGAATCAGGGATTAAGCCTAGGTTTTCCATTCTTTTCAATATGAAAAGATGAACCACTTAAAAATTATGAGTTTCTTAGATTTTTACCAAATTGAAAACCTCTGGAATGTAAAGTTATCCCAAAGCAGTGTGTAAGATTGATGAAGGAGAACATGCCAAGATGCATGAAAACTGTGATTAAAAACCAGGGTTATTCCACTAAATATTGATTTCTGAACTCTTAAAACTTTATGAATATGAACTTGTTTTCCTTGCATTATTTGAGATCTGAAAGCGCTGCATTTCTTTTTGTTGTTATTTCAGACATTTTTTATTTACTGCAAATAAATGCTCTAAATGACAATATTTTCATTTGGAATTTGGGAGAAATGTCTGTAGTTTATAGAATAAAACAAAAATGTTAATTTTACTCAAACATATACCTATAAATAGCAAAATATGGTGGTCTTAATTTTTTTTCAGAGCTGTATATAAATGAGTGTCTATGGTATATATATATATATATATATATATATATATATATATATATATATATATATATATATATATATATATATATATATATATATATATATATTTTTCTCATTTCACTTCTAAAACGTAGACTATTTTGTGCAGATGCATCACATTCAATTCAGATTAAAAAAATACATACAGGTTGTAATGTAGTAAAATAGGGAAATAATAGGGTGAATACTTTTGCAAGGCACTGTACTTAGTTAAATCCAGGTGGCGTCTGTTTTTTTTTTGGCCATGCAGAGTATTTATGGTAGTCAGGTAACGCATACTTTTCCCGTCATTATGATAGCAAAGACACACTGACACTCCTAAATCAAAGTTGACGCCTCGCCTGCAAATTAAATAGGATAAAATAGGACCCAAAGAAGCACTAGCTTAATGGTTCTTTAGGATGATTGAAAACTTACTGCATGTGTTTTTTTCAAGATTCACAAATGAGACACAACTAATTCCTATTTATTACTGTACATATTCCTTCTTCCTAAGAGTATAGGGATATCATAGTAGTCAAATATTTGGATACACCTATAACGCCAATGTTTTACAATAATCACAAAGGTATCAGAACTATACAGTACCAAACATGGCATTAATACAAACATTTGTTTATGTGCCTTCTTCTAAATAGGAATATAGAACTCACTGCCCACCCAGACTCCTTCAACAATATGTACCATTATTTCAAACATAATGACACCAGATAGTCCGCTAATTAACTCTAGGCAGAGCTTAGTAATTATGATGGCAGAATGATTGAACCTTGGCATAATTAAAGTCAAAACACATACATGAAATTGCATCCAAAATGTTGAGGCACAGACAGAGTGTTAACACTGTATCGTACCACAGAGACTTTCTGCTACTAGACCGTCTTAAAAATGTAAATGTTTCCCCTCAGGACACAGCTCACACATGTAGATCTGTCTTTACTCTGTCACAAGAAAGATTAAAGATGTCCTTCACGCAGCAGGAAAAGGACGCTTTAAATAAGGTGAGGAGAAAATGGTTGAACTGGAGGATGAGAATCTCTAGTCACCTCACATTTTGATTTAATTCATGGATCCAAGATGTAATTACAAAAAGATTTTTAGTTGATTTGTGCACTGCATTATGATTTCTTCACTACTAGTTCTTCCCAGGTAGCAGCAGCTCTGCCTAGACATGGTGAAAATTGGAAATATTGACATTTGAATCTTCATAGGACAAAGAAAAGTTACATTAAGTAAAATGAGGACAAACTATTTAGGATTCTGCACTGTTTCCAGGTAAATTATCTAATTCAATCAAATGTGTGGCACATCCTTTGTACAAAAAGGTCAAATGTGTTTGAGTCGTTTCCTTTCTTTTGAAGCTCGTATTCAGAGAAATCTCAGGGGGATATGATCTGCTCATCAGAGGATTTTACCTGATCTTGTAGAGTACAAAACATGGACACACCACCAATATTAAAACATTTTTAAAGTCACATAATGTACTTGTTTTATACCCAATTCTACAGTCTGAACAACAACTCTAACTAGTGGTGTCAACAGATTAAACAAATCTGATTAATCGCACTGTTTTTGCTTCTAAAACCTAAAGATTTTAATAGTGGATATATTTAAATGTAAATAAAACAATGAATGTTAGATTGGTCTGAGGGAATTATGTTAATATTAGTAGTGTCTATCACACAAAAAAGTATTGGATTAACTACAACAATATTTTTGATCAATTATAATAATATCATCATTTATATAATAAAAAAATTAAGTAAATGCTGGTACTTCTCTGTATTTGGGGTGTTGTGACGTACTCCTGGCAAACAGATCAGTGCTTTTATTTTCCTTTATTAAAATATCTCAGGGTAGTTTTGATGCTGTTATATTGGAATATTTTAATAGGCTCCGAGTGGTCCAGTGGGCTAAGCACTGCGACTATGATCAGAAGATCACCGGTTCGAATCCTGTTCATGCAGCTTGCCATCAGCTGCCGGAGCCTTGAGAAAGCACAATTGGCTATGCTCTCTCTGGGTGGGTAGATGGCACTCTCTGCCCACATCACACATGTGGTGTGTATATAAGCAGTTTATTGGACCAATAGATAATGAAACTGTTAGTGTTGTCATAACCTTTTTATGACTGTCATTTAGAATAAAAAGCATCATTACAACAGACAGTAACTCAGTAGGGACACAAATTACAAAGCTGGTGATCTGATTTATTATTTTTTTCTCTTAGCAAGTATCACATACACACGCATACACACACACACACACACATACACACGCACTTTAAAAAACCCCAGCAATGTGCCACTATGAACAAAATCTTCATTATTAATCTCCATTAAATATTCTTGGGGCACTTTGTTTTATTTATTTATTTATTTTTTTCATCTTTTTATTTTTTGTAATACAATGGTAAGTGAAAACAAAAAGTTCTTAAGTGCCTTTTTTCTTTCTATTTACTGTGAAACAACCAGGCTTAAAGAGGCTTGGACCACAAACCTTCTCAATATGATTTCCATCTATATTATATATCCTTTGTTAAATAGGTTTGAACTGTTATTCTTGAACACTTGAACTGTATAACCCCGTATATATTTATCTTTTTTTTTTCCATTGTACAAATAACAGAATTGTCATTGGTAAAAAAGGTTTACATGGAATAAAGTGTATAAAAGGGTGTTTTTAGAGATCTGGATTAAGCCATCGTTCATCGTTTTCCCATCAGCATCACTGACCCTCTCTTGTTGGACATTTAAAATGTTCACAAAATTTGTAAAATGTGTACGTAAAAAATGATTGGAAGCAGCAATATCGTCAGCAGCAGAGCGGAGAAGGCTCTTGGGCCTTGGGACATTTCCCCTCTCCCAAAACCTTCAGCCCTGAGAACATCTAGCCCACAGTGGATGAGGCTCAGACCCATCACTGGAATGGTATTGCAGATCAGAGAAGAAGGGGTAAGAGAGAGAGAGAGAACTGGCATGTTTATGTACAGAAAGATAAAATAGTGCTAAGAGGAGGAGGAGGATCTTCAGGACTGATACTGTTTTGGAAGTAGTGGGACTAGCTATCTGATCTGCTTAGATCATAACCTTAAACTCACTAGAATTTTTTTTCTTCCATCTTTAGCATCTGCAACATTAGTCTGATTATCAGACAGTAATGCACCAAAATTCTGTTCAAACTGTCCAACTGTCAGTGATATTATATAACAAATTAGAAGCAACTGGGAAAGACAGCAACTTTCTATGTCAGCATAAAATTATAGGGCAAAACAGAGGAGGCTGAGGAGTATAGTGCACAGAGGTCTTCAAATTTCTGTAGAATCAATCAATACAGACTTACAAACATCCTGTGGCCTCCAGATTAGCTCAAGAACAGTAGAGCGTAGAGAGCTCCATGCAAGCCTTATATCAACACAATTCGGGCGAGCAGATACTTTTGGTAATAGTGTTTGCTTCAACAATCGGACATTGGGTTCTATTGCTTCAAACTGATCATTTTCATTAAGTACAGGCAAATGTGTGTGTAATATAACTTGGTGACATACATGAGGAAAGTCTAACCCTGCTAAAGACATGCCAAAATCCTCTATATGGCAATTAATGGTCTGCATCCATTAGTGTAACATATGAGTTGCATTACCATTACCAATAACTATAAATATTGTCAGAATGCTAATGGTAACAAAAAACTGTCAATACATTTGTAACAAATGCAAACAATATTCCCGGCACCATGTCTAGTACCAGGTGTGGGCTATAGAGGGTTATAAAGACTCCCCTCCATCACTGAGCTGTGGGATGAGGTGGGTTTTGGTGGTGGGGTAGTAATAATCCAATAATTAATTCCTCACAGCAATGTTTCAAATTGGTGAAAATCATAATTTTTTCAAGCCTGATGTGTTCCATGCTGACTCTAAAATCTAAAATTCAGGTTAATTATTCAAATTCTGCTTTTCTATTTCACTAAAAACAACTAAAATCTTTTCAGAAATTAGGTTTAAAAATCCTAAACTTAATAATATCTATTTTAATTCTCAGACTGTGATCTCTCCATCCTCCTCAACCCTAAACCAGTGAGTATGGGAATGTGGAACTGTTCAAAGAGAGGGCAATGATGATCAGGATGGCTTTATATATATTTAATTAAAAAAATAATAATAAGGTGATGCCCACTTCCGGACCACCTGTTCCCAAACCTGTTTGTATATTCTCTCTTTTTTCTTTTCTTAAACAAGCCCTATCATTCTGATTGTTAGCTGCTGCATCATGTAACAGAACATGGGGAACTTATGTCTTTTAATTTCAGTTACAGTGAACAGTTCATTTAGAATAACTGCAAACACCTGTCCATCCATTGAATCTGAATTTTTTGAAAGTGGTTCAGCTTTTTGAAAGTCCAGGACAAACTGTCAGAAACATCACTGAAATCTCACCAGAACATACATTCCACACACCTGACAAACAGCACCGAACCGCAGGCCACCAAAATACAGTCAACAGCGTTTGTTGCAATTTGCACCAGAAGAGTTTTTTTTTTTTTTTTTTCATTTTTTTTATATCATAATCAATTCATGTCTGGATTTCAGAGAACACAACAGTCAGAAATGAACGTACAATGAAAACAAAGCTAGAAAAAGAGGAGTAACTTGCTGTATGATTGAACATTGGGGGAAAAATTTAAACACCAATAAAAGACTGCTTCACTTCGACTCTGCGACTCTGTAACTCGGGACGTCCCGATTTGACTATTTTAAGCTTTGCGTACCATTTTTTTTAAGAAGAAAAAGAGGCATAAATTAACCAACGTTAGCAAAATTCCAGCACATTTGAAGCCAAACTCATAAGGCCTGTACTTTTTTTGTGTTCTCAAAAAAAACAACAACTCACAAATAAATAAAAATCAACCAATGGGAAAATCTTATATTCTCTTACAGGGAAGTAAAAAAGCAGCCAGTTTATACAAACACCCACAACACCAGCAGCAATAAAATGCCAGCTTTTGTGGTGGTTTATAGTGTTTTTGTATTTTTTGAGGTTAACCCAGATAAACAGAGCAGTAACATTGTCCTTTTTCTGTGTGTGTGTAAGAGTGTGTATTGTGGGGTGGGGTGGGGGGGTAGGACAAGGGGACAGATGTACGTATTTTCTGTATATACAGGTACATATATACTCATAAAAAAGGGTGAGGTAGATAAATGCTTGAAGGAGAAACAAACAAACAAAGAAGAAAAAAAAAAGTCCCAAAGTCATGAAAAAAATATATAAAAATATCTCAAATGTTACACTTAATCAAAGGGGGTTTTGTACAGTGATTTTAAACACATCACAAAAAGATCAAATCAAAAAATAAATAATGCAAATAAAAGGGAGAAGAGGGAAAGAAGTAGTGAAACAATCCTTCAGAACAAACAAAAAACTGGCAAAGATGATAAACCTCTTTAATTGAAAGTGAAATGTACGAAAGTGACCTTTGATTATTATTTTTTTTAACGTACCAATAATGTAACGACTGTTCCATATAGTGTCATACATGTTAACACTACATCTGCATAGATATGCCAGCCAAATCGTATGCTTTTCTTTAGGTTAGGTGGCGAGCCACTGATTTTAAAACTGGTCAAGATCAGTGTGGTTGTGGTGGATGCGGTTGTGGTGGCAGTGTCAGCCCAAAACAGAAACTGGAGACACAAGGGATCGTTTTTAGTTTAAAACATATCAGCTCATATGAGAAACTCCAGGTCTAAGCACATAGCCATGTTTTAACATTTTTACCCATTAATCTACCCACTTAATAGGACTCCTCCTAATCACTTGCAATGCTCCTGACAGGAGAAGGATCAGGACAAGCGCATGCCTCCTCTGATACATGTGAAGTCTGTTCCTGCCTCTTTTTTCTAATTGGTGCCAATACATCACTCAGAGGAATGACTGGATCCCGGATCTGATTCATCAGCCAGCAGTCGCCGTTGTCAGCCAGAAACACAAAGGGAGCCGTGTTGGGAGATCGCCCCATTTACTCACCCAGAGAAAATATGGCCAAGAACCCTTTTAAAGCAGCTTTTAGAGCAACTTGTAATGGTTCTATATAGAACCACTGCCATCATTAATAAACTATTAAAGATATTTTTTTAGGGGTATATAATCTGAGCAGCTGGTGTTTTTTTTTTACACCATTTAATGTGTATGCAACGCAATATACAAGGCAAATCACAGTAGTGTCATACATTGTTTTCCCCCTACAAAAAAAAAACAGCTCAGGCCTGGAGTCTCTTTTATGTGCACACTGTCGATTACAGAATGATGTGTGACTATGGTACATCTTATGATAGATTTAATCAAAAGCAGCATTAAAGTTAAGACGCCTTCACAGGCAGCCTATGCCAGGAAAGGCTAAAGTAACTGGCTAACTGGGTAAGGAGGGTTTGGACTAATGGAAAATAGAGTCTCAATAAAATTTGACCTGATATTTTGGTTGCGCCTTGATGTTATGTAAGACACAGTGATGCTTGACTGCTGATAGGTGTTCAAAAGTTCACACGGTGCCACCATGAATGTAACATGACATAAACGACGAACATCAATCTGTAAGTTTTCCCCTGAAAAAAAAAAACACATTTAAAAAAAAAAGGCATATAAGATTTTTCTTTCAAAAATTTGAAAATGCATCCACTTGGTAACGGGGTGGTAATGGGAGAGATAAAGGTGAAAAAAGAAAAATCGTTCCACATAGGGGCACAAATTATAAATAGTATATATTTTTATCTGCAAAAGTACAAGCATAAGAAAATGGACTGTAGTGGACACAGTAAAGGATTCAACCCTAAGGATCTCTTTTACATATAGATATATATATTACAACCACAAAAGAAAAATGAGAATAAAATAGCAGCTTCTTTCAGTACAGACATACAGGTGTTCATCTGAACTGTAAAAAAGGTACAAAAGTGACACGAACAAAATGATGTGTACGCTCCGTGGTCCGACATACAACTGAAAGACCAATCGAGAGATGACTGAATGAATTGAAAGGTGGTGGGGAAATGTGGTGGGACTAGAAAAATACCTGCTCTGCCTCGTTCGACGACTGAAAAACGAAGTACTCATACCTCTGTTCCTTTTAACCGTTTCCTTTCCCATGCTAATCTCTTCTGAGGGTTTTTATTCTTTCTTTACTCCCTATGTGGTCGTTGCATTCGTCTTATTATCCTTCCTAGGTGCTCCTTTGATTTATTTGTTGATTATTTTTGCATCTCTGTTAACAGCACTTTGTCACTTCTGCCCGGACGCGTTTAGCTCACCCAATGGAAGTCTTGCAGTAGAATCGAATGTAAAAAGACAGACATCTGGTCAAGAAAATAAAGAGGAGGCAAATTCGGTGAAACGCTGAAATACCTCTCTACTGATTGTAACTGTTAAGCACAAGAAGAGCTGGAAAAGAAATTATTTATATATATATTTATATATGTACACCAGTGTAAAAAAAGAAAGAAAAAAAATGTGGAGTGTTGCATTTTGCTTTGACGCTCTTTCGTTTAAAGAACACAAAAGAGCTGAGAAAAATAAACCATTTTAAACCATTTGGCAAAAAAAAAAAAAAAAAGAAAAGGCAGGTTTGAGACTTTTTCTGCCTTTTTTTTTTTTTTAACATATCCGCTAGGATAATAATTCCAACAGTGTGTGGGGTTTGAATTCTCCTCGCCCAGCCAGCTCTGCCTCTATATAGAATCCCCCCTTTAAGCTGTGATTTAGCTGAGGAGCCACTGCCATCTGTGCTGTTCCAAAGAGGGTACAGGTACAGAGAGGTACATAGGAGCACATATGACCATGATGCAGACTTATTCTTGAACCCCTCTGTGGCACTCTTTTCAGAGCTGCCATGCACTGACTGTACACAGCACGTCTTCGGACACATGAAACAAAAACAAAGACATGAGCACCCCCCGTCCCCTCCCCTTCATCCCAATCCCAGCCTTTACTCCACCCCCAAAACTGCAAAACCCTCCCCCAAGTGCTTCTCTGTTGGACTTGCTTAAAGATATGCTCCGTTTTTTGCCATTTCACCATTGTTTTTGCGGTACAATAATGCCACCTCACCAACGACCGTTTTCATTTAGGCTTCGAAACTCTTTCATTTTTTTGTATCCCCTATTTGGAAATTTATAAAAGTAACAAAAAACAGTATAAAAGCAGTTCAGCTGTCAGAGTGTGGAGGGAGTGTGAACTCCTTGGAAGTTCATATTAATGTCTTTTTTTAAATCTTTTTTCCTTTTTCAGTCAGTGTTCTGGTTCGCCCGTACTTCTACAGCACTTCTCCTTACTTCTGGAGGTTTTGCGCCACCTGCCTTCGTGTCAATGCAGGTAAGAAATATATATAAAGAAAAAAAACAAAACTTAAAAAAAAAAAACAGCATCCATTGAGGTATGATCAAAGGTTGACAGCCTGGACACTTTTTATACCTGTTGATGTTTTTTTTTTTTTGTTCTTTCCGCAAACCAGAAAGCTCCGCCCACTTCCATGTCTGGCCATTCCGCTCCAGAAGGAACAGTGCAATTGGGCAGACATATTAAAGCGGGTGTGTCTCTCCAGTGCTCCAGGCATAAAGAGAGAGAAAGAGGAAGAGTGAGAGGCTCAATGTGACCTAGGAAAGATAACTGAGGGGTGAAATGGGGATCAAGGGGATGGTGGGTGTGGATCAGCACGCTGACGATTGGGGCAAGGGCAAGGCACGCTCGTTTTTACGGCTGCCGTTCATGTGTGCGTAAGGCTGGCTCTCGTCAAACGGACTCCGCAGCATCACGGCCGGTCCGTTAGCCGAGGAAACCGAGCCCGAGCCTGAGCCCGAGCGCTTGTCCAGCCCCGACAAACCCGGGGACGAGGGAGGGGGCGACGAAGGTCCCGGGACGGCTGAGCCCTGGGCCTGGGCGCCCTGCTGTTGGGGCGAGGCTGAAGCAGGCGTGAGCGGCTGCAGGCTGGTGGAAGGCTCCAGAGGAACGTTCTCCATGGTGCCCACCTTCTCCATGTCCAGCTCCTCGGTGTCGGGCGGCTTGTTCTCCTCGCTGTAGAAGAAGCTGACCTCCCGGAAGGGCGGCTCCAGGTCCTCTTTGATGCTGCTGATGATCTCCAAAAAGGACGGCCGCATCTTGGGGTTGTACTGCCAACACATGCGCATCAGCTCGAACCTGAACACAAACACACACACACACACAAAACAAAATGAGATCAGGCATAAACATTGATTTTAATTTAACTGATTTTATGCAAATAGTGGCGAAAAAAATGCCTCAGTGGCTCATGGTCTGTGCAACAGAGAAATATTAGAATTATTTATGAAGAAGGTTATGTATTCAATTAATGCAATATTTGGTGCTTTAATTTTCTCTATTCTATTAATTCACCAATAGCTCCAATTTACATATGTGGTGTTTTTTGTGTTTAAAAATGATTCTGATTTAAATAATTGAAAATAATTACAAGTTGTGGTCATGACACACTGTAAATTACTGTAATAAAATAATGCTGTTAGTTTAGAGATGTAAACTCCTGTCAAGGTCTCAATAATGTTAAAGCATACCCCAAAGTAAAGACCTGCAGTTAAGACTGGACAATAATTAAATAATAATGTATATTGAGAAAAGAAAATAAAATAAACACATTATACATTATTTACAGAATCTGTCACTGACTGACTTTCTTCACAGGGTGCAGTACATGAATTGGCAAATAATTTTTCAGACGTTTGTAGGGATAGACACATCCATTGTGGAAGTTCTTGGCTGTATAATATGTATTGTATTGTATAAGATGTGTCGTAATCTATTTTTTGCAATGTTCATAGACTTAAAACATGCAAACCAAGCCCAAACAATTACTCAATAATACAGCTTAATGGGGCAGTTTCCAGCAGACAGAGATTAAGTCGTGGACTACACAGCAAATTAAATAAAGATTTCTCATTAAAAGAATAATATAGTCTATGACTACACTTAATATCTGTCCACAAGTTATCTCAGAAAAAAAGTAGGATGGGGAACGGTTTGGATAAAATAAAACTCAGAGGATATTCACATCTGTCTGCCACAGTCGCTGGTAAATAAACACACACTTGGCCTTCAGCCAGACAAGAACACTTGCATGCGTGTCCTCGGTTGGCCAACAGGTGGCAGAGTGGGACAGAGCCCAAAGACACACACAGCCTGACAGCAGCTACGGGCTAAACACAGCTGCAGTGATCTCATAGTGAATTCCACAGGCCTGCTGCACTGCAAAGCAAACACAGCACTTGTGATGAAATCGCACGGCCAGGCCGTTAAACAGCCGTAAAGGCAGCCCAGGCTGGCAGAGGAAATATGGGAGCCAGGCCTGATCATATTCTAACACAGCCAGAGTAGTGAACAGACAGAGAGACAGAGATAAAGAAGTAGAGCTGGAGAGAGACGATGTGGGCTTACGCCGTAGAGCATTCCAGTTCACCACTTTTAATTATACACAAACAAGCTAAGAATACCAGAGGAGTCTACAGACTGCAGCAATAAATACCATCCTACTCCCTTTACTAGCTTCATTTCAGCTACTCCCCTTCTCTCTCACACACACGCATACACACTTACACACAGTCTTGCGTAAAATTATTGTAACTCAGGTCAGATCATGTTCTGTTGATTTTTTTATGTGTTTTATGCTTTTTTTCATTATTAATTTCACATACTGAAAAATAAAACACAAAAAGGTCCCCCAAACAGAAAATTATCTCTGTGTATTAAAATTTACTATTTATTTTACGTTTTTTAAATACTCAATAAAATGCTTATTTAATGTGACATTAATTTAACACACACAAACAGACACAAAACATTTATTATTTATTTTTACAATATTTCAAATACACTACGCTTTATAAATGCACACAGTTTTGCCTCTATATATGATATATACCTCTATACCTGCACTACTGTTACGCTGCACTGTCATACACACTTTAATTCCCCAAGAACTGGGAACTTTAAGAACTTTACCAGCCTTAAGCTAGATACAACATTGCACTACTGTTATACGGGTTCTATTTATATTGTCACTTGATCTTAATCACCATTAATATTGCACTATTATCTTCTGTCTCACAAATGTCTATTGTGTTTTTGTTGTATTGTACATATAGTGTCTCCCACTCATTTAGATTTAGATTATATATTTATCTCTTTTTATTTCTATTTATATATCTATTTCACCCCCACCACTACTGCACCTTGTTCTGTCTCATGTATGTCTGTGTCCCTGCTGCTGTATTGTACACATAGTGTCTCCCCCTTTTTCTTTATTTTTCTTTATTATCCATTATCTGTACTTGCTGTAAAATTGGGAAGGAGAGTAACGTAATTTCAATTCTATGTATGTCCTGTACATATGCAGCATTGACAATAAAAACTACTTGACTTGACTTGACGATTGGAAATCTTTGTTACACTTAAAAACATAACTTGACCAGGGGTGCCAAAACTTTGTCCTGATGTTGGTCAAACCTGTTTTTCCACTGGTTCTATTTTGGTCCTGTAAATGTATAAACAACACACACAAACAGTAACACGCAGATCTGTGGTGCTGCTCTCTACTGGAAGACCCAATTATTACAAACATCAGCTGACACCACAAACACTGGTTTAAACACCCCTGTATACGCACACAAACATCTGAGTTTGGTACAAACACTGGAACATCTCACACACACACATGCGCTCGTACACAAACACACGTACAGACAGACACACACACACACACACACACACACACACACACACACACACACACACACACACACACACACACACACACACACACACACACACACACACACACACACACACACACACACACACACACACACACACACACACACACACACACACACACACACATACACTTCAAACAAACCCCAGTCCACTCTGGCTGGTCCACCGCTGAGAGTGGACCCAGTGCCCTGAGCTTGTTTTTCCTGCATGCCACTTTATGAGGTTTCTACTGAGGGAGAGCAGCTCCAGGCCTCCACAGCTACAGCGGCTGCAGACGCTGCACCCTGCTGTTGCACAATGTAGTGAGAGCTCAGTTATTTTAATAGCTGTACAATACGGCAGATTACTCTTTCAATACGTTATTTCAACAGGACGGCACTACTGCAGGGGTTTACTAGCAAGAGAATCTGGCTTTAAATTTATTTCAAATGATTTGTCACAGCCACAAATTTCTGATGATGTATCTACTAAAGAACAGAATGTTGTGCTGATGTTGATCTGCTGCAGCACTTTACTCATTTAATCGCATTTTTAACACAAAAATACATTTAGTCTTAAAAACGTGCAGAAGGAATCAACCAGGAGTAATCCTGCTAGACTTTCAAAGAGTGACTCAGACTGCAGGAGGGTCATCCTTAGTGACAATTTTTGCTTTGGTCTTGGAAAAGACAACCAACAAACCTCTATGTGGAGGCACTGTGGTCTACGGCACATTCAACAGTGGCATCAGGCTGTCTGACAGCCCAAAGTTACGCTTAAAAAAGACAATAAAATTGATTTTGGAAGAAACTAGAAATGCACAGGAGTCCTAATATGTTTGTTTGTTCATATAGTGTAATTCACAATAGGTGGTTTTCCCAGCTTAATTTTTTTAAACTGTGAGGTTTAGGTACAAAATTTAGGTTTAGGTTTAGATATAAGAAATAAGGCTGCACGATATTGAAAAACTGACATTGCAATAGTATTTTATTCTGCAATATACAGCTCTGGAAAATATTAAGAGACCATTTTAGTTTCTGAATCAGTTTCTCTGATTTTGCTATTTATAGGTATTGAAAAAAATATCCCAAATTCCCAATAAAAATATTGTAATTTAGAGCATTTATTTGCAGAAAATGAGAAATGGCTACAATAACAAAAAAGATGCAGAGCTTTCAGACCTCAAATAATGCAAAGAAAATAAGTTCATATTCATAAAGTTTTAAGAGTTCAGAAATCAATATATGGTGGAATAACCCTGGTTTTTAATCACAGTTGTCATGCATCTTGGCATGTTCTCCTCCACCAGTCCTGGGGCAAAAATTCAAGCAGTTCATCTTGTGACCAGTTCATCTGGTCATCATTCATCTTCCTCTTGATTATATTCCAGAGGTTTACAATTTGTTCAAATCAAAGAAAAGCATCATTTTAAGTGGTTTCTTATTTTTTCCAGAGCTGTATATTGTGATATTCAAAAAATACATGTATTTTGATCTGATTTTCTTTTTACCAAAAATCAGTGTTTTAACATGACATGATGATAAAAATTCTCTCTGTAATTTTTTTTTTTACATAAATTAAATATACTGACCTAACATTACACTGTACGTCCTGCATCGTGAATATTGTGCATGCTGATATTGTGATATCAATGCTAAAATTATATATTGTGCAGCCTTATTAGGTATGACAGAAAAACTGGCTAGACTGGGTAGCTTAAGTAAAATTAACCAACACCCAGATATCGTCACCCTGGCACCCCTTTTGATAGTCTCACTTTACCGAGGAGAGAAAACACGCACTCACACAAACATCTCCCTGACGTCAGCCTCACGTTATTTAAAACAAGTCACTCAGTTCAGCTGGGTAAACCGCAGAGTGTCTTGTGATCTGGTTATGGACAGCTGGTCATAGCTGGCGGCGTTCACTCACAGGCACGGGCTAGTGGGCCTGGAGCCAAGAGCTAGCTGCTTCAGTCGGACGCAAAAGAGGCGGGCAATAACTGGACCTCAGCAGGTGGGAGACTGAACGGGCCGAGCGTCTCAAGTTTAAAAGGTCTGTTGGTTTTGCTTGAGAAGCATGGAAACGACCCAAAGCGAAGCAATGTGGTGGAAACCAGCCTGGGACAATTCATTAAAATAAGGCCACAGGGAGCAGAGCTCTGATGTGCTGCTAACATTTTTCCCATAATTTGGGAATATTTTCCAAACGTTTCTTCTACTTTCCTGACCAAATTCCATAACGAAAAGGAGCAGGAAAGTGCTATATAAATAAAGATAATTATCACTATATGATTACTTTTATTACTATTACAACTGTCCCATTAAATTCCATTAAATTACTTGTTCCAAGCACTCTGCCGTGGAGGTCCTAATCCAGCTGAATGCTGATGCAAGTAACACAGCAGGTGGCACCAAAACTTTCCTGACAAAATTCCATAACTACAAGGAGCTACAAAGTGCTAAACTAATAAAGATCATTATCACTATATGATTACTTTTATTATTATTAAAACGGCTCCATTAAATTCCATTAAATCACTGCTTCCAAACTCTCCTCCGTGGAGGTCCTAATCCAGCTGAATGCTGATGCGAGTAACTCAGCAGGTGGCAGGCTGGGTTCTTGCATTGAGTTACATCAGAACCTCACTCTCGCTCTCGCTCTCAGTCCAGCTCCTGACCTCAGCAGCAGATATAATAACAGAGAGGAGGAAGGTGGAACTCACAGCATATCTGGGCAGTTGTCAGGCTTGTCCAGCAGGCCTCCCTCCATGACGAAGCGCAATACCTGCTCGTTGGACATGCCCTGATAGGGCTGCTCTGCCAAGGTGGCAATCTCCCATAACACCACCCCAAAGGACCTGAGAGAGAGCAAGAGAAAGAGAGAGAAAAGTTAAATCCTGCTAAATGCAAACTTCTATCTGTCCAGTGTTGACAAGAACATGTAAGCTGCAGACTGACAAATTTACAGTACAATACATGAATTCATTAATGTATCTAATCTTATCGTAGTTTATTGAAACAAGCAGAGAGATTATGCTAAAGAATGGTCAATTCTACACAATCTTATATCTTTGTTTATAAGGAGAAAATGTATTACGGACTGATTATAACACAGTTAGATCCGACCCTACAACGTGATTGGCTGAGAGGCGTTCTATGAGTGCCATTATCAGCCAGTAATGCACTGTAATCAAAGATCTCCCTGTATTACTCCGCCACATACAGGTAACCTAGCAAACCAAACCGCACAAACACCGCAGCTACAAACAGAGCAGCAATGGAACTATTTTAACTGGCTGAGTTTTTTTTTTTTTACCAAACCGATCAAACTTTCTCAACCTATTTAACTTAAAATCTTTCCAAAAACAGCAATAATGGAATTGTGGTATAACTGAAATAATACACTCAAGGTTCGTGCTATAACATGTAATATTGGCACTGCTGTGCTGCGGTCGTAGGCAAGACCCACTAATATAGCACTCCCTCTCGTGTATTATTGCTTAAATATGGTAAGGTTTTAAACTTAATAAATACTATTATTTAATTAATTAATTAATTAATTATCATTATTACTTAATTTAGTAAAACATTTTTTTGTGTTGTTTTTCTGTTTCAAAAGCAAAGTTCCGATATTAAGACAGACCTACAGGATGGAATATATGGACTTGAGGTGCAGTAAATGCAGCTGTGTGCAGTTGTCTGGGCTACTCCCAGAGGCCTCCTCTGAAGAGCTCAATGGGAGCAGTGTAGGAGGCCGGTGTTTCTACCTCATGTCCACAGTGATGAGGCTTGCTTGCCAAATCTGCTTGAATCATATAGCGAAAAGTTTCCTTAGCTCCATTTCCTGTAACATATATACTGTAACGGGAAACGTGCTTGTGTGTTTAGGTGTGTATATGTATGTGTGTCTTAAAGGAACCTTTTGCAGCATCGTTTTGTTTATTTTTTAAAAATGAGACGTGAGTAAGTAGAAGCTTTAAACTGCTAAGGAACGTTAATCCTACGTTACATTACAGGCTTTAATTCTGATATTTTTCTGCTCGCAACGGGTTTAGTTATCGTGACTGTTTACATTTACAACAGGTTTAGGTAACCTGTATTTGTGTGGAATGTGAACAAATCTGTTTATTATAGTTTTTTTTACGAATGTCGATTCCATCACAAACTAGTGCGGCTGTAGATAACTGCACTGAGTGCATACAGGCAAAGCAATACATTTTCTATCTTTATTCTCATTCATGATGAATGCCCATAAAATAGACGCATAGTGCTGGGTAACATGGACCCAAATCAATATTAAGAATAACTTAACATTTGACCTATTTTACTATTAATAATATCTAATAACCTATGATTACTGAACTATGTGATTAAATAAAAAATGCTTTTTTCCTTGCTATAAGATTTTTATTTCTCCTCCATGTTGCTTTCATGTTACAGATTAAGAGTAAAGTATTAAGTGCAATTAAAAATAATATTTAAAAAAAAAAAAGAAGAAGATGACTATTTTGTTTATGCAATATTCATTCAATAAAATATCTAATTTTTTTTTAAGGAGTAATTTTTGATAAACTACCAAGCCTTTCAGGTATGTAGCAATCTAGGAGCATATATAAAATAATGTCCACATAGCCATGAAAAAAAAAACATATCTGTGTCAGATTAAGGCAAAAATAAGATAGGAGCCAACTTAGCCTGGTGATGTGCACATAGCCTTACATCAATTCTTAAAAAAAAAAAAATCCAGAACAGTTAATCTATGGTTCTTCAAAATTTAGCAGCTTCATTTTCATGAGTGAACTTCTATAGTAGTGTTTTGATTATAGCAAACACTATACTACACACAGTAGAATGGCCTTCATATGAAAAAAAAAAATAAATCGTTAAAAAAATATATATATCAAACGGCAGAGTCTGTAATATTTACAACAAGACTTAATGAGAGTGCGTAGTTTGTATTGATGTTGGTCAATAAACAAATGATGAAAACAGTAAAGTGTAGTTTTAGACATAAAGTAAAGAGTTTATGCTACACAGACAGAAGCCTATATGCTAGAACTATTAAATACAGGAAACCTGTGCTTACCACACGTCAGACATTGTGGTGAAGACTCCGTCTTTGAGGGATTCAGGAGACATCCAGCGCACAGGCAGCAGGCCCTTCCCACCCTTTCTGTAGTAATCGGTCTCGTAAATGTCCCGCGTCATGCCAAAATCTACAGAGCCAGGACAAATGAGGTGAGAGTTCTATACAGCGAAATCTGTCCAGCAGCCAAACAAAACGCGGAGCTTATACGCTTACGTCTGAAGGAAACCTTCACCCGTTTGTTTCTGATGGATATCAAAGGGAAAAAAAAGGATTCCGACCGAGCGCAGCTCTGCCAGACAGCGATACTCATTTGAAAGGAACTGCGCACACAAAGAATTCTACACATCAAAAACAGATGTTGCAGCTTAGCTACAGGGAATAAATACACAAACGCTAATTTAAGCAAACCTTTCTTTCTGTTTCGTTGGATGTGCGTCAGCGTGGTCCAGACCAAGCCATTTTTAAAAGCTTTATTGCATACCTCCGATTTTAACGGTGAAGTCCTCAGCCACCATGCAGTTCCTGGCTGCCAAGTCTCGGTGGACAAACTTGTTAGCGTTGAGGTATGCCATGCCGTCTGCTATCTCTCCAGCCATCTGAATCATCTTCTTTAGCGGCGGCAAAGGCAGGCTGGATGTACTCTGGGGATAAGTAGAAGAGAAAGATGAAGGAGGAACGATTCTACTACTACTTATTAATCATTAGCAAGCAGCACAAAAAGAGAAAGCGCTATTGGGAGCAATCTGTATAGACAAGCAGGAATTGAGTAGTAGTAATGATAAAGATGATGATAATACAAACCGAAATACCAAAAGTCATGAGACTGAAAATACTATCATGTTCCAGAATGTCCCATAGAAGCTAAAGAACTTTAACAAGAACCGCCGGTCACAATCATTACCACCCACTGCACTGAACACTGAGTGCTAGTGCCTTCTATCATGTATTTCCTAATGTACATGAGACTGTGGATTGGGGAACATTAAATGTCTGTGCAAATTTGGAATCTGAATGTCCCATCCATCGGTCACCAACTGCCAGAGCTTTATGATTGTACAGTACCAATCGAGAGTTTGGACACACCTTTAATTACTGAAATATTCACTGCATTGTAGATTAATTCTAAAGTCATCCAAACTACGAAAAACATCATATGAGGTCGAGTCACTTGGAATGGTTTTCAGTTAACAGCTGTGCTGAACTTAAAGAGTTAATTACCAAATGTTTTTGAGCATAGCTCTATTTGAGTAATGTTCTAATCCATATTATGGCAAGAACTACTCAACTGAGTGAAAAAAAAATGATTTTATAAAAGGAAGGTCAGTCTACCCAAAAAAAGTCAAGAACTTTAAAAGTATCCCTAAGTGCAGTCGCAAAAACAATCAACAACCTTATGATAAAACTGGCTCTCATCAGGACCACCCCAGGAAAGGAAGAGCAAGTTTATCAGTCACCAGCCTCAGAAACTGCAAGTTAACCGAACCCCAGATAAGAGCACCTAAATATTCCACAAAGTATTTTGGTTGGTTTAACACTTTTAAATTACTCCCTGATTCCTTATGTGTTTCTTCATAGTCTGGATGCTCTACAACTCAACCCCCCTTTTTTGTCCAGGTCTGGCCTTTTAGATATGGTGCCCTTCAAAAGTCCCATTTTATTGGCAGCAATTCCCTACAGGGACTACATAAGCTGTGTGCACACACTTGCACATCCGTGTTAAATACGTGTTTTTATGTATGTGTGTTTTTGTGTGTGTGTGTGTGTGTGTGTGTGTGTGTGTGTGTGTGTGTGTGTCTTTGTGTGTCTCTTTTTACCTCTTTGGATCGTAGTGTTCGTAGATAACTCTTTAGATCTCCACGTGTCATAAGCTCCATGATCACAAGAGTGGGCTGTCCCTGCGAAACCACGCCCAGCAGACGCACCTGCACCAATCACCACAGATTAATTTGACAGAAATGTAACATCTAACAAAATAAAGACTTCATTAGTCCGCCATAACCCTGTTAAAAACAAGAGTAATTCTCACCACATGGTGACAGTTAAACTCCTTCATAACGGAAGCTTCATTGAGGAACTCGATGCGCTCGTGCATGCTGGCCGACTCGTTGACCGTTTTGATTGCAACCCTGGTTTCAGGCTCGTCCTTCACAACGCCTTTAGCGATGCCCTCATATACCATACCGAACGAGCCCTGGCCCAGTTCTCTACACATGGTGATTTTCTCTCGGGCCACCTCCCACTCATCAGGTACGTACACTGGGGAAGGAAATCAGGACGCTGGAGTTTATAATGAACAGAAGGGCTGATGGATCTATACATAAAGCTACAGACATTGTAGAAACCCATTTGCTCTAATCAGGAAAGCTCATCTCTGTATCTCTTAAACAGCTAATTTACAGAACAATGTGTTCTGCAATAACTCTTGGATAACGTGCAGTTCTCCCCGTAATAAGGTAACACACTGTTCTGTCCCAGAGCCCCTAAAGCCATTGTCTGCAGGATGATACTCACTTTCAGCCGCACTGAAGTACTCAGGGTTGACTGATGCATACAGAACTCCGTTTCCAAGCCTGTCGTTCTTCCTGCAATTTCAAAAGATCGAATTATCAAACACACATACCACTAAACACGAGGCATGACACAACAACTATTAATAACAATTAAAAAGTGATTCTATTGTCCTTTTAGGATCATTGTATACCAGACACATTGATGATATAATAACCAAAATAACGAGACTGCACCCTAAAAAAAAAAAAAAAGCAACATACTTGTAAATAAAGCAGCACACTGGAAATCTTTTTCTTGTAAATTAGTTGGAGTTGAAGAGGTCAAATAGTCTAATTAATGGTATCAGTATCCTGGCACAAACATACATTAATTCTGATCTAGTAGGTTGTTGTATGTTATTGCTCTCTATAGTTTCACAGTATGTCATGAATACTGAATAAAATGAACAAAATGAACAAAACGAAGCACACAGCCATTTGTTAGGAATAGGTTAGGCTATTCCTAATAATCTATTATAAGTTATGTGCCTTTTGTTAGACCATAGACTTGCACGATACACACTCCAGCCAAACCAGTCTCTCTTTTTTGAGATCCTTAATTGGAGTCTTTAAAGGAATTCTGGGATCATAGGTTTACTTCCATATTGGGTAAGAACACCACAGCTATTTAGACGAGGAACCCTAGCTAACCAACCTTCAGCTCCTCTAGACTGCCTGTTGTGTGAAGGGGTTAGCTATTGGTGTGTAGCAAATTGTAAAAAAATATTTACATATACATAGTTTAGTAGTTTAGTAGTTTAGTAGATATGCGTTTATGGCAATTCATACTGCCTGACAAAGCACTGACAGGATAACTTTAAAGGCCGTTCATATGAACAGTTTGAGAGACTAAAATGATGCTAATACACAAGTAAACACAGTGAGTTATGTCAAGGTCTGCAAAAATTATTGACATCATGCTCATATATTGCACTATAAGTTAAACAGTGTATGATAAATGTCTTAAGTAGGCCTGTCATAAATAATTATATTAACACTGAAGATCAAAGTTTTGAACAGTTATTCCTGCTCTTGTTCCTGTCCTAACTCCAACTTGCTGGCCTTAGAAAACCTCACCTTAGTCTATTCACCAAAAAAAAAAAAAAAAAAAAGAAAGAAGAAAAAGAAAAAAGCAAGCAGCAGTGCTTCAGACAATCCCCTGAAGCTCACACTAAAAGTGTGAAAAAAGCCCTTCATTAGTGTTGCGCTATTAAACATATTGAGTGGAAAGAAAAGTACAGCCTGGCTTCTTCATGCTCAGGCTAAAAATAGGGTGTTATTTTTTTTCTTTTCTTTTTTTTGGTTTGCTGCTGATGCTAATTACAAGACTGTGGGGGTGAGAATGAGCTAGAAAATGTGTACCTTTTCTTATTGACCATAACCAACGCCAATCCAACGATGATCAGGATCATTGCGGCGATAGGGATGATTATTAGGTACAGGAAGTTCTCGTATCCTGTGATTGCAGACAGAGAGGGGAAACAACATAATTAAGCTTACCTAACGTAGCACTTAGGTACTGATACAGACCAGGGCTAACAAAGGGTGCCATAATCAATGTTACAATCATGTATTAGAAGCAGTAAGTCAGTCATCTGAAACAAAATAATTCTAATAATGCTATTATTATATTCAGACATTATACTAAATAACAGCAGCAGTACGTAGCTCTCTTATATCCAGTTTAGGAGGTGCTGAATACGACGGAATACAAAATAAACTTCGATTTCTATTTAACTTGCATGAAATATACTGACAAGGGACAGCAGTGTGTAGATTAAGAATTTAAGAAATTAAGAAGTGTGAACTTGGCTAGGGAACACCCACACCTGTATAGGTTGTTAAGTCATATCTTGTGAGTAAGGTTAAACATTGGCCAATGTGCTCATGGCAAGGTAACGTGGAGTTCAAATGAGGCCAAATGAATGATGCGACTTTCCATTTCCAAAGTTGTGTGGGCATTTAACATTCCTCAATCCATAGAGTCAAATGTGTGTCAGGAACACATCAAAGAAAGCATTATCATCTGGCTAGAACTGCCTGAAATCCTTTTCACAAAATACTAGTTTATTTCCCATGATGTGTGACATGACAGTGTAACCTATAATGCTCTAAAATTATTCAGAATATTTTTTTAAATACCTGATTACAACTAACAACTAATTATGTGTAATAACGCTGCAAAACACCACAACTTACCAAATGTTTATTAACCATCTATAGCAACAGTAACTTACGGTCAAGCTGTGGCACGTAGAATGCAATGGGTTCCGTCCATGATCCATTACCAGCCAGTGACGTGGCCCGCACACGAGCAGAGTAGTTCCCTGGCCCAAGGTTAGTGAGCCGCACACCTCTGTGTTCCTTATAGTGCTGACGGGACACACACTCATGCTTCTCCATCTGAAACAGCAAAAACAGCACATCATATTAATCCACTACTATTTCAAAGCTGCTTTATAAAATTGCTAAAAAGGTTTAGAACATAAACGTGAAGTTCTTTAAAGCAGCATTATGAGAAAATTGTCTTTTTTTAACTCATTAGCTCCCCTAGAATTGGGCAGTGTAATTTATTTTACACTACTGTCATAAATACAAATCTTGGGAGTTGGGGAAGTTGGGCCCCCTCTCATGGACAGCTGTATACTCGCATTTGTTGACAAGCTAAAACGAGATACTGAACCAGCATCTGAAGTAAATGAAGCATGTGGATTGAAGAAATAGAATAAATTTTCAGGATTTTACACTAAAATTACAGATTATAAAGCTGCTATATTAAGGAAAAATACATGCATAATGTTTTAAGACATTGATAACACGTATACGAAAACATCTGATCTTGAACACTTTAATTTCCCTACTTCTCCAGTCAGTAGTTTCCACGGAGCAAATGCTCTTGCAAATCTGGCTGCAGGTGTATGAGGTGGAACAATAAGAGAACATCATAAATGATCACCTCAGGGCCCAGACGAAACTGGATCTCGTAGAGCAGGATGAGGCCGTTAGGTCTGACTGGCTCTGGCCATTTTAGAATCACAGAGTCCTCCAAACCTTCCCAGGTCACAGGGCCAGGGATATCATCTGCTTTTTCTGGAAGACAGAATGCAAACAGAACTGTGCTCAGCACCATTTCTCTGAACAAGTTTGGCTACAACCATATGGTACATATTTTTCTTAAACTGACATCCTCCCACCCTACGATTTTGAAAATATTTATGACCACGCTTGCTTGATCAAGAGATCAAGCACTGTTTTGGACAATAGTATCTCAAAAAGAGATTTAATCCCAAATGACACTTTTCCCTACAAATACAAGACCAGAAATTACAGATTTTAAATGTTACACATTTGTAATAATATTTATATTTATTCATATCTGGAAATCTGAAATCTAGCTGTGTAAATGATGTGGTTTTCTGACTTGTGTAGCTCACTGTATAGGGAGTAAAGTGGTATTTGACATTTACGCAAGAAACAAAAATGCTTTGGGACTCATTGTTCTTAAAAATTCTCCCTCTTGGAGAAGTTTGTCGAAAGATCGGTTTTCTAAGAACAAAAACAGAGTTCTTGTGTAGGTGGGTGGCTAAAACGCAAAAACGCCCTCAGTTTTTAAAATTACCCAAATACTTGTGGATGGGGCCTTAGACACACTGCAATCAAATTGCTCATATGATGTCCCATACATTCTCAAAACTGGACAACAAAAAAAATATCATATCATATTTGATCAACTCAAAATAAGCTGGAAAATCTATTCAAATCAATACATTTATAAGGAGGAGATATTTTAATCAAATGGTCAAAAATTAAAACTAATTCTAACTAATTACTCCGTAAATAAGTGCATATGGATTGCTTTTCTTCTCACCAGCCGGTTTGGTCCTGGAGAAGACGAATGCGGCTGGGCTGCATTGCTGGACCTCCTCGTTGCAGGAGTGCAGGTCAATGCGGTACACAGTGAAGGGCCGCAGGTTATGGATATCAGCACTCCTCTCCTTCACCTGTCTCTCTAGGAAGGGGTACTCCCGTCTAGGATGCTCCGAGTGGGAGAAATTACCCTCCGCTAAACTTCCATTCATCCCAAGAAGGGCGTGGATGAACGTGCTGTTGGCTACTCCGAACAGGTCTCTCCTCCGACGTTCGTTAGATGGCCTGCAAGCGAGAGGAAAAACAGAGTTCATATGAGAGTGTTTGTGGTGAGGAGCTGCAAGAACAAAGAAAGCCAGAGGAGCTGGGAGTTCTGGGACTGGGAATTCGCCAGTTTGAATAACAAAACCAGTTACAAAATGTTCCTCTCCAAGATTTGTAAATTTAGCATATTCAAAGCAGCTTCATGAAATGCATTGTAATAATTAGGAGTGGGGTTTACAGAAGCAAGGGAGGAATGTGTGTGAGAGCGAGTGGGTAAGTGTACAGGGTCTGGGGGCAAGAACGAAAGCTGCCTGCACGTTCTAATCCCCCCCATGGGAGCAAGTCACACAATTGGTTGCCAAAGCAAGCATGGACTGTCCTCAGATGATCCCCCCCACCACAACCATTCCTTCCACACACACATACACACACACACACACACACACACACACACAGCTGGTCCTCATTCTTCCAGACTCTATCACACTGGAGCGTTTCTGTAAAAACTCGCTATAAGAAGATTTAGGAAGAACGTCTGCTACAGATTAATGCCGTTTCACATGTGAACTCCAGCAAATGTCCAGAGGATCTGGTCCGGACATTATCCAGAGCTGTTCTTTCACACATGCAGCATACAGCCGGAGATATTTTGTGTCACATTCTCACTACAGGAAATGTTCCACGTGATTTAGGAGAGGGGTGGCGTCTGTGTAGCACGTGCAGGACACACGGCATGACACACTGAGTTCTTTGGAAAATTACTGGTTCTATGCACACAAGGGCTCCCACAGACATATCTTGGTCTCTGTACAGGTCAGAGTACTTTTCTGATAGACATTTGTGATCTAACACAACAGAAACTGAAGCACATTCTTTTATTTGCTTCTATTTCCAACTGAGTCATTTTTTTTAAATTTTTTTTTATTCCATGCATTCAGTAAAAGAGAACTGACACCAGAGCTTTGGGACTCAATTTTACAAAGATGTTCGATAGAGATGGACCGATAGGATGATGTCTGGTACCAACTAGGAGCAGGGCTAGATGCCTCATTAAAGCATTACCAGGTTTGCATGGGATATTGTATTTGTAATGTTTTGTGTATTATCTCTTAAAATGAAAAGTCCATTACTGGCTTTTAATGAGTATCTACAGCTGTGTGTCAGCTTTATAATTCCATCTAGAAATTGAAGAAGGAATTGCAGCTCCATTCTCTAATTGGGTAGTGGAACCTGTTATACCAATAAAAAGCATCTGGGGAAGACTTCTAACTCTACATTCTACTACCTGTGTAACATCATTCAAATGTAAGTTTGTTTAATGGTCACCAGCCCAACTCATTCTAAAAGTTCTGGATAGTGCACAATCATTCCAGAACGCATGTTTAATTCAAAAGTGGTGTGTGTCTGTGTGCATTCACACATCTGTGTCAGCAGGGTCAGATTCTTTCCATCAATGTCTCTCACGCTTGTCTTCTACTCAAGCTGTCCTTCATTCTCTCTTCTCGTGATCAATCTCCATCTCCCCTCCTCATTCCTCCAATTTCCTCAACTCAGCCTCCCTCCATCTCCCTCCATCTTTTGCTTTCTTCTCCAACCCTCCCTCTCTCAAACTCTCTTTAGCTCCAGTTCCCCAGCTGGCCCCCTGCCTGCGGAGCGGCAGTCGTTGATCCGGCCCGCTCTCCGGCTGGAGGGGATATTCCCTTTATTTCATCGGTATTCCAGATGGCATTACTGCGCATTTCCTGGCAGCCGGTCCAGCCTGTGCTGTTTAGTGGGGGAAACTGCAACTGAATGAATATGATTTCCTCGGCTTTCTCTGTCTCTCGCCGTCCCAGAGAGAGAGATCTGGAACTTCGAGGAAACTCTGTGCACTTTTCTCTGTATTCCAGCTTCAAAATAAAACCCCCGAACAACAATATTGAGCTAGCTGCTAGCACTGCCGCTGACATATTTCTCTCGCTCGTCATGTGTCTGGCACCAGCGCCTCCTCTGACAGCCAGACAATGACAAACATGCAGAGAAAAGGCGAAAAAGGCGAGACAAGGCACTAGACGATCCTCTGCAGAACAATGAAGGGTGGAGATAGGGTGCCATTTCTGTGTCCTGAAGTCATTCTGTTCCTGTGCTGCTTTAAAACTAGGCCAGAGAGGCAGACGGATCGCTCTCAGACAAGTTCATTTTAATAAGAACTGGCTGAAGGAACAATAGGTGGTGGCGGGGAAGAGCTGCAGTATGAAAGAAGACAGACATATACAGACATATGCATAACTCCAAAATGGCAGCTTTACAGAAGAATGAAAAAAAAAAAAAACTTTTTAACTTTTTATGGACGACTATGTGAAAAAGCTTTTCTTCTAAATCATTTGGGAGCATTTCTACTGAGTGAATTCAACAAGATATTTTGACATGTACAGAAACACTGCCAGATTTTTAATGAGTAAAAAAATAAAATAAAATAAACAGTTTAGGCATGGCATGAAAAAAACCTGTACCTGCCTTTTTGTCTGTTTTTAATTATATAAATATAGAATTTGTCGATAAGACAAACTGATATGCTACAAAATTACTAAATATCTTTTTACATGTGATTAAAAGTCAATGGGGTTTTCTGTTATGCTCTAAAGCTGACATTTCAGAGATGTGACTTCCTTTATGAGCAAAACATTAAATGCTAATAAACATTCTTCCAATGTGCTGTTTTTAGTACAAGAAAACAAAAGAACACAGGGTCGGTTTAATGGCTTCTCTGTGCACTTCAGACACAGTATATACCAATATCCCGAAAGTCACGGGACAGAAACTAGTATCATGTCCCATTTTGTTTATCACGTCCCATTAAATGCTGCATCCACCTGCAGGATATGCGTATGTGGAATCCTGCACAGAGTATGGATCATTTCTGTATGACTCACTTTTTTTTGCGATTGCCACCAGTCCCAATCATTATAATCATTATACCCACTGAGCTATTTACTGTGATTTGTGATGTATTCCCAGTATAACACAACACTGTGGATTAAGGAATGTTAAATATCTGCACAAGTTTGGAAATGGAATGTTCCATTCATCTAGCAACCCACTATCAGGCCTAGTTCTAAACTCGCTCACAAAATAACAACTCACAACTTATACAGGTGTGGGCGTCCCACAGCTGCCTTCTGAGGTAATAATTCCTGATTAATTAACAAACCACAATTCTATGATATTTGACAATAGACAATTTATTTATTTTTAATTTTGGTATATTACTGTTTGTTGCTTTTATGTCTATTTCAGATAAATGTAATTGCTTCAATGTATATTTTCATGATTAACAATTAATTAGAAATTGTTCTAATGCTTTTAAGCATTTTAAGATTGTAAAATTGTGTTCTTTATAGAATAGTCAAATAGGGAGCATCTGTGTGTGTGTGTGTGTGTGTGTGTAGCATCCACCAGCATTAACAAAGGTGGCAGGTAATGTGACACAGATGTGCCTCCTCACTGCAGTGGAGATGACTGAACGTGTTACACCTCTGAGATCAGACGGAACACTCAAGGCTCTGAATCCTCCATTCATTTAACACGCCTTCCTGCTCTACTTTACCCCCGAGAGACCACAGGTCAGACTTAAGGATCGAAGGAGGCAATTACTGAATGAGCTTAGGGAGGAAAAACGTTCCCAAACGTGCTCACACACACAGGAAGCGAATAGCCATTAAAAAAAAAAGCCTGAGATAAAGCAAAGATAGTGCAGACTGTCTTCACACTGCAGCACCAACTACATTTAGTCTACAGCAAGCCTCTCCACATCACTTCAATGCCAAGGAAAATCAGCCAAGTGACGCATCTAAGCATGGCATCCCAAGGTTGTGTTGTGTGGGTGGGAACAAAGGGGGAAGGCAGTCGTGATTGAGTTAGCTTCACTGGCCTTGTGTCTGAGGCCAAATCCAAGGCAATTAAAGGCCTGACGTTAAGCAGAACTGATTTTTAAAAATCCCTAGTGTTGTTTCCCTGTCACACCCTTACCTAGGTTTGAAGATAGAGTTGTGCAGGAAGTTCTCGAATGCTTTGCGGTAGTAGGTGTCATCCTCAATCCGTTTCAGCTCCTTGTCAGATTTTGGACACGGACAGCAAGGGGTTATATCCCGTCCCCCTGACTCTGGATTGGTGGGATCGGTGTCTTCGGAGATGTCCGTCACACCTGTGGCCGACATCCTGATGGGAAGTTTGAGTTCTGAGAAAATAGTGAAAAAAGAAGTCATGAGTTTGTGTGGAAACAGATTGAGATTGAGACTGATATCAATAATACAGCAATACCAGAAATCTAGGGACTATATTAAGCAATTTGCAGTAAAGATCACAGAAAATCGCTGATTCAGAGTTTGGTTTTAGAATGAAATGCTTCAACTGTGAAGAACAGCAAACTTGCTACACTAAGTGGTGGTACGCTGCCTTTACATGTTAAATAGAAAGTAAGAGAAAGTCTAGCTGTTTACTCTCAACAGCACAAACCAAGAGGAACAATGTTAAAGTGAAACCTAACTGTTGGAATAAGATACTGGAGACAAAAAGACAATTGAAAATGTACAGTTTTGTTACTGAGATATATGGAGATATAATCCTGCAGACCTACACATCATACTGCAACCAGCCAGCAGAGGTGAAAGACCCATTGTAGGAGTACACATATAAAGGAAGCTGCACAGATCATGTTTTTCTAAACTCATTAATTAATATTAACATGATTAAAATACTTTATCTGGTCTCACCACATGACTACAAACTACATATAACATTTTTAGTAAGTCAACAGGCTACACTTATATTTAGTGATCCCTATTTGAGATTTAGAACAGACCTTTGGAGCAGTAGTTGTGCTGGTAGAGTTCCCGGTCCTCCCCCTGCTGCTGCCACCGCAGGAGATAGTAGGTGTGATTCCCGTTCGGGGACACAGGAGGAGACCATCGGACCACTAGGCTCGTGGACCAGTTGGAGTAGACGCGGACTTCAACAGGCATTGTGGGTGCTAATGGGAAGAGGGAAAAAAAGGGGTTTTAAACATTTTAACATTTTGAGAAACAATTATTTATTTCGTCTGGAGCTGGAGCTTCCCTATTTACCTGAAGGCTTCGTTCGAATGTACACCAGCTCACTCTTGGCCCCAAGAATGTGTCTGTCTTTATCCTCCACCACCAATGTGACAGCCTTCACAAAGACGGCGTACTGGGTCCAGGGCTTGAGGCCAGACAGGTAGACTCCAGGGTTTTTGTTTTTCTCCGGGGGCAAGTCCACATCCACAGTCATCCAGCTGTTGGACCCACAGCCATCTTGTCCATCAAACTCTGTGATGTTCTGAAAAGGCCTGTCAAACAATGTAATGGAGAGTATTTTAGGTAGATGTTCACAGGTATCTAATTCAGCACTCTTTAAAGTGAATAATGAAGGTATTCCTACAATTCCTAGGAATAGAGTCAGATGACTTACGCTTCTTTGTAGTAAACTACAAAACTGACGAGGTCTCTGTAGTCTGGCGGTCGATATCGCTCCCATGTCAATGTTATTATGTTGCTCCCAGTGCTGTTATTGATGAACTTCAGGATTTTACTTTCACCTAGGACGAAAAAAAATAAAGATTTCCTAATGAGTGTAACCATTTAACAACAGAGCAACACAAAACAATAGTTGTGATTGTTTTAATTTAGCATTTTAGCTTAGTCTGTATGAAGGCAAATAAATAAGTTGACAAGCAAATTAGGTAGTGAGCAAACACCAAAAACTACATATTGCTTGTTGTGAATATTTTGATCTATAACACAGAGTTGCATAAAGAACAAAAGGTACGAATTTCCAGAATCCTCAAGCTGCAAGACAGAGCTCTTCAAATCACCCTGAATCTTCCAGTTTCCATTCCTGAACTTTGCTATCCTTAATAAGTGTGAGAATCCGAGGTTAATCAAATTCATACGTCTCTTCTTTAGCTAGAATAAAAAATCTGGATCTTGAAACTGTATTCCAGGTCCAGATTTGAAGGCCAGAGCTGTAAACCATCTCCAAGTTTGAAACATGCCATTCTAAGCTTAGCTCGAGCTGATTGGTTGATTGAGCTATGGCAAGTTCAATAACACTGGAGATGAAAGACCTGATGGGCTCCTTTAAATACAGCTATGTAAAAAAAAAGTGTGTTTCCTAGAAAACGGACGATTTTGCAAGCTGTGGATTTGGACAGAGATAGGGTGTTAGTGTTTTGTTGTAAAGGGTGTATGTGTGTGTGCTCAAATATGTCTGACAAATATGTTAACTTTTACACAACTAAAGCAGTATGTTGTAGCTGTTCGCACTGTATGTGACAGATGACTATGTGACAGTCTGAATGGGGGGAAAAAAACATTACATCTGGCATTTCTGGTTTAGGCCACTTTCTTTTGTACAAAATCTAAAAATATGATACAAATCTATCCAGCAATGAGATTCAGTTTGATCAAACCGATTAGTAAAAATCAGATTTGTGTCAGATGTGTGTCCAAATTGGTGTGTGAATTGAACCATGACTTCTTTGTACCCCTAATAAACAAATGTGACCTCCCTCTCATTTAATGAGATTAAGACAGAAAGTAAAAAGTTATCCTGCAATCAAATAAATACTCACAGCTTGCACGGTCTCCATTGTTGCGGAAATCCTCCTCCACAAACTTCTCCTTGATGCCCGTTTTCATCCACATCTTGCGAATCTCAGACATGCACAGTTTGTGGTTGAATCGGAAGAAGAGCTTGCCTATGCCGATGGTCAGATTGTGCTGGGACCAGTCCCACAGAAACTGGAGGTGCTGGTTGTCCACCGCAGAGAAGGCATACATGCTGCAGGAGAGTAAAGAAGAGAGATGATCTTCACGTGACAGCGCTTTAACATTTACTGCTGGATGGAATGTCACACTGCCAAGTGGCCAGCGCAGGATTACATACTGCAGAATTAAGAGACGCACCACAGTGACGCAGAATCGCAGTAATAACAAACACTTTCAGCAAATAGCTATGTTTGGAATGTGAGCGCTTAACCTGCACAAGCGGCGTGCTTTAGGAGGGGCAGGGACAGAAAGGCTTTTGCTGACCGCAACTAACGCTGAAAACTTTCCACTGTTTAGAAGATCGTGTCACCCTGTGAATTTGATTTGTACAGTAAAATTCAATTTGATATCTCCTTTCCAAGATATACAAATATTATATAGCTGGCACTGTAAGACCAGACTGGGCTTATAAAGCGTTAAGGTTTAGTTACACTGAAAAGGCTCAGACTAGGAAGCTGCTACTGAGGAATATTTGCCCAGGTTGAAAAGTTGAAAGCAGACCGGCCTTTATGCTGGCTTGGTGCATTAGTGTGTGTTGCAGCTAATGTGAACCAATTTTATTAAATATTTTTTTATTTTTTTATTAAATTTTATTTTTTAATTTCTTTCCCATTTTCTCCCCAACTTACACGACCAATTACCCAACCCACTCATTAGAACTCCCCATATCACTAGTGATGCCCCAACACACCAGGAGGGTGAAGACTAGCACATGCCTCCTCCGATACATGTGAAGACATGCCAATAGAATCACAGAGCGCTCGGAGGAAAGCGCAGCGACTCTGTTCTGATACATCAGCTCACAGATGCTTTGTGCTGATTGACATCACTCTTCTGGAGTAATGTGGGGAAAGAGCGCCATCTACCCACCCAGAGAAAACAAGGCCAATTGTGCTCTCTCAGGGCTCCGGTAGCTGATGGCAAGCTACATAAACAGGATTTGAACCAGTGATCTCCTGATCATAGTGGCAGCGTTTAGCCCGCTACACCACTCGGAGCCAAGTGAACCAAATTTAACAGTATATTACAAGCATGACAAAAGTATTTGGACACCTGCTTATTTATTGATTTTCATCCAAAGCCCAGTTATCTTGTTCTTGTGGGAGAAACTGTCTCTACTATCCAGGGAAAGCTTTGTACTAGATTTGGGGGTGGCTTTACACCCCTGAAGCCCACACCTGGTATTAGGGCATGGTGCCAATAGGTTTGCGTTTATCATTTATCTGCTCCAGTAAGTCCTATTTTATTAGAAATACTACTCTAAACAGAAGCTTTGTTTGCATGCATTTTCACATGAGTGTCAGCAATGGATACAACTTAATGTAGCTGATTACATTCATTACAAGGAGTGTCCCCAACTTAGGGCACATAGTGAACCAATAATTAATTATGCTAAAATCTTCTACTTACTCGTCATATAGATCTTCTCCATAGATGAAGCGAAGGCTCTTGAGGAAGGACAGCGAGCCAAGTGTGTGAGAATGACGAATCCTCACATATCCGGACACTGTCTTGATGAGGCCTAGGAAGTTCTCCAACTCGGATGCTATGTTATCTAAATGTGCAAGTGAGAAATGGAAAAAGAAACAATGACAAAATGAGCATTATAATTTACATTTTTAAGACCTTTATAAACAGGTGGCATAGTTATGGAGATAAAAAATGTTGGTAATATTCAATAAATGTTGAGAAAACTTTTTTATCTTCAGCTGATAAACGTATATACTAGAAACATGTGGGGGAAGAGAGGCCAAATATATATATATATATATATATATATATATATATATATATATATATATATATATATATATATATATATATATATATATAAAAACATGCACAGTTTGTGGACATGGACAGTAAAACAGTCCAATCAAGTTACAACTGATGGAAGTGTAGAAATGTTTAGATCCCGTTACTTACTGCCACGGCGGATGTTGATGTGAAGATTGCCTTTGATAACAGTGCAGCCCTTCAAGGACTGTGCAGAATCCACAGAGTCGATTACTTTTCCATCACAGATTTTGTCACACAAGCCATCACAGGCACTGCAGAACATGCTGAAACACACACACACAAAAATACGTCATTAGGTTAGAGCTTCACTTCTGAAACTGAAATCAATCATTTAAAACACAGGTTATACGGTCTCTTGGTTAAGTAATTACAGATCCCAGAACAGTCAGAAATCAGTAAAAATCCAATGAATGAATTTCACAGCAAACTTTTCTCAACTTTCCCACTAAGTGAAAAGTCAGAGATTTACTTATAATACATACGAGTAACCTGAGTTTTAAACCTCACCTCAGATTAAAATGCTGTTAATCGACATAAAGGTCACAACCTGCCACAGGAGCGGCGACGCTATAGCGAGTGGTCTACAAAATGCCTCTTAACAGGCTTATTGAATTGCAAATAGCTATTCCTGGCGTAGCACACGACCTGTATACTGCAAGCTTGCTGCATTCCCAGGCCACTAGCACTTTATTGGACTAACCTACTTCAGGTTCACAGTGCTAGAGCATACAACCACAGCAGAACGTCAGCAAGTTGGAAGTAGGCAACATACATTCTTTGAGCTGGTCTGCTCTTTAACAAACCAGCGGGGCCTGAGCCGAGCCCAGTGATCTACCAATCACGTGGCAGACGAAGTAGGGACTTAAATAACTAGAGACAGCTATGGATTAGCCGACCAATTCATTTCAAAAGGCCACAGGCTCAAAGACCAAAGGCTAGCATCTTGGCACCAGGCCTTGCTGTCGGTGTTAATTTGAGGAAAGCGGCAGTATCTCCCTGAGGGTTGGTGTAATGGCAAAAGCGTGACACTGCAACACTTGGAGAGATCTTCATGAAATGCATCACAACAGCTGAAGTGCCAAATTACACAAAAACACAGCAAAATTATGATTAAACAACTTTTATTATTTGAGTTTTTAATTTGGTTTAGTAAAGAAATGTCTCATTTATTTTTAAAGCATTGACATCCCCATTCTAAATACATATAACCCATCTTTATTTCTTTCTTAATATATATTTGTTTTTATTTATATGATTTTCCCCAATTTTACTCGTGCTTGAATTAAGCGGTGTATTGGTGTTATTCTTATGCTTATTCATTTTAAATATTATTAATATAGCTAGGTTAAAATAATGATTTATTTTGTATATTGAACTGTAAAACACTTTGAGCTTTATTGATGTATGAAAAGTGCTATAAAAATTTAATTAGTAAAAAAAATACATTAAACACTGCAACAGTCAAATATTCAGTTGATTTCTGTGTAAGGTGCAAGAAAGCACATACCATAGTGTTTATATTGCTGCTGTAAATTATCCTGCTCTGTAATGAACAGCAGTATACGATGAACCTTTATCATTTTTGTTTTATTAATAAAATGCAGCCCACTGTATCAAGAAGTTATATATAAAAAAAAATGCTTCTACACATGAAAAGCTCAAATATGGCATTTTTTTCACAAATGTTACTGTTCTTGATCATCTAGATACACTATGGGTTGGTTTCTCATACAAAGATTAAAACTAAATTTGTATGATCAGATTTGTTTGTGTTTATTGCTTAATCAATTAAACCCTGTATGTAAAAAGCCACCATTCAATTCTTCACTATCATTACTAGAGAGCTATTATTAATTATTAATATTAGTTTCATAGGTCCTACAACAGGACTCTCGTAGTTTGAACACTCCTGCTATTTCTCTCAGTCACAGGCTTTCACAGATGTCTCAGCAGGCATACTGCATTGACCAATAGCAATAATCTATATTTTGCAGTTTGAAATTGAGAAAGATGAACACAGCAGCCCCAGTGGTGGTATTTTAAAGTTTTTTTTGTGTGACCGTGGGTGATACAGTATATGGTGCAAAAAGTTTTAGAACCTTTTAACTGAACTAAAGCAACAAAAATTTGGGTGCCAGAACTTTTACTTCTATTGTAATGATCTGGTAGATTCTCTATAACTGTGTTTTTCCCCTCATGTGACTGGCCACAGTACCTCTGGCTCTCATTGCGGGTGAATCCCGGCGGGCAGTCTGCCATGCACTCTCCACCGTGGATGACGAAGCGGTCGTAGTCAGGCAGGTGCACCCTGGAGCAGAGGTCCATGGTGATGCAGCGCCAGCCCTCGAACTTGTAGGTGCCAGGGGGGCAGTCCGGCACGCAGCGGCCCTCGTGGTAGTAATGCTGGCAGGCGGCGCAGGCCCTGTCGCTGTCCGGCACTGTGCAGCTGCCCAGGCACTGAGGGTGGCAGCACTCGTTACTGGCAGTGCACGCCCGCTGGCCGCACTCCTTCGGACACACTGGAGAGGAAAAGCAGAGCGGAGCACGTTAGAGTTCCAGACAAATTATAGACAAATCAGACGTTTCTTCTTTCAAACTGTCTGCAAGCGATCTACATACATCTGTCATTAGTGTCAACACATCTGCACAGCCTTGCATTCATCACTGAGATGGATCTGGCACAGACACTGCTGACAGACACTGGATGATGACTATGGTTGAACAGAGATAAATATAGCTATGCTCATCAGATTTAGCATTAGTTTATACTGAAATGCATGTTAAGCTCCACATCTGATGTATAAAATGTCCATTAGTATGTATACTGTATTAATGTGTAATAATGTTGTACTGTAATAAACAGTAGCATATGAGAAATCTTTATCATTATTTTTGTTTCATTCAGATGCCCACAAAGCTGTATGCAGTAAGTAAAGTAAAGTAAGTAAGTAAAAACAAGTTTCTCTTAGCTTGGTGACAGAAATAATTGCACCAAACAATACTATTGTTATTTTAACACAGATTTAAGACAAAAATATAATAAACAATTAATCTATAATTATTAAAACTATTTTATACACTGAATAAATTGAATAAATTAAATCAACCTATCTGCTCATTTAGATTAATGGGCTTTTCTCTTTAAACAAGCACTATGGGCAATTTTAAGCTAAACTAAAACTGAGCTAATGTCTAAATATTAGGATAAATCGATAATGTAATTCTTGTGATAGTCCTAACTGATCTAGATGGAAAACATTAAAAGGCACTTTTTTTGTAAATTTCACAGTACAGTTTCTACTGATCTAAAAGTACAAAGTGGTTATCACAACAAAAACATCAATATTCGGGCTACAGCTTAATTCGTTCATGTTCAACAATCATCAAAACTGGATCTCACTCTGCATTCTGGGTTTTGTGTTCTTTGGGTGTTACGAGGCCAATGAAGAAAATAGACAAGAAAATTTAAATAGACTTAAAGATTTAGCCATCAAAGTGCAGCCGAAGCCACAACAAATCCACCACAGTCATCTGAGAGGACTGTTTTGGTTTTGCCAGAGGCGCCAGTGGCACTGAGTGAAGGAGAAAGCCAGCTGTTTCTCTGAGATTTGGAGTAAAGGTGGCGCCTGCTTTGTAAAGGTTTGATGGGTCCTGAAAAGCCTTCGCTTCAGGCCTCAAACAACAACAACAAAAAGAGCAAAAAGCTGAAAAACCAGCAGCAACAAGTTTCTGAACATTTTAAACTTCACAGAGGGAAATCAGCCACTGGCAAAGTGTTCTGAAAGATTCGGCCTCAGGTTTGGCTCCAACAAAAACGAAACTCACACAATGTAGCTACAATTCTGCACAGTCGCAACTGCTGCAAATCACTAGAAAGACTTCTCCAAATAAATACAACTGAAGTAAGTGGAGACCCAAAAGAGCTATTTGATTAATTACAGTGGAATAAAGATTAATAGATTAATCAAAATGTACTTTTTTTTACAAATCTCATTTGAGATTGGGATATGCCATTATTATCAGGACAAAATCCCCTCTCATTTACTCAGAAAAGCCACTAAGTCCCTACTTAAAGTGGGATTTAGATTAGTGGCAAATTTGCACAGCCTGAAATTTGACTTGATTATTGAACTCATTTTACCTGAGATACATGGCCACTAATACACATGTGGACTAAACATCTGCTTCAATATTGTGCTTCAGGTAGTGCGCCTGGCCAGGGAATCTCCACTGATTGACTCACTATTCTACACTAATTAAATATATAAGTAGTATAGCATTTGTGGCATTACATTTTGCCACTTTTATATGTTATAAATCAAATAATGGACATAATGTATCTCAAAATTTTAGGACTTTATATACATTTTTTCAGGATATTTTAGAAGCTATATATCTAAAACTTGAATAAACTATAAAGCGTAAATCTGGGTCTTTAAAAAATATCAAAAACATTAAAAATACTTCAGAATCAATGCACTTAAAAGGGAAAGCATACTGGTTTTATTTACTGTAAGAAAGACTAGAAGCAGAACCCAAAAGTTCTATTATCAGCAGCAGCTTAGAAACTGCATATATTATAACTGCAATCTTATTATTTTTTGATTTATTAAAAAAACAAAATGTTAAGTTGCTCTATAGACTAAATAAAAAAGCATATACTTGTTATTCTCTCAAACACACTTTTTCCTCATGCTCCAATATTAACAGTTTACCCTGCCAGGATCTCTCAGTGAACCTGCCTCCAGTCTAAGCAAACCAAGGCTAACGCTAAGAGCCCCCAGTCCGTCTTACACACAAATCCAGTCCGCACCTTCCACTCAGCCAGCCCTACGTATAACTCAGCCCGAGTCCTCTGCTATCATTCTAAATAAGAGCGCATTGTAACGGGGGAGAGGAAAAACTGATTCAGGTCAGAGCACCAGCAAGGAAAACACCAGCTTTAGCACAAGACTGCCCTACATTTAGAAGAACTGCTCAGCCTGGGCTCACAGCTCCCAGCTCATGTGCGCATAACGTGCCTCTTGATGGAGGGCACATTCACAGTTTCCAAAATGGCCATGGGCAGGCATTAGGGATGGGTACTGCAGGCTGAATATGGGGATACCGCTGGTGAAGCCTGGCAGGATGAAATTAGTCTGACAGGATGAAATGCAGGCACTTTTTTTTTTTTTTTCATTGCTTGGGTGAGATTTTCTTCTCCTAATTTCTTCTCATTTGAGCTGAATCAACTCAGATGACCCCAGCGAGACTGAGCCCACACAATCTGCCTGCGTGTTGAGCAATGCTGTTGAAATATTATGCATACTGTTTTAATCAGATCAAAACTCCAGAACTATCATTTTACATCACTTGATAAAATCAGCTGCTCTCTATATTTTGGAATATTTTGCGATGAATGGACCAACACAAATGGTGCAGCAATAACTTGCCGATAAAATACGCATCAAGATACAGGGAATATGATTCAATATGCTGCTGTATATTGCAATACTGTGCGCAATATTGATTGTTTAAATCACTTCTGACATTTACATTTTTCTTTCATTTAGATCAGTGGAATCTTATAGCAGATTACTGCCCTCTAGTGGTCAATGTTCTAAATACAATACAAAATGAATCACTGTCTGACTCTAAACTTTGTGTAAATTAATAATAATAATAATAATAATAATAGTAATTTTGCAAAACAAAACATCACAATGCTTCAACTCATCTATTTTTTTACATCTCTGTTTAAGACAGAGATAAAGATTTCAACCATGCAAATCTCAAGTCAGTGCTCCCTAAATTACACCAACATGTGAACTTTGCAACGAGAGGAGCGAGCGCGTTGGATCTTGTTTACACAAACATCCCCAGCGCGTACCGGGTGGAGCCCCGCCCCCACCTCGCTTTCTCGGATCACATGTGTGTTTGGCTGACACCAACATACACACCACTCATCAGACGCTCCAGACCAGTTCAGAAGCAGGTGAAAACCTGGCCGGCAGGCTCCATCTCTGCCCTTCAGGACTGTTTTGAGTGTACTGCATGGGACATGTTTAGGGAGGCTGCTACTGAAGGCGATTCTGTTGATTTGGAGGAGTATGCAGCATTAGTCACTGGCTACATCAGCAAGTGTATTGATGATGTCACTGTCTCCAAGACCATCACTACACGCCCAAACCAGAAGCCTTGGATGACTGCTGAGGTACGTGCGCTGCTGAGGACCCGCGACTCCGCCTTCAGAGTGGGTGACAAGGTGGCCCTGAGGAAAGCGAGAGCCGACCTGTCAAGAGCTATCAGAGTGGCAAAGCGCGCACACGCCCAGAGAATCCACAGCCACTTCAAGGACACGGGTGACGCGCGGCGCATGTGGCAGGGCATCCAGGCAATCACCAACTACAGGACAATGCCACCGTCCTGTGAACGTGATGCCTCCCTCCCTGATGCCCTAAACAACTTTTATGCACGGTTTGAGGCACAAAACAACACGATGGCGAGAAAGACCATGCCCAAGCCGGACGAGCAGGTGTTGTGCCTGACTGCAGTGGATGTGAGGAACACTCTGCGCAGAGTCAACCCACGAAAAGCTGCAGGACCAGACAACATCCCCGGCAGAGTGCTCAGGGAGTGCGCAGACCAGCTGACAGATGTTCTCACGGACATCTTCAACATCTCCCTGTGCAGCGCCACTGTCCCAACGTGCCTCAAGTCCACCACCATCGTCCCCGTGCCGAAGAAGTCCACAGTGTCCTGCCTCAATGACTACTGTCCCGTTGCACTTACACCCATCATCATGAAGTGCTTCGAGAGGCTAGTCATGAGGAACATCAAGACACAACTGCCCTCTTCACTGGACCCCCTGCAGTTTGCATATCGTCCCAATCGCTCCACGGACAATGCCATCACCACCACCCTTCATCTCTCCCTCACCCACCTGGAGAAGAAGGACACTTACGTCAGAATGCTGTTTATAGACTTCAGTTCAGCATTCAACACCATCATCCCACAGAACCTCATCAGGAAGCTAAGCTCGCTCGGCCTCAACACCCCCCTCTGCAACTGGATCCTGGACTTTCTGACGGGGAGACCCCAGTCAGTCCGGTTCGGGGGCAGCACCTCCAGCACCATCACACTGAACACGGGGGCCCCCCAGGGCAGTGTCCTGAGTCCTCTGCTGTTCACCCTGCTGACTCATGACTGTGCTGCAAAACACAGTTCTAACAGCTTTATCAAGTTCGCCAATGATACAACCGTGCTGGGTCTCATCACCAAAGGCGACGAGTCAGCATACAGAGAGGAGGTGCAGCGGCTGACAGACTGGTGTACAGTCAACAACCTTCACCTGAATGTGGACAAGACAAAGGAAATGGTTGTTGACTTCAGGAGAGCACAACACACCCACTCTCCACTCAACATCGACGGGTCCTCTGTGGAGATTGTTAAGAGCACCAAGTTCCTTGTTGTCCACTTAGCAGATAACCTCACCTGGACCAGCTCTACAGCCAAGAAAGCCCAGCAGCGTCTCTACTTCCTCCGGAAGCTGAGAAAGGCCCGTCTCCCTCCACCCATCCTCACACTCTTCTATAGAGGGACCATTGAGAGCATCCTAAGCAGCTGCATCACTGCCTGGTTTGGGACCTGCACCGTATCTGACCGCAAGACCCTCCAGCTTATTGTGAGGACAGCTGAGAGGATCATCGGCGTCTCTCTCCCCTCCATCACGGACATTTACACCACCCGCAGCATCCGCAAAGCAACCAGCATTGTGAATGACCCCACTCATCCCTCACACGAACTGTTCTCCCTCCTGCCTTCGGGAAGAAGGTACCGCAGCATCCGGTCCAGCACGACCAGATTCTGCAACAGCTTCTACCCCCAAGCCATCAGACTCCTTAACTGCAGAGACTGAACTGATGTTTTTTTCTGTACATGCACACACACTCTTACCCCACTTACCCCAGAAAATGGAAAGCACTAAAAACCCTACTACCTCACTGGACTCTATTGCACACTGTGTAATAGAGTAATTACTACCTCACCTGGTCTTTTTTGCACACTGCAAAATTTGCACACTGTCTTGTTATTTATTATTCTTTGTCTGTATGGTGTTGTATTGTCTGTCTGCACTTTTGTACTGTTGCACTATTGTTCTGTCTACACTGTGTTTATGTGCACCATGGTCCTTGGAGGAACATTGTTTCGTTTCACTACTCTGTACTCTGTATATAGCTGAAATGACAATAAAAACCACTTTGACTTTGACGGACCAATCAATCAGTGTTTCTTGGTGAAGATACAGATCAGGAGTGAGGTTAGATGCTGTGCAAACTTGGTAACACATCATTGTGCAGGGCTGTAATGCTCTGTGCTTTTTTCCTCCCTCAAAATTAAACGTACTTTACTTTAAAGTCAACCAAATGTAATTCCAAGCACTTGTTGCAAGAGTTCATAAATTTCTATGCAGAAATTCTCTATTAATCCCAGTGCCATCAGCAGTGTCTACTAGCTCTGCTGATACTTACTACACTGGGCTAAATTATGTACTCTTGAGAGGGGAATCTGGTTAGACAAGTCAGTGTGAGCAAATCTGGCAGTTGTGTTTCTAAATACTATTTTTCGTTTAAACTTCTAGATGAAAGGACTAAATCTTTTTACACTGACATTTCTACATTGAGATCCATTAAAAATTAATTTTTTTCCCAAGACCCATTAGGTTTAATCCAGCCTCAATGCAGCCCTAATAAAAAACGCATTTAAACATTTGTATTGGGGTACGAGTTTTCGAAAATGTGAGAGCGAGCGTGCAACTGCACAAACAAAAAAAAATTATTTAGACCCAAACTGAGTGGAGGCGATTTGTGCATGTAATGTAACCTGCTAGAAGCATAATCTAGCAAAGTTGTCCCCGAGCAGGCTGTTTAGACATCAGAGGAAAAACTGCTTTCCATAATTTGTAGTTTTAATTTCTGTGATGAACGTTTATGGAAATGTTTGCAGCCAAGCTTTAAGTGCTGTGTTGTTGCTAAATGTGCCGCTTGCAAATATTGTTCTGTCCTACGCCCAGAGATGTATTTAATGTTTCTGGATGATCTAAAACACTGCAAAGCCCTACAACTTCTCAAATATTCATGAGCTCAGGGACATAACAGTTGTGTATCATCTGCTGGAAGATGTAATCAAAGCACGGGGCATACAGAAGCCACTTTCAGCAGGCTTTTCTCTTGCATCTGAAATAGTTTACAGTGATACGAATGGAGAGAGCACGCACAAAACAGAGCACGAGTGTGAAAGAGAGCGAGAGAAAGAGACCCAGGGAGAGAAAAAGAACAGAGGAATGATAAAGGGCTGGAGGCTGTGAAGATGTAGATAACCTTGAGGCGAGCTCCAGCAGGCCACAGGCAGATATGGGCAAAAACAGGAAGCAAAACAGTTCTCTCTGGAGACACTTTACTCCTAGCAACCTTTCTGGAGGACACTTGTCTAAGCAATCAGCTGCTGATTGGTGGGCTAATCAGTGGAAAACACCCTCTGAAAGTCTACAGACATGCTTCAGATAAAATACAGACAGTGGAGGGCACATGTGATAAAACAGTAGTTCACCAGACCAAAACACTCCACAGACCTTCAGCACAGCCAACCAAGTACAGTTTAATATTTTATTTTTTTTGTGTGCTGTAGACATCCTGACCAATCAGAGGTCCAGAAAAATGTTTTATGTAATCCTAAATCAGCAAAAATTTTGTATACAATAATGTAACCTTGAAATGTAAAATTTACATAACTCTGATCTGTCCAATACAGCATACAACACAAATGGAACAGGACGTCTACATTATTAACCTTCCCTACAACAGAATTGCTTATGTTTTTTTTCTGACTATTTACATCTAGATGTTTATGTAAAATATGCAAAATAAATTAAACGTACAAATGGATGGCTTATAGAAAAATAGAAACAGTACAATAAGTTCATATTATTTGCCCATGTGTTTAGATATTGGTTTAAGCCATGCTCTAAATAACGGAATACACGTTAATCACTTGTTAACCGTGTTAACAGCAATGGCAGTACTAAAAAACAAAATTTAGATACCACACATGGCTCTCACGATTAATAACTACACCAAAAACAAGCAGAATTTTAGCTAAACTACTGATTTAATCTCTTTTAAACCAGAATCAATTGACTAGTCTTGAACAGAGCTCTGGGATCGAGGGAGTGTCTTCTGAACAGAGTTTATTGTTGAGGGCTAATGCAGCCAGTATGGGCTCTGCAGCAGCGAGTGTGTTTTTGACAGAGACAGACCGGTCAGTGAGTGCATGCATGCATGGTATTTCCTATCACCTTGCCGGCATTCAGCAATAACACCACTGGGCGTGCACACTAGCCTAAAGCCAGAACAGCAGCCACGCTTCACTATTGTTTCAGAGATCTCCATGCTTAAACCCACACACACAGACAGATAGAGACAGACACAGACAGAGACAGACAGACAGACAGACACACACACACAGACAGACAGAGACACACAGACAGAGACAGACAGAGTGACACAAGTTTTCGATAACTACTTCTTAGCTGCAGCATATATATATATATATATACACACAAATGCATACATACATTCATACATACATGAAGAATGCACTGTTATAAAGTTCAGACACAGGCCATTTAAATCCCTCAGGTCATGCATGGGAACTAAGCTCCAAAAACAGAAAAAAAAATCCAGCTACTCAGCCTGCAGGCTGCTTAGCCACATCAAAAATATCTATGCTAAAATTCAGCACAGATTGCTTTTTAAAATCATGTGCAACACACAGCCAATCAGATAAGAGTTTATTTACACCCTGTTTATACCTAACCACTTCACTTCAAGATCAAATCACCACTTTAGAAGATAATACAAACTGATGGTTGTCATAGTTTATACCTTTGTTTATTACTGGTATAAATCAAATGTACATAAAATACTTCAAATGAGCATTACCACATTACGAGCGAGAGATTTTATTTTTTAAATATAGTCATTCTCCATAAAATTGAAAATGAAATTCTTTCATGAACTTAAAGATCAGTTCATAAAAATAAAAACAATAGCAACAAAAGGAAATTGCTAGTAGAGTCATGTAAAATACTGTTTACTGCAATGCTGTAAAACTTTTGTAGATACTTTTTAAGAGTGTCATCATACTGTAAAAACCTCAACACTGTAACCATAGCTCTGACACATCCGGATATCAGACCTGTGGGAAACATAGCCATCCACTGAGAAGGTACATTTAAGTAACTGACTTAAATCACGTAACTGAGTTAATTCATTAAGTAATCATGACAACTTGAGAATCTACCCAATAAAGCGCTTCTTTAAAGCAAATCTGATCTCTGAAGCTCCTCTGTTTGCCGTGTGCCTTTAATTACCTTCTATCACAGTGGAAGTTTAACTTAGCCCGGGCTAATTCGTCTTGCACAAACATTTGAATGAGTGAGTATTTACTTTCCGTTGCATCAGACTTCGCCTCGCACGTTGCAGCAGCTGGAAAGTCAAAACTGTCCAACAGTTCCTTTACAACAGCTGCGATGCATGAGCCTCATAAGACTTCACAGAACGTGCAGAGCAGTTTTTTTTCTTCTCTTTTTTGGCTCTTCTGTCGCGTCTCAGTCATTAAAACTTTGTGGGCCCACTCTGCTTTGAGAATAGCAGGGTTTTTTTTTCTTTCTGCAGGTCTACAATAGGAACCAAGGCAAAGCGCCTGTTCTTAAACTGCTGTTTCATCTGACAGGATTGTTCACCTGTGGTCTTAAAAGGACTGATATATTTAGTTTTGCAATACTGTACTGACTCTCAAAAATACAATAATGATTCTTAATTGGTGTCAGAATGGTTAATTTGTTTAGTTGTCTTTAAACCCTGCCCACGACATAGCAGTGTTGTACTTTTTAGTTTTTATACACATTATGGTGTGTTTATATACTATACAGTTTCCTAAATAAAATGACAAAATATTGTCTTGCTTAAAGTATTGCAATATATCGAATCATATCCCCTGTATCACAATACTTACAATCTTATTGCAAACGTTTTGCCAACACACAGCCCTACTCCAACTACAATACTTGAATATGCCTAATAATTAAAGGTGCATTGCTCTTTAAAAGGGTGTAATTGTATTATTTTTCCATTTTATTATCATTATATCAGTTGCTTAAAACGGAAGGAAAATAACAATATCATGAGTTTTTTGCAATGATTTCTTGAACAAAAGCCTGCATATAGAAAACACATCTAAGAAATGTGATGCAACTTCTTCACTGCATACATTGCCCATCTTTTTATTTGTTTGAGAGTTGTTGTTTTGGGGTTTTTTTTCAACAGGGCAAAACTCAATAATCATTAGCTAACAAAATCTCAGATCCACACGCAGAACAAATGATAGATTGCTCCTATATTCACTGAATATTTCCCAGTCTGCTGCTGCTGCTGGACAATCTGTTCAAAACAGTGTGTGCATCACTTGGTGTGTCGAGGCTGGGAGAATGAAAATGAGATCAATGCACTGCAGTGAAGCAAGCAGTGAAGGCGTGCGTCCCACAGCTGACCGACCGTGAACACCTGACAGGAAACCATGTCCATGTATTTCCATATCTGATGGTGAAACATGAACATTCGGTGCTACTGTCTATCAGCAACTTTTCCTTTCAGATTTAGCTCAACACAGAAGTTCAGCCTAAAGGTGGGAGAACTTAAATATAGTTTTTTCAAATATTCAAATAATGATATTTAGCTTTGCTACAACTAAAAAAAAAAAAATCATGTTTATTAACAATCAAAGAGTAAGCCAGTGTATTGGCAAGAATGGGGCTATACAATATACTGGGGTATATTGTGATAGCAAACATAAAAGTTACATATTGCCACTAAATTTATACGTTTAATTTTATGACTGCCACAGTATAACACAAACACACTACCTTATTAATACTATCAGAGCAAAAGAGGAAAAAGCTGAACAGAGGGATCTGAACAAAAAGAACAATACTAAGAACAGAATAGAAGACAGATATTAAACCAAAGCCCTTATAGAGAGGTCTGTCCACTTGAAGGCCATCTTTACAACATCATCGGCCAGTTATTTCCCACCAGACAAGGCTCTGATCTCTATGAATGGGCAGAGACCAAAATACTCTAAATTAAAAAAAAAATTAAATCCACATATTAAAAGTCACTGATTTTTAGCTTGTTCTGTGTACTACTTTGAAGATGGGAGGGTTTCCCCCCTAGAAGCACAATATAATCAACCTTCCTCCACTTGCAGTGTAACCAATAAGATGATTGTTTTTTTTTGTTGTTATTTTATTTATGTCATACTTTTTTTTAACAAGATGTATGAGACTTGCACCAAACTCTGAAAGATTCACTTTGTTTTTTTTGCCATCAAAAAAATATGAGAGTAAGTGTGTGTGTGCTCACTCTTTACATTTTCGTGGTCAAATAAATCACAGGCTGTACCAGCTACCTCAGCAAGGATTATACGCTATGCACCAGGTGGAACAAACTGTACCTTGACTACTGTGTGTCGTACAAGATGTACCAAATCATGATGTCCAAAGCATGGCGTGAATCAAACCATAGCTAATGTGTACCGTTGCGCTCTGACTTCACGCCATTGCAAGCTATATCGTTTTACTGTATTGCTAAGAAAGCCAGCTAACCCCCCACCTCAGCCCAGATCACGACAGCACAGACAGTAGAGGCATGGAATGGACGCCTCAGGCCTTTTTTTATTTTTAGTCAACATCGTCACCCAGGCCTCTCTTCCTTATTAATTCAGGAAACTCTCCAAGTTCATCTGAGGTCTTTCCATCACTGCTGATCTTGGCTGCTACTAGCCAGCATGTCTGAGGAAAACAGGTTGCACTCGCTGGCACAGTGAGTCCTTTCTGCTTCTCTTTCCCCAGCCTCCCCCTCACTGAAAGCAGAGAGCATGCGCAGGAGAGCAGAGTAAAGATGAGAAAGATGCAGTAAAACATGCCTGAAGCTAGGGCTTGGCAAAAGAATGATCTGCTATTGTAATTGGGATGAATAGTTTTACAGTCATCATTCCTAAAAGTGTCATGGGTATAAGTTAGGGATACACAATATTGGAAAAAAACTGACATTGTGATGTTTGGTTGTTGAGATATATACTGCAAAATACAGAGATTACTCTATAAGTCAATAATCCAGCAAGCTTTGATATTAATGTCCTTAATCTGAAGACTGGAGTGTAGCTCTAGGATCAGTAATCACTGAAAAAAAGCACAATTGAAGTTATAAGTTCAAACCAGTAAATAGCAGCAACAGCAGCCAATGATTAGTAACGGCATAACCTGCATATCAACAAGTTGAGTCATGTAAAATATTTGCACATCTTAAGCAACCATTCTGTCTTGTTTTAATGTAATTAAACATATGAGGCTTGTTTGTACCTGGAATCATGTCTACTAGAGGCCGACCGATCGATCGGCCAGCCGATTTAATCGGCCGATTTTTGTTATTTTTTTATCAATCGGCATCGGCCGATTTTCTTATTTGGCCGCGCCGATTTTAATCCGGCACATCTGCGGGCAGCTACTTGGAACGCAGCGCAAGGTTTCAAGAGTGAGCAAGACTTTCAACGGGTAAGGCATCCATATTTACAATCCAGTGTCCCAAAGTCTATATTTTCTCTCATGATTAGTAATCTGTGATGTTGCTTCATTTACTGAAAAAGAATAGAATTTCAACTGCATCGGTGTTGTAGCATTTCTCTCCAAACGAAACTATGCTTAGCGTTGATGGCAGGAGTGCATTTGGAATGCGCCCTGACTATGCAAGGCAAGCCCTATCTATAAGCTCTAGTATAAAATAACTGACGTCTCTTCTTCAGAAACGAAAATCTAAGTAAATAAAATCAAATTAACACTTGATATTTTCAGTATTTAAATTATTTTAGACGAAATGAAAAAGGGCAGGACTAAAACTGTTTAAGGATATTCGCAGCATCAGCTGCGCTGAAATAATAATTACTGGTTAGTCAGGATTATTAGAGGACTGTACTTCTCCTTATATATAAACAGTGTTGGGCACGTTACCAGTAAAAGTAACTATCGCGTTACTTTTTATTATTCGCCCGTCAAAAAAAGGAAATCAATTATGCATTTACTATTATTATTAGAAAAATAACAAAAAATAACAAACGAAAATAAACCCAAAATGTTGACAAAAATATAATCTAACGAATTTCAAAAAAATAAAACGAAATTCTCCACACAACCAAAGAAAATTACTAAAACTTGTAATACTGAAAAAAGCGGAAAAACGCGTCTGGGGATGAAATTTAACAAACCAAGCCACACTCAAAAGAAATATGTATATATAAAACAAAATAATGGACAAAAACAACAATTTAATGCCCGTTAAAATGGTATTAATATAACAGCTTCACCAAAAGAGAATAGAGCTTAGATCGTGCCCAAAAAATCCGACGGAGCCCGTGCACATTCTGCCCAAGCCCGAACCATAAACTGTCATTATGAGCCTGACCCGATCCGCCCCATAAACTGTCTGTTTTCGGGCTGATTGAATGAGCGAAATATAATCAGAATTATGTTAATTAACACTGTAACATAGAAGCATAGAACTATTATTTAATTTAAATGATTTTTAAGAACAGCTACACACAATGCTGCAAGTCAAACGCGGAGGCGTTCACGTGCGCCCAGAGCTACGTGATTACAGTTTTCATTTTTATTATAGTTTAATTTTATTTTGTTTTTATTTTTTCTGTTCATTTTAGGGTGGGCTTGCTAGCGCGAGTGCTTTACACAAGAACTAACGGACCACGAGTGCCGCGCGCTCGGCACAACAACTCCCGCTGTACAACTCCGCTGTACAACAGCGCTTATAAATAAATTAAACACAAAAATGAGGGTATTCTATCAGTAATTTCAGTTCGTTTTAGTTAGTTTTATAAACACAAAATACAGTTCGAGATATGTTTTTCCTTTTAATTACCGTTTTTATTAGATTCAGTTAACACAAATGTTTTTCACTTTCAATTTTCGCTATTTCGTTCGCTTTAGTGAACAATAATAATTGGTTACTTAGCAACATTGTGATTATCACACCAGACCTTTATATAAAATAAAAATAGGAGCCTGATTTCGGGTCGGTCCTCAGGTCAGGTGGGATTCGGGCAGAGAATCTAAGCTCTAAAATAGAAAGCAGCAGCACCACAAAAACCGGAGCAGCTAAAAAGAGCTTAACGTCCTTAATTCGGAACTTGGGTTGTCCACGGCAATCACTGAATTGATTAGAGCACGCAAATCGTCACAATTGTGCCTCACTTCACCACGCCAAACCACAGGCACAGCGGCCAGAAGCTCAAGTTCACCGGACAGAGGAGGGGTTAACCAGGGCAAAGCGAAATAAAAAAAAAAAGTTCATAGAGCTGCTAAAGTAACGTGCAGTAACGGGGTGTCGGAAATGGTAACGGCGTTATAGTTACAGTCATAGTAATTAGTTAGATTACTCGTTACTGAAAAAAAGTAACGGCGTTAATAACGCCGTTAGTTTTAACGCCGTTACTCCCAACACTGTATATAAATAAGCTTTATTGTAAACGAATTAATAAAACAAATAGTTTCTAAAATAATGGAGTTAAAATAAAACATCTCTTTTTCCTTCACTACAAACAGACATTAAATCATGCCGCCTCCTGCTGTTCTGCTGTAAAACTCACCCGTTTAAAGCGGTTTGCGCTGTTAGATATTAAATGAAACGATGAGCAGAATTTTCTGTTTTGTCGGGTTCTACTTTAGAACCCCCTCCAGACTTTTCTGATAAAAGCTCATTTTATCCTGAACCTATAAAGTCCGCGCTCTTCAGCTTTCTCAACTCATTTTCCGCTCACGCACCGAACCTCCAGTACAGCTGATGAGACGCGTTTCTCTGGCTAAGGAGCTCATTTGAAGAAGAAAAAAAAACAGATAAAGCTATATTTAAATTACAGCACCTGTCTGTTTTTGCATTATTTATAATTTTATTCTTAATTTAAACGTCACCCATTTTTGTAAAATAATAGCTGCAGCCCTAATGTGAACATTTTATAACATTGTCCTCCCATGTCCATTCGTTTTCAACTGCATGGAGTTGAAGAAGAAATGAGCTTTGCCGTTTTGGAGTAACTATCTAAAGTTGTCACATTATGGAAGTCTTCTTGCACTCTGTTAAACATATTAAAATGAATAATTAATAGACTAACAGACTGCAACAAGTCATACATTTGTTAATTAGTAGGCCCCTACAGTAAATTTTATATAATAGCCAACATAATATTTCTACTATAAACATGAATATATAGTGTATATAGAACATATGTTATATAATGAATAGAATAAAATGTTATGGATAATACAATCTAAATAAAATTAATATTTTTTTATTAACATATAGTGATATAGTAACATTAAAGTCACTATAAAATGCTAACCTTATTTTCAATAAATTGTGTGAAGTTTACAACTGTTGTGCCTCCTCTTACTAGTATGATTTTAAGCATGCCAAATAAGTATAATACGATAGCATATCGGCCCTAAAAATCGGCAGGTCACATCGGCCATCGGCTGACTCTGACCACTAATGATCGGTATCGGCATCGGCCTTAGAAAAACCCATATCGGTCGGTCTCTAATGTCTACATTTTATAACAAAATGCAAAAAGAAAGCATTTTCTGAGCTTGGATTCAAACATACAGAAATACACTGTGAAAATGTTAAAGATCAATATTATGTTTTTGAGAATCAATAAAGTACTGCAAAAATATAATCATACTTCGATATACAGATTTTCATGCACCCCTATGCCACAACACTGAAACTATCCACAGTACAGTACATAATACATACTGACAGTAAAAATACAGAGCAGAGCAGACTTCCCTTCTCCTCACACGAACCCAAAACCAACAGTCATTGTGCAAACTTCCTGCCTATACTGCCTCAAGACTGAAATCGCACACGGAGCTTCGAGATCAAGTGTCCTTCATCAGCTCTTCATCGCACATCTCCCATAGCAGAGTGTAACCATGCCACAGAAAGAAAGCAAGAACTCATGATCAGTGATCGCTGTTCATCAACCAGAGCGCCTGCAGCAGAGCAGCAGAGAGAACTGTCTGCACAGTGTGTTATGAGGGTAGCGGTGCTTCCCTCCTCGATGGTGGTCCCACATCATTAGAGGTGCTCTGAAAATCAGCAGATTAAGGAGAGCTGCCAGAAAGCATAGGGCTGCCTCTCGCTCTTATTGCTTACCTATGCCAGGCTAATGTAAAGAAATGCAGATGTACTACTGACTACCTTGCACTGGGAGAGAGCAGGAAAAACAGAGTACATCAGCCTTTCCTCAGACAAATGCGGTTGGCAATAAATACCAAGCGCACAAGCATTTCCTGCTTGCCTGAAGGTGCAAGCCACTTGCTGAATGCCAGATTACATGATAAAGATCCTTTGATGATTGGCTTAGGAAGAAAAAGACCATGTTCTGTAGGTGGTCTGAGCCGTGCCATTATCATGCCATTCTCTGATTAGTAAAAAGTGTTTACAATTTTTTTTCAAAGGGATCTAACTTTGTTGCAAGCGTGTTGGCTCAGTGGTCAAAGCAGTAGGTTGCTGTTGGTTTAGTACCCAGATTTCTGACACTGTTGGGCTGTTAAGCAAGACCATTAATCGCTCACTGATTAACGGGTGATGCAGCAAGAATTACTGCTAGTTATCCATCAGTTTGGATTTCTTAAGGTGTTTCACACCTGAAAGTCCAGAACAGTGTGAACAGAGGTTCATTTTTTGTTACATTGTATATGTTTGATCCGGTTAGTTTTGGTTTCACACTGCAGTTTAGTGAGCGACTACAAAACTTTGCTACATACATCAGCATGTTTAACAAATTTAGTGAGCTATCTTACCAGGAGTTGTGCCGAATTCTGCATCCATGCCATAATCCACCTCTTCAAGTGCATGTATGTTCTTGGGCTCCCTTTCTCATAATAAGGCGTTTTTTTCCAGCTGTAACTCCAGCCGGGGCAGCGCTAGTATATTCGACCGCGATCCTAGCCACCCGGGTTTGTCCCCTGTTCTACATGTTGATGGTGAACCTTAACCATAGCTGTCCTAAAATCTAACCATATAAACTATGTCAAAAAGCAATCAGAAAGTGCCATCTCCAAGACCACCAAAGCAGAGAGCTGAAGTAAACTAGGATACAAGCTCCAATTTTAACCCCATTTAACCCCTTCAAGAGTCATGCCTTAAAGAAAACTTGTCAATCACAGCTTTACAGTCTCCACTTTTATTTAAAGTGCAGTTAACCAAACATGCTTGGTGCTTTTACTTTTTACTTTAGTAGCTACTAATGAAACTACAAAAAAAAGAAAATAAACAATTTAAGTGTACTATTAAGTGACAAGCCTAACATAACTTATACAGAACAATGTAAAAAAAATATATATATGCATTTTTAGTCATATTGTGGTGTTTTCTCAAGGATGATTTCCAAAAACAAACTTAAGCTATTTAATTTATGCCATGGTGATATGTGTTCAGACGAAAAATTCATTTTGTTCAGTTTTGACCAAATATCTTTATATTTCAGTTTGTAAGGGAACCAACATCAGGTTCTGAATCAGAACTCATCCATCCAGCTCAAACCCTCACTTTCATCTCTTCTCACAGGAAGACAGTGTAGAGCTCAGGCTGTTCTCTGCCTGGTATCTGGGAAAAGGGTCTGTCTGTACCCTGTAAAACCCTTTAATAAGGCCAACGAGTACACAATCACAATATACTCTGAGACCCAGTTCGCTGGAGGAGGATGGGGACGGTTACTGTAAAGCAGACAGCTGGACAGCTTACAATCTACCATAACATTGCCTAACAGCTTCCAGATTTGAGGCCTCAATATGTTAAGTGTTCAGGGACCGCGTCCTCCCCCAGCCTCATGCATACAGCCATGAGCGAAGACTGTTTTTGACGAGTCCAAGGGCCTCTTAATGAACAGTGTTCAGCGTTACCCCTGCCCTGGGACTGACTCACTCAATGTCACTAGCACTAATAACAGAGCACTGGCCCAGACATGGTGACTACTATAATCACAAATTCTACAGCCTGCAGGCTACTGTTACACTACCATTACCAAAATAGAGCAACGAATACGAGCTATACAGCACTGAGCACTGCAATAAATTTTATATTGATTTATTTGGGGGGGCGGGGGGGGGGGGGGGGGGGTATGACTAGATATGACTAGAGCTGATCAGTATGGTACAAACATATCACCATATTTAAAGACATCTTTACGATGCATGGTATTTATCTGAGTGTTTTGAAAGAAAATGTGTCAGCACTGTGCATAAGACAGTCTTTTATGCACAATACAATAATTGTTATTTAACTTATGCTTCACGCTATACAATTACATGTGACTGAAACATCTACAATTCTGACGACATGCAGTATCATTAACATTATCACATTGTTTATTGACAGTTTCTGATTAGTCAGACTGAAGTAGATTTTAGATTCCCATTAAGACAAAGTGAAAAGCTGCAAAAACAGATGCAAGAAGGACATTTTTGAGTAACTGCAACAAGTGTGCTATTTTTGCTGTTTTTGGAGCTTTGTAACACAATATTAATCCACAAAAAAACCTTGATCCAATCTGCATTTTGATTTGTATCAAAAAACAAATTGTTTGTCCGTTTCCAAGGTTTAGTCAGCATTAAAGTGGCATGACGTGAAGGAGGAATGCAAGGTAAAACTAAGGACGAATGAGAACGTGTTCCTGGCAGCGGGCTGCCGCTCGAATCCGAGAAGGGCTGGTGAGTGTCTGTTTGCTAGGCACACCCGCAGGCTTTTGAAGATGCATGATGTTCAAATAGCACGGTGTAGGGTGCCCAGCTCCTGAAGTTTTGGCACAACGCGTCAGGGTTGGCTGGCACAGCAGTCACCTCTGCTTTCCCGGCTCCTTGCCCTAGCTCTGGCTTTAAGTTGCACTGAACACCCAAGTGCACCTCCGCCACTGCTCTAATGCGCAATCACCACCTGTGTGGAATTAAAGCCAATAGAGGGCATAGTTTACTACTTGTTTATTGTTACTGCAATGCTGGCTTTAGTGATTCTAATACTGATAAAGGCTGTGAAGGATAGAGATGAGCCCATTAGCTGATTATTATATCTTTACACTGTGTGCTATGAGCATCCTGACTAATCTCTGGTCCAGATTAGTAGCCAATCCTGTCACTTGCAATGCTCCCAGTTCTAAAAGTGTTAACAGTGATTTACAGCAACATAGTAAATGCAAAAAAAGTGTGTGCTGTTATGTAGATTTATTTTCAGCTGTCACATGTTTTATTAGCATTGATTTATTTTACCAACAGATCTGGACAGTATAAGATACAGATCAGCATTGTAATGTAACTGGACTACCAGTCAGGTCCACAGAACTAGGCCCTGCATTGAAAGTTGTTTAGTAACTGGCTGCCTGACTGCACGGCTGTCTCTCACATTACCTCTTTTAAGGCCACTGAGGATCAGCTGATCCGTGGGGTCCTTGGAGGGGGCACCACACAAAAACATGAAATTTCATCCAGCCAAGCCGTCAGTGAAAGGTGAGAGAGCAGGGCACTGCTACGGCCTGCCAAGAGGACTGCTGCATGTCCAAGTCCCCAAAAGAGGCAGCTGAAGAGGGTGTGGAGAGAGACAGCTGAGCCTGGTGCTAGGCTTTAGCGCCACAGGTCACGATCCTGCTCTTCCTGTTACATGTATTTGGGGGAGGAGTGGTTGCTTTATCTGTACTACGGTTTACTACTATTACTGCAGTCCTGATTTGTTACTTAAATAGAACTTCAATACATCATCAATAACCTGCAGCTCAACGCCGCCTACTAAAAAAGGCAAGACGGGAGTCTCAGTTTTGTTTTTAAAAACAATAAAGGAATGTAAAATGACTACGATGCACATTGACACATGTATGCCTCAAAATGCTATGTTTATGAGATCCAGCAGAGAAGTTCAGCTTAATATTTTTAGGTGCCAATATGGGCCCACATGCAGCCTCTCGACAGGTTAGCATAGAGGCGCTAAGGCTATTAAAATATTTGGACTGCCAGCGCTAAAGCCGTGAATGTAAATAGTATCAAACACTGATTTATAACCTAATAACCCACTAGTAACTTGGGCAATCAGGCTAAGGACACTGCATCATCTTTCTGCTAGGCCTCAGGGAGCCACCCACTGAATCCCAAAGTACCGGCCTAAAGAGCATTATTCTTAATTTCCACTTGATCATGATTCTACAATCAGGTTGTGACCCACTTCATCAGGTTGCTAGTTCAGCAGTAGTGCCTGCATGTGGGCGGGGGAGGGAGGGAGTGAGGGAGGTGGGGTTAAGTTGAGGGCAGCACGTGGCAACCGAAGCGCAGGGTGGGGTAGGGGTGTAGCTGTGGTGGTAAACAGCATGCAGCTTAACCACGTCTGAATCATAAGGATTGATCCCTGTACCAGACAGGTGTCCTGTTCCTGGAGGCACAGGATGTTCACTCCCTGAGTCAGGCAGTCTGGCTGCAGCAGTCAGGATTAGCTCTGCCAGGAAGATTAGGAGTGAGTGAAACGTTGAATGGGTGGGGGGTGGCGCTGGACAATATATCGTCTATACTCGTTTTGGTGTCATACAACAGGAATGAATTGTATTTTAAAATAGTATTGATGGTATTGATGGGTTGTGGCATTACACCCATAGTCATATCTCTACTTTGCTGAAGAGTAGCAATTCACTCAAAAAGGCAGAATTCCACTGTCAATCCATTCATTTATTCCCAATTATCTTCACTAGCACTGTCTCTATTATTTGCAAGGATTCACAAAGCCCAGAAGAAAGAGGAAAAGTATATACTTCCTCTGATACGTGTTAAGTCAGCAAACAGCCCCAAGATCTTTAAAAACAGGTGGTCTTGGGCAGGTGCTAAACAAACTTACTGTCACCTCAAACCAACCACTCCAATGTGAGCTAACCTCCATCCGAACTAATTGTCAGGTGTACTTCGCAAGTCTGAGCTAAACAGCTCCCATCATTGCCAGGTGTTTAACTAGTATAATATTAGGATACCTTTTACTAGGATAGCTTTATATCGAACTAGTACAAAATACAGGTTCAGGATCATCGTTTTGTATTTACACTCTAGATCCAGCCTAAGACAGGTCCAACCAATAAGGGGAGTGTTCGCTTGAAAGTCGTTACCTGATTCAGAACAAAACAAACCAGCTATAGTTGTGACAACCAAGAACATGATACCAGGTTAATGACATAACATCAGAAACCACGAAATCATTAAATGTTTCAAAAAGACCACCCAGAACTACATGGAGATGTCTGGCATGCCAACCCTGCAGACAAGTACGTAGACAATACTGCCTAGAACTGGTTTTCTTTAAGAATGCACAATACTCCTAAGACATTGCTTCCAAGAGCAACAATGTGGCACCGGTCCCCCACGCTGCAACAGGAGGAGCCAGCAGACAAAGCTCAGTCAATTCAGGCTAGAACAGGCAGCCAGTGTGCTTGGCCAGATAGTGGGACACTGGAGAGGACTTGCTCAAGCAGAACATGGCACTTTCTTTGTACACATTGACGAGTGTGTAATGGTGAAACTAAAAGAGACGAACTGTTTCGGCTGTTGCTGCAAAGAAGAGGTTGGGGATGGGGCAGAACAGCAGCATGGAAGAACGGTGATGTGGATACCATGCTCTCCTCAGAGACTCAAAAATATTGGCAGAAACGGAACAATGTGTTAAAGTGTAGAAAAAAGGCAGGAAAAAGTAAGCAGTGAAGAGAGGAATGCTGGTGAACTTAGATGTAAAAGCTATCTAAGCAGCACTTCCAACCCACACATGTAGAAAAAAGAAAAAATAATGAAGGTGTTGACTTGCCTAGTCAAGCAGAATTGGCGAAAATACGTGGACACCTTAAAGCTTAACAAATGAGTCAAGCTTTTTGAATGTGGGGGCTGATTTCCCACAGGACTGATTCATCCTCTCAGCACGTCGATTGCTCTGGTGTGGCATCTGGGGGCTTTTCGGAGCACTGAGCATGCAGACATTACTCTGCTGGAATTCACCAAGCCTTTCATGTTTGAAGTGGCCATCTTGACACTTCCACGCTAGAGCACGCTGCCAAAGCCCCGGAGCACAGAGTTCACCTCACTGGGGAACGCAAGCCTGCTTCCAACAAAATATTCCAGAAGTCGTAGACGTTACTCACACTGACATTAAGGCAAATCAGCTAATCTAATCAGAAATAAACCAGTCCGACTTCAAAGTGAAGGAAGAGTCTAAATAGTGTGCCCACTTACCAGGGCATTATAACTGCCTTAGTTTGCTTCTGGCAACCAAGTGACATATTCAAGACCTTTCCAGAGGTACAAACACCACCACACTGTGTGTTGCACACAGTTTCTTGCAGGACTACACCTGTCAAAGTATGGTAAATAACACTATTATGAAAGAACAAGTGCCCTGTAGCATACAGGTTCCGTTTTTGTTAATAAACCTTTTAAAATCAGTGGAAACCAAAGAGCATGTCAGCATGCGTTATTCACCAAGTTGAAATTTGAAATGGCAATGCCATTCAAATACACATCACTGACGTCAATATGTCATGGATCTCTTTCAAATAAAGATCAAGTAAGAAGAGAGCACTAAAGAGTGCCAGAAAGCATAGTCAGTTATTGCCTTCTTAAATGAATAACCTTTTAGAAACAAAGCAAGGGAAAGAAAAAGCTCTTTATCAGTGTTGGACGTTATCCTGATAGAGTGAGCCTAGCGGTATAGCATGGGGTAGAACTTGCCAGGAGAAATCTAAACCTTTTTCCTGCCCTTGTTTCTGACCGTTCCACCCACACCATCCTGAACTATCTGCTGACTCCATCTGACAGGGCTGTGGGAACTCACCTGTGCAAGCATTTTTTTTTTCATTCGGCAGCCGGGTTGAGCCACAGTCAGACTGAGTAATGTTCCTTAGTGTGGGTGTGGTTATTTGAATATGTGGATATCCAAATCGTTTCAGTATTGGTTTAACACATAACCAAATGTGTTGCAATGTAGAACAACAGTGCATGTTAAACATTTTACCTTGATGTTGGAATAATAAAGAATCATTAAAAAAAAAAACAATGGACACAGAATTTGTCTCCAGTATGAGCTGAGCTGATTATCCAACCTTTTCCACATTACAGGCAGATAGGGTGAATTATGTGATTACACATATGGTATATATATATTTAAGGGGACAGTGGTGCATGAACACAGTGCGAAAGTACAGAATAAATGAATAGATATTTAACTAAAATAAATTAAGAATTTTAAGAAATAAAATTACAAAAGATTAGAGGTTGTGAATGCTGATTTCAATAATTTTTTATTACAGAGCCAGCTGCAGCCACACGTCTAAGAGACACACGTCTGAGACTGCATAAGTTGACTGAGTCTGCATAATCTGGCATCTGCAGTATCGATGTTCATACAACACAGATTTAACTAAAGCTTTTTTTTACTGTTGGAGAATACAGTGGAGTTTTAATTCACATTTACTTTATTCTACATAAAACATTCATATTCTAAGTATATTATTAATAACCAGAATCATTTCTATTATTGGTAGTGTTTAAGAAATTTTGACCAGAGAAGGAAAGATGTGTGTGATAGATGTGATCCCAAGCTTTAATAACTACATTTTTTATTTCCATTACTGGATTTCTGTAAAACTAATATAAAAAGTATTCAATTAATTTTGACTGCAGTGATCTTTTAGTTTTTATTAAATGCCAGTAAAAATAATATAAAAGAAAACTAGAAAACAGCTTTACTTAGCCTTAGTGACCTTGTTCAAGTCTAAAACTGCTGCACCACCTAAATGCTCCAAGTGCCATTACTTTATTCAAAGTCAAATTAAGCAGGTAGTAAACAATGATCCGAGCAACAGCAGGCAGGTCTAAAACAGAACAAACACATGCCATCAGTCTGGGCAAGAGTGGCCGGGAATATGTTAACGGAAAGTGTTGCGGCACCCGCCAAGGACTACGGTTACAATGGCAGCTATGTGGAAGCATATGCTGTCATCATAAGGACAAGTGGTGCAAGTGAGATGGCTTTGTGACCAATAGGCTAGAGGCCCAACTAAGAGAAGTATTTCATATTACGTTTTAATGTTATATCGTACTTTAAGCCAGAGGATCACAAACAGAAAAGCCTTTTTAATGATTTTTAAACATTAGCAAATATTTACTTTAATAGAATTATTTTTTTTTTAGAAGTGTGAAAAGTTCTTCTGCAATATGTGTGCCCTGTTTTGCTAACAGAAGTTGCCATTATTCACTTAATTCATGGTCTTATTTGCTAGAACCTTAAGAGAAACGCATATTTTGTCTAAATGCCACAATTCTCAATAAAAGTCAAAAGGTTGTGATCACTGTGATTTTAAAATTTGGGTAAATTTGGCTTTAGTTTCTGTATTTTCTTTGAATGATGTGGTCTGAGTATTTTATCATTTTAAGTATCTACTCACTGACATCCTCCAGAAGCCACAGAGGATCATGGCTGTTCAATGCATAATAGTTATAAATTACACATTGTTAGGTTCAAGGTTATCTACACTGTGTGTACATATACAAATTGTTTAAAATAAAAACTCCTGTCCTGGAGGTCTGAGTTACAGCACGATTTAGTGAATTTAATGCTTGAGACCACCAGCTTGGTAGGTAACCTTTACATTATAAGTAGAACCTTCAAACTTTACAATAAGATAATTACTCATGGCATTTCATTTATAAAAAGGATTGCTTTTTGTGACCTACTTAAGAACCATTAAAAAATATTTATTTAGAACAGAACAATACAATACAAAACAATACAATATGGAGTACATAAAGTGCAATGTGCAAATAAAGAACTGGAACATAAATATAAAAAAGACATTATACATCGTAAATAGATTGGACAGCACTCACTACATGATGTGAGGTGGTGAGGATAGGTCTGAAGATTAAGTGAAGATAAGTGGTTCTTTTTAAGAGTGAGCTAAGAAGTGATTCTTCTATGGCACTGGTTTTTGGTAGCTTTCATTTAAAAAAATACCTCAGTCATATCTAAACCATGTAACTTAATTAACAACTACTTGCATTTTTTGCACTTCTTGGACCAATAAAAATGATTTACAATGACTGTTTGCTACATTAACTTTATTAACATTATACATTAACATTATTCTTTCCCTCCTTTTCTTTATAAATGTTCCATTTCAGAGAAGTGAGAAGAAGAATACGACAGCAATGCTGACAAAACGTAGCTTTTCTGCACTGTAATTTATGGTAAGGGAGTAAAGTTCTAACTGCCTCAGGTGACGGCTGTGAGGGGAATATTCTGGAGCTTTATCATTCTGTTTTCTCCTCCCCACGTCAGCTACAAGTTTCAGATTTCCTTTGTTCCATTCAACTCCAATGATCTAAACCGAGAACCTCCCCCACACCCACCACCCCAGTTTACCCCCACCACCTCAGTTCACCCCCACGTTTGGCGCGACACACAAACGTGAAAAGAGTTAAAAAAGGGAAAGAGACAAACACAGACTGCAGATAATCCTCTCATAAACAAATGTAGATGAATGAACGCCACACAGTGTCGTGCCTGTCCTTAACTGGCGCCAGTGCTCGGTGCCGGGTGTGAAGCCATAACAAGCCGTGACTGTGCGTATGTGTGAAACGTACGGCGTCACGGGCGGACGGGCGGCCAATGAGAGCAGCCCCCCTCCCAAGAAGACAAGGCTTCTACGCACTCAGATGAGATATAATTCCACGCTTACTACAACTCTACGGCCGCCCCCCGCTCCCCCCTACGCCTCCCTCATTCATAAAATGGCCGCTACACTGCACCAGCTGCTGACACAGGATTTATGGATAAAGGAGAGCAGAGAGAAAGCTCGAAAGCTTGTTTTCATCCACCCCTCCACCCCCCACCTCCTCCACTCCACTTCCATGCACACAGTATTACACAACACTGAGAGTTTCTCCTGTTCTCTAAAAATCCCCCTCACCCACCTCGTCCTTCAGGCTCCAGAGGCCAGTGTTTAATGATTACAGTGGAAGCTTATGTAGTGTAACTTACTCCATTCATTTTACTACAGAGACAGACTTACAGCAGCCTGCCCAGAGCCATGTGTGCACATAAACACAACGTCAAGATAGCAAGATATACAGCACTGTGCAGACGCTTTAGGAACCTAAAGCACATTATTTATTTTGGCAATTTGAGAGGTTTTGCCTCTAAAAATCACATTAGAACAGAAGCAGGTAAACATATAGAAAAGTAAAAATAAAGAAATAAGAATTTCTCATTCTGAAGAAACTAGATAATATTGTGTGAGCTAGACCTGAAGTGTTTTGTTCTAGGTTTTTCCAGGATAGCCCCAACCAGCACCACTGTGGATATGCTCTATTCAATCACCAGCTCACATGATTTATCATCATTAAGCACTGATTTACCAAACTATGTGATACAAAAGAGATTTGGAGATGTTTTAATGAACACAATTATGTAAAACCACTACACAGAGTGATGCACTTGTGGGATTTGAACACATTTGTGCATCTACTGGGTGAGGGCATCCAGCAGAAATTACAAACCAAACCTCTCTACTGCTATAGTTCATAACACACATTTATTTATGTTATATTTATTTATATTTTGTTTGCCTTTATTCCAATATAGTTTAATTTTTCAAGCAAGAATACATTACTTGGGCAAACAAATGCTTGACAATTGTTTGTTAAGGTGTTACAATACTTATGCACAGTAGCCCCAACCCAGACAGCAGCTTTAAAATAAAGGTTAAACTTATGTATTTTAACATGGCAAAGTCGCTTTTTATTTTATAACCTGATGTTTTAACTAAAAAAAAAGTAAAAATAACAGTTTTTTTATTTTTTCGCAAAAGTGAACTATCCAATTAACATAGCCAATGTAAAATATTTTTGGCTAAGTCTTTGTTCTTATACTTTTATGTTCTGATATCTGCAATATACATTTAAATATGATTTTTTTTGCCTGACCACAAAGCTAATTTTAGGAGATCAAAAATCAATGGTTTTATTCAGTAAAAAAAAAAAAAGTAACCCAGTCTTACATTAGTCAGGATCATTTTTGGTCTAGTAAGTTAGCCATGTCATCATTAACCATTTCTACACAGTCAAGACATCTTTGTCCCTAAAACACACACATATATACACACAGACAAACACAAGCTTTCATGGGGTAGCATAAATATTTTAATAATTATAATAATTATTGCTAATTATAGCAAGCTAGCAGAGTAGGTGCAGTAGAGCACAACATATACGTGAGCGTGTGTGTGTGTGTGTGTGTGTGTGTGTGTGTGTGTGTGTGTGTGTGTTGCAGCACATGTGTGTGTTTTAACACAGAAGTGCAGCTACGGAGGAGGCCAGCCGAACAGCCCTGAGCACAAAAGGCTTTTTGAAAAGGCCTAAAAGTGAGCGGAGATCCGGGGCCTTTGTGAAGGCTCCACACTGCAGCCACAGGTCAGCCTGTGTGGAGAAACTAGGCCATGCTGTTTGTCACATAAGCGAGGTGAGGGGCCACTAAAAGGGGAAGCAGGCGGGTTGGGGGTGTGGATGGGGGCGTTCGTCTACACCCCATCGACCCTGCCTCCCCACCACACACACAGTAAATTCCTAAAACTGGAACTGGACACCTCAGAGAATATCACGAGCAGCATTAGTCGCGGTGGGGATGATAACGCCACAAAGCCGCTGCTTCCTACAGGACTTCACCTGTTGGATATCATGGGGCATTTGCTTTTTCTGCTGATTTGAAGAGTCCTGATTAAACCCATCAGCATTTACACATTATCTTAGAATCTCTGGCGTAATGGAGCAACAGCAGGATCATGCCATCATACTGATGCAACACAAGATGTCCACGCAACCTGATATGTTTATAATGTCAACAGGGAATTTTTCTTTTTTCAAACATCTCAAAAACGGGCAAGCAAATAAATATTAAACCTAGCTGCCATTTCAGAAAGGTCTTTCCAGAGCAGGTGAATAGACTCCACTGGCCATTATAGAGAGTAAAACTGCAATCAAACAATCAACAAGTGCCTTAAACAGAAGATACATGATGATCAACAACAACCTACATTACTAGACTGTACAAATATACAACCGTATATTGCTCACTGCATTACGACTAGAACTAAACAAAGCATTAAAAGTTTAATATTGTTTCTATATAAAATTCATGGGCTTTTTTCTTGTGGAAGGGCTAATTATCAATTGCTTGCTTTTCTTCAAAGTGAAAATTCTACCAGCATTTTTTTTTGCCTATTTTTAATTCAGATTTTGTCATTTCCTATATCTAAATATCATTTTTAAAACAGGAAGAGGTCAGCTGTACTCTAGACTCTAGAACTTCCAGTCCCAGATGGCTGTGGAATCACCAGTGATGAAGCCAGCAACCTCCTGATGACATTAGGACCATGCTTAGACAGCCGTGCCACTACTATAGCTTTACTATATTACCTTCGATTGGTGGATAACTGGCACTCACTGTAGCTGTAGCAGCCTGGTTTCCATTTAAATATTTCGTAAACGTTAAGCCAAAAAAAAAGTAAGTTAAAGTAAAGCGAATTTTAGATAATGCATACTAAGTGATTAGAAGCTATGGTTTGGTATAGCAGAAGTTCTTCATTGTGTATACACTATATGTCAAGCTATAATAAGAAGGAATGAAATGTTAACATATTACTGGACATACATGAGGTGCTTAAAAAGTCAGTGTTTTTGCAAAATTAGGAGCACATCTAAGTAAATCTTAGTCTAAAATAAAATTTAATTTTTCAAACAAATAGACACCTAACATTCTGAATCTTTAATTTAATAAAATGCTACAGTTTTATTTTGATATTATGCATTAAATGGATACTGTTCTGGTATTGTGACAACCCCACTCACATCCTTTCACTCAAAGCCCAACACTAAACCTAGTGGAAACTTGCTAGGACCAAGATCAGATCAAATCCGAAAACGAATCAATCATTGCGTGGGGCGCCAACTTCCTCTCGCGTGCAGATAGTATCAAAGCCCGAGGGCATGGCGTAAGCTCCCAGATGTAGTACCAGGTTCACACATGTAAGTACTAAGCTGAAAATGAGCCCTTATTCTCCTCAAGCACATCAAAGAAGGCCTCACTCCACTCCAACAGTATCCCTCAGGCTCTGGCTTGAGACAGGAGTTTTAATAAAGAGCCAAATAACTTCACGCTGAAAATTACAGCCTGGGCAAGGGCTATAAATCTTACTAAGAAGGCTGTGCAAGGTGTTAGCCAGCAGGGGAACAGGATTAGGCCATCACTACAGGATACAGGAAGTGAGGAGTGCTCCCCTTTATTACATTTCAGGGGGGTGTGTTTAGAAGTTTGTGTATGTGTGTGTTGGGTTTATTTCCCTGACCTCACCGTGCCGCAAGCAAAGAGAACTACAACACCCTCTCTGATCCAGGCCAGGCACCTTCTTCCAGATCTACCCATCTCTTCTTCTCCCTGGAGAATGCTCAGAGGTTCTACATGCGTGGGATCATGTTGAGAGGGAAATTAAAGGCTGTTTTAATGAGGCTCTATAAACCAAGAGACTACGCTTTATCTTTAATGGGCATTATTCTCACGGGAAAAAACATCCAGTCCCAGAGAGAGTGTGCGACGGTCAGCATGGCCGTTAACGGTTAACCACCGCTTGATTAACAGCTGATAAGAACTCTTAACCATTTTAGCCTATCAGTAAGACCGGCTAATTTTGGGCAGCACTGTGAAATGTGGAAAACTTGAATGCTGTGCCAGATCTGAAGGCTTATTATCAGGCATTCTGTGAGAAAACATGTTGTTCAATTAGCTGAACAGCCTACATCCAACTGGAGCACAACTTTGCAAATGAAGGGTCACAAAGTGATTGGAGTCAAGTGGGAGCAAAGGAAAATAACAATCAAATCTGACAATTAGTCTATTTGGTTTGCATTAGAGCTGCACGAGACTTACATTGCAATATTTTTTTTGCACTTTATATTGCGAAATTAAACACAGGGATTTTCAACAGAAGTCAGTGATCAAATATATCATGATATTAATGATAAAACTTAATATTAGAGCAAAATAAACAATACTGGTAGATACCCGAATCAACACCTATAAAAAAATGTATTTACCAGACCAGATATTGATATGAAAGCTATACATATCACTAGACTCCCTGCAGGACAGACCTGGAGACACTTTAGTGAGCAGTCATGTTAAACCACTACTTTTAGTATGAATGTTTTTTTGGTATCTGTTCTAATATTAATACTTTTGGGAGTACACAAACACATACTGCACAGAAAATAAGATTTTTAATTCTAATTTTCTTCTGTAACTAAGACCACTGCACAGCAATTTCAGATACAAAATCATGTTCAACTGGTCAAAACAAGCAGTAATGCATTTTCTTTTCTTCCCAACTTGATATAAAGATAAAAAAAAAAAAACATAATTCATCAAAAGAGCAACAGTATGGATTCCCAAAGTCTTTAAGGGAACAGACATACAAAGAAATTCTCAGAATTCCTTTCACGAGATCCCTGGGAATTTTCTGCAGTTTCTATAGTTTCAGTGTAACAATGCTCAAACAGCAATCGGACACTGGTGTGATTCAATAACGGTCAACAAAGAGCACAGGACTGAGTCACAGACGGGGACGATTGAGGTTATTTGAATATACAGATATCCAAAGTCATTCTAGATTTCAGTTTGAGTATTCAAATACGACACATGTATTTGCAAGTTGTGCTCGCAGTCATAATATATCACTAAAACAAACAGATGAATCACTAAAACAAAGCTATCAGTACAGATCACACTACCTCTAACTGGAGAGGTGGGTAATGCATTTTACTACCACATGTTGATTTGTATATGATTAATAGAATATATGTTATTTTCTATTTGTTTTACAGATGATTTGAGACACCTGAATCACTACTGAAGTATTTGAGTCCACAAAAATGACAGAATGACAGAAAACATTTTAGTTATTTAATTACCACACTTCCCTAGTTAAGACTAATCCTGCCTGAATCAAGTTTCAATTTATTAAAGGAGTTTCAAAAAGTAAAAATTACTAGAGACGACCCTAAAGGACATCTAGGAACCTTAAGCAAATAAATATTCACTATAAATCAACAGACAAGCAGATCTATAGCCATTCTTTCCAGACAGAGAACAGCACAGCCAATTGTGTTCTCTTGTTCTCTTGGCTACGGTCGTCTCTGGCATCACTGGAATTCAAACTCAGAAATGTCTCAGAAATAGGATGCATCCATCTCAGCCAACTGCACCACTTCAGAAGCCAAGAAGAGCTTGCTGACGGCATAACCGCTCCCTAAGCCAGTTCAACTTTGCATTGAAAACTTTCCAAACCATCGCACACGTTGAAGGCACCTCACAGAGCTTTCAGGTTCATTCACTGTAGGTACAACTGTAACAGCTTAGCAAACAAGTGCCCCATCAAATTGCAACATTCCTTGCAAATGAGATATTTAGTCTGCAAGATAGTATACTATAATAAAAAATGAATAAACATCTGTTTTATTTTACTTCTAAGGTATTAGTTTCATCAGGAATATTTAGACAAAATGAGAATAGGAAAGAAACATTTGTAAATATTGTAAATAATGAAAAATATACTGAGGTCAGCAAAAACGATTGAGGTCATGTTGATTTAATGTCAAATACTTGATAATGTAATTACTGTGACAGAACTAGACAATAGTGACATTATTATCAAATCATCTACATTATGATGTAATATAAAACAAGTGTAAAAATGCTTTTAAAAAAGCAAATGGCAACAGCGAGCTGAACTCTAGCAGACTTGCTATAAATATTAAAGTTTTTTTTTAAACAGGAATGGAAGGCTTGTATTTATCTATATTAGGCCAGAGGACCCAATACTGTTCCATCATCTTCAATTCTTCCTCTGTCTGACCTTTTTCTCTGAGCAGATTGGGTTTACTGGCAGCGAGAAACTGACGTGCAAATGTTACTGTTTCGAATGTCTGCTGGGCCGGAGTTCTGGTCCACCTTGAGTCACTGGGTTCATTTATTTTCTTTGTGGTTCTTTGAGCTCCACACTTGTCCAGTAAAACACTACATTATGTGTTTTTACCACCATGTCCTGCTCTCCATAACCTCAACATCTCAAAGGGAGCACTTCCAGTTCTGAACAGTCCATTGATTCTTCACACTTGTCTTTAAAAATATCCCTCCTCCATTAAAACTGCTTGGAACTTTGTTCTCTTAAGGGTGGGAAACATGGTTAAAAACACCAGCAAGATACAGCATTTTACAGATATTAGCTATGCATAATCTTTTTTTTAAGTTGAAATAGGTACAATATATCACTGGCACATCATTTTGAAATGCTATGAGCTCAACAAAGTTGTAATTCAGCGATATGTTTTTAGTACATAACTACACAGGGCCCAAGATGGACAAGATGGAACATGCAATAACTAGGATTATAAGAATACAGAAAAATTGTGAGGATAAGCAGAATAAAGAATGATATTCACCTCACTAACATTAAGTTAGTTTGGTTTTACAGTTGCACACAGACGCTTCACAATGCTAAACATTGAACCTCAGCCTGACACTGTGCATAACAGCATTTTGAAGTTCTATTAAATTAAAGCCATAATAAGACCACATTAAATATGTGGCTTGCCATTAAGGCTAATATAGCTCAGCTAGGATTACTATACTAGCCCTGTACAGCTTATATCTTTCAGCTGGAAAACACATAGCTTTGTGTAGTGGAAATAATAAAGAGGTAAACTAAGTTAATGTACTGAAGAAGAAAAAAAGGTTGGTAATGCTTATGTTTAATATGGGTGCAAAACTTCCTAATATTGGCACATGTCTGAAACCCCCAAAATGCTGAGATTAGTTTATAATAGGGTATTTGATCAAATCGACAATATTACACAGTCATATCACCAGCATCCTTATTCCCTGCTACCGTCATAGCCCTAGTCTTTACATTTGAACCCCGATTCCAGTTCCCAGTTGAGAATTGTGTTCTTCCTGAAAGATAATGGAAAAGTAAATGTAATTGATTGGCCATGTAGTGTCACACCTACTTCCAGTACTGCAAACTGGATACATGGACTAGCTCCAGAGTATATGTTTCTATTTAACCAACTTCAGTTAATGCATGAAAGATCAGCTTGAGTACACGTCCAAGCAACAAAACTATGACGGCTTTTACCCACCCCTTCAAACCAAAGTAGGAATGGAAATTTACAGCAAAGTGTTGTATACAGAAATGGACCTTTCTCTCAAGGTCAAAAGAGCAGACACGCAAAGAGAAGGGAAGAACAGAACTTTACCAAAAAAAAAAACACAACACACACACACACATACACACACACACAGCACCCAGTCCACCACACACCCTTGCCAGACTCTGGCATTACTCCTTCAAATGGCACGCAGTTCAGCGCCAAGCCAAGCCAGCACGATGTTCTCCCATGTTGGTGTGGGCAGAAACCTCAGGCCTGGGAACTTTAGCACCTGGGTCTGAAAAAAAAAACCTAACCCAACAGTAAAATGTAAGGACAAGTGAGCAATCCCATGAGCCTACACTGATGTTGTGCACAAGTTCAAATACAGCTGTATGTTACAAGCAGTGGCAGCTTTACACTGCTCACTTTGAGCCTGGAGACACTACGTAATTACGAATTACCCTTGCATATACATGAGAAGTCCTCAGTGACTACACTAGCCTGCCTCATCTTCTTTAAAGTAAAAGGCTGAAGAAAAGGGTCTTGCTTAATTCTTCCATTAAAGAGAGTTTGGTAAACCATCATCTCAACATAAGCAGACTGGCCGGCCTTCTACCTCACAAACAAGATAATACCTCAACATACATACAGGTGTGGGCATTTCCAAGTTGTCCCCTGAAATAATGTTTTATTGTTAATTTCCATGATGCTATATCATGACCTTTGGCATGCCCGTGCAATTGCCAGTCAGCTATGGTAAAACAGAAAGATCCCTATAATGATTGCTTGCTCACTAATACCAAAACAAATGTCAAAGTCCTGCTGATAATAAAAGAAGGCTGATGAATAGACAGGAGTGGATGTACCAATATGTAAAATCCTAATGTTAGCTTTCATTCACAGTGCAGAAGAGCAAACACATAAGCCAAAGGCCAAACAGACAGTAAACCCATTAAACACACCAAACTCCACAGGCTAACTCTTGAGGAGAGAGGCCGAATAAGGTCACCACTCACCACTATTCAACACTTCATAGATTGTTTCAAGCTCAGATGAAAGACTATCCCTTTCACTTCCTCTGTACCATCAAAGAACCTTTTCAATGGTGTAATGATAACACCATGATATCTCAGCATCATCAGAGTCTTTCACATGCAAGGGCAAACATAGCACAGGGTGCATTTTTCTAAAGAAAGAGTCATTCATTTTGAACACAGCTTGTTGAAATGAACTCAGCCCTTGGAACACGTAGGTTTACAAAGACAACATACATCAAAAATCAGCATTTCTGTTAAGAGACATACTAATATCTCCAGATGACCTGATTGCCAATACAATCAGAAATGATATCCCAACACTGAAGCTTCGGTTTCTAAACCTTCCATTTTACAAAATTACCACAGAGCTCCAGCAATAATTACATTACTCCTCCTCACCTTGTAAAACTAATCCTGTCCGAATACGACTTCAGACTTCCTAATCGGAGGAGAATCCCCAATCCAAACCCTGGCAAAGCTCCAGTGTTCTCAGCAAGAGATCAATCTTTATGCCATGAGGTATCCTAAGGATTCCCCATATTTCTCATCATCAGAGGACTTCAAACCAGATACGATGATATCAATTAGGAGTAGAGTGCTCCCTTACAATGCCTGGTATCAGCTTGCTACTTCTTCACAAAATGACAAGCTAGTCAGTAAAGATAGATGAGGCAATTTACAAAGAGCGATTTTCTTTCTCTTTGCAAATTTTGCTCACATGTGATTTAAAGAGCCTTGCTAAGGTACATTTGTGGTTAGAATAGCAACATTTATGACTGAAACAGCAGTACTGAATAAAGTAATGATTAAATGTATATTGTGCTTGTGTTTGTATGTCAGTTTGGATGTTAAAGGTTAAATGTTAAATATTTTTCTTTGAAAAAAACATACAAAATTAAACTAAGGCCATTTAATTTGTCAAGTGGTAAAAAATGGCACACTTAATGAAAACCTGTAAAAAAATTTTTTACATTTTTAATTAACAAAAAATTGATGCACCCCTAGAATTTAACCTTCAGCCAAATGTTTAATTTTGTTTGGTTTTAGCCTATTTTTTTCTCAATTAAAATTTGTGCATGTCTAATTACAAAAAAACAGTATAAACTACAACCACTTCCAATCTCAGTGAGATGAAAAAAGTAATATAGAAGATTAGGTGAGGGCAGAATGAACCGGTAAACCACACTCTGTGCCCTTGCTTTAACAGGTTCATAAGGATCAGGCTTTAGAGGCCTATAAGGTACATGCTGTGCCCCATCCATCTATATATATCTAAGAGTAAGCTCCCCCTTCTGATGATGAAGAAATGGTAAAACACTCCAAAGATCCTCAATTAATCTCTGACCTTACTGGGGTAAGGCAAAGGCTGGTATCTGATCGCATCCGGCTAAGCAGCACACATGCTACCTTTTACCTGTGGGAGATCTCGTCTCAGACACTAGGCCACTTAGCAGCCAGAGCAGCCAAAGCAGCCTCCCCCTGCATGCTTCTCACACAGGCACTGCGAGCGCACAGTAGGGCTCTTAATTACATAATGCTGCTAGTGCCAGGCTTCCTGTGCTTTCTGCATTACAGGGTTGTAGCAGAGTGCAGGAAAGTAGCGGCGAGGAGGTTCTACACTACTGAACCAAAGAGAGCAAACTGAGGAAATTAATGATTAAAAGCAGACTGCTGTTTCACTGGCTTAAAGCAACGCAGGGCTTCCAACCGCAAAAACGAGGCTTATATAAGTTTCATTACACTAGCAGGAGCGTATCTGAACTAATGCGGACTGTGAGGACAAAGCACTTATTTCAATACTTCTATATGTATACTAGGGGTGGGCAACATTGCCCTAAAATAACATCACAATATTTCATGGTATTTTCGCGATAACGATATTCTTGGCAGTATGACAAAAAACTTAAGTAAAAAAAAAATTCAAGACTACACTACTGCAACAAAATGAAAACATAAAAACTGAAATTTTATTATTGCATACAATATTATATGGCACACCCCTAACTAAGATATAAAAAAAAAAGAATTTTATCAGATTTGTATTAGAAGTCAATGATTGAAAAAGTCGTGATACTAATACTATACTTTAAATATCTCCATATATTCAGGATTAAAGTAAAATAAATGATACTGGAAAATGAGAACAGTGTGAATTATTCTTTTGCTAAAAACAGTATATAAAAAAAAAAAAAAGTAGCACCCAGATGTGATAATTAGGGGTGTATGGATATGGTACAATATTTCAGGGTGTAATATTGTTCACGATTTTCAAAAATGTTGGCGATATTATTGCGTACGATATAATATGGCACACCCCTATTGTATACAGACACTCTTTTTTGCTATCTGATAAAAGATCTTGTGCAACTTCCCAATAACTAAACATGGATAATTGTTAGAAAGCTGTAAATGCATTAAATGCAAAGTGTGTATGGTTATAAAATGATTATAAAATGTGTGGTGAGTATGGGTGCAACTAGGGTTGCAGCGGTAACCGGTTTCACGGTATACCATGGTATTAAAATGCACGGTTATCATACCGTGTGTGTTTGCTTATTACCGGTAAAACGCAAGCCAGCGGAGAAACTCACCCGCGCATGCGCAACTCTGCTCCGCTTCAGCTGCTCAGCACACAGCGGTGAGAACAGCAGAAAGTGCATCTGACTAGAGCTTCATTAACAATTATTATTGTTAATGAAAACGAACCAAATAACGAAAACTGAAAGTGAAACTTAACTAACTTATTTATAAGCGCTATTTTCACTCCCGCAGTTCTACAGCGGGAGGTGTTGTGCTGATTCTGTCCGCGAAGCGGGAGTCGGATTGAGCAGGGAGTCGGATTCGGCACAACAGCGGCAGCGCGGCAGCACCTCGCGGCCCGCGGTGTTAGTTGTAAGCGCTCGCGCTAGCCGCAAAATACGACAGAAAACACTGAGAAATTGCAGAATTATGTATTGGACTAAAATGAGCACGAGGAGATAAAAGAGAACCTTTAACTGTGAGTAGCTCATATCAGAACACGCAAATCTCTCTCTCTCTCTGTCTCTCTCTCTCTGTGTCTCTCTCTCTCGCACGTGAACTTCTCCGCACTGTGTTTAGCTGTTCTTAAAAATCATTTTTTCATTAAATGATAGTTCTATGCTTCTATGTTAGTGTTAATTAACATAATTCTGATCATATTTCGCTCATTCAAACAGCCCGAAAACAGACTTGTAATCTGATAATCAACAAGCTTGTAATCAATGTGATCAAAGTCACAGCTAAAGGAGGAAATACATCAAACCTGATCTCCCATCTCCGAGAACACCACCCCGCCGTGCAGCGCAAAGTATGTGTTTAGTTTATAATTTTAATCTGAACATAAATAAAAACCTCTTTGTAGTCGTGCACAACCCCTGCGGTAAGCGCCCGCAAAAGCGCTGAGTTATCCGAAATTTGGGCACGCAGGTACAGGCGTGAAGTGCGTGCTACGATGGATTCACGTGTCCGTGTAAAGGTCCTGGCCGGACTGGATGTGAAAGACATGCGTTCACTTTTCAAATTGTGACGTGCCTGTTTTTCATATGTTGAAGGTTTTAAGGTGTGAAAGCCTTAAAATAGAAATCTCTATTGTGAGGATCATGTCAGAAATAAATCCCCTCTTTCTGCAGTATCTGGTTATATACCAACTTTTTTATATATATACACTCTTAATGCCCTTAAGAGTAGTGGAAAAACATGGTTTCCTTCACCTGATGGTGTAGTTTCTACAATAAATAGTTAATTGAACAAAAAACCTTTGTTGTAATTTCTTTAAGGGTCAGTTTAATAATATATGTAACAAACTGTGATACCGTGATAACCGTGATACCGCGGTATTTTCCGAGACGGTTATCATACCGTGAAAATCTCATACCGTTGCAACCCTAGGTGCAACAATGTGAATTTGTAACTAACTCTTACAGTACTTACGGTCGAAATGTGCTGTTAGTGCAAAAACTGTATTTTCACAAGCGTGTGCCACCTTAAATCTTTAAATCGTTGGATTTGCATGGTATCGTGAGACTTGCTGTTTTTCGCTACTGCTGTATGTAGAGAGTGTGACTCATATGCATGTTTTTATCTCTGTTCTGTCATCACCTTTGGATGCACACCTGTCTGTTACATTAAATGAAAAGAAACCAATTATTTCACCTGAAATAAATATGTTCTTACCGTCAAGATAACGCACTGTGTCATTACTATACAAAATACAAATTAACCAAATTTTAAAGGCAACCAGGTAAAGTTCTATGTAATTCTTGAATTGTTTATAGACACAACATCTAAATGATAACAAAAACATCAACAAAAACAACAATACAAAAAGACAGATATTCAGTGACACATACAAGATGGTCCCTCCCTATACAGCTACTGTTAGCCTACCCAGAAGCAAGGTGTGCATCAGCAAAGACAGTTTCACTAGTGACTGCTCTAACGAGGACCAGCATTATATCCAAAATCTGCTCTGGTGAAAAGTGAAGCTACCACAGTGCACAAACATTTCAAGCAGCGACAGCTACTGTCACAGAGCGGCACTGCTACACCAGCATCCCTCCCTACAGGCCCAGCCCAGCAGGCCACTGTGATTCAGCACGCTGGTGTAGGAGGACTGGGTCGTGATCGGGTAAAGGATAACACGCAAGATAACAGAATGTACCTACAGGCTTCATTTACTTACAGCTAACAGGAATTAGCTACTTACCAAACACTGCAGAATTTGACTGCAGACGCAGAAAGAGGAGGGAAAAAAACTGCAATTTCTGGCGTTTAGCTCAGACTGTATGGAATCCACTACAGAGGCCAGGCTGCTAAACAGGAAGTAGCTGTGAGCTGGTGTTTTTATGAATGAAACGTTAAGTGCGTGGGCTGAATCATCCTGTAATGTAGTCTGCAGGCAGCTCTCTCCACACAGCAGACCTAATTTCCTCTTCACGAGCGGCAGCCGCGAGAGAGACAAAAACCGTGGCGGAGGCAAATTACAGTCAGAAGCAGAGCTATTTACTGCTCTTCCTGAACATCTCCCGCTGGAGTTATTAAGGATGATCCAGAGAGGAGATTCTAAAAAGTTTGAAAGAGTGAATGAGTGGCTTGTGTGGGACTAAGATCAGATAACACTTTGCTGATATGTCAGGGTGTCGATTCGGTTCCGCTGAATGAAATATTCCAGGCACAGATACATTATATCTAGATAAATAGAAATATTACATAATGATGAGACATAATCGAGAAGTCATTTTCTCAATATTGAAATACACAAATTTTAAATGCTATTTTGATGCACAGAAGAAACGCAGCAAAATCATCAGCAAAATTAATCACAAAACAATGTCATAATGCACACTTGTAATTATTTCTGCATCATACACAAACAGAGGTGGGCAACATAATACTTAGCCAATATTGTAAGAAATTTTGCAAACGTCAGTATTTTATTAAGAAGAACTTAATTATTGGCATGCATGGAAATGAACATTTTTGTCCGAAACCAAAGAAAACGAAACAAATACTGAACAATGAATATATTGTGTCCAACAATAATCACTCTATCTGAGCCATTCTTATGGAAACACTTCGTCAGAATTGAGCATGTTCAGTAGTGAACACAATGCTTTCATCCTATTAACAAAGCTAATATTAACAAGCTTGATGTGGATCAGATGGCATGGAAGCTACGGAAATGCAGGACCAATCTGTGCTACCCGTTAACAGAAGTATCATACTTTAAATTAAAAAAAAAAAAAAAATGTTGAATACCACCCAACCCTTCTTAACTCAATATGTTTGTCCTGTGTACATTTTCCCACCACTGGATCCTCTGAATTATGAGGTCATTTAACACAATACAACACTACCATTCACTGATCTGACATCATAAGACTGGCAAGCTTAGTAAATGACCCCAAACAAACCAGCAAGCTTTGTCAAATGAGCTTATTAAGTGTCTTTGGTAGTTGTGGGCACAGTTAGAGTAGCTGGTTGTGTTACATAACAGCGTTACAATAAATCAACTTACTTTTGTATGTTAGAAAAAAGGGAAAAAACTGACTTTCAGACATTCAGAAGTGTGCTGTGTTACTGTACTGTGACAAGCATTACAATTATATGCATTGCTGATAAAGGGACATGACCTCAATTATTTATGCTGACCTTAGCATTGTCCATTGTGTTTGTTTACATATAAACTTCAAAAAATTTTCCAGGCATGCAATGACCAATGCATCAATTAAGTCATCATACACACAGACTAGGCTGTAGCAGATACAAACACACATCTTCCAAAAGTTATTTGTCACTTGAAATGGTGTACTTGTGTTATCGTGCTATTTAATATTAATTACATTAGTTATACTAAACGGTTTTCAAATTACAGTAATATAGTGTTTATCGTAATTATTCCTAGGACAATATGTCATCCTGAGTATTAAGTGTAGTTTGATAAATAATTCAGAACTGTCAATTAATCCAATCAAATCATAACAAGATTTAGGAATATCTTGCACAAAGTTAAACACCTACCAACATCTGATCCCTAATGTTGAATCTATGCCTGAACAGTGATCCTTTAGTGGGGGGGGGGACTTTCTTTTCTAAGACTTGCTCTAAGCTATGCTCAGGATCAAGAAAGCTCAATCATCACATGAATACCACACACAGATTTAATCCTTAAATGATTACCAAGCTAAAAATAGGCTAGGCTAAATAAGGGCAGCATTATAAGATCTGTGCCCGGGTTAAGACCTGGGGCACTGGCAGAAGCCATAGCACTTAACACTTCAGTGAGGACTACTGGAGCGAACCTTACAACTGAGGACAGTTCCCTAATAAAGCAGTGAGTGAAGGAGGAAAAACAACAAAAAAGGATGATCTGAAGAAGAACACCATTTGGATGCAAATGGCTAAACAACATAGTAATGGCCCTACCATACATCCAGTGGTCTCTGGGACAGACATATCAAATGGGGTTTAAAATAAAGAGAAAAATGTAATACTTTCAGAGGTCATGACGAAGTATAGGTCATGATATTTCATTATGCAAAGTTCTTCACCGCAATTCTACTATATTATTCTCCAGCAAAGACGACGCTGTATCAGGTTGGTTTATACTTATGCACTGAATCAGCGTGCTGTCCATGGCATAGCCTGTGTGAGTGCCCTTCACCTCTGCCCACGTTTACATCTCTGTGTCCGACAATGCGTCACTCTGGCTTTTAACATGTGGAATGCAGGAACACATGGCTCACTGGACTAATCCACCACCAGTCATATTTCAAGGGAGGTGCGCATCAGGCGACATGGGGTACGTGGCTACTCACAGGGTACACACAGGCTACAGCGTAGGTTCAATGCAAACATCCAATCAGTGCCTTGTTATTATACACTTAAATAGAATTACACAGCATGGGGTGTAACAGACCATGTATAATCTGTGATCCATACAGATCTTAACTGACAGTTCAGAAGGCAAGTAGACTGAACACTAAACACTAAACATATTATGCGTTCAGCACATTAACAAAGCATGTTCTAAACATCATGGCTGCTGGAGTAGACGCAGAACTCTGCCTCCTGCATGGTTTAAATCACACATATGGGAGCGTGTTGGCTTGCCTACAGTATGTAGGCATTGCGGCAGGGGAAGCCATATTACTGTGGCAATACAATAAATGTATTAGCTTAGTGTGTCAGAGGGATCAAATCAATAGTCAAAACACAACTTATAAAAACATATTGAAATAGCTTGAGACACAAATAAAAAAACCTTCAGATTTCAGTACCAAGATCATGCCAGATCTTTATAAACAGAAAAAAGATCAAAATGGTCAACAACACCCTCTATGCTGGTCACAAGGCACACAGATCTGGGGGAGGTGTAAAAGTATATACGCTTAAGAGCAAAGAATAAAGAGGAAGGGCCAGTGGGAGGTGTGCTTGTCAATCATTTGTCATTATCTGCAGCCAAATCCTACCTGTTTGTTGTCAATCATTTGTTAATAAATCAATTCTTTAAATATCACTTTAAAATCATATAAATATCATGGCACTGAGTTATATTTGTTGTTCTACTGTACAATTAGAGGTGTATATTTAAGTCACAAGTACAAATATCCCAGCCACTAAAGATCTCTTTATATTTTAATACATGAAAAGCAAAGTTACATTTGACTTGAATAATTTGTTTTTTTTTTCTGGCTGCCATATATGAACATTTTAATATTGCAGTGGCACCATGACATTTCATAGTAAAACCAGTTAATTTAATTATTTGAGAAGTAATTAACACTATCAAAAATACTTATATTTAGGACCAACCAATCCTAGCTTGTGATTCACCTAGGTGTGTTCACCTGTGTTTGTCGCAATTATGTCATTTTATTCGCCAAAGCCGTATAACGCACCAAATATACTGAGGCATTAAGAATTGATAAACCGAAATTTTTGAGATGATACATCTAAACCCAGTTGTAGCTCAATATTAAGCATTAATTTATTTACGCATAAATAACAACTACATTTTGGGGAATCTTTGCTCTTGAGATTCAGTGGCTGTGTAAAAAACGCTGCAGTTTGAGATGCTCTGAGGCAAGGTGACATGACAGTCTGCCATGAATGTATAATTATTATGCATTAAACCTGCCTTTAATAATACAGAGAAAAATGTTCAGTTCAAAAAAGCATATAGTTTCAGACTACTATATTGTAATTATTCAGGACAGCAACAGCCCTATGATAGTGTTTAAGTATCATATTGCACACTCAACAGTTTTCAACAGTCTCCGCACGAAACCCTGAGCAGCAGCTGCTCAAGCGAGCAAAACTTTAAATGCAACTTCAGTCAGACCTGAAGCCGAGCACGCACTCAGCCCTCGTGCGCCTGTAGGGGCTATTAAACCACGGCTCAGTTAATCTCTTGCACTTTGCGGGCTGCGGTATCATGTGGCGTCCGCTTCTGCCTAACCTTGAACTTCCTCCCCCACTCATCCCTAGACCACAGTGAAACACAGCATCAAAGGGACAAAGCCGGGGCGCTTCCTGTTTTTAACCATCGGCCAGTGCTAGACCATTCCTGACGTGTTTGGGCAAAAGTCTGGAATCCTGCTGCTTAAACAAGCAGTCCCTGGATGACACAAGCCCAGTCTGCCCTCCTCGCCCCTTTCCTCCCCATTGCCACAGCAACTAATGCCCCCGCCAGTCATTTTCACACAACACACATTCTTTCAGAATGATAAAGCAGTCAGTAATGCCTGTGATGATTGAGAGAGAGCTGCCTCCCCGAGCTTAGCTTTCCTGAATGGTGGAGAGCAAGCCAGTTGGAATCTGCAGTCTAACTGACTTGTTGAATTACATAAACAAATACTTTAAAATAAATAGAAAAAAAGCAACAACAATAATTAAAACACTTAAAATTACTAAAAATTATTAAAGAGTATACATAAAACTAGAAAAAGAATAGTAAATACATTTTCCAAATTACGAAAAAAAACTTAATTCAAATGTTAAATGGTACAACAAATAAAAACAAAATAAACCAAAACAAAAAACTTTAATTTAAATTTAATTCAACTGAGAAAGTACACAGCAATGGTGCTATTCTTACATACAGCTTGTTTTACTCTTTTTACAATCAATTCCTGCACAGTGCCTGCGGTTGTTTCTTTGTTTCATCTGCAATTGCTTCACATTGCTCGCCAAGTGAACGTAAACACGACAAGGAGTATGCTTAGACATTAACTTTACTCTGTAATCCTAGCTGTGTAACATAATTGTCAAATGTAAAATGTCACTCTGGTAAGAGTATCTGCCAATTCCATACATATAATTACTATATAAATGCTTGGTAGCATAGCACCACACAAGTAAATCTGTATAGTGACTTGAAAACAAACATTTTACAATTTTGGGACTTCGCCCTTGTTCATACAAGCTTGTCCAGCTTTTTCTTACAACTCTGCCTTCAACAACGCATTTATGGGCATAGCATTTATAGCTCTACCGAATACCAGGTTACTTGTATTAAAAAAAAAAAAAAACCACCACACCCCAGCCACCACAAACTATTAACTTGAAGTTGCGTCACTGAACTTCTTAAAAAGTGTCTTTGCTCTGCCAAACAAGGGTACGTGCAAAGCATCTGAGACACAAAAAGTTCAAGAGGGTCTATAAATTCAACAACAAAGCTGATCTAACACACACACACACACACACACACAGAGCCTGTGGAGAGAATGACTAACATCTAAATGCATGAATAAGATGGCTCTACATAGCATTGTAGCTAGGAAAACTGACTCAAGGCCTCAAGATTACTACAATATAAAATTGGCTTCTGCAATCGAATGACTAAGGTAGACAGTCCTACCACTGACATGTTATTTGTAGCCATATATGGTTTCAGCAGACTCACTTTATCACAGCTAGCAAATTCAACTGTTTTCTTTGTAAGGATCAAGACAATAAGGGCAAGGCACAATTGCTGGCACATGCCATCTTTTTCACCTTGACTTTGGCATTGAGAGGCCTTGGCAAAGACACAGCACTGGAGACAGGGAGGAGTATGAAGTAATTTAACAAAATAACAGTAAACATCAAAACATGATAATGATATGTCATACTAAGTTTTTCTGACTGTACAGTCTTTTATCTATATCTCTATATCTTTTATACCTCTGGAGCATAAAAAATGTTATATGCACCAATTAACCATAACATTAAAACCCAAAGGCACCTATCAAAAGGTGGATATACTAGGCAGCAAGTGAACAGTCAGTTCTTGAAGTTGACGTGCTTAAAGTAGAAAAAATGTGCAAGAGCAAGACATCACAAAACAATAAGCAGGTCAAAACTTAACGTCTCCTTTTCGCCAGGCTAAGACACACTAAAGCTAAAGGCACACTTGCTGGCATGCCATCTTTTTGACCTTGACTCTGGCATTGAGCAGCCCTGGCAAAGACACAGCACTGGAGCCAGGGAGGAGTTTTTTTTTTTTATTTTATCACTTCACAAGGAGAGGTTAATGAAGTATGTGGGCAGAAGCTGAGCACAGACAGACACAACTGGAAGTCACACTATTGTATTGGCTGGCCGTGCAGAAAGCCAGCCTTTAACATGTGGGCAGATAAATGGGCAGTAATTAAAACAAGGCTCCATTCTCCGGTCTAAAGCTCAGGCCGGCCTTCAAGCCCAACACCACCCCCCAACTAGAAGCCCTCCCCCTAGTGTTGGCTGGGAGTTGAATGTTTCCGGTGGTGATGCAGAGCGGATGAGATCACTCAGACGGCTCATTAAGTGATGAGAGCTTTCCTTCTGCCTCCCCACCCCTCCCCGGGGCCTCCCGCCGAAGCTGCTCACACTTCAGCTGGACAACAGGGGAGAGTGTTGACTGAACTTTCTGTGAACTGCTGCACAAAAACCTTTCACGCAACCATCCACACTTCATGTCGCAACAACCGGTCCTGCTTACTGTAAAACAGTGAAAACAGGGCAGAACGTGTACATGAATGAGGTATACATTTCAATCAGGCATGCAGAACAGCCTGGTGGATTCCCAGGAACGTTCTCCAGACCTGCTGCCCACGCATGTTCTGTGCTGTTAGCTTAACATAGCCTAGATTAGCTTCAATGCACTGAGAAACAAACATACCATACAATATGCACCATATGCACATGCAGACCAGAGTAACACACTATATATTGGGTTTTTCACTAGCTTTCCAGACTTTTACTTTGCAGAAGAAGGTCAAAACAATGCTTTTTTTTTCAATGTGTAATAAACTCAAATCATCCCATGCTTTATAGAAGAGCCAGCCAATATGAAGAAATGTATCAAATCAATAAAAAAAATTTATGAAACACTGACCACTGTAAATTATTACATTTCCAAACAGAAACATTAAGAAATACATTAGAGCAACTGACAAGTAAAGTAAATAACACTGCTTATCTAGTTCCAATATAATGAGCAACAAGTAAACTGGGTGAAACTGGGAAAAAATGAGTGAGCATAATACTTGAGCAGTCATACTTCGGCATTGAGTTAATACAGAGTCTACGGCATAGCCTGCAAAAGTGAACCACGGGTAGGTTATGGCGACAATTTAACACAGAAGCACAAATTAGCATTAATACATCAATGTACAGTACTATCATCACAGGACGTCAAATGTCACACAAGGCAAATTTCATTAAATTAAGTCTTTGCAATTCAATGCAGACCAGCCAGCAAAGCAAATTAATTTCCACGTTTGTTTTTAATGTACTGTTTTGTTTAACATTAAGAACTATAAAGACCCTAGTGGCACCACAACATGTACATTTTAAAGAATTCTCCAGAATCATTACAAAAGAGATTCTTATTACCTTAAACCACAGAGTAATGTGGAATTATATCTTAAAATAATGTTATTAACAATTGAAACACAATAGTATTGGTTACTGTTCAGTAAGATTAATATGAAACAAAAACTTGTTCCTTCGTTCTTTCAAGCAACAGATTTTTAATTAGTATACACTACAGAACGACAAGAAACACCAAACATCCTTGCTTCAACAAGCCGTTAAACATTGAACTAAAGAGAAAGAATGTTTAAATTCCAGGTAATTGCGCTCAGACGAGGTGCACATGAGGACAACAGAGAGTACATCTGAAACACGTTCAGTCCATATATATATTTTCTACACTGCAGTCAGGAAACAAAAGCACTCCTGACATTTTTTTTTTGCTATTTACTTCTTCAGAGGAAAGCTAAACAAGCAACAGTAAACTTTTATCTATTCTAAACTCCTCTGAACAGTCACTCAGTGACGGCCTGGTGGACAGCAAGCCCTGACCGGGTAATTAAAGACATAGGGAGAAGAAAGGCCAGGCAGACTGACTGGAAACCACCACAAGCCCTTGAAGAAACATCTGTGTCCAAGAAAAACAAGGTAATTATATGGAAGGAAGGAGGAACTGCTAAAGTATTTTTCCCTCAGAGAGAGGCACCATGTCTGCCATAGTAACATCAGCCAATCGGTGGAGACCACTATAGAGGTAGGAGTGACTTACAGTGTTTCATTGGCCCTACTCTCTGATCTCATTCTACCTGCTGTAACCCGCCCCCCCTGGCATTACTGTAAAGAGCTCATATCCGGAAAACAGGCTTTGGTTTTCTTGTTTTTTTGCTAAAAGAGTTTCCTGCCCTATACAAACACAACAGGAAAGTTCATATACCATAAACACACAGAGACTAAGCCTTTGAATTCATTGTTTTTGTGATGTCAAAAAAAAAAAAAAAAAAAACATGCTTACATAACCCAACTACTCCCATTCACACAGAGTTGAGGGGTGTTTCAGCCTAGACTGCTTTATGAAAACAGGACAATACAGCAAATACAGAGCAGCCAGTCAAAACAGAGACTGTTTACACACATCAGGTTGAAAGGGGCAGTAACAAAAACAGTCTACTTAATTACAATAACCACAGTTTGGAAACTGGCCAGGTAAAAAAAAAAACTATTATGACCAGATCTGATAAACAAAATCTAACAATTTCACAACATTCCATAATTTTAAAAGCGCACTATTAGAGACAGACTTATACAAATAGTGCTATTCAACTACTTTTGCATACTTAGCATTAGGGCTGAAACGAGTAGTCGACATAACCGACAATCAAATATATTTAAAATTGCTGTCTTATCGTCACTGCACCACACACTACACAATAGGCGAAGAAGAGGGGGTAAAGGCTGCTTACTCACGCAGCTCTAACAAACATCTGATTAAGCTATTAAGTTTAAACTTTATATTTGAGGTTCACCTATCATTTTTTTTATTTACTTTGGGAACTTATGTTAAGGCAGAGACTGAAAAACAGGGTGACAATTACAGGTGTGGAGACTTATATTCACAGGATGCAGTCATAAAGGGAATGGCAGAAATAGTTGACTAATCGACTATTCAAAAAATAATCACCAGATTAGTTGACTACTAAAACAAACAATAATTGCTACACTCTTAGCACAGACAAGATTTACAATATACTGTGCATCACAAGAGCTACATGTAACAATTAATCATAATCAATTTAGCATTTTTGAATTACAAAACAACTATAATAATTGTATTCAATTAGTCTATTATTCTGACTAATTTATCAATCCTTTGTTCAATCCTGGTTTTGTGCACTCAACTAAAACATATTAACCATGAAATTATAATTTTTTCGATATTTTCTTGGAGCAGCTTTTTTTTTTTAAAACACTTCGTACACACCTCAGGGCAATACTTGGCAACAAAAATACCTCAATGTAAACAGGTAATCTCTGTTTTACGTTTTAAAATATAACCATCAAAATTCTGTAATTGAAGATGTCCTTGATTACAATGACGAGAAGCAATATAAAATGGTCATATTGCCCACCTCTGATCTCAGAGGGAAAAAAAACGGAGAAAATTCATAGAATATGACCCCTTTAAAAAGATACCCATTTGCTTCTGGCTAATAAATGAAAGGGTATTCGGAATCAATTTGCATTAGTAATCAAGTTGAAAGGCTATCTGGAATCAATTTGCATACATAATCTGAAACTATGCAGTAGTTAAAGCACAGTCTTCCTGTTTGATTGGTCCTTTCCTCAAATTTACATTCTCAGACAGCTTTCACATGCCACACTGCCATGAAACAAGATACGGAGTTCCTGTGGGAACTACACAGATGATCTGACCGTTCACGTAAACAACTCTGACAGAGTAAGGGATATGTAAAAGGGGGTGGGTTTTAGGTACACAGAATTCTAACCATTTCTGGTCGACCACACTGCTAACACTGTGTTAACAGGTAACATTCAGAACAGGCAGTGGATGATATGCTGTTTTCTCACAATTTGGCGGTGCCAGAGATTAAAATCAATGGAGAACATTTAATAAGTGTGGAAAAGACACTCCTGCAGCAAAAGTTTAAATAAATCCTTAATGCCTCTGTAAACACTGGAGACGACTAAGACAACTAAGAGTACACACTGCGTTACTACGATTGCTTGTTGTTGTTTACAGGCTTGTCATAACTGGCCTAAATCTGTCTTTTATGATTCTGGCAGTTGCTCAGCGTTCTAGAAATACCAATGACTGTAGAAAACATGGACACAGTTTTTCCATTACCTTTTGTAATTTAGACATTATGTTGTCTAATTTGCAACCAGGGTCTTCGCAAGTCCACCCCTTCTTTTCAGAACATGTGTCTTAGGGTGTTTTCACACCAATAGAAGCTTTTTTGTAAGTTTCACTACATAAAGAATCATAAGGAAAGATCTTTATTTTTAGGAGTGTATAATGTTGTTTAAATCACATTAAATTAACACAAATTAATTAAATTAATTATTCTATTTGAAGACAAGCAGCTTGATGCGTCCCACTTGAAGATATTTTTTGACCTTGACTATTAAGATATGTGGCAACAACAAGTCTGTGGTGTGCTACCACTGGGAGGGCCAATATTTCCAACAACAATGCCATTGGAATTCCACACATTCCACGTTTTCTCCCGAGTCTAATGGTTTAATGTTGGAACAATGACTGGCCAACATAAGCACTCCAATCTGTAAAAATGTATGGGATAAGTCATCCCTGTGCTGTGCCCAATGTTATTGTGAGTCCTGACCTTTCAGGCAGTATATGCTGAAAAAGCAAAACAAAAAAACATATTCCAGGAAAAACTGGTGGCATGTGACGCTTTGTTCAGCTGAGGAAAATGCAGGTCTATACATGGAAGAATAATTCCAAAAACCAGCATTACCAGAACCTCTGTACAAATAACAAAAAGAGCAAGAGAAAACAGCGTAGTTCCTTCCTATAGACAGACAAAGAGACAGACAGATAGAAAGATGCTACCTTTTACATAATGATCTGCAACCTATTACTACACATGACCAATTATAGAAGACTATTTGCTTGTTCAGTCATTCTGATCCCCTTAAAATAGAAGGACTATATATATAAAATACAATATTGGCTGTGATTGCTGTATGATTCAACCCATTTTCATTTCACTGATAAACAGAATCAAACATAAAATTGTTATTGTGCAAAATGTGCATAGTGACCTTGATTTCAATTACTTATAATTGAAGGTGCTTTGTCTCGGTCTGAGTAACTGTCCTTACGGTTTCTGCTCAACAACACATTTAAGTACACTTTTGGCCCAGGCACAGGTTAAAATGCTGAATGTGAGCTTTCATATGAAGGTGTTTCATCAATATTGGGTTGAATCATGCAGGAATCACAGCCACAACATTTTGTCATGGTCAAGAAAAATCTTTGATTAAAAAATCTCCAAAATGGAAACTTAACAGGAGATGTAAAAAAAAACATTAAATATCAATGCAAGATAATTGTTGTTTTATTAGATGTTTAGATGAAAAGAGAGTTTTTATCCAGTAGTGAAATATAAACTTTCCACATACGGCTGCTGAAATGATTGGGCAAATGAATAATCTTTTTTGACATGAAATTGTGTGTAGTAATAAGTTTCAAATATGTAGCAATTGATTACTGCAATGTGTCTACAACCGACAAACATCATCAGACAGCGGGCGGTGTCTCCAAGATACTTTCCTGGTTATTTTGGGGACTTTTGGCTTCTGTAAGTGAAACACCGCTCAGTGGGGTTCAGGTCAGGTGACTGACTTGGCCAGTCAACAGCATTCCACAAGATGCTTCTGTTTCAGAATTCACCCTGCTGTTGCTGTCAACAGTTACATCATCAATAAGGACAAGTGATCCCGTTACACTGACAGCTTACGGAGGCTCATGCCAATATGTTTAACAGATCAGGTGTTTTGCTGCTTTGGATCAAGACACAAGCATAATCTGGGTTTATGTTCATTTCATCTTTCCAAAATGCTTTGTCCCAAAAGCAAAGTTAAGAATGCTTTTTAAACTGTTTGAGAATTAAGCTTTCTGTTATTGGGTCATATCCAGTATTAGGAGGTGGTACTGATGTGTTGATGTCTAAATGTTTCAATAACATATTTATAACATATCTGTAGGATAATTATTTTACCTTATGTTACTCCCCAAGTTATCTAAACAAATGAACCACACACTCTAGTACACATCCCATTACTTACAAAGCTCTGGACACTAGGAGAATGAGGACAACTGCATGCCTCTCCTCCACATGAGCAAGCAGTGTAAATATACCAATAGCCATGACACAAATACTCATGGAAATTCTATATGAAGAAGAGCAAAAATGTGTACAGACATTATCCAACAGTACTCAAATGGCAGTTTATACCTTCAAAGAAGAATCTATTGTGCATGGTTTTAACCCTATACCCTCAGTGCTCTCCAATGCTGAACCCAAAGCATTAACTAGTATGTATAAGAAGTCTGCATGAGGATGAATTCTGAGTGATCGCTTTTCAGTTATTTACCAATTATTTTTATAACATGAGGGATGACAACTGACTGACTTTAAGACTTAAAGGACTAAGCAAGACCAGACTTACAGACATACCTCAAGCTGACGTATTGACAACAAATTTCTTCTTGCAAAAAATGATCTACAAAAAATAAGACTATTTTTATCCAAAAAAAGAGAACTCTTCAGTAAAAATCACTCAAAGAGGTCAAACAATCTTTTCTGGACTCAAAAAATATCCCAGAAACAGGATTACAGGACAACCAAAGGCATGAAGAGAAAATGGGAATACCTAGTAGATGTAGACTGATAACAGCAAGCGAGCAACTATCTCCAATAGCTCTTACCTTGCTGGCAATGGTTGGAGGTCCAGCAGCGGTCTCTGGTGTTCTCGCCGATTTTGGTCTTGATGCACGGTGTGTTGTTCTCCACAATTCCTGGGCAAACATCTCCACACTCTTTGGGATTCTTGTTTCCATCAATGACGTTAAAATCAGCATTCATAATCAAAGACCAGTCAACTGAATCCAAGTAACAGAGCTCCGTGTTCTTCTCTATCCGTACTGCGCCTCGAGTGATGTTCCGTAAGCTGTAGAGGCCGATGTCCTTCAAACTGTTCATCTCGAATATGACTAGGGCATAGTTGTAGAAGAGATTGCGACCTTGGATGACAGTCAGGTTTGGGAAGAGGGTGCTCAAGCTGTCCAGACCATTAACACGGAAGAGGAGAAGATAGTCTGTAATCATGGTCAACTTGGGGAAACTGAGGGTGCGGAAGACCTCATGGTTGTTGTTGATCTTGTTTCCGATGAGAAGTATCTGCAGGTAGCCCTCAACCACCGTGCAGTTCTCCAGTTTCTTGAACTCGCTGATGTCATTTCCAATGTCAATGGCTGGACCACAGACTGGAAAAGAAAAGTAAAAAAATATATATATATATACTGTCAGTCTCAGCTGTAAAATGTTGCAAACTATATAAGAGACACAGATATTTCATATGCACAATCTTTCATATTGATTAAAAGTATAAATCAATTCAATAAGTAATAATAAGCTGCTTGTGTTTCTTCTCAGGTGCCAAAAGGGGCTCCTTAGGATGCACAATAACAATAGAGAACACGTTATAATTTGCACGACTTTAAGCTGAACAGGAGTTGACAAACCCTTATATCATTAGGGATAATATATTATTTATAAAAATTATTGGGTCAGACCAAAAGTGTTGGTTAATTTCAGATCATCTGAACTACTGCCTGCCTTATATTCTAAAAACTCTTTTTACTTTGCTTTAGATTTTCTGACCAATCACATGAAGTTGAGGCAGGCTATCATCACAATTAAACAAAAGAAACCAATTCTGCACTGACCCCCCCTTTCATGTGTACATGAATCACAATATATTGTCAGTATCGAATTACCAGGTGTTTCAGGTGTTAAAATGTCCTAAATTGCAAAGAATACACCAGCATAATACAGTCTAAAACGCCAAAGAATGCACTGCTTGGCTCTGCTGGCAGACTGAGACTGCCCAGTCTGTCTGTAAACTCTTCCACTTTCACACTGCTGAGCAAACACTGCTATCTTTATTGCTTTGATGGCTCTCCAAATCTCTTGTTTACATTTGATAACCTTATCCTGGCCTGCCACCGCTCTCATAGGTAACAGGCTTTTGGCACTTCAGAACTGGGTCAATCATTGATGTCGCTGTTTGGAATTAATACACACACAGAGAAAAAACCCTGAATGCTTAAATGCCAGAGCTAACAATAACAACTCATGCCTGCCAGCCAGACATGACTTTGAGAGTAATGGAAACGATAAGATTTACAACTGTAAATTGACAATGTTTTACATGCTGTACTCTAGACCTTGACAATATTGCTTTTGTTATCTGGGGAAACTCCATGCTTTAGGTGTAAACATGTTATTAAATAACCATTTAGATATTAATAGTCCCTCAGTCACTCAATTCTTCTAGTGTAATAAAATGAACAGTCCATCTATGAGAAATCATGGTTCTTCAGCAATTCTTCAATTAAGGTCTTAAAGACCTGACAGCCTAAATCAAGAATGCTGAGCTGTTGTCTGGCGAAATTAGGCTGCAAAAGCTAAGCATGCACTGACGCTCTGCTGATGCTTCATGATGTTAGACCACAAGGCAATTCTAAAGTTTTCCACACCTTATAAAGGAAACACAAAAAAACTGAACAAACTTGCCAAACATAATATAGTGATGCTGAAATAACAAACTGCACTGTTTTAATAAATCTTTTTTTTTTTTTAAATCACACAAGGTCATGCAGTTCACAAGCATGACCCATCAGGCAAGACACCATCCCAAAAACCATGATCCATAAAGGAACTAGGAACATTTCTCTGTCCTAGCAGCAAAATTAGGGTTATACTTAGAACGTCACTGGCGAACCTCTGCTGCCACCCTGCCCTGCAACCACTGGGGTTAACAGTAAAACCCAATTACACATGCTTCACAAACTCCTCACTCTTCCAATCAACAGAACCAAGTCTGTTTTGCAAGGGAAGGTGTTTTTACATGTTCTATTTTAAAATTGTAACATTTTTCCCCTCTTGATGAATTGGATGAATCAGGGAGGCTTGTTTGCAGTTTACTTGGAAACATGGAAATTTTGTGGTGGCGAAACATGAAGGGAAAAGCAAGAATTTCCTTTTTTTCCTTTCCTGGCTCAGCAGTGACAAAGTTATCGATTTAAAATGGACTGATTAAATGGGATGCTCACATCCAACACACTGAAGTGATTACAAATGTAATATCCCTTTTGTTTTTTAAATGAATCATGAAATCATGGCTGTTTGATCTCCCACTTAGAGAGAACATGTGAATACTGTGGTGATTGTTACAGCAAAAAAAAAAAATCTAGATCTATCTACTAACCTAAACTATCATCTAAAACTGTCAAATTTCAGTCTACCCACCGTGACATACACCAACAAAACACTCAACAAGTTATATTGCTTTAAACCAGAGATTTTAACTTTATTAGTAGTTATTTAACCATTTAGATTATTTTAGATCAATTTATCTATAACCAGAGATTAAAAGATTCTTATCAACTGAGTGCACACTTGATAAGATCTTCTCTAATAAGTAATTCTGACCCTTATTATAAATGCTATCACAGCCATAAGATAACATTACACGATGTTCGCTCCGACCAAAAGGCGACAAATGTCACCAGATCCTCCAGCACAAATGAAGCCTAGTGAAAGACTGTGGCCTGAAGTGTGGCCTGACCTCAATGAGTCAAAACCTTGATGAAAGAAGATATGAGTGACTCCTTCAAACTGTATCCTATGCAACTTTCCTATGCAGATTTGGGCCTCTGTTTGTGTGGGACCCATTTAGCAGTTTAGTCATCCAAACCTGGACCGAGTTAGTATGACTCAGATAATCAAACAAATAATCAAAGTAGACAACATGTGCTGTTTTTTAAAACACAGGAGGCCAATGTTGCCTCATTTTACTGATTAAGTATTTGTTTGGAAATTCAATTTAAGTGAGACTTCCCTTACAGATATTTATATATGTAAACAATATCTCAGGCAGCATATTTGCTAACACTACATGCAGTAGAGTAAGAGACAGCCTTTAGAAGCTTTAAACTCTTCGAATGTCTTATTCCACTCACCAATTGTGACTGAGTAAGTTTCCCTAGAAGAGAACAGAGCACTTTACACCAAAGATATCTAACGGAATGGGACTGCCTTTTAATAATCAGTTCATCGCAGACACAGCGTTTCAGAATTCTGTGTATATCATTCATAGTGTGTAGTACCAATGATTCTGATAACATTAGTGTAGCCCTTACTATCAACTATCAACTCCAAACTAAAAACATTTGTATGACTAAATGGCTTAGACAGAACAACAAAAGAGATGCTCAAAACAAATAGACTAAAGTATGATATATCTATTCTTCTGTCGCGCAGTGTGTACATTTAATTGATTAGATAGCTTAACTTTTTATCACCAGTTCAGGTAGGATAAAACAGTAATGAATACAATTTGATACAACTTCTAGATTGCAAAAATGTTGAATCAACGTTCATTGTTCCTTCTCATGTAAATAATGATAACATTATTGTTTGAGGGGGTCACTTTTTGCCCTTAAAGCATTCATCTCAGCCCAACCATTCAAAACTACGTTAGAAATTCCACACAAACAGATGCCTATGAGAAAATGATAAAAAGACGTTGCTTTATGGTTGTTTTTTCCCCATCACTAGCATTAAAAGATGTAGCCAATGCAACCAAAAAACGTTAAAACACGTTTATTAAATGTTCTTTGCTATGCCGGCCATGACTGTGGGACTGGTAAGGCTGGTACACCCCTAGAAGTTACCTAATACCTTCATAAACAGCTGTTCTATCAGCTTTACTATCGCAAGTCAACATTGTACAATGTTCCCACACTTCAATTAAAGACAGACTAAACAAATATGTAATAACTTCCAGTCACGTTTAGCGTATCAGCGCATTTTATTCAACTTTCAATAAATTAACTAGTTGAGCAAATATTACTTACTTTCTCCATTTGCGGGCCACGGGCAAATAGTGGAGAGGGACAGCAGCAGACCACAAAACAAGGTCAAACGATTTCTTGCTCTCCAAGACCTCATTCCTGTAAACACTTGATTTAGCTAATTATAAAAAGAGGAGTGAGGCGGAATAAAGGAAAATGAAGACTGTTTTGTTTTGGCCTCTCAGAAACGGGCTCGCTGGTTGTGGTCGGGAAACATTAGGTTAACTAACGTTAGCTTAGTAACTAACTACTACTTCAGCCTTTTGCTTTTCTTTTAAACAAACAAAAAAATAACGTTTAAATTGTTTCCACGTCTGTTACTTGAATGGCTCAGCTTTAGTTGCGTCCCTTGGCGAATAAAAGACAATTACAAAACTAACGTTACAAAATAGCAATTTGCAAAGCCAAGGCAGAGAGAGCGCTGGTAGCCGCTGCTGCTGAAGCCTGTAGGAATTCGTGAGTCCGTTGTTGCTATAGCTGAGCTAGCTTAGCTACCGCTAGCTATATAAAAACTGTTTGCTAGCTTAGCTTAGCCTAGCCAAACAAACGTTAGCTCGCCTTTTCTTCGGCATGGACCACAAACAGGCGATTAAGCGCAGCTCGGCTTCGTTTACTATCCTTGAAAGATGCCGGCTGAGGGGTATAGCATGGAGAAAGACGGCGGGGCGAGCTGGAAAGCCGCATCTTCACACTCCATAGTTAACGTTAGCTTAGCAGCAAGTCTCGGCGCTAAAAGCTGAGCCGAATAGCTGGTTAGTTAACGTTAAAAGCTCCGCGAGACACCGGCCGAGCTGAGCCGACCCGAACCGAGCCAAGCCGAGCTATGCTAAGCTAAGCGATGCTATGCTAAGCTAGGCTATCTGGGTGAGACGTGGATGCGAAAGGAGGGGGATGCGTGGTGATCTTCATAGGCAGCAAGGTGATCACTTTTCACCGGATGAATGGAACGAGGAAAACTCCTTACAGAAAGGGAGAGTCAACAAACGAAAAACAAAGTAAACATCCCTCATCCAGAGCAGGAAAACGGCTTAATCAAACCGCAGTCCCCCGTTTTCTCACCCCGCTCTCCCTCACTCCGTCTGCCCGCACTGAGATTTTGAATTACGCTAGTAGCAAGCACGCTAGCGACCCGATTTCCCCCTCACACACACACAAAACCCAGCGAGCTATATTTATGTATTTCCCTCTCCCAGCCGATCAGCCTTCCACTGTCAGATCCAAAGCAGTCATATCCTTCGCGCTCTTCTCATTACAAGCAGCTCATCTCCTCCTCCTCATTATCCTCCTCTCAGATCAGCGCGCAGGAAAGTCGTGTATCTGCAGCTCCGCCGCTGAATCGTCGCTGCTGTAAACAAGGCTCGATTTCTCTTTCACACACACACTCACACACACTCAGCGTTAGTGGGTTACGTTGGTCTGAAGGCGCCGGGAAAAGCAGGAATGGATTCCCGCATCAGGCAGGATTTGGTGCACTGTTTTGGTTATGGATGCTTTTTCAGTCTCCGCACTTCGCACTCTGCACTGGGAGGTAAATCCTGCCAAAATAAAACTAAAATAAAAACACTAAAATAAAAATGCAAATACCGCGCAGCGCTTTCTTTTTCCAAACATGACTGAAAATATTATGACAAATAAAAAAAAAACTAAATAAAATGTGCAATTAAAATTTTCACTTGAGCATAGGTCATATGTGACAAAAAAAGTAAAATTAAAAGGCTTTTTTGCCATTTAATTTCCATTAATACACGGGTATTTCACAGTCTAATATAAAATGAAAAGGCTAAATGTGAAAAGAAAAACCGTAGTGTCACTTTGGCTTTTTCTTGGTTAACTGCATAATAAATGCAGCGGTAACGTTTTTTCCCTTTGCAACAGGCTGTATGTCTGACATAATTAAAATGAAAACAAAATGAAAAACATTTTGTGATTTAGTTTTTCCTTATAATATTTTTACGCATGTTTAAAAAAGAAAGCTCAAAACGGTATTTGCATGTTCATATTAGTGCTTTCATTTCAGTTTTATTTTTGGCAGGATTTACCCCCTATCCGTTTGTAGATGTGAAAAAAATATATACATAAATTCTTTTCCCAAGTAAATTGATATTTATGGCTATAGTAAAAACAGGTGTTGATATAATGAGAACTAGAAATAGCACTACTAAACTTGGATGAGGAGAGATTAAGAGATGTGTAAACTAAATTATACAATTATACTTTTTATCAAAAACAATCTGTCATTTAAGTTCTGTTCTTTATAAAAAATAAAGGTGTTATTTAATATAACTTAAAGAACACTTTGCAGCACTTTTAGCACCTTAACACTTAAAAGTGTGATGATGTCAAGTGTAGATTTACAGTTCTAAACACCAAAACATTAAATTCACTCATTCTGTATATACTCTATTTTATAGAGGATAATATAATATAGCTATATTTTTACCATTCCACTATTCTCAATTATATATGCTGTAAGTATAACAATACCTTCCCACACTTTATACATAAATAATACCATATTTTGCACTTCTGGTTAGATGCTAACTGCATTTTATTCTATCGGCTCTGTTCCTGTAAGCCTCACAATGTCAATAAAGTTAAATCTAATCAAATCTAATCTAATCTAAAAACACTTGTTATTGTCTGAACACAAAGGGCCTGTTTCCAGAGTTTCCTGGACATTGATTCCAGTTTGGACCACAATGCATAATCAATGCTGGATCATCATTGAGACATTTTTAAGGCTAGGATTAGCTGTAATTTACTAGGTGTAGGAAATTGGCTTTAAATCTAAACGGAAAACATTTATTTCTACACTAATTAATGTCTGGTTTTCATTCTTATATATTGTTCTCATCAATACAAAATACAAATTTAATGTTCTGAACATTAGACTGATGGACATCCACTAGTCACTACAATGTGCCAATATCAACTAGTTAATAGAAGCAGCAGCAATTCACTTTTTTTTTTATCAAAGTTACACAAAACTACTATCATCCCACAGTACAGTGCTTGAAAAGCCAGTATTACAATGTAAATGAAAGGTCATAGCGTTTCTTTTATTACTGATCTATGGACATGAACTTGACTGTTAGAGTTGTGAGGAAGAATGTTCTTATCACTTCTGTTCCATGTTTAAATGGCCACTGAGAGAGATAAGGCGTAAAATAAGATCCTGTGCTGTATTACCGTGTAAAAGCGTTAAAACCATAGCATAAGAAGCACTACATGTTTAGCTGTTATTTGAAATACAATATAATGCATTCATTGCTGTTGTCAATCAGCATTAAACTACAATATGAAAACAAGAGTTGAAAATCGCAATCTCCCAAGTCTCTTTTTGCTTCAGAATTTGCTATAGAAGCTATCACTAGCCAATACTTTTTTATATCTACTTAACTTGTAAACATCACCCCTAATTTTGTAGTGCTCTTTAATACTGAGTGACCTACAGTTTAACAGAAGGGGATACATATTACTTTCAAATATTGATTATTTTCTTTGTACACTTTGATGTTGTGGTAAGTTGAAACTGTGCATGTTTTAAACCGGAGGGACATTCTATCATTAACTTGTACAGTTATGTTGTGAAAGTTAATATAAACGTTTTTTCCACAAAACCTTTCCACTGATTCAAAGAGCTGAATCATTGTTGCCGTCGTGCTCCATAAAATATTAAACAGGTTAAATGTGAGGTTGGTCACTCATGTGCCACCTTTTTCAATATGGCCAAATCAGAATAAGAAAAAGGAACAATTTCAAATGAAATAGATTTTTAGAAATGCAGAGATACATGTACAATTTTACACACAATTTTAACAGTTCCTGAAGCTCATTAATAAGGGCATAGAATCCCAGGGCCAGTTAGAATACAAAGCAATCGTCATAAATATGACAACATGACATAAGATTTACTTTACTGATTTTATAACAACAATACTATCATCAATAATATCAGCCACACTTAGCTGTTGTAGATCTTATACGCTTTCTACCTTCTGCATGGTTGCTATGGTATTGCATGGAGTTTCTGTGATGTTGTTAGCTGTTTGCTATAATATCACAGGTGGTAGCTGCTAACCTAGCTATGCTGGTTACTAAGTACGGTATTTTGTGGTATCACAGATTTTAGATAGACAGTTTCTTAGAAGCAAAGATTTTTCTCTCTTTCTCTCTCTTTCTATGTTCCTCTCTTTAACTCTTTCTTCCTTTCTCTCTCTCTCTCTCTCTCTCTCTCTCTCTGTGGCCCTCTTTCACACTGTCGCTCTTCCTCATTATGTCCCTGTTGACCTGTCTTTTTCTTTCTCTATGTCCCTCTTTCACACTGTCCCTATCTCTCTTTTTGCCTCTCTTTGTGTCTGTCTTTTCCCCTGTCTCTCTCCCAAGTCTTTCTATCACTCATGCACATTTTTCTCTACCCATCTGTCCCCCTCACTATGTCCCTCTCACTTCATGCCCCTTTTTTTACCTGTCTTTGTCTCTCTGTTTATGTATTTTGTGGTATCACAGATTTTAGATAGACAGTTTCTTAGAAGCAAACATTACCAACTTGTGAAAAACAAAGACTTTGATTATCCCACCATCTACACAGAAATCCCTGTGCATAAATGGACAAGGCCATTGGTCAATATTGGACGCTGGTAATCTTCAGGTCCTCAGTTGGCACTTCATTAAAAACAGGCATGATTTTGTACTGGACATCACTGCATGGCCTCATGTGTCTGTAAACACAATCCATGAATGCAAGTTAAAGCTGTATCAGGAAAAGAAGAATCCATATGTCTACATAATGCAGAAACGGCATTATCTTCTCTCGGCCAAAGCTCATTTAAAATCTTAGATTTTGATTTATCTGTTCACAAAAAAGTGTTGCATTTTACCTCAGCTCATTTTTAATAATCATGGACATTGAGTTAATATATGATGTATATGATATATGATAATATAAAATAATACAATGAGAGAAATCAACCCTGTGTTAAGCATGGAAGCGAATGGGTAAGTGAATAAAGAGGCACACTCTGTGTTGTGCACTGATGGCAGTAATTGCATGTCTTACCTTAGATTATTATCTTCATAACACACCCCCAGCCGGCCACAGACTGCAAATTACACTTACTATTTGGCAACAAACCTTCCAGTCAGCTCGGAGGCCCTGCTAGAGTCCTGGAAACATAATATTATTCAGAGAAACAGCAGCTGATCGAGCACCCAGAAAAGAAAAAACACATTACCTTCATGGACGAGATGGGAAACACTGGAGATCCTATGATGTACAGTATACTTAATACACACAGTTCATATTTTTTCAAGAATATTTGCCAACTATTTTTTAGAAACACGATCCTGGAAGAAGCTATTTTGGAAACACCTGTTAGGGGAATCTTTGACTAATGGAAAACTGTAAAAAAAACAGTGTGGCAGGATATTCCAATATGTTTATTATTATTATTTCATGATTACTGTTACATTTTCTAAGTAATTCAGTTATTAAAAGGACAATATTATGGAAATATCGTGGATTACCTGACATTGATTGTAATTCTTCACTTTTCCTAAATTTCCTTCGGGATAAATAAAGTATCTATCTGTCTATCTATCTATCTATCTATCTATCTATCTATCTATCTATCTATCTATCTATCTATCTATCTATCTATCTAGCTATCTATCTATCTATCTATCTATCTATCTATCTATCTAGAAAAAGTTTTGATAGTATGGAAAATGCAAACAAACACAACATTTCTTTAATTTACTTTGACTTTTATTTCATTTGCAGAGACTATGAATCCAAAGTATTCCAAGTTCTATTCAGTCTTCTTATCTTCTTATCTTAAGTTTAGGGTGACAGTTGAAGTCAACAGCTGATTTCAATAAATATTTCGTACTAAAGCAGCATCAACAAAAGACTAGAGATGTTATTGCACATGAATAAACTAGATTCAAACCTTAAATTTTACCTTTCCTATGATTCTGTCTGGACTGGCTGTAGACACTTTTGACTGGGATTCCTGCCATCTTGTTTGCAATCAGTAATGTGACCACTAAATGGTATGAGCAGTGTCTCCATATGAGGTCAAAGGGTCAACAACAACAACAAAACAGGTTTTAAAAAATTAAGTATCATGGTGGAGAGGCTGAAATGTAATGTCCACATATGAGGACAAAGGGTAATTGAAGCCACTGTAATTGTACTGTCTATGTGATGTCACTCCATGATGTGCTAATGTGTTAATTTTTTTACATCCTCCTATTTAAATTTCATGTATGTGACTGTCAGTGTGAATATGTATTTAATAGGGGTGTGACGAGATATCGTGCCATGAGATCTCGCGAGATTAAATGTGACGATATTTCTCGTCAAGCTTAAACCTGTCTCGCGAGAGAGAAAAAAAAACAGTTTAATGTGGACTTTTTAAGAGGGATCTAGCAACCCAGTAGCAGTGAGTGTGAGAGCAGCTCTCAGCACATGAGGAAAATGGGCGGACCGCGGTCCGGACCCAAAAGTTGTCCAATGCGGACCCAAACCGATAAACTACTGAGAAGGATTTAATTGTGCGGCGCAGTAAACTCACAGACCAATCACGTGTGGGGTAAGATCACCAAACGCTCAGTCAATCAGATATGTGCAGATGCAGTAAGGAAAAAAATTAGTGCAAACACACCGCTCCTCACGCGGGATCCAACCCGTGTTGTCAGGGTCGCGGTAATGCGGCCGTGAAAAACCGCCTTTATAAGGAGAACGGGCGGAAACTAGTCACGCCGAGCGCGACAGAGAGACAGGGGATAAATGTAAACAAAATCTGTCCAGAGAGGCATTTCTTCTTCTTCTTCTTCTTCTATATTTTTACATCATTCAGTTCAAACAACCTTACAGGATATAGCACTTAATTATTTCATATAATTAAATACCCCTGATATAGAAGATGCTTCTGCTACTTTTAAGTTGTATGTCTGGCTGCATTTTGGCTCCAGTGGAAACAATAAACGGTAACAGAGTGACCAACAAGACACAAACCATATGTAAATACTGTAAGTAAATCCTACACATGACTGTTTCATAGGCAGTTGTACTAATCCCTTAGCTCTGTACTGTATTTAAAAACATGTTCTGTCTCTGTTTGCACTTCAAGCATAGTCTTAATATGACTGGTTATGGTTATGAATAGTTAAATTACAAGAGATTTAACAGAAAAAACACAAACCATAGTCTTAATATGACTGGTTGTGGATTGCACTTATTGTTTGCTCTATATAAGACCTAGAAAAGTTGTATTTTTATTTTTTATTCTTATTTCTATTCCTTATAGAATTAATATGTGAGAGAAACCAGTCTGTTAAGTTTGCGGTTTATGATTTTGTAAAAAAAAAAAAAAAAAATATTTAAAATTTTATTTTTAAATCTCATCTCGTCTCGTTATCGTGAACCCAATATCGTGTCTCGTCTCGTCTCGTGGTATTAGTGTCTCGTCACACCCCTAGTATTTAAGTATGTATACTTTTTTTAAGGCATCACTGTAAAATGGTGAAAATTACTTGATTTTCAATAAACAATAAGTAAAAAATGGAAGGATTTTGAGATGTGCTGCAGGTTTTAAATGCCGTAACAGATGTCCATTAATAAATAAAATATGTAATATGTATTAAATGTAATATGCTTTATAATAGAAGGCAATGGACAAGTGCTATGTATATGTGTATGAATCAACAGGTTTCCTATCATTTTTGACGTGAAAGGAAACATGGTCTTCTGTAACAGATCATAAAATCACACAGACTCTGTAGACAGAGATTAGTTTGAAAGATGCTGGAATGTTCCTTTAAACGGGTCGTGATGAACTGCTCTGAGTTGTGTGTACTGCAGCACGCTGCAGAGGAGCTCCACAGGGAGGGGAATGTGCTTGGACGTTGGTGGTCCGCTCTGTTATGAAACAAGAAAGGCCTTTTTGCTGTAGTATAATCTGTGACAGTTTTGATTATCTCCGTAATTACAGAGTTCTTTCATGGGCCGTAGAGGAGAGCACAAAAGAATTATTTTAATGCCACACATTACCTCAACTCTGGCACACACAGCTAAGCTCCTGCTGCATTCCTACAATTACACACACAAAGAGAGAGAAAAAGAGAGAGAGAGAGAGACTCTCTCTTTCTCTCACACACACTGTCTCTAACATATTCTTCCTAACTCTATCTAACTCTCTTTATGTCCACCTCTCCCTGCATACGTCCCTCTCTCTCTTTTTCTCTCTCCCATCATACTATCACTTTCCTTCTTCTCTCTCTCTCTTTCTCTGTTCCTCTCTCTCTCTGTGTGGCCCTCTTTCACATTGTCCCTCTTCCTCATTATGTCCCTGTTGACCTGTCTCTTTCTCTCTCTCTATGTCCCTCTTTCACACTGTCCCTCTCTCTTTTTCTCTCCCACATCATACTATCACTTTCCTTCTTTTATCTTTTCTCTCTCTTTCTATGTTCCTCTCTCTTTAACTCTCTCTTTCTTTCTCTGTGTCCCTCTTTCACACTGTCCCTCTCCCTCTTTTCCCCTGTCTCTCTCCCAGGTCTTTCTATCACTCATGCACATTTTCCTTTACCCATCTGTCCCTCTTTCTTTATGCCCCTTTCTACCTGTCTCTGTCTCTCTCTTTATGTACTCCCCTCTCTCTCTCCCATTCCTGTTATTTATTCCTTGTTCTATTTGTTTCATGTTTAATGTCTCTCTTTACGCCCTTTCTATCTTTGTCCCTCTATACTTGTCTTTTTTTCCTCATGCCCCGTTTTAGGCCCCTCATTCTCTCTCTTTACGTCCATCTTTTCCTCAGTCTCTCTCTCTTTTTTTCACGCTTCACCTGTCTCTTTTTTATCTCTTTTATTCACTATACTGCTCTTTTGAATCCTCTGTATCTCTCTCTTTATGTCCCTCTTTCCCACTCTCTCTATGCCCCTCTTTTCCTATGTCTTTCTCTTTATGTCTCTTTTTCCCTTCAATTATCTCTTTATTTTCCTCTTTTCCTCAGTCTCTCTATCTCTTTCTGTGACACTTCACTCTCTCTCTTGTTGTCTCTCATTCACTGTCCTCGTCTCTTTTTATACCTCTTTTCCACTGTATCTCTCTCTCTATGTCACTCTTTCTCTCTCTTATTTCCCTCTCTCTCTTTTCCTTTCTCTTCAATGGTCTCTCTTATTGTTTGCCCTCCTTTCCTCTGACTCACTTTATGTCTCTCTTTCACTCTTCTTCTCTCAGTATCTATCATACTCTTTCTATCTTGCTATGTTGCTTTCTCCATTTGTCTATCTCTGTTTTCTTTCATCTGTTTTTCCTTTTTTGTTTTCCCCACTTTCTATCACTTTTACATTTTCATTTTTCTCTCTTGTTCTCTTTCTTTTTTCTCTGTTCTTTCTCTCTCTCTCTCTCTCTCTCTCTCTCTCTCTCTCTCTCTCTCTCTCTCTCTCTCTCTCTCTCTCTCTCTTTCAAACACATTAAGGAATGGAGTGAACATCAGTGACCACCCAGGACTGTGTGTACAGTGAGTTAGGCCTTCAGTAAGCACAGACACACAAACACTGTACCCCCTGCCCCCTCCCCCGGCCAAATGTTTTGCCTGTCCACTTGCATTTGTTAAGTCCTCATAAAAAGCCTCCATAAAGACGGTCTGCAGGCCCACCTACCCGGAGTGCCTCTGTTTCAGCCTCTTTCTGCCGCTGCACTCGAGTGGAAGCGAGCGTGTTTACTGCCAGCAGGTCACACATGCTAATGAGCGGCTGTTTGTTTTCTGAGGAGGAATGGAATGTGGGATGAGACGGGTGGGGCAGGTAGGGGGTGTTTGGGGCAGGTGAGGTTGTGTGTGTGTGTGTGTGTGTGTGTGTAGTGGGAGGGGGTAGAGGTGATCCACCAACACTTATTTTATTGCCTAATTGTTTGACTGTGTGACTAATATGACGGTTGGATAGAAGTAGAATAAAATGTGACAAATATGATGTTTAATATTAATAATATTAATGACATTATAATTTAGATGAAGGTTTATGGTAAATATGGTTAATATGATGTACTTATTATTAATATTATGGTCATTTTGTTTTTTTGGTTTACAGGGGGGCAAATAGTACATATGGTTAATATGGTAAACATAGCTGACATAAGTTAATATGCATAGTATGATAGTAAATAAGGTTGAAATTATGGTACATATCAAAATAAGATGTTTTATGGTTAAATACTATAATAAATATGGTTTATGTACTTGTGATAATGTTATGATGATAAATATAGCTCAAATAATAATTAGATAAGGTAATAATAAGATACTAAAAATAGATGATATGATGACAAATACAGCTAATATGATGAAGGATATGACTAATACTATGGTAGATATGGCTAAAATGATAGCAAATAATTTTTATATCATTGTCAATATGGCTAATACTATAATACATATGGCTAAAAGTATATCACATATATAAATATATGTGATAATAAAGTGTTTAATATATAAATTTGATATAGATATATTTATAAGTATGGCTAATGCAATAGTAAATATGCTAAATGTGGTTAGTGTGATGAAACATATAGCTCATATAGTGATAAATATGGCTAATGTGAAAAGCCAATATGGTCAGTATGATGGTAAATGTGGATGGTATAATGATAAATATGTCTGATGTAATGGTACATACTTAAAATGATAAATATTGTTACTATGAAAATGTTGTGGAATAAGTAAATATGATGAAATGTAGTTGATATGTTGGTAATGTAATGTGAATATGAATGTGTGTGTACAGAGGCAGAATATACAGGTCAGGTGTGTTTCATGTGATCCTTTGTATCACCACAAGGTGGCGGTGTTGCCTTAAGCTCATAAGAAGAAGTATTTAAAAAAGGCCCACGCTGTGCTGTGTAATAAAGGCATTGCAGGCTTTTAACAATTATTGTAATATATCTTCTTATAAAATACTATTTCCTGCCTCATTATGGTCAGCCTGGGAGCAGCTCAACTCAAACTTCTCAGATTTAGAATGCAGATGTTTTACACAGCTAAGAACAGCTGCTTTTAGTCATTTAACTGTGGGCCAATATGAGTAACAAATGCTGTAATAATCACATTTATCTTCATCATCAGATGGCAGTAAGTGCTTTTACTGGTAGTTGAGTCTATGAGAAAAGCTATTCAAATTCATTCAAATTCATTCAAACCCATTCTTCAGGCACATGACTTTGTTGGGTTCTGATTGGCCTTTTCTCTACAAAGATTCTTTGAGTCAGCCAATCAGTGTTTAGTGTGGGCGGGCAGTGTTTTTTTCCCCTCCTGGATGAATTCAGTGAATAAAAGAAAGAGCATAATGGCTCCCATCAAACCTCATTTCACCTCTCACTACACAAAAGTATATCCATGTCTGGTAAGAGTAAAAACAATGAAAGTGAGGTTGAGGTGACATATATATATATATATATTTTTTTTTTGCAACTGGGATATCTGTGCTGAAGTGGCTCAGATTTTTCTCAATTCCAACACTTTTAGAAACTGTCTAGTATGTAGATTCCTCCCCTTGAGAGATGTCAATGTAACTAGATCCTTATTGTCACTGACGTGGTATTAATGTTATGGCTGTTGTTATGGTAAAATTGTTGCCTCAGTTTCACCTGTGAATATTACACCACCGTAACTGACTCACACTTCTCTATTCTGAGAATACGCAACACGTTCAAGGCCAGTCATTTCCTTCAAACTAATCTACACATATGAAGACAGATGCGTTTTTCAATATATGTTCTGCTTTGTTGTGATTTCCCAATTAGTTAAACACACACGTAAAGGATAACTCCGGTGTGAAATAGACTTTTGTTGTAGTAAAACATGATAAAGAGTGCTAATCTTTATTGAATAGCCAACCTCCGTTCTCCCACAGCTTTCTGAGACCCAGTAATTTTGTGCTTTTGCCCAGCACTCTTTACAACCGGAGCTTCTGGGGATTTTTTACCCCTGATAAAATGAGCTTTTTACTGCTTTGTTAGGCTCAAAGTAGCTCCACACCTCATTGGTAGAATCTGGAGAGCCCTGACATTTAAAACGAGGCATTCATAACTTTTTAAAAAGTGCACAAGAAGCTTATTAAAAAACAGCCACTGTTTACAACCTTCATAGCCTGCCCCACCTCTGCTGAGCCAAGCTGTTAGCACTCTCAGACTTTCAGCTGTAAGGTCACAGCTTTAATCTACTACATCTTTCCATAGAAATGAGTTGTTGGCTGATATAAAATGTCAGATATAAAGTACTTTACCTTTAAAGAACAAAGGCAGGAAACAGCCTATCATGATATCTGTTTGGTGTGTCATGGCTCAATAGACCATAAAAGATATAACAATTAATAATCAATAGAAAAGTAATGCATTAACCCAGAACAGTGTCCTTTTAAAATATGCCACAAATTTATAAGATCTTAAACCATTACATTGGTTCTAGATTTGCTAACGATGGTTGGATAAATTGCAGTTTGGGTCAATTCATTTGACAGAACATGTGATTATATAATTGCATAGTGAGTTGAATTATCTCAGCTTGCAACAACTTTGAATTGTAAATACACACAGTTCTGAGTGGCTATCTGCCAAATCATGTGTGATTAGTATCAGTAACCTTTGGAGGTAAGATATGGTCTCAGACTGATATGGTCTTAGTTATTACTGATGACGGCTTATGACGAACAAAAAGCCCCTGTACTGATTTATAACCCTTAGATTTTACTGCTCTCTATGTTGGTCTACCCGTTCATGCAGTTGGTTTCAATTGCGGGTGAGAATGCTGTCCTCCAGTAATCAGGATAGATTGTGTCTTCTAAGTGAAAAAGTACACTAAGAGGTGTACTGGGCATTTTGTAGGAGTTTAGCAGCCTTTTTAATTCACTTTGTGTGCATTAAAAAAACATCTTTCTTTGTTTCAAACCACTTCATTAAAAGTTTTTCACAGACTCCTCTGTCTTCTGTCTTTCTCTTTTTCACCTCTAGAAGGCTTCACAATGAACTCCCACTCCCATCCCCTTTTTAAATAAAAAAAAAGTACCTAGAACCAACTGTGCTGTGACTCTAAGCTAATACGAACCTAGCAGCTAATGTGCATCAATCAACACAATACAATCAACCTCCATTAGCAGCACATTTATATACAGTATAAAAGCATCTGGATTCAGGCACAAGCTATGGTTTCCTGGCCTGTTGCTTGATTAATGATCAAAGTATTTCACAGATTTATACATATTGTGATGGAAGAATTGTGCAGATTGAATAAAATTGTTGGCCAAGCAAATACTGTACGTATAACATTAAAACAGTAGGTATGATTTCAAAGTTCAAAGTCCAAAGTTCTCCATAAGGATCTGCTTATCTAGTCAGTCAGTGCTTCATTAAAGCATATCAGGAAAAAAAGCTGCTGGAAATTAACCAAATTAAACCAACCAGTGTCTGGAGTTCAAAGAAAAGTTAGCACCCCAAACTTAACTGTGACCTTTTAATTGTTCTTTGGAGTTTTTTCTATAGGAATATATGAGGGTGCAAAGGTTTTGGCATCCTTCGTACAGTTTGTGATAATTATACAAATACACCATAGAAAACATATGGGATGTACAGTTACTGTCTAGCAACCACCTGGAAACACAATAGCAACTACCTAGGAACCATTTAGTAACAACTTAGTAGCACCACAGTAACCACCTGGGACACCATAGCAACCAGCTCGCAACATCAAAGAAACCACTTGCAACACTATGTAGTAACCTCATAGCAACTGCCTAGCACGGAATGCTCAACAATTCTCCATTCCCTACAGGATATATACTGATAGTTTAAACCAGGGGTGTCCAAACTTTTTTTGTTGGAGGCCAGAAGGAGAAATATATTTGAAGTCACGGGCCACGGACTCTATAATAAAACAAATAAGGAAATATACCACTTTAAATAATACATTTTCCTGATTACTTTCATTTACACATCATTTTATTTGACTTACTATCTTTATCTATCTTTGACAGTGTTGTGTAAACTACTTTTTCAATTTGATGTTTTATTTCATGATGTCTTTTATTATTAAACTCCTTAATTACGGCAACTTTTAGACTCTTTGGTCCATTTTTCTGCGCTACAACTGCGCACCCTCTCCGCTTTTAGACTCTTTGGCCCGTTTTTCTGCGCTACAACTGAACACTCTCTACCCTTTTAGACTCTTTGGCCCGTTTTTCTGCGCTACCACTGCGCACCCTCTCCACTTTTAGACTCTTTGGTCCGTTTTTCTGTGCTAAAACTGCGCATCCTCTACACTTTTAGACTCTTTGGCCTGTTTTTCTGCGCTAAAACTGCGCATCCTCTACACTTTTAGACTCTTTGGCTGTATTTTCTGCGCTAAAACTGCGCACCCACTCCGCTTTTAGACTCTTTGGCCCGTTTTCCCACGCTGTAACTGAGCACTCTCGCCGCTTTTAGACTCTTTGGCCCGTTTCTGACACCTAGTTCAAACTTTGAATCTCACATGATAAAAATCTGCTTAACAGCGGACCAACTTTCATTCTATTTCTAAAATACCTCGCGGGCCGCTCCAAAAAAGGAAACGGGACACAAATGGCCCGCGGGCCGTATTTTGGACACCCCTGGTTTAAACAAAACAGCTACCTGAAAATAAACTATTATATAAGTAAAAGTTATGTCTGTTTACAGCTCATTTAAAAAGCTACTGTCTAATTTAGTCTAAACTGGGCAGTTGGCACCTGATTTGTGGTGGACGCCAGGTGACTGGAGAACCTAAAGGGTCAGACATCTATCAGTATCTGGCCAGACAGGTGGGAGATCAATAACTCTGAGGAAGGATGTATTTATGGAGAAGAAATAACATGCATTATTATCAGAGTGTGACTAATGACTCTGGCAGATCTGAATATAACAGCCTAACTAATGGAAGAGAGACAGAAGGTAACATAGACAGGGAGGCACCCTGAAAACACTGGCACCACAAACTCCACCGTCCACAAACCTGAGTGATCACATGCAGTGGGTTGTGGTGGACAACAGCACCAGCATCTCAGTTCACCACAATTTTATATGTCCAGGAACCCCTGGATCAGCAGCCTTTGTCTAAGGGGAAACATGAATTACCAAGAGCTAAACTAAACAAGTTTTTGGTCTAAGTCTTCTCAAGTCTAAGTCAGTAGAGATTATTCCACAGTTGGGGGCTTTATATATATATATGACCGAAAAGCATGTGGTTTTCTGAAGTGTTTAAATCTTAGTGGCTTGTGAACAGTGATTAATGTGGTGGGACTGCCTGTGTTGGTTGTACAAGAAAACTCCCCTTATATTAAAATGTCAGTGTTGCTGCACAGCTTTGCCTTTTCTCACTGTGTTGACTAGTGCTGATAGTATCAACTGCGTTTTTTCTGTGGCAACAAGGAATTTGTCTAGACGTAGCCTTTTATCAGTAATGCCCCAATTTAATTAATCTATTCTACACTATACTGAAAATGATACTTCCTTCACTGGCAGAATGAACGTGACCACGGATTAGATCATCAGCTGCCACTCACAGCACCACCCCAGTGTTGAGGCAGTATACTGTATATTTTCCGTTCCAACTGTTTACAGTGTTCTAAAAAGACAGAACATTGATTTAAAAAAGGATTACTGCTCCATGGGAAGTCTGTAAACAGCTGCTAATTCTGTAAACACAGACAGTTTTACTCACTGCCTGATTGATTATTGTGAGCTGGGTGAAAGTGTAAACCGTTGGTATGGAAAAAGCGTTCAGCTGACACAGTCCTGACCCTGACGTAAAACAACATTCATATCAGCCTCAGAGATAACAGACCGACTCCCACTCTGTGAATGCCATTTATATAAGATTAGCAGAGCTTTTTCTCAGAATCTGTGTTCTTCTCACAGTGATGTTTATTCACAGACCTGAGTCACTTCTCTTCAAGATGTACAACCCCAAATCAAAAAAAGTTAGACAGTATGCAAATTTTAAAAAGCACAGTGTTTATTACATCTATTTTATTTGATTGCAGGCAGTATAAACCCAAGATATTTAATGTTTTGTCTTCCTGGTTTCATTTCATTTGTTAATATACATTAATTTTTGTATTTCAGACTCTCCACAACACATTCCAAACAAAGTTGGGATGTTATGGTCCAGAACGCAGCAGCGCATCTGGTCTTGAACTAGCCAAAACGGGCACATTTCTACCAGTTTCTGCAAGCATTAAATTCAAAGCCCATATCATTGCCTACAAGGTTATGACAGAGCAGGCTTCTTCCTACCTGCACTCACTCCTAAAGACTTACATTCCCTCCAGGCCTCTGCTCTCCTTCAGTGAACGTCGCCTCGCTTTACCAAACATTCACACAAAGCAATCCAGACTGTTCTCATACAGAGTTCCCCAATGGTGGAACAAACTCCCTTCCAGTACCAGATGTATAAATGGCTCTGATTCTGGAGGCACCATAAGATCTCAGTATACTCAATGAATTAATGCTGCATTATAGAAGTGTACCAACAAAAGCCCAATGCCCCAACAGGTCCTGGCATTTGAAGTTGCTGATAACAGTCTGGATGGTCCTATGGTCCAGAACACATGGCATCCATTTCTTTCACAAAAGATATAAACAACTAATAAACAAATATAAATTTGTCTGACGACAACGCATGTTTCTAGGATAGTTAAAGTCTATCCTAGCTGCCTCCAAGCGCAGAGAAGTCGACACCATTTTTATATATAGTTAAAATAATGCTTTTGTTCAAAGTTTTAAGGGGAGTTTGTGAATATATTGTAACTTTATACTGTAGTGCTTTACAGTGGTTTAAAGTAATACTAAAGTTATCTCGTGCCCTTATGCTTCTCTCTGCTGTTTAGGTCATGCCCTGCCTTTTACGCACTGACGTTCCTTCTGGTTCTTTCATTATTTCTCAGATATACAGTTAGGTGCTATACTATAGAAGGCCTTAAAACAAACAATAAAAACATAAATTTACTCTGGAATCTCAAAGATCTCGCAAGAGTGATGCTCTTCCTTTTGTGGGTGGCAGTCAGAAGCTTGGCAGCAGTATTTTCAACCAGCTGCATTAGTGACAGGCTAAACTGACTGAGACCAAAGTACAACGAGATACAATCCTCCCAAGATAAGAGAAAAAAAAGACATGAATGACAGTTTCCAAGTCTTTTGAGGACAAAATATGAGTTTTGCAAGATCTCTACTTAAAAAGAATCAAAGTTTTTTTTTTAACTTGAGTTTGTACATTTGCGATTAGCGGTCCCAGATCACCGGCTAAATTATTGGTAAAACAGGGCTGAGATCCAGAGAGGTCAGCACAGCAATGACAGGGGACATTATACTTCTGTAAAATTGAGCCAAGTGTGAGCAGGTACAGGAAAATAAAATAGGAACAGGGCCTTAAATAGATCCCAGAGGGACTCCTCTGCTGTAGAGCAGAAAAAATACTGTAAATTGGCAGTAAATCAGATAAGAGGCAAACCACTTTAATGCAATATTGTGTGCTTTTAAGAATGCTTTCCCTAAATGGCATAATAGAGACCAACCAATTAGAAAAGAGAGTATTTTCTGTATTTTCATATTAGAAAAACTAAAATTGAAAATATGGTTAGGAAATACATTAAAAAAAAAAACGAACTGTTCACCCATACATTAATTTATACATAAGTCAAGTTCCTATGGTAACAGCTGTATTACTGTATTACTGAATCAGCAGTGCTGTGAAAAGCTGAATGTGTGTGATGTTCTACAGCTGGCATGTCAAAAAGTGTTCTTTCATCGCACGAGTAAAGTGCAAGTGATGTCTGCACCCTCTGATTTCTGTCCAGGGTACCGTAAATAAAGCTGATCCAGAATCCCCCGAGTGCAGACTGTTAGAAGCTCGGTGTGTTTACTGTGGAACCAGTACAGCTGTTTTGGCCATTATCAGGCTTTAGAAAGATGAGGTGAAGTGGAGTTTGACTCACGGTTGGGTGTGTTTGATGCTCGTCTCAGTCCAGCTGTGTTTTGCTCCTATTCTGAAAGAGATATAAAGGGATGGAAAACAATGAGGCTGAATAACTGGTTATAAAATTTCCCAAGTCACACTTAGCATCTTAAATGTCCCATACTCGTGCAAATGCACACACAGCTGAACTAATTCCTTTAAAAATCGATTGCCAGTAGAATAGGACTACATTTGAATCTACTAGCTCTATGTATAACCTAATGCCAGGCATTTTAAAGGGACTAGAGAGATAAGAAGCCCCCAAGCATTGTAATGTGGAGCAGTAAAACATACTGACCTCATTTACACTTACAAAGCTGATTGCAATCAAAACCGCACAGCAGAACCAGAATGATCTTAGAATCATTCCTTAAATTTAGAAGTAACACTGAATAAGCTGATGTCCCCATACTTCCACACACTTGTCCATATAGCGGATAGGGTTGAGGTGGTGGGGTGGTGATTATTTAACATCCTGTCCTCACTAAGGCTATCACCTGGCAATGGCTAAATGCAGCCAAATCCTAAACAGCAATGCTCTAAAATCTATTAAAAAGTCTTTCTTGGACTCCAACAAAAGCAGAATAAACTAGCCTATTTTTTTATACCCTTAATTTTCTAAAGGTTCCAGGTCTCTCCCAGACTCAGCTCTACCTGCGATCTCCAGCCTCTGGACTATGAGACCCAGAATGCACCACAAACTGACATCACATGACACTACCAGGATGACACTACCAGGAAGCTACCACATGACACTACCAGGAAGCTTATCACCAGAATATATATACACCTGTTCCACTCACTATAAATACACCTTCACCTCACTCATCGTCACCAAGTATTGTTGGTTTTTCACTCTACAAAGCATTTATCCGTTGCCTGTGTTAGCTCTCTCATTTCTGACCTTGTTTTGTAATATCGACCCTGATTTTTGCCTGCCCTAATATATGTCCTTGCTGTGTAAGAACCTTGGACTGTCTCTCGTTTATAATATGTGTATTCCCTCTTGCCGCTGTTTACCGATGTTGACCCTGCTTGTTTTGACCACTCTCTGCATTTTTTTTTATTTAATAAAGTTCTTAAGCTGCATGCATGTCTAGCCATGAAAAAAATAGCATTTAAGTCCCATTTACAATACTTCAGCTAGTTAACTAAGCCATGTTATAAATCCTAGCTAGTTAACTAGCTATGTTAGTTTTCTATAAATTAGCTTCTAAGCTAACTAACATACCAACGTATTTTATTTCAGTGTTTACAGGAACTGACCTACTTATCCAGCTGACAGAGAATGTTATTTAAAAAACGTTTGGCAATGTTTTCAAAAGGTTCAAGGCAGGTTACCCTGTAATGATACAAAAATAATATTACAGGAACTTTCGGAAAGCATGTGATGTAATTATTTATTTTAACGTGATTAGAATGTTTCTCACATAACATTCCCAGCTAGACAAATACTAACATTCAAAAATCATTAAAAGTAACATTTACAAAACAAAAAATGTAACATTGACATAAGTCATAAGTTTACATTACCAGAACGTTTAAAAACATTAAATAATAAGGTTTTAAGAACATTTAGAAAACTTGACAGATTGAATATTCTAAGAATGTTAACCATAACATTTAGAAAACGTTCTACTAACCAAAAGTTGTTAGCTTGGAAGCTAGCTAAATGTCTAATGACTAAATGGTTTATCATCAACTATTAGTTAATTACTTTAATAAGAGCATGAACAGTAAAATTGTGATTAGGGATTGATATATATATATATATATACAGTAGCAAACTGCTGGTTAACTTTGCTTTCTTATATCTTGTATACCTGCTGGTTAGCTAGTTCTAAAATCTAGTTAGCTATTACCCACCAACTTCCAATGATTTTTGGGTTACATAGAATTGGTTGTTAAGGTTATCAAGTATTGATCAAAATACAAAACAATGAGTATATGGGTAGTAGTAGCGCTTCATGAGGCTAATAAGCATAAACATCACAATGTTAGCTAATGTTAACTAGCTTAGCCTTTAAACAGAAGGGTATTGAGACAGGCTGGTGTTCTATTTGTATTTTATGCTAAAGCTGTTTAAAAACACGATGAGACGCATTTTCCCATTAACTTCTATTCAAACTGAGCAGAATGTTCCCCCACAAGGGCCATGGTTTTCCACCAATGACGCAATGCGCTCTGTCTCCATTTGTCTTGGCTGCTCATTTATATTTGAAGAAAGAGAAATATGTGGACTTTTTGCCAAACCATTGTTTTAAGTCTTCAGTAAGAGTGAACTGAACATTATGAACTGAGTATAGCATAGCGAGACACGTAGCTACAGTGTTGTTACACACTGGTGCTCATGCCACGGTCATAGCTTGTAGTGTTTTAGATACAGATCTTTCCAGTTGGAAATTTATAGAATGAGGTCAACATCATGTTTTAGCTGAAAATCCACTGACCTGGTAAACACTTGCAGTAGTGGAAACTTGCGCTGCTAGCATCTTACAGAGGCTAGGCTAAGAGTGAAAGCACTTCAGGGGTAGCTGCTCTCAGGAGAAGAAGGAGAAACTCTGAATCAGTTCATCCATGGAAGAAGAATGGCTTGCAGCGGGTTTTCTTTTCTCTGCGTAAATTCCTGGAAGTGTTTGCCTGGGAATTCTATTACTGCTTCAACTGGATACAATCACTACGTTCAATTCTTTTCTTTTTTGGGGGTTAATTTAATTTTGATAATCTTTATTTGATTAAGAAATGAATATATTAAACAATTCTGTTTTGATAAGCCGTCTACAATTTGTCTTCTTTGTTCTTTTTCCATTTTTTTTTATTTATTTATTTTTAATCTTATAGTGGCTTTGGCTCAGTGGCAGGAGTTGAGGCCAGGGGTGCTGCAGCTATTTCCTGAAATGTTTTATTGCGTTCTGCTCACAGACAGAAGGACGGAGCAAATCAAAGGATATAAAAGTGCTGCAACTGCAGAACTATTTGGACGGGAAGACTTGTGAGACAGTAGATGTAAATTTTGCACAACTGCAGGTTCAAATCTGCAGAAAATTAAGAAAAGCAAGACTCTTTCTGCCTCTGGTGTTTTGTCCTTAGGAAAAAAAAGTCAGACTTAACTCATAACACGCATAAGTCTATTGTTATGTGGCTGAGCACCTACACTGATTATAGTTATGTGTTTATGTGATATGATTATGATTGTACCTTTAACTAAGAATGCTAAGACACAAATTTTACTATTTTAATATCAGTTTGGTTGATTGGAAGGCTGATTATTATTACCTCAGCCTTCCACTGTGGAGCACACGGTGAATAATGCTGGATTTTCCCGACCACATATTCGCCCACACTCAAACAGCTCAATAATTGTTTTTCCAGAATTTAAGGAGATTTTATTGTCATTCACATCACATGTGTGAACAAAATTGTGTTCTCACAGTTCACAGTTACACCCAAAAGAGAAACTGTTAAAATAAGATAAATATAAGATCAAATAAAATAAAATAGAATATAAAAAATAAAATAACAATGAAACAGATATGAAGAAAAACTCACAACATCTAAAGGGAGAGTAGGAAAGTAGCAGCAACATGAAATCCAGAGTGCAAGTTTTGCTGTAGCAGTATGAATGATTATGTGTGAAGATCATTACAGTTACAATATCTTGTAATAATAATGTTGTAATCTCAAGCTTTTTTTTTAAAGTGCAGATTGGAAACTGCATTCAAATTCATCTGGAAGTTGGTTTGGAGGGGAATGCAGGGTCACAAAATAAATATGTGACAAATTGGCAAGTGTGTTGTGACAGGGCTAGTTTAAAGCCACATGGCCAATTTATGAGAGTTGACAGTCCTGACTTCAAGCCTCACACATGATGTAGATTTACCCAGCATTAAATTTACTGCAATTCTGCACTAAATTTCACCAAGTCTGCACTTTAATTGTGCATACATATATGTATACAGATCTGGAAAAAAATAAGAGACCACTTCAGTTTCTGTATCAGTTTCTCTGATTTTGCTATTCATAGTTATATGTTTTAGTAAAATAAACATTGTTGTTTTATTCTATAAACTACGACAACTACATTTTTTTCCCCAAATTTCAAACATAAATATTGTCATTTAGAGCATTTATTTGCAGAAGATGAGAAATGGCTGAAATAACAAAAAAAGATCTCAAATAATGCAAAGAAAACAAGTTCATATTCATAAAGTTTTAAGAGTTCAGAAATAACCCTGGTTTTAATCACAGTTTTCATGCATCTTGGCATGTTCTCCTCCATCAGTCTTACACACTGCTTTTGAATAACTTTATGCCACTCCTGGTGCAAAAATTCAAGCAGATTTAGTAAAATCAAAGAAACTCATCATTTTTTAAGTGGTCTCTTTTTAAGTGATCTCCGATTGATTTGGCTATGAAACATTAGAAGTATGTATACTTTATACTATATTTTATACTAATTATTAAGCAGCATTTACAATACTATAGATTCAATAAATGTGCATTGTGTAATGCCCTCTACAAAAGGCAACAAAGAAAACTTTTATTTTAAGGTTAAAGTTTCTTCTTCCACAGTTCCCTCTGGGGCTTTCTGGTACATTAGCTTCCTACGCTTTAGTCCAATCTGCAGGTTATGACTCCCCCTGTAACACTGGGGAAGATTTGACCCTCCTATTCTTATCCTCATGATCATGCATATTAGACTGATCATATTTTGTTTTTTGACAAGCAAGCAGTTGTTCTGCTCTAAAACTGTTAAACCTTTAATTTCCCAAGTTTTGTGTCTGAGAAAAAATGGAAATATAAATGTACTTAAAAGCGTGTATTTTAGTGTTTGCATTGTAATTTCACAGCTCTAGAGTGGCCCTACGGTCTAACTGCTGCTCATCTTGAGTGTGAGAAAAGAGAGTTCAAATCCATCCATTACGCAATGTTAATACCTGGTTCACATCAGACTACATGAGTTGTCAGGTAGCTGAATGAGTCTTTTAAAACCAGTTTTGTCACTAATGTGATGCCATTTTTCACATACAGGCCCAGATATCAAACCTGCTTTATATTTTGAGGGGCTGATCACTCAGATTGTTTTTTTAATCCTCTCACTTATATTGATTAAGCTGATCTGATCTGAGGCTGAAGGTTTTTATTTTGCGATTTACAAAAACTGTCAGCAACTTAAAAACCTATTTTAAATTTGAGTAGTGTGAATCTGACCTAAGTATTGTTTCTGAGGCCTAAATCAAAACTTTATTAGACCTGTAGCATCTGATCTGAGACTTTTGTTGGCCATTTACACAGGCCTAACTAAGTTAACTCAATATAAATGAGCTAAAATGAGCTAAAAACACACAAAAATGAGTATAATTTGAGTGTATCATTTCAAGTCAACATGGCTAAATTGATTTTTACAGTGCAGGAAATGTTGGACTCTTAAACTAAAAGTGAGGCGGGATCAGATGCTTCTTAAACCTTTAGGATTCAATGGAATTTGGTGATGATTTCCAAAAGCTTAACTCAATGTGAGTTAAAATATGTTTTAAGAATAAACATCTAAAATTGAGTTAACTCAAAAAATGCTCTATAATCAGTTACTGCATCATTTCCAGTCAGCATGACTACGTATATTTTTTTTACAGTGCAGGAAATGCTGGGCCCTCAGGCTGGAAGCCGGATTGGACCGGATGCTTCTTAGACCTGTGTGGCTCCTAAATAACAGTTTTTGACTCGTGGTCTTTTTGTGGGGACTGTTCGTGCTTTGCCAGTGTTGTTTTCGGCTGATGTTATTGCAGATGATATATACAGAATGAGCTCATTGCTCATCATTTGCTGGGCATTTGCTGGGGCAGGAACCTCAAATGACTGAGGTTGTGACGTGCAGTGTGTTTAAGATCAGTCTGTTGGGTTTGTGTTTTGTGTTAGCTAGCTTGTTGATTTGAGGTTTTTATGCATGGTCAGAAGCTCTGAGGCTGTATTTCTGCAAGCACATTCCTCAGCCCCCCTGCCCCCACACAACCCTCGGTCAAATTAGAGCTAGGTTTCAGAGAAATTGACAGGAAAAAATGTGTGCGAATGTGTGTGTGTGTGTTTGAAGACCTGAGTAAGCCACCACCTCCCCCCTTCTACCAGATGGGAACTCAGAAAGAGAGAGAGAGAAGCAGTGTGTGTTTCTCATCAACTCCATCATTTTAAATTCTCAAGTCTCTGCACCTCTCTGGTTCGTAGAGGCTTCTTTCTTCTACATGGACACCCGGTAAGTTCTTCTCTACTCTTCTCAAGCTCACCTTTAGCAGCTGTCTTTAATCTACCTGTTAAACTTTGTACATTCTTCAGTATGTGCATGTAGATTTCTGCTTCTCTGTTGTAAATTGATCCAGCGTATTGTGCACTGATGGGACGTACTCTGGACGCTGCTTGGCTCAGAGCTGCATGTGGGTGTTCACTGTGGAGAGTTGCAGAACGGCCCCAAGACACTTTATTTACATTTAGCAGCCTCATGTGATTTCCAGGTGGTCACAGTGGTCACACCAAACTTTTCGGACCTTCAAGTATTTAAACTTTAGTTTAAAAAATGGATCTTTGAAGCGAAGTTATGAAGGCTCCTCCAAAAGTGTTCTGCATTGAGTTCTTTAGCCTGTAACAATGGTAAAACTCTTTTAGGTCCAATATGGAACCATAGACACAAGATGCTCTCTGGAGTACACTTTTAAAAAACAATAGTTCTAGGAATAAGTCTAGTTCAAAAAAACTTTTATTCAGGAACTTTTCATTCTTAGAACTTACCAGACAAAGGTCCTTATCTTATCTTTTTTTATCTTATTTTATCTTATTTTATCTTGGGTAAAAAAAATTCAAAAGATGTAAAAAACAAAGTAAACTTTATTTGGTAATTTGGAGCAAAGTCAAAAAGGCTCAGCCTTCAAGTGTTCTTTTTTTTAATCAATCTTTCATAGAGTCTTTCATAGAGTCTTTAATATTCTTTGCATTCTATATATTTGATAAACGTGTTGATAAAAACCCACTTAACCAAGGAACAAAAAACATAAACATTTAATCGATCATTTAAGTTTTATAGAGCCATTGCCTTTACCAAAAACCCTTGAAAAACATATTTTTTAAGGGTGCAGAAGAACCACTGCTCATTTCCTAAGGGACCATTTCATTAAAGGCCCTTTATATTTACATATTAATTATGCTATTTATAGTTTTTTCCAAGTAAAGTCAAGTATTCTTGTTTAAGTGTAATATGTGCTCCACTCTAAGTGGTTTTTAATAGTACTAAAAAAGAAACATTTGATAGTAGAACAGTAGAACTTTTTGTGAAATATAGAAGTTTTTTGTAAAAGTTGTAAGATATTATGTTTGTTAAGGCAAAGTTAAAGCTATTATCTTTAGTATGTGGCCAAAAATATAAATAAGAATTACATTTTGTTAAAGACAGGTCAACTTTTCAAAATATACACTACCTACCAATCAGTCTCTAGTTACTGTATCTACACTAAGCTAATAGCTAAATTGCAAAAGCAGCTGTGTTGAATTTCACAAAAAACATCACATTTTATCTGTTTAGCCCCACCCAGTTAAGGGAATTTAATGAGATACAGCACAGAGCAGCCAATCAGAACACAGCTCTGAACCCAGACAGTTTCCCTCTAAATAAAATAAAAATGCAAAAAAAGCATTAAAAACATTTTTGTGACAAAGATGATATCCTATTAGTCTATTAAGTGTGTAAGGACTGGTTTTAAAATGGCCATACAAAAATATATGCATCTGTTTCTGATAAATAACAAACACATATTATAAGTGAATTTCAGGGTAAAATAATAAATAAACAACTAATGGTATATGGCATTTCGTAGCTGTCTAATGTAAAACAAGTATCTTTAAAACAACAGCTTTACAGGCGAGAGATAAACCTTCTGTTTTCAATGAAAGTTAATGTAAAAACAGTTAATTTCAGGTAATTTTGGAGAAATTCTATTGGCCCATTCATCAAAAAATGTTGACACAGTGTAAGGGACAGTTGGTTTGTTCAAATTATGTAGTATCTAAAAATCTACATAAATTGAGAGCAATGATATGGACCTTTTAAAATTCCAAAAACCATCATATCCATCCCCACAGCTATCCTTAGTCCTGTGATTGTGTCTCCTGCTTTTTTCTCGAGAGCAATAAAAAGTATAACATGTTGTTCCAGCCGGCAGTGTAGCCGCGATGACGTTTTTGACGGCCCCCTCACGAAAAACAAAAGCACTTCACTCCAGACCAGAGCATCTGTGACATGAACTTTTGCCCAAATCTCCCACCCCAGCACTTCCATAAAGACGTGAAGCAGCTCGAATCTGCACTCTACTTATTCATTCTGAGGGTTTTTATTATTTATCTGGACTGATAAGACCGTAAAGTGGTGCAGTGTGAGCACAAGCGAGGGGTGGACCGAGGTGACTTTGTCATAACAGCAGGACGGCAGTCATCTGACCCAAACCGCTGGGTGTTTTGTTTAAACGTGTCAGCATAGTGGCATCTGTGAGAACCCAGCACCCAATAACACGAGCGTCAGTGTACAATTAGTGTGGAACCACAGTGGGTTAAAGCATGTGATCACGAGCGTGGTGTACTTCATGTGGCGCTGCATTCTTTAATGTTGATCCACTGAAGATCCACTGTCAGGTTGACTGGAACTAACACTGTATGACACAGCAGCTTTCTAGAGCCATAAACACTCTATGAACTGATTGTGCGAGTCTATAAAATGGATTATCTATTAGTAGACTATCAGTATTGATGTCATTATCAGTGATTAGATATAAGTTTACACTCAGTTTACACACAGTCTTCTGTGTCTTCTCAGTAGGTAGTTTATAAAATGTATTTTTCTCTAAGAATAAAGGGGCATTTTGGCCTTGGATTTTTTAACATGTTGTAAAGAAATAACTATTTAAGCATTCTCATTATTATTTACTGTAAGTTCTGTATAAAGAAACATTTGAACTGTGTAGAAGAACCACTTTTCAATGAGATACCGATCAAAGTCTTTTCTATTTGTCTAAGCAAAGAGTCATTAAATGAAAAGGGTTATTTTCTACAATAAGATTTTATTGTAGATTATATAAAATAAGAACCAATTTAGGATTCTGATAACGATTAAACTAATACATGTACGTATGACGTAAGAAAAACTTTCCAAGTGTTTCCCTGAGTGTTTCCCAAAAGCCTTCTAAGACACCTAGAAGTCTAGACCATAGCCCGAACCTAGGTTTGTGTTTTTGTTATGTTGTATAAACTACATTTATTCCTTTTAGTATTGGTTTCATGCTGCAGTTAACTGAATTACACTGAATTTTACAACATTCTGTCATGACTTCTTATTCTTCACATTAATTGGTGTATAAAATACAGCAAGTTCAGAAAGTTGCTTTTCCAGATGTTGTGTTGAAATCTAACTCCCTGCCAGAATCCAACTCTCTTTCACATGCAGGCACATACAGTAGATTCATTTTATTTCTGTTTATAAATAAGGGTTAATTTACAGTTACAGCAGATACAGAAATCACCAGTGTAATCTGTTTTACCCATAATACTGCATAACACACCTGCATGTCAAGGGAACGCAGCACAGGCCATGTGTGTAAACAGCATGGAACAGAGACAGCGTTTGTTAATAGCTGTGCTATTTAGCGTTATCTGGCTAATATATCAGATTAAACTGTGCCTTATCAGTGGTTTAGCTCAAATAAAAGGAGTATATTTTGGTAAGGGTACAAAGGAGCCAGAGTCTGTTTTAACTGGAATAAACAGGGCTGGTGTGAATTTTGATGGTGTGAAAATGATTTTGACCTTACTATAGTACCCAGAATTCAGCATGCATAAACATAATATAACCATTAGCTCTGTGGCTGGCTCCTGCGTTAGCCAGATATTGTAAAAATGAAACAGTTAGCTTTACAGCAGATGTAGTGAGAGTTTATTTTTTTCCTTTTGACTGGATCTCCCTTCTAAGAGTTACAGTGTCAAAAAGCATCAAATGCTTGCAAAAGTTCTATAAGCAAAAATGCTAACATGGATGCTAATTTCCTTTTAATTTCTTTCTTTTCACAGCCATGTCTTCCTGTTAGCGTGAAGAGACGAAGAGCAGCCTTGCCCGAACCTGTCCCACACTTCTCCAGCTTTATACAATCATGGGAAAAGGTTTCTACATCAGCAAGCACCTGGCCATAGCAGCTGTACTGCTGGCTGCAGCAGCTTTAGCCACCATCGTAGCGTTATCTATAGTTTACTCTAAAGAAAAGGCCAAAAAGTCACATCAGGTCAGCGATGGACCAACATCACGCATGCCTCCCACTACACCACTATCTAATGAGCCCTGGGACAAATACAGACTCCCCAACACCCTGAAGCCTCAGTTTTACAACATAAGTCTGTGGCCGAGGCTCAGCATAGACGCTAAGGGTATGTACGTTTTCACCGGCAGTTCTGGAGTAGCTTTCACATGTGAGAAAGAGACGGATCTGATCATCATTCACTGCCACAAGCTCAACCTGACTCTTTTTGATGGACGCCACGCAAAGCTAACAGGCATGCAGGGAGCAACGGCTCCAGCCATCAAGAAAACTTGGTTCCAGTTGGAAACGCAATACTTGGTGGTTCAGCTGAAGGGGAGGCTAAAGCCAGGAAAAGCCTACTGGCTTTATACCGAGTTCAGAGGAGAGCTGGCGGATGACCTGCAGGGATTCTACAGGAGCGAGTATGAAGAGGACGGGGTAAAAAAGTAAGGCGTTTTTGATGACATTAGCAAAAGTGAAATTTCATCTCACAGTACACTTAATATCTCTCTTACATAAAGCATTTGGAAATTCTACCTGAACCCTGACACATAACCATGCTTTATCTATGCTGTGGAAGCAGTTATACACTGTATGTAGTCAGTAAATGACTGTTTAACTATGCTCCATTGTAAAATTGTAAAAAGCAGTGCATCTTGAATACAGCTGCCACTTGTATATTTATTTGTTACATATAAAGAAAAAAAAACAGGTGGGTAAACTGAAGAAATTTCCCAATAATATACTGTTACACATCAGGCAAAAACACATCTACCACTTCTACCATAAAAAAAAAAAAACTACCACATGCAAAAGTTTCTTAGATTGTATCCTCTTGATATAGACTGTAAAAAGTAACATATAGAATCTGCTCTCTCTGAGTTTGCTCTCACTTTGTTTGGATGGATTGTACTCCATATTTTGAGAAAAATGACCTAAATTAAACAGCAAGGGCAGACTACAAAAATTATATATTTTTTGATTTGGCCCTGACATCAATAATTAGCATAAAGGGCATGTCCCCCCTCTCCTAACTTCCCATCAGTCTGAAGTTTGGCCAAACAGGGCTATCTTTCTTTGGGTATTCAGTTATATTTTATCTAATGGTTGTCTGTCTGGCCACTGTGTTGTAGGCCATTAGAACAAGTTACCCTTTGCTTGCATGCTGGCTGAGAACTGCAATTGCAATGCAGTAACTTTGTGGTGTCCCTGCTGCCAGTATTTTACTGTTAAACTACAGGGAAATCATTTATAGTGTATGACTATCTGTAATTTTACAGTAATATGTAAGCAATAATTTTAAAGTAGTTTATTTGTAACTACTTATAATAATAGTTTATAGACTCTAAACAATTACATCACAAACTGTAATTGTAAAGAATAATATACAGTATACAGTATTAAACAGTATCCAATATTATTATGTCAAAACCATCCCTAAAAAAGTAACTAATACTGATCATACTGGTTAGTAATATGCTGTAATCTTTCTCCACATGACTTACTTTTAAAAAATCCTTTACTGGTAACTTTTATGCTGTGCTCACACAGACAGCCCCTGAAACACAGGAGAGTGCTATAAGAAAAACTAGGACATCAAAACTGAATAAATAAAAGTAAAATAAGTTCGACCTATTGTCCATCTAATGGAATACCACTGTTTTTAAACCTAATAATAAATCACTTGAGAAGGAGATCAAAACTGGTTTATTGAGTTGTGCCATTAACCCCTGTAGTTGGCCAAGGCTCTTTTCAAGTTAAAGCAAAGGCTGGAGGAGATTTTGGTGTAACTTGACATATGCAGTTAATTTACCATAAAATGTACAAGAGTATTTTTACAGTGCACCTACATTACAGATGCTTTAAAGTTTGATGTCAGATACTAATTTCAGGTCATGACCCCAAACATGAAAACATCTGTCATAACAGTTATCTCACACGGTAACCTCACACCTGTCATTTCATGTCTACGGCATGATTATATGCTACCAATATTTTCTACCAATAATTTCAGCTACCAGAATTAGCAGCATGACTGCTAAGACCAAAATCAGATCAACATGTTTACACTGTACTGAGTTGATCAGGAGTTGGTCATTTAGCGAGTTTATGAGCATTGTGTATGTTTGTGTCTGAATGAGCCGCTCTCGACCACTTTTGATGTCAGACACTAAATTCATGTCACCAAGGTCATGAGAACATCTGTCACGACAGTAACCTTACAGTTACGATACCCTGACACCTGTCATTTCATGTCTGTGGCATTTTTATATGTTACCAATAACCAATCAGTGTGGCAGACAGTTCAACAGCAGAACCTCCAGTCTACGGATCATCACCTGAAGGTTTTTAACACAAGTACAAAGGGTGTACAATCAGTAACCTTAGGGGTGAGTGATACGACCCTAAAATAATATCACGATATTGCAGGGTATTTTTGCTATAACAAAATTCTTGACAATATGACGAAACACTAGCAAAAATATATTTTAAATATATACTACTGCAGCAAAACAAATATTAAAGTTTTAACTAGTATAAATATAAGAGTTGCGTAAAATCAGTAGAAACAAAAAAAATCTATAAATGTTGGTCTATATTGTGAATAGTAACTCACCTTGACCCAGCTTTTGTATGAAATATAACAAAAAATAAAACAAAAAATATATCAAAAATGAAGTAATGTAAGAACAATAATCTACCACAAAATTAGAGCACATCATATTTGTTGAATGCAAACTGCAAAGAACAATTAAAATGAAATAAATATATAATAGACTGCTTTTAATTATGTCATGCTATCACCATATGGAGTTTTTTTTTATGTTATTGTGTACAATATAATATGGCGCACTTCTAAGTGGCCCAATCATTCAAATTAATGCAGGCAGTTACTTTAAGCTGGCCCAATAGCTGCAACAAATATACATAAATGCACACAGCTGTCTAGCCCCTATAGAGAAGCATTGCCAATACAGTAGGACTCTCTGGAGCAGATAAACATGAACCTACCACTCTAGGCCTAATGGCACCATTAGCCATAGGCTAGATGGGAAAATAATCCACCATCTTCGAGCTGTGGAGCAGTGAAACTGAGAGTGTTCTCTGGAATGATGGTGCTCCATTCAGTACTTGTAGGATGAGACTAGGAGTTGGGGATAATGCCACATCCTGACCTCACTTTTTAATACTCTTTGGCTGTGACCGAAATGGCTCTGTATTTACTATTTAGGGCACTATTTAGTATGTCAGCCATTTTTCTCTGAATGTCCGAATCGTAAAGTGGAAATTGAACGTTATTTTGAGGGCACTTTAAAGTTCCACAATGATTTATAGTAAACATCACTGTATACTACACACGCTGAATGTGTCAACAGACAACACACAGCTGAACAAACAGAACAAAGCGTACAGAGAGCCACCAAACTCACTGGCAAAAAAGCACGTTGTTTCCTGCAGACAATTTCTGACACAACTCGAGATTTGGCATAAAACCCAATCTGGCAACACTACGAGCCAGTGTATGCTGTATGTAGTTCATTAATGTGAGGATTATGTTTGTAAACAGCATAATTATAACAGTCTAAGAGAGATTACTTCATAATAAGCTCAGAGCTTCACTAACTTTAACTCAGAGCTCAGTTTGCATGTTTATGTAGTTTTAAACATAGTTCAGCATTTCAGGTGTTCAGGTGTTTATGCGATCAGTGCTGGCTAATGTTAACCCTTGTGTTCATATTTTTGTTACTCGTTTACTTTGTTACTTGTATTTAATTCAGCAAAATTAAGCAATTTTACATTAAAATGCTTTACACATGCTTGCTTCACCTAAATTGGAAGCAATATAAACAGCTTACATGGTTAATATTTGCCCTTTACCTTTCTTATCTCCTTTTTTTTATTAGTTTTTTTAATAAAATGTAAAAGAAAATGAATTTAACTCAAGATATGAGTAGAAAATTTGTTTAGTTTCAAATTTAAAAATGAAGCAATGTTTATTAGCCCTTGGCCAAACATACTGTATGTAATATAAATGTGTGTGTGTGTGTGTGGGGGGGGGGGGGGGGGGTGTACAGTTTGTGTTTATCGAAAATGTGTTTTGATATATGTTTTTCACAAAAAATGAGCCAATGCCAATGAGTTTGAGTTAGAAAAAATATGTTTTTAGTATCATTTGATGAAAAATGAAAACGGGTCCCACAGACCCGAACACCACACAAGGGTTAAGGATAAAGTAGTGTCTGAGTTCACTCCTGTTTTCACCACTACTTAGTAAACTACATAGTGTCTCCCTATATAGTGCAAAACTAATGACGGACCATTTTGGTCACAGCCTTTATTTCTGAAAAAGACACTAAATGAGCTGGTCTCTCAATATTTTTGTTTCCTGTATCTTATTATATCTTATACATATATCTAGGCAGATAGAGAGAGTCCTCAAAGACCTAGTCAAAAAGCCAGGCCTCAACATACCTCAGGAATTACCTGCAATTGATCTAAATTAAATCTGAATCTGACTGAACCCAACAAATATTTGAGAACTGTCCAACCCCAACATGAATAGGTTCTCCGCTCGGTGAGTACTCACAAAGACTGCTCCTTGTTTAGAATCAGGATCCTAACTTCCTATTTTCTCCTGAATTAGCGCTGGGTTTCCCGGTTACACAACATGCTTACTCATGATTTATCTGTTTTTATTTTTTTAGAGTTGTCGCCATAACACAGATGCAAGCAACCTACGCCAGAAAGGCTTTCCCCTGCTTTGATGAGCCAGCCATGAAGGCCATATTCCACATCACTCTTATTCACGAGCCAGGAACCATCGCACTGTCTAACAGCAGAGACGTGGGTGAGACAGACACTGAGACTGCATCTAACACTGCAACTACAACCTCCTAAAAGGACTGGGTCAAAAAAAATCTTATTCATACATATATCTTCTTAGCCCAAATGTAGCAACTGTTTGGGCCTCCTAAACACTGGGAAAAGTATATGTTTCTTGAGAAAATGTAGGGGTTCTTCAATATAAATTAGAAAATTACAGAACTAAACTCACATGAGAACTTGTGATGCCATTGCGTATATCTCTAGAGAGGAGAATACCCACTTGAAAATTTTGTAACACTTCACTTGGATGGTCCATTTTATGGTCTTGTTGATGCTCAACTGACATTCAACTAACACTGAATTGAATGTCCATTAAATTGAACTTAACCCGATGTTGAATGTAAATGATTAAAAATAGAACCTAACCCTACACCTAACACTAACCTTAACCCTTAATCAACCATAAAATCTAACCCTACACCTAACCCTTACCCTAACCATAACCTAAACTTAAAATCTAACCCTAAACCCAATCCTTAAATATTAAGATAAGCAATTGGGTTACAGTTGAATGTAGGGTTATATTCAATAGAAAAACATTTACCTTCACCTTTAAGTTCATTTGCATTTAATAGACATGTAGTTGAATGTTAGTTGAGTGTCAGTTGAGCATCAAAGAGGCCATCAAATGGACCATCCAAGTAAAGTGTTACCGAAAATTTCTTCCAGTTTTTCAGTCCAATAGAGGGCACTTCCTAGTGAGTCCAAAATGAATAGGTTTATTTGGAGCAATTGAGCACAATCAGAGTTTATAAATGTCTGTTCATTTTTACATTTAAATAAATGTACTAATTTCCTCAACACAAAACAACATCCAACAACCAGTCAGCACACGAATAGCAGTAATGCTAACGTATTTAATCTAAATAAAACCTGTTTGCAGTAGAAAATTGGAAATATACAGGTACAACTGCTTTGTTGTAGGTGAAATTCTTTTTCATACTTTTATACTTTTATTAAATTAAAGTACTATCCCAGATAAGTAGTTAATTACCTTTTTCAACTGGTGTTTTTGCTGTTTTTCTCTATTCACCCCCATGTACCCTATTCACTAAATGGACTCACAGTTTCCCTCTAGTGGTTTGTAGTAGGCTCTACACAAATTGCTCTGGCTTCTCTTGACTTCCAGGCTGCGTTCACATTAATCAAAGCCACATTGCTCAAATCTGTTTTTTTCTTCAGACCGGATTTGGCAATCTTGATGTAATGTGAAGGAATCTGTCCCTAAAACGCCTCACATGCATGTATAAACGTCACTTTCTTCACCTGCAACAAAAAACGCCATATTTGAGAGATGACTCGTAGCTTTATAGAGGGAAATGGATGCGTTAGCAGCTCATATGTGGAGCATCTTTTGCTGGAGTGGAGAGAAACAGCTGGTCTGAAGTACTGAAGCTCAGGTAGAGGCGGTGAAAAAAGGCCAGGTGGTTTGCTTTTGCTTGGTGCTATAGCTGCACAACTGCACCAAGAGATGTGTGGCTATGAGAGAGAAGCACGTAGCGCATGCGTAAAAGCAAAAAGATGCATGAATTCTGATTTGACCGTTTACATTCATGTTGCATGTCCATGGATCATATATATATATATATATATATATATATATATATATATATATATACAATTTAGGATCACATACTGTGTGAAAGTGACTCAAATCTGATTTAAAAGAAATCGTATTTGGTGCATTCACACAGCCATTAAAAAAAAATCAGATCTGAGCCACATTGAGCAAAAAAAATCAGATTTGAGTCACTTCAGCCTGGTAATGTGAACGTAACCCCAGTTGCTAATCTGGTCTGGATATTAAACATGCTAGATATTTATAAATACGTGTTCCTTGAATCATTTCCTCCACAGTTTCAAATTAAAAAACCCCTTAAAGTTTCTCAAGCAAGCTAAACTTTTAACAGTGTATAAGCAATGGAGGTCTGTTTAAATCATTTTGACAGATGACAGATTTCTGTTACATTAGTCTCCATGTCTACAGTAGCTCCAGTCTAAAGCTAATAATCAAATTCACAGCACAAAATCATTTATCAGAAAGCTTTTTTGTGAATGATTGAAGAGGCTTTCATTTGATCAGTGATAAAGGCCAGGATTCCACTACTAATTATGTCTGATTTCTTTCTCATCAGATACAGAAAGCCTTCAAATGGATGGAATTGATGTTATTAAAACTGTATTTGAGCCCACAAAGACGATGTCTACATATCTGGTCGCGTTTGTTGTCAGTGACTTTACTTACACCAGCAAACAAACAGACAGCAAGGATGTTATGGTAATTTGATTTTAGCCTTCAGTATGAGTGAATGAATGAAGCGCTCGGGGGCATGTGATTATTTTGTGTTAAACAGGGTGGTTTTGGTGTCTAAAGGTTGTTTCTTTAGTTTTGTTACACTACCTGACCAAAAAAAGTTTTTTTTTTTTAAACCTTCTTTACATTTTATTGCAGCACATGTTAACTGTGGGATTGTTTCGATAAGCTTCTGCAATGTCACAAGATTTATTTCAATCCAGTGTTGCGTTAATTTTTCACCAAGATCTTACAGCAGCATTGATGATGGAAGAGTCTGACCGCTGCACATAGCCTTCTCTATCCAGCACATCTCAAAGATTCTCAATGAGGTTAAGGTCTGGACTCTGTGGTGAACTCTCTCAATCCATGTGTGAAAATGATGATCTCATGCTCCCTGATTCACTCTTTCACAATTCCAGTCCCATGAGTTCTGATATTGTCATTTTGGAATATGGCCGTGCCATCAGGGAAGAAAAAATCCATTGATGGAATAACCTGGTCTATATTCAGTATATTCAGGCAGTCAGCTGACCTCATTTTTTCAGCACATACTGTTGCTGAATCTAGACCTGCAGACCAACTGAAGCATCAACCCCACATCATTTACTTTTACTTTTGACATAATTTACTTTTTTTTTTGGCAAGGCCAGGCAGTGTATAAGGTTAATTTTGCTAGCAACTAATGGACATACATGATAAATTATACATTTATTGGAATCGAACTTACAGCATTATTTTGTAAATTGGGTGTGTTAATGTTATTAGTTATCAACTCTTCATAACTTTATAAGTGGCATAATACTATTAGCATTTACACATGGCATTAACATCATTTTTTTCCCACTGTATTAAAGAGCCCTTATATTCTTCTAAACTGTTCCTCCCAGAGCAGAACAGTTTTTTAATGAGAATCTATTGTTTACAGGAAGTAAAACAGAAATGTTAATGTCCTTTTTATGTGGGAAAGTAAAATCTGGTCTAATCTAGTCTCTCTCATTTTAATGACAAGTGTAAACAGAATCCAGCCAAAGTAGTATATCCTATCCAGTAGATACTTTTAAGACACATGAGCAGCTTGGTGGTTAGCATGTTGCCTTTTTGAGCTCTGGGGTCTTGAGTTCAAATCCCTATGTGAGTGGAATTTCCATGGTCTACCCAAAAAAATTGGACACTCTGTGTGTATAACTGTATGCCCAGATGCACCATGACATCCTGCAGATAGAGGTAGAGAGTTATTTCTGCACATTTGGCTGCTGCTTTTTGCCTACAGTATGTGTGTGTGTTGAGTGTTGAATGTGATGTGTGTTAGTGCTGATTGTAAAATCACAAAACTACAAGCCAATTTCAGACACGAAACATGCCTTGGTAGAGATAAAAAAAACATTTTATAAATTTGGTTTCAAGCTAAACGGTTTTATTAATCATGTTCTTTTCTGGAAGGTTCGTATTTGGGCAAGACAAAAGGCTATTGGAGAAGGTCAAGGTGACTATGCCCTGAGCATCACCCAGCCAATACTGAAGTTCTTTGAGAAGTATTACAGCACCAACTATCCACTCTCTAAATCAGGTAAATTTAACCTTTTGAGTTTTTTTTATTTCATTTTACTATGCAGAGTCATTTTTCAAGATATTAGGAATATTTTGAGATACTGGGCTCTATTTTAGCGATCTATAATGCACTGGTAACTTGCGTATCACACAGCTGGATTTAGATCTGTGATGTCTGTGTGCCTTTGGTATCGTGAGGGCGCAAAAAATATGCTTTGTGCTGATTAAATTTTACAAAAGGCGTGGTAATAATTCTCTTGGAGAATCACGGGTGTGTTTTGGGTGTAACATTAAATAAACCAATTAGTGTACCAGTTGTCATTCCCTTCAAGAGCGGGGTTTAAGCTCTCTGACTTTGGCGTGTTGGTGTCTTAACAGCGGTGCTTTTATATGTCTCATTAAAGGGAACAGCAATGTTATTTTATACTTTATTCTGTTTATTGTTGAGTTAAAAGTCGGTTTAGTACGCATGCTGAGGACGCACAGTGTGCATGGAGCTCCTGCATGTCTAAAATAGGATTGGGCAGCTGACTGTTGACTCCTGTCATGGTTTTAATCAGTTAGTGGCGCAACTGTACAGTATTTTCCACCACCAAGATAGAAACACATGCCAGATATTTCCCTAAACTCACCTCACTTCCAGACCACCATGCCTATCAGTATAGATATATATTACTAAACTCCAACACTAATTTAACTGTGGGGGTGTTAAATAAACTGATGACTAGGTGTAAGATAGCAACGAGCATCGTGATGCACCTTGCACAGGGAGTACAATAGGGCCCACTGTCTTATTATTTAATATACTAACATTGTTTCACAGAGACATTTATTGGCATTACCCTGCAATAAAGGTACTCTTCCACATGCTCTCTGTATTTACAAATTATTTTACATTCTTACCATAAGAGCTCTCTAAATCTACAAATTCCCAAATTTTACATACTGTTGCTTTAATCTCGGTTTATACTCTGATAACCCAACCTTTCTTTATCTCGTTTTGTAGACCAGATTGCACTGCCTGACTTTAATGCTGGAGCCATGGAAAACTGGGGTCTCGTCACCTACAGGGAAACGTCTCTGCTCTATGATCCCAAAACCTCGGCCAACGGCAACAAGCAGAGAATTGTGATTGTGGTTTCTCATGAGCTCGCTCATATGGTGCGTAATGTCCAGTCATTTTTCGTATCATTTCTATGAATTCTTTTAAAGTTAGTAATATTTTATTGGTATGTTTTCTTGACCTTCTTTTTGTGGTGAATGTGGTTTATGGCCTCCAGTGGTTTGGAAACCTGGTGACTCTGAAGTGGTGGAACGACTTGTGGCTAAACGAGGGATTTGCTTCATATGTGGAGTACCTTGGTGCAGACTATGCAGAGCCAACCTGGAACATTGTAAGAACATTTTAGGAAGACGTTCATGGAAAAAAGTTGCATTTGTTGTTTTTTAAAGGCTGTTGTGCTGGTCAAAAAGCTTAATCATGCTGACTGGTTAGAACAACTGTACTGGCTGACCACAAAAAAAAAAAAACAGCACCAGACTAGCATAAACCAGTTTAGACCAGCAGAATTTCTATACTTGTTTCCAGTTAACTATAAAAGAGAAGAAATATATCCTGCAAAAATGTTTCAGCTAATGCTAAGTGTTCATAATACAGATCTCTAATGTATTTCTACAGAAAGATCAGATCATACTGTATGATATTTACCGCGCGTTTGCTGTGGATAGCCTGGTCTCCTCTCACCCGCTGTCCTGCAAAGAGGAGGAGGTCAACAAGCCAGCGGAGATCAGCCAAATGTTTAACACCATATCTTACAGCAAGGTACGGCACTGGTGTTCTTATAAATATTTGAAACACAGCTGTAAACCAGTAGTTCTGAAATAGGTTGAATTATCTATGTGATGAATATATGAGCTAATAATACAACATCTGGAACTGTGAAAACTATTAAAGCTCATTATTGCCACTTAAATAGATAAGAATTTCTGTGCATTTTCTGCCTGATATTAGACACCATAATCTTTTTTGGATTTCTATTCAAGCATTACTGTCAGGGCCAGACAGGAAGGAGACTGGTGCAGATACAATAAAATAACTTTTATTAAAGTTATAGAGTAAACAGGGGTAGTCAACAGAAACAGGGTCAATACCAAAAATGCACAGTGTAGAGAAACCATACCATAAACGGAGGACAGTCCAGAGTTCATACACGGAAAGGCAGTATCACAGGTTAGGCAAAAATCCAAAGTACAATAAACAGTCCAGGTCATACACGGTAATCCAACACAAGGGAGCAGGCAAAAATCAAAGTCGGTAGAAAACAAAAACAGGATCATACACGGAAAATAGCAAGGGCAAGAGAAACGCTTTGTATTGTAGGATTTACCAAACAGATACTCGGCGAGGTGTGAGCGTGAGCATGGTCCTTAAATACTCTGAGTAATCAGTACTCGGGGCTTCCTGGTGGCGTCATGTGACGTGACATGTGATCGGGAGTGTGTGTTGTGTCATGGAGTGGTGCGTTCTGGGTATTGTAGTTGTTACTGTGAGAATCGCAGATAGAGCTGGATGTGGGAGACACAGACGTGCTTTCAGCACCAGACATGACAGTACCCTCCCCCTGAGGGCCCGGAGCGGAGGCAGAACGGGGCCGACCCCGGCGACGACCACCCGGCGGACAGGGAGTACCGGCGGGAGGTGCAGGTGTCGGAGCGGAGGTGCCAGACAGACGGGGCTCACCAGAGCGAGAAACCCGACGAGTTGGAGCAGAGGAGGTCGGAGGACGCTTGGGACGTCCACGGGGCCTAGGAGCAGGCTTACCAGGAAAACGAGCATGAAACTCCACGAGCAAGGCAGGGTCCAGCACGTCTTTGGCAGCCACCCAACAACGCTCCTCCGGACCATACCCCTCCCAATCGATAAGGTATTGGAGTACACCCCCACGTCTGCGTGAATCCAGCACCTCCCGGACAGAATACGTGGACGACCCCTCCCCCTCCACAGCCGCGGGTGGAACATCAGCCGGTGCAGCGTCAGCGAGCGGACCCGGGACCATAGGCTTGAGGAGAGATACATGGAAAGAATTATTAACACGATACTGAGGGGGTAACTACACCTTGTAAGTAACTGCATTAATACGTGACAAAATCTTAAGAGGACCAATAAACTTAGGCAGGAGCTTTCTACAACTACCCTCAAACCTAAAGTCCCGGGTAGAGAGCCACACCCGATCTCCTGGTTGGTAGTCTGGGTTGTCACCACGGTGCTTGTCAGCACGCTCCTTGTACACGCGCAGTACCTCAGAGACTTTACGATGCGTGTCTTCCCACACCTGCTCACTGCGCTTCATCCATTCATCCACAGCCGGCACATCAGTGGACACCGCTGTCCAAGGAGCTAGAGGAGGCTGAAAACCCAGAACACACTGAAAGGGGGTGAGGCCAGAGGTAGTGTTAACTAGGGAGTTTTGTGCTATTTCAGCCCAGACGAGGTATTGTGACCAATCAGTGGGATGTTTGAAGCAGTATGTGCGGAGGAATTTCCCGAGTTCCTGATTAACCCTCTCACATTGACCGTTACATGTAGGGTGGAACCCAGAAGTGAGACTGACATGTACACCGAGATGTTCAAAAAATGCCTTCCACACACGAGAAGTAAATTGAGGACCACGGTCAGACAAAATATCTTCGGGGATACCAAAGTGTCTAAATACATGCATATAAATAGCTTGAGCAGTTTGGAAGGCAGTAGGCAGAGCTGGGAATGGAATAAATTTAACCCCTCTAGAGAAACGATCAACAATAGTGAGAACTGTAGTATAACCCTCAGATACAGGCAGATCAGTAACAAAATCAACCGCTATATGCGACCAAGGTCTCTCAGGTACAGGGAGAGGTAGTAGCTTACCGGCTGGAAGGGTTTTAGGCGTTTTACATTGCGCACAGACAGAGCAGGAGGTAACGAAAGAGTGAACATCAGCACGCATAGAATCCCACCAGTAACGGGCAGAGAGTAATTGTAACGTGCGTGTGACACCAGGATGACCAGAGGTTAAAGCGGAATGAGCCCAGGTGATGAGCCTGTCTCGAAACTGAACGGGTACGAACGTTTTACCCTGAGGACAGTCCTCAGAATTGGGCTGATTAGCGTTACTTTGGCGAATCTGATCGTCTAACTCCCATTGAATGGTTGCGATCTGAACAGAGGGAGGAAGAATGCGTTCAGCCTCCTGGGGCTGGGATGCGCTGTCCACAGTGCTGTAAACCCTGGACAGCGCATCAGCTTTAGTATTACGGTTTCCCGGACGGAACGAGATCGAGAAGTTAAATCTAGAGAAAAAAAGAGACCAACGTGCTTGTCTCGGATTAAGTCGTTTAGCCGTGCGGAGGTATTCCAAATTCTTGTGATCAGTATACACAGTGAACGGATGAACGGACCCCTCCAGCCAGTGACGCCATTCTTCTAGAGCTAATTTCACAGCAAGAAGTTCCCTATCCCCTATCCCATAGTTACGCTCCGCAGGGGAAAGCTTGCGTGAGAAGAAGGCTACAGGAAACAATTTGGGTGGCGACCCACTACGCTGAGAGAGAACCGCGCCAACACCCGATTCGGAAGCGTCCACTTCCACTACGAAGGGAAACTCGGGATTAGGGTGCCTAAGTACAGGGGCTGAAGTGAACGCAGCTTTCAGCTCACTGAAAGCGCGATCTGCTTCGGTTGACCACTTCAGGATTTTAGCAGCCCCCTTAGTGAGAGCAGTCAGGGGCGCAGCAATGGAGCTAAAGTTACGGATGAACCGCCTATAAAAATTAGCGAAGCCAAGGAATCGCTGGAGTTCTTTAATGGTCTGGGGCACTGGCCAATTAGTAACGGCAGTTACTTTCTCATCGTCCATAAGGACACCGGAGGAACTGATAACGTAGCCGAGAAATGTGACCCTTTGAGTGTGGAACTCACATTTCTCGGCTTTGGCAAACAGACTATGTTCTCTCAGGCGTTGGAGAACTTGGCGGACATGCTGAATGTGTGTGGGGAGATCTGGTGAATAGATAAGGATATCGTCTATAAAAAGGACAACAGAGTGATTAATGAGATCGCGAAATATGTCATTCATAAACGACTGGAATATAGCTGGGGCGTTAGCGAGACCGTAGCTCATGACCAGGTATTCATAGTGGCCGTTGGTGGTGGAAAACGCCGTTTTCCATTCGTCACCTTCCCTGATGCGAATGAGATTATAAGCGCTACGGAGATCGAGTTTGGTGAAGTACACGGCATAACGTAACTGTTCGAGAGCTGCTGGGATTAACGGGAGCGGGTAAGCGAACTTTTTTTAGTAATGTCGTTTAAGCCTCTGTAATCTATGCAGGGTCTCAAACCCCCATCCTTCTTCTTCACGAAGAAGAAACCTGAACCAACTGGGGATTTGGATGGGCGAATGAAACCCTGCGCAAGAGCTTCACTAACATACTCTTCCATAGCCTTCTCCTCATCACGAGACAATGGGTACACACGAGCTTTGGGCAGTACAGAACCCTCTATTAAATCAATAGAGCAATCATAGGGGCGATGCGGAGGTAACTCAGTAGCTTTAGCTTTACTAAACACATCAGAAAAATCATAGTACTCGGAGGGAATATCAGGGGTATCTACAGAATTAGGGCTTTCGACAGAGGTAGATTGCAAAGAGAGTGAAATTAAAGATAAACAGTTCTCACGACAGAAAGGAGACCAGGCAGTGATGTCTCCCAGGCTCCATGAAATGACGGGGTCGTGTGTCTTTAGCCATGGCGCTCCCAAAACCAGTGGATGTTCTGTGCGTGGGAGCACATAGAGAGAGAGCTGTTCCACATGTAGAGCGCTGGCTTGAAGGGTGAGAGGAAGAGTCTGCAGGGTCACAGGTTTGGAGCGTACAGTCTCTCCATCGATGGCATGGATGGAGATCGACTTGGAGAGAACTTTCGTGGGTATGGCGTGCTCCTCCACCAAATCCAGGCTGATAAAGTTCCCCTCCGACCCAGAATCTACAAGCGCTGAGACACAAAAAACATCCGTTGGAGTGGTAATAATAACAGGCAACACGAAACATTTTTCTTTAAGTTTAGAAACAGGGGTACATACCACGTTAGCGCGTGGAGTACTCTCCACGCGCTGTCCCAGAGCAGACGCTTGAGCAGAATTGGGCCGGAGTTCACAGTTAGCCCTTAGATGATCTGGACCACCACAATAGAGGCACAGGTGAAGGCGTATGCGACGCTGCCTCTCAGCGACGGATAGTCTGGATCGTGTGATGTCCATGGGCTCAGGGCTGGGTGCAGGCGCAAATTCCGGAACTGGATTCCCGGACTGGAGTAGTGCAGGGCGAACCGCAGGAGTGTGGCTAACAGCTTTGGGCTTACGGGAAAGGAGCTGATCCAGACGGATAGACAGAGCGATCAGCTGATCCAGGGTGAGTGAGTCGTCCTTGCATGCAAGTTCTCTTTGAATCTCAGGGTTAAGTCCGTGTCGAAACATGGAGATGAGAGCAGGGTCGTTCCAACCGCTGCTAGCAGCTAACGTACGGAACTCCAGAGCAAAGGCTGCCACAGATAGTTTACCTTGCTTCAAGGTAATCAGAAGCTCTCCACTAGATTGCCCATAGCGTGTATGATCAAAAACGCTGCGAAAAATAGACAAAAAAGTGTCGTAGCTGGATTCAGAAATGTTCTCCCAAATAGCTGTAGCCCAGTCCAAAGCCTTGCCAGACAGTCGAGAAATTATAAACCCGATTTTAGCTTTATCAGAAGCAGGAGGTGAGTTGCTAAAAAACACGGAGCACTGGAGCAGAAACCCATTACATTTCTCAGTGTTTCCGTCATAGACTTCGGGTTTACACACAGCGAAAAAGGGAGTAGTGGTTTTGTTAGGGCTGGCTACAGGACTAACCACTGGGCTAGGGTTCTGGGTGGACAAACCCCGGAGGTGACTCATAATCTCGGCTAGCTGCTGCTGTTGGTTAACCTGGTGGCGTGCTAGCTCGTCAACAGCTTGGGTCACACCAGCGAGCGTTTGCTGGTGCTGACCTAAAAGCCGACCCTGGTTAGCCAAACCAGACTTAATAGACTCTGTATCCGCAGTCTCTGTCATATTGGCCGAGTATCTTGTCAGGGCCAGACAGGAAGGAGACTGGTGCAGATACAATAAAATAACTTTTATTAAAGTTATAGAGTAAACAGGGGTAGTCAACAGAAACAGGGTCAATACCAAAAATGCACAGTGTAGAGAAACCATACCATAAACGGAGGACAGTCCAGAGTTCATACACGGAAAGGCAGTATCACAGGTTAGGCAAAAATCCAAAGTACAATAAACAGTCCAGGTCATACACGGTAATCCAACACAAGGGAGCAGGCAAAAATCAAAGTCGGTAGAAAACAAAAACAGGATCATACACGGAAAATAGCAAGGGCAAGAGAAACGCTTTGTATTGTAGGATTTACCAAACAGATACTCGGCGAGGTGTGAGCGTGAGCATGGTCCTTAAATACTCTGAGTAATCAGTACTCGGGGCTTCCTGGTGGCGTCATGTGACGTGACATGTGATCGGGAGTGTGTGTTGTGTCATGGAGTGGTGCGTTCTGGGTATTGTAGTTGTTACTGTGAGAATCGCAGATAGAGCTGGATGTGGGAGACACAGACGTGCTTTCAGCACCAGACATGACAATTACATAAAAAAGGTTTCTAAAAATCTGAATTGTATTTGTAATAGAAAATATTTTAAAATATTTTAAAATAAGTAAATCTGCAACTATCAACATATAATTAATAGAAATCAATATTTCTTAAAAAAACAACAACTACAGTCTAGTTTTTATGTCTGTTTTCAAACATGCAGAATTTGGGGTTGATTCCTTGTAATGTCATTACTTTGAGAGACTATCTCATTATATTAAGATGCTAAGCTATTGTTTTGAGATACTGGCCCATTGTGTTAAAATACTAAGTCACAGTTTTGAGATACTATCTCATTATTTTGAGCTGATAAATCATTTTGTGGTATTATCATCATTTTAAGATATTATTATTATTAGTAGTAGTAGTAGTATTAGTATTATTATTATTAGTAGTAGTATTATTAGTATACTAAATACTAAGATTTTTTATTGATTTGTCATTATATCAAGAATCCAATGTGAGGAATTATATCTATTTTATGATTTTGAGGTACTTTCTCAATACTTCACCATTGTTTTTGTTATTTTAAGGAATTTTCTAGATTTTAAGATAATATTTTATTAATTTTAAGATGCTTCATGCTTTTGGAATGATTTGTTTGTGGTGGTTATGGGCTTCTATAGAAAACTGCATACCTAAGACATCAGACAAAAAACTAGATAGGTACAGCTATGACTCATTATATTTTGGGTGAGGGGTAAATGTATTTTCTTTATGTTTGTGGTTCCTAGAGATTACTCCGTATATAGCAGGGAGTGTCAGTGATGAGCATGGTGCATGTGCTTGTTATTACAGGGGGCTGCGGTGCTCAGGATGCTCTCTGAATTCCTGACTGAGCCGATCTTCGCTAAGGGGCTCAGTGTAAGTCATACTGTTATGATACATTTCAAAAGTTATGAGGTTAATGTGGATTTTTCTGTGTAATTTATGATGAAATAAAACATAGTTTTTCCTTTATTCCTCTATGCAGACGTACCTGAACCAGTTTGCTTATGGGAACTCTGTGTATTCAGATCTGTGGGATCATCTTCAGAAGGTAAGGAGCCACAGTTGACAGGATTCTGGGTATTTGTGTTTTAGGCTTTGTATACTAGAGGAATTAATATTAATAAATACCACATGTTCTCCAGGCCGTAGAGAAAACCCCACATCTGAAGCTGCCGCACAGAGTGCATGACATCATGAATCGCTGGATTCTGCAGATGGGTTTCCCAGTGGTCACCATTGACACCCAAACAGGAAATGTGAGCCAGAAGCACTTCCTGTTGGAGCCAAACTCTGTGGTGGAAAGACCGTCTGAGTTCAAGTAAGATGCATCTTGTATTAAAATCATTTGTTATAAAATATGTAAAATAGATTTTAGACTTTAATGTAGAACAGCATCAGAACCTTCAGGCTGAAATTACATAAGCGATGTCCTGTCAGTGTTTGTGTTTCAACCTTTTCCTTCAAGTTATGAGTGGTTTATACCAATCAAGTGGATGAAGAAAGGGGTAGAACAAGATCAGCTGTGGCTTCTTCAGAAATCAGGTACCTCACACTCACCTGTTCTTCCTGTTTGGTAGAGTTGGGTATGGTAAACTTTAAAGCCAAACTGGAGCTGGATTACTTTTTCTTAGGGGTTCTTAAAAGATCACTGATAAGGTCTGTGAAACTGCCCTGAACTACAAGATATGCTAGTACCGTTTTAAATGATTGTAGCTCTTTAGACACAAGTTAGAAAACACCTATGGGCTGTACTGTACAAAACATGTTAATGAGGTTCTTTACGCAAAATCACTCTCAGATGAATAAAGACACCAGCTTGCCTGTTCTTGCCAGTGACCGTTTCTTTTAGAATGAGCCGTTTAAGGGCTTTCCCAGACAGCAGGTGACTCTGATCCAGATCTGTTTTTTCTACGGCAGATCCGCATAACAGTGGCTCGATACAGTCCAGGTCAGGTTTGTAATAAGATTTCTATAATTTATCTATAATAATTTAATTATAATATTAATAATTTTAGGAGATGCGGATCAGTGGGCATATGGATACAGATCTGGGCCAGAGTTGTACGCATCCGGTCCGGAACTGATCCAGATGTGAAATGAGGCTCCGGATGTGGGCCGAATTTGAGCCATATGAGTAAAGAAATCTCTGAAATCTGGCCCAGTGCTGGGCCGGATTTGGCCCATGTGTGCAAACCAAATCTGTACCGGTATTGGCCTACCGTGCAAAAGGACACTGGGCCAGAACATTTGGATGATTTGCGCCGGATCCGGGCCATATCATTTTTTGCTATCTGGGTTGTCACTTTTATGCAAATAAGCTGTTGCTGGCCAGCCATGTATATGCCTAACATTTAATACACATTGTTTTCTTATGCTAAATGGCAAAACAAAACATGCTATTTCATGCTTAACAATTTGGCTAGTATGGTTTGCTTTCCCCAACCAAAACCATTTGGCCAGTCAATAAAAGACTCACAGCATCAAGTGCTGAAACTAATCCAGCTCCGTTTAGGCTGAACAAACACTTCCCTCAGCTTCTCTAGTGCATGGTATTGTTGTGTTTCTTCACTGTATTTTAAATGTACCAATTTCTATGGTTCCTCCAAGCTGTGCACAAACCTATGAAAGTCAGCAGAGGTGATTGGGTTTTGGCCAACACTAATGTTTCTGGATACTACAGAGTCAACTACGACCCTGAGAACTGGGAGCGCCTCCTGAAACAACTGAGCTCCAACCATCAGGTAACCAAAACAGGAGGATACTATTCTAACATGGGTTTAACACGTATAAAACATCATTTACAGAAGCAGAATGTACCAGAGTAAGTTCTGTAATCGTAGTGATTACAAACAAGATCTGTGCTTTTATATTCAGACTGTAATAATCACAAAAGGACCTAAAGCAAATAAGATTTTAGCACAGTTTTAATCCAGTATGAATCTGCATTCATACGGTGCGGTAGCACTTAACAACAAGCACTTACAGTAAGTAATAGTGCATTGTGTGTAGTTGTCTGTGTGTGGTCTGACAGTCATAATTCTGAATTTATTTTAAATTAAGTATGAATCTACATTGAGAGTAGTTGTGTATGGTCTAACAGCCATAACACTGAAGGTATTTTAACCCTTGTGTGGTGTTCGGGTCTGTGGGACCCGTTTTCATTTTTCATCAAATGATACTAAAAAAATATTTTTTCTAACTCAAACTCATTGGCATTGGCTCATTTTTTGTGAAAAACATATATCAAAACACATTTTCTAAAAACACACACTGCACACCCACCTACAACCCCCCCCCCCCCCCCTACACATTTATATTACATACAGTATGCTTGGCCAAGGGCTAATAAACATTGCTTCATTTGTAAATTTGAAACTAAACAAATTTTCTACTCATATCCTGAGTTAAATTCATTTTCTTTTACATTTTATTTTAAAAAAAAAAGAGTAGCACTTTTTGAAAGAAATGTAACATAAGAAAGGTAAAGGGCAAATTTTAACCATGTAAGCTGTTTATATTGCTTGCAATTTAGGTGAAGCAAGCATGTGTAAAGCATTTTAATGTAAAATTGCTTAATTTTGCTAAATTAAATACAAGTAACAAAGTAAACGAGTAACAAAAATATGAACACCACACAAGGGTTAATCCAGTATTAATCTGCATTGTCGGTAGCACTTAACAACAAGCACTTACAGTAAGTGTTAGTGCATTGTGTGTAGTTGTCTGTGTGTGGTCTGACAGTCATAATTCTGAAGTTATTTTAATCCAGTATGAATTTGAATTGAGAGTAGTTGTTTATGGTCTAACAGACATAATACTGAAGGTATTTTAATCCAGTATGAATCTAAATTGTGTGTATGAATCTGCCGTGCCTGTAGGCTTTAGTAGACATTTTGTGTGATTTTCATCAGTATGAAAGCTTTATGAATACAAACTGTTCATTTTATTCATTATAAATGCAGTATGAATTCACAGTTTATGTAGTTTTTTCCACTTAGCTGGTAATAACTGCGGAGTGATTCCCATATGAATATGCAGTGTTTTTTTTTTTTGTTTTTTTTTTGTTTTTTTACAAATTTTGCACATTTAAAATGAATACATTTAGGGCATACAATATACAGTAAATCTGCAATGGGTGCAGTTTTTACATTCTGCACAATTCTAAATTAAATCTCAACCCTGCACCCCTGATAACACCATTCCAGCTCAGACAAGGCTATTGATTTTATTGACTTAATATCCTAAAAATATTCTCATTTCATATTGTCTACTTAGGTAATACCACTGATAAACAGAGCCCAGATACTGGATGATGCCTTTAACCTGGCTAGGTAAAATCATTTTTGAAGTCAATATTTTAGCTTAAACACATTTGTCATTAAATCTGTACAAGAATTGATTTCAGTTTCCTGTTTGAAGTCACTTTGAAAGCTAACACAGTACATTTTCTTTTTTTAGGGCATCCATCATTAACATAACTCTCGCTCTGAGAACCACCAAATATCTCTCGCTGGAGAGAGAGTATATTCCATGGGAGGCGGCTCTGAGGAATCTCAACTCATTATTCCTCCTGTTTGATCGCAGTGAAGTTTATGGGCCCATGCAGGTTAGTGCTTTGCTGCAGATGAGGATCAATGTGATGATCAGAGCACTCCAGAAGGTCATCAAAACCAGGAGAATACAACAGATGTGTTTTTTTCTTTTTAGGCCTACCTCAGAAAACAGGTCAAGCCTCTGTTTGATCATTTTGCCAGTGTTACTGAAAACTGGGCGACTGTGCCTCCAGGCCACAACGATCAGTAAGGATTTATGGAGTTTTTTTCTACCTTTCTCACAACTCAGGCTCTGCATAATATTAGCTTAAGTAGTGTGGAACTGTGTGTGTGTGTGTGTTCAGGTTCTCACAGATCATCGCACTGTCACTGGCGTGTAAAACCGGGGTGCAGGGCTGCCGTGAACTCACCAAAACCTGGTTCAGACAATGGATGCAGGATCCTAATAATAATGAGTAGGTGCATCTTTAATGTATTCACAAGGGGCTGTGTATTGGCAATAAATTGATAATAAAATATGAATCACAGAGGTTATGAATAAATTTATTGTGATACACTGCGATGCTGTAAACAATGTGATACATTGCAATTGTTTAAATCAAATTTTAGGACATATTTAGGACACAGTGTATAACACTGGCATCTGACGACTGACTGTTATCTAGTGGGCGGGGTTTAAACACAACACAAAATAAACCACTCTGTCTGACACCAACTGTGTTTTAAAAAAATTGAAAAACCGTGTTGCAAAACAAAATCTTATGATAGCAATAAATATTGATGATTTAATATTTATATCGCTTAAACCTCTAGTATAGCTGTCAGTCTGTCTGCTCAAGACTCTAAACTGTTCTCTAAAGACTCAATTTTCCAGCATAAAACACACATCACATGACACTACGGCGTTCCCACTCTCCAAGTTACTAATTGGCTCCACCTGTTCTTCCTTGTATATATACCCCTCAGTTTAGTCAGTTAAGTGCTGAGTATTGAATCTAGTTCTCCTTGCTCTTCTACAATGTGTTCTAATTTTTTGCTTACTTTGTTTTTTTATCCTTTTTGTAACATTATCTATCATCTTTTGCCATGCCTATTCTATTGATCACCTGTTGCTGACCATTTTTGTATTTTTGCACATATAAAAAAATGTATAAAAAATATAAAGATAATGTAAAGAAAATGCTATATGCTGCCTGATGTCTAAGATAAAATTTAACATTATATTTGCAATTAAACTTTGTCTTAAACAACAAATAGATGTGGATGGTGAGCGAGCTACATGCAGGGTGGAGTAAGTTTGAATAGTTCCTGATGTTTCCTACAATTTCCACTGTTTAATAGAAGCATGCTTTCTCAGAGCATACTGTTTTATATAAGCAAAGCAGTGAATCTTTATTTGTCTTTATCTGTATCTGCAAAAACAGCGCAGTACATTCACTGTTTTTATTATATCTGTCAGGATTCACCCCAACCTGAGGTCCACAGTGTACTGCTATGCTATAGCTACTGGAGGAGTAGAGGAGTGGGACTTCACCTGGAAGATGTTCAAGAAAGCGACAGTAGCAGCCGAAGCGGTTAAACTGCGCGCAGCTCTGTCCTGCACCAGAGAGCCCTGGTTACTCAACAGGTACAGATACCACACTTTCACCATGCTTTTACTGCCACCATCATAAAAAACTCACTTTTCCATGTTATGTTGATTGATTAATAGAAACAGTAATTAAATTAAGTATACCATCATTAGAAATTCTTATAAAAGTTCATTATAAAGTCACTGAAATAACATATTAAAATATATTAACACTGTCACACAAAAACCTTTCAATAGATGTCAAATAAGAATGTTCTTCTCCACATAATTTTGGAGCATTTCTGTTGGTCCAGTCATCATGAACTGTTCACACGATGTAAAGAAAAACTCAAATGTACATTGGTCAGTGTTACATTTAGTGATTTAATAAACATTTAATAAACGTCTAATTGAAAAAAATGAAAATTGGATATAAAAACTCATTATTAATTTTTATGTAGTTTAGTGTACAAGACATAAGTTTTCATCCATTTTTTCAATTTTAGTTTTCTCATCTCTGCACCTCACAATTGGATTTTTAGGAAAAATAAAAAAAGTTCTTTATGCATTTTGTAAGGATTATACCATCAGATTTGTGTTACAAGAAGAAGATCAAGAGAAGATTCAACTTTTTTATTCTGTTTGCCAAAGGCTGAAATGAAAAAATCGATAATTGAAAAATTAGATGAAAACCCATTTTTTCTTTACTCTGCTGAATGAAAAAAAAATAATGATTAAATTTTATACTCAATTTTCTATTTTTGAATTATCTTGATACAGTCAGAAAATGTAACTGCTAAATTTACACTGACCTACATTATGTAATAAAGTGAAAAATGTTTTTTAAAGGTTTTTATGTGAAGTTAACCAAATAAACATGTTATTTTGTTGTACTCCCTCACTTTTCTCTTCTGTTTTTAAAAACTAGATTCCTTGAATACACTTTGGATCCTAATAAGATCCGGAAGCAGGATGCCACTTCCACAATCGGAGCCATCGCTAGTAACGTTGTTGGTCAGCCTCTGGCCTGGAACTTCGTCCGGGCGAGATGGGAGTACCTGTTCAAAGAGTAAGAGAACTAATTATAATCTGAAAGTGTTATAATTTAAACTGTCTGTAGTGCTAGAACTGTCACAGTACATACAGTAATTACATAATAATTACTATCAACTTCAATATTATTCAATATCAACCTCAATATTAAACAGTGTATGCTTAAGTGAGAAAAGTGAACATGAACGAGCCGGTTTGGTGACTTTATTTTAAAACAGTGTTTTATTTTTTTTATTTAGGATATTTAGATATTTTTCTTTTCCTATACCAATTTGTAGTAATTTAAAGTTTATTTAAAGATTATTATATAAGTGACATTAAATGTTCCTAAAACAACAATACAGCTCTGGAAAAAAATAAAACTCCACTTAAAAATTATGAGTTTCTTTGATTTTACCAAATTGAAAACCTCTGGAATATAATCAAGAGGAAGATTAAAGATCATAAGGCATCAAACCAAGCTGAACTGCTTGAATTTTTGCACCAGGAGTAAAGGCATAAAGTTATCCAAAAGCAGTGTGTAAGACTGGTGGAGGAGAACATGCCAAGATGCATGAAAACTGTGATTAAAACCGGAGTTATTCCACCAAATATTGATTTCTGAACTCTTATTATTATTTGAGGTCTGAAAGCTCTGCATCTTTTTTGTTATTTTCTCCATTTTTCATTTTCTGCAAATAAATGCTCTAAATGACAATATTTTCATTAGGAATTTGAGAGAAACGTTGTCTGTAGTTTAGTTACATTTTTTCTAGAGCTTTAGTATTGTTTATTGCAATTATATCAGCAGAAAATTGTTAATTGTAACATGCGTATGTACTATAATTAAGAATGTTATTAATGCATTATGACATTTTGTGTTTTATAGGTATGGAGTTGGATCATTTTCCTTCTCCAGCTTAATAAGTGACATTACGTCCAGATTCTGCACAACATTTGAACTCAATCAGGTAAATATATACGCTATTGTGGTAATGATTCTGTGCACAATATATGGCAAGATCCTGCCGTTATTAGTCACTGACTTTGTTTCAGACACTCACATCGCTTTTTGAAGTGACTCACAATGCATTCGTGTCTATGGTCAGCTAATGGGTTTATCCAGGGCACTCTATATTGTAGAGATTGTAGGGTCTTTGAATCACTCTAGACTTTTATATCACAAAATGGAGATGTAAAAACAGTCAGTGTACTTCTGTAGTTGAAATTGTAGACCACATTACACAGCAAGCAGTCAGTATTTATTGTAAGTTTGCTATTCTGTGGTGCCAAGTGGTCCAGTGGTCTAAAGTGCTGCCACCATGATCGGTCATGCAGCTTGCCATCAGCTGCCGGAGCCCTGAGAGAGCACAATTGTCCTTGCTCTCTCTGGATGGGTAGATGGCGCTCTCTCCCCACATCACTCCAAAGGGTGATGTTGATCAGCACAAGGCGTCTGTGAGCTGATGTATTAGAACTGAGTCGCTGTGCTTTCCTCTGTATGCAGAGCTGTGATGCTACTCGGTAATGCTGCATCAGCAGCAGTTCAAAAAGAGGCGGTAGCTGACTTCACATGTATCCGAGGAGGCATGTAGTCTTTACCCTCCTTGTGTTGTGGCATCACTAATGAAGGGGGATTTACAGCTGAGTAGCAGCTGAATGGAGGGGACAATTGACCTGGGGAAAAATGGGAAAATATTTTGCTTGTCCTGAAGAGGAATCAGGACTTTGGGCTGCAGTTCAGGCAGGTTTTACTTCTCATAGAAAGCAAGTTCCCCCTCTCTGGTAACTGATAAAGGAAGGAGAGATAACAGAGTGAACGGGAGGCTATGGGGCGGTGGAGGGTTGCAAATAAACATACAGCTCTGGAAAAAATTAAGAGACCACTTCAGTTTCTGAATCAGTTTTTTTCTGATTTTGCTATTTATAGGTATATATTTGAGTAAAATATATTCTATATATATATATATAAATAATTTCAGACCTCAAATAATGCAAAGAAAAGAAGTTCATATTCATAAAGTTTTAAGAGTTCAGAAATCAATATTTGGTGAAACAACTCTGTTTTTTTTATCACAGTTTTCATGAATCTTGGGAAGTGCTCCTCCACCAGTCTTACACACTGCTTTTGGATAACTTTACGCCACTCCTGGTGCAACAATTCAAGTAGTTCAGCTTGGTGTAGTGGCTTGTGATCCTCCATCTTCCTCTTGAATATATTCCAGAGGTTTTCAATTTGGTAAAATCAAGGAAAAAATAATGAAGTGGTCTCTTATTTTTTCCAGAGCTGTATAACCAGACTTTATATTATTTACTGTTCCTCCTAACAAAACTTTTTATTATTAATAAATAATAAATGATAAAGCTTTCCAGTGCAAGGAAAACTCATTGTATGTATAACAGTCAATTGCAACAGTCACATTTAATGCCACAGTGGGAATAGTTGTAATAGCTGAGATCTTTCTGAACAGCTGGAAAGAAGAGTTTAGAAAAGCTTGTAGAAACGTTTTGAAGCCATTTCTTCCTCTAAGGTTCTGATTAGTGTGTTAAATCCCATGAGTCATTTTGAGTCTGTTTGGATTAAATTGTGTTGTGTTTGGTATTAAATCCATTTTGTGCTGTGTTGCACAGTTAAAGCAGTTCCAAATGGACAACGCAGACGTGGGCTTCGGCTCTGGGACGCAGGCTCTGCACCAGGCTGTGGAGAAGACAAAGGCCAAAATCAAATGGCTGGAAGAAAATAAGAAGCAGGTTCTGCAGTGGTTCATCTCACAGTCAGCCTGAACAATCAACCAATCCAGTCTGAATCTAATGCACTCAGTGCTCTGTAAATAATGTGCGAATGTGTAGATCATTTCCACTTTAAAAACACAGAGTTTTCCATCTTTTTATCCAATTTTCCTCAGTCTGGGTAATGTTCGGTCCAGAGTCTAGTTGGAATCGCTGGGCTAAAGGCAGCAATTATTCCCTGAACAAGTTCAACTCAAAGATAAATTACAGTATAATAACAATAACGGCAAGTAAATAAATAAATAAATAAAGTAAATACAGATGTTCCCTTACTCTGGAAATGATGTATACTGTGAATCCAGAAAATGAACACTTTTATTTTGTGTACACTGTAAATAAAAATGTAAAAAGTCAAGACCAACTTAAAATAATACAGTAACATTTTTTTTAAATATTTTTTTTTAACTTATTGATTTCACTTTACAATTGAGAAATATTTTTAGCATTTTACATTTTGGAGACATATTGCAAAAAAGTAATGCAAGTTCATAATTTACATTTTTTTAACTATGAATAAAAAATGTGAAACATATCCTTTTAAATTAAATAAATGTAAAACATATAATTTTAAATTAAATACATTTAAAACATATGTTTTCTGTGTTTAAAAAAATGCTCCAAATCTTGAGTTCTTGACATTTTACACCTTCATTAAATGTAAATAAAAAGTCATTAAATTAGTGTGCTATCAGTGGGAGTATGTATCAGTAATATCCATCTTTTGTTGTATTTATTGAAAATAAGTTACTTAAAGGTTTTTTTGGTCTAACTGAGAATGTTGTGTAGAAAACATTTTAATACCCAACATTATGCCACAGAACATTCCTGGAATGTTATTTCTAGAACATTACAGGCTAAACTAGAACTTTTTGGAAATATTGCAGAATGTTTCTATAATATTACTGCTCTAGAGCTGTAAAAAATCATATACTACATCTTTGTGCTAAAAAACATAGAACATAAAGGTACGTTTTATTAGTACTGTGTGTTTTATATAATTATGTGTAATTTTGCAGTTCTCAAGTGGCCCTACAGTCTAACTGCTGCTCATTAAGCATCAGAAAATCATATCAAATCCCATAAAGAGTTTATCAGAGCTCTGTTGATAATGAGGGAGGTGTGTAGATGATAATAAACACTAAACAAATTAAGGGGGTGGAGCCTCAGCTCATTTAGTAGTGTTTTTGAGGCCCAAATCAGCATGTATTGCTGCTCAAACTGAATTGCAGGATTAAAAATGTGAGCCTTTGAGTAAACTATGTTACTTTATTATCTTACTTTGGCTTGACTTTAATTTTTTTTATAGTATACTAAAAAAAACCTGGCTTTGGCAGCTTAGTAAACAGCATCTGAACAACACTTTTAGGAAATCAATCCAAGCTTTATTTTTGAAACCTGTGAAAAATGTATATTGCTTTTTTTCAATAAACACATTTGGTCAGCTTTTGATGTCCTTCATTAAATGTTTTATACGATTTTCCGGTTAGATGTCTTTGATAACGTGTTAAGATGAGTAAGGCTCGGTTCTCGGACGCCTTCAACAACGTATACAAGTTATGCAAACTGCTTTCTTACGTCTTTAGCACTCTGAAACAGAATCGCTGACATTGGCACTTTTCGGGAAGCCAGTATGACACACTGGTCTTGAGGAAATAAAGATTACTTCAGACATTACCTAATACAGTATCTGCTTATTTTATTATGTGCTACTGAAATTCATACATGTTTGAGATTAATAAACAAAGTTGCCTTGGATGTATGAAGAACAGGCTATGATCATGGCAAACCTTCAGACCAGTTCATTCTTTCTCTCATTTTTGCCGTATTATTAACAAATGAATAAGTTTACCATAAAACATGTATCCAGACTTGTTTTAATAAACAAAAAAAATCATCTGTCAATGTTAAAAACTGTCACTCAAATCTTTGGTCACTCAAAAGTTTTTTTTTTTTTAGCTTTTTTGATTTTTTTTTTGTTGGAATGTGAATAAAGACTGGAAAAACCCATGCATGTATCTGGTTGTAGCTCAGATAACTCCTGTGAAAGTCACAAAACTTTCAATTAATGAGATTGTAACTTAAATCATGTACATACTGCTCTGTTCTGTTACAGATATATAATCCTCTGTTCAGATTTAGAATCTGTCATTTTCTTTTGGAATATCCAGATAGTGGTGGATATGGCTTCAGTTCCAGAATCAGCTTTTAAACAGTAAAAGACCCACTGATGCATCTTAACATTACATGCTTCTATACCCTGAGAATAAAAATCTCTAATCACTGTATTTATAGAATAATAAGTCTACAATACTGTACCCATTTTACCCACAAAATTCCAGCTTTTCACTTTTCAGTTAAACAAATCCATTAAAAACATACATTAGGTTTTAACTTTTATCTTAACAACTTAATAACACAGTTTTTGACTGTTTCATGTTTAAATGAATTTACCCATGCCTTCTTTGATTTTACCAAATTGAAAAACTCTGGAATATAATCAAGAGGAAGATGGATGAACACAAGTTATCAAACCAAGCTTGAATTTTTGCACCAGGAGTGGCATAAAGTTATTCAAAAGCAGTGTGTAAGATTGGTGGAGGAGAACATGCCAAGATGCATGAAAACTATGATTAGAAACCAAGGTTATTCCGCCAAACATTGGCGTAGGAACCAGGGGGGATGAATATTAGAAACAGGTGGATTTGTTCCCCCCAAAAATGATATCGTTTCACTCAGATCAGCAGTATTTTAATGAGGAGACAGACCGGACCAATCACGGAGCCGGTCTCAGGAGAAACAGCTAATGAGCTTGCTGGTTTTGCGGCGCGCGGAGGAGAGGCAGTGTGCTGGTGGAGGGAAGCCCCGCCCCCTCGCTGTGAGATTTAGCAGCGGGATCGAGACACGCAGCAGCAGCTGCTTTTAAAACAGATCTGGACATACGGTGATTTTTCTAAAAGAAAGGTAACGGTAGGCTAAACTGTGATGATATGTTTCTGCTAGCTGGTTAAAAATACACGTCTCTGAATCAGCCCACAGATCAAAACCCACTGTGATTAATAAACTGCAGCTGTGTTAGTGAGTTAGCTTAACTTTGGAATGAGCCAGATTGGGAGTCAAAGTTAAAGAAAAAAAAAACTATATATGTAATGTTCAACTTGCCCTGTGATCAGCTAATCACTATTACATTTTCAAACCGTGTTTATTAATTAAGGATTACAGGACTTACTGTGAGCTATAATGAACGACTTCTGTTCATTTGTAGTTCACAGTAAGACCACATGTCCTGACGTTTATAAAAATCTCTATGAAACGTAAAGTTACATTCTTTTACATAAAAGGACACCATCTTAAGAAGAGCTCTCAGTAGAAAAAAAAGCGCAGTTTTTTTAAAAGAGTGGAGAAAATATAAATATACAACAGAATTGACATGCCAATACATAATAATAATAGGTTTTTTATATTATATTTATAATATATTTTTATATTTTTTAATATTAGATAATAACAGATCATTTTTGTCATATGTATATAATTCAGACATTGCATGCATATTTTTTACTAACAACAGTAACAGTAATGTGGAGTAACATGTTTAGGTTGTAAAATCACCTTTACTTGGATGTTAACTAATAATAAACAAAATACAGAAAAAAATGATTATTTGTGATTAAAAGTAATTTCCACAAATGTTGTCCTAGGAAACTATAGGGTGGGCTTGGGTTCATATTGGCAAATGTGTCCCCCCCAATATCAAGCCCGCTCCTATGCCCTTGCCGCCAAATATTGATTTCTGACCTCTTAAAACTGTATGAATATGAATTTGTTTTCTTTGTGTTATTTGAGGTCTGAAAGCTCTGCATCTGTTTGTTATTTCAGCCATTTCTCATTTTCTGCAAATAAATGACTCTAAAATGACAATATTTTTATTTGGAATTTGGGAGCATCACTTCTCAAATAACATTGTGTTCTTTACTCATTTTATAATATCTTATTGATTTATCCTAATGCCACATCCAGTTTCATGATGATAATGGGCAAATAACCCAATGCACCAATACAGTATATAGCCACACATTTATATATTCACATACAGCATATATCAAATTATTTGATGAGGATTTGATGATGATTTTGAGTGATGAGTAATTTTCTGAAGTAAGGAAGCGGTTAGTGAGTATTTTTTGACGGTCAGCATAAGCATGCGGCTTTTCATGTACTCAGTGATGAATCCTCCACCCATGCCCGCTGTAGTCATTCATTGCATTTCTTCACTTCGTTCCTTGGAGAGCGTATATAAGAAAGAAATGCCTTCCTAAACATCACTTAAACCTGCAATCATGGGGAAAGGTTTGTACATTAGCAAGTCGGTGGGGATCACTCTGATTGTTCTTGCTGTTGCAGCCGTGGCCACTATCATCGCTTTATCGGTGGTCTTCCACAATGAGAAGTCCAGAACTGTGGAGAAACCTCAAATAAACGAGACCGACCAGTGGAAGAGCTACAGGTTACCCGGCACTCTCTCTCCTCAGTACTACAATATAACCCTGTGGCCTCGACTTGTGCCGGACGCCAACGGCATGTACATCTTCACTGGACATTCAGGAGTGGCCTTCACATGTGTGAAAGAAACAGGTCTGATCCTCATTCACTCCAACAAACTCAACTACACTCTGACTCCAGAAGGACACCATGCCAAGCTGACCGGTCTGGAGGGTGCCAAAGCTCCAGCTATAAACAAAACATGGCTTGAAGTGGAAACCCAGTATCTGGTGATTCAGCTCAGCGAGACCCTGCAGGTTGGGAAGATCTACTGGCTCTATATGGAATTCCAAGGAGAACTGGCCAACGACCTTCGTGGGTTTTACAGAAGTGAATACTTTGAGGATGGAGTGAAGAAGTAAGACATATTTTGGCTTCTTTTACTGTTAAAATTCGTAACAACAAGTAAAATAAGTAAGACAGAATCAATCTATAGATTTAGGCAGTTCAGCTTGGGTCATGCTTGGTCACTCTACTCTTCAACAGAGGTCTTTAAATCTGGAATTTAAAAACTAGGTTTACCATCACTTCCAGCAAACACAACAAAATTCCTGGACTGAAAACTGCATTTAAGGTCCATATTTGAAGACCTCTACTCTACACCAACCAGTAAAAGCACTAAAACTAAGTCTAAACCTGTCAAATGTGTTATGTTATGAACAATTAAAGCATGGGCATGGGCATGAACACTGCATAACACCACTCTAAAGGTGTCCTGTGGTTTCTGGCACAAAGACATTAGACATCATTTAGTCATAATCACAATATGATTCTTGTTAAAGTGGCTCAGATTCTTACACTTGCTTTCAATACATGATCAATGAAAAGTCAATAACTAACTTTTTATTTGCTTCCTGATATGCATATATCAGAGCATTTCGCTTTCCAGGAATTTTACTGTTATGGCTAACACTCCCTGTGAAATCTGATCAGAATAGCAAGTATTCTCTTGTATACAAGCTTAATGGATGGGTGATACATGTATGATCTAATAACATGTACAGTAGCTACATGAATTAATTGCTGTATTACAGTCTTTAATATGTACTGTAGTTGCTTCTGTTCTTCTGAACCTTTTCTGACCTGATATCTGCTGATTGTTTTGGGTAGAGTCGTTGCTACTACACAGATGGAGCCGACCGATGCCAGGAAAGCTTTCCCGTGTTTTGATGAGCCGGCGATGAAGGCCGTTTTCCACATGACCCTCATTCACCCATCCGGCACAGTGGCTCTATCTAATGGCATGGAGATGGGTAAGTAGAAATGTACCCAATATTATCATTGACACTTTAGTGTGACATCTCTAGGTGGTTACTAGGTGATTGCTATTGCTAGGTGTGTTGCTAGTTGGCTGCTAGGCAGTCACTGTGGAGTTTCAGGTCGTTACTTTTGTGCTTTTGGTCTCCAATTCCACAGTAAAATCATACTGTAAATGACTGTTTAATGATTGTTTTGTTGCAAAACTGTAGAATGCAATGCATCTCAGAATGCTTCATGTCAGGGTTTCTCAAATGGTCTCAGCCCGGGACCCATCTTTTTTATACAAAAACTTTTTTTTTTAAATAGCTTTCAAAAACCTATTTAATCATATATATATGCACACAAAGTGAATTTAAAAATTTAAAGTAACTGAGGTGAAACATGACAGCTACATGTATAAAAGTTACTACAGTAAAATTAAATATCAAAACTGCACAAAACAAATAAGGCCACACAATTACATATTTCATTTTTCTGCATATCTCTGCATTCAAAGTACATTAGTTTAAAACTTTCCCTGTCTCTTTTTTCTCAATATAAAAATGAGTACAAAATCTAATGAGAATTATTTTTTATTTTTATTTATTAAATGTATTTATTTGTTACAATAATTGCTGCCCACTGTATATATATAGGTATATATGTATATCTTGTTGTTTGTGTGGTAATTGTGTATTTGTATTGCTCTTCATAGCACAAAGAAATATTAAATCTCTCTGGAATGTTTATTTCTCTATATTTTGAATTTCTAATATTCCAGTTTAAACCACTATGATTGTGAAATCCTTTAATTCAGATATTATCTGTCATTTTACATTTAGGTGACTGAAGTTAATGAACTATATTAGACTCTTTTTTTAACTGGACTTTGCTTTCGTCTGTATCTGATTTTTTTCTAGGCACAAAGACGATCACCCTGAGAAATCAAAATGTTCTGCAGACCAAGTTCAAACCAACTCTAAAGATGTCGACATACCTGGTAGCTTTTGTTGTCAGTGAATATTCCTCCATCAGGACAGCAGCAGAGACTGATGTTTTGGTGAGAATCTTTCATTATATATTGACACTTAAAGGAGAACTCTGGTGTAAAATGCACTTTTGGTGTAGTAAAACATGAAAAATGAATAGAACACCTCCAGATCCAGAAATCCAGAAAACAGTTTGTCCAAACACCCTTCAGACTGGACACAGGACACACAGGACATAATTTGCCCAAATAAATTGCTTTTTCCACCACTGTCCAGCTCAAAGTAGCTCCACACCTGCTTGCTAGAATCCAGAGAGCCTTGGCATTTAAAACGAGGCATTAATAACTTAAAAAGTGCACAAAACACTTTTTTAAAAACCTCTGTTTACGTAATTCTAGCTTCAACATAGAGTCCTTAAGACTCTAAAGACTTATGTTTTACTACGCCAAAAATGCATTTTACACCGGAGTTCTCCTTTAACTTTTCCTCTCTGATGTAATAATAATGTAATAATAATGTAATGCACTGTAATGTGTCATAAGTCATTTGAATGTAAGATGTTTGTTTCATTAGGTCAGAATTTGGGCTCGAAGGACAGCAATTGAAGCTGGACATGGGGATTATGCTCTGAGCATCACTGGCCGCATCCTTGATTTCTTTCAGAGTTATTACAACTCAAAATATCCACTGCCAAAATCAGGTGTGAAACTTTAAATAAAATGTATTTAACTGTTGTGTGGTAAAAAAAATTATGATCAGAAGTTCATATTTGCTTATCTTTGACATTAATTTCTTGCTAATTTTGGATTTCTGTGATTTATTTATGATTTTTTTTATTATTGTTTGCCTTAAAGTCTTCTATTACTAAATGTAAATCATTAGTGTAAGTCACTTTGGACAAAATCGTGTGTCAAATGTAATGTAATGTAATTGGTCCCAGTTGGGCTACTTTTACTGGGCCAACACGGGCATGTTTATGGAAAAAGGAACCTTTCAAAGAAAGCTCTAAAAGTCCAGTACTGCCATATTATTAGTCACATGTAAACTTCTATGTTATGAGAATCTCTCTCTCTTCTTACAGACCAAATTGCACTGCGTGATTTCGATGCTGGAGCCATGGAGAACTGGGGTTTAATCACTTACAGAGAAACATCTCTTCTATACGACCCCATCACCTCCTCTAATAAAGATAAAGAATGGGTGTCGACCACGATAGCTCATGAGCTCGCACACATGGTACGAACCTTTCTACTTGTTTAAAACCATGAAATCATCCAGCTGCGTAAATGATGTGTTAATGATGTTTTATTATTAATGATGTTTTATTATTTTAGTGGTTTGGAAATCTTGTGACCATGAAATGGTGGAATGATCTGTGGTTGAATGAAGGCTTTGCTACATACGTGTCGTATCTGGGGGTCGATGATGTTCAGCCCACCTGGAATATCGTAAGCACTCATTTCTTAGCCGATGTTGTGTTTCTGGCTATGAACTTATTGATCTTTTACAAACTGCAGTGATATAATGGTAGTTTTTTTTAGCAGATTTACATGCAGTTAAACCAGGCTTATTTTAAAGGAAAGGTTTTGTCACTTAAAATACAAAAGTATTGGGACACCTTCTTATTTTTTTCTTTCTTATTCTGAAGGATATTAACAAACAGCTTATCCTGCTTCTGTTAGACTAATTGTTTCTACTGTTCAGGGAAGATTTTAGATTTTGAAGCCTTCAGAATGAAGATTCTCCATAAAGTAATTCTGGGATGAGTCTTACTAATGTTTCTACTGGTTCTTACAGCAATACTCTAAAGCCTATTAGGTCTAAATAAATTAAAATGTCTTCCCTGGAATATAGAGACAGTTACTCCAACAAAAACAGGACAAACTATTTGTAATACCCCGGATTTCAGAGGAGATAATGAAAGAGCCATGTAGTTCTGATTTAAATCTAATTTTATAGCTTTTTAAACAAAGCAGTTTCTTTAAAATGAGGTCTATCTCTGATGTTTCCATTCCAGAAAGATCTGATGGTGATGACGGAGACCCATAAGGCGTTTGCTTTTGATTCTAATAAATTTTCTCGCCCGCTGTCCCTCCCGGAAGAGGAGGTCAAAACTCCTGCACAGATTAATGCACTGTTCAACACCATCACCTACAGCAAGGTACCCCAGTCCCACTGTCTCTGACCCTGTGAAATGTGTTACAGTGTAAATTCTGATCTACAGTGTGATGCTCTGTGGTTGATAGTTGTGTTAATCTGTGCTCTGTTGTGAACTGCAGGGCGGCGCTGTGTTAAGAATGCTGTCAGAGTTCTTATCTGAGCCAGTGTTCGCCAGAGGACTCAGTGTAGGTGATTTTACAGTGTGAACAGTAGATGAACAGCATGGTGATTAAAAACTGAGCAGAGATGAATTTGTGATGTTCTGCCTCCACAGGCCTATCTGAAGCAGTTTGCGTACGGGAACACAGTGTACACTGACCTGTGGGGGAAACTTCAGGAGGTACGTTTGTCTGTGCTGTGATTGGTCAGTTCGTTTTATGTTAAAACGGCTTTATGCTAATCTGCTGACTGTGTTTTATACATTGGGAAGGTGGTCGACGCCGATCCAGAGGTCAATCTTCCAGCCACCATATCTGAAATCATGAATCGCTGGATTCTCCAGATGGGCTTCCCAGTGGTCACCATCGACACCAGAACAGGAAACATCACCCAGAACCACTTCCTGTCAGACGCAGATTCAAAACCAAGCAGATCATCGCCTTACAAGTATGTTTATGATAATAAATGAGTGAATGAGCTTGTGTCTCAATAGTTTTACCCACATAATAGATATTGTGTATTTAATCTCTCCCTCTTGTTGTATTTTTGTTGTAGTTATGAATGGTTTGTTCCCATCTCCTGGATGAAGAATGGAACTGTCATGAACCGATACTGGCTGCTTGAGAAAAACGGTAACGACTGCAGCAAACTAAGGCCATCTTAAATATTAACTAATTAATGTAAATAAAGAAATTTTATAGAAATTTTTTATACAAGTGTATAAAAACATAGCCTGAACATATTTTTGCATTGTTTTTAAATAAAAAAACTATTATAAATCTACGAAGCCAAAATGTTTTCAGTACACAATGCTTCATTGATCATTGTTCTATGTATAATAAATGTAGATGCATTATTTAGATTATTATTGAATCGTCTACTGTTTGTATCTCCACAGCTACTCATGACCCTTTGAAGACGAACAGCGAGTGGGTTCTGGCCAACGTGAACGTTTCAGGATTTTACAGGGTTAACTATGATCCCCAAAACTGGCAGCGTCTCCTCTCACAGTTATCTACAGATCATTCGGTAAGATCTTCAGTTTATTGTGTTCAGTTTAGTGTGGGATGGGTGGGGAACAGCACAGTTTGTTGATTTATCTGCTGGAACACGACGACTGAACCTGGAAATGAATGAATAGATGAATCAGGAGAATCTGAGCTTTTGATAATTATTCACACACCAACTTATAATTCATATTTTTACACTTTTTCTGTCTGATAATAAAGTGTGTTGCTCTGTTTTTTTGAATGCAGGTAATACCTGTACTCAGCAGAGCTCAGATTGTGGATGATGCTTTTAACCTGGCAAAGTAAGAGCTTTCTATTAAAAGCCCTACTAGAGCTGTTTATCATTAATAGTGGTTGATAACAATGTCCATGAGTATGTGTAACTTAAACAGTCTGACAGTAATAATTATGAAGGCATTTGAAAACAATAAGATCAATATCTGACTAATGTGGCTGTTTTGGTTTTCTTTTAAAGGGCAAATATGATCAACATGTCTTTGGCTCTGAGAACCACCAGTTATCTCTCAGAGGAGAGGGAGTACCTGCCATGGCAGTCTGCCATCAAACACCTCAATACCTTTATTAACAGGTTTCGTCATACTGAAGTCAATACAAAAATGCAGGTTTGTTTACTTCAGATAATAGATGATACACACCGATTATTATTCAAATTTCAGAATTTAGGATTTTTAGTAGGATCACTTTATAGTTCTATATATATATATATACACAACGCGCTGAATTATTTTTTAGAATATGCTCCATTTATTGATTTATTGTTAAAATTCTTAAAAACTTAATTTACTGTAATCAAGATTTTCAGTAGGATCACTTTATAGTTCTATAATATATATATATATATATATATATATATATGTGTGTGTGTGTATATATATATTTATACAACACACGTCATTATTTTTAGAATATGCTCCATTTACTGTTAAAATTATAACTTAATTTTCTGTAATCAGGATTTTCAGTAAGATCACTTTTATAGTTCTAAAATATATATATATATATATATATATATATATATATATATATATATATATATATATACATATATATACGTATATATATATTTATACAACACACTTCATTATTTTTAGAATATGCTCCATTTACTGATAAAATTATAACTTAATTTTCTGTAATCACTGTAGAAATTCCTGCGGAGCAAAGTACAACCGCTGTTTCATTACCTCAAAAACATCACTGCTGACTGGACAGAGATTTTATCCAGCCACACTGACCAGTAAGAATGAGCTTTCATTTTAAATCCACATCTTTACACTTACAAATATGTTAATAACTGTTATTACTAGGTAAGCATCAGTATATATAATACAAAATAAACTAACCACTTCTCGCTTCACAGATACAACCAGCTTAATGCCATCTCACTCGCCTGCACAGCTGGTGTAGAGGACTGTTTAGATCTCACCAAAATGTGGTACCGCCAGTGGATGAAGAATCCTGACAAAAACCCGTAAGACTTCATTCTTGGTACAGTTTATATAATTGTACACAGCTTAAAGGAACACTACATTCTTTTCTAATGTAATGTCTATCTGACACATCTGGCATTGTATAGCTGTTTACCACCAGTGCTATCTGGCATTGGTGCATCTCCCTGCACATAAAAAACTACAGAAATTTAGACTTAGTCAAGTCAGCAATTTACAGCTGTACACAAAAGTTTGGACATTCTATGTACCACAAAGGCAAGGTCTCTTTTTTGACTTCTGAGAACTTGATAAGTAAATTAGGCTGGAGGCATATCACCAACTGCAACCTTGGACTCCTATTGATTCCTAAAGCTCTGAAAAACTCTTTTTTCAGCAGGTTCTACAGTGGGGAAGATTATAGATAAAAGGCAGTTCAGGGGAATTGTGGAGGTCAAGATGAGACCTGGACAAGAGCAAGACCAAGACCATGAAATATTTAGGCTACTTACATGCTACTTGCATTGATAGTGTAATGTAAGCCACATTTAATGCACCATATTTTTAAGACTAAAATGCACACTTAAAACTCTTTAATTTGTTTTTTTTAATTGACAATGTGCTTTACAATCTGGAGCGCATTTTGTATTAATTTTATTAGTCAGGTTGTAAAGAGCAGTAAAGCCACTCTGCTAAAGTAAAGCGTTATACAGGAGTTTTAGTAAAGTTTCTCCAAGACAGAGGCTGGACCAGTATTAGCATTAGCCACTAACCGCAGCGCTAGCTCTTTTGGCATTCAGAGGCAAGAATATCAGACTTTAGTCTGCGTGCTTACTGTGTTAAAACAAGCTACGTGGGACACACTGCTAGCTGATAGCGCCCTGTCTCACCTGAACACTTCAGGAGGCTACACTTCACCTTGGTATAGCTGTAGATGTTTACTAGCGCTCGTGCTAACTGCAAATCTAAGCTTACTGTTAATAAACGGGAGCACTTTACTCACCCAATAAACAGTTTTCTGGAGGGAAATCTGTGTAGATTAATATCCAGGACTTGTTTTACTTTGAAAAAATATATGTATTTTTAAGAATTACAGTTTTGTTTACTTAGGCGCTTTATAATCCACTTTATAGTGCGCTTCATGTATGAAAATAGATCACATATATTGAGAATATGGACTTCTGTTAAGTTAGAAGTAAAATTAATTATTTACAAATATGTTAACTGGATATAAAACAAGAGAATTTGATCAAATTCGACAGTGTTGTACTGAATTGGAGTTAAAACCACATGTTTCTGTACCTTTTCAGCTATCTGAAAATCTAGTGAAATTGTTGCTTATGATAATGAATTACACTCTTTAAAACGTGACATGGAGTGGAGATTAAATGGAGAAAGTTATATACAATGGCGTATTCCTGTTTCCTGTAGCTGACCTTCACATAACCTGGGTTCTGGTTTCTTTCTATTTAATAATTAAGTATAATTCAATTACCTGTTGGTCCTTCTTTCAGGATTAAGCATAGCATGAGGAGCACAGTGTACTGTAATGGCATTGCAGCTGGAGGATCAGAGGAGTGGGAATTCGCTTGGAACTTGTACAAGAAGAGTGTTGATGATGCTGAGGCAGAACTGCTGATATATATTTTATCATGCACCAGAAAGCCTGAGCTTTTGAACAGGTGAGCTCACAAACACAGCTAGTATAACATTTACAAATGTTGTGTGCTTCCATACATTACATTTAAAGCCTTATGAATTAGCATTGTAGCTTCAATACAAACTAAAACTAAAGTCTAAACTAAAGTTTTTATGTTCATATTCGTGGGTTTTATATATGTTAGCCCACAGTATCCAGCCCAAATGATGCCAATATGTTTGTGTTGGACTCACAAGGGTGTAACATGGCCTAGGTGGATCCAGTTGAGGACAGGATCTGAGTGGTTTTGTTCATCTATCATTACTGGGAACTTTTGGAAGAACCATTATTACAGCCCACCTTAATCTCACATGGGCCCCATTTAGGCCAGAGCCCATACTGGCCCCACCTGGACATGTTATCTGGACCATTGTGACCAGAGGAAATTAATGTGAATTGTATTGTGTGCTAATAAGCTTTAAATTAATCTGAAATATAATTTATTAAAGGTACCTGAACTACACGTTAGATCCGAACATGGTCCAGAAGAAGCATGTCAATTATGTTATTAGGCATGTTGCCAATAATGTGGTTGGTCAGCCATTAGCCTGGGACTTCATCAGAGCCAACTGGAGCAATATTCTTAAAGAGTGAGTGAAATCTGACGCATTTGTTCTCTTTTATACATCTTATAATGTCTTATAAACAATGTCTTATGAACTGTTTTATGACAATTGTGGGCTTTTTTATGTTGCAGGCAAAAACATGCATCATTTTTCACAATTCTTTATTTTACAACCAAAAGTTTCTCCACAGAAGTTGAACTAAAAAAGGTATGTAAAGAGGGCCTTACAATGTTCTAGCTTGTGTAGATTAAATGCAAGGATGCGTCTGTTGGCTGATGTATCAGAGCTGGGGATCTGGCTCTTTCCTCCAAGCATGTTAGCTACTTAGTGATGCTGCATTGGCAGCAGTTAGATAAAAATGATGTTTTTAAGTTTAATTTCTTAGGCAAAATATTGGTGATTTTTGCAGTAAACCATTTCACACCAAAGAATTTTAAATTATTCATTGAGGATCGGAATGTATACAGTAAACCACAGAGTTCCTCAAAGCAGTTAAGACAACATGCATTTTTGTTCAGTGAAATATCTGTTCTTGGTATATCCTGGCAGAGTGCAGGTCAGCCTTGTTACAGCACCAAAGTGCCCAATGCCAGCAGCCTGGCAGTGATGGGTATTGTGCCCTCTAACCACCTAAATTCAACCAATTAATTTAGTTTGTCTATGTATTGTAGATAGATAGATAGATAGATTGATAGATAGATTATCACCAGTCAGGGATTCCACAAACCCATCTAATGCCAACCATACACTACAGGAGCTTAAAAGGAGTAACATATGACAATTTCTCACATCTAAAGATAATTTGTCAACTCTGCAAAGAATAAAGCTTGGCCACTCATTACAAGACTGTAATTATATTTTGTTTGAGACTATTTCTCATCATGCTTTTATGAGATAACTACGGTGGCCCTGAAGTGCAAAACAAATTAACATGTCAGAAAACAAAATTACAAAAACTAAAACACATTTACAAAACTTAAAACAAATTTACAAGACGCAAAACACTTTTCCCAGCACTGAAACACTTTTACAAATGCTGAAACACTTTTACCAGCACTAAAACACTTTTACAAATGCTGAAACACTTTTACCAGCACTAAAACACTTTTACAAATGCTGAAACACTTTTACCAGCACTAAAACACTTTTACAAACGCTGAAACACTTTTACCAGCACTAAAACACTTTTACAAACGCTAAAACACTTTTACAAACGCTGAAACACTTTTACAAACGCTGAAACACTTTTACCAGCACTAAAACACTTTTACAAACGCTAAAACACTTTTACAAACGCTGAAACACTTTTACAAACGCTGAAACACTTTTACAAACGCTGAAACACTTTTACAAACGCTGAAACACTTACAAACGCTAAAACACTTTTACAAACGCTGAAACACTTTTACAAACGCTGAAACACTTTTACAAACGCTGAAACACTTTTACAAACGCTGAAACACTTTTACAAACGCTGAAACACTTACAAACGCTGAAACACTTTTACAAACTGCGATTTCTGACGGAAAGGGAGGGTCTAACACACAGGAAGTGCTTGATGCGGACCCTCCTTGTCAGTCAAGCTGCGTTACGATGAGAGAGTGGAGTTATGGACACTAAACTATGTTTTGTGGCACGTATTTTAGCAGCAGCAGTAAATACTTAAACTATCCCTGTCCTGTTGCTACCCCCGCCGCGGGGTTCACCTAATACCCCGGGGGTTCAGCTAATGCCACGCGGCCATCAGCCACTGCCCCCGCCGCGGGGTTCACCTAATACCCCGGGGGTTCAGCTAATGCCACGCGGCCATCAGCCACTGCCCCCGCCGCGGGGTTCAGCCACTGCCCCCCGGTTATCAGCCACTGCCCCCGCCGCGGGGTTCAGCTAATGCCACGCGGCCATCAGCCACTGCCCCCGCCGCGGGGTTCACCTAATACCCCGGGGGTTCAGCTAATGCCACGCGGCCATCAGCCACTGCCCCCGCCGCGGGGTTCAGCCACTGCCCCCCAGTTATCAGCCACTGCCCCCGCCGCGGGGTTCAGCTAATGCCACGCGGCCATCAGCCACTCCTGTACTGTATTACCTGAACCCCGCGGGGCAGTGGCTGATAACCGCGGGGCAGTGGCTGAACCCCTGGGGTATTAGCTGAACCCCGCGGCGGCGGCAGTGGCTGATGGCCGCCGGGCATTAGCTGAACCCCCGGGGTATTAGGTGAACCCCGCGGCGGGGGTAGCAACAGGACAGGGATAGTTTAAGTATTTACTGCTGCTGCTAAAATACGTGCCACAAAACATAGTTTAGTGTCCATAACTCCACTCTCTCATCGTAACGCAGCTTGACTGACAAGGAGGGTCCGCATCAAGCACTTCCTGTGTGTTAGACCCTCCCTTTCCGTCAGAAATCGCAGTTTGTAAAAGTGTTTCAGCGTTTGTAAAAGTGTTTTAGCGTTTGTAAAAGTGTTTCAGTATTTGTAAAAGTGTTTTGCGTCTTGTAAATTTGTTTTAAGTTTTGTAAATGTGTTTTAGTTTTTGTAATTTTGTTTTCTGACATGTTAATTTGTTTTGCACTTCAGGGCCACCGTAGATAACTACTAAAAAAACTAAAAAAAGAGGCCTCATAATGCAGACACAAGATGAAAAACTATGAAATTACACTGAAATAGACAATAGACAATATGCAGCTGAATCAATAGGGACAATACTTTGCGACAGGCTGAACAAACAGACTGGTATTTATATATGGGGTGACAGCTGAATGTAATCAAAACTCAGGTGAGGCTGATCTACAAATCAATGAGAAAATTGACAAGTGACTGAGCAGTGCATTCTGGGAGTTGAAACTGTGATGGTAAAGTCACTTGAAAAGTAGTTAAGTGTAAGGTGAACATAAATCAGTGGCTGGAGATCTATGTGAATAATCGATAGAGTGAAGAGTGTTTGTTTTATGCATAATGTCTGCTATGAAATGTTAATTTAAGTCTCTTTCTTCATGTGTTCGTCAACAGTTAGAGCTGTTTAAAGAAGAGATCAACAAAGCTGGGTTTGGGACTGAAGCACTGGTGGTGGATGAATCCATAACGATAACAAAAGAAAACATGGAATGGATGCAGAAAAATAAAGGGGAAGTGATGCAGTGGTTAAAGGAAGAACTGGCCTGAGAGCTCTGTGGGGATAAACCTTTTTGTTTACTCATTTCATTGTTATTTTATTCCATCATGGCTGGACTCTTTTATTCTTAAGGCCCTGTCCCACTGCGATTGCGTCTAAATATCCACTAAAGTACGTCCAAATTTATCAGAAAACACTGCGTCCACTGAGTGAACGTGCTGCGTCCAAAATATAGACGCACTGCGTCCAAATGGACGCAGTGTGTCCAAATTACGTCCATATTCCGTCTAAATTGAAGTTGGACGCCGACTTCCAAATTTGTACATCGACTTCCACTCTTTGGATGTCGACTTCCACTTTTTGGACGTCGACTTCCAACTATATATGGTTTTTTCTAGTGAATCATCATTTCTTCTTGAGCTACAAGAGAGAGCACATCTATTCTCTTCTACACAACCATGGACCACAGATTCCTTGCAGTGATGGTGCAGCAGCAGAACATACTCCTCCATGTGCTGGACCAGACCAGGAGGAGGAGGAGGCGGCAGAAGGAGAGGACTGTATGGGTCAGGCCTTGGATTGTACGCCGGGTGGAGTTTGGACTGTATGACCGGCTGATGGTAAAGCGATGGACGCCAGAAAAATATTTTTATGGCTGTCGACGTCCACCTGTACGCGCCGTCCAAATATCCACTAAAATACGTCTGTACTGCGTCTAAATATCCACTAAATTACGTCCATATTAGTTGCCGTCTATTCCGAAAATTTTGGGAGGTACCAAAACCACTTTTGTGTCTAAAGTGGACGGCAACGTCTAAACTACGTCCACTTGGACGGTGCCGTCCAAATATCCACTAAACTACGTCCAGATTGCGTCTAAATATCCACTAAATATCCACTAAACTGCGTCCACTGAAATTTGGACGTACTTTAGTGGATATTTAGACGCAATCGCAGTGGGACAGGGCCTTTAAGCCTGTCTTATAATGGTACAGAACGACAGTGCAGCTTCCTCTACATTTCTCCAAGTGAAGTCCCTCATAACAGCAGTGTGGAGCAGCCAGCATTCCTAGTAGCTAATTAATGACTCAAAATGTCTTGTTTAGTCATGTACTGGGGGCAGCAGCAGCTGCATAATATATGTTAAGAATTGACCTCCTGATAATACATATACCCTGTTTCGTAAATTTATAAATAGTGCTTGTTGTATTGAATATTTATGCATAAGACTATTCAAAAAAATAATGTGTACAAATTTCTTACTTCATATATTGTATTTTACACTATATATTTATACACTATAAGATTACTGATGTGTATGTTTTTTATTTTTTTATTCCTAATGTCTGTGTGGTTGGTTTTGTGTATTTTGAGCACTCACTGAATTGATGTAAACTATAGGCAGAGATGGTGCTTTATACAGCCCTCATCTCTCTTTGGCAGATGGTCAGTCACTGAAGTCAATTCTGAGCAATGAAAATGTAAGTGGTATTTAAATATATGAATGTCTAAATATCTGTCTTCAAAATATATTTAAAATTCAAGGGGATATCTACTGGGAGAACAGGAAATTCAGAAAATATTTATTTATATTATTTATAATATATATTTCTATAATCTTTTCTGCACTGATTACTTTACAAAACATTTTACTGAAGCATTGGTGCTCCTAAAACCTTTACAGAAGTTATGTTACAACTAAGGTCAGGTTTCCCTTCGTATCCTTCTGAAGAGCCCTTTATTGAGTCTGTCAGTTAGTGGCTGCTTTTAGTGGCAGCTGATTGTCAATAAGTGGCAGATGATTTTTGTTTAGAGAGGTAAGGTTGTTTTTATCTTCACAAGCGACCTCTCAGCTGTGTAGGCTATGTTTCTTCCAGAAAAGTCAGATTTTGGTGTATTTCTAGATCGTACCTACATTGAAACCACTTTAAAAACTTTTTTTTTCAATTCAGATCCAAACTACATTAGAAACTGGTTTGAAACATAAGTACATATACAATCTCTAATGGGAAACGTATTCCTACTTTATGTTCCAACACAGTATTTAAAGTATTTAACGGTTTGTACAGTTGATTCTCTTCATGGCGGGATTCGTCATACTACGTTAGCGCCCTGTCATACGTTATTTTTTCTCTAGAAAAACAGTGCTTGTGATGTGGATAGGGTACTGTGGCAAGACCGAAACAGATGGAGCATAGCTTTTTTTTCCTTGTAAATGTATACAGTAAAATCTTCAGTTTCTGTTTTGTATGTAGACCACAGTACATACACAACTGTGTGCTGGTTGGGATGTACAATGTCTACATTGTTTTTGTGGGGAAATAAAACTTTTTTACCGTGTATTTTGTGTGTTCTGTATATAAAAACAATATTCTGAAATATTTTACAACACAGTTATGTATGTTTTGTCTGTAGTAAGTGTAACACTGAACATAAAAAGGACGTCAAAGGAGAAGTGTTTAATTGGTTCTTATAAATGTCTATTCTTATGATGGTTTGTGTGTTTTCATCTAAAAACAAAACATTTTGAGAAAAGATAACATTATTTTGAATGTAAAGTTTCATTGTGCAGAAGAATTGAGTTCTGAGAGTGTGAGGCATGCTTTCAGAAAATGTGTGTAAACAATTGAGACAAACTGTAAAAAAGTTGACTTCACTACAGAGGAAGGGAGAATACTATTAAACAAATGTTTAAACTATTCACTGTTACAGTGTATCTGTGGGAGGTATTGTTTTTTGTAAAATGAAACTGGGCCAGTAAGAACATACTTAAGGATGTGGTTGACCACTTTACCCCAGACTCTTTACCACACCTGTGACAAGAAGAAGGGCATAGATTTCCCGGTAAGAACACGCTACAGTCTACAGTGTTAAACCAAGGTGTTTATTTACGTAATACAAAACACCTACACTAGCTAGCATCATGCTAAAAGAGGGCTACCCAGAGACAACAAGGCCAATTATGCTCTTTTGGACTCCCAAACATCGGGTCACTGAGGCAATGGTGAGGATCAAACATGCCAACTCCTAATTATAGAGTTAGCACTTAGACAGTCGCACCACCTGGGAGACTAAATGTCACCAGTGGAAACACAAAATCAAGTGGAACTAAGAAACTAATCATCGCCTCCACATTTAAATGACCCTGAAAGTAAAAACTTCATGTGTAATGAACACCAGGACTAGGAGAGACACACGCTGATGGAGTTTACACAGTTTATTGACAGTAGTGTTGCCAACTCCTCAGTAAGGAAAGTAGCTATTGGCTGTCCTAAAAGTCGCTAGAAGTCAATAAATGAGGACATCACCTAATTTGCATAATGCATATTTTTGAAGCTCTAAAGGATTCACGTTGTGGGAGAGAAAAAATGGAGCAAAAAAACCTTAAATAGGTTCAGAGGTGGAACAAGTACTGAAAAATTGTAATTAAGTAAAAGTACCTTTACTTTGCTAAAATTCTACTCAAGTAAAAGTACCCATCTAAAAATCTACTCGAGTAAAAGTAAAAAGTACTTCATTTAAAATGTACTTTGAGTAAAAGTTACATAATAACTTTTAATTATTTGATGTAAAATGTAAAAACAAATCATAAAATAAATGTTTTTTAATGAACTTTTATTCCACAGAATAATTTGGAACTTTCAGGCAATATTTGTTCAGACCACCCCATAAAACATTTTCAAGAACAAGTGGCATACGTTTCTATGATCCATTTTACTATTAAAAAGTTAAGGTCATATATGTGACTATAAACTGTAATTTTATAGTTTTACAGTTCATTATTATTTTTTAACTTGCCATTGCTCTGCTTTAACTGCTATTTACATGTTTTTTTAACATTCAAGCAGACTGTTTAATGATAAAAATATTTACCACCACATGCTGTTACAGGTTTGATGTGGAAGTTTTGAAAGTTGACAGCTCTGTCCGGCGGGGCACATTTTGCATTGCATGAGGAGGTTACTGCCTCGTTAATCCACGTGCGAGCATCCGTGCCACACTTTTTTTTTCCCAGCATTTTTTTTTTTTACTCAGTAATTGGGAGTTTTCCAATGTAGCAAAGTAAATTACTTGTGTCAAAATGTACTTGAGTAAAAGTAAAATTACCTATTTTAAAAACTACTTTAAAAATGACAAATTACTCATAAAATCTACTCAATTACAGTAACTTGAGTAAATGTAATTCATTACTTTCCACCTCTGAATAGGTTACATGTTACAAATGAACTCTAACAAATGAACAACTTCTGTTGCTGTTTAAATAGGCAGTCACTTCTCAAAATAACTTCATTTTTACATTAATTACATAATTTAGTTTTTTTGCGGTGTTGTTAAAGGTTATTATAAGAGCGACAGTTAGCCTTATTCTATGTTTTTTTGGTTTGTTTTTTCAGATTTTTTTTGTTTTTGTTTTTATTTTATTTATTTTTTAATGTTTTCTTAAGTTTTCAAACTTTAGAAGCTTTATTTTTAAACCTTTTATAGACAAATTATTCGATGATGAACTAGCTAGCTAGATGTTTAGCTTTTTCTAAAGAGGCAGACACTGTGGACGAGGTGAGTGACAGGCTGCATAGTGAATGAGGTAAGGGACTGACAGACTAACTGTGTGCAGTTAAATTCAGTGATTTCTGTTCGTGTCACGCTAAAGACATTTATATTAACATCCTGCTCTGTAAATACGGGGCGGGGTCACTCAGCGGCAGCTGTGGGCATGCGCAGTTGATTTACAGTGTGTTCGTGAAGCGGTGTGGGTGTGCTCTGACAGTGAGAGACTGCACTGTGAGTGTTGTGGGGCGGGGCTCATGGCACCCGCTGCTCGCTGAGGTCAGTAACTAAAGAGCGTGTGTGTTTATCTCAGAGTCGCCAAAAGTCTCCAATAACACCACAAAAATTTGCTAGATTTGTCGTTAGTCGCTTCTTTTTTTTTAAGTCGCTAGAAGGTCTGAAAAGGCGCTAAATATAGCGACAAAGTCGCTATGTTGGCAACACTGATTGGCAGAGGGATGATATACAAAAGGATAGTAAAAAAGCAGGCAGGGTTAGTAACCAAAGGACAGCATAAAATAACAACATACTAGGAGTAGTAAGGCAAGCAGGGTCGGTACATGAATAGACAGGGAGTGGAAAAGTCCAAAACACAAGCAAGAACAGCCACTAACACAAACAAAAATAAACTGGGCAAGGCAAGAGAGTAAACGATAAACAGAAACAGGTCAAACACAGAGTAGGAGAATAACAGAAGAGAAATGCATCATAGAAAAGCTAGGGAACCTACATTCAATACTCGGCAACCAGAGAGAGCAAACAGAGAAGTATTTATACTATATATATATATATATATATATATATATATATATATATATAATTAGTCCAAGTACTAATTAGAAGCTGGGCAAACCAGAATGCTGAAGTGATCCAAGGAGTTACTGTAGTCCTGAGAGTGAGAATGTGGGAAATGGAGTCTGTGAGTGTGTAAGAGTCCTGGACAGGCAGACTGACAGTATCAGGACTGACATCATGTGTTGTGTAATATCAGAAAGAAGAAAGTTTTGCACGGGAGCTCCAGTAAAAATAAATGTTTATGTAATACACAGTCACAGTAATTCACATGCCCATTAGAATGGATTTGAACCTCTTTGTAAATAATTAAGTAAATGAGAGAGTGGGCTTGTTACAGTGCGTAGACTTAATTGGGTCACTTGGTAATGAGTTTGTTTATGATGTGACATGTTTTCAGTTCAACCACCGCTTAGAGTTAAATGGAAAACCACATTGACCCCAAAACAGCATTACCCAGCAGCACAGATGTTGTTATGGGTGAAGGCTCTGCCAAAATGTTTGCGTGTATAAAAATGCCACATATCAAAATGAAAAATATGCACACAGCAAACACAACATTCACGGTACAGTGTACACTTTGAACTATGTAAATTTTGAATTTCTTTTGACCTTTTGGACATTTTGGGCTTTTAGACAATTTTAGGAATGCCAATGCTTAAATAAATTATAGAATATACTCTCTCTCTCTCTCTCTCTCTCTCTCTCTCTCTCTCTATATATATATATATACATATATATATATATATATATATATATATATATATATATATATATATATACATATATATATATATGTATATATATATATATATATATATATATATATATATTCAGTATGTTAAAAACACATGTGTGAATCTGTGTTTAATGCCCTAGGCCCTGTAGCCCACATATCTTCAGTGTTGTGTAAGGTTCACCTAAAAAAAAATGTATAACAGAAAGAGTGATCTATTTTAGGTGTTTATTTCTTTTATTGTTGATGATTATGGCTTACAACCAACAAAACCCCCAAAAACAGTGTCACAGAAAATTAGAATTACATAAAACCAATTTGTACCTTTGGGCAGTGCCAAGTCCTGCTGGAAAATAAAATTTGCATCTCTATAAAAGTATGAAGTGCTGTAAGATTGTATGGGAAAAGACTGCACTGACTTTGGACTTGATATAACACAGTGGATCAACACCAGCAGATGACATGTCTCTCCAAACCATCACTGACTATCAGTAAATTTTTCATTTCATTTGGAAATCAAGGGAGCAGAGTCTGGAAGGAGGAAGAGTGGAGAGACACACAGTTCAAGCTGAGCTTGAGGTCTAGTGTGAAGTTTCCACCAATCAGTGATGGTTTGGAGAGACATGTCTGTCATCTGCTGGTGTTGGTCCACTGTGTTATATCAAGTCTAAAGACAGTGCATCTTCTACCAGGAGATTTTCTCCCATGCTGCCAAAAGTACCAATTGGTCTTATATAATATTCTAATTTTCTGAGATACTGACTTTTAGGTTTTCATTAGCTGTACAACATAATCCTCAAAAATAAAACAATAAACACTTAAAATAGATCACTCTGTGTGTAATATATTTATATAATATTTGAGTTTTACATTTTGAACTAAGTTACTGAACTAAACTAACTTTTCAAAGATAATTAGATCTTTTCAGATGCACCTCTATATAATACGTTTTACAGGCCCTAAAATAGAATCTTGTGGGACTATAAATTATTATAAACCTACACTTAAACTTATTTGCCAAAATGTATGAAAGCCAGTTGCTTCTTTCAAATGGAAATTGTTGACTTTCAATGTTTTGTCTTTATGATCATTTTATTAGACAAGGACTTTGGAATTTGGGCCAGAATAAATCATGGTAATTCATAAATCTCTGTGATTTTACCAAATTGAAAACCTCTGGAATATAATCAAGAGGAAGATGGATGATCAAACCAAACAAGCCATCAAACCTTGCTGAACTGCTTGAATTTTTGCGCCAGGAGTGGAATAAAGTTATCCAAAAGCAGTGTGTAAGACTGGTTGAGGAGAACATGCCAAGATGCATAAAAATTGTGAAAAATAACTTTGCATTATTTGAGGTCTGAAAGCTCTGCGTCTTTTATGTTATTTCAGCCATTTCTCATTTTCTGCAAATAAATGCTCTAAGTGACAATATTTTTATTTGAAATTTGGGAGCATTGTTATCCGTAGTTTATAGAATAAAAGAACAATGTTAATTGTTAGGTGTCTTCACAATAATGATTTTTATTTAGTGATTGGGTGCACGTTGCGTGCTCTCACTCACTCTAGCCTTTAGAATCATATTAAGGAAGTGGTCAGTGTGGTTTGACTGAGTAAATTCATAGACTTTGTGATGGATCCTCCTCTTCCGTAAAATGATGCAGCCGTTCATGAATTGACGTCACTATGTGCCTTTATAAGCCTATATAAGAACGAAATGCCTTCTTAGCCATGCGAGACTTCCCTGAAACCTGCAGACATGGGCACGGGGTCGTGCATTAGCAGGCCTGTGGCCGGTATACTCACCACTGCAGCCATCATCATTATCCTTATCTTCTTGGTGGTCCTCTCTCCACAAAAGTCCAGGGCAGATAACTGGGAAAACGACAAGTTAAATAGCACTGACTCTCCTCAGTACTACAGTACTAAGGATTATGATACTTTAGAGGATTACAACACTTTTAGTGATGAGGAACCTGAGTTCTTTGAGGTCTACAATGAAAAGGACCCTCACACGGACCTTCACTTACACACTGACAAGCCAGGTCTTTGGAAGAGCTACAGGTTACCCGGCACTCTCTCTCCTCAGTACTACAATATAACCATGTGGCCTCGACTGTTCAGGAACATCTACGGCATGTACATCTTCACTGGACATTCAGGAGTGGCCTTCACATGTGTGAAAGAAACAGGTCTGATCCTCATTCACTCCAACAAACTCAACTACACTCTGACTCCAGAAGGACACCATGCCAAGCTGACCGGTCTGGAGGGCGCTGAAGCTCCTGCTATAAAGAAAACATGGCTTGAAGTGGAAACCCAGTATCTGGTGATTCAGCTCAGCGAGACCCTGCAGGTTGGAAGCACCTACTGGCTCTACATGGAATTCCAGGGAGAACTGGCTGATGACCTTCGTGGGTTTTACAGAACTGAATACGTTGAGGATGGGGTGAAGAAGTAAGACATATTTTGGTCTATTTTACTGTTAAAACCTCTAGAGGCAGGAAAACATATATTACTTATAACCTAAATGCAGAAACCTGCTGGGTTGGAATGGGTTATTATTCACAGATTAGCCATAACATTAAAACCACATGCCACTAGTGTTGTCTAGCTCCATTTTCTGCCATCTTTACAGCTATTACATGTTAAGGCATGGAGCCAACAACACAGGAGTAGCCTACTGTGGTATCTGGTGCCAAGTTTAACATTAGCAGCAGATCCTTTAGGTCTTTAGCAGTGATTCTTGGGCATCCAAGGCCACTGCATATGAAGAAATCCCCACAAGAGATGCCTACAATTTTGGAGATGTTTTGACCCAGGTGTCTAGTCATTACAATTTGACCCAGGTCTCAGATTCTTATGCTTCTTACACACCAACTAAAAGAACTGACTGGTTACCAGTGTTATCAACTGCATCTGCCAGTGGTTTTAATGTTATGGCTGATCAACATTTACGAAACACATTCATATATTAATCTAAAGATGAATATGCCAAGATGCATGAAAACTGTGATTAAAAACCAGGGTTATTCCACTAAGTATTGATTTCTAAACTCCTAAAACGTTATGAATATGAACTTGTATTCTTTGTTAGTCAAGTACAATTCAATTATTACACAAATAAGGTTAATGCTGCTCTGTATCCATTCTAATTGGATTGCTCAGGTGGATTAATTAGCACTAAAAATGCACCTATTGTTGCTACTAACTAGTTACTGCCCCTGTAACTTGACTACACAAAAACCTATCCAGCACTGTGCAAATACCAAACCATCCAGCAGTTTTAAGAAAGAGCATTCAGTACATTTATAGCATTAAAATTATATGATATTGTAGAAGTATTGTTATCTTTATGTACTCGTTTAAAGTTGCTTGTTACAAAAAAATATTTATTTAAAAAACTCAAATAATGCAAAGAAAATAAGTTCATTTTTTATAAAGTTTTATAAATTAAGAAATCAATATTTGGTGGAATAACCTTGTTTTTTAATCACAGTTTTCATGCACCTTACACACTGCTTTTGGATAACTTTATGCCACTCCTGGTACATAAAATCAAGCAGTTCAGTTTGGTTTGATGGCTTGTGATCATCCATCTTCCTCCTGATTGTATTGCAGTGTTTTTTTTTTTGTTTTTTTTTTCAATTCATGCACAACATAACTAGACTTTTTCATATTGTTTCTTCTAAAACCAAGTATCTTAAACACTTCAAAAACATTTATGATCAGAGAATAATAAAGAGATCCTGTGTGATAAGCTGATAGACAAGCTGATGATTGATGATCATTATTTTGTTAGTTATTTATTTGTATTGCATTGTAATTTTGAGTCTGTTCTGTAGTTCCTGTTGTTGGAATCTGTTCTGATTAAATATCTGCTGATTGTTTGGGTAGAATCATTGCAACAACAAGGATGGAGCCGACAGATGCCAGGAAAGCTTTTCCGTGTTTTGATGAGCCGGCGATGAAGGCTGTTTTCCATGTGACCCTCATTCACCCGTTCTCCACAGTGGCTCTATCTAATGGCATGAAAATCGGTAACTAGCATTTACATCACTTTTACATCACATTTACTGACATATTTTAAATTTTTCAATGCTCAGCTTTTTTTTCCTTTCTATTTTTGGTATAAAAATTGTTTAAACAGATTATTAACAACAGGCAGAGAAAATGCAACTTTTTAAATACAATACAATAGTGAATGCAGTTTCTTTACCATGATTATACTGAAGGCTTTTTCTGCTTTATTACAAAGAGCATTATCAGGGTAGATGATTAGTATGCTACATCTGCAATTTATTAATTCTGAAATTCGTAATATTTACATTAAAAATATTTATTGGTTTATAAGTGGTTTTCTTTTCTTTATCATCAATTTTTTTTTTTTTTTGGACTTTATCTTTACTCTGATGTTTTGACTGGTTTGTATGGCATCACATCAATGTCAAAAGTCGAGGCTGCAAAAGTACAAGTCAGGGGTGCAAAAATACCAGGTGAAAAAAATAAAGAAATTAACCCCGGAGATATCAGTGTTCGCTGAGGGAACCACCCCTTTTAAAACTCCAGCGCAAAGCACTCAGTCGAGCACAAACTGCTGCTGCAGTTAATTCACACAGCGTGCGAGGAAAAAAAACACCCGTGAGAAGAAAAAGGAAGCTCAAGAGCAACATATTCTTCAGAGCGCACACAATTCCCTTTTTTTGCACGCTAGTTTCACATATGTGCTCACGAGAAGTTCATTTACACACGCAAAACTGTTAAAACACGCTGGTTAATTTTTTTCACCTGGTATTTTTGCGCCCCTGACTTTTGACATTGATGTGGCGCCATAGGCTTGTCTCTGGTTTTGATGCTTTCTTGTGCATTGACTAAGTTTTTTGGTTAAATCCTTGTCTCATTTTTACCACAAGTGTGTAATTTCAGTTGATGACATCACATTAGTACACTATATATATTTTAGTCTTTCAAATTTCAACAGAACGAAGTTTGTCCTCAAATGCTGAAATTACCTGATAAAATCTAGATCAATGAATTTGACTGTATGCTGTGATTACCTGCAGTGTTTCCAAAGCAAATTTATTGGACATTCTGATTTTTTTTTTTTTTTTTGTGATTTTTTTTAGGGACAGAGATCATAACCCCGAGGTATCAAAGGCTTTTACAGACTAAGTTTCAACCAACTGAAAAGATGTCGACGTATCTGGTAGCTTTTGTCGTCAGCAATTTTGCCTACATAAGGACAAGAACAAAGTCTGATGTTTTGGTAAGAATTTACTATTGTTCAATGTGGTGAAACCATTATTCCACATGACAACACTTAACTTTTTATACCTAAATAAAGAAAATATAACACATTTTTATAAAGCTAGTTTTAATGAAACGTGAGTCTTTTTTTTTTTTCAGATTCGAGTCTGGGCTCGAAGGCAAGCCCTTGTAGATGGACACGGGGAGTATGCCCGGAGCATCACTGGACACATTCTCGATTACTTTCAGAATTACTACAACTCAACATATCCAATGCCGAAATCAGGTAACACTATTTTTTATTGTTAATTTTTTATTATTTCTTTTTCTAGGACATAATTTGCAGAGTTTGCAGTTTACATTTTTATCCCTTTTTACAGGCATCATAGCCACATGGTCAACCTTTGTTAATGGTCAAATTGCTATATATATGTAAAACAAAAAAATCAAAAGACTTATTTGGCTGTTTGACCATGTTTTCCTCATTGAAAAGAGTGTGTAAGGCTTATTTTATATCCACCGGGTGGCAATGATGTAAAAGGGTAACATTTTCTGCCGTAGCATCATATGTGAGCCCTATATAACTCTATGTTTTATCGTAACATGTGTATTAGCCTGGGATTGAAGAGTGAACATTCTCAGGATCTGCTGGATAATTTTGAGGTTGTCCTCCTTTTTCATCCACTCTGTGCAATATACCACTTCCACTGGCAGCAAAATAGAACATGATCCCTAGAGCATGATGCCACCACCACCATGCTTAAAAGCAGCTTCTTTAAACTCTACCAAAACTTTGTCACTGTGGCAAAACAATCAATCAAACATAATCTGCCCATTATACTTTCTTTAAGTAGGTTGTTTTTGTCCATTTGGCTTAGCTGCAAACCTTTGCTGAGTTTAAAGATGTCAGTTGTTCAGGAGGGGAATTTACAGTGATGCTGGTTTAACGGAAGCAACAATCAAAACATTTTTTTTTATTTAAATGCACATTCTTCCAGACTTTTGGAAAGTGGCTACACCTCCTAACACCTCCTCTTGCAGATATTCCTGACTTGAGTAGATTAACAACTCTCCCACCTGCAATCCATTTTTTAGACTTTCCCATTGTACTGTGTGTTTTTCAACCCAGTACATGATATCAAACAAACCCCATGTATGTGGACACATAGAAGAAGCTACTATCTGTTGTCAATCATGTTCACTAAGAAAAATTTAAGAATATTGACTATTTCAGGTTATTACTGCCAAGAGCTGAACAAACTACCAACCGAACATTATCAGCTGGGTGAAAGTGTCTGCATACAGGCATGGTCTAATATTGCCATGACATTTATGACCATGTGGAGTGTATGTAAATACCTGACCACAGCTGTAAGCATTCAGTGTTTTCCGAATTTCTCCTTCTCTTCTTACAGACCAGATCGCCCTGCCTGATTTCAGTGCAGGAGCCATGGAGAACTGGGGTTTAATCACTTACAGAGAAACCGCTCTTCTCTATGACCCCAAAACCTCCTCCAACGAGGATAAAGAACACGTGGCAATTATAATAGCTCATGAACTCGCACACATGGTACGAACATTTCTACATTTAATTTAAAATCTCTTCAAGCCCAATCGTCCAGCTGCGTGAATGATGTGTTAATGATGTTTTATTATTAATGATGTTTTATTGTTTTAGTGGTTTGGAAATCTTGTGACCATGAAATGGTGGAATGATCTGTGGTTAAATGAAGGCTTTGCTACCTACGTCTCGTATCTTGGGGTCGATGATGTTCAGCCCACCTGGAATATCGTAAGTAATGTTTTAGTCAAGACCAAGAATGGGAATTACCGAGACAGAGGTTAGAACTAGATATTAAATGGTCTGGTCTGGAGTTAAGGCAGAGACCTGAAGTGGCTGAGGACCAGACCTAGACCAAGACTGAGATTGAGATTTAGATATTTTTCATCAGATAAACTGCTTCTATAAAGCTTAATAATAAGTTAATACATAAATATAAACCCACAACATCCAAGTGTTAAACAAGCCAAAATACTCTGTAAAGCATTTAGGTGCTCTTATCTGGGGTGCTGCTAACTTGCAGTTTCTAACTTGCAGATGAGAGCCAGTTTCATCATAATGTTTTTGATGGTCTTTACGACTGCAGTTAAGGATACTTATGAAGTTCTTGAAATTTTTAGATTAACTAAAGTGATTTTTTCTTTACTTAGTTGAGAAGTTCTTGTCATTGTTTAGAAACGTATTATAAAAATAGGGATCTTCACTGTATAACAAACTGTACCTCTTCACAACACAAATGATGCTCTCAAACACATTAAGACAAGAAATTCAAGTACTTAACTCTTTATTAGGCAGAACTGCTCTTAAATTTTATAGAAAAAACTGAATTTTATAAAACTCATTTTTATAAAATTGTATAAAATACGGACAAACTTTTCTCCCAAATTCCAAACAAAAATATTGTCATTTAGAGCTTTTATTTGCAGAAAATTAGAAATGCCTAAAATAACAAAAAAGATGCAGAGCATTTAGACTTCAAATAATGCAAAAAAAACAAGTTCATATTCATAAAGTTTTAAGAGTTCAGAAATCAATATTTGGTAGAATAACCCTGGTTGTCATGCACCTTGGCATGTTCTCCTGCACCGCTTTTGGAAAACTTTATGCCACTCCTGGTGCAAAACATGAAGCAGTTCAGTTTGGTTTGATGGCTTGTGGTCATCCATATTCCTCTTAATTATATTCCAGAGGTTTTCAAATTGGTAAAATAAAAAAAACTCATCCTTTTTAAGTGGTCCACCTCATCCAGAAACCAAGACCATGAGGTCTCCGAGACGAGACCAAAGTTTTCATTCATGCTCTCGCGATCTTGAGACTGAGACTAGACTTAGATATTACAACACTTTTTAATTGTAAGCACTTTTTTTGCGAGCTCAGCCAATCCATGAATTTATCAAACTTTCTCAAACTGCAGAATAACAGCCGCTCTGCAGTCAGTTAGCACAGACTCACATCTAAAATCAAGACACAGATTTAGCAGAAAACACAGTGAAAAAAACCTCACACATAGTGGTAATCTGTTAATGCGACCAACACCTCATGATCATTTTGACCATGAAAACATGTTCACACTTTATATAGGCCGCCATTATTACTCATCCATATTACAGCTGTAGGTGTTTTAAAGCCGACATGTAACTGATGTTTCCATTCCAGAAAGATCTGATGGTGCTGAATGTGATTCATGATGCATTTGAGGCCGACGCTCTGTCATTTTCTCACCCACTGTCCCTCCCTGAAGAGCAGGTCAACACTCCTGAAAAGATTAGTGCACTCTTTGACACCATCACCTACAGCAAGGTACCCCAGTCCCACTGTCTCTGACCCTGTGAAATGTGTTACAGTGTAAATTCTGATCTACAGTGTGATGCTCTGTGGTTGATAGTTGTGTTAATCTGTGCTCTGTTGTGAACTGCAGGGCGGCGCTGTGTTAAGAATGCTGTCAGAGTTCTTATCTGAGCCAGTGTTCGCCAGAGGACTCAGTGTAGGTGATTTTACAGTGTGAACAGTAGATGAACAGCATGGTGATTAAAAACTGAGCAGAGATGAATTTGTGATGCTCTGCCTCCACAGGCCTATCTGAAGCAGTTTGCGTACGGGAACACAGTGTACACTGACCTGTGGGGGAAACTTCAGGAGGTACGTTTGTCTGTGCTGTGATTGGTCAGTTCGTTTTATGTTAAAACGGCTTTATGCTAATCTGCTGACTGTGTTTTATACATTGGGAAGGTGGTCGACGCCGATCCAGAGGTCAATCTTCCAGTCACCATATCTGAAATCATGAATCGCTGGATTCTCCAGATGGGCTTCCCAGTGGTCACCATTGACACCAGAACAGGAAACATCACCCAGAACCACTTCCTGTCAGACGCAGATTCAAAACCAAGCAGATCATCGCCTTACAAGTATGTTTATGATACTGCATATCAAAAGAGATAATGCGCAATGTTGGCATTAAAATGTACTGATACAGATTTATAGACAGAGAGTTAGACGAACAGAAATAGGTAGATACTGTTATTTAATTTCACTGATATATTGATCATATAATAATTAATGTCCTTAATAAATAAAACAGAAATAAAATATATTAAAAAATGCAGTTTTAAAACAAAATTGAGAAACCGACTTATAGTCTCTCTTTGCTTAAAAACAAAAAACAAAATTGAGTAATATCAATCATCTAAAAATAATTTACATGTCAATATATTTTACAGCAAGTCTATAATGGCATTATTGTGAAAGCTCTATAGACATGTGATTATAAATGTACAGTATAATGTGGATACAGTCTCTATTAACACTCTACAATAAGGCTGGATTAATTAACAGTACTTATGACAGAATATCTTAACTAATTATTAAATAGTAATCCATAAATAGTTTCAACTAATGTCTTAAATTGTTATTATTTACAACATTCTTAAGCATTAAACTTTAGTAATGTGTAATAATAATAATAATAATAATAAGTTGCTACATTACGTAACCATTCACCAATGTAAATGCTTGTTTTTGTGACCTTATTTTAAAATCTCTCCCTCCTGTTGTATTTTCGTTGTAGTTATGAGTGGTTTGTTCCCATCTCCTGGATGAAGAATGGAACTCTCATGGACCGATACTGGCTGCTTGAGAAAAACGGTAACGACTGCAGCAAACTTAAGCTTCAATCAGAATTTTATTGTACTTTGTGATTTGCTTTTGAACATTCACAGCGCTACACAGTGGAATACAATGCAGATGAGCTGACTGCATTTTAAGTGCAGTTCTGACACAAATTCAGCATTTTGTTTTGAAAATGTTAATTCTTGTGTATTGTTTTTCTGTAAAGAGATCAGGTGCACTCAAATGTAATGTAATAGTGATTTTGCATTTCATTTTGGCAGGTATTCTGCATGTTAGTGAGGATTACATTTACATTACATTTTTTCACAGCGGTGTTTGACTTCCAATTTGGCGCTAATTCCTCCCCATAACTTTTTACCCGCAATTTTATTGTAAATACAATTAAATTGTCTAGATATAAACTGTATCGCTCATAAATGCAAAATCGACAGAGAACCAATTAATTATTTAATTATTAATTAATAAATACTGTTTTAATGTATAACTTTTGTTTTGTATCTTCTATCGTTTGTATCTTCACAGCTACTCATGATCCTATGAAGACGGACAACGAGTGGTTGCTGGCAAACGTGAACGTTTCAGGATTTTACAGGGTTAACTATGATCCCCAAAACTGGCAGCGTCTCCTCTCACAGTTATCTACAGACCATTCAGTAAGATCTTCAGTTTATTGGTTTAGTAGGGGGTGGGGAACAGTTCGTTGATTTCTCTGCTGGAACACATCGACTGAACCTGGATTAATCAGGAGAGTCTGAAAAAGAAAATCCCTAAATTCTTGATGATTAATCACACACCAACTTATAATTCATATTTTATACATTTTATCACTTTAGGTTTTCTGTCTGATAATAAACTGGTGTTGCTCTGTTTTTTTGAATGCAGGTAATACCTGTACTCAACAGGGCTCAGATTGTGGATGATGCTTTTAACCTTGCAAAGTAAGAGTCCCACTGGAGCTGTTCATTATTATTAGTGTTCATTATTACCAACTTTATGAATGTAATCCAGTATAATCTACAGGGGGTGAAAATAATAACTGTGAAATGATTTTAGTCCAGTATGAATCTAGAGTGTGTGTAGTCCTAATTTAATTTGTACATTCTGACAACAATAATTGTGACTTGATTTTAATCCAGTATGAATCTACATTGTTTGCCAATTTTTCCATTCTGAAAGTAATGCCTGTGAAGTCATTTTAATCCAGTAAGAATCTACAGGGTTTTGACAAGAACAAAAATCGCATGATTCTAAACTTTTAAGTATTTACTGTATGTTTTTTTGTAGCTTTTAAGATCAAACTGATTGATTTTTGATTTTATGTTGATTCTTTTAAGGGCAAATATAATCAACATCTCTGTGGCTCTGAGAACCACCAGTTATCTCTCTGAGGAGAGGGAGTACCAGCCATGGAAGTCTGCCACAAAGAACCTCAACAACCTCTTCGACAAGTTTCGTCGAACTATAGTTAATGAGAACATACAGGTTTGATTAATCTACTTCAGACCAGATTTTTTTATTTGTCAAAGAATAAAAAATATTTTTTTCCTATCTATAAACACTCATCACCTAAATATTAAAATCGTACACTGCATTATTTTTAGAAAATGTTCCAATTATTAGTAAAATTCTAACTTTCTGTAATATTCTGTAATCACTGTAGAAGTACCTGCGAAGCAAAGTTCAACCACTGTTTTATTACTTCAAGAACATCACTGATGACTGGACAAAGTTTCCATCCAGACTTGCTGACCAGTAAGAAGGAGCTTTCTTTAAGTTCCACATATTTAAACATTTGTGTGTAAATCATGTATACTGCCTTTTTTTAGACTGTTGTTTTAGAAGATGCATCAGTTCATACAATACATAAAACTTAATCAGTTCTCATTTCACAGATACAATCTAGATAATGCCATCTCTCTGGCCTGCTCAGCTGGTCTAGAGGACTGTGTTAATCTCACCACAGAGTGGTACCGCCTGTGGATGGAGAATCCTGACAAAAACTCGTAAGCAGTTTATTTCAGTTTGCAGAATATTTTCAGTATTTTCCATTGTAGTCTCATCTACATCCAGGTTCTAAGCTTTATACATTCCTTCACTTTAAACCCAGCACCCACTACACTCTAAGAAATATAAGTACAGATTTGTACTTAAAAGAGTACAAAGCTTGTCGCTGGGGCTGTACCTTATATTGAGGTACAAAAAAGTACCTTTCAGTGAAAGTCCTTTTTTGTACCCATGGTTTTTGTGGCAGTAAAGATTATAAAAATTATAAACATTATCATCAACTAAATATGGCTCAAAAACTTGATGATCCAAAATTGTCTGGCTTTTAAATAAAAAATGTGCAAATAAAATATATATTGTTCATTAGCACAGTGATACAGAATACTGAATGTACCTTTGGCTGGTTAAATGGTACAAATTTGTGCTTATTGCTGTTAGAAATTACTTTGTACTTCAGAGGGAACAAATCTGACCCTGTAAAGACCAATATTGTTCCTTTGAGGGTACAATTATGAAGAGTGTACCTTTGAGTACAAAAAAGTACTCATATCGTACCTCTGTTTTTTAGAGTGTGGGTCCTCAAACAACTGCGTAAGATTTGCCCAATAAAAGTAATTAAACTCTAAAAAAGGCAGAAGAGTTTATCTTGTGGTTTCTACAGTGGGAGTGTTGTTAAGAAATGGCAGTTCAGGGGAACTGTGGAGGTCAAGATCTGGTCTGAACATAAATTACAGATCAAGGCATGAAGGCAACTATCTGTCCCTATATATCCATATGGCTTAGGAATTGGTTTGGTAGCTTAAATTCTTAACCTTACTACAGTAAGAAAAATAAGTATTTTCAACACCCTGCAACTTTACAAGTTCTCCCACTTAGAAATTCATGGAGGGATCTGAAATTTTCATCAAAGGTGTATGTCCACTGTGAGAGACATAATCTAAAATAAAGTCCAGAAATCACAATGTTTAATTTTTAATAATGAATTAAACTTTTATTAAACTGGTTTGACTTTTTGGCCTAAATGTAAAGTGCTATGTGTGGCGGAAACGCAAAACTGTTCATTACCCTGAACACACCATCCCTAAAGTGAAACATGGTGGTGGCAGCATCATGCTGTAGAGATGTTTTTCTTCAGCAGGGACAGAGAAGCTGGTCAGAGCTGATGGAAAGATGGATAGAGCTATCTTAGATGAAAACATGTTGAAGTCAACAAAAGAAAAAATCACCTTCCAGCAAGACAATGACCCTAAACATACAGCCAGAGATAGATAGATAGATAGATAGATAGATAGATAGATAGATAGATAGATAGATAGATAGATAGATAGATAGATAGATAGATAGATAGATAGATAGATAGATGTCACACTTTTTAGATTTTCAGAGCAAATATAATTTTTATTCCACTTCATAATTATGTGCTACTTAAATATATTTAAAATACATATAAGTTTGTGGTTGTAAGGTGAAAAAGGTTCAGTAGGCATGAATACTTTTACAAGCCACTCTATATGTTCATGATGCTTACAAATTTGGCAACTGTTTTATAAGAAATGTTAACGTCTACAGGTTTCCACCTAATAAGAAGTTCCTTGAATCAATCATATGCTAAAGATTAAAGAATGAAGAATAGTTTAACAATCCTGTATTTTCCTTCTAAAATGAATCATGATCTCTTGATCCTTCTTTCAGGATTAACCCCAGTATGAGGAGGACAGTGTACTGTAATGGAATCGCTGCTGGAGGTGTTGACGAGTGGCTATTCGCCTGGAAGATGTACTTTACCAGCAGCAGTGCTGCAGAAAAGGAGCGGCTGCAATATGCTTTATCCTGCACCAGATATAATGAGATTTTGAATCTGTGAGCACATAAATTCACCCATTGAGTTACCTAATACAGACGAGCCCTGCTTTACACAAAAAAAAACACATAATTCAACCCCACAAATTGCTACAAATATACACTATGTTGTATTGTTTACAGTTTGCTTAACCCCATAAAATGCCTTGTCCTGTATACAGGCTACAGGTGTAGGTGATACAAAACCCTTTTTCTCTGCAGTAAAACAACTAATTTACATTCTGAAAATTTGAGGGTTTGAAATCCCCTACAGGGCACTTGAAGAAGCTGCCTGTTTTCTCTCTGATCCACTTAATAATTCCAGATCAGTAACAGGAATCAACCCAAATTCTGCATGTTTGAAAATAGACGTAAAAACTAGAGAAACATAACAAAACTAAAAGTTTGGAGGACATGAACTGTTTAATTTATTTTCGGGAAATTATTTATTTTAAAATGAAGTTCAGGAAAGAGACAATTTTATGATTTTATTCATTATGTTTTGACAATTAATAATTTACATCACAATTACAATTATGATTTTAGTAATGTTCCTCATCAAACATGAAAGCTTATGAAATTCCTGAATTGAAATCCTCAAGATTTAGTGGTGTAATGTCAAAAATCCTGACCTGTTAAGGAGTTAAATGCTCTGGTTTTACACTGACTCATTTACATATCAATATTACATATCTGTGAATGGAAAAAGTATGTGTATGTAACCCTGAACATGAGCATTATGTTTGTAGAAAGAAAAGTACTGAATTCCAGCATGGAAATCGTATTGCATCTGTGAAACATGGTGATGGTAGTATCATGGTTTGACCCAAGTTTTGCTGGGTCTGGCCCAGGATGTTGTGTCATCAATGATGAAACAGTTCATTCTGAATTTAATCCACAAATTCTGAAGGAAAATATCAGGATGCTGTATCTGAGCATGAGTTGAATATCAAGAGTATACGGGTCATGCAGCAAGACAATGACGCCAAGCACACAAGTAATTCTACCAAAGAATAGTAAAAAAAATGGTGTTAATTTTTTTAAATGGCAAAGTCAAATTTCTGACCTTAATTCAATAGGAATGTTGTGGAAGGTCCTGAAGAAAGCAGTTCAGATAAATGTGTCACTCACACATATGTAATTTTAGGTCATTTTCTTTTAATAGTTTAAAATTATTTTAATAATTGTCTAATATTTTTGTTATATTTTTTATATTTGACTCTCTCTTCTTATCTACTATTATGAATTTATTATAATAATAATCTAATCTGACAAAGTTTTAGGTCAAATTTACAAAGAAATAGAAATACATGTCATTATGTTCTTGGCTTTAAATGAATCTGAACTGTAATTTATTACAGATACCTGAATTACACATTAAAGTCAAGCGTGATCCCAAAGGATCAAGCCGCTTCTATCATTTGTCATATTGCTGATAATGAGGTTGGACGGCCGTTAGCCTGGAACTTCATCAGAGCCAACTGGATGATTATTTTCAATGAGTGAGTAAAATAATCTGCCTTTTTTGGATGTTTATTGGGGTTCTGTTAGTTGCTGGATTTAAATGATGGGCTTTTATGTTGCAGGCTCGGAGAAAAAGCGTTCATGTCCAGTGTTTATTGTGGAACCAAAAGATTATTCAGTGGAATTGAGCTGCTAATGGTATGTAAATGAGGCCCTACATGGTTTGTAGTTGTGTAAATAATAATGCTGGCAACATGAATGTAACATTTTACATTTTGGTATCAGTATGTGGTATAGACTACATCATTTATTTGCCTATAACAAAGTCACTTACCCTGCGTTCACACTGGAACGCGACGAGTCGCTTGTGTCGCCCAGCGTTTGTCGCTTGTGGGCGTGTCAAGCTCAATGTGCGCGTTTATCATGGTCCAGCCTCCCATGAGAAAAAAGGCACAAAAAAGGAATCGCTTGGCCACTTAATTCTACAGCTATAACTCCCAAACTTGCTGGACTCTTGGGCGTTTCTGTGATTTAACTGCGCTGGAAACGCAGCCGTTCCCGCAGTTCGACGTGGGTCCACCCCATTCAACAGAATGAACAGGGAAAGAAACTAGAAATCCAGAGAGCAGAAGCTTGAGGACGTCAGACCGTCTTGTATGTGATTGGTCCAAAGAAAAGCTAGAAGCCAGTCAGGTTAGAATGCCGCTTCACCGCGTCATAATTCAATTGCATAAAGTTGAGAAAAAATCAGCTCTGTGTCGCTTGTCGCTCTGTCGCTTTGTCGCCTCTCGCGTGTCGCGACGACAAATCGCGCCCTGCCATAGGAAATGAATGGCCTGTCGCTTTGTCGCTTTCCAGTGTGAACGCAGGGTAAGGCCCTCCATCGTCTCGAGCCAGGGCAAACATTCATTAGTGGACAAAACAGAACAGGTACTTACTGTTCTCCTCCAAGTGTGTTCAAAAAGATGTGGAGGTAATTCAAGTGGTTATCAAATTCACATTCTTGTGGTTATTGACTCACTGCTCTTACATAAAGGTTTGAATGTTTATACAGATTTAGTTAAATCACAGTGAGGACAGGGATTGACAGTAAAGAGATTTTACATTAGTAGTGAAAGACTGATGCAGATGTGAACCGCTAATATGAATATTTTTCTCCATGTATGCATCAACAGTTACACCTGTTTAAATTCAACATCAGCAAAGCTGGAATTGAGCCTGCAGTGAAGATGGTGGACCTGGTCATCATGTTCACTGAAAATAACATGAGCTGGATGGCGAAACATTCAGGAGAAGTGATGAGCTGGCTACAGGAAGAACTGGCCTGAGAGCCGGTAAACTTCCTTCTGTTACTGTTTTTTCATTCTGTCATGGCTGGATTCTTTTAGGTTTGTCTTATGATGCTAAAGGGTTATAGTTTTTCACTGTGGAGCAAAAACAAAATATATACTGTAATATACCTACTGTAATATTTTAGCATTTGTTTTTTTTTGGCTTGGGGCCTTTTTACATGTAATATTTCTTCTACTAAATAGAAATCCAATTGCAATAAAAATGGGACACTGTGTAAAATGTTGATAAATATTAATTAAAAAAAATAGCAATGATTTTTCACACAGAAGCTCATTTAAAATATCTGAATTTGACCACAGAACAATTTTTCATTTTGTTTCAGTCATTTAAAAAAACTTTGACCCAGAGAAGACAGCAGCATTTCTGAATTGTGCTGGCATATGGCTTATTCTCTCAATACAGCCTGTTTTTAATGCAGTGCTGCCTGAGGGCCCGAAGATCCCCAGCATCACCAGTATTGTCTGTTGGCCTTGTCCCTATTACACAGGGAATTCTCCAGATTCTCAGATTTTGTTTTGATGATACTATCTACTAACGATGAAGATCTTCAAAGACTTTGCAGTTTTACATTTAGGAACATTGTTCCACAATTTTTAAACCCAGCTGTTCGCGGATCAGTGCAGATCTGCCAATCTTCGCTTCTGAGAAACTCTAAATGTCTCTATAAAATGCTCTTTTAATACCCAGCTACTGTGTGAGTTAGTTGCACATTACTCTTTTTTATTAGCTGTTTTTATTAGAACTTCTTGCTTTTCCAGCCTTTTGTTGCAAAAATGCCAACTTTTTGTTTTAAATTGCATTTTATATTTTATATGTACAGTACAGGCCAAAAGTTTGGACAAGCCTTCGCTTTTTCAATGCGTTTTCTTTATTTTCATGACTATTTACATTGTAGATTATTACTGAAGGCATCAAAACTATGAATAAACACATGTGGAGTTTTATGTACTTAATAAAAAATGAGCTGGCCTCCACAGTCACCGGACCTGAACCCAATCCAGGTGGTTTGGCGTGAGCTGGAGCACAGAGTGAAGAAGGCAAAGAGCCAACAAGTGCTAATAAACACCTCTGGGAACTCCTTCCTTCAAGACTGTTGGAAAACCATTTCAGGTGACCACCTCTTGAAGCTCATTGAGAGAATGATGCCAAGAGTGTGCAGAGCAGTAATCAGAGCAAAGGGTGGCTATTTTGAAAAAAACTAGAATATATATATATATTTTTATAGCTATTTCACCATTTTGTGTTGAGTACAAAACTCCACATGTGTTCATTTATAGTTTAGATGGCTTCAGTCAGAATCTACAATGTAAATAGTCATGAAAATAAGGAAAACACACTGAAAAAGAGAAGGTGTGTCCAAACTTTTGGCCTGTACTCTATCTATTTGTTTTGTATTTTAAAGTTGAAGAATAAACAATATGATTAACAGTTAAATATAATGTTTTTATGTACACACATTTTTTATGAGGTTATGTAAGATGAATCTAACACCAGCAGGAAGTGGCTCATCTCTGGGGAAAGACTTTAGTGTTCAGATTTGTTTCCGTCCTTCATCTTATCCTGTTTTTTAATGTTCAACAGAGTGACACATGAAACGGATTACAACACCATTATAATACCATTACCTCGTTTACATACTGTAAGCCTGTATACAGCATTACACCCCCATCCCCCCCCCCCCCCCCCCCCCCCCGTGTTTGTGTGTGTTTGTTTTTGTGTGTTTGGCTAAATGTGATATTGTTAAACATTGAAAAATTTAATAAAATACAAGTCACAAAAAAAAAAATAATACCATTACCTCTGTCAGGATATTCACTGTGTCTGAGTTTGAACACAGTGTTATCATATAACAGAGCCTAAACCTCCTGCACTGCAGAGAACTGCCAGGACTGAAGCTGAGTTTGATCTTTGATATCTGTAAAAGATGTGTACTGCTCTTCTTCAATAAAGACATTTGGTCAGCTTATAATGTGGCTTACTGTAGTTCCTATTTTAGAGGCATCCTGTAGGTATTTCACAGTGTTTGGAGCTGAGGAGTTGGGTAACAGGGCTGTACCTGGATGTTAGTAACATTTTTCCAGCGAACACTTCTACACACATCCGGACTGATCAGCAGTGTTGTAAGTAGAGTCTTAGAGCTCAAGTGTAAAAAAAAATCAAAGAAATAAAATACTGGTCTTAACTGGTATAAAGTAGTTTAGTAGTTTGTCCTAAGGTTTCTTCCTTTTAGTATGATGGAGTTTTTTTCTTGCCACGGTTGGCATCACTGCGGTGCTTGCTTTAATAAAATGCTTAGACCCATTTCTCTGTAAAGCTGATTTGTGTTTGTCACTAAAACTAATTTAATTAAGGTACCCATACAAATATTTTAAACAAAAAGCCCAAAAAGTAAGGAAATTGTGTGTTTGGTAGATTATTTCTTTGTGATAACAATGCTTCTTAGGAGAAAATCATATATCATTGGAAAGCCTGTTAAATTCTCTTTTAAAAAGAGGCTCATTTGTACGGAACATGCATTTGTGGGATAAGCAGCAGAGCTGAGTATATAGGTTATTCCCAGAAAAAAAAATAGCTAAATCTTCTGTGCTAATGCCAAACAGCTTTTGCCAACCGTCTTGATGATTGCCTTGTGGTGTCATCTTCTTCTTGAGACATCTCTGACATCTCTTGTTATAAGGAAACTGGCCTTCCGTTTGGAGATTGTACTAGAACTCATTTCAAAAGATGCCACAACTTATCTTTATCTTGGTCAGTCAAATGTAGCATGATGCTTATTCTTTTATTATAATAAAATAACTATTTCTGATTTTTCCCCATTTTCTCCCAATTTGGTTATCCAATTGTCCCACCCCTTTGTGTGTCCCCATCACCGGCCCCGGCACCTGCGACCCTTGGAGGATGCGGACGAGCACACGCCTCCTCCGACACGTGTGAAGTCAATCACCCCTTTTTTCGAGCTGCTGCGGATGAATCATTGAGGAAAAGCACAGCGGCTAGGTTCCAATTCATCCACTCACAGACGCCTCGTGCCGCACAGCGCCACCTTTAAGCGTGATGGGGAGAGAGCGCCATCTACTCACCCGGAGGGAGCAAAGCCAATTGTGCTCCCTCTGAGCGCCGGCAGCTGATGGCAAAGCTTGGAGCTTTGGAGAAACCTCTACTGTTCACTGTAGCAGAGCCCATGCTCACAGGTGCTGCCAGTCAGACTGAGCTCTGCTGCTCATCCCACAAATCAATTTTCCTTACCATGTAGCACCATTTAAAACGGGGACTTACAATGGTTTCCAATTATTTCCAATGGAACAAGATTTACTGCCAAAAAGCATTGTTACAACAAAGGAATAATCTTTACCTTCATTACATTCTGTTCTATGTTTATATGATTCTACCTTTCTGACGTAGGGAAGTGGCCAGAGTTTGTAGCTGTCAGCAGACTTTTTTCTCCTATCTCTGAATTTATGATTACAAATCTTCCTCACCCATTTAGTCACACATTAACTTGTTTCACTTCCTTCCTTGGAGAGCATATATAAGACAGAAATGCCTCCTTAGACCTTCCTTAAACCTGCAATCATGGGGAAAGGTTTGTACATTAGCAAGTCGGTAGGGATCACTCTGATTGTTCTTGCTGTTGCAGCCGTGGCCACTATCATCGCTTTATCGGTGGTCTACCACAATGAGAAGTCCAGAACTGTGGAGAAACCTCAAATAAACGAGACCGACCAGTGGAAGAGCTACAGGTTACCCGGCACTCTCTCTCCTCAGTACTACAATATAACCCTGTGGCCTCGACTTGTGCCGGACGCCAACGGCATGTACATCTTCACTGGACATTCAGGAGTGGCCTTCACATGTGTGAAAGAAACAGGTCTGATCCTCATTCACTCCAACAAACTCAACTACACTCTGACTCCAGAAGGACACCATGCCAAGCTGACCGGTCTGCAGGGCGCTGAAGCTCCAGCTATAAAGAAAACATGGCTTGAAGTGGAAACCCAGTATCTGGTGATTCAGCTCAGCGAGACCCTGCAGGTTGGGAAGATCTACTGGCTCTACATGGAATTCCAGGGAGAACTGGCCAATGACCTTGGAGGATTTTACAGAAGTGAATACTTTGAGAATGGAGTGAAGAAGTAAGTAAGACTGCATACTTATGTAAATGTGTTTAGGTTTAAACTGTGAAACTGACAGATTTAGGTACACATGATTTGAGCATAAATCTATATGTAACCATAAACTTAAGGCAGCTGTTTGTAGATGTTATACTGCAATCAGCCATAACATTAAAACCATCAGCCTTATATGACCTAGGCCAAAACTGTCCTGAGTTTCCAATTGAAGCATGGACTTCATGTAAACTCTGAAGGTGTTCTGTGATCTTTGGCACCAAAAACTTTAGCAGTAGATCTTTCCAGTCCTGTAACTTTAGAGTTGAGACTTCTATGGAGTACATTAATGAGGCATGGGTGTTGTTGGGTTACAGGTTGCTCTGTTTGGAGAACCTTTTGGTGGGTATTGAGTACTGCATGCCATGATCACCTCACACAAACAGCTAGATGATTTGGAGATGTTCTGAGGCAGTGACATTTAGGTTTAGGTTGTGTTTTTAGGTTGTGAGGTAAAGACACTATTATGTGGCATGTGCTTAAGTAAAATGAGATCTGGCAGAAGTTGAAGGAGAGGGCAACATCGTAAACTCTTTATCATGTTGCTCAAAACGTTGTTTAATCATTGTCTTTGTGGTCTGGATTCCAACACAGTTTGGTATTTTTCCTGCTCAGGCACACCTGCTTCAACCCAATTGCTTTAGAGCAGTATTTCTCAATCTGTGTGTAAAGCAGCCTTTAATTTCTAATTCATACTATTTTTGAAATACTTTGTTTAGAATTGTATTTTTATTTGTATTGGAATTGTGATACATTTTGAAAGTAGTTCCAAAAAAGACACCTTGCAACATTTCATCTGTGACTATAATTTAAAGCAAGCCAAATCTGGCAACTCTGGATAAAAACACCTTTCTAAAAAGATGTAGCTGACTGCATTCGGAAGACCGTGGGCAAAACTATGACTCCACCTTTTTCCACTTGAACACTCCCACTTGTTCTTCACTGCAAAATATACAATGGCAAAAACTAGACAAATTATATTTATACTGAGATGTATAAGCTTATATTAAGAAAAAGAACAGCCAATGATGTAAGCAATTTTTTCTTAGTAAGATTTCTTAAAATAAGCAAATGCAAAGTCTCAAAATGAGTGAAGTAATACTTAAATTAATACATTTGTACACATAAATCAGAATAACATTGACTTTTTTGTGCCTATTTTGAGTTCAAATTGCTTAAAATTAGTAAACAATTTCTAAGTAAGGCTGATTAAGATCAGTATTACTAAATAAATGAGCCAAATAATCTTACGCTTACTAATGCTTAGTAAAACCAAAATTCTTAACAGAGAAAAAATTAGTTTTACTGCCTTAAAATTAATTTCACTTTTTTTTTTGCAGTGCAGTTCTTTTAACAGTAATCCTTTTTGAAATTACAGCTAAAACAGCAGTTTCACATCTTTATCTGTATCTTATCTTTAAATTATTTTATTTAATTATTTTTCCCATTTTCTCCCCAATTTACACGGCCAATTACCCAGCCTACTCATTAGTACTCCCCCTATCACTAGTGATGCCCCAACACCAGGAGGATAAAGACTAGCACATGCCTCCTCTGATACATGTGAAGTCAGACACCGCCTCTTTTCACAGACACTTTGTGCTGAGCGACATCACCCTTGGGAGTGATGTGCGGAGAGAGCGCCATCTACCCTCCCAGAGAGAGCAAGGCCCATTGTGCTTTCTCAGGACTCCGGTAGCTGATGGCAAGCTTATCTTACCTTTTAATTTACTGTTCAGGAATCAAATCTCACATGTTAAGTGTCAGCACTAAAAAAATAAAACACAGAAAAATAAACGTAGAAATAAGTTTCTGTTTTTTTACTGGATCCATCTGGTGCACCACGTTGGCATGTTTATGGTACCACGAGTCATTCACGTTCCACAGTTTGAGAACCACTGCTTTAGAACACCTGAAGAGGCTTCCAGGTCTGAATTAGACACCTGTATTAGGCTGAAAGTTTCTTCTGATAATAACTTATATCTGAATATCTGCTGGTTGTTTTGGGTAGAGTTGTTGCTACTACACAGATGCAGCCGACCGATGCGAGGAAAGCTTTCCCATGCTTTGATGAGCCGGCGATGAAGGCCGTCTTCCACATGACCCTCATTCACCCACTCGACACAGTGGCTCTATCTAATGGCATGGACAAGGGTAAGGGGACATTTCCTACATTTGATCAAATCAAAGCTTAAAAAAGGAGAAAATGTTTTTCATATATTTCTGGTTGGTGGACTCAGTGACAGTGATGTGTTTAAAAACTCCAGCAGCACTGCTGTATCTGATTCACTCATACCAGCACAACACACACTACTTACACACCACCACCATTCTAGCGCATTCACTGCAGTGCTGAGAATGAATGATCCACCTGCTCTGATCTGTGGTGATCCTGCAGGGTCCTGACCACTGAAGATCGAACAGGGTGAAACGAGTATAATAAAGCACGCAGAGAAACACAATTACAGGTCTACAGTCTTCAGTTATTATAGAACTACAAAGTGATCCTATATGATAAAGTGTCCTGATATGACTGTGTATATTGTTTGGTGGTTGATATGGGGTTGCTATGCAGTTGTTTTACAGTTACAACTTGTTTGGTAAAGTGTTGCTAAGGGGTTGCTATGATATCCCAATAAAGCTGCAAAATAAAACTCAATCACTAACTAAAAATATTTAATTACATTTCAAATAAAAAATGTATGCTTTGGATCTTTCTTAAATGTGTGTACTGATCTTTACACTGCTATAAAAGCAATAATATAACTGCACATTGTCAGCATAAGTATGAACATTTATATCACTGATAATCCATGATAACAAGATCTATGAGTGCAGTGATAAGTACAAAGATCAAAGGTCCAATAATTAAACCCTGAGGCACTAAAAAAAGAAATCTTCATTTTTTAATAAAACACTTCTTATAACACCAGTAGAGTGGGTGGGTGGAGCTAAACTGCTGTTGACTTTGTATGTATGTGAATTAGGGATGCACAGAATAGATAGACAGACAGACAGACAGACAGATAGATAGTCCTGAAGGATTTAATTTATATAGCTACTAAAATGATTCAGCTATTTGACCAAAGAAGTGAAAAGACCTGTTCAAATCCTGTTCATGCCATATTTAATTTTAGTCCATCTCTAATATCGATAATTCAATTGAAAATTTATTTTTGACAGCTTATTTTACATATATGACCTCATTAATGCTGTCTAATGTCCAATCTATATCTGACATTTTACACTGTGTGAATAATTGTGGATGAATTAATAGAAATGCTCTAAAGTTACTTAGAATAAACACTTATTTACATTTACTTTTGTTATACTTTTTATCCCTCTCCTGTACAGTCACCATTTAGTAGATACATGTTTTACATTGGACATCTTATAACATTATCAAAGCGCCTGTTTTAAAAAATATAAAAACTGAGTTTTCCATATAAACTTAAAATAAATAATTAAATAAAGTAAAAGTACTCCTCCCTCCTCACCACTGAGATCATTCAGCCTGATTATTTGCATTATAATAAAGAACATTTATTTGACCTCCTTTTTCCCCTTTGACATCCTTTTTCCCAATCCAAAGATGTTTTACCTTTAAACTTATTTTACATTGTACTTGACTATTGTAAGTCGCTTTGGACAAAAGCATCTGCCAAATCTAATGTAATGTAATGAAAATGCTTTAGTTACGTTTGTGTCTTCTGTTGTTCAGGCACAGAGACGATCACCCTCAACAACCAACAAGTTCTGCAGACCAAGTTTGATCCAACTGAAAAGATGTCCACGTACCTGTTAGCTTTCGTCGTCAGCGACTTTACCTTCATCAGGTCTCCAGCAGGAGCTGAGGTTTTGGTAAGAAGATAAAACCTTTTCTCTGTGGTTTGATTGTATTATTTTAAGTTCGGTTCATGTTCATTATGTTCTGTATGCAATGTATTGTTTCAAAAAGAATAGTACATTTTTAATTTAATGATCAATGTAATTTTACCTGTTTTTCAGATCAGAATCTGGGCTCGGAGGGAAGCTATTGAAGCTGGACAGGGGGATTATGCTCTCACCATCACTGGCAACATCCTTGATTTCTTTCAGAACTACTACAACTCAAAATATCCACTGTCTAAATCAGGTATGAATCTCCAGTGCAAAATTGATCAAAAAAGGGTTGTTTTTTTACTACGGTATAAAAATCTACACTAAAAAGACATTGCCAATAGAATAGGACACTTTAAATTTCTTGCAAAGCAAAGTACTGGTTTCTTTTTCTACCTCTTCTTCTTCTTTTATTATCAATAACTCAAACACTTAATATACAAAGATCAGTCAGATAAGAGTCCTGTAGCAACTAAAAAACACAGACTAATGTTTTAAATTAGTTGCTGTTTTTTTTTTCATTTTAGTTCATGTATAAAATAAATTCTTACGCTTACAATAGCTATGAAATATATTTCCTGATAAAAAAATTATGTAATTATTTACATGCATTTATTGTCACCCCTTCTCTGAAGGGTTAGAAGGGCCTCACTGCACACCACTGGGTTTGAACTGGATTTAACTGGCCGATTTAACTTAACCGGTTCTGCACTGTCCCTGTGCTCGTGTTCAGCCTTTCTCTCTGTGCCTCTTAATAGAACTGGATTCAATTGGAACAACATTACAATTATATTTTATTAACACAAGGGTAATACAATTATAATAACATGGTAGTAAAAAATAATAACATCATAATACATTTACAAAAGGTAACAAGACAACAATAAAAGCCCTAAAATGTGATTGGTTTTTTTTAGAACAAATAATTGAATTATTTCCCAGAATTTTCCAAATATATTTGGGGTGCCAAACACATTTTCAAGATGGTAGATTAGAATCTCATGACTACATATAAAGCCACATTATGATCCATCCATCACTCTCTCTTCTTACAGATCAGATCGCCCTGCCTGATTTCAGTGCAGGAGCCATGGAGAACTGGGGTTTAATCACTTACAGAGAAACCGCTCTTCTGTACGACCCCATAATGTCTTCTAATGGAGATAAAGAATGGGTGACGATAGTAATTTCTCATGAGCTCGCACACATGGTACGAACATTTCAAAACTCTGTTGTTTGGCTGTATGAAATGAATTCATGCCTAAATGTCCAGTTACGTGAATGATGTGTTAATGATGTTTTATTATTTTAGTGGTTTGGAAATCTTGTGACCATGAAATGGTGGAACGATCTGTGGTTGAATGAAGGCTTTGCTACATACGCTTCATATCTCGGGGCAGATTATGCTCAACCCAGTTGGAATCTTGTAAGCACTGTTTTACCCATCTACCAGTCATGTACCCTAGTGAAAAAAGAAGATTAAAATATACTTAGCATTATTATGCTAAAGTGTACTAAAGTGTTCTCGAAGCTACATTATTAATCAGTATATTTAAAGAGTGTTTTTTTCTGTAATGTTTAATTGTATAAAAATAGTACAAAAGTCTTATTTAAATTGTGCTAAATGTGCTTAACTGTACTAAAATGGAACTATTTTAAATATATATGAGTAACATTTAAACAGACTCATTTATGTAGTGTATGCAACCTCATATTTTAAATATGCTCACAGTAAAATTATAATACATTTAATGAGTATTACAACTGTATCACTATTATACACCAGGTATATTAGAAATGTACTAAGAATTGATGTTACATATATTTACAAATATACGTCTTGTGCCTGTCTTTTGTCAGTAGCACACTTCTAGTATACTTCGTTGGGTATAAAAATATATTTTAGTATACTGTCCTACAATTTTTTGCATGTTACAAATGTATTTACTTTTTAAAAAGTATGTTTAATGTTTACTCAAGAATTTGATGAAAGCATAATATTAATGTACTTTTAATTTTAAGTAAGTACATAAATCTGTGAGTATATTTACAGCATACTTTACAGCATATTTCTCAATATGTTTTAAGTACAATTAAGTATATATTTTTTTTCACCAGGGTAGTCAATTAAACCCCCTGTTTAACAGAAATAGCAAAGACAAAGCTGATGAATCACACAAGATCATAACCCAGTTATCATATCAGAAGCTGCTTTCAAGCCAGTAACTGTTTCCATTCCAGAAAGATCTGATGGTGCTGAAGGAGATTCATAAAGCTTTTGCAGCCGATGCTCTGGCAACTTCTCATCCACTTTCTTCCCTGGAAGAAGACGTCAAAACTCCTGCACAGATTAGTGCACTCTTTGACACCATCACCTACAGCAAGGTACCCCAGTCCCACTGTCTCTGACCCTGTGAAATGTGTTACAGTGTAAATTCTGATCTACAGTGTGATGCTCTGTGGTTGATAGTTGTGTTAATCTGTGCTCTGTTGTGAACTGCAGGGCGGCGCTGTGTTAAGAATGCTGTCAGAGTTCTTATCTGAGCCAGTGTTTGCCAGAGGACTCAGTGTAGGTGATTTTACAGTGTGAACAGTAGATGAACAGCATGGTGATTAAAAACTGAGCAGAGATGAATTTGTGATGCTCTGCCTCCACAGGCCTATCTGAAGCAGTTTGCGTACGGGAACACAGTGTACACTGACCTGTGGGGGAAACTTCAGGAGGTACGTTTGGAAGTGTGGTGAAGACCACCTTGAGTATGGTGTTTTAGAAATAAGCAAAAGATGTACACACAGGAATGAAGCTTTATATGTGTGAACGTAATCATGACATTTTTAATATATATTTATATTTATATATACTGTATTTTTCATACTATAAGGCGCACTTAAAATCCTTTCAATGCGCCTCATGAATGAATTCTACCAGTCAGGTATTAAGAAGGAGCAGTAAAGCCACTTTGCTGAAGTACAGCATTATAAGGGTGAGTTTTCAATGAAGTTTCTCCAGCATTAAGGCTGGGTGCAGCAGCATTAGCATTAGCCGCTAACCACAGTGCTAGCTCTTTTGCTGTTCAGAGGTTAAGGCTTACTGAAGCATATAGGGTTCTTCAGTCTAAAGCTATCAGGAGAATTTACATCCCGCTTAGACAAAATATTGGAAATCGAAGCTTACTGTAAATAAACTGAGGTGCTTTACTCACTCACGTAAACAGTTTTCAGGAGAGAAATCTGTGTAGATTAACATCCAGTGCTTGTTTGACTTTAAAATATATAAATTTTTTAAGAATGACCATTTTTGTTTACTTAGGCGTTTCCCCAATAGAAGGGAAACATGGCGACACCCTTGCTCACTTCGATGTAGGCATCCTTCCTAGTGTTGCTTAATGTGCTTCATAATCCGGTGCGCCTTATGTATGAAAATACACCAGAAAATCGACCAGAAATAAACCAGAAAATCATTAAGAGTGCATCTTATGATCTAGTGTGCGTTATAGTCCGAAAAATAGAGTGACAAATTCATTAAAGAAAAACTGTACAGTTGAAAGAAGGCTCCAGTACCCTGTTGGACCACCTCTGGTATGGATACAAAATGAGATACAGTTTGGCATGTTGCAGCTGGGCCTGTAGATCCTGCATGCACACTTGTAGGTTGCCAAAGCTGGCATCCCCACTGGTACCAGAAATGCTTGATTGACAATAATCTGCCAGTCGCACAGGCCAAGTAAGTGTTGCAATCATGCAAAGAGATGGTCCTGAGAACCCCCTGCCATGTGTGAGTGAGCATTATCCTGCTGAATAAAAGGCCAGATGGAGCCTTGTCAAATTAAAAACATTACATGTGGCCACAGGTCATCCTACACACTTTACATTTTTATAATAATTTTAAAACTGTTCTTTTGAAAGGTGGTCGACGCCGATCCAGAGGTCAATCTTCCAGCCACCATAACTGAAATCATGAATCGCTGGATTCTCCAGATGGGCTTCCCAGTGGTCACCATCGACACCCAAACAGGAAGCATCACCCAGAATCACTTCCTGTTGGATGCAGATACAAAACCAAGCAGATCATCTGCATACAAGTATGTTTATAATACTGTGTATCAAAAAGAGATAATGCTATTTTTTAAGGTTATAACCTAACATTCTTAACACTGTTTTGGGTATTGATATTGTACAGATTCGCATAGATTTGTTATATACAAGGTTCTGTTACATGCCAAAAGTCATGGGACTTTGGGCATCCAATCCATCTACCCACCTCACTTAAATACCTATAAATTACTATAGGGTTCTGGAGTGTTAATTAGTAATATGCCTTTATATAGTAAAATGTTTTTTTTTTTTTTTAATATAACTGAAGATGATGGGACATGATCCCCCTTTCCTATTTATTTTATGTTGTAGTTATGAGTGGTTCGTGCCCATCAAGTGGATGAAGAGTGGAACTGCCATGGGTCAGCACTGGCTGCTCGAGAAAACAGGTACTAATGACAGTAACCAAAAGCTGTTTTAATTTTTAAAATTAAAACATTTTAGCATTGTTTTATTAATAATCTTTCCACATTTGTATCTTCACAGCTACTCATGATCCTATGAAGACGAACAGTGATTGGGTTCTGGCCAACGTGAACGTTTCAGGATTTTACAGGGTTAACTATGATCCTCAAAACTGGGAACGTCTTCTCTCACAGTTATCTACAGATCATTCGGTAAGATCTTCAGTCATACTCAACGTGTTTAAAATATAATTCACAGGGGTGTAACGAAGCACTCTACCCACAATTTGATTCACAATTTCATTTTAATTATTTTTTTTTATTCTTAAGTGTATAAACAATGCAAAATGCATTTTGTATAAATGCTTCTTGTATAAATATTGGCATGCATTTAATTTACTATTTTATGAGTACTGCTTAGGCTTAAACTACTGTGCTGCTGAATTTCTCCATTATTTTGAATAAAAAATATCATTGTATAAGTTGTCTCAGCTGAAGAGTAATGGACAGTAATGAAGGAAATGTAATTTGTTACTCAACTTAAATAATTTTTTGGGGGTTAAATAGAAGTATTTCCATTTTTGGTGATTTTTACTTCAATTCTCTTGGGAGCTGGGGCATGTCACAATGCTTCATTATACCCCTGATAACGTATCTGTTTCTTTTTCCTGTCTGCAGGACATACCTGTAATAAGCAGGGCTCAGATTGTGGATGATGCGTTCAACTTGGCAAGGTATGGCTTTTCCTGTATGTAGTTTTTACAGTTTCAGATAAAAACGTTTCTGGTGAAACCTCTCTATCTGTATTGTCTAAATTAAAACAATGATTTGATTTTCTTTGTGTAATCTTAAGGGCGAAGATCATCAGCACAACGGTGGCTCTGAACACCACCAAGTTTCTCTCTGAGGAGAAAGAGTACATGCCGTGGGAGGCCGCCGTCAAAAACCTCAATTACTTCTTTCTAATGTTTGATCGGTCTGAAGTCTATGGAGCACTGCAGGTACACTGATCTGTGGTTTGAATGAAGCAGCACTGCCTATACTGTAAATATACTTAAAACATCTGAACAACTTATTATAATCTTAAATCTAAAACTCACTTTTCTTTAAAAACTGTAGAAGTACCTGCGGGGCAAAGTTCAACCCCTGGTGGAGTACTTCAGGAACGTCACCTCTGACTGGACGGAGATTCCATCAAGTCACACTGACCAGTAAAGATCCTCAAATTTCTGTTTTCTAAAAAAAAACACTTGTAGATTAAATTAATACGTTGAAACCATTTCTATTGGTCATTTGCAAAAACAGTTGCACACAGAAGGAAGTGTTATATTGCAATTCTATTCAGAAGGAAGATGAAGGTTACCAGGAGGAATAAATGATTTAGACTAATGCCAAGCTAAGACTACACAACATTTTTGTCCCTCACAATGTTCACTATGTCAGATTAAGCAGTCATTTTCGTTTTGCGTCGTTCTCAGGGGACTGGCAACACTACACATTAGTCACCGACAGTCATTGTCCGCGTCCTCGCGTGAGTTCGTAGGTCATCGCGGGGGAGAAGCACAGATTCTGACGATCACGGCTACAGAAGCCCTTTACGTGATGGAAGCGCTTTTGTGCTGAAAAAAAATTTAAAAAAGGGGGAAAAGGGACTGTGGGCTCATTCCTGAATGACCCAAATGGACATTACATGCTTTTTGTACTCCAGAGAGAACTAAAGATGTAGCTACTAAGGTTTCAGTGAATGTAAACAGAATATCTCATGGATGAAGTAGATTATTAGATGATTATTAGATTATTCTTCTGTTTCTCTGGTCCAGTGAACTGCAGGAGCTATGTCCTGCTTTCTTTTCCCGTGTTTACATCTGTGCGTCACAGAGCGCTCCGTCTTCCTATTGGTCAGAGTCAGGGAGCGCTTCACGGAGCAGCATGTGTCAAACTAGGTGATAAAATACAAAAAATTCTAACATGCTAGTCTTTCCGTCGGACGCTCCGACAGCGTCGCTCACGTCAAATTACTGCTCTTTGATTGTGTCACACTACACGGACCTTTGTCGCTCACGACAATGAAATTCGGATCCGACGCACGCAATGTGTCGCCGCCGACAAAATCGGGTCAAAATCAGGCTAAAATCGTGTAGTCTGATCCGGGCATTAGAAAGGTTTAGACTGATATGGGATATAACTCTTGGTCATTATATTTATTGAGGCACACATGCAGAAGTAGTGTGTAATAAATGTGTAACACTGCAACATGCTAAACATCTGAGCATGGAGTTGTAGAGGTACCTAATGGTGTTCCTGTGGTAATCCATCCAAGGCAGGTCGACTATTGACATATTTCCTGCAGATTTTGTGGTAGAGGCGGAGTGTTGGAGTTTGTCCTATATCACCCCACACATTTTCAATCAGCCATAGATCTGACAATGTGGCTGACGACGGTACAGCATCTGTGTCTTAAAGGCAAGCTCTTGAGATCACAGCTGCAGTATGTGGACAGGCATTGTCCTGTTGGAATAGTGTACCAGATTCCTTCTGGGTGCAACTATTTTTTGATGAGTGTATACAGTATGTGCAGCACACTGTATACATACATACATAAATACAAAGCTTACCAGTATCCTGTTAAACAAATCTTCACAGATACAACCAGGTTAATGCCATCACACTTGGATGCACAACAGAGGTAGAAGGACTTGCAGATTTAACCAAAGCGTGGTTCCGCCAGTGGATGGAGAATCCAGACAAGAACCCGTAAGAAATGTTCTAAGTTCACCTTTTAAATGAACAGCAGTATCTACACCGTACCTTCATAAAGCTTAATGTCGCTTAATGTACCCAAAAAATGTTTGCTTTTAATTTATACTATTTAGTATTGACCATGAGATCTTTATTCAGTCAAATGAATGAGCCTGTGATCTGAAACTAAAGTAATAAAGGAAAAACATTTTTCTTATAAAGAAGAAACATAAGATGAATATATTATTTTGTAATGATTTTACCTGTCTGATCTCTCTACAGGATTCACTCCAATATGAAGACAACAGTGTACTGTAATGCCATCGCTGCTGGAGGAGCGGCGGAGTGGGAATTTGGCTGGAAGATGTACAAGAACAGCAGTAATGCTGCTGAAGCAGATAAGCTGATGTATGGTTTGTCGTGCACCAAGAAACCCTGGCTTTTGAACAGGTGAGCTCACACACACATATACAGTCTAGTCCAGTCTGGATGGCCTGGACTGTTGGTTGGATAATTAAATCACTGTTGCACAAAAAATGTATCTCCTGTATATCCTGGAATTTGCGTTGTGTCTCACTTTTTGACATAATTTGAATTATGTAGTTGAATAAAGCCATTTTTCTTTATAGTTTGTCCAAATTTATGTCCATTTCACAATAAATGGAGCAATAGAAATGCTCCTAAAAATATAATTTAGATTAAAATCTTTGTTTTTTGACATTTATTGAAAGTTAATAGGATTTGTTTCTTCTCCTGTAAGAAATTGTCCTTTTGGACACACGTTTTTTTGTATTAATTTAACGGTATGCCTGAACTCGCTCACACTCAGACATGATTAGAGTAACCAAAAACAGAAATCAAGTAAAAGTACTGTTACTTCAGAATAATACATACTCAAATAGAAATAAAAAATAGTTATTTGAATTGATTTAAAACTGAATAAAATTGTAATAGGATAACTAGAATAGAATAACTGCATTACATATCACAAAATCTAAAATGCAGATAACATAGTTTCTCTTCAAACTAGCTGTAAGGAAAAAACTAATGTAAAGTAGATTTTTTAATAAAAGCATAAATTAGCTTTTAAAATATTTTTTTAGTTTTTTTAGTTTTTCTTTACAACAGGTAATAAATTTAATAGGTATAGTTAATTAAAATGATGTAATGATTTAGACATGCAGTTAGCTTGTTAGCAAGCTATATTAGCCTTACTATAGCTCTAGTACACTACAGACAACAAACATGTCGCGAGAGATCGGCTATTTATGGGTTTTAATTTGTTTTTAATTTACTTTCACTAAACTAAAAAGTGTATTGTCTTCTATTTAAGGTACCTGGATTATTCATTAGACCCGGATATGATACGGAAGCAGGATGCCACTTACGTAATTGTATATATTGCTGGAAATGTAATTGGTCAGCCGTTAGCGTGGGACTTCATCAGAGCTAAATGGAATTATATTCTTAACGAGTGAGTAAAATCTACTTTTCCACATATCTGCCCATAAACAATACATTAACCTGTGGACTTTGTGTGTTTTGCAGTTATGGTGGATCTCTCTCATTTTCAAGACTCATTCTTGGGGTCACTAAGAGGTTCTCCACAGAATTCGAGCTGGAACAGGTACGTTTCCCCCTGCTTTAGCTTTCATTTACTCCTGCTAGAATAATCCTCTAGAATAGCTTTAGAAATGGCGGTGCAGATGTGAACCTCTGTCTGTGTCTCATCATCAGCTACAGCAGTTTAAAGAAGAAAACGTAGCAGCTGGATTCGGGTCTGCAGCGCAGGCGGTGGATCAGGCCATAGAGACCACCAAAGCTAACATGAAGTGGGTTTCTGAAAACAAGCAGCTGGTGATGCAGTGGCTAACTGAGAACTCAGCCTGAGAACCTTTTTTATTTCTTTTATTATATGTGCTGTATCTATATATTTCATTAAAATAATTATATTAACTAAACCCATTTGAGTTCTTGTCTTATTACATTACTACTTTAATGTAAGGAATCAGATAAAGCTTTTTTAAGTCACCTTTCTTAACCTAAAATTCATGTTTGCATGGAGATTGTCAGACTCAACATTTCAACCCTGTTATATAAATAAATAATTTATGCAAAGAACAATATTGAGGCAGAAAATGTTATAATGAGGCTGAACAATTGTAAAATGTCTTTATACCAGGTGGTGGTAGTCATAAATATGTTAAATATGGAATTATGTCTGCTAGTAGCTAAATAATTCATCCCTGTCACATTCTAAAGACACAGAGGTCTGTATACAGGATTAATCCTTGTAAATGTTTATTGAACTGTATATATACATATATTACAGGACAATCAGAAAAGAATATATAAAAACCCATTCATTTTACAGATAAATTTAAATACAGAGAAATGTACTAAAATGTGGATTGCTTTAAACTTGTCATGTTAAAATGATCAAAAATATATATTTTTTTGTTTTGAGCTTCTTTTGAGTAAGAATAGAATTAAAAAGTCACCAATCTTAGATAATGAACATTTTATTATTGATCGGGTTCATGTAATTTAATTTGATTTGTTAATTGCTATAAAATTTATTGTAGACACATAGCTCTAGAAAAACCCAAGAGACCACAATAATTATGAGGCTCTTTGATTTTACCAAATTGAAAACTTCTGGAACATAATCAAGAGGAAGATGGATGATCACAAGCCATCAAACCAAGCTAAACTGCCTAAAGCTTGAATTTTTGCACCAGAAGTTGCAAAAAGTTATCCAAAAGCAGTGTGTAAGACTGGTGGAGGAGAACATGCCAAGATGCATAAAACTGTTATAAAAAAAACAGGGTAATTGAACCAAATATTGATTTCTGAACTCTTAAACCTTTATGAATATGAACTTGTTTTCTTTGCATTATTTGAGGTCTGAAAGCTCTGCATCTTTTTTTTTTTTTTTTAGCTGTTTCTCATTTTCTGCAAATAAATGCTCTAAATTTCAATATTTGTATTTGGAATTTGGGAGACATTTTGTCTGTAGTTTATAGAATAAAACAACAATGTTCATTTTACTCAAACATATAACTATAAAGAGTGAAATCAGAGAAACTGATTCAGAAACTGAAGTGGTCTCTTAATATTTTAAGAGCTGTATTTTTTACAGAAAAAAAACATGCAGCACATATTACAGCAGATTATAAATTATATAAGTTAACTAGCATAATACAAGATTTACAGTAGGTACTCTGGGGCTGCAGACCTCTTCAAGGATTCTTTAAAATTTGAAGGATACTGTTTATTTAACAGTTATTTTATTTTTTAAGTATTCTAAATTAGAACACCATAATGAATTTTACAAGAATTAACTGTAAAAATAATTTACAATAGTAACCCTGTAAAAATACTGTAAATTTCTGGTGACTGCAAAAATTCTACAGGAGTTTTTTTGTTTGTTTTACCATGGCCACACCCACACAGGAACACACTGCTAAATCTGTATGTTAATTTACAGGCAAAGTTATTATGGACAAAGGCTGTTTTTAAGCATAACCGGACAGTACTGTATATAAAGCTAATGCATAGCCTAAGTAGAAGTTTTTTGCAGTAAGCAGGTAAAAAATATATAATAATAATCCCAAATAAGCTTTAATCAGTGTGATGATCCTCGTGAATCAGACGCTGATTAAACCCTGCTGTAACGACTCAGTGCTGAGAGGAAGCAGACAGGACACCCGGCACAGATGGACAGGGGAAGTGCGATGTGTCACTGTTGTGTCTGGGAACAGCTGCGACACTGTCAGTGTTAGGACAGGGTGTTTTCAATTGAGCTTGTGCATACACTCATACACACCTTTATACTGAGCTCAGGAAGGCAGCTGTCCCTGCTGCAGTTCTGCAGACACGTCCAACAGGAAGAGAGCCATATAAAAACACTATAAACCATGGTTTGGCAGGTGGAAGCATTGTAAGTTGAATTTTAAAGTCCAATATTTCTCATTTTGAGAACACGGTAAGGCTCCTGGGTGGCGCAACTGTCTAAGCGCTGCCTTTATCATGGTGGGAGATTGTTGAATCTCTGAGTCTTCTGTTTGCTCATTCAATAGAATTTTGTGTTGGCTTTGTGTTGGAGGATACACGATATGCACACTATTAAAAGAAAAATTTAAACTTAATTAGTAAAAATAAGTTAGTAAAAATGCTTAAGAAATATAGTGATCTACCAATGAAGTAACATTATGTAAAATTAGTAAAATATCCAAGTTAAATGATTTGTTGGGTTTCCAGACTAGGATTAAGCCTATAGTTAGTCACTGTCTTGTGCTGTAATATGACTAGGCTTAAAAGTAGAAATTCTTAGCTTGGAATTACTTTTAACAAGCTACAAAGAGCTGTTAACAGCTTTAACATTCATAATGTCATTACCTTCTCCAAACAGTGGCCTGATCACTGATTACAGTAACTTCTACTGAACTATAATCTTATTTAAAAGCTAAAAAAAAACATTAATGTGCCATTAATGTTTCATAGTGTTGAGTTGGTTATGTTAATTTGAAGTCAAAACCTTAGTTTGCGGTTAAGGATCAGACTTAATCAGAGCTTCCCAATTGAAATTCCTAAATGAAATTCCTAGTTGAGTGGGAGTTTTTTATGTTTTTTTTTTCCTTTTTTTTTTAAGTCAGAAATTCCAAATTGCAATCTCAAATAAGACGCGGTGTTTGGTCAGTTTCCTTGAAAGGGATTAAGCTTAGGTTTGGACTACACATCATTTTAAATGGAGATTTTCCATAGAAAGGAAAATAAAGTCTATGATTTGTCTTAACCCCTATGCAGAAAACTGTCTATTGTCTTGTAATTAGTTAAAAACAATGTAATAACGAGAAAAATAAGCTATTCAAGTTCAATTAAACCACTGATTTAAATATCCTCCTAACCTTCATGTTTGGCCTCCAGACCCTCGCTCTCACTCAGACTAATAAAGGAAATGAGAGATCAGACTCTTCCATATCAGAGAGGGAATCCCACTGAGCTGAATCCTCCTGTTTGTTTACTGACGAGCCACATTAAAAGCCCTACGTGGTGAGAATGAGTTTACCATCCAGCCCAGCTTATTTTTAACTCTGCGGGGGAGCTTCCTTTAAGGTGTTAATTACAACGTGATACCTCTGTCACTCACCTGTCTGTCATTGATCTGTGTTTAGGAAGTTCTGCATTTCTGCAGAATTAATTTTCACATTTTTAAATAAAAATGTATGTGTTATTCAAAGTTTTAAATGCAAAAGCAAATAAATAAATAAATAAATAAAAATAAAACACAACACACACAACTGTTTTACTATTGGGTGTTTATTTATTTATTTTCCCAATCATTAATAATCAATAAATATATCTCTCTCTTTTTTACAGTACAAAATTATAAATTAATATAGAAAATATAAACTATGTACAGCTTTTAAAATACATCTGCATCTTAACACATATATACACACACACACATATATATATATATATATATATATATATATATATATATATATATATATATATATATATATATATATATCACGTTGTTCTGGTTCTTCATAACCATTAGCATTGTCCATAGTAGCAACTATACTGCTGCTGGGGAAACCAGTAATCCTGAGCCGGAGATGGAGGAAGGCTGCATTCTGGATTCTGTAAAACAGAATAAAAAAGAAGAAATTAGTCATGATATACAAGATTCTACACCATTGCTCAATTATTGGATAGTTAATTAACCATCTATTAGGTATTCTAATCTATATATTTGACAATAAAGGTTCATACATAGTTTTAAAATGCTGAATAATGGAAATTACAGCTGAATTCAACAGATTTTCCAAGATTTTTGCATTATTGAATTTGAATTTGGTGTAAAACTCCAGAAATCTATATTAAACTATATTAAAATACATACCTGATATGAAGAGGTCATGTTCAGGAACTCCTGAGTGGGGAGGCTCTGGGCGGGTGGGCTGGCCTGGCTGAAGTTCTCTGGCTGGTAAACTGTTGGCACTGCTGGACTTGAAGCTGCTTCAGTCTTCCCAGAAAATCCTGGAAGATTCTCATGAGCCTCAACCTCTGGCTGGCTGTGCTCCAGCTGGGCAGACAGGTGGGAGATGTAGCGGATGGTGAGGCGCAGGGTCTCGATCTTGGTCAGGGTCTGTCCGGCAGGAGCTACTGAGGGAGGCAGGAAGCCTCTGAGATGATGAAGAGCTTTGGTCAGGTCCCTCATCCTCAGCTTCTCACGCTCACTTGCACTTTGGCGCTTTACCCCTGGACACTTGGACCTCGGGCGTCCTGTTCTCCTGGCTGGCTTGGCGCTCTTTTTGTCCTTCTTGTCCTCTTGGTCGCTGGTGCTCTGAAACTGGAAACCCTCTGGAAGATTCTCCAGGAAGTTTCCAGGAATGTTCTGCTGCCAGCTTCCGTGCTGGATGGCTGGAGGAGAGAAGCAGCAGGAGTCTGTGGAGGAAGCTGGAGAGAGGCTGCTGCAGGCGCTGTAGTAGCCGTTGTCAGATGCATTGTGGCTTTGGTCCAGAAGGTTCTCGCAGTCGAGCAGAAAGGCAGAGTTATCCTGGAGCTGCAGGAGTGAGCTGGAGGAGCTGTCCATGGCTCTGGCTCTGAGTGAGGAGGTTCTGAGAGTGGCTGGTGGTGATGATGATGATGCTGCTGTGGAGTGGAGCTGGAGAATATATATCCTGCAGGAGGTGCGAGGTGGCACCTTCAGGAGCTGCTTCTCAGGACTAAAGGCAGAGGTGACAGCACAGGCAGGGGGGCCATGGGAAAGAGCAGCTCATCCAGGCTCAAGGCTGAGGTGCGAGCTCCAGAAGAAACACCTCAGAGCTCATTCTCACAGCTATGTTTATGAAAATGTCTGAGGGTTTGAAGGAACGAAAGTTTAAAAGGTTAGGAATATGATATTTTAAAATGCATAAAACCTGGCTGGACTTTGGAAAATGGGTCTGAAATAAGTATTTCTTTTCTACATTAAATAAAGTTATACTAAGTATATTAACAATAATTATAATTTTAGTAATCAGTTGTATAGAATTCATTTGTAGTGTTCTTACACTGTAAACATTTTACTGTAAAATCTTAATGGCAATTGTAGTTGCCATTGAAATAGAAGACATTTATATTAAAGCATGTATAGTCAAAAAAGTGGACACACATCCTCAACCATTCCATGTTTTTCTTTATTCCTTTATTTAATTTATTTTTTACATTGTAGATTAATAAAATAAACATATGAAAACAATTAGGGGACAAGTATGGAATTATATGTTTGTCCTCCACAATCCCCTGATCTAAACCTGATCAACTGAACCACAGCATGAAGAAAAAGTAGCACCTCTTCTCATTCCATGTGTTTTCTTTCTTTTTTTCTTTTTTTACATTGTAAATTTGTATTTTGTATTTTTTTGACATTGTATTTTTTTTTATATTTTATATTGTTCGATATGTTAGAGTATGTTATATACGTCTGCACCTTATTCGTATTAGAACATTATCCCATATGTGTCCTTTAATTGTTTTCATGTCTTTAACATTAATCTACAATGTAGAAAATGTGTAATCACATGTGTTCAAACAGGAAACATTTAACTGTATAGAGGTAAATCTAAACATGTTCCGTACATTTAAGCACAATTATTATACATTCACATAATTTAAAATACTGATAAAAGTCATATGTATATTTGTGTAATATTGCACATGCTACATTTTTGCAAAATGCTAATTAAATGCTATTTAACAGTAATTATGCTTCAGAATGTGCAGATGAGCACAACACATTCCCAGAACTATGTACATGTTAAATAGGCTGAGTGCACTGTGATGTGCTTTTTGTATAAACTCTACATATCTTGGACTGAATTACTCTGAGGGGTTGATGTTTAGAGAAGTCTCTATATTGTAATGAAGTGAAGCACTAAACTTTATTAACTGCAGTTTTTGAATGTATAAATACTTCCTCTCTTTAACTCTAAAGTTCAGGTCTGAGAGCGATGCGCAGTGTTGTGTATTTAAACCTTTAACCTCAGAAGTCGACCTCTGCGTGAGAATGCTGATTGAAGTGGTGGACTAGATCACCTCTGGCCATTCCCACAACCACAAGTGTTACATTTTACTCCTGAATCCTCTGAGAACACATACCACACACTTATACACCCTCCTCCACCCACACACACACTCCAATTATCCCTACAGAACACACACACACACTTACATTTACTTAGTATATATACATAAATACATACATAATACATCTTTACAATTTAATTAATTAAATTAAAGCAGCAGTGCTTCAGATATTTTCTTTTGAATGGAAAGCAGTAGTCGTATTAAAAGGGGAGAGTTCAAAATATCATAATACATATCTTCAGTATTGTTCTTTTTCCATTCATTCATTTATTCATTTATACATTTTAAAAACAGTGTCTGGTAGGTCCTGGGACCTTTTTCTGGCTTTGACCGAATTTGCTTGTTACCTAAGCAACCATGGTCCTGTTAACCATCGCTAAAATGACCAGATTCGTTCATTCTTAATAAAGACTGTTTTAAATGTACTTTTAAGCATGCACAGTACAATTACACACTCTCACCAAACACTTATGGACTGTCACTTTAAGTAAATAAAGTAAAAAATGTTAGTAAAGTAAGTAAATGTGTATTTTTCAAGCACATTTGAAACGACTCACATTATCCAAAGTGTTGTGCATAAAGCAAACAGGCTAAAATACACACAGAACATAAAAACAAAACTGGAAAATTTAAAATCTAAAGTGTTTCACTTTACATTCTATACATCATTTTATTTTTGCAAATTTTCTGTATCTTGTGTTGAAACTTCATGATGAATGGACCAATAGAAATGCTTCAAAATGACTCCATCACTGATGACTTGTAAATGGATCAAGAGGAAGATGATCACAAGCCATCACATCAATCTGAACTGCTTATATTTTTGCACCAGGAGTGGCATAAAGTTTTCCAAAAGCAGTGTGTAAGACTGGTGGAGGAGAACATGCCAAAATGCTTGAAAACTGTGATTAAAAAACAGGGTTATTCCACCAAATATTAATTTCTGAACTCTTAAAACTTTGTGAATATGAACTTGTTTTCTTTGCATTATTTGAGGTCTGAAAGATCTGCATCTTTTTTTGTTATTTCAGCCATTTTTTATTTTCTGCAAATAAATGCTCTAAATGACTATATTTTATTTGGAATTTGGGAGAAATGTTGTCTGTAGTTTATAGAATAAAACAACAATGTTCATTTTGCTCGAACATATTTCTATAAATAGCAAAATCAGAGGAACTAATTCTGAAACCGAAGTGGTCTCTTAATTTTATCCAGAGCTGTATATCACCCCACAAATATATTAATAACTTGTGTATCCTCTTAACGTTTATTTTCTGCCTGATATTAAATGCCAATATTTTGAGGATTTCTATTTAAGTATTACATTTATTGGCTTTATGTTTTTAAATAGAAACATTATTAAAAATCCTAACTGTAATTGCAATAGACAATATTTTAAAAAATTATGCATATCTGCAATAAAATAAATAAAAATCTTTTAAACCATGTCTATTTTTAAGTGTAAGAATTTAATTTAATTTGATTCCCAAAGCCCTGTATATTCTTAGAAGGTAAATACCTTGTTAGGTAAAAGGCCTGTTAAGGGGTTATAAGACTTTAAGACACACACACACACTTAGTTCTGCCTCATTGGAGGCTCTGATTTCTATATGAAGCCTCAGTCAATGCAGGGTGTGAAACGGCACCTCGGACCCTCCGACAGGCGCGAGCTGGAGAGGGTCAAGTTCCCACCAGAGCTATAAACTACACTCACAGAGATACTGGATTCTACAGGAGAAAACTCAGACACAGCCAGTCGGCCAAAATATGTCATACTGTAGTTATTGATTTAGCAGTTATAATGATTAAAATGGCTTTATTTTGTGATTATTGTTGATCATTCCCCTCTTATCCTGTTTGTAGGCCTAAATAAACTATTTGATTTAACAATAGGTGGTTATAAACACTACAGTTCCAGCTCAGCCCAGCCCAACCACAGCACATCCTGAGAAGGTCAAAGGCTACATACAGCTTAACATGGGGGGTTGTTGGAGGTTCCAATGTGGTTTAACACACATCCTAATGAGTTAATTAACACGTCAGCACTACACACTCGGCCTGTAAGTGGTGTGTTTTGGCTCTGCAGATGAAAGAGCCCAGTGTGGATTGGGATCCGGGGTTTTGCATATCAAACTCTCTGAACTGACTGACTAAACAAACCTGCCGGCCTAATGACCTCACATCCATTCACACTGCGCTGTTCTATGCATTTAAAATGTGCCCTTCTCACTCTGAGACACGGCCAGTGTGGGAGGTGTGTGTGTGTGTGGGAGGTGTGTGTGTGGGAGGAGTGTGTGGGGCAGTGTGTGTGTGTATGCGGGGGTGGGTTTGTGGCTAGACGCTGCAGTGTGAAGAAGTTCCACACACTCATTTAAGCCTCATTAGCTACAATAAGCTTCTCCTGCCTGCATTGTAGCCTCAATACACATTACAGCTTTAATACAACACACACACACACACACACATACATACATCAGCAGAACACTGTTCTAATCCACTCATCTCAGCAGTGTCCTACGTTTGATCTATTTAACTGTAAGGTAGAGTTAATGTAGAAAATGCACATAAGATAAAATTTAGTATTTCTTAGATTAACTTTGATCTGTTTTTGATTACAGACCACAGAACACAAGATTCTTGATGATGTCAAATCAAATCCACTGAATGTGTACATATACATGCCAATGCAGTGCAGTCTAGCAGAAAAAAAAGTTACCAGGCACAATAAATGATTTAAAAAGTCTAGTGTATATGGTCTCAGTATGAAGTTAATAGAGGTTCCCAATGGTGTTTTAACATAATCCATCTCATCCACCTGGAATATCTTTATGGAGTATTTAGTATTAGATTTTGTGGAGTTTTCACCACCAGGGCGTGTGATGCATGACGCAATTTAAATTGGCTTATCTTGCTGTAGGATGAAGAGTTTACCAATTATATTAAATGTATTCAAAGACAATTACTGGAACTTTATTCTATATACTTTATATACAGCTCTGGAAAAAATTAAGAAACCACTTCAGTTTCTGAATCAGTTTCTCCGATTTTGCTATTTATAGGTTTATGTTTGAGTAAAATGAACATTGTTGTTTTATTCTATAAACTACAGACAACATTTCTCCAAAATAAAAAAAAAATATTGTCATTTAAATCGTTTATTTGCAGAAAATGAGAAATGGCTGAAATAACAAAAAAGATGCGAAGCTTTCAGACCTCAAAGAATGCAAAAAAAAAAAAAAACAAGTTCATATTCATAAAGTTTTAAGAGTTCAGAAATCAATATTTGGTAAAATAACCCTGGTTTTTAATCCGCTTTCATGCATCTTGGCATGTTCTCCTCCACCAGTCTTACACACTGCTTTTGGATAACATTATGACACTTTATGCCATTTGTCAGTTAGGTGCTCCACTCCAGCAAATGTGCGTCAAGCGTGTCTCTCCCCTTCTTCAGCTGCTGCACTTTAGCCTCGTTCTCTACCTTCATCTCCTCAAGGTGTTTCTGAGTGTCCTTCTGAAAGATGTCCACCACCTCCTGTGTGTTGGTCCCTGCAGTGGACTCTCTGATGCGCTGGAAGGCCTCCTCAAAACTGGAGAGAACTGCCCCAGTGTAACAGAGTTCAAACATACAAGTGTTTTATTGTTAGAATTCCCCAAAAATCTTCTCCTTATATTCTGCCTGTATTGATATAGAGTGGCTGGGTTGGAATGGCTCCTCCCCTTTTCCCCTCTTATATTTCCTCCCCTCACCCTGCCTCTTCCCTTTCTGTACATGATGTGTAATGGAGAGGTAGGTGTCAGAAACTGCTTTGATTTTAATCCAAAATAATCCTATATTTTAATATAATCGTAAAACTCCAAATTGTTCTATATATGTCCCCAAGTTTATTAACAACTATTGTACATTAAAATATCTTGCTAGTAATCAATATTAAAACTTTTAGATGCATGGTTGTGCACTGCTAATGCTACAGCACATGGTCTATGCTAGCATGCAGGCTAACTAGCTAATTATTCCCTGTTTTTATATGCTTTTATACTTAAGAGAGGAGCGGAGAGGAGAAAAGAGGTGCCAATCTAGCCAGAGCTAAAGCCTGTTTCTGTTTATCTGTTTATCAGGTATGAGGAGTTTTATTTTATGTGTTAAAAAGTTTTGTAGAGCGCTTAGGCTAAGTGGCTAAATGGCTGAGCTAATTATGCTAGTTTGAGCATGGTCTAACCTATTAAATGCTAAGCTAAATATCTTTGACTCTGTTATTAAGTTTTATTATCTTGTAAGCCTGTACATCTCTGCAAATATGGGCCCTTTCTGTACATGATGTGTAATGGAGAGAGAGGAGCGGAGAGGAGAAAAGAGGTGCCAATCTAGCCAGAGCTAAAGCCTGTTTCTGTTTATCTGTTTATCAGAATAAAATCCAGTAAAGACACAACGCAGAGTCTGTCATCTCTAACCACCGGTCACACTTGGTGCCGTGACCCTTTTGGATTCCAAGATCATCGCTTGCTTGATCACCGTGGATTGCTGACATTCTCCTCAAGCTGCTCAGCCTGGTGCAGACTGGATCCCCCCTCCTCCCCTCCCCCCTCTGCTGCCTGCGTGTGTGTGAGTCTGGCTAAAGGCAGAAGGATTCTCAAAGCAGAGAAGTTCATTTACATGCTCTGATTAATTACTAATAAATTTTTAAAGGGAAAGTATACAGTCTAGTTAATTACTAATATATTTTAAACGGAAAGCATACAGTCTAGGTAACTACAAAAAAAAAAAATAATAGGGGGAATTATACAACTTAATTTGAAGGTTTTTTTTAAGTGACCCTGTTTAAACTGTGATTCCATTATATGCAAATAACCTCTAATTCAGATTGCATTACACATGTTGTACTGATGAAGTGTGTTAGTTTTATTATGTAATTTTATTTTTTTTTACTTTTTTTTACAAAGCAAAGGCGTAAGCTTCAAACATGTCAGGGTCTGATACACATAAAGACAGAGAACACAGTCCTTTTTCTCAGAATGTGACATATGCATTTGGGAGGGGTTCACCAGTCATAGGTTATGGGAGAGGCAGACCGGCAGCCTCTAACTTAGAAAGCCAGGATGACACAGTTAACCAGTTAATGTCAGATTGTCACAAAGGCCCAGCAGCAGTCTCCACTCCCATTGGCCACAATGTTTCTGAGTCTCTGCCCCCAGTAATAAGCACAGATGTCTTAAGTGATGTTATGGCTGGCTTAGCCAAGCAAATAAGTGACAGTATCACTGCTAGTATCCAAACCATGTACCAACAAAGCAACTCTCAGACTCAGAGTAGCAACCATCAGTCACAGTCTGTCTTTGATGCTTCAAAGCTGAATATTACAGTCCAGTCAGATGTTAAGCCACCTCCTCTTTTTCGTGGTGATGGTATGGACAGTCTTTCAGTCCATGAGTGGGAAGACATAATGATGAGCTACCTTCGTCATGTAAACTATGCTGAAGAAGAAATTGGAGAGTTTATCCTAAGTCGACTGACAAGCAAAGCTAAAGACATGGTGAAAGTTTCTCTACGCAGTAACTCACAGCTGCACTCCTGCAGCCCAACTGCTATATTTGATATTCTAAAATGCCATTTCAGTGAGTTGACATACTCCAATATGCCTATGAGAGACTTCTATAACACAGTCCCCAAGGCTGGTGAGAGTCCTATCGATTACTGGATTCGTCTCAATAAGGCCATAGACGTAGCAGATGAGTGTTTGAAGAGACGGAGTAAGAGTGTTGAGGATCAAAGTGCTGAAGTTGTAATGATGTTCATCTCCCATTGCCCAGACCCTGGTCTTGCGTTGTCTTTCTCTTTCAAGTCAGCAGAAAAATGGACTGCAGCCGAGGTCCAAGAAAGACTGGATGCCCACCAGAGAGATGTGAGGAAAGGAACAGCCCATGCTGTACGACCATCGGTTCCAGCACATAGACTGGGTCTAGCACCAATCACCCAAGCACTTATCAAACAAGACGAGTTCCAACATCCTCTTCATGACACTAAACAGCACCGTGATGCTTCAGCAATGCTGTCAATGCCCTCCTCTGATCATTCAGCCACAGAGCCAGGCCTTAGACAGGTAGTGAGTATGCTTGACAAAGTGCTTTCACTGTGCAGTACGACTCTTTCCTCTTCTAATGTGCACCACAAGCAACCCTATAGCACACAAAGCCAAACCCGACAGCCTTGCAGAGTATGTGGTAAAAGAGAACACTCAACGTATGATCACTGTAAACTTCACCGACTTTGTCGTCACTGCTTGAAAGCAGGGCACTTCAAAAGTGAGTGCCCAGAAGCTACCCAGCCTCAAGTGACCAATACACAGACTCCCAACAGTTCTTTAAACTAATTAGCCCATGTAGTGAGAGGGGAAACATGGGCAGAGTTAATGCAACCCTCGCTGAGCCAGATTTGGAAACAATTTATGTTAACAGTTGTGCACACTTACCAGCAGAGAAAACAGCCATTTTTGTAGGTTCACAGAGACTAGAGGGAGCCAGTGAATTGTTTTATACTCCAGTAATAGTCAGTGGCCAGGTTACATTAAAAGGACTGTTAGACTCTGGTTCCATGTCATGCACAATCAGTGAAGAGGGTGAACTAAAACTGAGAAATGCTGGTGTTCTTCCCTGCCCACAGCCATCTCCAAGTAATATAGTGCTCATTGGCTGTGGTGGCTTAACTACTCACCCGAAGTGCATATATGAGCTGAATGTTGAGATATGTGAATCTAAATTGATTGTACCAGTCTTGGTTGTCCCTGGCCAGCGTGATGAATTCATTATTGGAACTAATGTCATCAAGCCTGTTATACAGAAGATGAAATCTGACAAAAAGTACTGGACTCTCATCTCATCCAGGACTGAGGACTCAGAGTGTGAGCAGCTGCTTGAGTTACTAAGCTGTGTTTCTCAGAGGTCAGACCGGAAGTCAGTAAGTAAAGCTGGCACAGTGAAGTTGCAACAAGCAGTCACACTACTCCCGAAAAAGGAGTATTTAGTATGGGGAAAACTACCAAGCAATGCCAACGTGTCACCAGGAGCCACAGTTGTGGTTGAACCTACTTCATCTCGTGCTGGCCCTAGGAACATTCTAGTGGGTAGAGTCATAACACCCATGTGGGGGGACCGCTGGGTTCCAATGAAGGTCATGAATGCGTCCCTTAACCCTGTCACACTAAAGCGCAACACCAAGCTGGCAGATGTATCTTATTGTCTTGCTGTTGAAGACCTTCCAGTCACTGAAGATGTGTCTCAAAGTCATCCTGTACATGCACACCTTCAAATTCATCACAAGTCAACATTTTCTGATACTAAGCAGATGCTTTTGGATTGCGGATTGACTGACATAAACATTGATGCTTGTGAAGTCTCAGAAACTTGGAAAGCTAAGCTTGCTGAACTGTTGGTGAAGTTTCAAGATGTCTTCTCTAAAGGGAAGCTGGACTGTGGCGAGGCAAAAGATTTTGTACATAGGATTCATCTTGCTGATGATCGACCCTTCAGGCTTCCATATCGTAGGGTTCCACCTGCTCACTATCACAAGCTGAGAGAGGTACTGAATGAAATGGAAGAGAAGGAGATTATTAGCAAATCAATAAGTGAATATGCCTCACCCCTTGTCATGGTCTGGAAGAAGAACGGAGATCTGAGGATCTGCACCGATTTCCGTTGGCTTAATGCCAAGACCATTAAGGATGCTCATCCTTTACCACATCAGGAAGATTGCCTCGCTGCACTTGGTGGAAGTACCTATTTCAGCACCATGGATTTAACATCAGGATTCTACAACATCCCGCTTCATGAGGCTGATAGAAAGTACACTGCTTTTACGACGCCACTAGGTCTATATCAGTACAACAGACTCCCGCAAGGCCTTTGTAACAGCCCAGCGTCATTCATGAGAATGATGCTCTCCATATTTGGAGACTTAAACTTCTCCACGCTCCTGTGCTACTTAGACGATTTGCTCCTGATGGCACCTTCAGAGGAGGAAGCACTGAAACGTCTTGAAGTTGTACTGACTAGATTAAGAGCAAACAACTTAAAGCTCTCCCAGGAGAAGTGTCACTTCCTACGCCGGTCTGTGCGATTTCTGGGCCACATAATCGATAGTGAGGGTGTATCTGTTGACCAAGAGAAGGTGAAGGTAATCTCTGGCTTTACAACTAAAGACCTAATGATGGAGGATGGTTGTACCCCGTCACAGAAACGAATAAGATCCTTCCTGGGAATGATCCTATATTACCAACATTTCATCCCTGACTGTTCATCTATTGCGAAACCTTTGTTTGCCCTAACAGCTGGCCAGAAACGTAAAGGTAAAGGAGGAAAATGTGGCAGAAGACCTGGCACCTTTCGTGAGCTGAAACCAGAGGACTGGACACCAGCCTGTGAGATGGCTTTTGGTGACTTGAAGAAAGCACTTTTGTGCAGTGTGGTCCTAGCCCATCCAAATTTTGACAAACCTTTTATTCTTTCCACTGATGCTTCCCTTGATGGCATTGGGGCTGTTCTATCACAAGTTTTGGATGGTGAAGACAAAGCTAGACCAATAGCCTTTGCCAGTAAGTCCTTGAGTCGGAGTCAAATGAATTACCCAGCACATAGACTTGAGTTCCTGGCACTTAAGTGGTCTGTGTGTGACAAGTTTAGTCACTGGCTCAAAGGTCACAAATTTACAGTCTGGACAGACAATAACCCCCTCACATACATCATGACCAAGCCTAAGTTAGATGCATGTGAGCAGCGATGGATTTCTAAGCTTGCGCCATACAGCTTTGAGATCAAGCATGTTCCAGGTAAGCAAAATGTTGTGGCTGACGCTCTGAGCCGAGACCCATTTGTCAAGCCTATTAGCAAAAGACTCTTGTCAGAACCGTATACCATCCTGTTGGAGCAAGCATGCAAAGTGGAGAATGAGTGCATTCAAGACGCATTTCGTCTGTCATGTCAGCCTCAAATATTGACAGGTCTTCCAACGTGTGATCCAGAGCCTCTGTCCATGTTGGAAAATGAAGTCTCTTGTGTTCTCAGTTCTCATGAAGCATGGGATGATGTGCCTAAGCAGCGAATTGCTTCACTGGCAGGCCATGTTAATGAACTTATTCCTGAAGGTCAAGGCACTTTTCCCACTTGGACCACAGATGAATTAAGATCACAACAACTGCAGGATGATGCCATCACTAGAGCCCTGTTTTATGTTGGGCGAAAACGTAGGCCATCCAGACGTGAGCGTTCAAATGAAACCCCTCAGGCTCTGAAATTGTTGAAACACTGGGAGAAGTTGACACTGATAGATGGTTTGCTCTACAGAGTTTCCAAAGATCCTTTGACCAAACACAAGAGATTCCAATTTGTCCTGCCTGAGTCTCTAAAGAAGGATGCACTGAACGGTGTTCATGATCTGGCCGGACACCAGGGTCAGCCACGTACTCTTTCTTTGGCGCGCCAGCGATTTTTCTGGTGTAACATGGAAAAAGACATTAGGAGCTATGTTAGGTCCTGTCAGAGGTGTGTTTTTAGCAAAACTCCAGAACCAGCAGCAAGAGCCCCGTTGGAAAGTATTAAAACCACTGCTCCACTGGAACTTGTCTGTATAGATTTTTGGTCAGCTGAAGACAGTAATAACAAAACAGTAGACGTTTTAGTAGTGACAGATCATTTCACAAAACTAGCACTTGCTTTCCCCTGCCAGGACCAAACAGCTAAGAAAGTAGCAAAGAAGCTGTGGGATAACTTCTTTTGTGTTTATGGATTCCCAATACGCATCCACTCCGATCAGGGGGCAAATTTTGAAAGCGAACTCATTGCTGAGCTCCTCGAATTGGCTGGTGTTGTGAAGTCCAGAACCTCGCCATATCACCCCATGGGAAATGGAGGAACAGAGAGGTTCAACCGAACACTGGGGAACATGTTGAGATCCTTACCACCAAAATCAAAGCATAAATGGCCTCAAATGATTCAGTCATTGACGTTTGTATACAACTGTACTGTGCATGAGACAACTGGATTTGCACCCTTCTTTTTGATGTTCGGCAGAATACCCAGGCTGCCTGTAGACCTGATGTTTAAAAATGTGCTCCAAGATGAGAAGGTATGTGACTATGACACCTATGTGAAATCATTGGTAAGTGATCTTCGGTCAGCCATGCTTCTAGCACAAGAGAACTCCGCTGCAGAACAAAAGCACCAAGCTCAGCAATATAACAAAAAGCTTAAGGGTCTCTCTCTGTCAATTGGCGACCAAGTCCTTGTGGCTAACAAAGGATGCAGAGGCAAACGCAAGCTCGCAGACAAGTGGGAGTCATGTATCTATACTGTTGTGTCCTCTAAGCCCTCACTCCATATCTACAAAGTTCAGGATCGTGATGGTAATGAGAGGGTGTTGCACAGAAATCTTCTTCTACCAGTCAACTTCCTGCCCATAGACGAACCACAGAGTGAAGAGCCTAGTCTTATCAGTGACAGCATTGAAAGTCAGTCCCTTTCTGCAGACATTCTTGATTCTGAACAAGATTCTGTTTCAGTTTCTCCAAGCATGGCTATTTCACCCTCAAAAGAAAGGGATCTTTCCTCAGAGCATAGTCATAGAGAAAATTGGACTTCTTCTTGGATTCAGAAACACTCTGCTGGACAGAGAAGAGACACTAGTCTGTTAGAAGATGACTTTGCAAGTGGGAACCCAAATGAACAGCTTCCTAATGACACCATCCAACCTGTGTCTGAGTCAAGCCCCAGACAGTCCCCATCTACAGACTGGCCTCCTGACCATCTCACATCCAGATTTGGAAGAGCTATAAAACCAGTTTGCCGGTTGATAGAATCAATGGTCCAGCTAGAGAGCATATTTAGTACTGACACAACAAGGTCAACAGTTATTCATGTTTAATCCAAGCTGTGAAAATACTTTTCGTTACTGTTTCAATACTTACCATGAAATGTTATCCAGATGTAGTCAGATGTAGTATAGGTGTAAAAGGCACTATATGTATCTTTGGAAAGGTTAGAGAACTGATCACTCTCTGTCTTCCAACAACCTTTAATTAGGTAGCTAATGAGCTGATAAACACACTTGTTTTACAGTTGGTGTGATACTGGCTAAGTGGATGTTATTTTATCATTAGTTTTCTCTCTGGTTTCTTGACTTCAAAAGGTTAATACTTTTTTTTGTTATTGATTATTACATTTAAGGTTCAGAATTTTTGTGTAATTCTTGGGGGGTGAGTGTAACAGAGTTCAAACATACAAGTGTTTTATTGTTAGAATTCCCCAAAAATCTTCTCCTTATATTCTGCCTGTATTGATATAGAGTGGCTGGGTTGGAATGGCTCCTCCCCTTTTCCCCTCTTATATTTCCTCCCCTCACCCTGCCTCTTCCCTTTCTGTACATGATGTGTAATGGAGAGGTAGGTGTCAGAAACTGCTTTGATTTTAATCCAAAATAATCCTATATTTTAATATAATCGTAAAACTCCAAATTGTTCTATATATGTCCCCAAGTTTATTAACAACTATTGTACATTAAAATATCTTGCTAGTAATCAATATTAAAACTTTTAGATGCATGGTTGTGCACTGCTAATGCTACAGCACATGGTCTATGCTAGCATGCAGGCTAACTAGCTAATTATTCCCTGTTTTTATATGCTTTTATACTTAAGAGAGGAGCGGAGAGGAGAAAAGAGGTGCCAATCTAGCCAGAGCTAAAGCCTGTTTCTGTTTATCTGTTTATCAGGTATGAGGAGTTTTATTTTATGTGTTAAAAAGTTTTGTAGAGCGCTTAGGCTAAGTGGCTAAATGGCTGAGCTAATTATGCTAGTTTGAGCATGGTCTAACCTATTAAATGCTAAGCTAAATATCTTTGACTCTGTTATTAAGTTTTATTATCTTGTAAGCCTGTACATCTCTGCAAATATGGGCCCTTTCTGTACATGATGTGTAATGGAGAGAGAGGAGCGGAGAGGAGAAAAGAGGTGCCAATCTAGCCAGAGCTAAAGCCTGTTTCTGTTTATCTGTTTATCAGAATAAAATCCAGTAAAGACACAACGCAGAGTCTGTCATCTCTAACCACCGGTCACACCAGCCCCCCCCCCCCCCCCCCCCCCTACTTCTTTCAAACCAATCTAATAAGGGGTTCAGTTTAATGACTATGAGAAAATGACAATACTGAGAGCTGGATGTGCTGAATTCTGAGTGATGCTTCACATGTGGAGCATGTAGCTGTGTTTATAGTACTGAAAGTTCAGCAGTGGTTCAGAAAACGTCCTAAAGAGACAGAGAGAAAGTGTGAGATGATATTTTGGCTCCCTCTTCTGGTTATCTCGTGGTAGCATGTGAATATTGTGATGTTCAGAGTTTGAAGGTAGCTGAGTTATTTATTTCTCCAAATTACAATACATATATTCAAAGTACCAGTTTAGACACAGCTTCTCATTGCTTCATTTTTTCCCTAAATTGTAAATAAATACAGAACTCATTCAGACTATGAAGGAACAAAGTTGTTTTATACTTGTACCATGTTTACCACACTTTTACCATGATTACCACACTTTTACCATGTTTTTATAATTTTACCACGTTTACCATATTTTTACCACGTTTACCATATTTTACCACGTTTTTATAATTTTACCATGTTTACCATATTTTTTACCACGTTTACCATATTCACCACGTTTTTATAATGTTTACCATATTTTTACCATGTTTACCATATTTACCACGTTTTTATAATTTTACCATGTTTACCATATTTTTTTACCACGTTTACCATATTCACCACGTTTTTATAATGTTTACCATATTTTTACCATGTTTACCATATTTACCACGTTTTTATAATGTTTACCATATTTTTACCATGTTTACCATATTTTACCACGTTTTTATAATTTTACCATGTTTACCATATTTTTACCACGTTTACCATATTCACCACGTTTTTATAATTTTACCACGTTTACCATATTTTTACCACATTTACCATATTTACCACGTTTTTATAATGTTTACCATATTTTTACCATGTTTACCATATTTTACCACGTTTTTATAATTTTACCATGTTTACCATATTTTTACCACGTTTACCATATTCACCACGTTTTTATAATTTTACCACGTTTACCATATTTTTACCACATTTACCATATTTACCACGTTTTTATAATGTTTACCATATTTTTACCATGTTTACCATATTTTACCACGTTTTTATAATTTTACCATGTTTACCATATTTTTACCACGTTTACCATATTCACCACGTTTTTATAATTTTACCATGTTTACCATATTTTTTTACCACGTTTACCATATTTACCACGTTTTTATAATGTTTACCATATTTTTACCATGTTTACCATATTTTACCACGTTTTTATAATTTTACCATGTTTACCATATTTTTACCACGTTTACCATATTCACCACGTTTTTATAATTTTACCACGTTTACCATATTTTTACCACATTTACCACATTTACCACGTTTTTATAATGTTTACCATATTTTTACCATGTTTACCATATTTTACCACGTTTTTATAATTTTACCATGTTTACCATATTTTTACCACGTTTTTATAATTTTACCATGTTTACCATATTTTTACCACGTTTACCATATTTTTACATTTTTATAATTTTACCATGTTTACCATATTTTTACCACGTTTACCATATTTTTACCAGGTTTTAATCATTTTACCATGTTTACCATATTTTTACCATGTTTTTATAGTTTTACCATGTTTACCATACTTTTTTGTAATTTTATCATGTTTTTACCATGTTTTTATATTAAATAAGAAATCCTGTAGTAAATTAAAAGTGTTAAACAAACCAAAATACTCTGTGAAGCATTTAGGTGCTCTTATATGGAAAGCTGTTACCTTGCATTTTCTGAGGCTGGTAACTCCAGTTACATCATAACTCATACCTGTCAAGTTTTAGATTTAAAAATAAGGGATATTTTCCTCCGTCCGCTTAAAGCCGTCCCATCAGCCCAACGAAGGTTCAGTATCCCTTTCATTTTAAGACAGGTTTACAAAAAATCTAAAATAACCACATGTGAACCATTTACACACTACAATTAGATTATCAGAATCTGAAATGTTGTGGACATTCCTACATATGTCATTCTTTTAATACAGCCAAATTAAAAATCCTTTTCTAGATTTCATGTCAATTTTGCCATAAATGCACTTTTCATATTATATATTTTTTTATTTATTTAATAGATTTAAAATTGAACAAAGGGTGCACAAATTCTGCAAAATGACTGTTGGTGACCTAAAAACAGTATTATGAGCTTTTACTAAAAGGACATGGATCACATATATTCCATCAGTAAAAATTAGTCCTAAGGGGCCTACACAATTAATCATTTTTAATTAATACTTCTTTCTTTTGATCACTCCACCCCTGATCAGTTCAGTTAATTTCGGTCCTCTCCACATTTCTAGTTAAACTGAGTCACAAGCTGTAATTTTTTTATTTTAAAAGGTTTAATCCGTGTGATTTGTTTCGGAGACGAGTATTTTTAAGCAGCTATCAGAAAAATCTCATCACAGTTTACATGATTAGCTTACCCTTACCTTTCTTTAAGAAAAATCGCTGTATATCCAGATCTGTTTTAACATCAGCTGCTCCGACTAGCTGCCTGAACTCAGCGACTAGGGGCGACTCTCCTTTGCAAGCTGATTGGCTGTTTCTCCTGAAAGGCGGGACTTTCTCCTTGAACAGGCTCCACGATTGGTTAAGAGACACAGCGCGGTCAGTGCCCTGTCTCCTCAATAATATATATTTTTTTATTTAGTATAATACGGGAAATTTACGGGAAAATACTAATACGGGAGGACGGCGGGAAAGAGGAGTAAAATACGGTAGTTTCCCGGCCAAAACGGGAGACTTGACAGGTATGTCATAACTCTTTTGATGGTCTTTGCGACTGCACTTATGGATACTTTTAAAATTCTTAAAATGTTTTTGATTGATCAACCTTCATTTCTTAAAGTATTTTTTCCTTTACTTTGAGTTGAGTAGTTCTTGACATTACATGGATTAGAACATCAAATATGGCTATTCATTGTATACCTGTAACTCTACCTCTTCACAACTTTACAACTGACACTCTCAAAGACAAGAAATTCAGGTAATTAACTCTTGTTCAGCACAGCTGTTAACTGAAAGCTTTGATTCCAGGTGACTCTACCTCATAAAGCTGACTGAGAATTTGTCTCTATCTAAGCGAGAGGAGCTACTTTGAAGAATCTAAAATATAAAACAAACCACTGCATTTAAGGTGTGTCCAAACTTTAAACTGGTACTGTTTATGTATAAACCACTACAAAGATGTTCATTTAAAATACATTGTTTATTATAAATACATAGATAGATAGAGTTTACAAAATAGAGTTTTGTATTTACAAAAGACAGACATAGATAACATATATAGGCTATATATAAATTAGTATTTAGTTATTAAAACATAGAATCTACAGCAGAAGCTTATTCACATTTTAGAAAAGAATTGGTCAGAGTAGTTTCACAGTATAGAGGTATCCACCAGTTTTCAGTTCGTTGGTGGATTTGGTAGGAGGTAGTGGTACAGTTCTCAGCTCCAGTATGCCGGTGGAACCAGATGGTAACTAACCTGAAAAAGAAAAAGAAAAGTGAATATTAGTGACATGGCAACCACAAACATCCAAAACCACATCACTGACAGGCTATCGTACAGCTATATTACAGTAGTATATAGTAGAGTTCTGTAGAAATGTATTCAATGGTACAGATGCATACACCTTTAGTACAGTGTTTTGTGGTGCATTGTACAGCTGTACAGTACTGTATAGCACTGTTTACAATAGTGTAAGCATTTAATTTAATATAAAGACTAAAAAATACAGTTTAAAAGTTAAAAGTTTTATGGTGCTATTCTACATATAGCAGGCCTAGTGGATGGTACAGTTGCATACTACTTTATTGTACAGTTGTACTATAGTTGAAATACACTACAGTACTATATGTACAGTTGCATATAGCATGGAAATATATAGTATATATATATATATATATATAAATTTATGGAAATATATAGTACAGCACATTATAACACAGTAGAGTTGATGCCACAGTTTTATAGTACTGTATTGGTGTTGTATGGTAATGTATAGTATAGATTACTAGTTGTGAATTGTTCACTATGATATTAGTGCATAATACAGGTATATAGTACTGTATAGTACAGTTGAGTAACACAGTATAGTACTCCATATTGCTTTAGAGCATGGTTGTATGGAACTGTAAATTACAGTTGTATAGAACTGTATTGCATAGTTTTATGGTACTGCTATGATACTGCCATAAAGTACGGCTCTACAGATCCGAAAAAAAATATAAGAGACCACCTATAAATGATGAGATTCTTTGATTTTACTCAATTAAAAACCTCTGGAATATAATCAAGAGGAAGATGGGTGATCACAAACCATCAAACCAAGCTGAACGGCTTGAATTTTTGCACCAGGAGTAAAGGCATAGAGTTATCCAAAAGCAGTGTGTAAGACTGGTGGAGGAGAACATGGCAAGATGCATAAAAATCAGGGTTATTCCACCAAATACTGATTTCTGAACTATGATTAAGAACTAGTTTTCTTTGCATTATTTGAGGTCTGAAAGCTCTGCATCTTTTTTGTTATTTCAGCCATTTCTCATTTTCTGCAAATAAATGTTCAACATTGTGTGTGGAATTGTCTATAGTTTATAGAATAAAAACACAATGTTCATGTCACTCAAACATATACCTATAAAAAGCACAATCAGAGAAACTGATTCTGAAACTGATGAGCTAGTCTCTTAATTTTTGTGTAAGCTCTGATCCAGTAATGGTCTGAGGGTAAAGTACATACCTGGCAGGACTGTGTAAGTTGAGCACACTGCTGAGGCTGAAATGTGTCCATGCTTCTGTCTGAGCTGTAGATCTGATTCGTCCAGGGTTCTGAAAGCTGAGCACTGTGCTGGTTCATGTCCATGCTCTGGTCTGTGTACACCAGATTGCTGCCAGTTTGATGCTGATGCTGTCCAGTATAATCACCAGTATACTCTTGCCCTTGTGTGGACCTGCACTGAAAGTAGCCCAGCAGTTCTGGAGAACTGGAACTTCTCCATCCACTGCTGCTGCTGCTGCTGCTACTGTCCATCTGCTTCCTCTGGGACAGGTATTCTTCAGTAAGGCCCAGCTGAGAGGAGAGATAGGAGATGTAGCGGATGGTGAGGCGTAGAGTCTCGATCTTGGTCAGGGTCTGTCCGGCAGGGGCTACGGAAGGTGGAAGGTAGGTTCTGAGGTGGTGAAGAGCTTTGGTCAGGTCCCTCATCCTGAGTTTCTCCTTTTCACTGGCGTTCTGGCGCTGCTCGCTCGGGTTCTTCAGCCTGGATCTTCTGGAAGCTGCCTTTTTGGTCACTTTGGTTCGTGCTGGTTTGTTTGGCCTGGTGTTCTTGGGCTGGTGGTGGGGTGAGGAGCTGTTGAAATCCATTGACGGAGCTGGCGAGACGGTTTCCGGAGAAGAAATGCTGTAGATCTCGGAGTCTGAGCTCCACTGGCTCTGAGGATGGTAGCACTGACTGGACGGATCCATGCTAGAGAGGCTCGGAGAGGCTTGAAGAGGCTCGGAGAGGTTTAGAGAGCGAATGAAGGCAGAAACTGGAGGCTGGAGGTTTTTATGCCAGACCAGAAGGTGCGAGGTGACACCTCTGCAGGCTTGGAGCAGCCGGGGCTCCAGGGCTGTGTATGGGAAAGGCTGAGGGAGGCCGCAGAAGCAGAGGTGTGAATTTCCACTCCTCTTCAGTGCAGTTTTCTCCTCAGAGCAAATTCCAGTCTATGATACTGGATAAATATAATATTTGTACAAAATATCTAAGCAATAATAATGTTCACTTGCTATTATATATTTTTGAAAACTGTAGAATGGAGTATGTGATTGGAAATTTACTCAGCAACAACTAATAAAATCATGGAATGTATTTTATGACAAAATATCCTTTTTTAGAAAATACATTTAATTTAATACATTCTTTATGCAGGTTACATTTCAAACCTGTTTTTTCTAATTTTCATGTTTTTCCACTATATTTTGTTCCAAAATATAAAAAATCTAAATTCAGAAGAACTCATCCTAACAGACTGCAGTTCCAGTACTAACAGTTATACATACTGGAAATACTCAATAATCACCTGCAGTTCTACAACAGTAAAAAATCACTGTTGAAAAGTGTAATCACAGCATGAGGTTGTATTTCAAAGGCTAAGCAGTGCAGCTGACCTTAATGATGTTTAATCACACTTAATAACCTCCATTAGAGCATTACACTCTAGGTGTGACATTTCCACTGATTGGTGATCAGAGTCTCTGGAAATGCGCGAGTGAGGCAGTCGTCAACGCGAGAGCTGTGAGAAAGCAGTCTGATTGAACCTGTCACACTAAACTGGCCTCAAGTTCATTCTTTCCCTGCTAGAACATTTTTGTTAGTAGAATTTTATGTGAAGGTTCTGAATGTTAGACTTTTTGTTTTTAGAAAATTTAATCTGTCAGATTCTAAAACATATTATCTGGATTTTAAGGATTTTGAAGAAATCATTTTATAACTAATCTAATAAACTAGTTTTATCAATGTTTTTAGAATTGGGAAAGTTACTTCATACGTTTCAATAATGTAAGTTTTTGTCTAACTTGCATGTAGTGGTAATGTTGTGAAATAAATATTCTGATTATGATTTTTATTGAGATACATTTCTCAGAATGTTCCTGCAACATTATTAAAAAAAAAACACTGTTAAATATTCCTGTAATTTTCATCTAGTAAATCTGACAGTGAAGTTACAATATAATTGGGCTAGATTGATATACAGTGGTATTTTTGGACTATAATGAACAACACGATGCAAACTGGACCATGTGACCAGTTCAGATCTGAAGTTGGAAGCATATAATTCAGTTACACTCACATTATTATATGTTATGTTTCTGCTGTTTTTTTTGTGTTTGCTCTGTGTTCACAACTTTTCAACTTTTCACTTTTAGCTTTGATTTCTGAATCAGTGTTCAGTAGGTTGAATGTAGGATGAGATGTTGGGTAACCAAAATTTAATAGACAGTACAATGCCAATGTTAATTTGATGATACCAACGTCAGTTTGATATTAAATAGTAACAAACGCTGGCATTGCTATATATTGTTGGTTTTAATTTGTGATGTTAATGGGATGTAAAATCCAACATTTTCCAAAATTCATTCTAATACCAAAACTCCAACATTTATTTGTGAGGTATGGAGACCAAAATTCATGTCCGTACAAAATGAAACTCTAAAACTGTTAGAAACCAAAATGTTATGTCTGTTCAAAGATTATTATAGATGTCCATTCAGTTGTTAATGCATTTGTGACCAAAATTACATCTACTCAACTTTGGGTTAATAATCAAGCCGATTATTATTTTCAACTGAAATTCAACATCCTTCCAACTTTAGTGTGGATTTCATCTGCACACAAAGCCATATTGTTTTTATAATACTAAAAACAAAGGTTCCTCAGGTTCAAACAGAACCATCTACAAAGGCTTTTCCATCAGCCAGAAGAACCCTTTAACCAGGGAAAGGTAAATTAAAAAACGATAACTTTTTATATTGTTATGATCCTATATATATATATATATATATATATATAGGTATAGATTTATTGCATACATTTTTTGGATGAACCCATTTTTAAAGAGCATATAGAAAGTACATTTTTGGTCAGTTTTGTGAACTGTGGGTTTGGTTCCCGTGGGTCTGCATTCCTGGCTTTTCCCGTAGTTCTGTATTCTGCACTGTTCACCTGTAGAAGTCATCTTGCTGCTGACCCTCAGTCTGAACCCCTCTCTCTCTCTCTCTCTCTCTCTGTTTGGGGTTCAGGTCGCTGGGTGAGGGAATGAAAGGTTGAGCCGGTGTTGTGCCGAGTTTGACGCCTCTGTGTTTTGGAGAGAAAGCTGAAAGCTGAAGCTGCACCTGTGTGTGTCCCTCCAGTTCCAGCTTCCCTCCAAAACCAGAGCAACACATACACACAAATCAAACTATTACAATAACAGTTTTAAACAGTTAGAATTAACAGTGTTATTTATATGTCCAGCTTTTTATTATCCCAACATACAGCACCGAACAGAAGTTTGGAAACATCTTCCCACTCAATTGAATGGTTTTCTTTATTTCTTTATTCAATTTATGTTCTACATTGTAGATTGATATTAAATACATAAAAACAATTAAGGGACACATATAGAATTATATAATAAACTGCAAAAAATGTTTGTCCTCTACAATAAAAAAGATAAATGTGCTACTTAGAAAAATCTAAAGTATTAAACATGGTCTGGCTTGTTTAGTACTTTTTGTTTACAGAATAATTCTGCATGTGGTCCCGTATAGCTTTAATGTCTTTATTGTCAATTTTACAATGTAAAAATCATAAAAAAAAATAAAATATATTAAATGAGAAGAGGTGTGTCCGAACTTTAGACTAGCAGTAAATATGAATATGTCATTATTATTATTTTTTTAATTTTAGAGAAAAGAAAAAAAACAATAAATAACTACGCTGGAAAACCGCTATACTCTAAAATTAAACATGCTTTTATATTAGACTACTTTAAGTTAAATCAAATCAAGAGGCTACAAAGTACAATAAAATTACGCCCCTCCGGTACCATAGTGCAATATGGAACAATAGTACAATAGACAGCATAAAGTGTAAAAGGCAACGAATGTGCAACATAGAACTAAAACACTACAATAATGACAAAATCCATGCACACAAAATGAGTGTGTGTAACATACTGTTACATTTAGGTCATACATGATCAAAGCACAAAATTATTATTTCTTTATCTTTTTCCCAATGTACAAAAACTATTCCTTTCCCCACTGTTATTGGTGTTTATGGTGATCATGGTCAGTGTATTGTCTCTGCCTGAGCTGTAGATTTGCTTCTCCATTAAATCCTCAATGGGCCGAGAATTGAACCCAGTGGGACCTCGAGCTGACCGCGGCTCCTGTGGGACGTGGCCAGAATCCGTGCAGCAGTTTACACCCCAGGCGTGAAACAAAACGAGAGCCTCAGCACGAGAACTGTTTCCATATAATAAACCACTGTTACAGAAACGGCTATTTCTGTTAAACTAGAGCTATTCTTATACTGAATTATAAAACCATACAAAACTACACTAAACTCATTACAACACATTAAATAACACAATTATCTGACACCAGACACAAAACAGAGCAGCAGATTTATGCACATGTTCAGATGATTTATTATTTTGTGTCATTTTTTCATGTTAATTTGTTATTTAATATGGTTGATCCTTTAGGAATCCTAAAGTTAATCCTTTATTTACTGAGAAACAGACAAAGAAAGGAGATTATCTGGATTTCTTTTCACACCTTGAGCTCTTTTCAAACCTTCTTCACCTGAGGTGTCACTAGTTCACACTCACGCTCTGTGTTTTCACAACTGCCTTCGCTCACTCTCTCTCTCTGTCTTTCTCTCTCTTTCTCTCATGCACGCACAAACACACACAGCTATGGCTGATCTACACAGAGCTAAAAAAAATGTAATCCTAGTTATTGTGGCACTTAATAACGAGCTAAAAATATAATAATTAATCAAAACACAATCATTTTAGATTTTATTATTTTATTTTTACCATCACAAAAAAAAAAACAAATGTACATCACATTTTAATATGAAATATAAAAAGAGTAAATAGTGGATTCTCATTTAAATAAACTCAACTTTTTTTTTAACTAAACTGCAGCTATAGTACTAGTGGTTTGTACTGTTTGTGTGTGTATATATACAGTAAATTATCAGTCCATAACACATTTATATTATATGCATTTATTATATGCATTATATACAATGATGGCATTTCATGTTTTTAATTGTCCTTAATGTAGGAAAATGAATCCTAAATTGGTGTTACACAATGGGCTAATTTAATTCCTGTATCTTTCTGGGAATTTGCATACTGTTATGATTAGGACTGAAACACAATAAAATGGGAATTAATCTGGCCACAAATCAAACACATGAACTACAGCAAAATATAGATGTGCTATAGAAACAAACAAATCAAATATAAACAAGTACAAGACGACAAAAATAAGCAACAGGCTGATATTCAGATTCAGTGTGATAAACATTACATACACAGTACTGTGCAAAGGTTTTGGGCACCAATAATACATAAGAAGGAGTGCTATAACCCCCCCCCCCCCCCCCCCACCTAAAACACAGTGTCTGTGTTTAGTTTACTTTTATGCAGTTTGGAATCTGGTGCAAATAGAGTCCAGCATGAGAGTCCAGGATTCAGCTTTCATTTAATTTGCTTTAATTGTTCTTGAAAGCACTGAAACAAGCAAAACAAAGAATTTCAAAGCCAGTAAATTCTATTAACTTGCAATAATTAATTTAGCTTTTACTTATTACTAATTATGCCACAATTAGTTCCGAACCTGCAGTGTGATTGGCTGAGAGGTGTTCTATGAGTACCGTTATCAGCAGGTACTGCACTGTAATCGAAGCTCTCCATGTATTATTCCGCCACATACAGGTAACCTAGCAACGATGCAGCGCTTACCAGCCAAACAGCGCAGCTACAAACAGAGCAGCAATGGAACTATTTTAAGTTGTGGAGTGTTTATAACCAAACAGATCACATAAACATTATAGCACTCCCTCTCGCTTATTATTGCTGAATTACAACATGCTGATTTGTTAGGGCTGGTGTTTTTGTCTTGTAAGTGCTGGCAGCATTGCTAGACTATGTACAGTGGCTTGCAAAAGTATTCAGACCCCTTGAACTTTTCCACATTTTGTCACCTTAAAACCACAAACTTAAATGTATTTTTTTGCGATTGAAGACAATTGACTGCCCTTTATTTAGGGGGTTCAGAGTAAAGGGGCCAGAATGCTTTTGCACATTTTTATTTTATAAAACATTTAAAAACAATGTATCCTTTTCATTTCACTTCACAATAATGTGCTACTTTTTGTTGGTTTATCACTTAAAATCTATATTAAATACATTTAAGTTTGTTGTTGTAAAGTGACAAAATGTGAAATGGGGTATGAATACTTTTGCAAGCCACTGTAAATTGTGTGGCAGATTAATACTTAAAAATCTTTGGCCATAGTGCCATTATGGTGCAATATTGGAACTCATAGAACATCTCTAGACTAATCATATTGCAGGGTTGAAATTAACAGTGCTAAAATCACTCAGTAAAACACTAATATAAGAATAAATACAAAACACATAAAAAATGTATTTTGTACTTTATGTTGTAGTTTTACCTCACTGTGTTCATTAAAACATCTCTAAAGCTTTTCTCATTTTGTACAGAGTAAACTCTCTTATTGTTAAGTAAAGTGCCTAAAACCTTTGTACTGCACTGTATACTGTATGACTCTGTCTGTTCTGGAACTGTACAGAGTCAAAGTACATTAATCTGCCATAAATCTGTCTTTTTTTAAAAAATGTCATTTTTAGAAGTTGTCATCTTTAACAAAATCCTGATATGATCCAGATTTGAGATCCTGTGCTCTGCTTTAAACAAAGCAAACAGTAAACCATTACGGAAAAAAAATCTGACTCACTAAACTAATAAACTAATCAAGGTAAACATCGTTTAACATTTTACATCATTTTTTACTTTACATGATCATAAACAACTCCTGCTCCCGTACGTTGACTTCTCTGGGCATGAGAAGGTCCAGTTTCCAGCTGGATCCTGCGCTGACATGAGGCCTTAACACTGTGGAAGTTTGGCTTGTTTGTTTGTGTGCTTGATTGGTTGGTTTCTATTGGAGGATGACCTCCCGTGTCTCTGGAAGCTTGAAGGAGAGCAGTCCTCCACACACCAGCGCTGAGAAGGACAGCAGGATGGGGATGATCTTGGTGACCGCTACAAACTTGGAGAAGATGAAGGTGCTGACAATGGCTGCCAGCTTACATAAACCGTTGAGGACACCAAAAGCAGTCGCTCTGTGGAGGAGAAGAGTATGATCATAAGCATGGAAAACGTGACACAACTTGAACATGAATGCATGTTGGGTCCAGTTTTAGTAATTTATAGTGCACCAGTGGTCTATTATGCATCGTTTAGCTGGATTTAGAGTGTGTCGTGTGTCTTTGGTAAACCAATCAATGTATCACTTGTCATTCCCTTTAAGAGACAGGTGTGCTCTGACTTTGGCACATTGGTATCTTACAGGTATCTTGATGGGGTGTAAGATAGCAGGAGCATCGCGACACGCCTTGCACAGGGGGTGCGATAGGGCACGGTGTCATTGATGCGAAGCACAAAAAGCTACTTTAACATTGCTAGCGCCCTATTGTTGAGAATCTTCAACCTGCTAAACATGAGTAAGTGAGTGATTAAGGGAGAGAGGGATTTATAAACCAGGCTTGAAAGGTCCTACACATATAAAAAAGTGAATTAATCCATAGTTATATTTTATACAGTAAGAAACCAAACTGGGTAATTTTCCTGGAGGCTTCTTAAGTTATTATTATTAATGCTTGTCCAGTTTTGCCTCTGTTTTGCATCAATGGTACTTAGCAGATGCTCTTATTGCGTGACTTACAAAGTGCTTAGTTTTTTTCTTTAAAATATCCATAGCTAGTTAGTAGAAACTAGGAATAAAAGATACACCAAGTTTTATAATGTTTACAAAAGGTGAGTCTTCAGTCGGCGTTTGAAGACCAAAAGTAACTCTGCTGTTCCGACACCCAGTAGAAGTTCGTCCCACCACCTTGGTCTTAGGACAGAGAAGATGTTTGTTTTTTGGGGGGTTTAAGTAATGGAGGGTCAAGCCGAGCCATACTGGAAGCTCTAAGAGCTTTTGCTGCTGATCTGGCTTTTGATCATTGCCATCAAGTAGGAAGGAGCTGGACCATTTTGGCTTTGTAGGCCAGCTTCAGGGTTTTGGACTTTTGTGCAACTGAGTCCAATACAAGCACTTTTTAAACTCCTACCAACCAGAAGAAACCCATGCTCTCCTGAGGTCTTTTCACACCTAAATTGTTTATTTTAATCCAATTGGACCATTTCTACACTATCGAGATTGTCTAAGTCCAAATGTGTGCACTACAACACTACTTTACTCTACCTCTTTGAGGCTGGATAGAGTTCCACTGTTATCACTTCTATCCCATTCCAGGCTGCTGCAGATGCTGCAAAGAAGAGGCACTGGAAGGTTATTACAGAACCCGGGTTAAAGCAGAGGAACAGGAAGAATGTACAGCCAGAAGATACCAGCATGGAGCCACCTGCAAAGAAAAAACACACAAACATATTAACAGACACATTCTTACACCTACAACTAAATACAACTCAGTACAATTTATTTGTTGTTGGTCAATCCAGTGTATTGAGAGACCCCAGAGCATTTTTACAGAAGGAGTTTTACCAACATACCTATAATTTTGATTCTTCCAATCTTATCCATAAGCAGACCTGCTAGGATGTTTCCTGGTATAACAGACAAGCTGCCCAGAAAGCACACTAAATAGATCAGGACGTCGTTTTCTTCCTGGTAGTTCAGATGGCAGCCTTTCTTGGGATGGTGAAATGAAGTGTTGGTGAACTTGCAGTCAATGAACTTTGAATCTTTCCACAGATCTGCAAAGAACAAAGCAGAGAGGATGATTGAACTGAAATGAAACACAGGGAGATCTTTAGTTTGAGGAGATTGTTGAGGGTTGAAGTACCGGTGTTGTAGAACATAGTGTTCTTAAGAGTGCAGTTCTCGAAGAACGTCTCTGTGGATCTGATGTTCTCGAAATAACAGTTTTCAAACAGGGAGTCTTCAAACTTCACGTTTTTTATTTCTATATCGACAAACCTGGACACAAACACAGGGTGATATGATACACAAACATGGTTAACAATAAAGACCCTGGATTATGTCCTGCTTTTACCAGGGTTCATACACTTTTTTTTAATTAATACATTTCAATTATTTCTTTTATGACTTTTCCATGCCTTCAAGGCAAATTTTCATGACCATATACGATTTTTAAAACATCAGTGTAGACATGGACAATGAACTATAATTACAATTGATTATAGTAGGCCTAAAATGAATCTGACCCACAATATTTAATAATTAAATGCGTGTCAGATCCTGAGAGTTCCATTGTGTAGGGCTAAATTACCTAATCAGCTCTGAGCTGATGTGTCTGTTAGCTCCAAATAGATTTTCTCCATCGATAAACGAAAAAACACAAAGATTTTTATACCAAATTTCCATGACTTTTCCAAAACTTTCTGGGTATTTTTAGTTTTCCAAAACCTATCCAGGACTGGAAATTGCTATTTTCAGATTCCATGACTTTTCCAGGTTTTTCATGACCATTCGAACCCTGTTTTACACAAAATGCATGTTTTATTTGGAGCAGTTTTGGGTGTGCTGTGAGGAGTTTCTGTTGTAATTGGAGGAGTTTTGGTTGTACTGGGAGGTGTTTTGGATGTGTGGTGAGAGGTGTTTTAATTGTACTAGAATGAGTTTGTTTGTACTAGTAGGTGTTTGGGTTGTATTAGGAGGAGTTTTGGTTGGTGTTTATGAATTTTGGATAGTTGGATGTGTGTTTACTGCTATTACATGGGTCTCAATGCAGACAAATATGTTATGATAAATAATATGATATAATAATAGTTTTGCACATTAAAAAAATTTAACTTTTACTGTACCTGTCGTGGATGTAGTCGCCCTCTCTGTGAACCTGATTCTGAAGAGTGAAGTTGAAATGAAAGCGTTCGACCCTCTCTCGGTGAAACAGCTTCACGTTAGACTCGTACTCTTCAAACTGCAGGTATTTAATCTGATCGGGGAACCACACTGCCAGACCATAATAACTGTGGGAACAGTAGAAACAGATACATGTGTTACTATTACTATTTTCACATGCCCATAATATGCTTATATGCACTGTAATAATACTGACTGAACTGCATCCGTTTTTGTAATGTCAGAAATCAGGGTTATATACAGCTCTGGAAAAAATAATCAATTTTTTATCCATCTTGGCATGTTCTCCTCCACTAGTCTTACACACTGCTTTTGGATAACTTTATACCACTCCTGTTGCAAAAAATTCAAGCAGTTAAGCTTGGTTTGATGGCTTGTGATCATCCATCTTTCTCTTGATTATATTCCAGAGAATCAAAGAAATTCATCATTTTTAAGTGGTCTCTTATTTTTTTCAGAGCTGTATATAATTTTTTTCAGTCATTACTGTTTTGGGATTGCATTTAAATTTAAATTGCGTTTAAATGTGAGACTTAATTGCTGCCTAAAGACTCATAATCAAAACTAATTGCTGTGATTTATATTCACACACACATACACATATACAGTATACTGCTCCTCTGAAGTGCAATATTTCTGTGCACTGCAGTTTAAGAGAATGTTGTTTACCTAAAGGCCATTGTAAACCAAACAATGCCAACGAACAAGCCATGGAGTCGCACGTCAGGAGCAGCAAGAGACATCAAATTCTTCATCACCTTTAAAACAGACACATTCAGACTCTCAGCAAAGGTGTTCTTACTGCCATTTCAAAGAACTAAAACAGTATTTTCTGGTGTTCATCATACCTGCTTAATGAGGGCCACCTGCCTGACTGTGAACCTCTGGAAGGCAGTGCCCGTCTCACTCTGAATCTCAATGAAATCATCATCCTGAGTTTGGGGTGTTTTAATCTGGGTGACCTGAGAGATGGAGAAACAGCAATAATAAGATATTAAAATTAATGGCTCAACCAAGAGTATTTGCTTCTTTTATTTATAATACAGTCAGTATGATTCTTCAGTTGTTCGTTTGATCTCTAATAAAGCTAACCAGCAAGAGTAAGAGATTAAATATTAATATAATATTAATGTATTATCCTTTCACACTTTTTCACATTAGGCTAGATTTTTTTTTTTTTTCCTTTAATAAATAAAATTTCATTTTATTCTAAATTTCAATTTAGTGCTTTTTGGATTTACTCAGGTTGTATTTGTCTGATATTAAAGTTTATTTAATAATCCGAAAAAAATATCAGTAGGACAAAATAAATCTGTAGAGGGTCCAATAGTTATTTAAATAAGATCATTCATTATTAGGAAATGCACCCAAGATCAGCTCACAGCTGGTTTGTTGTTTGTCAAGGTTAAAGGTACAGTGTGTTTTAGCAAGGCTGCTGTATATAAAGGCTTAGCTATGATATATTCTGTCTGGTGATTTATGAAATCTAGTTGTAAAATATATTAACATACTTCAAACACTTTCTGTGGTTCTCCCTTGGCCTTCCAGTTGGTGTCGTGGACCTGCCGCAGGATCATCCAGGCTTCATCATGCCTCGCATTCTAAACACAACCAAGCACGCTTTATGTAAGTCTTTATGGAAGTTTAGTATCTATTTACTGTGGAGAAGTACACAAAATCACAATATTTTTCCTTTTAAATTTAAAAAGTCTTTCTCTACATCTCCACTTCTTATAAATGACTTAATTGAAATTACCTCCAGCAGGTATCGGGGACTCTCTGGCATAAACACGAGTCCAGCAAGAGCAACCACCGAGGGCAGGAAACACACCAGCACAAACACTCTCCAGCTGTGGAACTGGAACTCAGTGCCCATACTGAATCCCCAGCCTATAAAACACACACACAATGTTTTCATCATCACATGGAAGCTGCAGGAATCACACACACTTATTTTAACTCTCCTCTGCTAATGATCTAACTTCTCTTGAAGACAGCATGAGCCTTATTCACCTTCATCAACCATTCTTAAGAAAAACCTTCTTCTTAAAACCCATTTACACAGTTTAATGAAGATTTTGACATTAAGCAAAGTTTGGAATTTATTCAGTTAAGAAGGACAGTGGAATCCATTATGATAAGAGTAGAGCTTAAAACACATTACAAATGTGACAAAAAATCTTCTGCTACTTTTCCACCAAAGCAACTTTGTAGCCTATTGGGCAGTGAGGGCTTTTTTCCAATGGGTGTGGTCGGTTGCCAGTTCTTCAGCATCTGAGGTCATTGATAATGGTTCCAGGGGGAGGGACCCAGCTAGTTTCATCAGCGTAGTTCGCTATTGAAAAGATAATCAATGCATAGATGCTCCCTAATATCTGAACTTGTTTCCGGTCCCAAGCCCAAATGCAAAAGGAGGAGCATCAGAATCAAGTTGGCAACCCGTCCCCATAGAAACTTAACCGCTATGGAAATGCAAGGAATATAAGTAAACATGTGATCGAGGCCCAGTATTCTTTTTCCACCCTTCTTAAACTAAAATGCATCCATGCTTTCCTTCTGATTCTTTATTATAATTAAGGCTCTTATCACTGCAGTTAATATGAGTGTAATTAAGCTGATGATTAGTGCTGTTATTACCGTAATGAGGGATGATTCCCCAGGCAGTGAAGGAAGCGTACACGCCGCCCAGCATCCAGAACAGACACAGCCAGCTCAGGTGCTCTCCACGCTTATCCATCTGCAGGAACTCTGCGTAGTATGTGTACACGATGGGGATGGTGCCACCTATTCTATAGAGGACATTCAAATACAGGGCGTTACTTACAGTAAGAATACTTTAAAAATTCAAATACTTTTTAAGACAAAAACTACTTAACTACAAAGTGCTTTCAAGAGTAATTCAAATCCAGTTTGCATGGATTTTAGTTATTTTTAGTTATATTGACATTGTAAAAGTAATTTCAGTGTAACTTATGCAAAACTATACTGACATGCCAAAAGTCATGGGATAGTAGAATGTACTGTAGTAACTTGAGCATAAAATGTTACCTCAGGAGACGGTTTGAAAAAAACCATGCCTGCGTAAGTTGTGTGGTTGAACACTGGCCAGCATGCTCATGGCAAGTTTAATTAAGCTAAATTAAGTTACAATTATTAAATAAAACTGAGTTATATAGAATAATTATAAATTATTGGTTGTTGGAGTGAGTTCTGATAGTGGGTGATAGATGAGGCATTCCATTTCTGAATTTGAGGCAAAATTGACCATTTTACACGTGTGTACCAATACATCACAGGAAGGCATTACCACCCACAGTAGACAGCACAGTGGATGGTGATGATTGCAAATTGACATGCAACTCTGGCAAAAATCACTCCCATACACGTTCAGTGGGGTAGATCATATTTTACTTTAAAGGAACATGATTAAAGTAATGGGACACTGTACTAGTTCCTGTTCCATGTGGCATGTCAGTCTTTTATTTCAATTTTTTTTAAACTGCAGACACATCAGACCCGATACTTCAGCTCATAGATGCCTTGTGCTGATTGACATCACCCTAGGAGTGATGTAAGGAGAGAGCACAATCTACTCACCTGGAGACAGCAAAGTCAATTGAGCTCTCTCTCTCGATTTTATAGTCATATTTTCAGGTGAAAATGCTGTGTAATGCTGCTTTAATGGAAGGGAAAACAAGTCTCACCCAATTCCAGAGCAGAGTCTGAAGAAGAGGAAGAAGCCGTAGCCCTGAGCGAAGGAGGAGAGGAAGGAGAAGATGCAGTTGATGGCCAGAGCATAGAGGAGACACTGACGACGGCCTAGCTTATCAGCCAGACCACCCCACAGGACTGCTCCTATCATCATCCCCACATAGACAATCAGACCTGCACACACACACACACACACACACACATACACAACATAGACAACACTGTCAGAGATAACCGACACTGACACCTTTATCACACCAGTATAAAGGTCTAGCTATTACCTCTTTATAGATTGATCACTGTAACACCTCAAATTTCAGTATGACTACAGTTAAATGCAACATACATACACTATGCTTGACAAATGATTGTTAACCAGTTTTTGTCTATAACTCAAAACACAAAAAACACTGTGTATCAGAAGGTTATCTTTAAATATTGTGATATTATATTGTGCCATATTGCCCAGCTCTATCAGTGAATTACTAGCATATACTGTATATACTAAGGCTGTGGCTTTTATACTGTTTTATACAGAATTATATCATATTTACCAAATTTAAGAAAATATTGTAATATTGTGATAGGCCATATCATACAGTATTAGTTACACATCTGATATATAATTGCATAATGCTATGTAGGCTAAGGCTCAGATGTTCAGAAAATTAGAAATATATAAGACCAGTTTTAACCAGCAGAGGGCACACTTTACCTCTGTATGAATAGGATAAATTGGCCTGGTCAAATAATCCCAGAATCCCAGAATTAAGCTTTAGTGCAGCTCACTATTCTAATTTGATTTAGTTACTCTACATCAAAACAGCATAATCTAAACATACTTTTATAGTGATGCGCTTATTTTATACACTTTTTATTCTCAATTCTCAACATAATGTGATTTTATATTGCATTTGCCTTGTACAACTCCAAATCAGAAAAGTTAGGACAGTATGGGAAATGAAAAAAAAAAGGCACAGTGTTTATTACATTTACTTTTTTTATTGCAGACAGATGTTTTGTCTGATCAATTTAATTCATTTGTTAAGACACATTCATTCCTTCATTTCAGGCCTTTAGATGAACAGGTACTGGACTGGCCTGCCAGTATTCCTGACCTGTCCCCAAAAAAGAATGTGAGGAGAATTTTGAAAAAAAAGAAAAAAATCCATTATGACAACCCTGTACTATTACACACTTTAAGACGTGTTTTCAGGAAGAATGGAACAAAATAACACCTGAAACATTTAATTACTTGGTTTCCTCTGAGCCATAACCTCTTTTTAGTGTTGAAAAAAAGAATGGCAAAATGTATTTAAAAGTGGTAAATGCTTTACTTTCCCAATATTTTGTGGAATGTGTTGAAGGCCTGAAGTGCAGGAATGGATGTATATTAACAAATGAAATTACCGGTAATATAGAGTTCATACTGTCCGCAATCGAATATAATTAAAGTAAATACAAAAAAGTTTTTTTTTATTATTTTCCTACTTATTCTGATTTAGGATTTTATTTGTTCCTCTTTGTCCCACCCCAGCCACCTCAGTGTTTTACTACACACACACACACACACACACACACACAGCTAATTTGAGAATGAGCTAGGCGATTAGCGGGCACGTGTGGCAGTAGTGTGAACCTCCTGCTGGATTACACTCTCCAGAGTGCTGTGACCTTGTAGCCTAACAGACTGCCAGACTGCACACAGGCTTCAGTTCAGACAGCAGCTCTGGTTCAGGTCCCATTCTGTCCCATTCACACGCCACTGCCCAGACCTTCTCACGCAGACTTAAACAGCAGATCTAACACACCACTTATCCACCATTATCCACCCTTAACGTCTATTTAACTCATTTACTCTAAGTACAAGTAGAAATCAAGAATTCATTATGATGCTGTCTACACATATAACTTCCATTCATTTCAAATGGGAGGCATATTATGGTTTTAAAAAGAGGACACTGGGGACAGACAGACGCTCTTTGTGGTCCTTTATATCTCAAAATTTAAAAAAAATTGTAAGCTTTTTAATGAGCTATCTAACACTTTATACAAAGTTATCTATAAATATGCTAAAAGACTAAAGTAAGAACACACAACAGCCTTTCATATGGCTTTAGTATTTTAGCTATTATGCTTTTAGTTTTGCAACACGCTTTTGTTTATTTTTACATAATAAGAGTCTTATTAACAAAAAAAAGCTATTTGTGCAAAGTAGGATTCTGCTTGACACTTTTGCCTTTTAGCTTTTAGTGAAAAACGTAAGAAGTAAACTGTTTTGCTCATTATCTATGACTTTGCTAAGGTACAAAATTATGATAAATGAAAACAAATACATTTTTAGCCAAACCATGACTTTATTGGTGCCAGTTTATTTGTGATTATGGGGCAATTTAGGGCAATGGTGGCTTGCCAAGCTTGGTCATGCTGGTTGTTTAGCTTGTTCAGGTAGATCGTTCCTATAGACCAGCTAAACCATCAAACTCAAACAATACATAGCCTTGTTCTGGTCAATAGCTAAGCTGGTCAACATTCTTAACCAGCTAAAGATAGCCAGGCTGTTTTTTTAAACAAATCATTTCTTTTAAAATACTGAAATTTTTGACATTTTTGTATTTAGGCAAATGCCAGTGATATTTATTAAATTCAGGCTGAATAAATAACCTGGCATATTAGACAATAGTACACCTTTTGTTTCCTTTAGGATTCTGAATAATTTTGCACACACAATGTTTTCATGTGATTTTCATTGTTTTGCTGCTGTCTGAGTTGTATGGGATTTTGCGTTCAGGTGATTTTCATCCGACGTTACTGATAGAGAGTAACATATTTTATGGGTGTAATTTACCTGATGTTAGTGTTTGTGTGTTTAAACAAGACACTCACATGTCTCATGAATGAATGAATTACCTGATTATTCAATATTTTTTCTGCTTTTTTATAGGGTCATCCATGGTACCTTTATTTTATTTTATGTGATGTTGAATGTTGTAAAATTAAAGCTGGGTTCCAAAACTTTTCCTACAGTGTATACCCAACGTTAGTGATGGTGTTACAAATTTTTATGTTAGTGTTCTAGGGTTAATCTTACCCAGCAGGCCTTTGTTGGCGTTTGACAGGCACATGTCCTTCTCAGCACTGGGCAGGGCGAAGGCCACGACGAAGCATTCAACGCCATCAGCCATGAGTGCCAGGCCCAGTACGGTGAAGAGGGTCCACTGGAAGCGTCCGTGACCGCAGTCCTCCATGATGCTCTCGTACTGGTCCGCTAGCGACTCCTCCTCCTCCAGAGCTGCCAGTTTAGCCTTCAACCTGGCCTCCCGCCGAGCGGCTCTACGGGCCTCCTTGATTTCATCAGGGTGAGGAACGCCCTGGTACTCGCCCTCGTACATTTGTTCGTCCTCATCATGACCCTCTGTGGCATCACTGGCTGCATCTTCCTCCTGGGGAGGATAGTCAGTCTGGTAGGGATATCCATCCTGACCTCCTTCTCCATAGGTAGGGTAGGTTTCTCCTTGCACATTGTTTTGGTAAGGGTCGTCCATTTCAGCTCACGGATGGTCGTTTCAGTGTCCTCCAAGAAACTGATATAAGCTATATGAACATAATCCACAGTCTGTCTCTCAGAGATGTTGTTCCAGACACCAGAAGTAGAGAGTATTATTAAGTTTTTACAGTGATCTGCCTTTGGATCTTTAGCTAAGGCCTCAGCATGCGTGATGAGAAAGAACTACTTTCATTGGTGAGCATCTACAGAAGGGACCATACTGTACCTGAGAGACAGAAAACGTTAGCATGTTAGCATACATATAATGGGAAATCATGAAAAAATGACTATACTCTAAGCTTGTATTGGGTTTTTGGTTCTATGCTCTCTCAAATGTCATTAGCAAAAGTTTTTTTTTCCCACCAATGCAACCAAACATATAGGTATGCAAAGAACTTTTTAAGCATTGAAATGTTATTTGAGTCATCACAGTCCTGTGGACACTAATGTGGCAAAAATCATGGAACAGAGGTACACAGCTTAAGAATGCACACACCTATATAAGTATAATGAGAGATGGGACATTTCATTTTCTCTATCCACATCATGTGTAGTATGTACCTTGAATATTGTATACAAGGCATTACCACCAATAGTGGACAGTGCTGTAGGTGACCAATACCGTCAAGCTTGAATTGTCCATGCAAACAGACAAGCCACTCTGACAGAGATCCATATTCAATGCAAGTGGCCTCACACACATACTCCACACTTCAGTGCAGGGTTCTTTAGCTTCCATTGGAAATGACAAAAGTCATGGGACATCTGTCCTGTCCTATGACTTTTGGCATGTCAGTGTGAAAACATTGTATTTACTAAAGACCCCTTCGCAGAACCTTTTTTATGAATCTACAGGATCAATATACTGTAGCTTTATTTTCATCAGAAAGCATTTATGACCATTACTTGTAATAATCTCATAAAACATGAATATAAAATTGCAGGAGTATCCTACAGGCACCGTAAGACATATATATATTTCATATATATATATATATATATATATATATATATAAAATATATATATAAAAATATATATAAAAATATGTAGACTGCTGATCTTATGCTCTGACACAGCTGCAATATTCTGTTGATGTTGTGCGTGTGAGCTGTGGATTAATCCAGATTAAATCTGAAGAATTTTATACTGCTGTGTGATTCAGAATGCAGATTGCAGGAAGTGAGAATGAGGTGAATAATGATGGATTCATTTAACAGCTGAACAGATTAAAGGTGTCATCAAAGCTAAATGTGGCTACTTAGAAGAATCTAATGTGTAAAACATATTCTGGTTTATTTAACAATTCCACATGTGTTTCTAAATAGCTTTAAATTCTCTTTAATATTAAACTTACTATGTAATAAAAAAAATCATAAAGAAAACACATTGAACAAAAAGAGGTGCGTCCAGACCTTTGAAAGGTACTGTACTTAAACTATTCCAAAACATTTTATATTATCCCAGAATCATCCTGCTGTTCCAAGGTCAGCTCAGTTAAATAATCAACATCTCATAAAGCAAAATCCTTTACTTTTGCTATCTGTGGCCTGTGACGCCCTGTTCATCCAAATTTGTTGGTACCAGCTGGTTGTTACATAATGCAACATTTGACTGTGTTTCTCTCAGACCGTAGCAAAAGCCGTAGATGGCAGCTGCAGAGAAGAGTACATTAGGAACGCTCTCCCAGCAAAACTAAATATGAGGGGGTCAATGCAAATTTGCAGTTCTAGTCCTAAATACAACAAAAACAAGAAAAGCCATTACTGTGAAAAAGCATGACAGTTCAGCTGTGGTAAATAGCTGGAAAACAGAAGAGATTTTAAACTGCAGGGTCACTACTGCAACCAAAAACACTGAAATACACATTTCAATGTGCATATTTATATATACTATATAACTCATAGGTTATTTTTTTGGTTGTTGCCAGATTTGCACTTTCCTTTCAATCCTCTAATCCATGCTTACAAATGCACGAGCAGGGTCAATGGACACATTTGCACAGTACATAATTTTAAAGGTACTTTCTAAAGGTACAGTGGCAAACGTTTCATACCCCTAAAATTAACCATTTCCATTGCACACTTATTAGCAAGGATGCTACAAGGATGCTATCAGTGCTGGGAAAGGGAAGGCTAGCTTGTGCTTTTCAAACTGTTACTGACTATACTGTAATAGACAGATGTACACTAACACTAGTGAACACTAACACAATCTGCTTTTAATAGCTTTTAGCTAACAGAGGTAATCACTGACTAGAATTGGGCTGTGCCATCCTATCTACTCAGAGAGAGTGAGGCAGTTCTGCTCTATGGGACTCACAGCAATGATATTTCTAATGTTTAGTCTTTTTAATGTTGTGTCACTTTTAAATTGTCTTAAAATGCTGTGTTCAAAATGTTAATTCAAATGAAAATTCATGAGTAATATGGCTTGATTTTTGTTTCTGATAGACGAGGATTATGAATTAGGTTCAATAATAGCATCATTTAGTATTATTTGGTCAGGTTGATGCTTGCATGAACACAAGCACAGCATGAGGTTCAACTGAATTAATTTAGTGATTTTACTGTGCTTTAGATTTTTATTATGTTTTATTTGGATTATTTGAAATATTGTATATTTCCAGTGGATAATTTAATAATTTATTCAAAACACACATCAATATTTAGTTTCCCTGTTTTTCTCTGTATGATCTGCTCTAATATTAGTAGATATAGGTTTGGTGCTAACTCATTTAGTGGGGTGATATACTGCTCTGGAAAAAATGAAGAGACGACTTCAGTTTCTTTGATTTTGCTATGTATAGATATATGTTTGAGTAAAATGAACATTGATGTTTTATTTTATAAACTACGGACGAATAAAATAAAAAAATAAAAATATTGTCATGTAGAGCATTTATTTGCAGGAAATTAAGAAATGGCTAAAAAAATTGAGAGCTTTCAGACCTCAAATAATGTAAAGAAAACAAATTCATAATTATTCATTCAAGTTTTAAGAGTTCAGAAACCAATATTTGGTGTAATAACCTGTTTTGTAATCACAGTTTTCATGCATCTTGGCATGTTCTCCAGCACCTTACACACTCCACAGTCTTACACACTGCTTTTGAATAACTTTATGCCATTTCTGGTGCAAACAAATAAGCAGTTCAGCTTGGTGTGATGGCTTGTGATCATCCATCTTCCTTCAGAGGTTTTCAATTTGGTAAAATCAAAGAAACTCATAATTCTTAAGTGTTTTCATATTTTTTCCAGAGCTGTATATATTAATGGGTGGTATGGCACTTTAAGTGGGCCGGGCCTTTTTGTGGTGTCACCCAAATGTATACTTGACTGAAGGCAACCATGAAGGGCAAATTTACCTCTGTGTGCTACCTGTTAAAATATAGGCTACTATATATTTTATAAGCATATGAAAAGTATGTTTAAAAATATATATTTGATCGAGCTTACATTCAGCTTATCATATTTTAAATGTAATGCTACATTTAATTCTAGTATTTTGAATAGAGACAATGGACTGAATTGTACAAGTTGGAAAAGTGAACTTTGGGAATCACATTCTTATACATGAGTCAAAACTATGAAAAATAAGAATCAATAACGCTTACAATCGGTTGAGCCTATTTTCACATCACCTATAAAAGAGAGAATAATATTGCACTGAATGAAACTGCATGCAATAAATAGCATGAATTATTTTAAATCAATATCAGGAAAGTTCATATAAATCTGTATTTATATTTTTTTCAATAGCTTTTCCATTAAACCTATTTGGAATTTAGAACAACTTAAACTAAACCTACAGTCAGAAGTATCTTAACCTTGCTACCTTTGCTAAGACTGTCAGTATAGCTTTTAATAAAATAAAATTTAAACAACTCACCAGAATGATCATTCCTTTAGTTGAAAAGATGCTTCTTGATAAAAGTTGTGGGAAAATTCATAAATATAAGAACATTTCCAGTAAAAAAGGTTTCAGAAGGCAAATCCTGCATGTCACTTTAGCAGGAAGCGATGGACAGTCCAGCGGATTAGGATCCAACCTCATGATCCCCAACCGGCTCATCTCCAGAGAATCTCCCTACGCCTGCTGCCTGCAGGCTGAATGGTAGAGTCCGTTGTAAGTGGAAGAATGCTGGACTTTAACAACAGGGACACTGATGAGGGGGAGAACAGTGTTGCATGTAAAGCGTGTTGCATGTAGAGAACTGTAAAGGTATCATAATACCTGCTGCCATTTAAGGTGGATAAAATGTGTAATCTATGTGTATTGTTATGTATGAGATAATATTGGAATATAATCAGACAATTTTTGACTATAATCGATTCCTTATGATCGATTCTTTTAAGCTTATGGCAACCCTACATACCTATAGAGGTATAAATGAACAAGCCCCCTATAAACATATCAATCTTGTATAACTTCATAGTTAGTACTGAAGTGTTAATATATACTAGATATTGTTATAGAATGTTCATATATACTAGATATTGTTATAGACAGTATGTAAACGGCATCAGTGTGATTCTGGAAAGCCAAATATGTTCAAATTAAAAACAGATTCATCTGGTATGTTTTCCTGGGAGATTTTCTAGTCAGGACAGCTTTGATGGTTCCCTGAACACCTGTGACACTGCTTATGGGGCTGGTACAAGAACTACTGCGAATATGGAGCTATGTTTGAACAATGGAGATATTAGAATGGCAAACGTAGTCTTCATTAAATTGTTCATTCACACATTGTTAATCCAAAGAAAAACACAGAATAAAACTAAAGTGAGCAAGATAAAAGAGAGTATGACAAAGTTTTTGTTTTATTACCTGATTCATATGTTCTGAAAGGATACCACACCACAATGCACATTTTAAAAGTACTCTTCTGGAGAGATATGTAACTCTGCAAAACACACAGACTGTATTCAAGTCACATCAGATCAGGGAACAGCCAAATTCTTTTGCGTTTTTAAGGTACAAAAACTGCATTGACTGGTAGTCAGGGCAACCTCATAAAATAATCCAGAAGCGTATTTATGTCCTACATGGAATCTTTGCTTATAATGTTTTTAGTTTCATGCTACAATCCCTCATGTCTTGTCCAATGTGTGGCCCTAGAATTAGCATAAAGCTTAATGGAATAGTTTCTAAAAAAAAAACTTCCTTTCCAGTTTAGAAAGTATAGAACTTCATATGGTGCCCAGCCTCACTGTAATGGTTCTCTTAGCACCAATAACAGGCAGGTCTGTGTGGGCCTAAATACACTGCAGTCCACACTACCGTCCACACCCAGCCCTCGTTGGTTTGGCCTGCTGCGGGACATCATCATGGTGGGTACATGTCTTGCACAGAGGTAAAGCTGCCTAATCCAGAGCCCAGATAATTCTACCGCAAAGAGGATTAGCTCCACCCTGGCGGAGCCATTGGCTAAATTTAGACCACACATTCCCTCTGGCTCCTCTTCTCTTCGGTTTACTCCACCCCTCCACTTTCTCCTCCCAGTTCAGCTCATCCAATAACCATTCACTCGTCAATAGACTTTGTCAATCTATGATACCAATTGTTATTGGTGTTGATGTTCCCAATAACAATTTGGGATGTGGTTTGGAAGGAGAGACCTGTATGAATGAACCCAGCAGTTATTATGGTTAACAAACTGTATTTATTTAAGTATATTTAAGTATAAGTCTGCACAGACCATTATTTGCAAATTTTAATCAATACACAGATATCAAAATGAGAAGCTTATAGTGGATTTTGGCCAATTTCTGAAAAAAAAAAATAGCATTAAAACATTTGAAAATAAAAAAAAAGTCAGTGTGGGTTTTGTGTGGAGTTTTTTACTGTTGAGAACCCTAAAGCCTCTCATTCATGGTAGAAACCACAATGGGTCTTAATCTCTGTAATGCGTGTACAGTACGGCTGGGTTGGATCATTTAAAATTAGTGCTTACTAACTGTTGTTCAGCGCTGGATTTCTCCCTGAGTTAATGACAGACCGAAGTCCATCTATTCAGTCTATACAAGGCCCAATGTCTTTAGGGACTCATGTCTGTCGATAGCTTTTGGCTAACTCTGACTTCTCTTTGGCTCTGGATTGTGTTATGAAATCCAATAAAGTGCCTGATCCAACAGAATACCAGATATCTTACACCAACTGCTGCTGTAAAGTATTCATATTAATGCTGCACAATATTGGAAAAACTCACTTTGCAATATTTCTGTGGTATATATTGCAAACAAAGGAATTTTCACCAGATTTCTCCAGTCATATTGACCAATTCTGCACTCAGTGTTTTCAATTTTGGTGTAAAATTCATTAATATTACAAGATAGATCAGCACAGCAGTAACAATATCACACATTATAGCATGTACCTCTAGTGTATTATTGTGATTATACTACAGCTCCATTATCACTGTTTATTAAAAGATTTTGAGTTAAAGAGGACGAGAAAATATTATCTGTTTGATTATAAACTCTCTGTGAGTTAAAATAGTTTCATTGCTGTTCTGTTTGTAGCTGCGCTGTTTGCTTTGTAAGCGGTGCATCGTTGATAAGTTACTTGTACATGGTGGAGTAATACATGAAGAGCTTCGATTACAGTGCATTACCGGCTGATAACGGCACTCATAGAACGCCTTTCAGCCAATCACATTGGTAGATACATTAGGGTAATAGTTGTAAAATTCTCTTTGTATCAAGCAACAAAAAGTAAAAAAATACATTGCACAAGACAATGCATGTCTTGCATTTAGTTTAAGATTCCACTTTAATTCCACAGGGTTAATCTCACAGAGGAACAAAGTACTACTTCCAGACTAATGTATAACTTTATGCTTTTCCTTCTTGATTCCATCTCTGGTCACAGGAAACCAAGACATGATCAAATGTAAATGAATTAAAGTAATTTAAAGGTAGAAGATGTGATTGAGGTTGGGTTCACAGTTAGCAGGATGTTGTGAAGGTTCAGTCAGGTTCAGTCTGCTACATTTCCTCCTAATGAGCAGGGAAGGGTCTGTGGTAGTAATCTGCTGGGATTTGCTGAATGGAGATAGGATGGGAGGTAAGAAGAGGGCAGGACCTTGGTGACTGCCAAAGCCTTTGTGGTGGATTGGTACAGTCCTGATAATCACCTGCCACACTGCTTTTGGGACGCTTGGAGATGGCTGGTGACCAACGAACACAAGCTCTCAGTAAAAACCTGGTGCTGGATTCACAAACATGTTTCACAGAAAGAAATTCTGTTTAGATTAGGAAATTATTTTTCTTTTTACTTTATTCCCAAAAAAGAATGTTTAAGATAAAACAATATTCTTTAGTAAATGTATTTTCTTAGCTAGTTATTAAATATATAATAATAATATAAATTACAGTTTTGAAGGTAAACTTCTGATGTTATTCATTTAAATAGTTGAATTACTAAAATTTACATCTAATTTTACAAGATTTTAACTGAAGTTCTGTTGGCACTGAAGTTCTTAAAGCACTGTTAGAACCTATATACAGCTGGTCACTTCATCAGTCTTGAGTATGAGGATTAAATCTGGATCAGGCCAAACATATACACATAAAAAATGCAAATGTAAAATGCACCCAAGACATAAAACAATTAAGGAGTACAAATCCAGTCACTGACACCACTCCAGGACTCGACTAAGGGGAGTCCCATTTGTGTACCAAGTGTAAATGCATGTGGTAAAAATCTCATCAGAATACAATACAGAAAATAATCACAAGAAATGACCAATATTCCCTTCTTGCGCTTGTTTTCTTTTTTTATAGTATTTATATAAAATATTTTATAATGTAATATTTTAATACAACAATATGTTACAAATGGCCTAAATAAGAAAATAACTAATATTTTCTTAACTGAGATAATCTTAAAAAAGATAGTAATCTTTAAAAAGAGTAGTATTAATTGCTGCAGTATGTTTTTTTTATCCAGCAAGTTTGATACATGGCGCCATCTGCTGACACTTGGACACATATGTCAGTTTTGTACCATGAATTCCTTTTCTTGCCTTTTCCATCACTTTTGGACTTTTGGAGGAAAGCATGTCACTTGTTACCTTGATTTCGGGTGAACAATTACTAAACAGAAAAATATTTCGTTAAATGACTTAGCTATGCACATCAATGAGGTTATATTTAAAAAAAAACATTAGAAAGTAAAATTATCCCATAATTTTTTTTCTCTAATAAAAGAAAAAGCATTGTAAGTAAAATGTTATTTTGCTTAAATAAAAAATAGTGGTCTTAATTAGTCTTACTTAGAATTTTCACCTTATTTTAATTCATTTATTTGTCAAAATAAGCACAAAAAAACTACAGCTCAAGTTATTCTGATTCATTCTTGCGTCAATATTTAAGTAAAAACTTGGGTTTTTGCATGATTTAAGTTTTATTTCAATCATTTTTCAATTTTGCCATTGGTTATTTTAAAAAGTCTTACTAAGAAAAATTAGCTTACGCCATTGGCATTTTTTTACAATTATTTTTTGCTTTATATAAGCATATATGTCTCAATTTACATATATTTTGTCTAGTTTTTGCTGATGAATTTTTGCAGTGTTTCTAAAGTATTATGGGGTATATGAATGAGGTATTAAAGTTCAATTGATACGCCATTAAACCCATTAACCATATTCTTTCAGCCTGCCTAAAGAAAATGAATGTAAATGATTGATTAAGTAAGTCTAGACAGCAAATGATGTAAGTTCACATCATGCCTGTGGGTATAAATTACTCATGAGGTCAGGCCAGCACACCCCGGCCTTTCTTTCCCAGCCTTGCTTTGAGTAACTGGGGCTTTTTTGATGAGTAAACTCTGAAGGCCCTTCCCCCGCAGCCAATGCTTCCTCCTCCAGCGAGTCCTTCAACTTACAAAACAGCTTTTGTAGCTGGACAAAGCCTGCAATGTACTTCTTTGTGGCACGCTTGTTTCCCGTCTCCGAGCTGTTGGCGTCTGGCGGGAGTGATCTTCTGCAGAGCGGACATTACCATTCCCCGCACGTTCTCCCTCCCCTGGCTATCACAAATGTGCTCAAGTGCAGCTCAGCATGGCTGATAGAAGAGACTCCTTTCTCCTGCTGCTTCCACCACAACTCAGCGTCTGAGGAGAGAGATGAGGGTGGGAAAAGAAAGGCCTGGTCACTGCAACAACACCAACAACTTACAAAAACACACACAACTTTCATAGTCAGCAATGAAACTTATTCTACTGATTTTCGCTAATCTACTCTAGAAACAGCGCAGGCTTCAGATCGAGGAGTGATTGATTATCCTTAGGTCAACCTAATGTTAGTCCAGTCCACTCTCTTAAAAATAAAGTTTTTTCAGGACTCTGAATGGCTTAGCATACCAAGACACTCACACTATATTATCCCAAGGATCACAAGTTGGAATCCTGGGACATCAGCTGCCGGAGTCTGAGAGAGAACAATCTTGCGCTCTCTCTTGCATTCACTTCCTCTGTGATGCTGACTGGCACAGGCCTCTGTTGGCTGAAATATCAGAGCTGGGGATCTGGCACTTTTTTCCAGCTGCCTTTTGGCTGCCTTCTTCCAACTGCTGCACTGGAGGTAATTAAAATAAAGGAACTAGCTGACTTCATCCTCCTTCTGTTGGTTAACTGGCTTGAGTAAATTAGGTGGGAAACTAGAGTCAAAGGTAAAAAAATAGTTCTATTAACAATGGCCTTTACATTTTTGTATTCAATGTAAACACTAACTCAGTGCCCATGAGAAGATTAAATGAAGGTTTTAATCAACATTAAAAGATGTAATGCAACCATTATCTTTGCATTACATATCTCCATAATCATAAGGTTTATTCAGTACCCACTCACTTCAAGCACTTGGATATGTTTTGATATGAAAAGCATTTTTGTTTTTTCAGGTGATAATTTGGATTTAATTAAAACATTAGGAGACTTAACATAATTAAAATATTTTAAACCAATTTAAGCATTCTTTATAGAGTCATTACATTATTTTGTTGTTCTTTACACTTTAAAAGGCCCTTTGGCCTAACATTTTGGAAGAACTATCTATTTGAATGTTCTAATTAATCAAAAGCAGTTCTTCTTTGAAATTTGTATTTATTTTAAATATTTTTAGACTGATAAATGAAGTTAAATAAGATAAATTAAGTCGATGTTTTGCTTTCTTATGGCTGGAAAACAAACCTGACCAGATATTTTAGTGGTTGAACTTTGTACCATGCCACATTCAGCTCTAAAATAACTTGTAAATTAGCTGATTAGATCAGAGTTTTTTTTTTTATAAAATCAAAAAATGGTTCTTCTGAGGCATCGCTCAAAGAACCATTGGAAGCATTTAGATTTTTTAAAACCCAGGACAAAAAAAGAGATGGAAAACGCCAGGCCATCCTCTAATAGACTAAGGCAGTCACAGCCTTGATTTCCAGCCCAGACTTATTGAACTATTGAGCTGGAAAGGCGGAAAATATGTTTCAAATCTCAAGTCAATCATTTTTTTTCTAGCTACTCAAATAGCTCCTTACCAGTGAAGTGTAGCAAAGCAAGATTTACTGTTGTCACTCAAAGCTCTTTCCAGGATTCCTCATGAATAGCTCCGATCAGCTTCGCTGCAAAATCACTGAAGTTATAAACCCATATCTAGATGTCCTTGTGGAACCCAATATCCTTACACTATAGAAAATTCTGCAAGCAGAACGCCGGTTTATACTTGTTTATTCCTCACACAGCCTTTAAAGCCTGATGATGCTGCAGGTATCAGCAGTGTTCCCTGCATCACCAACAGGGGGCTGCAAACACCAGGGGACGGAGGATGCTAGAGATAAACCCAGGGGCAAATCTAAAAACACCTGGGGAACACAAACAAAGAACACTGTTTCAATGATTAGACGACTAGCTTAGAGTTTTATTTGTGTATTAAATATGAAAAAGTCTCTACTAACATTAAATGTAAAACTCACATACCATTAAATCATTGTGTGTTACTATATTTTAGCAAGAATCTGAAGAATATTTTTTAAAAATCAGTCAGTTACACTCCATCCAAATAAAATGGTATTTATTACAGATGCATGTATAGTTTATTAGATATCAGTTAATTGTCCACAATTCAGTTTAGAGTGTAAACCACATAAAGTTATTACACTGCAACATTTTAGAGTAACTAGATCAGTTCAACTGTACTATAAGATATACAACACATTATAAAATGAATATATTAAAACCAATTAGAATCTAAATATTTCCATTATATAAACACACTGTCACTGTATTATTATTAGAAATATAAAGATTCAAATGTTATTGGCATGGTATAGTTATTAAAGTACTTGGATCAGATCAAGGGTAAACATTGATTTGGGACATCCCTATTCTTTAGAATAAAATTAGATTTTGTGCAAAAAAGAATTCTTGCCACCTAATGAAAGATTTTGTATCATTGATTTATAAGTAGTAAGACTCACCTCCTGTGAGTCTTAGTTTTTCCCATGGTTTCTTTCTTCAGTTTGAGAGAGTTTTGCCTTGCCGCTGTTGCTTCGATAAGCTCACTGGGTTTTAGGATTTTATCGCTCTACAGTTCTCTTAATTAATCATGGGTGTGTTTTGGACAAAACGTGAAATAAACCAATCAGTGTGTCAGTTGTCATTTCATCAGCCTCTCCTCTGACTTTGGCACATTAGTATCTTAACTGCGCAACACTTTTGCACATCTCAGCAGAGGATACTGATCTGCATGTTCACGATGTGAAGGTACGCCAAATCTTTTTTAAGGAAACAGCAATGTTATGTTGTTGTTTTTTTCTTATTGTTGTTGATGTTAAAGCTGATTTGTGTGCTGCAGTGCAGTTATTTGTGCTTATAAGTAGCACACACTCGCCAACCCACACTCCTGCATGGCTAAGATAGGATTGGGTAGCTGACTGTTGACTGTAGTCAGGGTTTTATTCAGTCAGTAGCGCATCTGTAAGAAACACATCAAACACATCAAGCACATTAAAACACATCAAAAATTTACCTGAACACACCTCATTACCGGACCACCACACCCATCCACGTAAATATATTCTTAAACTCTGATGCCATTTTAAAGGCAAGGGTGCAAGATGTGAAAATAGACTGTTAATGGGGTGTAAGATAGCAACAAACATTTTTATGGATATATAAGACAGCAGACAGCGCGCTCTCTTCCCCAACCCCTCCGCTCCGCCCCTCGCCAATCACACGCAGCGACACAAACGAATCCGTGGTGGCAGGCGCGAGAAGCGCGTTTTGTACCTGGAAAAACAGCCACTATTTTGAGTTAGTATCAGCTAAAGGTTCCAATATCAGGGTTCGCCGTACACTCTGTGCTGACAACAAAGTGCCTAGAAGAAATAGACTTTATGACAAGAGGATTGAGAAGCTTCTGTTAATTAGGTACAACCATTTGTTTTACTGTCAGCCTAGACCAGGGGTGTCAAACTAATTTTGGCCGAGGGCCACATTGGCATATTGGCTGTCCTCTGAGGGCCGGATGTAACTTATAAATGTAATAAAATGTAACCAAATGTAATATAAAATGAATGTAATTACTCCTTAATGTTAAATAACTCTCAATATATTATTTATTCAATCAAATATTACAGTTGCATGGAAAAAATGTTTGCTTGTTGCTCTATTAAAATAAATCCTTTTAATTTGTCATGTTATGAAATCCAAAAACTCCATCAATCAAGAACCAAACTATTCAAGTGAATAGAAATGACATCAAGTTATATTAACTTTGATCAAAACGTTTGATACTGAAATAAGGCTTAATAAATATAAAATCAAAAATTGTGAGCTGTGAAGAACATTAGCAGTTCCTCATCCAACCACTAGTCGGAGCTGCAGCAGCAGCAGCAGCAGCACAAGCCCGCAGTCTAACTAACTAAGTCAGAGCTACAGGCCAGCCACGGGCTACAGAGCTCAGCTGAGCCAGTCTGGAGCGTTTTTAAAATGTTTAAGTTCTTCTGTGTATGAAATAAAGATTTTTAACCCCACTAACCGGATAATACAGCTCTCTACAGTTCATCTTTCAGCCCAAGCAGCTAACAGCAGCAGTTTAGAGCAGCGTCACGGAATCACTGCTCGAATTACATTAAAAACAGGTCAGTTAGCGCGCTGCTAACCTCATATTTTTTTTATAACTACGGAGTTTATTGGAGGTTATTGAAAGGGTTATTGGGGCAGAAATCAGTAAAGGCTGGTTAGATAAGTGATTCACGTCCTCGTCCTTTGCTGAGGTGAAACTGCGACTAGCGCTGTCACAGTGATGTTTATTAATGTCATTAAAACTGATTTTGTCAGGTATTGTCTTATAAATATTTACACATAACTTATATCTCTCCTAAAAAGCGTTTATTTTGGTCAGTAACACTCTTCGTAACACAAAAGGCATACCGGTCTTTCGCCTTGAAGCACAGCCGTCCGTCTGCATCAACTTTTCTTTTTCTGGACATTATGGGATAAACATTTGTATGTCTCAATTCCACCCGCGAAGTTACACCTTCCCTCCGGCAGGGTTTCCACATCAATGACTACACTGCCGTGTAGTGGCAGTAAGCCGTAACTTTGCGGGTAATACAATCGACAAGCATTGTGGGAAATGTAGTTTTTGGTCAAAGAACGCTCCTGACCTATTTATTATAGACACTAAGATCTTACAAGGTCTCGCGGGCCACATAAAAGGACGTGGCGGGCCACATCTGGCCCGCGGGCCTTGTGTTTGACACATGTGGCCTAGACCATATACACGGTTTTGTTTTGTAAAACCTTGTAAAGTAACTTAGTTACTTTTAAAATCAAGTAATCCATAAAGTAACTAAATTATTTTTAAAGGAGTTCCAGTTCACCCTCTGATATATAGGAACTACATAAGCATAGTCTATTTTTTAACAGTTGATGATTAAAAGGGGTTAAGCTGCGGTTTTTTAAACGGCTCCGGCTCGTGTTTTGAGTCAGTCAGTCTGAGAGACTTTCCCGCCGCCATGTTTCATCCGCCTCCTCGCGGCGTTACCAATAGCAACCAGAGCCGGGCTTCCTCCACAAGTTTCACCCGGAGCTGAGCTCGGGTTCTGTGTTTTACTCTCACATAAACACGCGCTGCTTTCTTTAGGACCAACTTATTTGAGGAACGAGGCAGAGAAAGTTCCTCTGAATCCAGTTTAAAGTCGCCTTTATGTCTGAAAGGGAAACTGTAGCCGCAACAGCGCCGCTTCTCCTCCGCACACGGTGAGTGACTGCTAGTTTTCTGACACAGTGCTGCCAAACAAACAAACGTTTCATTATTTACACTACTACATCTATAATATAATGTTACATGGCATACAGTGGTATAAAAAGGTTTGGGCACCTTTTTATAAATCATTGCTTGTTTGGATAACAATTTATTTTTTTTTTAATACCACTGGGTATGTCTAATACAATATACGTGGGTCATAAATCAAAATATGTAACGTTATATGTTCAATAATATATAAACTAATAATATTTGGCTGTTTATATTCTTACTATGTTCATATATTGTTGTTGTAAACGTAACTTAACTATGATGAAACTGTGGTACTTCCTTGCTCTAAAACACCTTAATTAATTGTCAGGTTGTTTCCAAAAGTCACAATCTAAATTTAAGTGTGCTATATCCACAGGGACACCCAAGCTTTCAAAAAATATATTTGAACTCACAAAAATATAATTAATGCCATAAAAGGGTTAAAGTCTGAGTGTGGAGGGTTTTAGTTTAGGATTTTAGGGCTTTGAAGAGTAAAAGTAGCACAGCTTTCTGCCTAACACGCTGGAGACAGTCCTGTACAGCCATGTGACATTGTAGTTTGCTGTTGTAAATCTGGTCAAATTTGACCTTTGTGCTCTTATGATGTTAAAATGTTCACTTAGGAATTAATGAGTTAAAGTGGAGGACAGAGAGCTGTTATTCTGTTATTCTTTATAAGTCCCTTGTATTGGACATTTGTTCTTATGATATTTGTGGTTATGATATTTTACTCATGTTCATGCAAATCTGTGTTAAAAATAAATGATTTAATAACCTTAAAAACAGAAATATTGAAACACTAGTTTAGTAGAAATATTTACAGGTAAAAGAACCTCCTGCTGTTTTCTTTGCTTAAAATATTTCCAAAAACCTGCCCTACGTTCAGAATAGTTAACTCATTAACTCGTATTTATTAACTACTATTTACTATGTAGCATTTGCCATATAGTGAACCGGCTAAAAAGTGACCAAACAACAAACTATATTTCTTTGTGCCACTCTGCGGACGTCCAACACAACACAACACTGATCATATACATGGATACACTGGAAAATCTAGTGTACAATGTACTGTCGAAATTTTGAACAGCACTACAAAATGTCTGACACACTATATAGTGCACTATATACTTCTGTAATGGGGAGCAATTCGGAACGCATCCTTAACTGTGATCACAATAATTTCTTCATTAACTCCTTCACTATTCACTATGGAGCATTTGCCATATAGTGAACTGACTAGGGAACACCCAAACAACAAAGCATATTTGTTTGTGCCACTCTGAGGACATGTAACACAACACCACCGCATTGCATTATGGTATACATTGGCAATTTTAGCATACATCAACAAACAATACTACAAATTGTCACACCGTATAGTGTTCTATTTTTTAAATAGGAAGCAATTTCAAAAGCAGCTCTGGTCTTTTGAGTAACTGGAAGACAGAAGGTTTTTGCTCAGGCTTCTAGAAAGCTGATAGGTCTTCCTCTAACCTTTCACCTGTCTGCTCTACAGTCCGACCCTTGTCAGCTTTATCAGCTGACAGCTCAGAGTTTGACTCTCCAGCTACAATTCTCCACTCAACCAGCTTCTCCCTGAAGTATTGAAACAGGGTTAAAATGGAAGGCAGTGGTGGTCCACATTTTTTTTTAAACAAGAAAGTCGGAACTGCCCCATTTTGTCCTAATTTAGTTAGATTTGCGTAAAAGAAACTAAATCTAAATACTAAAGCTATGAGTAGTAGTGGTGTTACACCTACAAGAATGAAGGAACAATATTTAAAAATTAACGCTTTTAATAACTGATGTCGCTCACTCCCACAACAGAGTGGACAAAAATTTATTGTCTTACAAGGATATATCTAAACCTATATTTAACACTGCTTTATATACAATGTCATGTGTATACCAGGAATATGTCATAGGACTTTTAGTGGGTGGTAATGATTGTAAACAGCTAGGTTAGTGACTCTGGCAGAAATCACATCTACTTTCCATACAGGCCTTTACACATATCTCACAGCATGTCAGTGCACAGTTCTTTATCTTCCATGGGACATAGCACATGACTAGTTTCTGTCCCATGACAGGATATTTAAAAACTATATATATTCCAATATCTGAAATTATATTGCAATATCTGACGATTCAAAATGATCAAAATATATTGCTCTCTTTAAAAAATGTAACTGCTATATTATACTATAATATTTTATTTAAATCAAATATTTAAATGTTAGAATATTACAGTTTTATCGCATTAATTTCTGGAATAATATATCATCCAGAAACAAAAAGGTATTGTGCCGGGGTAAGATATAAGCCCTTAAAACTAACAAAAGAACCTTCATATTTATATGAAAATGCAAACAGAGTTTGAAATTCCTAACCACATTCATGCGACAATGCTGTTTTTTAAGAACGAAATACTGTTGCATTACATTAGACTGATAATAACTTTTAGCAATGCTCTAAAAATGTGTTTTCTATTGACTCAGACATTGCTCATTGAGAAAAGATGCTTTATTAGTAAGAGTTTAATGGTCACGACCGTAATGTCTAAACCAGGTTGTATTTAATTGAACAGTAATAACATGTGTTGCAATTAGGGCTGGGGCGACGCGTCGACATAATCGACGTCATCGATTACGAAAATACATCGATTTGCATAACGTGCGTCGGCGCGTCGTAAATATGTTAATTAACACGGTAACATAGAAGCATAGAACTATTATTTAATTAAAATGATTTTTAAGAACAGCTAAACACAGTTCTGCAAGTCAAACGCGGAGGAGTTCACGTGCGAGAGAGAGAGAGAGAGAGAGAGAGAGACACACAGAGAGAGAGAGAGACTCTCTGCTGAATCTGACTCCCGCTTCGCGGACAGAATCGGCACAACACCCCCGCTGTAGAACTGCGGTAGTGAAAACAGCTACAAAAAAACGCCAGCGGGCATCTAAAGTTTGGGAGCATTTCACGCAAAAGGGCAACAATGTGGTCCTCTGCCATACGTGCAAAAGGAGCACTTGAAGCGCAAACATCCAGGAGCACTATGTCAACAGGGTCACACAGTAAGTTACCGTTTACATCAGGGTCTCCGCGGGTGTCCTTAAAAAGACTTAAGGCTGTCTACCAAAGGTTTTAAACCTGCCACAGGCAGAAATTATACATTTTTGGTTTATATTTGTGCATGGCATTTCACAGTTTCCAGAAACAGTAGCATTATTCATAAGTTCAGGTGTTTAGCTAAGCTAGCTGCCTTAAGTTATTTTAGCGCTGCGGTGTTACACCGTTTTCTGTCACCGTCGGAATTTTGTGACCAGTGCTCACGGTTATGAGCGTTCATTGGCAAAACGGAAGCTTTCTATACCTACACCTTACCCTCAGCCCTAAACTGAACCGTTTTGGCCAGTCGGGGTAAACATTAGAAACGAACACGTTTCGAATCGGCCAGTGCACCGGTCTGCTGAGAACTACTTGCCCGTGGTCACAAAATCTAGCGGTCACAGAAAACAGTGCAACACACGGTTGTGGTGTATGGGAGCTTATCCATTTTTAGCGTTATAGATCTAAACGTGTTGTACATGTAAGTGATTATAAGTGTGGGGTTTGGTTTAGTAGGCTTGTGTTGCTGTTGTTGTTATTATATATAAATATAGTATTTTATCGTTTGCTTTAAAACGTAAAATAATAATTATTTAAATATGTTTCTCAATAAATAGATTAGTCGACTAATCGAAAAAAATAATCGTTAGAATAATCGTTTAAAAAATAATCGTTAGGGACAGCCCTAGTTGCAATTAGGGTGCGATGTTCAGAGATCTAGCTATCGTAAAAGCCGTAAAGCATTAAACCATAAAGGAAAGAGGTCAGGAGTGTTCAGAGAGGAATGTCAAACATGCACGACTTTCACAAGCATGCAAATAAAGCAGCTGGGGGTGAGTTTAGAGGGGAGTGGACAGCAGAACATTAACCTGGCCTGCCTAAGGCAGGAGCTGGAGTGACTGAAGCTAAAGAACACTGGCCAGCACAGACACCTGAACCAGGGCCCGCCCCTCCTCAGCGTGACGTCACTGCCCTTATCTCCTGCCTCTCGGCCAGCACAAAGCCGTATTTAGCTTCCAGTAATAACAGTGGGATGACCTAACGTGCCATGCTCTGGGAATACACAAAGGCGCTTGAAGGCTTTAAGGGACTTTCTTTTATCAAATGTTGAGAGGTTGGATCCATGAGGTTCAACAGGAGTTCTTTACAAGAGTTAAGGTAAGCTTTATTTTGAGGAACTGTTTAAAACCGGTATGAAATAAAGGACAAAAATTAGAAGAAGTTTATGATGTGAGTGGAAGGAACTTAGGGGACTTGTAGGAGTGTGGAGTCTATGGAATGTTAAATACAATAGGGAACATAGTTTATTAATATGCTTATGGATGGCAATGCAGTCCATAAATGTGATTGCCGAATTTGCACTCTATTACAATTATAATATTCTTTTAAATAATATATAATGTATATGCATGTACACTTTGATTGTTAGCCTTTTTGCTTTATTATTTACCTTTCTTTACAGATTTATTTAAGTAAATATTGTACAATTGCTGGAAAAAAAATTGAAAAGATGGAAGCACATCTGTATAATATATAATAAGTTAGCAAAGTCAATCTAAGAAATCATTTCCCCATCTAAAACAAAGCACGATCAGTAGGGAGTCTCTTATTACATAATATATAAGCTGACCGGCATGCACCTCAAAGCCACTCACGTTAGCATTAGCCTGTTGCTTAGAGATTGGCATCCTCTCCTCTGTAGAATAGAATTGTGTGTGTTTTTAGTGGAAGCTCTAACTGGAGGTCAGAGAGTTTCTCAGCAGGAGGCAAAGAGCACACAGGGCATAGGGCCTACAGAGTCAACCACAGGCCGTCCCTCAGCACTTCGCCTAATTTGCTGTCTGAACCCCAGAGCTATTGGGTTACACCAAGAGTGACTTTCAAAATAACAAGCCGTGAGACACCCTGCTAACATTTAAGGCTGCTCTTTAGACAGTTTAGCCCCTCACTGTTGCCAAGCATTGGTTCTTTTTACTGGAATTTCATTTCTTTTACTATGCAAATTAAACGACACTGTTAATATGCCTTTTCTTACTTTTTTTTATAAGAGAACACAATAAAACATGTAGAAAAGGAAAAAAAATCTATTCTGTAACTGAAGGCTTCTCACAATAATTATATTATTAACTTATCTTACAGTATATGTATATGACCTCAGTCCTCTCGCTTTCTTTGATATTGACCATTAGGGGTAGGAATTACAGGGCACAATACAACAATTCAGTATTACATTACATTACATTACATTACATTACATTTCATTTGGCAGACGCTTTTGTCCAAAGCGACTTACAATAATGAAGTACAAAAGTAATAGGAATTTAGATAACGTTGCCCATAACAACAATGATACTTAATTTATTGTGAGAATATTCTCTGTGATATTTTACCGCATCTGTGTTACTGAAGAGGATAAAATACCTAATTCAGCAAATAGCAAAAATTATGGATTTATTTGTGTCAGTCACAGAATTTGACATCAATATTTTTCACTGCAGGTTTACCATTTTCATTAGATTATCACCACCACATGGAGTAATGAAGCAGCAACATTAGTAAATCTAATAGAGGCTTGAGTTGTAGGAAGTTTAGAGTGCATATGCTTCAATAAAATCTCAATATTTGACACCACATATCAGTAATTTATGACAAATGCAAACAATACAATATATTGCTATTACAGTATTTTTACCACCTCTAGTCCTGAGCATAGGCCAGAAACAGTAATACTGATTCTGATTTATCATACAATAAATATACATTATCTCTTATAATAATTTTAGCTCACTTCAATATTGGCCAATATGCTTTTCTTGACAAGAAACTTGTCAGTATGATGACTGTTTTTTAGGGTTTTACATTTTTTTGTATTAAATTACCAATGTCTGAATATTTTAAAAGAATTGTAAGATAATTGCTCTTACAAATGGCATATTTGAATTATAATGCCATTATACTGTCATTATAACAATGACATTAAAATGCAATCATATAATCATTTACAATAAAACACAACATATCGTCCAAACTACCTGAGCCAGTTTTTTACCCCCAGTTTGATCCATTGTAATGCTATGTTAAGGCTGATAATGGACAGATATCAACACATCATTAGACAAATAGATTTTTTGGAAGACCATTTTAAAATGTTATCTGTGTACTTTTGTCACCATTGCTTTTTTTTTTTTTTTTACTTGCTTGTAATGCTTTGCCAATTTAAACACCCTGTTAATCTGCCCTTCCTTACTATTTATTAGAGGGTACATTACTCAAAAGTTGGCTTGTTTAAGGGCATTTAAACTTTCAGTCTGCTGCTGTCAAGATAACAAACAGGTTGCAGATTGCAATGATTGAAGGCCATGAATTATATATTTTAGGACTGTTTGTTGGGTGCTTTTAATTTCTAAATGCTACATTTTGCAAACACCGAATTAAAAAACTATTATCTAAGTGTAATTATTAATAGTTACATTGACATGTCAAAAATCATGGGACAGCGGTATGTAACATGATTATGAACTATTACTCCCCAGAGGATAGCTTGGGAACCTCCACACCTGTATAGGTTGTGAGATGTTGTCTTGTGAGTGAGATTGAACACTGGCTGGCATGCTCATGCCAATGCCACAGTAATTATCAAGTCAATTTAGAGTTTGAGTGAGGCCTGATTGTGTGTAGATAGATGGGACAGATAGATGGGACATTATTATATTTATTTACTTGTACAGTATGTTCAGTACAGCAAAACTCATCTCTTCACATTTCCCAGCTTAAAAAGCTAGAGTCAGAGCTCTGCTCAAGGTCAGCCGTGCTACAGCACCCTTGGAATAGGGCTGAGAGTAGAGACTTGAGAATCCGGGTGTCGAACTCACAACATTGTGATCGATAACCCAGTGCTTTAACCACTAATACAAAAAGACTGCAGAGATGTTACTTAATATATATTTTGCCATCACATGCTCATGTCTGCTACAACTGTACCCCCTAGTCCAGCAGTTCTAAATGTTTTTTTTCTATTTTTTTCCTTTTGTGTTTTAAATGAGAACTATATCTACAGTACATAACAAGAGTGCTGATTCAGGAAGTTAAGCACAAAGTTTTTAAAGATGCTGGTTGATTGGTTCATGTAGGCATATTTACTAGTTTTCTGTCTGGTGTACAAACAGTCCAATCTACTGCTGTGTTTTTGAGAGTTGTTGCTTAGTGACTTTGGTTTCCACAGCTACAGCACTAATGCTGATTTATGTCTGCTCACCATAGCCTTCTCTCCAGCTGTCGGCGTTTAAAGTCCCTAATGTCTGTTTGGGGTGCTTCTATGACAGCAGTGCAGCGGCAAAAACAAAGGAACACATACATCAGGCCTAAAATAGCTGATACCTGACCCATTCAGATATGCCTGATTTAGCCCTGATCTGAAACCAAGGGATCAGATTAGGACATGGGTACACAAATCCACAAAGAGTATACATTTATGAAAATACATGTTAAAAATAAGTAAAATCAAAACGTGTATGTCAGTCAAAACTGGTGTATTTGTGTAGACTGTATTAAGGTGGTTTTACACTGCATGATAGCTCCGCCAATTGACTTAATTTGTTTAAATACCCCTGCATCTGGTGACATTAAAAAAGATCATACTATCTTCAATGTAATACAGTACTGCTGAAAGGTAGATTATTTTTATTTATACATAATGTTTTATTCTCTACTTGACTCTCTTGGAACCATGAGCGAGCAGGTACTAAAACGTACACAGTTCTAGATATCAGGTACCAGGTTAAATATCAGAGTAGAGTAAAATCGAAGAAGTGTAGGTAAAACTACCTTTATATGTACAACTAATGACACCTTTGAATACAGACAATTTATAAAAAGGTACTGTTTAGACAGCACAACAATTCAGGTTTCTTGAATTTAGTTTAGATATGAATTCAGTTTAGATTTGGTCAGGAGACCAAATTTATCCATGTTAAATAAAGGGCTAAAACTAAACATCTAAATCCCAAAATTCTAGATTTTTTTGTCCCTGTTTGCCCTGCTCATATTAAAACAGATCTAAGTTGCATGTCTAAATGTGAACTGTGTTCGTTTAGCTTTACGCTGAACTGGCTGTGAAGTTTTCGGCAGCTCCTCTGCTCTTGTGAGGGGGCACTAGCTGCTGCTGAGCTGTGGAGGGGGGTAGTTAAACAAACCCCGCGGTTAAACATCAAGCTCATAGTCCTTTTTCACCGAGCTCCGACCCCTCGTCTCACACACACAAATAACCCCCTCTTTGTGCAATCAGACACATGCACACACACACACACACACACACACGCACACACACAAATTCACTCAACCATGGCTAATGTAGCTCTCTTGAGAGCCAACAACCCTAGACCTATTTTTAACCCCTTACTGCTGCTGTGGGGCTAACAATATATCAAGAACACTACAACTCAGGTACATTAGATTAGTATTAGGGCTGTGACTGCATTGCTGCGATTTTGTCATAGCCATTACAGTAACTTTTGCATTTATATCATATCAGTATTTCAAATGACTGCCAGAAGTAGGGATTATTAAAAGAGCATGCACTGTACATACACTAAGTATAATTAGGTCTGACCCTATAATTATGTGTATGGACATGTGTATATGTTTTTTTTTATATTTATGCTTTATTTATTTAGGATATTTTAACTTTGTATTTCAAATGGAATGTCTTAATATTCTTAACATTTAAAATTTCGTTGCTCTTTAAAAGTGTAAAATTGCGTTCTTATGGTGTTACATCATTATTATATCAGTGAAATAAAATAGTTCAAATATATATAATACAATAATTAAGCACAATAATGTATGGGGCCCCAGAAAGTTATTGTAAAAGGGCAATTAATAATATAAAACATAAATTCACTTAATGTGATATTAAGTTAGCATCCTCTGCCATAATTGAGTTGATTTATTTAAATAACGTTCATCTTTTAGATCATATCTGTCCCAACATTTGTGTAGCACAATTTAATATGTTTTCTTTACCAGCTTTATATTATTACAATGTGCCCCATTAAGAAAATCTAAAGACAGACAATCAGTGATGCAGGTACACCATGCAGTATATATAGCAGAAACTAAAATACAGCGCCAAGGAATATTCATGACGGAACAAACAACCCGAGGCTTACGCATTTCGTGACAGTTGCTACAGAGGTTGCGCAACAGAGGCCAGATGCTCTACTGTTATCAGGTATCACCTAGGGACACCTGTATCAGATGTCTCTAAGTGTTTCTCTTCTATGGTTGATAAACGGTGCTTTAGGTTTTTTAAGACATTATAATGAGGATGACTTCAAACAGATTTTTTTATCAGACAAAATGGTCTGTTTTGTGTTTACGCTCTTACACTCAATCTGCACATACCTGGCTCATGTTATTGACTTTGCCATAAGCTTTATGCATATGTTATTCACAAGCTAAAATACTAGCAGTCACGATACATGCTATATATATAATGTGCTAAATTTTGATCCAGACAGATTGCCATGTTTATGTTATGTTTTTAGACCTGTTGCAATAATTGTATGATTAGATAAAATATTTTTCATTTATTTGGGTTATACATTTTTGGTAGGATCAGCTATATGTGGGTGAGTGTGTGCACGTGTGTGTGTGTGTGTGTGTGGGTGTGAGGGGGAGAGAGAGAGAGAGAGAGAGAGAGAGAGAGGATTGAAGGAGGGGTAGATTTTATCCATATATTTATGTGTCAGTGTTTACAGAAATAAAAGTTATATAATAAAAGTGTATTATTCTCCTAAAATAAAATAATATTCTTTCTTATTCCTGGAACAATACATCATCCAATAACAAATAGTAATCATCGCAGGCCTATAATATTTTAATGCAGGTTGTCCAAAATAAAATTAATAAACACGAATCAGCTGATTCAGATCCTGTATTATTAGTGTAGGTATCCTTTCTGAATCAATACACCCATTTCAAATGATATAATTGTTGCTGTCCATGCGCTTTTATTTGTACTTTAGGTTGGCGTGGACGTTAATCAGTACATTTACATGATGGCTGCTCAGAGTCAATAATTTCTAAAATGTATTAAATTTCTATTGTATTTTTAGTTTCATTTATAATGTCTGTCTGTATGTACCCAACATATCTTAATTAATTAATGAATCTTTTCTTCATTCTTACAAAATAAACAGACTAACTGATGAATGTAAATTATTGTACTGGCTTCTATGGCTGCTTTTTTTGTTTAGGTAATACCACAAAAACAGTGCATTCAAAATGGGTTATAGGTATATGGAAACTAATTTCAAATGTATGGAATAAATGTAGAAAAAATAGTTTTTCTCTTGTCTGAGCACATTAATATTTTGTACGAGGTAAATGTTCACTTACACCAATAATCTACAATTACTGACCTTTTTGTTATTTTGAACGACTTTTATCAGTACAACTGGGCTGGAACATGTAAAGGGTTAATCAGTAACAGACACTGAAACTGTATAACCATGGTTTGTATGATATCAGCTGTTTAGACAGTGTAAATATGTGGCTGAGGGATATCATGTCCTCTGCCCTGCAAAAACAGTTAAACCATCAAAACCACAAATGCAGCACAGTTCTCTTCCACAAGTAACTGTTTCTCTTTGGAAACTGTGAGTCGTGTAAAGCACTGGAGACACTGTCATTCTCATAAGCCTCCTGAGAGCAGTATATATCCTACAGTACATCCGGTCAGTGCAACCAAAGCCCAGTGGCTGACCTCATGCTTCACCAGTGTTCCCACAGATATACTTTAAGACACATTTGATGATACAAAAAGTCATAAAACCATCTAAAAATTGAATAATAATACTGATAATGAAATTAAATGAATGATGTCATATACCGTTATAGATAATTTTATTTAAATACATTTAAATTAAGCTGTGAGGAAATATAAAACTATTCCAACAATCTTCCACCCCACAAAGACACACAGCTAACTACATCACATTATTAAGAAATAATTATCCTTAAAACCCACAGTTTATTATTTGGGATGTGTTCCAGTTAGATCCGTTATTAACTTTAAACTATATATAACTATTTATGTAACTATAACTATATTAAGAGACCACTTAAGTTTCTGAATCAGTTTCTCTATAGGTATATGTTTGAGTAAAATTAACATTGTTGTTTTATTATATAAACTACGGACAACATTTCTCCCAAATTCCCAGATTTCAGACCTCAAATAATGCAAAGAAAACAAGTTCATATTCACAAAGTTTAAGGGGGTTGTTTAAAGAGGTTCAGAAATCAATATTTGGTGCAATAACCCTGGTTTTTAATCACAGTTGTCATGCATCTTGGCATGTTCTCCTCCACCAGTCTTACACACTGATTTTGGATAACTTTATGCCACTCCTGCTCCAAAAATAGCAGTTTGGTTTGATGGCTTGTGATCATCCATCTTCCTCTTGATTATATCCCAGAGGTTTTTAATTTGGTCAAATCAAAGAAACTAATTTTTCAAGTAGCTTAATATCTAAGAATGCCACATATGTTGCACAGTAAATTTTATTTATTTTTTTTAATGAAGGCTTTTTGGCCGCTGTGGTAAATATTAAAAGTATCACAAAAATCTTTTTTATTTGTGACTATATTTTTAATTTGATGGGAAATCCACAAAACTTGCAACTCAAGTTGACTAAGAGCTGAGCAATTAAAAGAGATGCTGATCACATCACTGGTCAAGGTATCATGTTACAGAGGCAATACAAGAGTGCAGTACAAATGAAAGTATTAATAATAAAACATGAAAATCAAAACATGGTCAAATTTTTAAGTAATATATAGATTGTGATCATACTTACATTGAAGACATATTTAAGTGACAATCATAAAAATAAAGAAAGTCTCCAATATTTGGCTTTTAATTGTTTAGGTTAATATAGATACATCAAACTATCAAAATGTCCTGCAAAATCAATCTGAGGGCCTAAAAGTTTAGCTGTCATAGTGCAGTAAAACATGAATTGGATCATAGCCCTCACAAATAAAGGGGCATGCAAAAAATAATCATGACTAATCAAATACATAATCAGCAGATTAGTTGACTACTAAAATAGTCATTAGTTGCAACCCTAAAATATATATTGCATTTTAATCTTACTATATATGTCCCACGTGCTGCTCATTCTGAGGACTAAGCAAACTTATAGACCCATAATCCTCTTGCAGCTTCCATTCACAGAGTGACGTGATTATGAGTATCATCTCATAATTCTGCACCACTGTAAGCCTGTCCAGCTAAAGCTCCTGCTCCAATGAAGAACATTTATTCAGAATATAACATATAGAACAAATGCTATGAAAGATTTTATTATAAATGTTTCAAAGGGAGACAGGACATCATTTCATAAGCGGTTTGAAAGGTTTTGTGGAAGCTGAGTGTGCTGGTAGGTGTAGAACACTCAGTACAGTTCTTTTTTTAGTCATCACTCTCTGCTAATGACTACGCCTTTTAGAGAAAGGATGAATTTTTGCACTATAGTGATATCGGATGTGATGAAACATCTTCCTTAACTCACAGCATTATTTTTTTGTCAAGATCTTTTACATTGTGTAATGTAGCATTTAGCAGAAACGTAGTAGGTCTAAATACAGAGTACTGCACAAAAGACAACTGAGTAAGCAATTTAAATCTTGTTAAGGCTTCACAATCAGTGTGAGTGAGAAGTTGTTTTTTACCTAACTTTCTGTAGTTTTCCATTCCCAACGCCCTTTAACTATATAGTTTATTTAGGAGATTATTTTGGTAGACTGACATGCCAGACGTAAAGGGACAGCAGTATGTAAATTGACCCTAAAGTGTTACCTCAAGGAATGGCTTGGGAATGCTCACAATTGTTTAAGTTGTTAGTTGTTATCATGTAAGTGAGGTTAAATACTGCCCAGCATGCTAGTGGCAAGGCGATTTGAATGATCAGAGTTGGAGTGAGGCCTGAAAGTGGGTTCCAAAAGAATTGGATATTCCATTATCAAAACTGTGCGGGCATTTAATGTTCCTCGATCCACAGTGTCATATGTGTACTGGGAGTGCATCATTGATGACAATACCACCCACAGTGGATAGCGCATTTAATGGTAGTGATTGTGACCTTCGTTATCTGGCTAGATTAGTGTATTAATCACTTTGGTAGCTGGGGCGAGGTATACAATATTGGATAAACTAATATACTAATATACTAAATGAGGTTTATTAGGCCTGAACCTTTCCATGTAAAAAGACAGACTTTTTATGCATATGCCTCAGAAATTTCCCATTTAAAGAAACATCAGGTGATCGTGTGGTAGCTTTCCTCCACTCTCAGTTTCTGTACAAAGGTAAGTTACGGCAAGGCAAGTGTTTAAGGCAAGAGGATTAGGACAGTGGGTATTATTAGAGCTAGCTGATTATCCTTTTATCTGATCCCTGTCTGGTAATTCCTACTCTATTTATTTACCAATGAGCAAGGAAATCACAATCAAGAGCACTAAGTGACTATCTGTAAAAGTCTGGAAAATATATTAACCATAATTAGATATCTAGTCTAGTCTAGACTAGTCTATCCTTGATGTAATATCTGGGATGAGTCATTATACATTTCACAGTAAACCTTTAACCCTTAAATGTGTACAACCTAATATAAAAAAATGTTCCACTTCTGTTTTAATATTTTCTGTAGTTACAGTATTTGTGTATTCAGGCTGACCTGTCCATGCTCTGGCAGTAAATACAGTACAGTATGTCTTAACTACTCTTGTGAAGTTGGACATGCTTCACAGAATGCTGGCTTAATCCCATTCAACCTAAGAAGCATTTGTAACTCACTTTTGTCATTCTTTGTTAATTAAAAGTGAATTATTATCTTATACACTGTTAGGGCTGAACCATTAATAGAAAAAAATATTTTAATTTAATTTAATTTATTTAATTTTAAATACTGCACAGGAAATTTGTCAGTGTTTAATCAACACTGTTAGTGTTAAATCAACACTTATTAGTGTTAAACTTTTCACTCTCAGTGTTAATTTAATTTAGTCCTGTGTGTACTCTCCCCAAAAAGTATGTTCTGGCATTGTCCACATAAAACAAAAAACAGGTGTATTTGATGTCGTCTTGCAGTTTCACCAGCTTTAGCTGTTTAAAATTGACCACATCCTTCAAAGAGTTATTCAAAGGATGCCATAAAAGAACCAATTCTGGTTCCATAAAGAGAGGTGTGAAGGTGAAACCTTTTAAATGTTTGAACATATTAAATAAACTGTCAACTTAATTACTTATAGAGATAAAAGTGGTTCTTTAGCTGCATCACTCAAAGAACTATTAAACCACCTTCTTTGATTAGAATATTTATCAACAATAGGGAAGCTGTATGTGTTAATATGTCTTAATATAATTACCCTTAGCAAGACTCATGGTGCAAGTCAAAGCAGATAGCTGATCACAACCAGTCGTAATCAGACCAGATTGAGTGCTGAGGCAGAAGGCCATTCACAGTGTTTGGCGTGACTTCATGCTTTGATTCTTTTTTTAGTTCAGTATTTACCCTGCATCAGAAATATGTTTAGTTGGATATTGCGGCATGTGGGTTGTTTATGGTTTGATGGTATGCGTCAGCTGCTTTTGTTTGGCAGGAATTACAGGACAGTTCAATACATTTTCTTTCAGCCAGTTACCAAACCCTACAAAATCATGGCAGTGAAACAAGGAACACACCGATCCTGAAATCCAGAACTCCACTGCTCATCACCTCACGTATATGTCCATATAGAGCCACCATTCTCCAGACTCACCATTCCTAAATCTAACCTTAATGGCTTTGGAAATTCAGTGTTTTTCTAGATGATTGGAAAGCCTGTAATTATACCTTAACACATCATTCATTAGAATAAATACATCTCTGGAAGAAAATAAGAGACCACTTAAAAATGAGTTTCTTTGATTGTACCAAATTTAAAACATCTGGAATATAATCAGGAGGAAGATGGATGAACACAAGCCATTAAACCAAGCCGAACTGCTTGAATTTGTGCACCAGGAGTGGCATAAAGTTATCCAAAAGCAGTGTGTAAGACTGGTGATAGAGAACATGCCAAGATGCACGAAAACTGTGATTAAAAACCAGGGTTATTCCAACAAATATTAATTTCTGAACTCCTAAAACTTCATGAATATGAACTTGTTTTCTTTGCATTATTTGAGGTCTGAAAGCTCATCATCTTTTTTTATTTCAGCCATTTCTCATTTTCTGCAAATAAATGCTCAAACATAAATAGCCAAATCAGAGAAACTGATTCAGAAACTGAAGTGGTCTCATATTTTTTTCCTAAAAAAAGGTCTGAAAGAAAACAGCATAAAGAGTGTATAGCAGTGTATAACAGTGTTGTTCCTCAGGGCCGCTGTCTAATACTGTTTTATTCTTCTTTTCAGTCTCCAGTGTCATGAAACTTAATCCACTCCAGGCTCCATTATATGTAAGTATGATGTCACAGCTCCTCCTGTATTCCTGTTCGTTTAATAAAATGTTTTAAACAGATAACATCATTGCTGACAAGCACAACTCAGCAGTGTTTTTCTATCCTGAAGCATGTGCTGAGTCAGAGTGAAGGTGGGTGTACAGTATAATCTTTTAAAAAAAGAGTAAAAGGATGACTGTGGAGTTGAATAAGGGTGTTAATTGCCCTGAAAACTCCAGACATTCAGGTCTACAAGCCTGCTCTATAGATATCATGAAATGGGTTGTTGTTAATAAGAAAAATATTATCTATCAGTTTACTGCTGTTACAAAGTCTGCAGATTTGCCAATTTGTGCGTGAAAACATGATTAATTAACTAATTAAATAAGTAACACTTAGCTTAGTATAATGACTTATTACAGGTAAGACATTTTCATACATTTTTGTCATAACATGGTTGAGAATGAAAAATACAACCTGTGTTTTAGCCCTGAATGAATGAACATAAAATACCTGTATGGTAATATCTTAATATTTGTAAATAATATAAGCCCCATTGTATATTGCAATTATTGCAAATAAGTTTTGTGAAATAATTTTTCCACATAACATTTTTAGGCGGTCTTTAAAATAGCAATAACATTTTTACTGCCCTTAATTATTTGCTTTGATTGTGTGATTTAGGCCTGTGGTTTTGTGATTTTTATGCCATATGAATAGACATGATGCATAAATGCTTACAATGTTACAATGATGCAAATTACACCAATAAAACCCAGAGCAACCACCTAGAAGATCTAGAGATACCATAGAAACTGCTTAGCAACCACTTTGTGATACTGTAGCAACCATTAAGCAACACTATAGTATCCACTTTACATTTTTACAAAGCAGGCTGTATGCATTTAACCAGATAACCCAAGATAAAATTCAGAACTGTGGGACAAACCCCAGATGTTTGGCTCCATCTATGCAGCTTACAAGGAAATCCTTTTTTGTAAAATGTGCGTGTTTCGTCAAGGATTTATTATTCCAATTAATTATTTATATTTAACAAGGGTTTACTTTTATTTTATGTCTGCAAACATGCACTTCTTCGCTGTGGATATACTTTACTTGTTTTTAAATGATGTGCATCAGAAACACAATGAAGTCCATATCTGGTGAAAGTTTTTAGTTACTTAATATGAACAGAAATATAAAAATAAATACAAATAGCATTTATACAAAAAGTAGTGGTTTTACATTCAGATATTTATAATCGACAAATCTCAAAGTCTCAAGCTGTGCAGCTAACTGGGAAATCCTCCTTTGTGAAATTCGCCCCAGTTTAGGGCTGAACCACAGGCTAATGCAGAGCTATCAGCACCTTTCTGAAGCGCAGAGGCAGCAGAGGCGTGTATGGCAGGTGTCCGATTACTGCCGTTCCAGCCCTCAATCATATACCCAGCACAGTCAACAAAGAGGAGCTCCCTCAGAGGGGACTTTCCCCACCCGCTGCTGTGAAATCTGATACTGCTTCAAACACACCTATTCTGGTGCTAACACGCTGCAATTAAACAGGTGAAAAGATATCAGATCAGACAAAGCACTGCAGAACTGAATGCAGCGATGACAGCGATAGCGGCTGGATTATGATAGGTGGTTAATACATTCTGAAGGGAGGATAATCTCTTCTTACTTGCCTTTGCTGCTTCTGAGTTTCCCAAGGATTTTATTGCAATACTGAATCATATTTTGTTTCCACTTTGTAGGAAAGTAGAGGCTTATTGAGCGTAAGCAGATATGAGGAGCGCAGTTCATATTCCCACTTTTTACCACTGAAGGCATCAAATGAGAATTCCAGTGTATAATGAGTTTATGTTTACATACTGCTTTAACTGGTTGAGCCGCAGTGGCTTCATCTAATTCCAACCCCAGGTCTCACCTTCACATTAAGTGTTTGTGGGCGGGGCGATATAGCCCAGAAGTAATATATTTCAGGGTTCCTTTGTGACAACAGTATTTTTGGTGATATGATCATTTCTAGAATATACTACTGCAACCAAATACAGTTGTGGTCAAAAGTTTACATACACTTGTAAAAAAACATAATGTTATGGCTGTCTTGAGTTTTCAATAAGTTCTACAACTCTTATTTTTCTGTGATAGAGTGATCGGAACACATACATGTTTGTCACAAAAAACAGTCATAAAATTTGGTTCTTTCATAAATTTATTAGGGGTCTGCTGAAAATGTCACCAAATCTGCTGGGTCAAAAATATACATACAGCAACATTAGTATTTGGTTACATGTCCCTTGGCCATTTTCACGGCAACTAGGCGCTTTTGGTAGCCATCCACAAGCTCCTGGCAAGCTTCAGGTCGAATGTTTGACCACTCTTCTTGACAGAATTGGTGCAGTTCAGCTAAATGTGATGGTTTTCTTGCATGAACCCGTTTCTTTAGCACTGTCCACATGTTCTCAATGGGGTTTAAGTCAGGACTTTGGGAAGGCCATTCTAAAACCTTAATTCTAGCCTGGTTTAGCCATTCCTTTACCACTTTTGATGTGTGTTTTGGGTCATTGTCTTGTTGGAACACCCAACTGCGCCCAAGACCCAACCTTCGGGCTGATGGTTTTAAGTTTTCCTGCAGAATTTGGAGGTAATCCTCCTTCTTCATTATCCCATTTACTTTCTGCAAAAAAACAGTTCCACTGGCAGCAAAACATCCCCAGAGCATAATACTACCACCACCATGCTTGACAGTAGGCATGGTGTTCCTGGGATTAAAGGCCTCACCTTTTCTCCTCCAAACATATTGCTGGGTGTTGTGGCCAAACAGCTCAATTTTTGTTTCGTCTGACCAGAGAACTTTCCTCCAGAAGGTTTTATCTTTGTCCATGTGATCAGCAGCAAACTTCAGCCGAGTCTTAAGGTGCCTTTTCTGGAGCAAGGGCTTCTTTCTTGCACGGCAGCCTCTCAGTCCATGGCGATGTAAAACACGCTTGACTGTGGAGACTGACACCTGTGTTCCATCAGCTTCCAAATCCTTGCAGACCTGCTTCTTGGTGATTCTTGGTTGACTCTTGACCATCCTGACCAATCTCCTCTCGGCAGCATGTGATAGCTTGCGTTTTCTTCCTGATCGTGGCAGTGACACAACTGTTCCATGCACTTTATACTTGCGTATAATTGTCTGCACAGTTGCTCTTGGGACCTGTAGCTGCTTTGAAATGGCTCCAAGTGACTTCCCTGACTTGTTCAAGTCAATAATTCGCTTTTTCAGATCCACACTGAGTTCCTTTGACTTTCCCATTGTAGCTTTTGTAGCTGAGTCTAATCACTGGGTCAAATGAGCCCTATTTAAATGGGCTCATGAGAAGTCAACAGCTGTAGTCAATCAGAATCACTTACAAGAAGTGAAGAGGCCATGACATGAAGCTAATTTGATTGACACAACTCGCTACATCACCAAAATTGACAAATTTTGTTGCTGTATGTATATTTTTGACCCAGCAGATTTGGTGACATTTTCAGCAGACCCATAATAAATTTATGAAAGAACCAAATTTTATGACTGTTTTTTGTGACAAACATGTATGTGTTCCGATCACTCTATCACAGAAAAATAAGAGTTGTAGAACTTATTGAAAACTCAAGACAGCCATAACATTATGTTTTTTTACAAGTGTATGTAAACTTTTGACCACAACTGTAAGTATTGAAGTTTTATGTAGTACAGTTAAATACATAATATCTAAAAAAAAATATTTTGTAAACTTACCAAGACCCTGATTTCCAATGAAGTAGTAGTAGTTTAACACAATAAAAAAATTTAACAAACAAAATAAGAAAAGTTCTTCTTATTTAATCAGTGCATATAAACTGCTACACAAACAATTAAAATTAAATCCTGCGAATAGTAAAACAACTACAAAATAGCCTGCTTTCATGAATGTTGCTATTATCACAATATTTTTTATACTATTGTGTTTTTTCAGGGGAGTTTTGCAATATTATTGTGTACGTTTTGATACAATATAATATGATGGAACCCGAGTTTGTAATTACTTTACTTTGCTACAAATTTTAACTTTATTCTACAATTAGTAGTGTTCATCGAAAATGTAAAAAAATATCATCATAACACTATTCTATAGTAATTGCAATTAATCCCACTTTTTAAACTTTTTAGACTTAAGATATAAATAAAATAATCAATGTTAGATTGGCAAAGTGGGGTTATATTTATAGTAGTAGTGTTAATCACTTTTAAAACAATTGTATTAATCACAATAATTCTTCACCGAAGATTTACCCTATTCATTCATTCACCATATGGAGTAATGAAGCAGTAACTGCAAGTAGTCAAATTTGGGGGCCGAGTCTTTGGTAATTCAGAGAGCCTGCAACACATAAATGCAGTCAATAGAAAGATTCATGGCATATTTTAATTACAGACTAGTTGATTGTGCTATTATTGATCAAAATTGTATCAAACCAGTGTTCCAATTAAATATATATTTAATGAGGGTATATCTTCATTTTGTGTCTTTTAAAATGCACCCTGTGTATATATATATATATATATATTTTTTTTTAATTATTAACTTATTTTTAAATAGTGCACACCAAAGCTATGAGTGTTACTTCTGCCCTCTGGTGGGGAAACAGCAAAATAAAGCAATTGATATACCGGTTTATATGTGTAGATCGCATTTTTATTGTTTGTGTGACTGATGATAAATCAGACGAGCTGGTGATGAAAATGAATCAATTTGTTCTTTAAACTAGCTGACAAGATAGCTTGTTAATTTTCACTATAATTATGTTTATCTGCATATGTTTCAAAAGGATTCTTACCACCGATATGTTTAATGGCTGAGATAAATGGTTTTATATAAAGTGTTTAGTTTTAGGTGTGTAAAAAACCTCTGCACAGTGCTGTACATATCTGTGTAAGAAGGGTGTGGTCATCCTGTAGAACATCAGAGTGTGTTACCGTTAAGTGTGAGGTTTTGTGCAACTTCTCTCTGTGGTAATCTCGGCAGGCCAACAAGAACACGGTTTCCTGTTAACTGAAGTGTGAATTCAGTTATTTCTCAGCAGAGTTAACTCTTAACTCTCAGTTTTCAATGTATTTTTAGCAATGAAGAGCTTTCCACCAATGGATATCATGTTATACCTTAATAGGTAGGTTCAATACAATAATGCTCCAGTCAGAAAACAATACCAGTACAGCTACTCAGCTATAATCATAGTTCGTTTTTGGCTGTTTTCTGGCCTCTATCTTGTAGAAATTCCTAAAGGCAGAAATTTTATTATAGTTATTTATGTACTAAAAAGTATATGTATAAATTAAGAGAATGCATTGCCTTAGATAAAGGCTAAAGCTAATAATGACTGTAAGGTTTTGTACAGAGTTATTACACTACACGTTCTGTATTCACTACAAGTTTCTGGACGTCCCTTTTAATTAATGCATTTAGCTACTTTACACTTGCACCCATTGCCAATAGAATAAGCCTAAATAATAAACCTAAATATTTTGGCAGCAAATATGGACTAAAAGGGTATATAGCCCCCAGCACTAAGTTGTGGAGCAGTCAAGCTGTGCTCTCTGGAATCATGGTGCTGCATCCAATACTGGTGGTGATCATCAAACATCCTATAAATGATGTGTTGAAGTCTTATGTCCAGCTAAAAGAAATGCTATTACTTTCCCTTTCTGAGGTCTTCTGCTGTCCAGAGCAATCCAGCAGACCCTTTAGAAAACCGCCTACAGCTCTACACTGGCTGTTGACCCTACAAATATAGAATTCCCTGTGGAAAACTACTTCCGCTTCTGAGAGAACTGTGCTTTTGAGTAAAGAAGTTTAAAATATGAATTTTACAGAAACATTGATGGAATTCTGCATCTGCCCACTGCCTTCTGTTACTTTTGTGTTTCACATCAAATGGTGCATCCAAGCTACAAATACAGTAGATTGTATAACAAATGTATGCTATTTATTCAGGCCTGATAGGTGAGTGACAGATGGAGGTGGAATGCAATCAAAGGTGTCAAAAATGTTCATGTTCATTACTCAGGTAGTAGTATAGGTAGTAGTGTTTAAAATACTTCTGTAGAAGTCGAAGTCAAGTCAATTAAAGCTTTTTACTCAAGTAAAAGTGTAAAAAGTACTGACTTCAAAACTACTCAAAAGTAAGAGTAAAAGTAGAAGTAATGTACAGGGGAAAAAATGCAATTAAGGGCAAAGGCTTAGGCCAGGTCACAAGGTCCTATAGTGCACTACCCCTCTCCCCAAAACACATTTTTTCTTGAAACCATAATAACTATAATGTTATATTAAATGTTAATGTAAAAAAAAAATCAGTATAATGCAAATATATTAAATAATGTTAGTTGGGACATTTCAATCTAGTTCTTTTGAGTCATCTTCATACTAAACTACATACATCTGCTATGTTCTTGCTGAAGTGTGGCGTGACGTGTGCAGTTGTGATGGATAATTTATACACTAATAGGGTGTCGGAATTGTTTATGTTTATACTTCAAATCATATCACAATCAAATAAAATCATTTATCTGGATAGGTTTTTTTAATAATAAGAAGCTGGAATGAAAAAAAATATTCTGAAGTGATATAGGAGTAACAAGGATTTTTTTTAATGCAAGGAGTAGAAAGTAGGGCTGCAACTAATGATTATTTTGATAGTCGACTAATCTTATGATTATTTTTTCGATTAGTTGATTAGTCAAGAACTATTTCTGCCATGTCCTCCATCTCTAAAAACAATATAAGCAGCTGAACATAAGGTTTATGAGGCATTTTAATGTCTATAGGTTGTTTAAATGTGGAAAGTACTGATATTTAGTGAGTAAATATGTAATCTGTTGTGTTTGGACACTTTTGGACACACTGATTAAGTTAAGTGTAACCTGTGTGAGTGAGCCATTTACGCATCTCCCATTCCCCAGCACTTTGTGTAATTTGGTACTTTTACAAAAAATAATGATTAATGAAAAATGAAATTTGTTGTTGACATATATAATAATAAACAACATTGTTGATTATATTGTGTGAACATACTTAAACTCACAGTGTCACATGTGTAGTGGGAATATGTCATAAAGATATGGGTATAACTTAGTTATATATTCAAAGAGAAAGAAATCACTTTTACATTCAAGCCCCACACTGGGGTTGGGCGGTATGACGGTATTTGTGTATACTGCTGTATTCAAATATTTTAATGGTATCTTCAAATGAGGAATATGAACACGCATGAACATGGCATATCTGATGTACTAAATGTCAGCTCTGTGTCTCGCTAATACAGGCTGAAATACCTTATTCATTTATGTGCAGTTAAGATTGCTACAGGAAGGGGGCGCTCTCTAGATTTGAACCAGTCCTGAAAACAGGTGGGAAAAAACACACCGTCCACAGCTCGTTGAGTTTTTCTGTTCGTGTAAAAGGTAGAGCCGGTGGAGCTGCATACAGGAGTTTACATTCTTGGCAGGCCTCAAAAGCCTCTCACTCGACGGTTTGCGCAGGTTTGAAGCTTTAAATTCTATCACTGTGTTGTTTGAGCCTTATTTAGCTGCAACGCGGTCCAAAGACGGCGGTTCTGCGGTTAGCGTTAGCGGTTAGCATTTTAGCTTGTTAGCGTTTAGCGTGTTAGCGTTTAGCTTGCTAGCGGTTAGCGTTTTAGCGACTAGCTTGCGAACTAACGAACCTAACTAAGACTTTAGTGTCTCGAAAGCGTTTTTTAAAGTCTTAGTTAGTCATAAACAGGTGTACTGAGCTGTTACTTGGTGTATCTGTACTGGAGGTTAGCTTAGCAAGTGATCTAAGTTAACTAACTTGTAGAACAAACACCTGGAAAAACACCTGAGCTCTTCTGTCCAGTGGCGCTGTCATTTTCCTCTAATGTTTAGAAGTGGAGTTTCAGTTAGTTAAGTGTTTTTATATATATATAAAAAATTTGTTTTTTTACTGAGAAAAAAATTGTTTTATATATATATATATATATATATATATATATATATATATATATATATATATATATATAAAAATTTTTTTTCTCAGTAAAAAAACAAAATTTGGGGGAATTTACGATGGGAATTTACGCATATTCCTGTTCCCAGTGTTACACCGAATTCTGTTACTTTCCGAGTTGTGTGACAGTAGAAGGCAGTTATTTCTAATTTTTTGTTCTCGTGTATGAACGCTTTACTTATACTAAGTTACATGAGCTACATTAAACGCTTTTTGGCATACGGGTTTTAACAATTCTGATAGCTGCTGTCATAATACGTGACTGCTCTGCCTCTACCATTAGAATGTCACTTTTAGGAGACTAATAATCTTTTAACATTTCACCCAAAAGCCTTTATGGACATTGCCCAATTAAGCCAGGTTGAGAGTATTGTCTGTGTGGCACTAGTGGGGTGCAAGAAGTGAGAGACTTTTGCAAAACACGCATTTATAGAAGTATCATGTTTAATGCACAGAATAAAACTCATCATTCTATTACTTTATGCTTTTATTTTGTGTGTGCGTGAATCAAGTCTGTTACAATGTTTTATTGTGTGTAGCGTTTTGCTTTCTTCAGGCAAAGAGTTTTTAGATTATCAGGCGTAGACACTGTGACCTATCTTACGTGACGTTTACATATGTAACGTTACAAAAATTGTAATGAAACTTAAATGTACAAATATATATATATGTGTGATTAATAGATGACAGAGTGTAAATACACGCATTTCTCATGGATAGGCGTGCTAAATACAGAACAGGAAATAGACTTAGTCTACTTAAAGCGCTTGTTGCATTTGAGAATTTTGCTCAACATCAGTGTTTTGAAAACAATACAAAACACTAGAAAAGAAGCTGTGTCTATAGTTGATGGGGCCAAATTTAACACATTCACCCAAATACCCATACTGTCGCACCTCCCAGTTTATAGAGAATAAGACAGCACCAGAACATTCTAACCCAGAGACAGGGCTTGGTTCTGAAGCTCCGGAAAAGCGGGTTATGCTGTGAGGTTTACTAGCTACACACACCCCGTGCTCCTGTAGTTGTAGCTTAGCTCTAAAGCTCCGTCCGTCTTCTTCAACATATGAACTGACCAGAATTTTTTTTACCATAAATGTCGAAGAAGTTTACTCTTGAAAGGGGCCATGACAGAATAAGGTAATGTTTTGTCACAGTATAATAGTATGAATGGTACTGCCCAACCCTACCCCACTGTATAGTTCTTTTGCTTCCATGGCATGTGGCAAGAGACTTTTGGCGTACCAGTGTATAATTGTCTCAGTTGCCCAAAGCTGTGATGAAAAATGCGAAAATACCTTGAGGACTGATTGTAATTCTTGTTGTTTCTGGTACAGGGCAGTTGTGTGCTAACAGTTCAACTCAGCGATGAGGAGCTCAGTGAAGCAGGAGGCATCAGGGAAGATGCAGAATTGTTCCTGGTGTTTACTGGATCTACTCAGAGATACCTCAGCAGCACCCTGAGGGTTAGCCATGACACTCTGCAGGCGGTGTGTCCAGGTATGTTCCATCTCGCAGTATGTTCTATTAAATTCACAAAAAAAAATGTTTCCAGTTAACACTTGACTGTGTCCTTTGAATTTTCTTAAATTTTCTGTTATAAAACAGGACATGTAACAGTTGAATTAGAGACAAATAGAGACTTGTTTAGTATGTCATGAAAGGCTTTACACATGCAGTGGGTTTAAACTGGGATTGAATTTCTGTAAATAAGTAGATTTTTATTTGTAGGATACTCTGATCCTTAGCAATGAATCATGTTGCTGTCCTTAGTTTGGGCACCGGGTTCAGCGAATGGATCAATCTCATGCATTGGCTTAATTGTCAATTCAGCTAATTTTGTTATCAGTAATGATATCTGATCCTTTATCCTTTAATTAGATTGGTGCATTCATACACAACACTGTGTATAATGTTTAGCTACATTAGTGTATTTAAGGTTGATTCAGATATTAATGAGTGTGCTTGCCACCATGACTGTCTAATCATACAGTAAACGTTTAACAGCAGAGTGAGTAACATGTCCCGGACTGTGTGTCTAAAGTTTTTTTTTATTTGTTTACTTACTTAGTCCAAAATTCAGAAGAAGATATATTGAATTTTGTCCACCACGCTTGACCAGAAGCATAATAGACGGCTGGAGAACGTGTTCAAATTCTGTGTTTACTTTAGATAACTCGGGCCATTCATTCCTGTACTGCACATCACAGGCAGGAAACAGCGTGTTTAATACTGTACTGCACTGAACAATACTGTAGACTCTTCATGTGAGCCGAAGGTCAGCCTCTGTCTGCTTTATCCGTTATGTAAGTTTCTGTTCAGACTGACTCGACCATCCTGCTCCTGCCAACCTGTCTGCCTGCCCTGTCAAGCCTGGAGAGATGTGGCAGCACTCAGGCCTGTCAACAAAACATGTTTGCCCCCTGATCTGATTAAGGGCTCAGGTGGATTGCAGCAAGCAAAGCAGGGTGCACAGAGGCCCACAGAGAGTGCATTCATGTTATCAGACTGGATGCAGTGAAGTATCTTATTTTGTACACAGAGCTATGCAACCCAACTGGACTCCAGATCCATATTTACCAGTCAGGAGATGATTTTGATATTCATAGATGCATGAGTACGGGTTACAGAATGGTGTCATTATGTTGAAAAAGAACTTGTTTTAAAATGAAATGCATTCTATTCAAATGTATTTATTTAAGAGGCATTAGTTATTTAACTAATGCATACCTGGTATAATTAGCTGATAATTAATATACTTAACTTTAGACTCAATACTGGGCGTCGTAGAAACAAAGGAAATTCAGTAGCTCAGAGATGACTACCTTTGAAAACATATTTTGTTATAAAGGGAAGTCTTCTAGCTGCTGCTTGTCATCTTCTCTTTAAAGTCTTACTTCAGAGTTTACCACATAAAAGCTATACTTTGGAGGTGTGCCCAAGTACCACCCCACCTGTTTTCTGGCCTACAGTGTTATGTCTAACAGTGTGGCACTCTTCATCCATTCTGACTTAAAGGAGAATGTGCACAGAGCTCCAGCCCAAGTTTGGGAAATCTATGTACATTTTAATCATATAAATTGTATCCATATTTAAATCACTTCATGTCTTCGCAAAATTATTCTCCTTCTCATTCACATTTTGAAGGCTAAAGATTATGTATGCAAAATGATATCTGAATTATATCAGCGTCTGCCTCAGTGGCATTAGACAGTTTGGCTGATATTTTAAGCAGACACTTGCTGATGTATTAGTTGTACTGCAGTTAATGTACTGCAGTTGGCTGACACTACCAGTGATGGTTATAGATTTTTTATTAGTTTCAATATATTTTCAATATATATAATTCTGGGAACACTCTGTTAGGACTAGTTAGCTAAATAAATGTAAAACCAAAAAATGTGACAAAATTTATCAGGACACACTGTTTATTTTATTGTTTGCATTCCGTTGGTTTAAAGCTACAATATAAGACAAATACATGTTACAGCCAAAGCTGTATGGGCAAATCAGAGGCAAGTAAGCTAAAAAAAATGGTACATTTTGTTTTTAAAACATATGGGTTGGGCAAAGCTACATATCAACCAGCCGACAGAGGTGCTAGACTTGTGGTGGCTTCACATTTGAGAAAAGTTGCACCATCCAAGCTTCTAGACAGTTATTGATGGCCCTTGTCAAGGGATGGGATCTGCATTAGACAGCAGGAACAGTTAGTCTAATACAGGGAAAATGTAGGGCAAGCCTAAGAATCTGTGACGCTTTGACAAGATCCTAATTGATTGTGATGACACAGTTGGGTTAGATCATTTTAAAAATATTAGGCATGTCTTGTGGATTAATTTTTTATAGTATACCATGGCAATGATACCTATTAAAGGTTCTGCTTCAATGTAGGGCAGCCAGTAAAGCAGTGACAGGGTCTTAGACGCTTAAGAACTCACCTCAACAAATACTACCCACTCAGATATTCATTTTTACATATTGGCGCTTGGCTTACCAGCATGCACTGACGCAGAATGTGGTTAGCATAGCTGGTCATTATGGCCTGGGTCAATGATTTACTGTGGGTCAGGGCTAATGCCAGTGTAGGCTAAAGATGAGTGGGGGCGGAATGGAGAAACTTCCAGACTTGTGGGATATTCTTTAGTTTTTCTGTGCTGATGAGGCTTTTGATAAGTGTAAGATGAGTAATACATGATGGCATGTGTCATTTATGGCAGGTTAATGATTTAGCATGCTGGAGCTTTTTTTCTTTTACTGGGCTCATTTCCTGACTAGTATTGCTTTATGTTGAGTGATCTTTTCACACTGATGTAAACAAAGCTGTGTTGTGTGATTATTCCCACTGGAAACCACCGGAATATAACACAGTCCCCTTTTCCCTTTAAAGTTACATAGGAAAAGGCAAGTACAGTTTGTGCATTCAGACAGCCTTGCTCTGCTTTATTTTTGGACTGACGTCTTTAACCTTGGACATTGACCATGTCTTGTAAGTGTGGTTCTCTTTGGGGTGAGACTTGGCCGTCATGTTTACAGCAACCACAGGCTCCAGCCGCTGTGGTTATGGTCTGGGTGTGGTTTGCCATATAGATAATGACTTGGGTTTACTGCTGTAAGGAAGGAGACACCTTAACACTGTCATTTACTGAAGTTTACAGCAAAGTGTGGAAAAATAGGCATGTTGTTGTGCCTCATAGCTCTTTCAGTAGTGTTTGCTTTTTCCATATGGGATATGGATACTAAATTATATAAGTTTATGAAGAAAATAGAACAGTCTTTAGTGTTAAATGTGTTGATGTTGGAATGCTGAGATGTTATTAGCTGATACTAGCTTGTGGAATGCCAGATCCATGCTTAGTTTGGTTATATTTCGGTTTAAACACTTCTGAATCCTATCATAAGGATATTGTCAGGCTTATTTGATTGGATGCTTTCTAGCTGAGAACAGTGTGCCAAAAAAAATACCACTCATACATTAATAACTAATAATTGATTGAAAAAAATTGCAAAATAGGATCCTGTGGTGCAGCCTTAGCTTTTGTTCTTAATTGCATTTACCCCTTATATTAATTATATTTTTATAGTTTGAGAAGTTTTGAAACTAGTACTTTTACTTGAGTAAAAAGCGTAAGTTGATACTTCTGCAGAAGTATCAAGTATCAGTAAACCCTAGTATGCATACTTCTGCCTTAGTGATGAATGTGAATATTTTTGACACATTTTTATATATTATATGTCCAAGTATTTTTAATAAATGCATTTTGCTATGTAAGGCATTGAGCTGTAGATTAGTGGGGCCTGTGTTCTCTGGAATGATGGTTCTCCATCCCATGCTTTCAGATGAAATCATTTGTGGAGCTGGGGATGAGATGGGGCAGTGATCATCAGGACTGAATGTAATCAGGTCCTCATGGCAATGTCCTAAAATCTTGTATATTGCCTTCCTTAAACAGTAGAAATATTCGCTCCAACAAACACAAAATAAACTCTTTTCTATGTTTTTTTTATTCTAGTATAAACATTAAATTAGCCCAGTACTTGGGCTGTTTAGTGTATATTGCCTAGGACCCCATATTTCTTTTAATATTTCTCACTCTCTCACTCACTCTCGCTCTCTCTCTTTCTCTCTCTCTCTTTTTTTTTTTATAGCTCATGACTGCTGTGAGTCAGTTGTGGTCACTGTGTGCGGTGCAGACCCCGACGGCCTTGTTCATCAGCTCGCCTCAGAGCGCATGTGCTTCGTCCAGGACTTGGCCTTCGACATGGCCCAGTTCCTGGTGGGAGCTGTGGGCCGGGCTGACATGCTAGAGGGAGCTCTGCTGCTGGACGAGCATCAGATCCCCCTGCAGGAGTGTGAGAAGATGGATCAGAACCTGGCCCTCGCTCTTTCACACCTCATACTGCCACCTGGCTGGAGCATCCTGGGCAACTGTATCGGTAGGTGCACTGCACATCTGCCAAAAGCTTCTTCAGAGTATATTTACTGGGATAATGATTTTAATAAATCCTCCATGCAGCTGTTTTCATCAGATTTGAAACACAAATAAATGTAACAAAGAGGTCGATATCACTTAGATCCTAAATATGAGATCATGCCCACCACAATGACATACTGTTAAAGTAATTAGTTGCTGTAAATTTTCCTCAAATATTGTTGATCTCTTTAAAAAAAAATAAAAAAAAATCAGTAGAGGCTAATGCTAGTAATAATACACGCATGCTATGTAAACCCTAAACATTATAGCACATTCACCTAACTATAAAGTATCTATGTATTTTTTTTAACAGCTGTAGTCAGCAATCAGCATATCAATCCATTATGTAAACTTTTACATAAACAGTAGATAAACTGTTAATGAAATAAAAATTGAATAAAATTTACTTTAAAGTATCAGTCAACAAATTGGCTTGGTATCGGCAGATATTAAGCATTAGGAGATAAAACTAAACATTTTAGCTTGGGTTTTATTGTAGAATGATTTAAACAGTATGCCATACTAAAGAGGCACACTCTGAATACTAAACCCTTTACTATCATCAAAAACGTTTGCAGAATGTCATATTGAGTTAATATCTAAGGTATTTTACAGCTTAAGTTAATAAAAATGAAGTTAAATTATGTTTATTCTCAGGGTCTGTATAAAATAAATATGTCAGATATTTAAAAACCTGTACAGGGCGTCCGAAATCTAGAGTGTGAGCAATCAATGTTCTATATATTTACTTAAATATGGTTTCCACTCTGAGCTCTAAGCAAATATTAGAACATTTAGATAACAAAGTAAACATTCCCTTTAAATAAGTAAATTAGCTGGACAAGAATAGTTCAGCTGAAACACTCATATTCTCAGCTCATTTATTTTAGAGTTCACTATGAGAGCAAATTATATTTTTGATTTTTATGAGTTAATGAATATAAAATATAGCAGCTTCCCACTAGGTGGACACCTGCAAAACAGAGGGGTGTAGCTAATGGAATTGGATTATTGGACCACATAGGCCTTACTTACTTTGGAGTGTTTGTGTGAGGCAGACAGTGCAGTGCATGTCATGGCAGCACTAGCAGTAATTTTGCATAGTCTTTTCAACACTTGAGCATGCCATGCCTTCGTCACTGTTGTTCTGGCTTGCTGAATAAGAAGGGACGGGCTGTCTCTCGCTCTTTGTGGCAGCAAACAATAGACATAAATTACTAAATCACTCATTTGACAGACTGCATTATTCAGTAAACCAGCTAATATTGACATGAAAGCAGGGATGGTCTGAATATGATTTATTAAGAACAAGTATAGATGCCTGTTTCTTGCTTTTTGACTGTACTCACTTTTCTTCTGAAGCCCCGGAACCTCAGGAGACTCTCCTGCACTTGGCTGCTCGGCGTGGGCTCCAGAGAGTGGCTCGATTCCTTTTGCAGCAGCCTGGAGCTCAGCAGGCGTTGGCCCTTCCCAACAAACAGGGGGACACCCCAGCTAGCTTGGCCGACAGCCGAGGACACAGCGCCATGCTGGAGCTTTTTACACAGTGAGTACAGAGTACACAGTCAAAACAATGGACGGTTTAGCGTGCCTGGGTTTTTAAAGGTAATTTTGGACTCATTCTGAAAGGTATTTAAAAGCCTTAACCTTGTATGTTCTGAGAATCACTGATTTGAATCCCAGCTCATGCCATGTACCATCAGCAGCCAGAGTCCGAGAGAGCCCAGTTGGCCTTGCTCTCTCATTGGTTGGGTATGTGATGCTCTCTCCCCACATCATTCCCTGTAGGATGTTGGTCAGCACCAACATTGAGTGGGTTAACCTTCCAAATTGGGTAGAAAAGTAGATAAAATTTGGTCATCACAAGATTATTTTGTATATGTATGTTTTTCCCATTACAAAAAGGCTTCATATCCATCAAATTTCTAGCTTTTTTGTTCTTCATACATTGTTTAAGAATCACACAGAGTCAAAATGAACCTTTGTATTCGTAAAACTCTGTTTTGCAGAGTTTTACGAATACAAAAACACTGCGGAACATTACATTAATTTAGGATTTGACTTCTTTTTAAAAACCTATAGTATTTCTTCTCTTTAATCCTTATGTTACAGCATATCCAAAAAACGACTGCAGAGTTTTTGTATTCGTAAAACTCTGCAAAACAGAGTTTTACGAATACAAAGGATCATTTTTTATATGGATGTTTTCCCATTACAAACATGCTTCACATCTATCAAATTTCTAGCTTTTTTGTTCTTCATGCATTGTTTAAGAATCACACAGAGTCAAAATGATCCTTTGTATTGGTAAAACTCTGTTTTGCAGAGTTTTACAAATACAAAAACTCTGCAGTGGTTTTTGGATATGCTGTAACATAAGGATTAAAGAGAAGAAATACTATAGGTTTTTGAAAAGAAGTCAAATCCTAAATTAATGTAATGTTCCGCAGTGTTTAACTTTCTGCTGTTGAGTTCCCCGATTTTCTTCTCACGTGTTTCTGCTGGCTAACAGAGCACTGCTTTAATCTGTTATTAACAAATAATTGGGTGATTTTTTTTTTTATACAATAACTTACGTCATACTTGGCCACCCAGTGAACATCATGTCACTTCAGATGATTCAGAAGGCAGCACTCACTGCTTTCATTCTAAGGAAGTCCACTCCACCCAGGATTGCACAATATCATACGTAGGTCAGACTGGAAGGGTGTCACCCATTACACTTCATAAAGAGCAAACTGACTTCAGCTGGGGTTGCTCACAGGAACCCACACTTTGGAGAAAATTTGTTAACTTATCTTTATTTAAAGCAGCACTAGGTAGGATTTCTTTGATTTTTTATATTTTTAAAGAAGTAAAATTACAACTTGAAACTCACTGCAGCGCTTCTATTCAGGTGTAATAGAAGGAATAGCGGTGTTTTCGTGTCTGTGCTGGAGCTCCTCTGAGCTCAAACCAGACTCTGTAAGTTTTCCGAGGCGGCCGTGACCAACGCTCGCGAGAACTGCAAGCTGCTTTCCAACCTTTAGTTCTAACAGTTCTACAAGGACTACTGGTTCATTCTTTACAAACTAACATACAGACACTCTGGCAGAAGCTGGAAAGAGACCGAATATGTCTGTAAAAGCCAGAAAACGAGAGATAAACTAATCAGCCTGAAACATGTATTACACTCTGCAACTGTAGGGGGAGCCCACGAGCACAAAATCTCAATCCTAACTAGTGGAGCTTTAACTATATTTGTTCAGTGAATGCTGGTAAACTATATAATGTACACAATGTTGTATATCCCAATGTTTGCAGACAATCCTAGTAAATATATGCAATCGGCTACTTTAACTTGCACCCTTCGCTGATACAGTCGTGCAGATGCACATTCCAAGTATTGCCAGTAGAACAGCATTCTCTGGATCAGACAACTAACCATGAACAACCGACTGGCACCATGCCTTATGCCAGGCATAACCTAGAGGATTAAAAATCCCTCCAACAACTTATCTATGAAGCACTAGGACTGTGTTGCTGCTCCATCTGGTGGTACTTATCCAACACCCTGACCTTAGTAACTTAATGGATAAGCTGGTGTCCCATTACTTTTGTCCATACAATGTATGTTGATCTTTGAGCATTTTGGTGTGTCTTCTAAATACATGATTTTCCTTTTTGTTTTGGACAGGGTGGAGACTGGCACTCAGGATAGTACAGAGACACACAGACAGATCCCCTCTGGTGCTGGTGTGGTGCAGCACCACCCTTGTCTGAACACTTACACCCTGGCATTGGGCACCCAGCCGGGCACTGCTCCATGCAGCCTGCAGGCAGATTTACAAGACTTTCGCTGCCTGATGCAGAGGAAGGTGAGTCACCCTATAGAGCTACCCCATTTTTCAGCTACTTTTTCTTTTTAATTCCTTTAAATTATTTTGTTCCTAAAGATTAATAACAGATCAACACCCTGCTATACAGTTTTTTAAAAACATAAATGTATATGCATTATTTTTGTTTTAAATAATCTTTTTGTATTTTTTCTGTAATTCTTGTATTTATAATGCATTATATAATATACATAATAGATTATAATGACTGTCATAAGCTTGTGTGAGAATTCATAAGTACTTATAGAGACCTACTAGCATGTTATAAATTACACGTATGTAACTTCATAAGAATGGATTTATAAAAAAATGCCACTTACCACATTCTTTTGAAAAGTACCACCACGTTCAAAAATAATAATGATAATTTTATCTATACATCAATATATATTGTCCCACTCCTATTCCTAAACAGATGAACAGATACTATAAGGCACAATGTAATCTCTCCTTATAAAGTCACATGCTTGTACTGTATATGTCACTGTTAGTACATGTGGGATGTTATACATTCTTATGATGGCCATTACAAGGTATTATGTATAACATATAATGCATAGTTAATGCATCCATAATGAATTATGAATACAGAATTCATAGTAAGTGTCACTAATTCCTAAAAAATACCTCTTCTAATACTGTGCTTATAAAAGTATTAATTAGGACAAAAAAAATTTAATAAGATGTCCTTCGACTTTTTTTTTATTCTATTATAATCTACGTCACCCACAAGCGAGTGAGATTCTGACTCAGTGATCTACATAACTACCAGCACTAATGTTGACTGATAAGATTTCAAAAGCAACTTTCTTATAGAAGAAAAAACCCTGAGGCTGTTCCTTACTTTTTCTTATTCAGATTCAGGGAGGAGCTACACTTCAGCTGCAGCAACCCGAGTCTCCGCACACCACCGGAGAATGTGCAGACAACCCAGAGACGGGACAGGCCTGTTTTGAACAGCCACAACACGACTCTCTCGATTCCAAAGAGCAAGGGTCTACTCCTGTGTGTGTCAAAGGAAACAAAACCGAGCAGGGTGACTGCTGCTGCTGCCCAGGTCCTCTCCGGTGTAGGGAGAGCTACAGCGATCCTGCACCTCCCTCGGACAATAGCAATGATGACGAGAAGCGGGTGTGTACTTGTGAAAACACTGAGGCAGATTACGGAGTGCAAGCAGAAAGCACAGTTGCTTGCATAGTAGAGGGCTTGAGGAAGGAGGGAGATAGTGGTGACTGCTTACAGAGCGAATTTGGGAGGGAAAGCGCAGCCCACCAAACCTCATCCTGTGGAAAGGAGGGAGTGGAAACTGATAGAGCTCGGGAATCGATCTGTGAGGCACAGGGCTCTGCTGAGGGGCCTGAAAAGGGGGTCCATGCTGAGAAGTGCAGCCCTGAGAGGCCAGAGCAGGACCAGCTTCAGGATCAGGAGGAAGAGCAATCAGAACACAAGGAAACAGCAACAGGAGATATGGGGATCACTCAATCTTTGGACACACCTGAAAGCTCAGATGTGGAATCGTGCTCCCAGGGAGTAGAAAGTGACGAAGAGAAAGAAAAAGATTTGGAGAATGTGTGCTTGGGTTCTTTGGAAATGGAAGAGAGTTTTAAGGAAACATCTAAGGAGGAACCAGATGACCTAAAACCAGCAATAGATCAAGGACCAATTACCTCATGTGAAAAAATAGATGGCCAAGGCTCAAGTGAGCCTGAGCTAGGGGATGCATGTGGCTGCACATGTCTATCCTCTGCAGGTACAGCAGATACCCAAGTGCAAACCTTGGAAGACACTGAAATCAATGCCAGTCAAGTCTCCTGTGAGCAGAAGACAGTTGACAACCAAGACCTTAGAACTGAGGAACAAGGACAAGAAGGACCTACACAAGACAAAACTGAATATCTGCAAGACGTTACCCCAGTTACTGTATGTTCTACGGGTGAAATGGTAATCAAACAGTGTCAAGAACAAGAATCAGATGCATCCTGCCACCATGAAGCTACCTCTGATGATCGTACAGAGGACACTTGCGAAGAGAATGGAACTCTTGAAAACCCTGAGGCACCTTTAGACACATCAGAGAATATTGAAGGTGAAAGAATGTGTCAATCTTTCTTTGAAGTAGATGGTGCTTCTTCAGTGACACTTAACAATGCCTCTGAAGACAACTTTCACTTGCCTGAGGGTGAAACGGAAACAGACAATCAAGAGCCAGTAGCCTCAGGGGAGCCATACCCAGAGGAGTCAAGCGCCACAGTGACAGGAAACGAGAGTGCTGGACAAAGTTTGGGAAGCTCCAGTGAGGTCTTGCAGCCTGAAATAGATTCAGAACTAGAACCTCAGTCTCTAACCCCAAGCAGTGAAGACACCTTAGAACCAGAGGAAACCGACTGCTGTAGCACTAGTGAAGTGGTACAAGGACTTTCTGGCAAGGACCCTCAAGAAAGTGTAGAGTTAGGGACCTTCGCAGAGGCACTTCTGCCAATGTCCCAGGAGTCTCGGGTAACTTTACCAAAAGGCACAGAGAACGAGAGTTCATTAGAGAGTCATGACTCTTTAGAAGGCCAACAGAGGATACAGGATATCACCTTGCAAAATGGACTTGTCCAGCTGACACAAGAGATGGATCTTCTTCCTCCTCCAGTAGAGAACAGTGACAGCGTTCCAGAAGAGGGATCAGCTTCTCAAACCTCTGCAGTTGACCAGCCAGTAGATGAAGAAGCAGTGAAAGTGGGTGACTCTAGAACTCAAGGAAACTGCTGTCAAACTCCAGAGAATAATGAAAGACTCCTTGAACAGGAACAAGAAGATGGAAATGTCTCTCAAAACCCCATCATTGGTCACCAGTCAGAAGAAGGAGAGGTACTGGGTGACACCACAATCACTCAAAGCAGCCCGAGGACAATTACAGAGGATCAACTCAAGTTATGTTTGGACCAGAGTGACTCTGTGGGTGGTGTTTTGTCTACCTCCAATGCAACTGATACGGTAGACTCTTCATTTTTACTTCAAGAGCAGTTGAGTGGGACTGAGCTCAGAAGTGAGGATAGTTCTAACCCAGCAGTGGTGGACTCGGGTTCTGTGGATATAGAATCGACCGAGGCACGAGAAATGCAGGAAACGGAGGCTGAACCCTGTGATGATACAGATAACAGTGCTCTTCAGAAAGGTGAGAAGATGAAATGTGATGTTCTTATACCTTAAACATTTTAAACCCCTAAACCTAATTGGCTTTTTCTGCCTAACTAAATGACTAGTCTGGCTCCTCAGGACCTCATGTGTAAGTGTGCAAAATCTAACATATTTCTGGTGTATTTTTCAGGTTTAGGTCAGCATATCCTTTGCCAAATTACTAATGTTACTTCTCCCTCTCTTTTGGTCTGAGCAACAAAATATTGTTTGCCAGTGATAGAGATCTGAATGCTTCACTTAATAGTAGGTTTGGATGATATGGCCAAAATCTATATGACAATATATTTATTATTTTAATATAAAGTTATAATTCTGCTAAATCTGCCAAATATGTACCCAGTGGATGCATGTACCTACATGTATGTATGTCTAAGAAAATAAACTTACAAGTTCATGTAAATAATACATGAAATATTGTAAAATAAAATAAAATAAATAAATAAATTGTCATTTAAACATTTTTATTGCAATAAATATTGAAATAGAATTGTTGTCCATTCCTACATAGTACCCAATGTTGTTATTACACAAAAATCTTACAGTATTTATCAATGTTTCCATAGGCTTTACTGTAAGTATTAAATTAAATATTAGAATTACACTTCTTTGCATCCTCTGAATAAGATTTGCAGATTAACTGGTATAGTTTGCCTTCCAGTTATGTTTGGAGTAGTTCAAACACCACCAGTATGTGATTGTGTTGTTACGCAGTGCTGTCATTCTTCTTTCATTTCTTTTAACTTTTAAATACCTAGTGCTTATGCTTTTTTACAACAAGCTATATGACCACAAACTGTCTAAGAAGGTACTAAAGTCCAGCATGTTTTTGACACACACTTAAATCATCTCCGCTTCTCCAGTGGTAGGAAGAGTCTGCTGTGCAGGAATCTTCCTGTGAAGAACCCCACCTATTATTAACTAAAATCCAGTAATTATTTCTTTCCATGCCCAAAGGAATCATTAAAGGAAGCAACACGTGTACCTCCATCATATCCCAGCCCAAAAGAAGTGGGGTGTTCTCATGCTCTCATGTATCCCATTCCCAAGTATATATATTTACAACAGCATGTATCTAAGCACCGGGTGATGTCATCAAGATAGACAAAAAAAAAAGCAAAAAGCAAAAAAGAGCTTGTCCTCCATTCAGTCCTTTTCCTGACTGTTTTTTGTTCTTCGCTGTCAAAGCAAAAGAACATGACTACACCCATATTTTAATGCTCATTGTTATCTCTCCTGAATTACGTAACAGAACCCAAATAGCTGGTCCGGCTATTTTCAGAACGCGTCTCTGCTTTGTTGAAAGAGTGGCATAGCAGGGAATGTTTTCAATTCATTAATCAGTCACTAAAAATGACCAGTATTTTCCATTTCTGGTCAGGAAATGAAAGATGGGCTGTGATCCAGAGTTCTAATGTTTGCCATGACTTGTCAAGTTTGTTCAGGAAACTTTGCATCCTGCCATCAATCTCTGTTTAGATTAGCAATCAGATTAGTTATCTGATTGGATGATGGGTCTTGTGTTAATGTCATGTGTAATTGTCCCCCCATAGATGTCACAGATACCACAGATGCCTCTTTGGAAGATCAGGTGGACTGTCAAGCCGTAATAGACCCTGATGTAAATGCAGATAAGGATGTTTCTATGGTGAGTTTTTTTTGTTGTTGTTTGTTTTAATACATTTTAATTGTTCTTAACAATATTGGAAAAATGGACAGTGCATGTGTTATTGACTGGGATATATAGTGTGATATTAGAAAACACAGTCAACAACAGTCCCACAAGTCACAATATTAATAGTTTAATTTTTCCATGACATTTTTCAGCAGTGTTTTAATCATAGTGTCTGTTAAGGCCATGTTTCAGACACAGGCTAAAAAATCATCACACTTTATATGCTGTGGGTATTCAGATATGTAATTTTCCCTTTTGTTTCTGAAATAAATGGCTGTCCTGTGACTTTTGACTCTAAGTACTATGAATTTCCCTTGTTGAAGAAAGTAGGTGGCATCTTTTGTTGTAGTGAAATAATGTTCTAGATTTCTCCTAGATGATTCCAGCCAGTGGATTTATCACTGATGTACTAAACCAGGTTATAAGATAAAACTATAAATAAAACTGGACACCCTTGAGGATAGCTTTGGAGGTGTTTTAATAAACAGAGGATCACGACAGAGCAGGTATTATTTGAGTGGTGACTCATTCAAGCTCAGTCCAGCAGGGACACTAAGGTGTGTAAAAACTGCAGGAGCTCTGCTGTGTCTGATCCACTTATACCAGCACAACCCACTTTAACACACCACCACCATGTCAGTGTCGCTGCAGTAATGAAAATGACCAACCACTCAAATAATAATAGCTGCTCTGTGGGGCCCTGACCATTGAAGAACAGGTTAAAAGGAAGTTAATAAAGTATGCAGAGAAACAGAAACAGGACTGCTTCTGTAATTACAGAACTACAAAAATAATCCTATATTGTCAGTGGAGCTGGGCACAACTGCAGACACAACGCAGTAGTAAGGCTAGAGTAATGTTCCTGGCTAGAGGCTTAGCCAGATAATCTACGGTGCGGCATGTGTGGCTAAAACTCACAGAGGAAAGATAATGAAGAATTTTAACCCACTAATCAGATAATTCCACTCTCAACAGAACAGCTTTTAGCCCACACTGTGAGTAATAGGGCTAACAACCAACACTGCCAACCACACCAAACAGCAATGTTCAAAATAATGGAGTTTAAGTGCTGGATGAGCAGCTCTTTTTTGTTTTGTTTCTACTTTAAACTCCACAGTGTTGTAGCTAAAGGGGATTCACAGACTTTCTGAAATTACACATAAATATCTCTGCCTAAAAAATATTTATGTGGGTGAGCAAAGAAATTCAAGGATTTGGATGGGTAAACAGCTACACTTGGCAATATACTGTATATTGTCACTGTCCAGTCTCCATTTTTGTTGATTTTTTTTAGTTTACTGCATAATTTGAATGCACAAACTGTCCTTTATATTATGTCCTGAAAATAACACTTTACAATGACTGTTGAGCAATGATATATGCTTTAATTGTTTCCCAGTCAGCCTTCCATTTGGGGGCAGTATTTGCCCTTAGAAAAGACATGCAGTTTTAAGTCTCACTGTTTTTCCAATACCACAGTGGTTTGTTTGGCTCCCCCTGCTGCCAGTTTCTGATATAACTGTCAGCAGATGTTGCTGCTTTATTTGTGTTTTAGTGATTGTCTTTGGTTGATAAATAAGAAAGTGTTGAGATATAATCAATGTATAAACCGGCCCACATTTTTCAGAGCGTAAGTTGAGTTCTATTTTGAGTTGTGTGACAGACCCCACAAGCTTTTTAGCCTCACATTGAGCTGTCAGACTTGTGTACAGTAGAATCCATCCTTGTGTTCTCAGCCAAGACACTTAATGAAGTTTACATTGCTTGTTGGTGCTCTCCGTGACAACATTTCCGACTCCTGGTTTGTTTATCCAATGCGTTCCTTGAGGCTTCGCAAGTGTGCAGAAGAGCAGGCTGGTGTTGGAGAGTAAAACAGCTTCTATTGTGTGAGTGGAGTAAAAGAAATGGAGCTGGGTTAGAGCTGGTGTGTGAAGTCAGGGAGCAATGTGGAAGTGTTTACTTTTGGGAGAGGTCAGATTGGAGGGGGTGGGAGAGAGGAGGCAGATAACAGGAAACCATGTGGCAGTGTGTGTGTGTGCGCTGTGTTTCTGTGTTCCATGTGCACTCTGCATGTGCTGAGGCGAGGGCTTGCGGGGAGAACACTGCAGCAGTGTAGTTAGCCCGTCAGTGCGTCAGAATGCCAGAGCTGACGGCGGGTCGTTTCTCGCAGCTTTGGAGGGTTTTATTATGTGGAAAGAACCAGTAAAGCTGCCTGGAAGGAATAGAAGGTTAATTAGCTTGCCTATGAAAGTGCAGCGCGGACCATTAGCCTTCAGCTGAAACTCTCTGCTTGCCATTCACTCAACATCTGAATCATGTTCTGTGAACGTTGCCTGAAAGATTTCCCCGGCACAGGTAAAAAAAAAAATAAATAAATAATGTACATGTGTGCTGTTGCTATCGTGAGAAAACCTAATTTCTCCTAAGGCCTGAGAGGGATATGAAAATGTTGTGGTGAATATTGATACTGATTTAAGTGTTAAAAAAAAAAAAAAACTCACACCTAATATCTACTTAAATGCTTGTACTAACTGATTTGATATGGTGTATTAAACAATTTGTTGCAAATGTTTAGGCAAATAGTAACACTATAGATCTAATAAATAATCAAACAATTAAATTTTTTTTAAGACTAATTACGTCAAATGTTCATGACACATTGGTATGGCATGTTTTTAATATGTTCCGTATTCTGTTAATGTGATGTTAATAAGTTTCTAGATATCAAATGTATTTTAAGCTGTTATTTGTTGTTCTCCCCCAGTAACTGGAGTACTAAATACAATCAAAGCACACTTAAAAAAACGCAAGCATAAATCTGACAATGTCACCTGATTTGAAGTATGTAAATTGATCATAAAATGTTCCCTAAGGCAATGGATTGGGAATGCAAACACTTGTATACGTTCTGAGGTGTTAGCAGAAAACACATTAACATTCACTGCAACTTTTGTTTGACTTCAGTGCATATCCTGCTCAGTTTTCTTAACCTACCTTTAAAATAATTTCAATGCTCCCATATATATATATATATATATATATATATATATATATATATATATATATATATATATAATTCTATTAACTATGGACATTTTTTCCAAGTTCCAAATACAAATATTGTCATTTAGAGCATTTATTTGCAGATAATGAGAAATGGCTAAAATAACAAAAATCACAGTTTTCATGCATCTTGGCATGTTCTCCTTCACCAGTCTCACACACTGCTTTTGGATAAATTTATGCCACTCCTGGTGCAAACATTCAAGCAGTTCAGGTTGGTTTGTGATTATCCATCTTTCTCTTGATTATATTCCAGAGATTTTCAATTTGGCAAAATCAAAGAATCTCATTTTTTTTTAGATATTATCAGAAGTAGGAACATAAAAATAGTAGTACACACATTTTGCTCCATTAATTGATCTGTTCAGATGCACCAAAAAATGGGACTAGAATTCTAACTAGAATTTTTTTTGTCTTCAGAACAGACCCAGGGCTGTCGTGCTTGCTTTTGTCAGTTTAATGTGAGCTCGGGGGCGTCTGCTCATCCTTTGGCTCCTTTGCAGCGTCCCTCAGTGCTGAGAGTCTTTCTGTTAAATTGCTTGCAGATTCGTGCAGCCAGGCCGAAGCTGCGCTTTCTGCTTATCTCAGCTTCGGGAATTATAAGCAGATGGGAAAAATGATTATGAGGTGTTGCCTTGTTTTGTGAGAGCCAGCTTCCTTTTCTACCTTTCTTTTTTTTCCCCCAACCACTGTTGTATATCTTGTTGCGAGTGTACACATTGGCAGAGCTGATCAGAGTCCTGTTGCCAGGAGTGTCACAAGATGAGTGGTGAATAGCATGTGAAAGCGAAGCGTGGGCTTGTGTGTTATCAAGCAGTTGCACTGGACAGACTTCCTCGCAGCTCGGGAACTGAGCTCATAGGTGTGTGATTCACAAAAAGAGAGAGAGTGAAGGAGAGAGTGTGAGAGAGGGACAGTGTGAATACGGGTGTTGTAGAGCCAGACAAGTGGTAGAAGAAGAGGGTGTGTTTAAGTAGGTGTAGTGAGTGGATACACATTAGTAGAGGAAAAGCAATGTAGTGCAATGCATGAGCCTGAGTGTCAGTGTTGGAGAGTTGGAGAGAGGGGGGGTGGGGTGGGCGAGAGAGAGGCAGAGCAAGCGAAAGGGGGCCGGCTCTTCACACAGATGTGAAAGATTAGGAGCTTCTCATTTTTCCAAAAGCTCTAGCAGAGGCAGAGGCTTGGCCAGCGAGGACTTCATGTTGGAAATAAACTCACCAATTTTGCGCACCGACTTTTCCTTATTTTTTCGGGGAAGATGTATGAGCGACACAAGCGGAGGTACAGTTTGTGTGCCAAAGGGGGGAGAGATATGGATGTGGTTTTAATAAAGGTAAGGAGCAGTGGGCTTTTTATGAAGAGTATGAGAGTCTAACTTTAAAAGATTAGACTTAAACTTAAGTAAGCTTTATTCTTAAATCATACTGTCGTGTTTATTGTATTCTTGTTTAGCTGCTCAAATGAAGGAACTTTGAAAGTGTTGGTTCTCCTGAAGTCCTGAAGTGTCAGAAGTTTGTTCTACAAACACCCCCCTCCCAAACCTTAAGTGAAAACTAGTCTGTTATGCCACATGAAGTCTGTCAAGTTGACTCTAAGATAAGTATGTATCCTTAAGTGGATGGAGTTGTCTTGCTGTTGACTGATTATTATTATTTTAATATCATTTTAGAGAGTATTGTGTAGCACTGGGTTAGGGATATGTCCAGGAGAATCATTGTATCATATGGTCATACGGACTGAAGGAGACTGTGTATGACTGCTTGTATGAGTGAGTGTGTGTGTGTGTGTGTGTGTGTGTGTGTGTATGTATGATGAGCGTGTGTTTGTGTGTGTGTGTGTGCGCACAGGGTGGGGTTGGTTTTGGATGTGTAATGTGGTCCTCCGGACTCTAGCCTGGGAACCGACCACTGTTGAGCTTGAAATGTTGTTGACTTATAGTTGAAAGATGCAAGATGTGTGTTTAGTTGAATTCCCAAGTTTCCTTCCCCAGTTCCCACTAACTGGTTGTGTTTATTTCACTCATTCTACTGATAATAATTATTATACATCATTGAGTTCTGGAGCATGGTGTGAGATATATCTAAATATTAACAAATGTTAAAGGTGTATATATTAAGAAAATATTTTAAGAGTAAATATGCAGTAATGTGTTGTATACTGATTAAAACGCACTGTAAATTTTTATTTATTAGTTAACATGGAAAGATTGGTGTCAGTGTTTAATTCTGTGTTGTGTTTAAACCCCGCCCACTAGATAGCAGTGTGTAACTTTGTTGATAGAAAAAAAGTATACTTTTCTTTTACTCAGATTTTATAAATTTAATGTTTTTAATACTGAAGTTTTCTTAAAATTTGATTTGAACACTTTCGTTATATCTCCTTGCGTATAGTATCACAATATATTGAATTATAACTTCTGTAATGCAATAAAATCATGTCGCCAAGTTCTTGCCAATGCATAGCCCTATGGCTCATTTTGTTGCTTTTGATGAATCTGGAACACATCAGAATAAAAGTGAGCAATATGATGTTATTTTATTTCATTGCAATCTTTTTTTTTTATTGCATCGATATGCAACTTTTTTTGCATGTCAAGGATACCATCAGTGCTAAAAGAACATTTACCCAACTGCACGTTCCATTACAAAAAGTGTGATTATTCCTGTTGAATTGGATAAAGGACAGCAGATGCTATTGATACATTTTATCTGTGTTATGTGTGTATATCATATAAGATAAATATTGTTTATCATGAAAAATGTTTTAAAAAAGTAATGCACTATTTTTACCATCACCCAGGTCTACATCAGAGAGTCTCTCTGTTCCCTTAAGGTTGGATTTGTCATCCCTGCTCGCCTTCCAGCTCTAATGCCTGTGGCTGAAAGGAGAAGGCTATAATGAAGCAGTCAGTCAGTAGACATTCCTCTATATGGTTTTGAAAGCCTGCACCACTTAATGACTCCTTAAGGCCAGATACCTTTCTCGCTCTGGCTGGGCCGATGCCTTGCTGATGGCCCAAGTGCAGCACTGTGGAGCAGTGTGGTAGATTGTTAGATTGAGTAGGTATGTGTACTGTATGTCTGTGGGTGTGGGAGCCTGCGTGAAGGGCTGACTGGGTGAGGGGTGTCTGAATTTGGTGGCAGTCTGGGAGCCTGTGTTTAGATCCTAACGGTTTCCTTTGGCCCGCCGCCTGGAGAGACTGATGGAAACGGGGCACATGGCCAAGTGACTTCATACCACTGCACTTCGACAGAAATTGCACTCATCCTCGTGCTGGGCAGCATTTCCAGCTTCATGCACTTTTAAGACCAAACACAAGAACATCTCAAGAATTTTTCTTGTAAAACATAGCAACAATGCAGTTACTGAAAGCAACAGAATGTGTTTAAATAGGTCAATATAATTGCCTTGACTCCCTTCTCGTCACGGCGACACGGGGCTGTAATTCTAAGCTTTGGTTCCCAGGCTTTTGAGTCAGGCGTGCATCAAGGTCCAGTCCTAGGGCCGTTATTTTTAAACCATATGTGTTTTTATTGGGTGCATTTTTGAACGATCTGCTTCCTACCGAGCCGTGCTGGCAGCGCCTTTCGCACTCCTTCCCCTGGTCCTGCAAATATGCAGTGAGAACAGCAGTGCTGCCAGATTCTGGTGAGGAACCTCAGGCCATATCTGGCAACATGCAGGGAAGCAGAGGCATGTACTGTATGCTAAAGTGAGGTGTCTGGAACTCAGCATAGTGCAGACATGAGACATTTTAGTGTGAATGAGGGAAACATTGTTTAATTTTTGTGCATTTTTAATAGCTGTGCAAGTGTGTAGATGGTACATAAGAGCATGCACATTTGCAGCTTCACAGACACATTAATGGGAAGCAATCCTCTTTTGAAACTGAGCACTTTTTAGATACTAAATAAGATACTAATTACACACAAACATAAATAGGTATATACATGCATACATACATACATATAGTTATGACCCTGTTGCCAGTTCAACTACTGGCAGGTACCTACCCTACAAGACCTGCCTGATGTTTTGAACCTGTCAGTCATCTTGCCATCAAATATAGACCCTTTTCAAAGTAGCTCAGATTCCTCTACTTCCTCAACACTTCAGTTACTTACAATATAAACTAAAGGGCAGGTTCCCAGACCTAGTCTTGAACTACAGCCTAGTCTTGAACTACACACAATTTTAATGGAGATTTTAAAAAGGAAATATAGTCTACGACTAAACTTGATCCCAGCCTGCGATACTGACCCTCTACTTATTAAAGTATTGAGACACCTAAACTTAAGGGTATGGACAGAGTTAATCTGGCTTTTGTTGGATTGAAGGTTTCAGAGAAATTCTGGGGATGGTTTTCTACTATATTGTGGAACGTTGCTGTGAGGATTTGATTGAATTTAACAACATCAAGAGAGTTTGTGAGGTCTGGATGTTCAATAGTCTCTATGCCATCCACCGACATGTCTCAAAAATACAGAATGAAGTACAATCATTCAATCTTTTTTGCTACCATATGACCCAGCCCTAGTCTTAAACAAATTTTTAAATCTTTAAATCTTTAACTAATAATTAAAATTCAACACTGTGCCCTAAATTTCATGTTTTTTATAGCAGTAATGTGTTAGCAGTTTTACATTTTGCAGTTAGAAAAAGCTGAGGTGTGAAGACTAATAGCACACTAAAACAGCTGTACAAACATCAAATAAAGCATAGGCTCACAGTGATGTGACAGCCTAGTGCGAGCTTGTGAAAGCAGAGCTGCTCTGCGTATCTAGAACAGCTCTGGTGAAATTGCAGCTTATTTTCTCTGAAAGGCAGTGGTGGTTCAGGCACACGTTCATGATGACAACACCATGTGTGTTAAACATGTCGAATGGCAAATTGGCCCATAGCTTTCAGGCCCAGTGGTCACTCTATGGTCTCAGCACATGATGGTCTGTGGTGGGAACTGCTTAAAACAGGGCAGTGTGTATATATGTCTGTGTGTGTGAATGTATATGTGTCTTTAAGCACTATCTAGCCTCTCTGGAGGCAGTTCCTGTGGCCTGTGTGTGGGACAACAGAGGGCTGTGTTCTCTCTCTCTCACTCTTTCTCTCTCACTCTTTCGGCCAGCTTCTCAAAGACACACACGGTGGCTACACAGTACCACAGCAGGGTCCCATCAATAGGGCGTTGTGTATTGTTAATTGCTTTAAAACTGTGCAGAGCCACTCAGCTTTTTTTTTACAAGTTACTAGTGGTGTAAACATAATTAGGCATCAGCCAGAAGGGAAATTCAACCCCTGCTCGACCCTCATGTGCTTCAGGAAACGTTAGAAGTAGGACTGATGCAGTGATGCAGAGGGAATATACTCTTAAAAATATAGGGGCTTCAAATGGTTCCTTGAGGGACACCAGAGAAGAAGCATGTCTGTTATGGAAAAGTGTGATTTACATTGACACTTTCCCAGTGTTAAATATTGGGTGGATATCCATACATGTTTGTTATGCTAAATAATAAATATAAAGTCATAAACACAATTTTGAGCATTTTGTGATATAATAGTTTCTAACTCTTGTAATAAGAAATACATTGCATTACTTTTACTTTTATTGGATTTAATGAAAACCTTTCAAACATCAGTACAACCTAGAACTTTATTTTAACAAGAAACTGGTAATAAGGCATGTAATGTGCAATTCGAATTTGAATTTATGATTCACTACATTGCAATATATTAAAATACTCTAAGCAAGAGTAAAATAAAACTTTACCATTTATCAGAACAGTGAAATCTAAAAAGAGGCATTCACAGATAGACATAATTTATTGATTCCAAGGGAAATTTAGCGACTAATCTTGCAGAAAATTTAAAACAAATAAACCAAATCTATCAGCAAATGTTTGAATGCAAATGTTTTTTTTTTAATCTTTTTTATTTAAAAATCAATACTTATTTTTTTTAGAATTGATACAGTATTGCTCATAAACAGATTGAGAGACACTTTGATGAATCGATATTTTCTTATGCTCCTGTTTTAGAACTGATTTTTTTTATATTGTAGACTGTATCTCTACTGCAAAGGCCAGACTAGAGAGAAAAAAAACAATTGATAAATAATACAGCCTGACATGCCAGAAGTCAAACAATAGCAGTATGTAAATTAATCAAGAAGTGTAACCTCAAGGGATGACATTAGAACAACATTTGTGAGTAAAGTTGCGAATGGCAAGGCAACATGGATTATTGGAGTTTCAGTGGTGCCAGCTGGATGAGACACTCCATTTTACTACAGTGTAAGATGGTATTGATTGTGACCAGCAACGTCTAACGAGAATTGTCATTGCAAACAGAGAAGCGACATTCAGTGCAAACAGCCTTACACACGTGTCTCAAAGGCCATTTTATGGCTTCCTTGGGACATGATACTATTTCCTGCCCCATTCGTTTTAGCATGCCAGTGTACTGTACTGTCCTTACTTCTACCTCTTGCTTTTCTATGTACACTCATTCAATAGCCATCTCTTTTTCAATAACCGGAGGTCTTTAACCTGTCCTTACTCTGGAAAAACCAGTTATCCATTCTTTAAAGTAATGCTGTTGGTTATAACAAAGCGGAGGAGCCCTTCCAGTGTCCAAACAGATGAACGAACAGTTAGCCTTTATATTTACTTGCCCTGGGGGGAGCTTTGTCATCTGTGGTCTTCTGTAATGTGAGAGGTGTGTAAACATTACTAATACAGTACATGTACTCACCTTTATTTTGTCAGAGATTAAAAACTGACTTTAGTTGATTTCAAGTCAGTTTGACCTTATAAGTCATAGATAGGGATGACCAATTGTGAATAAGAATTAAAGTTTAATTGTATTATCTAAATACACACATCTGTTCAACTTGTATGTAGGTGGAAGTCAGCAGCAAAAAAAGGTATAGGTATCCTCAGTATGTTGAAGCCAAGAGCACATGTTCAGCTAAATCAAGGCTCATTTGTTTGTTTGGACACCCACTTTCTAGAGGGCAGCTTTGCTGCTGATTGCTGAGGTTGGTGTTTCTTTACTTGGGGCTGGTGTGAGGAAGCGTGTGTGGTCTGTGGCGGCCTAAACACACAGCTGTTTTGAAGGTCTGGAGGTCTGGAGCTTATGGTCCAGTGAAACCACAATCTGAATGCTACCTCATGTCGTCTACAGGTTTTGATAATATGTGTGTCGTGGAATCTGTAGAAGACTTCTGTGTACTGAAAGTGATGCACTGAATTTATGTTTTCAAATTTACATTTTCAAACATCTGTGCTTTTCCTCATTAGTAAGATGAACACACGCAATTTGGTTTATTTATGTTGTGCGAATGCCACAGTCATTCCATTTGCAATGCGTTATTTTTTTTTTCAGTGCAGTTTGACAATGCTTGACCATGTTTATGATCTGTGTTTCTGCATCACTGCTCCTCTAAGCTCCTAAACGGAACCAGATTTGCACTCAGTTCACCTTTTAGAGCCTTTGATTCAGAGGCTTAAAGAGAAGGAGGAGGAAGTCTCAGAAATTAGAGGTGTAAATAATTCTTTCTAAAGATTTATAGTGCTGCTGTGTTTTATGGTGCTCTGTAGTGTTACGGTATGATGTGTCATTAGCAGACGCTCTACTGCTAGTCAGCCCACAGTTTCCAGTCAGACAGTCACATGCTTGACCATGACACGTCTTCCTGTTTCTGTTTCCAGATTCACAGAGAAAGAGACGCTCTCTGTCTTGACAGTTCCCAGGCCTCTCTGTGCAACAGGGCTGTAGAGAAGCGACAGAGCTCAGAGTCTACAGGTAAGGCTACATGGATTTTTCACTACCATCATTGTCATGCTATGACTGTAGACATGAGTCAGAAATGCCAATCAGAAAAACAATAATCGTGTGATGGTATTGCATTGATATTTGGAAGGAAAATAAAAGTTACCTGGAACAATAAATGAAAAAAAATGTATGCTCTATTGCATCTCAAATATTCTTATAGTTCCTGCAGATTTTGAGCTTGAGGTGCATTTTTAGTGCATTCCACACATGTTCAGTCTGTAAAAGGTCTGGTGATGCAGCTGGCCATGGCAAAATGTCTGTGTCTTCAGGACAAGCTCTTTAGATGCTCTTCAGCATTGTCCTGTTGGACTAGCGCACTGGAGTGTGTGTGGAGAAATGGAAGGGGCACTTGTTGCAGGACCTCATTAATGCAACATCAGGCTGTCAGAGTGCCTGGAAAGAAGGCAGAAGGTGATCTGGCATTGTAAAAAAAATTGAACACCACAACAGTATCAATCTGGACAGGTGATGCAGGACATCAAACGCTTGATACTGGAGCTGACCACAGGTACCTCCGCATGAATTCATTGGTTGTCTCCATCAAAGCATGATGACCACTACCTTTCTAAGTAGGGTTGCAGCGGTAACCGGTTTCACGGTATACCATGGTATTAAAATGCACGGTTATCATACCGTGTGTGTTTGCTTATTACCGGTAAAACGCAAGCCAGCGGAGAAACTCACCCGCGCATGCGCAACTCTGCTCCGCTTCAGCTACTCGGCACACAGCGGTGAGAACAACAGAAAGTGCATCAGACTAAACAAATCTCCGTCCGCCTAAAAAAAGGCTAAACTAAAATCAGCAGTGTGGGACTATTTCGGATACCCGCCGAACGCAGGATGGTTATCCGATTTGTAATCAATGTGGCCGTAAAGTCACAGCTAAAGGTGGACATACGTCAAACCTGTTCTCCCATCTCCGAGAACACCACCCCGCTGTGCAGCGCAAAGTATGTGTTTAGCTTATAATTTTAATCTGAACCTAAATAAAACCTCTTTGTAGTCGTGCACAACCCATGCAGTAAGCGCCCGCAAAAGCGCGGAGTTATCCGAAATTTGGGCACGCAGGTACAGGCGTGAAGTGCGTGCTACGATGGATTCACGTGTCCGTTTAAAGGTCCTGGCCGGACTGGATGTGAAAGACGCCATTCATTTACATGCGTTCATTTTCAAATTCTGACGTGCCTGTTTTTCATATGTTAAAACCAGACTCGGTGTGAAAGCCTTAAAATAGAAATCTCTATTGTGAGGATCATGTCAGAAATAAATCCCCTCTTTCTGCAGTATCTGGTTATATACCAACTTGGCAGTAAAACGGACGTTTACAACAGTTGTTGATCAGACACTGACCCAGGCTCAGTTTATCAGATATTAAATAATTTAAACTTAAATAATTGTACTGAATATTTTAAATACAGGATCTTTACTTCTTAGAGGACATGTAATGTGTGTAACGTGTGTGTATGTGTGTATATATATTATATATATTTATATATATTTTTTTTTATATACACTCTTAATGCCCTTAAGAGTAGTGGAAAAACCTGGTTTCCTTCACCTGATGGTATACAGCTTATTTTTCTTAAGGAGACATTAAAATTATAATTGTTCCAGGTTTCTACAATAAATAGTTAATTGAACAAAAAACCTTTGTTGTAATTTCTTTAAGGGTCAGTTTAATAATATATGTAACAAACTGTGATACCGTGATAACCGTGATACCGCGGTATTTTCTGAGACGGTTATCATACCGTGAAAATCTCATACCGTTGCAACCCTATTTCTAAGTAACTCCATGACCGTCTGGCATTGCCATTCCTGTTGTTGGATTTTATTTAGATAAACCTATTTGTATTATACTGCATCTGCTGTTAGGAGATGCAGTATATATTGCAGTAGTCTAGATGTCTAATAATGCATCTTAAAATGTATCTATTGAAATGAGAATTTTGTCTTACTACTTTAAAACTTTTCTTACTTAAGTTTGTCTCACTTCAGTGGCTTATAAAACTAGATAAAAAGTAAATTAAAACAGTATTATATATTTTTATAATTTGCATACTGAAATATCTTAGCAAGCAGTGTGAGAGGATTTCACTTACCAATTATAAAGTGTGCACTGTGTACACGTTTCAAAAGAATTACATTTTATTAAAATACACTCTTATTAATTTACATCTATTAATTAATTTACCAAGCACATTATCAGGAAGACAATATACACCTATTCATGCTCTTATCTAATCACCCAATCATGTGGCTGCAGTTCAGTGCATAAAAACATTTAGATAGATCCAGCTGTGCAGATAATGTTTACATCAACCATCAGAATGGAGACATATTTGATTGCAGTGATTATAAGTGTAACGTAATTTTTTTGTCATGAGAGCTGATGTGGAACTGCTCATCACATTTGTCTCATTTTAACTCAAAATGGGCAGATAATCATAAAGAAAGCCTCCAATGAGCAGCAGTTCTGTTGAACAAAATGTATAATGATGGTGATTGAGCTCAAAGGAGAATGTTCAGACTGTTTAGAGCTGACAGAAAGGTTACTGTAAATCAGATAACAGCTCTGTACAATTTTGGTGAGCAGAAAAGCATTTCAGAATGAACAAAGTGTGAAAGTTTGTGGTAGAAAGGCTGTAAAAGCAGAAGAGAACATTGGGTTCCACCAATCAAGAATAGGAAGCTGAGGCTCTGGTGGTGATCTGATGACTCTCTAATTCAGTAACCGAAGCATTACAGATTTGCTTAAATGCATCCCTATTCATTATATCTTCTATAATAATAAAAAAAAAACTTAGATTAAAATGGCTTGTCCTGCTTTTGTTGGAGTAACTTTTTCTACAGTCCAGGGCAAAGCTTTCTATTGTTTTCTATAGGTTTTGTAGCACTGCTGTGAGGACTTGATTGCATTCAGTAGTCAAAGAGCATTAGTGAGGTCAGAAAGTTGATTGTTCAACACCACAGCCTTACCCCAACTCGTTCTATTGAGCACACTTTCACTAGTGTCTGTGAGATCAGACACTGATGTTGGACCAGAGTGCCTGTGTTTGTTATTGGTGCGTCAAGAAGGTTTTTGATGGACAGTTGATGGTGGAATATCTGGAGTCATCCTATTATGGCACCACAGTGGAATTTAGTGAGATCTTTAGAATCAGCTACTCTTGCTTGATTTTATTTAATCTGTAGTAATTCTGAACGATATGACCAGAATTTATAATTCACAATATATTTCTTAATTTGATCTATACAATATATTTTCAAAATAAACAGTATGTATCATGGTGTATGTAACCATGCACTGACATAGGTGGGTGATACTGTTTGTTGTTATGCTATTTAATTACAATATTATTTTTCAATATATATATATATATATATATACATTTATTGTAATGACACAAAGACAAAATACATCTAAAGTAATTAAGCTTGCTCAAATTGTTGCCATTATTATTATTAATATTATTTTTATTATTAATATTAATATGTTATATATATATATATATATATATATATATATATATATATATATATATATATATATATATATATATATATATATATATATATGTATTTTTGTGTATAGTCACATGACTACTCTTTATCCAGTCTGCAACTGGATAGCAACATGGATGAGAACTCACAGCACATACCAAACAAAATGCAGCTTGTATCAATAGATAAATGCCATGCAATCTTTCATTGAAATATGTTAATATATTTTTAGTTGAGGTAAAGTGTTAATTGTCATTGCTGTTTTGTACAGTTTGATTGATAGATTTACATCACAGTAAAAAATATTTCCAGGGTATGACATTTCTTCACTTTCATTAACAATAAATGGGTCATCTGTGTGTATCTGTGGTGTAGCTACAATAAACGGTCCATGGTAACTAACTAGTCAGTGAGAGCTTGTGCAGCCAGTGTGCAGCCAAAGACTGGCGGATGAGTCAGATCACAGACGACTGAATGACGAGCCGAGCTTCTTCATCCAAGGTCCGCAATGGAGGAGAATGATGTCATTGTATGAGAGTGTTTTGAAGTCTCTTCGTCTGCACCAGCTGTATGAAGGCCTGCTCTCAGCTGTGGGGTTTGAGCCTGACACGACAGGAAGCACGACAGGATGTGCTAAAGATAACTGATCAGATGAAATTGTGTTGGTGTTAGTTTGTGTGTTTCTTGGTTGTTGGCTCTTTAAAAAGACTTGAAAAGTCGAGAAGACCTTTAGTAATGCTTTTTATAAGTGCGTTATTAATAATACTTTATACAGCATAGATAATAAATTATTATGATTGCCATAAGCTTGTATAACATGTGCTAACATTGAAATACATAATGTTATAAAAAATGTGATTTCCTAATGCCCAATAAGATCTGTTCATAATAACACTTTACATACTGTTATAAGGCATCATGAAACTTGTCTTTATGAAGAAACATATACTTATACATAACAGCTTATAAAATATGTCACTATAAGTACTTATGAGTTATTATACAAGCTTATTACAGTTATTACAATGTATTAGTTTTGTTTTATAATGCATTTTAAAGGCATTCATAGTGCAGTATCAATACAAAATTCATGGAAGTTGTTGCCAGATCTTTTTCTCTTTTACTATTTGCAGTATTGTGAAGAAAATCATTGACAAATTGTATCTACTAACAGGCCCGACTCTCAAAACATCCGGCACACCATTTTATTCAAATTCCCCTTAAAGGTTTAAAGATTTTTCTAATACTATTTTATGATTACAACACATGTGGATGTTGCACCATGATATAACAAGTGGGGGTACAACTAATGACCATTGACCTGATTTTCAGTGTTATATTCAAATCAACATAATACAAACAATAAATAATTATAATAACAAAATAATAATTCTCACCGTAATTTAGATTATAATAACTCATAATAACAAAGTACTAATCATAATTTCAAGATTTGTTGCAACATAATTATGACATTAAGATGACCGATAAAATAATAAAAGCTGCTTAATAATAGAATACCCCACTTATTTATGTCTGGTTGTGTGTGTGTGTGTTTCTATATAGTTACATGAGTCAGTTCAGTGTTTTTCTTACATGTTTCCTACACTGTTACTGATGCTTAACTCAAATGCTGATTCAGACTGTAAAAGAAAAGCTCAGCTCAGCGTAGAAAGGCTGTTTTAACTGAACTGCTGTGTTTCTCAGCAGAAAGTACATGTGGACAAAGAACAGCTGTAGTGGACCCATCGTGGCCCCTCCTCTTTTTCTCAAGCTGTCATGGCACCTGTGGTGTGTGTCTGTGTGTGTGACAGCTGACAAAGCTAGAAGATTCCCCTGCTTACAGCACAGAATCAGAGCTGCTGCCACTGATTACTGCTCTTTTAATCTCAAATTAACCCATTAAAATCTGAGCTTATTATTAACTGATGTGCATTTGTCAGATGTTCTGGATATTCATTTAATCAAAACTTAATTTGGATGTAATGTTTTAATGGATTTAGTGGTCATTGTTTATGCATATTCATTTAAAATAACAGTTCAATATTGCATACTCTTAAATATAAAGGTGCTAAAAATGGTTCTTTGAGCAATGCAAAAAAAAAAAAACACTTTGAATTCCATAAAAATGTTTTTTTTTTTTTGTTCTTTTACTTGTTACCTATTACATTTTCCCTTCATTTTTTGTTAAATTTTTTGATGTGATGTCATCTTACAGGACAGGTCTAAATTAATTTTAAAAAAAGTATTTTGCATAATTTACTTGTTTTCTCTCAATTCTGCTAGAAATATATATGTATATATGTATATATGTACAAAAAACCTTGCCAGATAAATATATTTATATAAAAAAAACATGCCATATTTTATGATGCAATATGCCATGCAATAGTTTGGCGCTATACAGTCGCAATGCTACCAGCCAGGCTTGGCAGATTTCTTTATGAAACAAATAAGCTGTGGTTTAAATAACTATTTAAAGTGTATTGATTGATTGAAAGTGTATGATAATGAAATAGGGCAACAGGTTATGGAGTTTAATGGTGGCCAAAAACTGATTAAGCTCTTTACTGGTTGCAGACAGATAGATGCAGCATTCAAATGATGATGGAACGTATTTGAGGTTTCTCTGGGTTCTTCCTCTGATCTGTCACTACCTGATGCGTCATCCGGTTTCTGAGTAGAGTGAGTCTGACTTGGACCTCTGACTTAGTTGAGAACATGCCGTTAAATGAGGAACTGCTTCACAAGCTTATGGCTGAGAATGAGAAACAGGAAGTCTTGAGAATAAGTAACTTGCTCATTTTTATTCTGTTTCATTTCTTGATGTGATTTCTGCAGATATAGTGCTCTGAATTACAGTGCCATTTCTTATCGGCAGACTTCTTATATTTACGGATGTGTGATCTTTTTTTTTAAACTCTCTTCTGAGAAAAACAAGAAGTGAGAAGTGAAAGCAGTCCGATAATGTGTGTGTTAATGAACACGTGTTTATGTATGTGTGTGTTGCAGAAAGTCCACTTTCTCAAGTCCGACACAGCACAGGCAGCACAACTCTGCGAGACTCCGGCAGTGATACAGATGGCTTCATCAGCACAGACACGGGAGATGACAACGTCTTCAGAAAGGTGAGTGAGAAGAGGAGAGATGGACAGATATGCTTGTTAGGATACTGCCTTTTTTGGACAACATATTGTCCAAGAAATAAACAATATTACTGCCACTTTGAGATCAACTAATATGGTGATAATAGCATAAAATGCACTTTTAAATCAATGGATATTGGAGGATCTAGAATTTTTAAAAAAGGATATTCAGGCAGTGCAGTTAAAATGTGGACATTTTAAATAGTCAGTTTAAAGAGACATTTTAGAAGACTTATTCACATTAATGAGCTCACTTTTAAACAAAGTAAACAAAAAGGTACAATATGTAGAGCAGGTCCATATATTGTATGTTATGTTGACATTGCAGTTATTGTGAAAAGTCTATTCAAGAGAACAGAGTGGATGGGAGGCTTTAGTGGTGTTTAGTGGTATTAAAGTTGTTCCTTGTTGTTTAACTAGTAACTATATGACTGTGGTTGAGGATGTTTAGGTTCAGTTCAGTTTTTAACTTGTTTGCCACCCTGTTCTTTTTAGTATTACCACTGTAACAAAACCACTACTTATTCCTAAACCTTACCAGGTAGTGTTGCTCTCTTTTCATTGTGTCTGTCCTCTTAGTTTGTTGCGCTGTTCAATTGAAGCTGAATCAATTTCAGCTGATGAGCTTTTAGCTTTGTCTTCACTGATACAGACAGTAAGCCAGTACATTCCCCTTCTGATGTGTGTTTAGCTCTAGATTGCATTTGCTTTAGAGGGAGTGGATTATGGTGAGAAAAGATTGGCAATATTAGCGCTAGCAATATTAGCGCTAGCAATATTAGCGCTTGCTTGACACAGGAAAAAAAAAATCCTGTAGTTAACCAGTAGTACAACTTAGAACTAGCAGAGTCTGGAGGTGATGTGCTGCTCTCTAGTATCAACAATATCATATTATCATAAAGTTGGTGACACTTTTTACTGTATCTCCATCTTTGTGTAGGGCTTTCTCTAATGGTCGTTAGGGAAGCCTGTTTTAGAGCTCAATTTTGGTTATGCCATACTTACTTTTGAAGGAGGAAGTACAGTGTTTGAGGTTTATGTTTTATCACTTCCTTGTATCAAACTCTCGTTATTCAACCATGCCAAATAAGCACAGATAGACATTATAGGCCTTATTTAAATTACATTTTTGGGATAGTGTAGAATTAAAAGAAGACATTTTATATGCAAACTTTTGATATTTTAGAACAAATTGCCAAAAGCATACATTTTAAAATGTTTAATTAAAAAGAATTCCTCTTAGAAAAGTGCATAAAAATGCTATTATATTATTATTATTATAGCATTATAATATCAATATCATCCAAAAGACCAAGCATGTCTTGGCTGATCAAACACATTTAAAATAAAGGGATAAAAACAAGCTTAAATTTCTCCAACCCTAAAAAAAAAAAAAAAATTGTAACTACATTTGAGGCCTTTTTTCGATGACCAACTCAATCTGAATGGCAAAGCTTGGACTAGCTTTTAGCTTAGTGCTACATGAGCTAGCAATTTCTAGGAAGTACAGTTGTATTGGTGTTCTCCACTGAGGTCATGTGACCATGATGCTTATAATTTTCCCTGCGCTCTGTCAAGCCTCCACCCCACCCACTCGCTTGCTCGCCCACACACTCACTCACAAATGCCCCTGCTTGGTACACACACACATACATACACGCTCACTCACATTCGCTGGAAGTCATTTCTGGGGCACATGAATGGAAAGCTTTCATCCCCCAGAGCCCCAACAAAACCCTCTATGTGTGTATTAGAGGCACAGAGCCGACTCGCCTCCTCTCTCACGCTACCTCAGCAACACACAATGGCCTGGCCAAAGCCTCACACCCAACACCTTGGGATTATTTCAGCCTTCTGTACATTTGTGTGTGTGTTTGTCTGTGTGTGAATATGCTTTGTGTGTGTGTCCAGGTGCATAGGCTAACCAGTAAGTGATGTTTCTGTTTCGTGCGTGTGTGTTTGTGTGGGTTTGCTGGCTTCCCACATTGGGTCGATAGTGGGCTTCAGAAAGTTTTACCATAAAATCCCCGTCCTTTTCTAAGATAGCAAGGCAATTCGACACTGGGTTTCCATCCAAACATTTCACAAAATGCACATAATGTCGTTTTGGCTGATTAGGGTAGTATAGTGTACTATAGAGTAGTATACAGAGCATAAGTTAGTATGGGAAATAATAGGGAGCGTAGAGAGAAGTGGGGTTATAGGGTAAAGAAGGTAGTGTAGAGAAATATAAGGTAGTGTGAGGAGTATATGGATATATAATGGAGTGTAGAGAGTAGGATAGTATTGAAAAGTATAGAGAAGTATTCATAGTGTAGGGTGATGTGGGGTTATATTGGTAGTATACAGTATTATAGGGTATTGTAAGAAAGTATAAAATAGTATAATGAGTATGCTTTAGTGATAATCATGCCACAACTGTTATTTTTCTTACATGTTATTTGAACTATTTAAAATCAGTTTTAACGCAGTTTTGTCCATTTTTCCTTCTATTTTTATTTCACATAACCAAAAAGTATAAGGCCAGTTTATAAAGGAAGGAGTATGGTTACAGTCATTTGACCCACTTGAGCATAACTTCGTATCGGAAGCTTAATATTCTGTAATTACTGATTGTGTCTGCAAAATAAGATATGCAAATTAGGTTTATACATATGAAACCAGCTAGAGGCTGTGGTTGAAACTAGGGGAGACCTTCAGTCAGTCATCTAAATTAAGTCCTTGAGTGGGCATGACCAATCCTCTATAAATGACTAGTGCCAGACTGATATAATATTTCACTTGTGGTTTCTGCCAGTTCTTGTGTCATTCTGTGATCTTTGAGAAAGTCCAAATGTGTGATTTAACTTTACTGTACAGTTAGATTGTCTATATGAGCCAAAGGGGTTTCTACCGAGGTGCCTAACTTCAGAAGAGTTTGGTGATTTCCTTGCTCGAAGTCACCTAGTAAACCTGGTAAATAACTTGTCTTGGGGTGTTATTGTATCTCCATTTACATTTACCTAGTTTCTAGGCCATGGCTTGATTTAAATTACAGCTCAGTTTGGGTCACGGTTTAGTTTGGATCAAAGATTTAATTAATGATTTAAATGATGATGAATATCCCGAAAAAACCCACACATTTAAATGTTTGTGTTAAGTGACTGTTTATTTGCTGTCCAGACTGTCCAGACTGGATAGTATCAATATATAATATATGCTGTTAAAAATGTTAATTGAATCATTTAAACAGTAGTATAGTGTAAGCAAATGCAAACAATATGGGGAAAAATGTGAAAAAAGCTTAGATGTTATGGCATAAATTAACAAATAGTGAACAAAGCCTTAGGCTAAATATCAGAATCGTACCACTTTGATCTTGTAATGTGAACATATCAAATCGCATTTATTTGTCATGCGCTTTAAACCACTAATTTTGTCACAAAGCAGATTTAAAGGAATCATTAATAAGACAAAAAAAATCAGCACCATATGAAATTTAGCAAGTTATTGCCAGTTATTATACAATCACCATACTATCGCCTGAGTGTGTTGTTATGCTCAGGTCTAATGATATTATTCTTGCCATAACTGCAATGACTATAAACATACTAAATATAGTTTGTAATGGAATATGGCCTCTGTCGAACAGTAGCAGGTATAGACCCTTACTGTCGATCAGGTGGGGAGTCAGTAAGTCTAAATAAAGAAAAGAGATGGAATTTGTTCTAATTGGATGCATGAAGTACAGAGTGTGAACATTATCACAGTGTGGTTAAGAACTCCCATTAGAGGGGGGCATAAGGTAACATAGACATAAAGGCACCCTGAAATACTGACTTCCATCCTCTCTGCCATCCACAAACCAGAGTGATCGCACACTAGCAGCAGGACAACATCACCAGCATTGCAGTTTACCACAGATTTGTAATGTGAACGTATCCATAGACAAAAAAAAATCACTTCAGTTCTGTAATGCAAACACAGCCTGAGACCAAATGTTTAATTTTTGTTTCTTTGTTTTCTTATAGGCAGAGGAGGCGCTAGGCCGTGGCGACAGCACTAGCGAGGCTTCCATCTCCTGCTCCTCCACAGACGACACAGCCAGCCTGGGCCACCCCAGCTCCTCCGCAGAGAGCTCTGAGGAGGTACGGCGTGGGGGAGGAGGAAGTGTAGGGGGAGGCGCAGGAGGAGAGGCAGAAGAAGAGGCCAAAGACCGGTTGACGGAGGTTCCTCTGCGTTCCTCTCTGCTCCACTCCACTGTGCGCTCACTCTCTCCTTTCCGTCGTCACAGCTGGGGGCCAGGCAAGATCCAGGGAACAGAAGGAGACATGAATCAGCGCAGGTTAGTGATGCTTACTGGAAGAGAACAAACAGATAAACCATCCATACTACTTTTTAAAGGTTAGAAGACATCTTACCTTAGTTTGTTCTTAAATGGCTGCCCTTCGGTTATGTAATGTAAAATAGCCTTTTGTTAATCCTTCAGGTACATTGAGCTTCAGCGCTCATTTAGTTTCATGTAAATGTCTTCACTGAAGGGCCAATAGCGGTAGCTCAGCATACGTAGGTATCGACAACCGTGTGATCAATGACCAAGCATTATAACCTTTAGCTGGTTGATCCAGCCAGACGAGGCTAAGGTTTCACTAACACTTTCCACATGCTTGTTCAAGTTACATTTCATTGCTCACTATTGCATTAATTTATTTTATCACCTGCAAATCAATACAGAAATAATCCATATACACTATATGTCCAAATGTTTGTGTACACCCCTTTTTATTAAATGTATTCTTCTACTTTTACTATATTGCACCTATTGCTGACACACATCTTGTCTAGTCTCTAAAGAGAAGTATTGCCAATAGAAAAGCACTCTTTGGAGTAGATAAACATGTAGCACCATAAGCCATGGTTCCTGCACGTCGTTAAAATGTCTTAAATTAAAATCTTTTTAATTAAGGTTTTAAATTGTCTTAAATTTACTGTAAATTTGCTGTAGGTATTACATTTTCAGATGGTGCGTTTAATGCCAGTGGAAAAACACAGTGGCACATCGTAGACATCTAATCTGGGGAGAACAAAGGTTAGACGAGAGCTAGCTAACATTAGTGGTGAGTTAGCTAACATCTATTAACTTTAGAGGCAAGCTAGCAAGGTTACCAGCGATAGAACTAAGGTTAGCGGAAAGCTAGCTAACATTAGCGGCTTGTTAGCTAACATACTAACGTCAGCGGAAAGAACTAAAGCAATGAGGACTATATTTTTTGGTCTTAAATTATATTTATTGAGGTATTAAAAAGGTCTTAAAAAGCATAAAATTTGACTTTTAAAATGGTGCAAGAACCCTAATACCAGGTGTGGGCTAGAGGGGATGAAAGTTTGTGGGGAATCCTCCAGACCTATTGGCATTGAATACAATCCAATACATTAGCACTGTAATGCTTTGAAGTCTAGTAGAATGTCTTTCCTGGAGGTGTACTATTACTTTTGTCCATATAGTGTGCTTAATGATCATGCTTAATAATTTACTTCACTGTAGCCTAGATATGACTCACCATAATTCAGCTTTATTTCTTTCTTTCACATCTTTTTCATCTGTCCATTTCTAGCTCTGTTCGGAGTGTTGGGGATCACAAACCTGTCTTACACAGAAGAAGGTATTACCTCTTTTACTCCTTCTTTTTTCATGTTTCTACAACCCATACTCTGTGTAAACTTTCTGGGGGTGGTGGTGTACCCATAGGCCTACATGCTATTTTAATTCATTTCATTCCATCAGTTCATTTTCATTCATCCATTACTTGGATCTGTCCTTTTTCTGCCCTCTCACTGTAACTCAACCTGCCTGTGTTTGGTTTGGTTCATCCCTATCACCCTTTCAGTCTTAGCTGGTGTCCCACTCAACCCCACTCCAAATCTGACCTGGATGAGATTAGTCAGCTCTTCAGGTATTGTGTGTTTATGTGTGTGTGTGTATATGTGTGCGTTTGCATTTGCTTGCTGCAACCTCGGGCAAAGAGCCAGCCCCTTTTTTGACTCTCGCACTCAAAGCTTTTGCATTGAGATTTGCATCACCTTTTTCTTTGTGTTAGACAAAGAGAGCTTTTCCAGGGTAGAGATTAGCTTTGGTCTGCTTTGATATAGTCCAGCTAAAGCACAGCTTAAAATATAATAAGCGTGAGCAGTACTGCTTTATAAAGTTTTCACGGTTTAATGCAGGATGAATAACATAGTGATTATTGTATCATGTCCAGATCTCAGGTAAGTACAGCTTTTAAACAAAACTGGTTCAACTAAACATTTTACTGAATTGTTTGGCTGTTGCTGTATACAGAATACATGTTTTTGGTACTTTTTAAGTGTGTGTTTTAATGAGACAGTGCATGTTATTAGAGCTGCAAGTTAGCTACTAGTTAGTTGTCTCAGCCTTTCAGAGGCTTTGAAAGACGCTGTTGTTTATGCAGCAGTATCAGGATGTCACTGATTATTTACAGTATCAGTTCTCAGACCCCAAGCTAACTTTAGAATATAGAATTGTAAACAATATCATGTTGACAATTTGAAGATATGCACATAAGCAGTGTCTGATTTCCACACCAATAGTCAAGCTTACAGCATTATTTGCTCCCATTAGGATGAGCTGCTATGTTTTGCAATTGTGTTTAACAATTGTGTTCAGCAATATAACACTGCATGCACACTTCCTTCTTTTTCAACTGTTTCTTTTTAACAATGTTAAAGCAATAGTTTGGGCAAAAATCACAATTGCACAGTTTTCTCCTGACTTAATATTAATATTTGATCAGTGTCTGAAGTTTAAGTAAGTATTTCAGCACTACAAGACAATGTAAGGAAAGGCACTGCAATGGAACTACGTGGATACTACATTCTTCTATCAACACTGAATAAACTACTTGTCATTTACATTTATGATCAAATACAGATATTATGTTCGTTTACAGACAAGTCATACAGTAAATGTTCAACCATCAGTCTGAAAAAATAAAAATGTTTAGCACAGCTAATCAGAGTTTCTCACTTAGCTAGTATGATAGCTAACATTATGTTCAGCTCAGTGCACACTCAAGCCTGTCAGACTGAAACTCCACTTAAAAACATCGGGTTTTGCAGTTATTTCACTCGCTAAAATAGCCTCCAGTACAGTTAATACACCAATTATCAGAATTGTATCTGAATACAGCTGTTGTTGACTAATTATTGATGATTGAAGTATTGATGATAAAGAAACTCAAAGTGAAACCTTACTTAGTTACCTAGATAGACAACTTTAAGCTTATAGGCTAATGGCTAACTCCACAGCACAGACTGTGTTCTAGCTTAATGAGGCTGTCACCTGATTTTGGAAATTGCCAACAAAATGTGACGCATCTTTATGTGTGACACAATCGGAGCGATTGCCAAGTGATCGTTAATGTCTCACAAGCTACTGACAAATATTTAGCATATTTAATATTGGGACCAGTTAGCGACTCTAAATCCAGTAGTGTGTAAGGTGTTGTGAATGAAAGGTAGTGGAGCGACTAGCTACAGTCAGTTAGAATGTGAGATACTGGTGAAAAGAATGTTAAGAATGGCAACATCATGGGTTCCTCCTGGTAAAAAAAAATGTTGACTCTGAGTCGCTGATCAGTCGTGTATGATCTACTGTTATTTTAACTGTTATAGCTAAATGACGTAACTTGCATAAAATATGGAACTACTTATCCAGATTGACTTTCAGCATTAACAGCCTTGCCTTAGGACTTTGATGGTGTAGCAATGTGCTTGCCTAGGTAGGGACTTGAACGCCACATTTGCACATGCTCACTGTGCTCTGCTGTGTTGACTAAGGCATGCTAAGCTTTAGCCATTGCGTGATCTTTTTGATTTCAGTTTGAAACTTTCGCAATTGACTATATTTGGTTTAATATAGTTTTAAACTATATTACTACAGTATGTTACTGTAACTATGGCTTTATACATCTTGCTACATGTCTTGTCTGACTGAGGCTCCTGTGCTCCTGACAGTTACAGCTTGGAGGGTCTTGCAGCAGATGATGGGAAAGGGTGGCATCCTCAGAGGGGAGGCTCTTCTCAGGGCCAGCGGGGAGTCAACCGACAGCAGAGTGACGACAAGGGCTCACAGTTGTCGCTCAATGAGGCACTGGAGTCTGACCTGGGAGACCACAGCAGTCTGGACAGTCAGGTAAGAAAAAGCTGACCATATACAGAAACAAGGGCTCAGTTTTAAACAATTATAAATAAAACACATATTTATATTCTAGGAGTTGTTTTAAACCGCCTTCCACATTTGAATCCAAATATTACAAAGCTTAAGCTTTTTCACTGTACCACAATGTAGTGTTTTCCTGCTTTTAATGAATAACTGTTTCACAAATTCAAAAAAAAATCTTGGTGTCAAACCTAATGTTCACTTGAATATTTGCTTCTAGAAATCAAAGAAATATCGTCCGCTGAGACGCAGCTGTCCATCTATGACCCTCCCCCTCCGACAGTCTGTATCTATGTTATCCATCAGTCAGAGAGACATAGATGGTAAGTTTGTCATAATATATATATTATGTATTAATATATATTATATATATATTATATATTGATCCTATCTGTGTAACAGATTGATCCTAGCTTAAACCTTTGATACTGCTTAAAAGTCATATAGATCATTGATAGACTATATAGATCACAGCCCGTTGTGTATATAGTGTAAGTCAGCAGAAACCAATAAACTTTATTGTTAGCAATGACAAAAGCCTGGAACACCACATGTATTATTGTTATTATTATTTTAAGGCTGTAAATGAGTATAATAATAACAACATTAATTTAATGCTGTTGTGGAATATGAAATTTGACCTTTCAGTCATATAAAGTTCTAATGTATTCTAAAGTACTGCTTGAGTACCGCCTTTACTATAACAAGAATCCACTTGTTTTATCATTAAGAGTAAGAGGCTGAAACTTCAGCCAGTGTTGCCAACACTGAAATTTCACTGATTAAAATTGAAAACTACATTCTCCTAATGCAAATCACATGCTTTTCTTTATAAAGCTCAAAAAATTAAATTGTAATAAATACATTATGAATAAATCTACTTCTTTTGGTTCAGATTTTAGCTAATAAAACCGTTAGTATATCATCTAACAGTATGATGATCAGTTTTCTTTGTTTAAATTTTGTTCAAAATATTGTAATAATACTAAAGTGCATTATTGAAGCCTTATCAGACTTCTTGCTTTACAAATACAGCAGATTGATGTGATCTAGAATTTGTGTGAAAGATTCGGCTAATAATAGACACATGCTGTTATTCTCAGAAGTCAGATTGAGCTGATGATTGTATGATTACTTGGTACCGTTAGATGGGGTGGTCACTTACAGTCATTTGCCGCTGTTAGCACAGATCATGCATACGGTTTACAGTCCCACTCCTTCCCTTCCCTGAGAACACACTGAGCATTTACTGAACCCTTTCCATTCTGAACTAATAAGCCCCTGCTCTGATCTCTTTTGTGCCCTTGCCCGCCGTCTGTCAGCAGTAGGAAGAATTCGGCGAAAGAGACGAATCTCTTTTGCTTTCAACATCTCTCCAATGCGCCAAAAATATAAAACCGATTTTGCCATCAGCTCCTCATCAAGTGATGATGAGGACTCCATAAGTAAGTGTCAGTAGTACAGCCTTCAAATCCCTGAGTAGAAACTAGAGCCTTCCCATTACCTGTAGCAGCATTGTAGCCTTTGATGAGGCCAGCTAGCTCTTGTGGCATTTAGGCATTCAGGCCTAAAACATCAGAATGCTCAAGACCAACACCTAAACACTCTGGAAAGCTGGAAACAGCTGGAAAATCACTATTTTTAAACCAAACAGTCTTATTTTAGCTCTTTTCAGTCCCCATTCCTCTTAACGGGGGTCGAAGATCAGCACTCACTGAAATGTTTACAATATTTTTCCATCCCCATGGCTGAGTTGCTACCAACACAACCTTGCCAACTCTCTCCACTTTGTCTTCTTTTGGAAGTATTTTACCCAAAGCCTCTGAATTACTCTCCGCTGGCATGACTGTAAAACGCAGAGATTTTCTGTGGTGGGCATATTTGCAATTAACATTCTCTTGACTTCCCATGACTTCCCAAGTAAAAAGCCTTTCACATATTTCTTTATGAACAATGTAAAAGACCAATTTCCTCTTTGACTGCACAAATAACATCCATCCTGATTTTTGAAACAGTTGTGCTCTTAAAACAGATTGGTCCTATTGATATCTTGTCCCAATACATTTTGTTTGAATTGTTTTCTACACTACTATGGACTATGTGTATATGGAGACTTAAATGCTAAAAAGACACCTTTCCCAAATATATGAGCTTGGTGCTCCTCTGTGTCATCAAAGGGGAGGAGCCTTAAATATTCTACGTTTTAGAACAGAAGTTTCTTTACAGTGAGTGTTCCCCTGGTGGACAGTCGTGTTCCTGCATCTACAGAAACAGACCACACAAACAAAACAGCACAAAAAATGTGGCTGGCACCAAGGCTGGAGAATTGTGAGTTCCAATTCGGGGTCTTGATGCTTTGCCATCAGCAGGTGGAGCTGGAGAGAGCACAATTGACTATGCTGTCCCAGAGCTGGCGGTCCAGCACTTTCCTCCACACGTTGATGCTAGTGACACATTGACTGTAGGTTGGAAAGTGGCCGTGGCTGATTTTACATGTATCAGAGGAGGCTTGCACTTGTCCTCATCCTGCTAGTGTCTGGAGTATTGCAGTGATAGGGCGAGTTCTAGTGAGCGGGTGGGTTAATTTGTTAAACTAAATTGGGAAGAAAATTGTCTGTTGTTGGTTCTATATAAAGACTTTCTTGACCTTAAAGCAGTGGATGTAATTTATTTTTTTTTTGCTAGATTGCAGGTCTATTTAAAAGAATAGAATTTTTAATATTTTTATACTTCAGTGCTTCAGAATGAGCTTTTTTTTATTTATTTATTTATTTTTTTTTATAGTTTTTAACCGAAGCACTAAAGATAAGCATCTAAAAGTAGGTGTAGACTACTCAGTGTAGTACCCTAGAGAAAGACAGAAACACCTATAACAACATTACAGCATACATGGTGAACATGTGCTCTTTCAGCCCAGATTTGTCACAGAATTGAATTGGACTCATTCTTATTTCCCTCTCGTAACGCTGTTTCTGAAGATAATGGCTGATGACAATATCCATTTATACTGTGATATGATATGATCCACTAATATATAATCTTTGTATTCAGCACCATATATCTCTATACCCCTCAACCTAGCATTATTGAGTGAAATGTTTCTTTAATTCAATAAGTGAACATTTTCTTTTAGCCTAAAGCTGTGGTTGAAATCTCTTGCTGAAGTGTTTATTATTGTCCTGTATGTGTTTTTGTAGGTATGAGGTCATATTCTAGTACTTCAAGTTCTCTGGGATACAGGTGAGATCTCTGCACAAATAAAAATTATTTCTTTGTATATAGTTTTTTTTTCTTTGCTGTGGTTCAGACCTAAAAGAGAAAAATTGGCTAAAAAAAAAAACACGGCACAATGTAAACTGGCTATATGTGTTGTGCTTTTATTTTTTTATTCCAATGTAAAAAAACAATAACCAATAGCCAAAGTCTCTTTATATATGTATTATAATGCTTGTGTCTATTAATATACATATGTGTTCTTTGCTGTGTATAGTATCACAGAAGAAGAGCCTGGCCATTTAAGAGGAGATTTTGAAGGAAAAAGTGGGACCAAAATGAGCCGAACCATTAGTTACCTGAAGAATAAAATGTACAAGAAAACCAGGGTATGTCTGCATTCTACACACCCACTTCAGTCATCGACAATAACACTGTCATACCAAGTGTTGATGTTTGTGTTCAGAGAGCAAATTCATTCTAAATTTGGTGGTAAACTGTAATACACTGTATCACTGCACAGAGTGGAGTGTGGGAATATATACAGGCATGATGTCATTGCCTTTACTGTGTGAAACTCAGTGATGAAGTTCCAGTTAAAGACTGTAGGAAGGTTGTGTAGTGTTAAAGTGTCGCCTGCCTCTCGTCTGCATTGTGCTCTGGAGGAAGTGAATCAGGAAGATGAGGTACTCTGCTTCCTTTTGAGAATCTGAGACCTTGAGAAACTACTTTACAGTTCTCGACTCATTACTGATGATCTAATTAGTTAGGGAGCTTGGAGTCTTTAGAGTGATATAACATTAAGAACCACATTTAATTACCAAAGGAAGCTTTTAGATGAGAAGTGAATGTGAATGAATTAACTATTTTGTTTAAAAAACATCCACATAATGGAAAGGTTCTACATAAGTATACATTAACTTATATTGTACTAATAATTTAGAACCTTTTATTTTTAGAAGTATCAAAATAAAAAAGTGCACACTGATGCACTTGTTTAGAAAATCTTTCAATCCTGGGAAATCCTCAGATTCTGAATTTTAATTTTTAATTTTAATTTATCAGAATAACAGATATAAGCTTGCGTTAAATAAATAACCATCATCAATGGTATTTAACATAAACCTGAACTAGTATTATTATAATCCATTTCCTTTATTATTACTACACTTCTATTACTGTTTGTTTATATCAAAGTTAAAAATAGATTTGGCACATATATATTCATTAACATTAACAGTGTTTGTATATTCCAGTGTAGTCATGAGTAGGCTGGTTCTAAAAGTCTTGCTTAAAGGTCTCTGCCTCTTCAAAGAGCCTGAACGAAAGGAGGAACAGCACCTCCTGTGCTGAGCTCATCACTTCCTCTGTAATCTTTGTGAAGCTTAATTGTGTTGCGTCTGCTCTCAGTGTGAGTGAGCCTTTGACGGCTCGAGTTCACGAGCGTTATGTTAAATTATAAAAAGTTTTTTGAGCATGGACGCTACCTTAGGATACCTGGCTTTAAGGATGAAGAGGTAGGCTATCTCTCAAGTATGATTGTATCTTATCAGATTTTCAGTTTGGTCTCATATCGAGAGGAAAGTGTCATTATCAGTGTACAGTGGCGGCTAGCATGGCTTTGAGTTTTCACTTCTTTAAATAAACTCTTTTGTGGTATTTAAAATGCTCTGATATCTTTAGAGTCTCATGAGGTTAGAAGGGGTTTTACCTTAGAAAATAAGAGTGCCCATGTACCATTTTGTTGGTAGTGATGTCATTTGTTAAATGTAGAAAAATGTGAAATGTGTCTGAATATTTTCTTCACACAGCTGTTAGCGCTGCATTGGTCTTGCTAGGTCTCTTTTTTCTTCTTCTCTTTGGTGCAAACGGGAAGTTGGCAATAGAGGAACTTGTCAGTGGGGGTTGTCTAAAACCTTGTACTTACTTGCATCACAATGCAAAAATGTGTTTACTTTAAAATAACCATTTATTTGATTTTATACCAAACCAAATATAACCAAATACTATTTATAGTGGGGTGCACCAGGGTTTCAATATGCAGTCAATTTTTTTTAACATTTATATAAACTTCGAAAATAGTTGCACCCAGAAGGAAGTTTCTGATTTGTAACTGTATGTGGATAGAAGCTAAAGGTTACCAGGAACAATAAACAGTTAACTTTAGATTGATATGGGCAACTGTTCTTCATATTTATTGAGCTACACATGGCAGGTTCCTAATGCTGTTCTATGATGATCTAAGCTGCATCTTTTGCAGCTTGAACATTAGTTTAGATTTTTTTGTTAGGAGTGTGAAGTTTTAATATTTTGATAGCGTGCCCAATACCATCACACTTATTTTCAATCAGGGATATTCCTAGCTATTTAAATGGACATACCGTAGTATCTGTGTCATCAAGGCAAGCTCTTTAGATGGCAGCAGTATGTGGGTGAGCATTGTTCTGTTGATATGGTGCACTGGAGTGAGCAATCAGAAAAGGTAGGTCCACTGTTTGCAGGACCTCGTTAACGTAATGTTGGGCTTGATGAATCTGCCTTCATTGAAGACAAAATACGATGGGGCATTGTATGTAAATGTGCCCCTCACAATGACACCAGATCTTCTGGACGTGCAAAGCATGATAGAAAACATTGATCTTGGTGCTGACCACAGTGACGCCACACAGATTCGTTGGTCGTTTCAAACCAAGACAAAAGTGGGAGTCGTCACTAAGTCAGACATACTATGGTTGATTTCTTTTTTTTTTTTTTTGTATTACCATGAGGGTATATTGCAATTGAGAACATGATGACTCTAAAATAGAAACTTGCTCAATATTGCAAAACCAGTGACTATTAGGCCACGAATGTGTCATCATTTTTTATCTTTACTTATTGTATTATCCCTATTCTCATCCAGGAAAAAGATAAAGAGAAGAAAGGGGAAAAAGAAAAAGATGCCAAGGACAAGGAGAAGAAGACCGTAAACGGGCATCTGTTCAGCTCTATGTCCTTTGTCCATTCAGCTTTGTGTCAGCACTGCAACAAGGCTCTAAATGCTAAAGATGCCGTCAGCTGCACAAGTAAGACACCAATGTTCCTACCAGTTTCTGTACCAAAAGCTTAAGATTTGCAAAGTGTGGTTGTCAAACAAAATTTTTGTGTGTAATGATTTACTCTTTAGAATAAACTAGATAAATATAAGTTTTTAGACAGCTAAATTGCATTTTTTTGAGCTAAAGTTTTCCATTTTTTTATTTCTCTGTTTTACCGTTCAGCTAGTTCACTGGTTGCTACAGATCATTTAAGACAGTTTACTGAAATATAGAGAGCTTGTTTTAGTTTACATACAATTTAAGCAACACCACTTGAACTATATTGTTACAGAAGGACCAGAGATTGTCCTGCTTCTAAAACAGTTTCATGGAAGCATTTCTGGTAACCTCCCATTTGACTTCCTCACGGACCAATTGAAGTGTATTATACTTCACTTAGAGAATACAGATCATTTTATTTCTTCTTTTGTAATTATTTTATCACGGTCTGATAGACACAGAGTGCAGAGCAAAGCTTTTTTTCTGTTTCTGATTTTCAAACTAAGCTATTTTAATACTACTCTTTCCATGGCCAGACATTCTTGGTTCACAAGCAAATTATTGCATTGCTTTTTCCTTTATTAGCTCAAGACTAAATATGCATTAGGATGGTTATATTTTTCATATTTTGCCCACCTCTAACTATTGTGCTTAAACTACTCAGATTACTCTACTACCCCTCAGTATATATGTGTGCTATGAAATAATCAGATAAATTCCATCCCACAGATACCAAAATGCTCATAGTTTAGGTTATAGGACCCACATTATTAAAAATTCAAACTTTTTTTTTTTTTAGTTAAATTTATGTAGAAAAGCCAAATAATTCCAAATCTAATATAAGTTGTATGTTAATGGTTTGCACACATAATCTGGCTAATTAATCTGTATTTTTATTTGTTTACTTATTTGTAATAGTTTCAGATGCTACATATACAACCCCTGGCAAAAAGTATGGAATCACCAGTCTTGGATGAGCACTCCTTCAGACATTTCATTCTGTAAAACAAACTCTGATCAAAAACATGATACAAAATGCAACTTGTTGGCTTTCAGGAACACTCAAAGAAATGAAGAAAAAACATTGTGGAAGTCAGTGAATGTTACTTTTATTGACCAACCACAGGGAAAAAAATATGGAATCACTCAATTCTGAGGAAAAAAGTATGGAATCACTCAAATTGAAGGTAGAAAATAAGGACACACCCAGTCAATTTCCTTTCCCTAAATGGACACCTGCCTCAGATTAGATCTGCTCGTTAGTCTGCAGTTAAAAACACCTGCAGTCATGACACCTTGGAGGGCTGCTGGACGAATTAGAGTGGCAAGAACCATGGCTCCAACAAGAGAAATGTCTCTTGAAACAAAAGAGAGGATTGTGAAACTTCTTGAAGAAGGTAACTCTTCACGCATGGTTGCTAAAGATGTGGGCTGTTCACAGTCAGCTGTATCCAAGATATGGACCAAATACAAACAGCATGGAATGGTTGTTAAAGCCAAGCGTACTGGTAGACCGAGAAAGACATCAAAGCGTCAAGACAAGCAACTTAAGGCCATTTGTCTTGAAAACCGAAAAAGTACAACTAAACAGATGAAGCATAAATGGGAAGAAGCTGGAGCCAATGTATGTGACCGAACCGTAAGAAATCGCCTAAAGGAAATGGGATTTCAATACAGGAAAGCTAAAAGAAAACCATCATTGACACCTAAACATAAAAGAACAAGACTGCAGTGGGCTAAGGAGAGGCAATCATGGACTGTGGATGACTGGATGAAAGTTATCTTCAGTGATGAGTCAAGAATCTGCATTGGACAAGGTGATGATGCTGGAACTTTTGTTTGGTGCCGTTCCAGTGAGATTTATGAAGAGGCCTGCCTGAAGAAAACAACCAAATTTCCACAGTCCTTGATGATATGGGGCTGCATGTCAGGCAAAGGCACTGGGGAGATGACTGTGGTTAATTCTTCTATCAATGCACAAGTTTACATTGACATTTTGGACAGTTTTCTCATCCCTTCAATTGAACAGATGTTTGGAGATAATGAAATAATTTTCCAAGATGACAATGCATCGTGCCATAGGGCAAAAACAGTGAAGGCATTCCTTGGAGAAAGACACATTCAGTCGATGTCATGGCCTGCAAATAGTCCAGATCTCAACCCAATTGAAAACCTGTGGTGGAAATTGAAAAAAATGGTCCACAAGAAGGCTCCGACCTGCAAAGCTGATCTGGCAACTGCTATCAAAGAGAGTTGGCACCAAATTGATGCAGAATACTGTTTGTCACTCATCAAGTCCATGCCTCAGAGACTGAAAGCCGTTATAAAAGCCAAAGGTGGTGCAACTAAATACTAGTGATGTATTTTGAATCATCTTTTGTTTATCTGTTTTTCATGATTCCATACTTTTTTCCTCAGAATTGAGTGATTCCATATTTTTTTCCCTGTGGTTGGTCAATAAAAGTAACATTCACTGACTTCCACAATGTTTTTTCTTCATTTCTTTGAGTGTTCCTGAAAGCCAACAAGTTGCACTTTGGAATGACCTTATTATTGTATCATGTTTTTGATCAGAGTTTGTTTTACAGAATGAAATGTCTGAAGGAGTGCTCATCCAAGACTGGTGATTCCATACTTTTTGCCAGGGGTTGTACTTTTGCAATAACAGACTGATGTTACAGCTGTTCAAGGCAGATTCCTGACTACCTCTGTTTGCAGCCAGGCTTTTATTTGTGTGCTTGGTGGAGTTTCCTGGCTGGCACTGCCTTTGCCACTTTGACTTTGAGCCAGAATTGCAGGCCAAGGGCTATGATTTAAGTAAATGACTCCTATTAAGGTTTCTGACTGAGAGAGAATGCGTTTTGGATCTTCTCTCCTGAGGAAAAGACTCAGTAGAAGCAGGAAATCTTATGCTTCATTTATGGCAATTTGGATATGGAATCATCCTCATATCACATGTGCTACCCAGAATGTGGGCCTTATTTAACCATCTTGTGCAAAAGTGTGGCACCCCTGGTCCAATAAAATATTTTCTATGTATTTTCTAAGAGTAACAAAATGGACAAAATAATACACATATTTAATGTGTCATTACTTTTGAACTGCAGATAATGTTTTTAATTGAGCAAAAATTGAGCAGAAATCTGTTCTATTTTAGGTGTCAGTCTTTTTTTGCATAAGTATACAAATGTTTTTACACCTTATTTTTACATACTGCATCTTTATTTTAAAAATAGCCAAAATGAAGTTTTTGCATTATACAAAACTAATGATCTGTTGGTGACTGGACTTGTTTTAGGCTGCAGTGTGTGTGTTCACAAGAGCTGCAGAGACAACATTCCTGCATGTACCAAAGGAAAGGTATGGAGAATTTCCTCTTGTTCACTATAAAGCTCATTTAAATGGGTTTCTTAATTACAGACCTTCTAAATACTTTAAGTAGCTCTTTGTGTGCAAAATGTCTTTTTTGTGTTTCTTTCCAGTTTCAAAAACAGCAGCTTGCCATACCAGAGTCAACCACCATGCCTGGAGTCACTTTAAGAGCAAAGAGTATGTGAGCTTGTGGTTTGTGGTTTGTTTGCAGCCAAACCGAGTGGCACACACAGTTTGGATCAGATACTCAGACACTAAATTGTGCATTGTATTGTCTTCTCATGTGTGTGCATCTCTGTTCAGCTTCTGCACCCAAGGAAAGGCCTTGGTCAGCTATCTTGTCTCCAGACGACCATTCCTTGATTGCTCCACGGAGACACACGAGCATCATGCCTTTCAACAGCAGCAACCTGTCCAAAAGCATGTCCATCAGCAACATTGCTGTGTGAGTGAAATATTTATCTATATTCTTATATATGTGATTTTACCATTTATCAGCTATAACATTAAAACCACACAACCTACAGGCTTAAGACAAGACAATATTAAAGAAACAAATATACTATACTCGTGTTGGGCACAGATAAAATGTGGCCTCTGTCTTTAACCCATCCGTGCCGTGAATAAACACACTTCACTGAACTTCACTGCATCGTCCAGAGAGCAGTGGGTGCTAAGGGCCATGCTCAGGGGGTTCTGCTTGTCAGACCCAGGTATCAAACCCACAACATCTATCAGCAACCCTTTGCTGCTAACATCTAGATGGTGCAACATATCAAAGATCACATTCAAAGGTTGTGTACAGTCCATGCATCCATAGATCAGAGCTGTTTTGATGGCACAAGGAGGATATTAACAGTAAATGCAAGTGGTTTTAATGTTATGGCTAATCAGTGTAAATCACTAGCATTTTCACTTTTTCATCTTACATTAATATATATCAAAGTATAATACAGTAATGAATGGGTTTTCTGAAAGTCCTAATAATGGCTGGAATGTAAATGGCGTTTACTGGATCTTCCTACCTGGCTCATTAGCATAACAGTATCATTTTCTTCCACCAGATTTGATGAGATGTCCATAAAGGGCCTGAGATATCTGTCCCAGTCCACCGACTCTTTACACAAAGCCAACAAGGTCAACGAGTCCACCGAGTCCCTGATAGATGAAGGTGAGCAGCCTCATTTCCTCCCGAATGGCCCCTTGATCTGTTTCTGTTTCCTGTAGCTTCCTCTTATCCTCCCAACAGCTGGGCGGCAGGTGCAGACTTCAAACGAGCTGATGCCTGAAAATCTGTTTGACCAAGCTATTGAGAAGAACAGGCTGCGCGTTCTTTGTGACATTTGCTGTTTATTCCCAGTTCTCCATGGCAAGCTCTATTTTACACAGTTGTTAAACTGATCCTCCGTGTTTTCTATTATGCTTTGTAGGAACAGAGATGATTGACGGCCAGCTGATGGGAGATTTCGAGGCGGATGCTAAAGAGCTGGAGGCCGACTCCTGGAGCTTCACCATGGATAAGAAATACCTGAACCAGCTGAAGAAGGATGACGTTAAGAGACAAGATGTCATTTACGGTAAGTTCAGTTAAATTGATGAACTATAGAAGAAGGAAAAAATACTGCATTTCAGTATAATTTTATTCTGTGATACTTATTGTGATACAAATATTCAAGAATTTTCACCAGATTTTAGATTATCATGATATTGATAGTTTCTGCGATAAACACATTAAAAAAGCTGTACAATCACAGTAATTGCACTACCTACTTGCAGCAACAGAGGGAGCACTTTATATTGCAGATTGTGCATACGTAAGATAACAAGGCTACAAGCAAAGTGAGGTAAAGCCAAGGGAGTGCGAGGTAGAGCTCCACAGTGAACACACACACACACACACCAAGCTACTTATTATTTTGGTGAGAAATGAGCACAGCCAAGGCAAGTGTCTAAAAACCTTTGAGGAGCATAAATAAATTTAGGGTCTTAATTATTGGGTTTCACATCAATATCAGGACATTAAACAGCATTATAACACAACATTTGCTGTCCATATCATGTGCCCTTATTAAGAGTAAAATAAAGAATATTGGATAGATAAAATCAGCTGGTAGATACTGTATGAAGAATTCTGGAAATTGTCCTTTATATCAAGCTAAAAAATGTAGTTTGTGATGGAATATGACATTGCACCCAAAACTGCATGTTCTGTGATGTGACTATTGTACATGTGCAGCCTTAATGTACTGTAATAGGATACAGGAATTGTTAATGGTGATAATCAGGATTTTTCATGTATACTGCATCCACTGATAAAACTTAAATAAAAATTAATAAGGGGAATGAGTCAATCAGATATTAGTGTTTCTCAGAAGATTTTGATTCCATCATGCATTCTTAATAAAGAATTATCTCTAAAAAATACTTTAAACAATATAATTTTTATATCTGTTGTGATATATCTGTTTGTAATATACATTTACTTAGTATTTCTATATAGTGTTTTAGACATTATAATACACAATGTAAATGTTATTTTGTTTTTAACCCACAGTGCACAAACAGAATATCGAGTCTGGATTGGAATGTGAACTAAATGTATACAATGATTATCTATAGCTCAGTTTTAGCTTAAGTTGTTTTGATATTTCTTCTGCAGCTGCTCTGTCTGGAGCCATAATTTTCTGGTTGTAATGTGAAAGATAAACAAAGTATTCTAGAACAACAGTTACTTCATATCTCAAGCACTCTCTCTCTCTCTCTCCCTTTAGAGCTGATCCAGACTGAAATGCACCACGTTAGGACTCTACGGATAATGTCGGATGTATACAGCAAGGGACTGATGAAGGAGGTACAGCTGGAGTCACAGACAGTAGAGAAGGTATTCCCCATGCTGGAAGAGCTGCTGGACCTTCACACAGGCTTCTTTAGCAGCCTCCTGGAGAGGAAGAAAGAGGTCAAGCTGGAAGAAACAGATGGCTTTGTAATCAGCAGGATTGGGGATATCTTAGTAAATCAGGTGAGGAGAAAGAGAAGGGAAGATCCAATTTATATAATGTTCTGAATCTCTGAACTCACAACCATTTAACTCAGGATAAATATAAATTATTTAAGAAAAGATTGTATTTGTCATTGAATCTTACATTTTAATTAAAAATCAATGTTTAAAATACACTGAATAGACAAAACATTTTTTTTAACCCAAAACTAAAACTTACTTTGTTCATTGTAATCAATATAATGAGTAAAACATTCTCATATTTACATATTGGCTGTGTATTAGTATAGGACAATTTTCAGTCTAAGTATGCGATAGGCTTATTTAGCCGATCATAAGTGTTGGTCAGATCATATGATCTATATTTTGTGAGTTGCCTCAGCGTGGTGCAGAATCACATTAAAGCTACCACACTGTAAAAAGGAAGCAGAGTAATGACCAACTGGATACTCCTTTCAAGAGTACGTCGCTTAGCTCAGTGCATTTAATAGTGTCAAAAATGTACTAGTGAAGACAGTGAACAGCTCTCTTAGCCCCACAGTGCAGTTCTGCAAGAAATTCATGAGCTTTAAGAGTTCAAATTTAAATTGTAGTGGATTCCAAAAACTAAAGTTCTTTTTATGGTGAAAGGTGTTGATTCCTGGTGATGATTGGTACCATTTAAACAATGACTGGTCAATTTCTTCTAACACTATATAATTAATTAATCTTTCCTAGAGATTTAGTGTGTGCGCTTCTGTGTTTAATTAGCATTTATCGCGTACTTCAGTTCTCAGGGCCTAAAGCAGACATTATGAAGAAAGTCTATGGCAAGTTTTGCAGCCGACACAATGAAGCCGTTAACTTCTACAAGGAGCTCCATGCCAAAGACAAACGCTTCCAGGCTTTTATAAAGGTAACAAGTTTATTCACTGTTTTATATTTGCTTGTATTTATATTTTTGTGTATGATCTTATGATATTGCTAAATGATGAAAAAGGAAACTCATATTCACATCCCTTACCTTCTAGAAAAAGATGAGCAGCAGCATTGTCCGGCGGATGGGCATCCCAGAGTGCATATTATTAGTCACACAGCGAATAACAAAGTACCCGGTCCTGATGCAGAGAATCCTACAGCACACTAAAGGTGAGTCTTTGTCTCTTTAGTACATAAAACCGCTTTAATAAACAGATAAAACTGCAGAAATCTGTGATTGGATTACTGAGCACATGTGGATACATGCAGTGTATCACTTCCAGATGCAGTTAAGTGCACTGTTTTTATGTTCAGCCAAGATCAGTTTAGACTGCACCTGAATTTGAATGTTGTTTTTACACTCTTAAGTGTGAATCTTAAGCCTTAAGCCCATATCCAGAATCAGCCTTAAGTGTGAACGCGCTCTAAAGCATTCTGAAGCCATTATGGACCTGGACCTGGCCAAAGAGCGAGAACTGCTTAAAAGTCTCTGTTCAGTATGGCACGCCAACTAAGCCAAAACATGTGGGAAAGAAAAGCCTCCATGCGCAAAAATATCACGTACCCACACGTAAAAAAATCATGTGTACAGGTGGTAAACCTGTTTGTGTATACACGTCTTGGCATCTAACATCCAATCAGTAAATGCGCCTATGCATACATTTGCATTGTAACAAGGTGTCATGCAACGTACTGTATTCCATATTCATAAGACTCTTACGTGGGTTACAACGCAGTGTCAACGTACCGTGACCTAGCCCCATACATACTCATACACACTCTGCATGTAAGGTCCACGTAACTGAAACGTTGTAATCATGTGACTATGATGTACCCCCTATTTCACATCTACCTCTGTACAGGTAAAAAAAAAGCATGTGATGTACAGACGGCATAAATTTACGCCTCTACACGTTAAAAGATAACGTCTTTATCTGTTAACACGTGATTTTTTTTTAACGTGTGGACACGTGATATTTTTATGCGTGTATGTGTTTCTTTCCCACACGTTTTGGCTTAGTTGGCTTGCCATAGTTCAGAGCCTACTCACTGGTCTGTGTTTAAATAATGCCGCCGTATTTCTCCCTCTGTAAACACGCTTGTCTTATGGACGGTCCGACTGCTGCCCATATGAGGTGATGTGTGTACACTACACATTTGCCACAAACAGCAGCCAAGTGTTGCTGTATGTTAAGTAGAACAGCTGAAAGAGTTGTTGGTCAAGTTCCCGACATGCCACGAGACAAAAGCAGAGCGAGATTTAAGAGAAAGAGCTTTCTGAAAACAACTCTCTTGCCTTCAAACACAACTTGAAAAGAGGCTTATGCTGTTTTTCTGAGGGGATGAGTCTAGTCACAACACACTCAGAATGAAACAAAACAGGCTTGTTGCTTGTTTGAGGGGTTTTTTGATCATTCGCTTTGTTTTGTTTGGGTGCGTGCATGCGTCTTTTTTGTTTTTGATCATTTACCTTGTGTTGCTTCTCTCTCTCTCTCTGTGTGTGTGTGTGTGTGTGTGTGTGTAAAAACAGAGAATGAAGAGGACTATGAGGACCTAAGCCAAGCTCTGCAACTCGTCAAAGAGGTAATAGCTGCCGTGGACAGTAAAGTGAATGAGCATGAGAAGAAGAGGCGACTGAAGGAGATCTATAACCGGACAGATGGCAAGTCCATTATGCGCATGAAGAGTGGTCAGATGTTTGCTCGGGAAGACCTCATACGAAGCAGGAAGCTCCTCCATGATGGCCCTCTTCAGCTTAAAAACACTGCAGGCAGGCTGAAAGGTAAGAGCGTCTGTGCTGTCAGGTTCCTGTGTTTCACATCCACAGTAATAATGGATCACAGCGCTGTGGAGCAGTGGAGTGATAGTGCTCCATATAATATTCTTTTTTCTTCGTGATCATCCACACCACAACTTTAAAGCATGGTGGTGGGAGTGTCATGGTTTTTACCTACTTCTGTATTTCAGTATGTGGGCTGCTTTTGAGTCACCTATAAGTTTCAGTGTTTGATGAAATGCCAAATGTCAAGAAAAAAAAACACAAAACTGAATCGGCAATGAATCTTGCATCACACAAATTATTAAAACAGATCCATGACATTGTCTGTTAAAAAGAAGAAATGGACAGGAGAGTATTGTGCAACAACTTTGTCCAGGGGCCAAATGTAAATCAGGTACTACAGTGAATCAACTGTATATGTGGAAAAACTTCTTTACAGTTTTAAATGATTACTGTTAAGAGTCAAAAAACTAAAGAAGGTTTGTTTCTGCACATAGAAAAAAACATTTTTATTGGTTCAAATACTATATATACAACATATGTTCTTATACCACCATGTTTCTCATTCCATTGTTAATGACTAGAAAACATGGGTAATTTTTAGTTTATAACATACTGATTTAATTCTGTTTTTGTAATTTGTCATATTTGTCAAGTTAATACTTTTCTTTCTTTTTTAAACAGATGTTCAAGCCTTGCTTCTCTCTGATGTTCTGGTGTTCCTGCAAGAGAAGGACCAAAAATATGTCTTTGCCTCTCTGGTATGTTATTACCTTTTTAGCTGCGTTTTCCACAAGAAGCGTTCCCCTGTGATACTCCGCTGGCGCAGCTTTAGCATTTGTATGCTGCACAATTTTGCTGGTCTTGTAGTTAAGCTGTGTACTCAGGTTGCTAGTTTGAATAAAGTGAGGCTGACTTTGTGAGGCTCTTGGCAGAATGAAGGCAATCCAGCAGTGATACAAGCCTTCACTATGTTTTCTTTTTTCAAGCCTCTGTCAACTGCAGTGATATTTTGTTAGAGCTTTAGTGTGTCTGATTTATTACCACAATGGCTCAGTGCAAGCGAGGGAATTTCCCTGCTTTGCACATTCCCTCGCCTGTCAGATCGCATGTGGGGATTTTTTTGTAACATCACCATTCATGTGATCAGAAGCAAAGGGAAGTTTGCTGCATCATAGCGAAAGGTTTATTATGCCCTGTAACAATTAAATGTTTTCACTACTGTAGCCCAGTTACACTTATATAAGAGAATACACCAATAGCAGTTAAACAAATAACTTCCTTTAACCACATTGACAATCCAATCTCTTATCTGACTGTTATCCGTATTATTACCCCTATATCCTAACTGCTGTTTTTTTCCCCTCCATTTGGATGAAATAACCTCTATTTGACGTTTTCTATAACAGTCGACCAGTCTCTGAAATTGACTTAAAAAAAAGTTTTTCCCACACCTCTATGCAGAATTCTTTCAGCTGTGTGATGCTTTATATTTAGTTTTCGAATAGATTGTATAAAATAAATTCCTCAGTCACTCTCTGGTACAGTGAATAATTCATGGTGGATTCAGGATAGTACAAGACATCTTGCAGACAACTTGACTGCTTCTGACTGCTTCTGTAGTGACCCCTGTGGCAAAGCACAGAATCCAGCGTATGTTAATGCAAAATCTTGTGTTGTTCAGAGTGTCTGTGTCTTTTGGTCCTAAAGGCTCACAGTTATAAAATATTTTTTTTTAGACCATAAGAACTAACATCTCCAATTTTCATATTGTCACTGTTGTTAAAATCTTTTATTTTTTTGTTCTTAATAAAAGAAGAGAAATTGTTGTTTTTCTGCTCTAAATGATCTGTTTGTATTTTTGTTCTTTTTTCTGTCTTACCTACTCCTTACCTGACTCCACCTACACTTGCCTCTCTATTGTCTCTCACTCTCTCCTTCTTCCCTCTCTTTCTCTATTTTCTCTCTCATCCTTTCTGTCCCTCCCCCACTTACACACACACACACACACACTGTCGTCCTCTCCAGGACCAGCGTGCCACAGTAATCTCCTTGCAGAAGCTGATAGTGAGGGAGGTGGCCAACGAGGACCGCGGCCTCTTCCTCATCACAGCGGGCATCAAGCAGCCCGAGATGGTGGAGGTTCACGCCAGTTCTCGAGAGGAGCGCAACACTTGGATGCAGCTCATCCAGGACGCCATGCACTCCATGTGAGTCACTTTCAGATCACTGAGCAAGCATTTCTAATGTTCTGTAATAAATAAAATGTTTTATGATACAATAATATATCAGTTATCACCTATTTTTCACTTATTTAGTGGATTATTTTTAAATATCGTTTATTATTTTGCCATGTTTGTGTGCATGTTTTTTTCTTTTATGCATTAGGGTATTTGTTTAATAGATCTTGTGAACTGTATGCTAGAATTAATTTATTTGCATTTAGTTGAATTAAACAACCTATCTGGCCAGTAGATGCTGATAATAAAAAATACTGTACCATACCATATACCATATGCTATGCTATATACTATAGTTGATTTAATGGAATTAAACAGCCTAATTGGCCATTAGGGGTGAATAAATACCACACTATGTGCTCTACTGCATACTTTAATCAATGTAATTTGATGTAATATAACAGCCTAAACTGGTCAGTACAGATTTAACGATGCTGTACTATATACTGTACTATAAAGCTCAATAATTAAAAACAGTTTCATGTGGTAGCAAGGACAAAAATAGAGGTTAACATCAGTTGCAATCTCATTCTAAATCAGGTTTTGCTCTATTCCTGTCTAATTAATAATAAGAAGAATATAAAATGTTATAAAGAATTGTAAGTCTGCCAGTAGAGAAATAATCAGTATGTTTTTTTTTTGTTTTTTTTTTACTTTTTAGTATATTTTCAACAAATTAAAATACTCTGTTAAAATTTCACTAAATAGTAAACAAATATTGATGCTGCCCTTCTGTCCAATAAGCTGTGAATAAACAGAGTTAAAACTGCAGCAGGAAGAAAGCAGCTCGGGCTGATTGTGTGTGTGGTTGTTTTCACAGAGAAAAGGATGATGATGAAGGGATCCCCAGTGAGACAGAGGAGGATAAAAAGCTGCTGGAGTCCAAAGCCAGAGAGATGAGAGGTGAGGAGCAGAGCAGAGGCCTCACTATTTACATGTCTGAGTTTCTGTTTTCTTCTTACAACTTGTTTTTCACTTGTTTCTCACCACTCTTTGTTTTTTTTTGCTCTCTCATTCCTTCTATTCTTTTTCTGTCCTTTCTCACTTCTGATCTCTCCCACCACTATCTCACATCTTTCCTCTCTTACTTTTTTCCCTCATGTCCCCTATTTTTCTGTCGAATGTCTTTCTACGTCTATTATCCTCTCTTTTTCTCTCGTTTACTTAATTTTCTTTTCTCTCTTTCTCTTTGTTTCCCTCCCTTTTTTCTCTTTATCTCCGTTACTCTCTCTCATGGCTTTTTTTTTTTATCCCTTTCTCTCTCTCCTGTGTACTCTTACTGTCTCTCTCACAAATTGTCCTTTACTCCTCCTTACTCTTTTTTGCTCTCATTCTTTTAATTCTTCCTTGTCTCATCACTTCTACATATCCCCCATTTGTCTCTTACATCTTCTCGTCCTTACTCATCTTCACCTTTCCTTTCTCTTTGCTCTCTCATTTCTATCTCTCTCTCACTTTCTCACCTTTTCCTCCTTCATTGTCTTTCCTCTTTCTTTTCCAAACATGTCTGTCAATCGCCCTACCTTTCTCTATGCTCTCTCCTAAATGTTCTGTTTTTTACTCTTTATTCATCCTTTTACTCTCTCTACCTTATTCTAACATCATCTCTTCCTCCAATTTTCTTTTCTCTTTCTAATCCTTTATTTTCTCTTCTCTCTTCCAAACAATCACACCTTTTCTTTCTCTACTTCTTCTTTTCTACTCTTTCTGTTTTTCACACCATGACTTCCCTCTCTTCTTCTGTTTTTTGTTCATTTTTCTTTGCACCCTCCATCTTGGTCCTTTGATCTTTCCCTCCTTTGCCATATCCTGTCTATGTCTCTCAACCTATCTCTCTCTCTTCCAGACATGCTCCAGAGAAAAGATGATCAAATTCTGTCTCTCCTTCAAGAGAAGATGAAGCTGTTCCACGACATGTGTGAATGTTCCTCCCCTGATGAGATGATGCTGTTCAGGGCCACAAGCGACAGTGTGCCCAAAGGGCAGTCCATCATGAAGGAAGCCATTAAAGAAGGTGACAGGAACTTTATAAAGAATTTAAAACAGTCGTTTAGAATTGTAGCTCTGTATTATTTATTGGTTGATCGTTTTTGGTACATGAAAGCGTCTCCCTGGTGGCTTCATTAGGCCTCATTTCCACTGCTGAATGTCCTCCAGGAGGCTTTTGTAACTCACTTAATGTAATGTGGTTAGTGACGTGTGTGTGCCTGTGTGGGTTTGTGCATGTTGCAGTGGAGATGTTGCAGACGCTCATCAACAGCAGCCTGGGAGGGGCCGTGGGCCAGCAGGTGGTCAGCGCTCCGAGCAGCATGGTGTCCGTGTGTTTGCCTCGCAGAGCTGAAACCTTCGGGGGCTTCGACAGTCACCAGATGAACATCTCCAAACGTGAGACCCCTTTACTGCACTCTTTCTACAGGTTGCATCACTACGCTGCTAACCTTGCCATGTGTTCAGTGCAGCATCATGATAATTGTATTCACCATTTGGGAAATAATTCTGGAAATGGGGGTTTGTCTCCTTTTTATCTAATTAAAAATTCTCTATTAGAACAAAAACACTAAATTAACTTGATTCAAAATAACTATAATTATAAAAACAACCGTTCTTATTTTTTTCTCCTGATCTGCTGCTCATGGTAAACACTGGCAGAGCTGATCCCAAAGTGCATATTAATTTTAATGTTTCTGCTTTGTTATGGTTGGTATTTTTATCATTACAATCATGCAATATTGGCACTCTTAGAACGCTCTCTCTCAACACTGCCAATCAGCAATTCAGCAATTTAAACAGAATTTTAGAGGCATAACCTTAGACCTCTTACACTTTGAGACATATAAGATTACAGATACTTAATGTTCTGAATAAGAGCACCTTTGACAAAAAGAAAAGAATAGATTCTGAAGATTTGTTTTTCTCAAGTACAAATAAACAAATGTAAATCTGGCTGTTTATTTATTTAAATCACTTTAAAATTAAAAATACTATGCTATATAATATAGCTGTAGGTATATAATACTTGAAGGTTACATATTCCTAAATATACATATTTTACGATATTATGTCTGTTTTATGTAATTTTATTATTTACCTATTAGTATCCTGTATAGTCCACATATACATATGCAATTATTGTCAATACAGAACTCTTGTAGAAGCCCAATTAATCCGAGTCTTAACTATATTAAAAATTTAAATTAAAAATATTAAATCGTAAAAGTCTCTATACTAGTAACTGAATAATATGGCTGTGGTTTAACGGGTTAATTGTTTAATGTAATTAGAATTATGACCTGTGATCAGAGCGTGTTTGTGTGTGTGGATTTGCAGATGGAGAGAAGGAAGAAAGTGAGGATTTGAGGAGGACTGAGTCTGACGGTGTTCTGAAGAAGGTGAGGACCATTTCTCAGTTCTTGACTTCTCTCACCACCTTATTTTCACATCCACCCATTTATTTATATTAGCAACTACAAAGTTAAGCAGAATTCACAGAAACACACGAGCTGGTGTTGAGGGCCGTGCTCCTGATCAGCGGGAGGTGTATATTTTTCCTGTCTCTCTACCAGCTGAAGGGAGTGAAAGAGGAGTAAGAAGGGCTTGGCGAGGCCAGGGGAGGGGAGGGAGTAAGTGTGCATTAGGACATTAGGAGTGTGTGCTGCTGCCTGGCTCTGCAGCTCTTTAGTGCTCGTAATGAGCAGCACTGTGGCGGGCCAGCAGCCACCCGCCTGTGGGAGTCAGCCTGATTAAAGAAGTCTCGCAGCTGGACCCAGCTAAGCTACACTCTCTGCTTTGTCTTCTCCACAGGGGGGAAACACCAACCTACTGCTGCTGCTGAAGAGGAACAGTGAGGTAACAGCAGCGCGCATGCTTCTCTTCCAATGAGACGAGTTAGAGCTAGTCAGCAGTTGTTGGATTTAGCAGCCTGTACCGCACTGAAAGTGGCAGTTGGAACAGGGCTGCATCCGCTTGTTTTGCAGCACTGTTAATGGATGCGTTATTGGCTGCTTAACCCCTGTAGACTAGTTATTATTGTCTTCATTCTACTTGTTTTATATAGAATCACATAATTACTTATGTTTGTAATAGTTTACAATAAAGGTACATTAATAAGACAATAATATTAATCATTACAAACTTTTAAAAATAATGTCTCTTAGTCTCTTAATTATCAGATTGAAAACACAAAGTATATTCGGATGCATTTTATTGACAAACAGAACCTGGTCAAAGTATATCCAGATACTATCTGGATGCAAAACACATGTTAATGCCAGGTGTAAACAGGCCCAGTATGAAACTAGCCTTTTTTCCCTATACATTATGTCAGTTTCATAATGCCTGGATCAACTAAAATGCCCTGAAATCTTTTAACATTTGCGTCCTTTAAAAGTTAGTATGTTTTCTATTTTTCCTGTAAATTTCCCTGCGTGTAGATACTGTACATGTAGCTATACCTACCATTATTGAACTCTTTCTAGTCTACTAAAACGCAGTGATCACAGGACAGTGTGTGGGAGCAAGCAGTCCAGTCACATTAGCGTGAACAAACATCATTCTAGCAGAGTGAGATCACTGCGTTTAAAAACATATTAAGAAATCTTCAGGTTCCCTTTTCATCCCACAGGAGGGTGTTTACAGTGTGAGTGTGTCATTCTAAGTATCACTAGGATTAAAGAATAACATTTGGTTGTTGTTTTTTTTTCCTGCAGCAGGTCCTGGATAGTGTTACTCACCTCCATGATCTCCTCAGCTCACTGCAGGTGTGTGCTCAATCTGTTACATAACAAATACGTGTTTAATGAGCAGTATATCTCAGCCAGCCTAGATCTCTTCCTTGCTGTATTTAACTTTGGTCAGTTAAATTACTAGGTATGTCTAACAGATGGAGATATTTGTAGCAATATAAAATTAACGAGTACAATGTTAATCACAGAAAAGACAGCGAATTGCAGTGCTATTCAGAAGAAAGATGAAAGTGACCAGAAACAATAAATGATGTGTAGCTCTTGGTCATATTTATTACACTACACATACTGAAGTAGTGTTTAATGCATGTGTAATGCAACCTACTGTGAAGCTTGAATATTCTTGCAGGTTTTACGGTAGAGGTGAAGTGTTGATAGCTTGTCAAATAGCATCACGCACATTTTCAATCATGGGTGGGTCTGGCAATGCAGTTGGCCATGTCACAGCATCTTTGTGTTTTAAGGCAAGCTCTTGAGAAAGCAGCAGCATTGTCCTGTTGGAATAGAGGCAGTCCACCAAGGATTCAAGGAGATTTTATTGTCATTCGCATCTTATGTGGTACATGAGGTGGAACGAAATTGTGATCTCACGATCCAGTTTACACCCAGGAGCTGTTATTAAATAGATATATAGATAAAAGTACAATAAAGGAATACAATAAAAATAGAATATACAAAATAGTTAAAGATAAATACCCCAAATGAAATAAATAGAAAGAGTAGACAGGTTGCAACAACAAGTCCAGAGTGCAAATGTGCTATAGCAGCATGAAATGAATTAGAGCAGTAGAAAATAAAGTGTCTCAGTGCGGGTAAAGTGACCGTGTTTGTGCAGTAATTGTCCTTGTGTGTCAGTGCAGTGTGTTGTTAAGTGGAGTTTAAGAGTCTTACAGCTTCCGGAATGAAGCTGTTTTAAGATATAATAGTCTAAACATAGTCTATCCAGCCCAAAATTATGACCATTGGCCGATACAGTTGCAAAGAAATTGGACCAAAAATTTTCACACAATCACAATTTTAAAAGCATTTTGATACTCTACTTTCTGTAATAGGGAGAATGATTAAGTCCTTCCCACTCTTGGCTGGAACACAGCTACTGCACTACGTAACTAGAGCTGTGTAATGCTCCATAACCTAAATCACGTTAGAAAAATCCTGCCACATACTGCCCAGTCCACATACTTGATGTGCTGCTTCTATATCTCTTAGCTTGTCAACAAATGCATGTGTACAGCTGTTAATGAGGGAACGCTTAAATTGTGATTTGTATTTACTGCAGTGGAGCACAACTGTAAAATGAGAGGAGCAAAAATAATAATTGTCCATAAAGCTGCTTTAAGATGTTAGGAATTCTCCTAGTGGTGCATTTCCAGGTTGTAATACATGTGTCTGTGTACCTGTGTTGTGTAGGCTGTTGTTGTCCAGCAGGACACCGTCGTCGAGGACCAGCGGCAGGCCCTGAGCGAGCGCCCCTCTTCCCGCCCCTCGTCTCGACCGCCGTCTCTTGTGGAGCAGGAGAAGCAGCGCAGTCTGGAGCGTCACAGGCAGGAGACGGCCGCGCTGCAGCGTCAGCAAGCCGCACACGCAGAGGAGAGGAGACGCCGGGAGAAGGAGTGGGAGCATAGGGAGAAGGAGCTGATGGACCGGGAGTCACTGCTCAATGTTAAGGAAGAAGAGTCACAGAGGAGGCGGAGGGAGCTAGAGGATGTGCGGAAGGAGCTGCAGGCCAGGAAGGAGGACTACCAGAAAGACCTGGAGAGGCTGAGGGACTCTCAGAGGAAACTGGAGAGAGAGAAGGAGCAGATGCAGAGGGAGATGGAAACGCTGGAGTATATCAGGGAGACCGAGGTGGGTTTAAAAAAAAAAAAGGCTTTAGAAATGTTGCCGAAGGAGTTCTCCTTGACTAATTAATAACATTGTAAATTATGATTACGCAGAATACAAAAGGTAAGGATCCATATATCCTACGTTTTGTTTTAGGAACGAAATGCAGGTAAGAAGTTCCCAGTGTCTGACTGTGAAATTAAACATAGTCATGTACTACACAACATCTTGAATGGAGATTTTCCAATAAAAGGAAAATATATTAAAAAAAAAAAAAAAGGAAAATGCTTCTGGCAGTTTTACAGAAGCTATAGTGTTCTCATATATGTTATGAAAGTAGCTGAGCCTAATTTAGTAAATACCAGCAGCCTGCATTTGTTCACACTGTGTTGGTTTAGGAGTAGGTGCTCACATAGTGTAAATATGGTTAAATATAAAGCAACAGCTGTCTGGATAACGTAAGTTTCTAGTCTTGTTTATATGGGCTGAGTGTTGCGCCTTTTTGAGAGCTTGTCTCTTGGTCTTAGAAAGTCAATGCAGCTTTTTGTAACCCTAGTTGGCATATTGATTGTTGCACAGTCTAAGAAATCCATTATTATTCACGGTAGGAACTGTTTTTAAATTATTTATAAAGTATTACTTTCTAAAAGGCATGCTCACTCAACCTATGGAAAGACAAAAAAGAGGTAACCAGGCATGATACTGTACACTAAAACAGCTTTGACTGAGACTGTTATCGATTGTGTCTGTTACAGAAGCGTGTGAACAGGACGCCCTCCAGCACTTCGGAGGATTCGCTGAACATCCAGAGCAGTAGCTCAGTGGAGCGAGACCTGGGGGAGGCCGAGCTGTCAGCGAGCCCCAGGAAAAACTCCCTCTCCAGGATGGACTCCAAACACAAAGGCCGCAACCTCAACCCCTTCTCCCTGGGGCCCAAAGTGAGCGCAGATGGACAGAAGCAGGTCCAGAACCGCCTGCTCCAGCTAGCTAAGGCCAAGGACAAGAAAGACAAGAAGAAGAAGAAGAGCAAGAGCAAGCCCTCTCAGGAAGCAGGTAACCTCAGCTATAAACCATGGATAGTAGTGTGTAGAGATCAGGGAGCACCCTACATTTATTTTATGTCCTGTCAAAACAGCTGTTCTTTAGGTTATTCTTTTAGGCTGGGGAAAGGTACAGTTTTTCTTCAGGAAAAACAGAAATGTGCCAGAATATTAATTTTTTATTTATTCTTAGAACTTGATTACTTTTTTTTTTATCTTAAGAAAATGGTAATTAAAGTCTGAAATTTTGAGTTATTACTTCACTGTTCACTTTTTGTACATTTTATACATAATTGCTTATTATTATTAAACTTGCATAGTAAAACAAATGATTTTTGTTGCAAAGCCAGGGCCAGCCATACTATGGTGCCCCAGAAGCAGAGAGTAATAAGGGTCTTGCTCCAGGGCTCAACATTGGCGATTGTATTAAACCAAGAACCTGTAATCATTAACTCTGAACACTGTATGGAAATTATACTCAGACATGCCACATTTTTTGGCACTTAAGTCCTAGTACTAGTCCCAATGTTTTTGTCATGTTCCATGAAAGCTAAAGATCACTGTACTGACCTGTGGGATGTGAGTAAGGCCTCCTGCACTGAACGTGGATGTGATTTCCTCCAATCGCTTGTCTGTTTTCATGGATGATTCTAGCCAGATTCTTCCCGTTGATGGAGCAGTAGCAGCTAAACAGACCCTGGTTTCAAACCTACAACCCTGCGATTAATAGCATAGTGCTACATTTGACTATTTTTTTAAGTGGATTATCTTACACCTAATTTCATCTTAAAAACTGTACTGATCTTCTAGTTTAACTAGAAAATAAATAAATGAAGGGTGCTCTCAGGCTAATGTAGATGTAAATGACAGTATTGGTACAAGCACAAATTTAAAAATATATAACCTTTGCAGTCGTTTTATCATAAAGTACTCAGAACTGAATGTTAAATTCAACTTATGATGGAACAGGAACTTTAATTTTTGAGATTTTAAAAATAGGGGTTATTTGTTTTCCAGTCATCAGTGCTGATTACCTGGAACTTCAGCATCTGTTAAGTGTTGATTCAGTTTTGCTGATTGTAAAGGTCACCTCTACCTTCTCTCTCTGTGCAGAGTCCCATCTGCTGCCGCTGACGGAGCCTCCGCTGGATGGAGAGATTTTCTTCTGCTGACTTGGCCCTCACTTTCAACCAGCTCACATGTTTCCCCACTTCCTCCAAGCTATCTGCACCAGCTGAATGTAACTCCAAGCAGGATGCCTGCCAAAGTGCCCCGCGCCACGCCACGGTCCCTGGCACCTAGTGCCACTCTAATTGGGGTCAGTTTGCCCTGAAACCTCTCCACACACGTCCTGTTTAGAGAAAAGAGAGTGGCACTCATTTACCAATGTTAGCAACTGAAACTGGACAGACTTCACCAGTCTGACCTCACTGTGACCCAGTTCACACCTGACATTAACATGCATCCTGGGTGATCTGATCATGAGTGGTATTGTGGACACATCATAACCTGATCACTTACACTATATTCAGAGGAAGTCAAAGCATGACTACATTACTATCAATGTAGTGTGAACACATCTCAATGTGTTTCCAACAAACTGTGTAACTGCCACTGCCAGAACATACGTAATAACACAATCACACCGTCCGGAGGGGTTAGCTGAGCGCACTACAATAACAATTTAATATATAAAGGTAATACTCATTGCTAGGAGCCTCATCCTCAAGATAAAACTGTGAGAAATCCAGAGTGAGGCACACTTAAAATGCCAGCTGTGAACAGGTATGCAGTTTTGCAATCTTATAATTTGTTATTGGATCACCCAGAATTCATACTACTGCCAGGTGTGAACTATGCCTCAGTCACTCTGTTCTCTTACCTCGTTCTCTAGGAATGGTCTGTTCTGTCTTAAAGGGTCCAATTCATAGCAGTTACCTAGAACAAAAGAGTACAGCAGGCCGTTTAGCTTTTAAATAGAGGGTTCTTTAAGAACTCTGTCCTACAACTTTCAGTTAAAAACACCGAGCACTTTACAGAACTCAGTACTAATATGATCATGGTCGCCACAATGACAATCGGTGCAATTGGTTTCTGAACCTGAGAAGGACTTTTTTCTAGGAGATTCTGAGTTTCAGTTAGACTTTAAGAATTATTTCATAAGTGATTCTAAAAATCTACCCATCAAACATGTTTGTGTTCTCAACATTAAATGTAATTAATAAATATAGCAAGTAAAATTAAACAATTGCTAAAACTGTAAATATTTAGTCTTAAATATTTAGTAAAACTACCTGCTGGACAGGTACTGACTGCATCTGCACAGAAAATGCACCACCATTGGAATACTGTATCAGCTCCATGCACTCACTATTTTGGCACCGACTTTTTACCTAAAGATCAGCTCCCTGAAGTCAGAGTAAACCCCAGCTAAGTTCATGGACTTTATGGATTTTATTTACTTGACAGACTTTTTTTTTTTGCGGAAAGTGTCTGTGTATTTCATCATACACCACAACACACGTACACCCTGCTCGAGTTCAGTGGGAAAATGTTTCAAAGGTTTCTTTTACACTGCGATGCTCCACAGGCCAGTCTGTTTTTAGTAGTGGTTGATATGTTTTTTCTTCTATAAAGGGAGAAAAAGTCTTTATTCTTTGTACGTCAGTGTATGACCTGATATCCAAACCACACTCAAACTTGTAGTATTACTATTGTTACTAATATGTTTTAAGTCAGCTTACAGTGAGTAGACTGACCCAGCAGGGGGAGACAAAGATTCCTTTATGTTTTTTCACCATTTATGGTGAAATTTGGCCTTTTTTCCCTGGAACACCCATTTGGAATGTTCTGACCCCTGAAGGCTCAGGCCAAGCAACACCACTGATGAGACAAAGATAAAACCAGTCCTCATGTACAAAAAGGGAATTTAGTGTAGTTAATGAATCATTTTCCTTTATGGCCTTAAGTTTTCAGGACATATATAGTTTTAGTCTTGGCAACACTGTTTAGAATAATCCATATAAATAAAAGAAATAAGCAGGGAAACTTCAATCAGTGTATCTTGTACATATTGATAAAAGATTAAAGTACAGTCGTCGTGTAGCCTTAAAAACAAATGATGAAATGCACTAAAGTCATACCCAGCATTTTCTCAGGAGCGCAGGTTTCAAACCTTTTGTTTTTTTAATGACGGTAAGAAATACTTTGTACTTTTCAGTACTGTATTGTTTTCTTGCTGATTTATGAATTGTGTAAAAAGGGCAAAACTAATGTTGTGTAAATATTGAAAGATATAACTGTAAAAGAACAGACTGTGTGTTTTGCTTAATTTGTGTATGATTTCACTATTTTGTAAGAAGTCTTTATTTATCTGTGATCCTTTATTTGATGGCAGAAATGTAAATGTACTCAAAATAATTAAAATGCTATACTGTTTAAATGATTGTATATCTGATTATTATTTTATCATTCTTTGTTCTAAATTGAACACATTTAAAACAATGTTTTTTTGTACATCATGTTTCCAGCATTTGAAGAGAAAAAGTCCTTCTGCACAGATTTATGTCCTTGAACCCTGCTGTATACTCCCACATAATGAACAGAAGTCTGCCATGTTGACCCTAAAATAGAAGAGCCTTGTCTGACTCAACAAAACACGCTAAATTAAAGGTAGTCTCTGAATTCTGTTAATTAACCTAAGGTTAGGAAGGTTAATGCCAAAGTTCTTGTGTTTTAAACATAACTTTGCTGCTTCGAAATTCTCTATTTGAATAATATGATATTGACTGAATGAAATAGAAATATCTTAGGACACAAAATGTACTATGTTCCTATCTTTGCATATTTGTAAACAATATATCACCATCCCTAACTCTGCAGTTATTTACAAGTTAAATGAAAACCATGGAAAATTTACTGCCAGGCGTAATATAAAAATGTGATTTTAATGCATAGGAAAGTTCATGTATCTGGTATTACATTTATAACTAGTTTTATAATATAGTGCCCTCTATACTGAGTATTAAGTAGTGTTTGGAAATCTATGACCTAGAGTCTTTTTTCCTAATTTTATGTTGCCAACATAAAATTGTTGGCTGTGGGTTCAGTCCTCATTTTGATTTGCATAAGTGTACTTCCCATTTTGTGGGTAAAACAGTTAAGCTATACAAAGGATTCTTTAAGTAGAACCACACAAAGAACCGTATTTTGAATCGCTCAAAAATCCCAGTTGACTGTTTTAAGATGTGGGTGTGAGGATGTGTTTGTGGTACCTGTGAAAGTCCAGCATCCTGTCCAAAGAGAATTCCTGCCATGTGCCCAATCATTCCGGGCCCACGGAGACCCTGTCCAGGAAAAAGCAGAAGAGAAGATGAATGAAGATTGATGAACCCTGCCAACGTTCTCCGATGGGTATTACATGGCTGGAATGTGGGCTAGGTGGGTTTTATACGTAGGGTGAACATGGATCACAACTTTCTGGATTGCAGTTGGGCTGCCCATACAGGCCACACGTAGGTGTGTAATATGAAGTAGTATGTATATAAAAAAAAAAAGATCACTAGTAGTTTGTCTCAGTAGCTAGCTAGCTAACTTTCCTGTTCCAGTTTAAATGGTGTAACAAACAGCGAGGGCTGCAGCATTTAAGGCAGAACAGAAAAATAAAGTAAAATAGAAGCTAATTAAAGCAAATTTCAGCTGCCCATCACAGAGAAATTAATAATAATTAATTTCTGCACAACCTGACCCCTTTCTGAGGAAATACAATAAAACCCTGAAGTTAATCAGCAGCTGCTAGGTTACTGAACTACTATTGATGACATATCAGGTGCTTGATGGGTTGTCCCAATTCTTAGGGGGAGGATTTCACCCCTTCTCCTTGTAACTCTGTTCCAAGGGGTGAAATTGGATTGGGCCAGAGTCCCCTATTGGCTGCCCTTCTAGTGGGGGCACTTCATTAGTGCCCATCTATGGGTAAAAGACCAAAAGGTGCCCTTCCAGTAGAGAAGATGGGATGTGGTGCTGTATAGAATTATACAGGTGACAAAACATTAAGAAAGGCCTGGTTTCAGTGATCATCTAATGTGCTGCCCTATAGATGCCTTCACAACGACAGAGATACACAGTAATTGATGCTACAAGACAGTGTAAACTGTTGTCAATGATGACTCAAACTGAACATCTTTGGGTCACACCTAGGCTCCATGTGTGCAGCCGTGATGAGGTCATCACTTACTCTGGTAGGGCCTATTACTCATGTCCATATGTGGGCATGTTATCAGGGTTTAGTATGGATACTTTGGGGAATTGGCGTACTGGTATTGTTTCAGACGTTCTAAAATTGATAGAACTGAAAAACTGAATGTATCAATGTTTTTCACTTTACGTTTTGAACACCACAGAAACAAATCATAAAGAACCGTCTCCAGTTCCAGCGCTCGACTCTTCTCCTCGTCACCTGATCGATACGTGACGCACGCTGACAGGATCATTCCTCTGATCTGTTTTCTAAAGCAGCGTGGGTCGGTCTGATCTCTCCTCCGGCCCGAGCTGAAATGAAAGCAGCTCTTCCAGCGAACAGTGATGGTCCTCGCTCGTCTCCTCTGCCAAACGGAATCAGATTCGCTCAGTGTGTGCAAAGTGCTCCTTCCAACGCAATCTGTCTCCTCCGTGCTCCACCAGCAGCTGCTGGCTCTGGAGCGGTGCAACTGGTTGCCAACTGTTGGTTATGGAGCCGTGAAACCTGTTGCTAAGGTAACAGTGGAAACGGGATTGCAGGTAGGCCGGAGTGCAGTCGATGACATTGGATTGCTGTTTTAGGAGAGTGCTCCTGGTTTAAAGGATGTGTTTATCGTCCCGCAGAGGGACAGACACGGAGTTCTACAATCTGATTATCTGGATTGGGATATCTGCACTGCATCACTCAGACACTGTCTCAGGTAATCTGGGCCTTCACTGGTTGTCTGTAGGCATTGTGGTGAGAAAGAAATGAGACCATGGACCAATCCCATTTCTGCCTTGCCTCTACCACTGAGCCCTCCCCCTCTGTTTTCCCCTTATCTAGAGGAAGGGTGTCCCAATTCTTGTTGGGATTGAGAGGCAGGGCAAAGTCTTTATAGGCAAATCAGTTCACTCGGCAGCTGACTTTTTATATTTGTAGTGTTTAGTTCCATAATGCACAAAAAAGTGATTTGTCTGCTCGGTATGGCTACTGAGCACATCTCCTCATTGAGCTGTTTTTTTTTTTTTTTTGAAGGGCGAGATGTTATCCTTAAACGAATGCTGGGGTTAAGCGTTATGAGAACTCCGTCATAAGTGAAATGTTCAAGCTACATGGATCTCCAAACAAAAATGTTTGCGATCAAGTAGTATTTTCTTTGTTAAAATTATTATAACCACTGCATTATCATTTTGTATTGAAAGGAGTTTCTATGTTTTATGACCCTTTTTCTTTATAACAAACATACAAAAAAAATAACACTAACAGTACATTCTGGCAGTCAGCTAGCATTCTGTTCCACCTTAAATGATGCAGCAGTTATACTGTCACCTCAGGCTGCTGCAGTTCCACCTTAATTAATGCAGTACCCTCAGGTGGCCACATGTAACTGGTGTATCATTTAAGGTGGAATAAGAATTTTAGACCCAGCAAAGTAAATAGGGGAGAAGGATCAATCTGTCCGAGCAGCAAAGATCTTATTTGCAAATGGGAGAAACTTTCAGAAGGTCAACAACAATCACGGGAGCACTCCACCAAAACAACCACCTAGAACACCATAGCAACCACGCAGCAGCTTAATACACTTGCATCTAGCAACACAACACCAAATCAACCACCCAGCATCCACTGAGCAACACCAAAACAACCACCCCAGGATACCAAAGCAAAAACAAGCACCAACACATTAACTGCTTTTCAGCACCATAGCACTTAATTGGGATACTATAGTGACTAACTAGCAAAAATACAGCAACCACCTAGCAAACACTTTTGCACAAGATTCTTTCCAGAAATACACTTTTTTTTTAAACACAAAGAAAGCCGTAGAGAGAACCATCTACACCATGGTTACAGGAAATCCTGACCCGTTAAGCCGACCTTTAGCTAACTGATCTTGGCGTGGGAGACTCGGGCATCCCTGGATGATTCACCCAGGCTTTAAATAAGAAATAGAAGTTCTGCTCACACCCTCTGGAGTACCTAATAACAAGTCCAAATTAATGAGCAGTATTGATATGAAGGTGTTTCACTCTTTATAGATTCCTCTGTAAGTTCTTGGAGTTGGTTTCATGTTTCATGAATATATTGGATTAAATGATTACATCAGGAAAAGCCTCCAGATCCAGGGGCTTAAACAGCCAACCCACTGGGCAGTACGGCTAATTTTAGCTCAGGGGAGGACGCGCCAAGCTTGGCTAATGCACTGAAACCTACAGCTCCATGCAAATAGAACAACCACACGGAAACGTGGACATTTCAGCAGGACCTTCTGCAAACAGAGATGCTTATGACTCTCGAACACAGGCCGAGGCACGTTTTCTAAATGTATTTCTAGGAGCTTTACATTACATATTTTCTTAATATGAACAATGTTAATGAAGTTTAAATAAGAAGAAAAATACACTGAGTACACTGAGGATACCAATACATAAAGTTTTAAAGGTAATATTTTGTCTCATTCTTTCTACAAACGTGTGTTAGGATGTGCTAGAGTACAGGGTCGTCATTACATTTTCAAATTTCAAGATTCTCCTTACATTCTCTACTGGGTACAGGTCAGGAATGCAGGCAGACCACTCGAGTATCTGTGTCCTTTTTCCCCACAGCCATGCCTTTGTAATGTGTGCTGCGTGTGGTTTAGCATTTTCCTGTTAAAAATTGCATGGAAGTTCCTGGAGAAGATAGGATCCTGAAGGCAACAAATGTTGAAGTTAATGTAAGAAGCTTGTTTTTTACCCCCTATTTTCCATATTGCCCATTTTTTTTGTTTGTTTTGTGGTTCAGCTATATATTTTTAGAATCGAGGAGGAAGATGCCAAGCTTGGCTTAAGCACTAGAACCTACAGAAAACAGACAACACTAAAACGTGGACATTTTTACAAGATCATCTGTAAACGCTTTTTTACTGAAGGCTGCTGCTGTTATTCTAGTGTTTATCTCTCTTTCTGTTGCTGATTAATGTCAGTGATTTCTCCTGTTTGAAATCGGGAACGCATCACTGATTGCTGTACATGAACGAAATGAAAAAAATAGATCAGTTTTTGGAAATTGTGGTACTGAATCAGCGCAGACAGCTCATTTACTACTTATTATTGGCTGCGGTCCTTCCACAAAAGCCACAATCTAACCGAACACTTGTACGCTACTACAGATTTATTCTAACACTTCAGTCTGCAAAAGACTTTCTAAGAGTCCATTTTCCAAGTCTGCATAGTTGATACTTCAAACAGTCCTAATAGGGTCCGCAGGGAGGGACCCTGCACCGCTGGTCATACCAGTACCACTCTGATGTTCCTTTTTGTAATGTTCCAGTGCTCTTGGTTATCACTGTAGTGGCTAACTCCAGGGACCCTAAAGAGCTTTTATTTTATTTAATGGCCGATCTGGAATACGCACTCAGAGGTATGGGTCTCCGACGCAAAGGCTCTTCGGGTAGGGCGGCTCTTTCTAGATCAAAAATGCATGCTCTCAGGACCATCCATTAGGCCATATAGACCTCTGAGGAACTTGTGAAGGGTTGCCTGTGGGACACGTGAATGAAATTTTGAAAAATCACCTCTCTGCACTCGGTGGAGATTTAAAAAAAAAAAAAAAAAAAAAAAAAAAAGTAGAATATTGAGAGGTCATTAAAGAAATAATCCCACCAAATGGAGCATTTAATTATCACTAGAAATCCTATAAACACGCCAGCTGACTTCTTACTGCATTTTACAGCTTAAATGCTAGAAAAAATACTTTAGCATGCTGCTAAAAAAAGTAATGGGATGGCAGCAAGTAGATTGTTCATGAAGTGTTATTAACCCAAGAGAGCTCTGAAATGCCCACACCAGGTACACAGTTGTAAGGTGTTATCTTGTGAGTGAGATTAAACACTGGTCAGTGTTCTCATGGCAAGCCTGAATTAATTATTAAATTTCAGATTAAACATCTGCAATGTTGTGCAGGCTTTATAAGCTCCTCGTTCCCCCACAGGGTCACACGTGTACCAGGTATACATTATATAAAGCATTACCACCTCAGTGGTGTCTGTCTAAAATTGTTCATAAAAAACATTGACAATTCTATATTAAATGATTACATCAGGAAAGCATCCATATACAGGGGTTTTAAAAAACAATCCGCTGCACAGTACAGCTAATTGTAAACACAGGGGAGCAGAGGTACAGCTGGGCTAAAGCACTGAAGTTGCTGAACCTACAGTTTCATGCAAACAGACAACACTTAAAACATGGACACTTTAACAAGATCTTCTGTAAACAGTGCCACATCTGAGCCTGAGAGTCGATGGCACACAGTTAAAAATGACATTTCTGGCATGTCGTTAGGGCTGCACAATACTGGCAATTTTTTTTTTTTTTTTGCCAGCCCCGCCCCCACCTGTGCCCTGTTTAGGGTTTGGACCAATCAAGAGTCAGCGCCGAGCACTCAAAACCCGAGGAACACAGGACAAACAACAGCGATCGGCCCTTTAATCAGGCATTTAAATGGCTTTTTAAATAGTTAATAAGAGTTTTTCTGGGATTACACGCGTGAATTCAGCTGAAATATCTGTGCAAAACTGTGCTAGACAGCTTTGCTGGGAGTGCTGGGTTATTGAACACCAAGTTGTGGGTTCATTTCTTACACTGTTCTAAAGTAAAATGTAAATGCATTAGGACTAATAAATTATCTAATCTCAAATTATTGAGCTAATCAATATATTGTCATTTTAAGATAATACTTGCTACTGACATAACGATAATACAACAGCATAACAAAGCAATTATACCCTTTTGAAGACAACTACATTTTAATTAAATCATATATTGTGTGTATGATGTCACTGAATGACTGGCTAAAATACTATTCACTGTTATATATGAAAAACATATAAATAAACACAATAATAATCTTTATCAAATAGATTAATGTCCAATTATTGTATGACAAATCAATAAAATTAATCACGACTGGCTTAAAATCACTTTTTATCAGTGACATTTAAAATAGCAATAATAAGGTGCCGATCGGTCTAGCGCTCTAACTCGCTGCCATTATAAAATGGGGATCGCTGGTTCAAACCATGATCATGCAGCTTGCCATCAGCAGCTGAAGTCTGAGCAATTGACCTTGCTTAATTGGAAAAAAGAAAATAATACTGGTTATTACTATTATGTCTGGGATAGAATATTGTATTAGCAGGTATTGTAGTGCTGGGTACATTTTGTACCTGACAAAATGTACCCAGTCCATTTTCTTAACCTTGATGAGAGAAATAAGTAATAAATAATAAGTGATAACTCTGCAGGTCTGAAACAGCGCTGGCGTTTTTTTGTGTTTTAAACACAAAGCCGGGCTTCTTTCTGAGGCGCACTGTATAAACAGGCCTTAAACTTCTCACTGGAGAGAGGTCCTCAGAAGAAGAGTCCTCGGGGCAAAGAGCCGGCATGAACCTGCATTTATTAAAACTTTGTGGGGCTCATTTGCATACACAGAAATGGCTTAGTTGGGAATTAATTGAGTTCAGCACAGTGGGAGGTAGAGGGTCTAAGTGCTTCTCTGAATTCTGTTCATGCTCAAACTCTCTCGACTTACACACTTAATCATAGTCATTTGAACTCAAACGTGTACACACACACCACAGACACACACACACACACACACACACACTTATATTTCTCCATGCTTTGTTCAGGGGGAGTAGAGCACACCTGTGGTCCAGATAGTTCACAGTGCAGGTTGGTTTTGTATGTTTGGCTGCTCTAACACTGCTGAATTAGCCGGTCAGACCTGCTTCAGTAGATGTGTTAGAGTTGAACTCATTGGTGTTAAAGGTGGGATATAAATATACTGCGCACCTATTTATATTACATGTACGGTATTATATACTGTATTACTGACAGTATAATAAGAGATACCAGGTGTCAGTGCATGGCAGACATAAGCTAAAAATAAAAAATAAGTGCACCTACTGCACAACATGGGGTCTTTGATCACTCATTTCCCTCATATCTTCCCAAGTTTTTCTGTGTAAGTGAGCTGAAACGCTAATCCAGAAAGCTACCTAAGGTACCTCTGCTAATTTCCTCCAAACTGTTAAAACAGCATCGCTAAAGACACTCACTCACAGGTGCACACCCACACTCACATCCACCCACCCACTCATATAAAAATCTAGGATTAGTGTCAAAGAGCCAGTCAAATAGCAGGATTCATTATGGATCATTACAGATACTTTAAACGTACCAAGTAGTCATGCAATGAGGAAAAATAAATCCTGAACAAAAGAAAAAGATGCATCAAGACGCATTACAATTTTTTTGCCCTGAATCAAAATTAATCAAATTGTAAGGTTCCTAGAGATTACCACCCATAGTACTTATGTGGTTTGGAGTAAATGTCAGATATCTGGCATACACTTTTTTTCAGCATTCAGAAAACAATATCCACCTAATACACATAAGTGGTATTACACACTATCCAATTAGGGGAATAAGATCAAACAGGCAAATGTGGATTTTGCCCAACTTTAGGGCTGCAACTATTGATTATTTTGGTAGTCGACTAATCTGCTGGTTATTTTTTTGATTAGTTGATCAGTCGACGATAATTTCTGCCATGTCCTCCATCTCTAAAAACAATAAAAACAGCTGAACATTTTTTATTTTATTTTATTGATTTTATTTAAACATGGAAAGTACTCATATTTATTAAGTAAATACTGAGTCTGTTGTCTGTTTGGGCACTTTTGGAGACAGACTTGAGTTGAGGGTAACCTGTGTGAGTGAATCATTTACCCATCTCCCACTGTGCTTCTGTCCCCAGCACTGTGTGTAATGTGGTACTATTACAAATAACGATTAGTCAACAAGGAAATTTGTAGTTGACAATTTTAAATAATCAACATTGTCGATTATATATCGACTAATCGTTACAGCCCTTTAACTTTAAGTTTTTATTACAGCAATTTGATCACAAATAAGATTTACTATGTGGTTGAACTGTTTTTGGTTAGTTCAGGACATATGAGACAGAACTAAACGATCACTGTTAGCAGAAAGAGGAGAGCACTGGCAGTTTCTGAATGTTCCACAATGCTTCATACCCATGTATGTTTTCATAAAGGCCAGCAAACAAACAGGGATCACTGTGATGATATCTTCAGTGGCGTGAGGGGAGAATAATATTAGCCTAAGGAGATCTCTGCCAAGATATAGTTCGGAGCGCGCAATCTGTGGACGCAGCTTTCCCTCGGATGAACCATATGGCCACTGTGGGACCAACACCTCACTAGAAAATAGCAGAAAGTGGGTCAGCGAGCAGGAGCACGGTGAAGTAACTCAGAGAGCTCAACCAGAATGGATGTACATACTCACCACTAGCCTGCTGCATAATTCACAAGCTTGTGGATATAAGGACTCATACTTGCATCTGCTCTATTAACTGGTAGATTCTAGTGTGAACATTGATTTGACCGTCCAGTGTGCAGTACAACTCAATCAGCCTCAGCTGGAATGCACTTCACCATTGATTTCCTTTCAAACAATTCAGATCATGAAGTGAAGAGCACATACCAGCATGACAAACCGAAAAATACAGTACATTTTATAATGTTTGATTAATCTGTAAAAAGAAATTTAATTTATAAATGTAAATTTAGTATTACAGTTATTTATTTTTATTGATAGTAATCAATTGTTAATGTGTTACAGGGGTGGAAAATTAAGTGCCGAGTTTAATCTTGTGTGTAATGTTACTACTGTTACAGTTTGACAATGTCACAGAGGTAGGACAATGGAATGCTTCGGTTACTGTTTAGTTGCAGTTTACAAGGGGAGATTATGTGCTAGTGTTACAGTTTCTGTTACTTAAAAGAAGCATGTTACTAAAAGGAAACTTTTAATCATGTGACAGAGGCAGTGTCAGTGTTACCATTTGATCATACTACAGATATAGAAAAATATGTAATAGAATGTAATAGAATGTAGTGCTAGAGTTTAGTCATATTAGAGAATGGAATGTAACAATGCTACAAATTAATTGTGTTAGAGATGTAGGAGAATGTAACAATCACCATTTATCTTGTTACAGTAGGTAGTAGAATGTAAAAATCACGTACTGTTACTGTGATTCTTTTGGGAAGGTATGATTATGTACTAGTGTTACAGTTTAATTGCCTGAAAGACGTAGAAAAAAGTGTTAGTTTAATTATTTTACAGTGGCACAAAAATGTAGTGTTAGTGTTAAAGAGATTCAGAAATCTTGTACTGATGCTGCTGTTTATTCATGTTTAAATGTAATGTAAAATGTGTTTGTGTTTCCAATAGTACAAGCGAGTCATCTGTGTTTTTGTGCGTGCTCTGTGCTTGTGTGCTTCAGCCTGCACTCTCTGGTGCACTCTTTCCAGTCAGAGCTAAACTTCACAGGCCAGGCTATTGGCTAACTCAGCGAGTTGCTAATAGCAACAGTGCTACAGCTACACTTTCCTTGTGCAACACTACATTAATTCTGCATTACATTTATTGGTTCCACAAGTCTCCTATAGACTGCCTGTACCCGTGTATTCTGCGTGCGTTTGCGGGAAGCGAACCGAGACCCCCCCGTACCATTTTGAAAAGAATACACATTCCGTTACACCGCTATTGTTGTGTGTTACCATTTAATTGTAAGGAATATAGTGTTAGGAAAATATTTCAATTACTGTTTTGTATTGTGGCCTTGGTGTTTAATTGTGCTATAGTCTTTACACACCTTCTGGGCAGCATTACTTGTGATAGGGGGAGGTCTAAAGAGTGGGTGCGGTAACTGGACTTACAAACTGGGGAGAAAATGGCCTAAAATTAGAAATAAATCATTTTAACTCTTACAGAAAAAGAGGAATGTATAATGTTGGTGCTACAGTTTAATTATGTTACAGAGGGAGGAGAATTTTGTTTTAGGCTACTTGACACACCCCTGCGAGTTCAATAATGCTTATTGGAACACAGCCTGCATGTCTGATTGCACCATTGAGCCTCATAATAAGGGATGAGTGGGCACACACACACACACGCGCACACACACACACACTGACATGATGAAAGATTACAGGGTTGTTAATCATGCTGGTAATGTGCTCTGTATCTTACCCAGGTTAATGGAATCCATATGCTCTCACACCATCACAGCCTTCTATGAGTGGAGGTGTTTTGTGATTCAGTGAGTACAAATTATAAATATCGAGGATTCATTAAGTGTGTGAAGCAACAAGGCTGTAATATCTGACCAGGGAGTACACTGCCAGACACCACCTGTAGAACTTGAACTAAACATGCCTTTTAGTTTATGGTTCACCTCATATAGGAAGGACCAGCAGTTAGGATAGGCCATAAAGAGGCCTCACCGCACCTTTGAACCTCAAGACCAGGATGTTTTGTCAAAAGCCTGAATCAAAAAACTAATGTATCCCTCACTATCTCTGACTGGACGGACAAAATCACTGCTCCAAATGTTCGCAATCCATTGATCTCAGTCAGTCACATCAGTGAGTTAGCCTGGTAGCTAGTATGCTAATATTAGCTAAGTTAACAACGGATATAAAATCATTTTTGAAGAGGAGTCAACCACAGAAACACATTCAGCTTGAGCAGCTTTATCATCTACCAATAAACTGAGGAATGGTGTTTCAGGTGAGACAACAGTGCCTGGACGACATAGTCAGCATAACGCTGTAATAATGTTTGCTCTGTTTAGCTCACAGTAGATTCCAGGATTAGTACTGCAGATTTTAATGCTAAAGCATTTTTAATGCTAAAGCGGTGCTTTACCAGTGTCATTCTTTCAAGGGCATGAAATAAAACGTGTTATTCTTAAAACCACAATTTGCTGCGCAAGGACTGATTGGAATAATAGACAATTGAACAGTTATATAACAAATATAAAATAGGGAAACTAAATCTGGCCCTGGACATTTGGGCTAAGCCCTAGATGTGTAAAACGTTTGGCTCTAGACCAGCCAGATGCTATAATAAATCTTCACAGCTTATATAATATTTTTCAAGCATTTTTAATTTAACCCGAATATGGTTTAATGTGGCTTATGCACCAAAAATAACCATAACTCATTTATAAAGAACTATTTTACAACATCCTAATTAGCCTCAGATTAAACAGCCTGTTTTAGCTACTGTCCTCAACACTGATATACTGTAAGTTAATGAGATCTGTTCTTAAAATACTTCGTTATCTAGTTGTTAAGACTGTTCTGCAATTAAAGCACATTTCCCCAAACCTCTACAATTAAAGAAGTACTTGAACTTGTTTACAAATAATGACTAATTCAACCTATTTGCTATTTATAATTAAGTGCTGCTTTAAGTGGGTTTTGCCTGCAACTTAAAATCCAGGGGTCGCAAATTCTTGAAGGAAGGGATGTGCGTACAAATTAAGCAATAAGCATACAGAAAGTTGGTCATATCAAACACATATATAATGTACTATTTTAAATAGCAACTATTTATTTATTTTGTGCTATTTATGCAAGATGTTGATTTTTTTATTAGAATCTGTGTGAAAATATTTATTTTTAACATCATTTAACAATACAGAAGAAGGAAACTAGCTAAAAAGTTTATAAAACTTACTGTGTTTAGGTTTACAAAGCTCTTTGAGGAAACTCACAGAACTGACATTTTTTTCCTTCACACCATTCACTAGTCATTCATGTATTCACTGAAATGCCAACATTTATGGGACAGTACACAGTCGCATGCACAGTTTAAGCCAGATGCTGCCTTTCACAATCATACTAATAACACCTTCCATGTGGTACTCTCTGTACAAGTGTGGCACTGTGGATCGTGGAATGTTAAATGTCTGCACATCTTTGGAAATTGAATGCCCTTTCCATACACTACTAGGCATTACTCACACTGAAAATTCAGATTGGCTTACCATGAGCACGCTTGCCAGTCTTTAATCTCACTCACAAGGTAACACCTCACAAATGATGTGTGGGCATTCCCAAACCCATTTCTGGAATCATGGTGCATGGTAATACCATATTCACGTTGCTTTAGCATGATCACCGTGACCAGTCTTCAACCTCAACCACAAGATATCACCTCACAACTCCCACACCCGTCCGTTTAGAAAGCTGGGATCATATTGTAGAATTAGCAATACTACACAAATGCTTCCCCTAGAGCAGTGGAATAAAGGCCTTCCACAACAGTGGAAGCTTTGCAGATCTGGGTATTAAACCCACAACCCTATGATTAATAACTCAGCTCTCTAGCCACTAGGGCAATATTATATAGTATACAATATATCGTGACACAGAAATATCATGATATTAAAAATCCATATCGTGATAGAGATGTTCTGTCTTAAAAGTAGTCTATTATTTACTGTGAAGCTTTAGATGTATTTATTGTATAATTGTTTTAGTTTGCAGTTTACATGCATGCACTAAATATTCTGCAATATTATTTGCTGCATTATATTATTTTATGCTATATTATTTATTTTGCCACATTATGATTATTCTGTTATACTATTATACTATATTCCTGAAATTAATGAATTATTTTAGTTTTCCTATATTGCCAAGTATATCGTTATCGCAAAAATACCCTGAAATATCGTGATATTATTTTAGAGCCATATCGCCCACCCCTACTAACCACTGCCCAATTATACCCCTAATTACTGTCACAACTACTACTACTTTAATTACTGGAGGTACTGATTTAATTTCAATTTAATCAATAATACAATTAGTATAAAACTCTGTCAATAATGTAAAAAAGAGTAAATCTAGAACTTCTTTTACTTACACCAACCAGTGCTGACCTGCAGGTGGCGCTGTTTCTATGTGCTAAACACTGTCTACCAGACTGGCATACCTGTTGGCTTACTCTGATAAATGATTAAAAAAAGGAAGGAGTGGTGTGTGTGTGTGTGTGTGTGTGTGTGTGGCAGTTGATAACTGTTTGATTTTGCAATCAGCAGATATTAGTAAGGCTGGTTTTCCCCCACATTGTTTTGAATGACCTTCACCTCCTGTTTTTGTGGAAAAACTGAAAAGGAATATCATGATCATGAATTCATTTAGCCCGCACTCTTTCATTCTGAGCGTGTAACAGGCGTCTCATTTCAGCAGCGCCTCTGTGCGTGTGTGTGTGTGCACAGAATGTAGTGAGTAGGCACTGACACTATTTCAGGCAATCCACTTTTGGTGTATATGAAATTATTTCCTCCGCAGTAAGTGAGATGAGTCATTTAGTAACTCTCTCATTACCGACAAACACGATTCCTGTACATCCCACAGGCAACAAAAAGCCTTTCACTTTCCTCTCAATTATATCACAGGATTGAGTTTGTTTCCATTGCAGGAATGTAATCAGTGGGGATGAATGGAACGTGGCGCTTTGTTTGGAAACGGGATGCTGTGCTGATTTTGGACTTGGTTGCGTACAATTTACAACTCTAGAGGGTAATGGAATATTCCTTTTGATACTTTGATTGGCTTCAAACAGTTACCCAAGCTACACACACACACACACACACACATACACACACGTGTAAGATCCTCTGTCAGAACAGCTGAGGTGTACTCTATGGCATTAACCAAAAGACAGACACAGACTGAACTGTGAAATTTACACCTGCCTTATTACAAGCAGTTGTACTGGTATTACTTAAGAGCTGACCAATTCCAGTACCTGGATCTGGAGGACCTACTGTCCTGCATATACAAGCGTTTAATCTGCTCCAAACACTGTACATCACACCTGTTTCAGCTGATCAGCTCATTTATAAGCCTAGGTGAAGATGTTTAGAGCAAGAAAGCACTTAAACATGGAAAGCAGTGGGTCATCCAGGACTAGGGTTGGGAACATCTACATTAAAGGAATACTCTAGCTGTGGTAAAGGAATACTCTAGCTGTGGTAAAGGAATACTCTAGCTGTGGTAAAGGAATACTCTAGCTGTGGTAAAGGAATACTCTAGGTTCTTTAATTAATACTCTAGCTTTGGTAAAGGAATACTCTAGGTTCAATAAATTAATACTCTAGCTTTGGTAAAGAAATACTCTAGCTTTGTTAAAGGAATACTCTAGCTTTGTTAAAGGAATACTCTAGCTTTGGTAAAGAAATACTCTAGCTGTGGTAAAGGAATACTCTAGCTTTGGTAAAGGAATATTGTAGCTTTGGTAAAGGAATACTCTAGCTTTGTTAAAGGAATACTATAGGTTTGTTAAATTAATACTCTAGCTTTGGTAAAGGAATACTATAGGTTTGTTAAATTAATACTCTAGCTTTGGTAAAGGAATACTCTAGCTTTGGTAAAGGAATACTATAGGTTTGTTAAATTAATACTCTAGCTTTGTGTTTATGGAGAAAAACAGAAATAATGTCTGGCCCATAATACCTCTTTGCTGGATGAGGCCCCCTGGTGGTCTCATCCAGCCACTTGAAATGAACCATATACAGCTAATTGGTAATTTATCTCTGTAACAGTGTCAAAAGAAGTATCTTTACAATCATTATACTTAGGCAGAACTCTTGGAGAGGACTTTTTAAGAGACTTACTTAAGAGCCCAAAAACAGTATAGCCCACAACCTGCCTGATCAAGGACCCAGTGGGCTAATCACTAAGGCAGTGTTTTTCAACCTTTTTTGAGTTACAGCACATTTTTTACATTGCAAAAATCCAACAGCACACCACCAACCTAAACTTTTATAAAATGACACCTTTTAGCCTAATTATGACAACACGGTCACTTACACATGACTGACACATGAATGATTTTGTTCAAGCAGGTGAACAAAAAGGTCCGTCTGCTTGTTTTGAACCGTTGGATGTTTAGTTTGGAGATGGCTTTTAAGCTTACTTGGGCACTGTTGGCTAGCTTTTCATCATACACCAAGCACAATGGAGTTGATTAAAGATAGCTTCTGCTGTGCTGCCTCGAGATCACTGTCTTTGCTTTCTTTTGACTTTCACTTGTACTAGAGCCTTCACTGGGGTCTGGAGTTTATCCCAGGCCCTGTTTAGAGTTTGGTTTATTCCTTTTCAAAAAACGTCTCAGTCACTGTCCACCTGTCTCGTTCATCACATGCGTCACATCTCCTGTCTCAGAGTATTAAGGCAATTAACTGATTCCCCTAATGACACGGAAGAAAATACATTACTTTTAAAACACTGTCACTTGACAATGTGCCAAGTAATGACCAATTCAAGAAATTGGATAATTTTCCACGGCACACCTTACAACACCTCACAGCACACTACACTAAGGTACCTTTGCCCCTTAAATGGTCATTTACTATTATCCTTCAGCAACTACGGCTCAAAGGCTATGATTAACTACAAATTGCATAAGTATCCAATCTAGGATCACATATAAAAACCCCGTTAACACCTGTTTCCTTCATTCATCTTGAGTATTGGGATTATATCTGAACATGTGAGCATTGTTGCAGCAGTGTAAACATCTCTACAAGACACATTTAACAAACAAAATTCCACCCAGTACAACCAAAACAAAAATAACTGGCAAACAATCCCATCTCATTCTGACTGACTGGAGACACATTTGTCTGCAAAGCGTATATGAATGTGCTTAAAATCGTATCATAATTCAGTCCTGACACTAATCACATAAAGTGACTTAAATCTGATAAAAATGTCAGAATTTGACTTAAAAGATCATATGTGGGTCACAATAACGAAATTCTTATGTAAACATCGCTATAATTTATATTTGAAATTAAATACTAACAAGTAGGTTTCGTCAGGTCAGCAAATACTGAGAAATTATATCAAAATACATGGATCATCTGGGACTGTGATCAAATACATTACAGAAATGATTTAAAAATTGTCTTTAGAAACACAGGACACAAAAGTCCAAATACGTTCTCACAAAACTACAGGTGTATATTGATTAAGATGAGGGAACAGTGGGACTTGATGTAAGTAGGCCTGTGATGCTGGAGTACACCTTTAATCTTAGACATACTTTCATCAGGTAAAGCAGCACAAGAAATAATTACACCATTACAGACATCAGAATATAAATGTTTGTGATTATACACTGCATATATATGAAATACACAATAGGCCCATGTCCAAAACAATCAAAACTACCTAAAAGCTACATTACTTATATAAGATTCACCCATTGCTGAAACATGGCATTTATGTGGACACACACAACTTGAATAATCTCCATTGAAATTCACTGATCAATAGAGCCCAATGCTCTGGACCAACCTCAGCCTAAAGTTACCAATCCCACTGCCATGCTTCAGCTACAGGGGTTTATATCAAAGTCTCTCAGCATTTGGCTGGAGGGGCATTAGAACTGTGTTATCTGGAGTGACCAGAGTGGCTTTCTAGACTTGGCTTTATTAGAAATGTCTCCTGCACGTGCAACAATTTTACTCGGGTAATGTATTACAAACTATGACCACTCACAGTACAGGGGTGTAACGGTGCACAAAATTCACGGTTCGGTTCACACCACGGTAAAAGCCCCAAGGTCCTGCATGATTTCGGTATAGTGAGTGGAAAAACAACAGATACTTCAATTAAAGGTACATTCTGTAGGAACTGAGCGCGAGTGTGTGAAATGGCTACAGCAGTCAAATTTCAAAACATCATAGAGAGTAGTCTGCTCCGCCCACCCCTCCCTAGACGCAAAGCATATTTGGGTTGCCAAATTCAGCATGCTAAATCTACACAATCTACACAAAGTTTAGAGTATTAGGAGAGGCGGAAAAGAAAAAGAGGAGAGGAGAAATACAGCAATTCTAAACTCTTCCAAAACCCGAGTTTTATTGACTGTATGTTACACATGAGAGACCTAAAGCTCCGCGATGTGCCGGGCCGCGCGAGCTCCGCGATGTGCCCAACCACGCGAGCTCCGCTGGATAATGTTATAAATAAAAAGGTAAATAAAAAGTATGCAGTATGATTTTTACTTTTCCATTTTCTTTAAATCAGTGCTGAATTAATGTCAGGTCTATTCTCATACACATGTGAAGGAGCTGATTGGTTAGCCCCTCAGTTCAGGTTAGGGTGGGGGTGTCTGCTCTAAAGATCTGTGTTTAGTTTAGTACTGGAGCTTCACATTGCTGTTAATGTCGTTGCTGCTTTTAAATAGCGCTGTGGTCTCAGAACATTTGAGAAATGTTGCTTTGGAACTGCATGTGGGAAGAATTAACAGATATAACTGCCCATTCTTTGTTTAAAAAAAAAAAAAAAAAAAAAAAAAAGGGTTATTCAATGCCTTTTTTAGAACTCATTATCTGAATGAAATGTTTTTCCTGTATTCTCCTGCTGACACTTCTCAATTCATATGTCTCCTGCACAAATTAGCTAAGGAGCATCTGTGATTTTCACAATGCATGCAATTGATCAGTGAGTTTCCTGCAAAGCAAAGCCTACAATGCAAATGTTAGAAATCTTGCTTCCCGTAACATAATATTTCATTATGAAATGATGTACTGTTACTCCCCTTACAGATACTCCACTGTTACAGATGTGCTTCATACAAGAGTCACTGTATAATTACTCACAAGATAACACCTCACAACTACACAGGTAAGAGCATTCCCAAGCACGTAATGACAGTTTAATTTACATACTGCTGTTTAAATGTTTTATAATTTTTTTTTATTTACTACACTTAAGAACATATAGTCTTTCATTTGCTTCAAAACTAATTTATAATGGGAACCAATAGGCCTTTGCTGGGGTATTCTACAGTAAGTACCACAGCTCCCGTGTGTACATATTTCAGATTATTTTTTGGCACAAGTTAAATCCTCTATTGTTAGAGAGAGAAACATCTGTGTTATAACACTCAGTGTGAATGTACACTGAAGGGCAGAGGTTACAGACGGCGTTATTTAGAATAAAAGCCGGTATTGTGTTACAGGCTTCACCGTAAGTGTATATTTGAGAGGCTCTTTTGATCCAGGTTATGGACTCTATTGTTGAGGATAAAACTCAGAGCAAGTCATCATTACATAAATGGACGAGGCACAGCCCCCTGCGTGGGAGTGCACTCAGCACGGCCCACTCTGACTTCAAACCACACGCTGTTTTATCTTGGGAGTAATTCCAGTGATGGAACGCGTGTAGCCAGTGTCTTTAAATCAAAGTGCATGCCAAGCGGAAGCGCCATCTGTAGATCAGATTCACCTCCTGCACAGTGTGGCAGTGGACCAGCAGCGCCGATCCAGGAACAGCCTTCAAGGCCTTTTGAAACGACACAAGCGTTTGGCTGCGTTTCGCCACGTTCCCTCTCCTCCACCCATTATGCGGGGAAGTGGAACACGTTTGTGCAGTCCTTCGCTCGGCTTCTTCATTCTTCTCAGTTCAGCAACAGTCAATAGATTTGTCAGCATTAATAATTTCTCGGGACTCATTTCTTTGACTCATTTGTAACGTCTTCGTAGTGACTGCAGTGAATCAATCACAGTACAGGGGGAAAAAATAAAAACGCAGTTGCCGAGGCAACTCGCATGACATCTGTCAGATTCCAGGCTCCTTTTTTTCCTTGCTGAGAGGCTCATTTGCCATGCTATTCCATCAGACTTCACTCACACAGACGTACAGCGCAGGAGCTAACCATACCAGACATTTGAATGAATTATAAATGCCAAACCTTATTGCGTTAGAAACCGCATTAAATAATCTGGAATCCTAAATGTTTGCCGACTTGATTGTGTGATTCTATTAGAGAGCTTTAATCAGTACATTCTATGTGATGTTAAGTTGTGGTGTGTGGGGGTTCTATAAACATTAAAAAGGATTTACACACTTGTGCATCACTTCTATTTAAAGAAAGGATACATAGGGCCCCATGAATATCGCTATGTGGAAAACATCGACAGAATCATGAAACTGAGAAATAAAAGCCAAAATATAGTCAGAATATTAAAAAAAAAATTATTTACAGATCTGAATCTGTGAATTTGTTGTCTTTTAGTACTGTAGTTACTACAAACCCCAAACATATATACATATGTTCACATTCCTCATGGTGTGCGTGTATATAGCTGGATATGCTGGATGTCACATTAATGCCACATAAACAGTAGGCAAACTGGGTACAGCTCCCCCTAATTACGGCCACCTCTAAGCAAACACTGATGTGTAAATCTAAGATGAGTGTAAATAAACTCTGAAGTGTTTTACTTTGTGCTGCTAACAAGCAAGTGGCTAGCAGTTCCATCTAGCAGTTGGTGAAGGAACTGCAGCTTCCTGTGAAAGAACAGCACAGACAGAGAGCCACTCAGAGCTGACGGGTAAACATTAACTGCTCTGCAAAATGAGAGACATATTGGCAGATCAACAATTCTTTTGGCTGAAAATCGTCTGATTCCCATACTTACATTGTTCCACCTATACTACAGTCAATATTTCACTAAGACATTTTTTTTTCATATTACAGGTATAGGTTACAATCTACTATTCAAATCAGAAAAATATACAAAAATAAAAAAACATCCAGACTCTTTCCACTAATTGCTGCTTACTGAAACCAGCAAGTTTACTTTCCACCAGACAGCCGATCTGACCAAGCAAGAAAGCTGACCAATCAAGATAAAGAAGCCTTGTTTGTACCTTAAAATTAACATTTATTTTGCTTTATCTATAACAAAAAACTGTATATATACACAACCAGTGTAAACTGCTATCTCTTCTTTGCCTTCACGTCAATCAAACGTGTTAAGCTGCCTCCTAAGAATTGCATTAGACATGAGCCTTATGTTTATCTGAATGCCTCCTGTTAGTGGAAGTGTTACGTCTAGGAATTAAATCAAAGCCCGTGCATTTTATCTCCCTGTATACAAACCATTCAGGCATTTAAAGCAATTTTGAGCCAAAAGAGCTTTAGAATGAGCTTTACTGCAGTAGTCTAAAAGGGAAAACTGTCAGATCATTATTTATGAAAAGACACGCTACACAATTAATACAATTCAACAACTGTAATTTTCATAAATTATATAGATGTCATAAGAAGTAAAAGGCAGTATATAAACACTAATGCTTTTGTTGTGAGTGAATAGTGGACTCCACTGTCTCTACTGACCACAGTCTGGCTTGCTGAAATATCAGTATGAGAACATGGTGCGCCATGAGATGGATTGGCATTTGGAATGATTTGGACAGTTCTGCTCGGCTCTCAGTAGAACTCTTTTTTTTTTTTTTTGCTTTATTGCTGAAGTCTGTTTTAAGATTTTTAGAACACCTTCACCTTATCCTCTCCAGGCCCTGGCAGTTCGCTGATCATTATGACTGCAGGTATAGCTAAACATACATTCAGAAATGCAAAGTCAATTTTGGAGGGATGGTAAAGCCTTGTCAATGCAGACGTTTATATAAATATGGTGCCAAAAAGGATTCTTTAGAAGATCAGTAAGTGTAAAGAACCTATATAGAAGATTAAAGTCCGTCAGACACTGAAATTGCTGGACATTTTGGAAAATTACACCTAGATAATATAAATTGTGTTAAAGTGCTACACAAGCTTTTATTCAGCACAAACTCATCTACAACAATATACAGTATATACAATATTCAGATGGGATCTTGAACTTCAGAGGGTTTAAAGTCTGCACTCTAGTTACGAATCTAGATGTCAATTCTCTTTGACTGGTATTGAACTTTGACATACTGTGCTTTATAAACGCTAAGCAAAACTTTACTAAAGAGTATTAAAGCAAACTAACACCACCAATAATGCAACAATAATAAAACACACCTATGCCATTTTGTGTAGGTCCCCCTTATGCAGTTAAAACATTACAAGCAGATCATTTAATTCCTGTTAATTGTGGCGTCCAGCCTCCATGGATCACATTAAGTTAACCCTGGGTACCCATAACCCTGTCTGTGGATCACCGAATGTCCTTCCTTGCAGCAACCTTTAGTAGGTACTGACCTTTGCATACTGGAAATATCCTACAAGACATGCCTACGGTGGCCGAGAAAGCCCAGCGCAGTGCAAATTGAAAAGCGCTGCAAAAGCACAAAACACATCCATCAAAATTACAACACAGGCGCAGCAAATAGAAAAACGCGCTGCAAAAAGAAAAACGCGCTGCAAATAGAAAAACGCGCTGCAAATAGAAAAACGCGCTGCAAATAGAACCACAACACAACGGAAGTGAGTCACAACACAACGGAATTTTCCCGGGGGACCTTAAAAGATGCTGTACTAGCTGTATACAAAGGACAATAAGTGGCAAACAAGCTTCTGAAAAGTAAGTAATGTTTATTACCTGTGATTACCACGGTTGTGTGCATATTATTAAAAGTTCTGCTTCACAAAACGCCTTGTTTGCCACGTATTGTCCTTTGTACACATAGTGAAGTCCGAGACGTTACTGAAGACGCAGCTTAGCTGGTACAGCATCTTTTAAGGTCCCCCGGGAAAATTCCGTTGTGTTGTGACTCACTTCCGTTGTGTTGTGGTTCTATTTGCAGCGCGTTTTTCTATTTGCAGCGCGTTTTTCTAGTTGCAGCGCGTTTTTCTAGTTGCTGCGCCTGTGTTGTAATTTTGATGGATGTGTTTTGTGCTTTTGCAGCGCTTTTCAATTTGCACTGCGTTGGGCTTTCTCGCCCACCGTACATGCCTGGTATTTTGGAGATGTTCTAACTTGGTCATCTACCCTGTAATCCAACCAATTTGCCTCTTCTTATAATGTTTCAGATTTTAATATTTCAGATGCCCATTTTTCCAGGAGATTATCTAAGAATTGTCCACCTACATTTATTTGCTAAAGCCTCTACCACACTGTAGAAATGTTTAGCCTGTTTTACCTTTATTTAACCCCAAAACAAATTAGATAAATTGAAATCTAACTTAAAACCACCACAAGAACTTTTCCTATTTCCTACAAATCAATCACAAAAACATGAGGCTAAGTGATCAGCAATTCAAAAAAAGTATCTGAAAATGCTCTTGCTTTAACGAAAATTGCTTCTGTAATTCTCCTTAAATTTGTTCCTCACTTTTCTCTAAGCTATTACCTCTGAAGAAGTGCTATGACTGGAATGAGTAATCGTAAGCTTTTTGAAGAGTACCTTAATTTCTTAAAGAGGACAGCCAATACAGAATCTGGAGTCAATACAGTCAATGGAGCTGCAGCTCCAAGCAGGCGCATGACACTCTCCGGCAAACAAAAATGGGAAGAAAGCTTCTGAGCTCCACTTTTTCATCATTATATATTTATTTCTTCAAGGTCTTTTTCCCCCTCCTTTCACACCTGCTGATTCAAGCTAAGTGTCTCACCTAAAAAGAGCCTGACATTCTCCTGACAGGCTGCAGAGGGATGTTTGCTCTGGTGTCCCGGACGCTTCATCTGTGGCTCGTTCCAGTGAAGAACAGCAGGCTAAGGTTTTTACACCATAGTCTTCCTCACTGAAGGGTTCAAAGGGTTTGTGGACTAGCGGGATACGTAGGAGAGAGAAGTGAATCATTGCTGGAGTGAAGAAATGATGATTTTCTCAAATAGTGTAGATATGAAGGGCAGCTCGTAATATTATTTAGGGGTTTCATCATGGCCACTTTTGTCACGTCCAAGAAAAGGCCAAGAAGATTACTCAAGGCCTAGTCCAAGACCAGATGAACCCCAGAAAAATTGAGATTTCTTTGAGACCAAGGCCCTGTTGACACCTGGCTTTAACATATATCTTGAGTGAACCGATTAAATATGATTCCTAAAATCCATAGGCATTCACAACTGATGTTTAAGGCTGTTTTCAAACCAGCAATATTTGTGTACAGCCTCTAAAAGAGGATCCGGCTCAGTTTAACTTAATGCGAGTGGCTGGTGGAGCAATGGAGACTTCAGAAGGGGAAACTCAGAGCTCAGTAGCTCATTCACTCATAGTAAAAACAAAGTGTGTAGTTAAAGTGAAGTTTCTAACTGAGCGCTCTCTCTCCCTCTGACTGAACATAACCTGGAATCTGATTTATCTGCTCTGAAAGGAGACCGCATCTCATCCGCCCAGCTGAAAGATTCTTCAGCATGCTCGGTGCAATTACCCATTCTAATCAGAGAGGGCCGTAAATCCCAAAACTTACAGACATCACTTTTAATGTATTACTACATATACAATCTAATTTCAGTTCTCTAATGCATCATGCTAAGCTGTTTTTACAATGAACACGGAATGTGCAGTGCGTTAGCCTGTTACTGCAGAATTCTCAGCGATCTGTGTCAGATAGTAGATGAAGTGGTCTCCTGTTTATCACGTTTCTTCTATCAGAGGCAATGATGTGGGTAAAAGCAAGCGGTGCTTTGCTGTTGGGGATGCAACAGGATGCTTTGGTGTTCACACTTCAATAATAATGTGGTCACATGCGTCTATGACCAACCCCAAATATGGCTTGAGTGATCGGATTACAATGTGTCCTTGAGATACGTCCATTACACCCTGTTCACACCTGTACTTTGTGCTGGCCACTAATGACTGAATCACTTTGGACAGGCAGGTTAATGGCAGGTGTGAACAAGGTCCAAGAGGTAAAACAGCATCATGCAAGTATGGCTCATTGGCTCCCCCTACAGTTGGGAAATGCAGGGTTTCATCGTCCCCTCATGGACAGCTGTACTCATGTATTTGCTGACAAGCTGGGAGATACAAAAACATCAAGTGATCTAAATGAAAAAAGGATGTGGACTCCACCAAAGTTTCAAAGTGCACTGTTTCGAACTACAGAGGCAAGGACAAATACACCCTACTTCCTATTACAGCCACTGTACCATCAACATGATTCTAAAATTGCTGCTCTTCACAGAAAATGTACAATCGCTACACAATGCTGCTTAAAGTAGTTTTTTTTTATTTATTCCAGTCTGAACTTTCTTGTTCTTTCCAAATTGTTTGAGTTATGTAAAAGTGAGCTGTACCCATCCACATTCACTTGGGACAACAGAATTAATGGGATTATGTACTTGCATACAAGCTCACACAAAGTCAAGCCAAAGAAACAGATTGAGACTTTCACAAATCCAATCTAATATTAGTATTTTTGCAGATAAATACAGCCACACATGGCACACATTACGTGCAATAAAAAAAAAAGTTCCTGTCAGATTTTAACAGGACATTGTGGGCTGCTACTTATTTTAAAACATCAAATAAAAATTTCCTTAGGTAGACAGTGGTAACAAAATTCACTAAGCTGTCACAGTTGGGCCCTTGAGAGAGGCCTTTTAACCCTGTTTGCTTCAGGATGACTCAGACTGAGGTGGAATATACAAAGAGCAAAAATAATATTCCTGTCTGTCTGTCTGCATGTTTAAATGTATCCATAATAATGAACCTACAAACCTATACCTATTATTGCATTTGTTGTATTTTTAGTTTTTTTTCTGAAGTTTACTTTTCAGAACCGTGAAATCTTAGAACAGAATACATCACTTCTATCTAGTATTTGATATTTAAATACAAAAAGTATGCCACTATAACTCCTGACTGTAATCTATTCATAAAAAATCAACTGTTTTTGAGAATCCATACAGTATAGTAAAATATAAAATTGCAATACAGCTATATATCAATACTCCTTAAGTCTCTATCATTAATATACATTGAATAGTTAATACGTGTTGAAATGTTACAGCAGATTACAGCAGAGTTTCCCTAATAATGAACATTGTGCATTGTACACTGAGTCTTGGCCTGCGTCGTGTTCAGTTTTATTTAAAATATAACCAGAAGAAACTGAACCGAACACAGTTTTAAGAACAGTTTCCTCTACTAATTCATGAATCACAGAATATTTCTGTCAAATTTGGACGCTGCTTCTCTTTGCAGCCCAGCACTTTTCTCCTGAACAAAAATCTCCAACATCATTGAAAAACACTTAGACTGTGTCTATTTCAAGAACCTTGTCTCATGATTCATTATGATTCATTAAAACGCTCGGCTCGTGAATCCCGTCAGAGATGCTAATCCGTAGAACCTAGCCTCATGAAAGCTTTACCAAACAGCAAGGATCTTTTAAAAGCCTACAAAGAATGAGTGATAAACAACATTTAAATTTAGCATATTTCTGAGAACTGAAATTATTAGACTGGTCAATATGATTAAGACATGATCTGACTAAATTTGTAATTAATTACGATTATGCTTCATATACAGGTCCTTCTCAAAAAATTAGCATATTGTGATAAAATTCATTATTTTCTTTAATGTACTGATAAACATTAGACTTTCATTTATTTTAGATTCATTACACACAACTGAAGTAGTTCAAGCCTTTTATTGTTTTAATATAGATGATTTGGGTAAAAAAGTAAAGAAAAAAAATAGCATATCTTGAAAATGTTCTCTAAACAAGCTATTAACCTAATCATCTGAATCAACGAATTAACTCTAAACACCTGCAAAAGATTCCTAAAGTTTTTAAAAACTCCCAGCCTGGTTCATTACTCAAAACCGCAATCATGGGTAAGACTGCCGACCTGACTGTATGCCAAAATCATCAGTATTGGTGTGCAATGAAAGTTTAATTTGTATCACTTCACTATGGAAAATAATGAACTTTATCATAATATGCTAATTTTTTGAGAAGGACAAAATTATATAAAATATATTTACATATTTCATATTGCTGTTTTTTATGATCTGTACCAAGATGCAGGCGATATATTGTAATTTAAAAATAAACAATTTTAGGAAAACTGCCAAGATATAAAAAAAAAAGAATATTTATCAAATCTGAGAAAAAGAAAAACTTCTTTTTTACTTCTTTAAACGACAGACTACAGCACTGCCCTCTAGTGGTAGGCCTTTACACAGAACACAAAATGAACCACTTTCTGCAACCAATCCTTACAAGTAGACTAATAAATAAAAATCACAATAAAATTAATATATCAATATTTTCTTACTTCTCTAGTTTAATGGTTTGCTGCCACCAACAAAAAAGCACTGAGAACTAGAAATCTATACTTAATAATCAAGGTATGTTCTTTGGCCACTCGTACTGCAGCTTTTCTTTGTAATTCTACAGAGTGCTCTGAGGCCACAGCTGTTGTAATGAGTTTCTTTGTCTGCTGGACTTGTTGATGCATTTAACATGAAGGCAGAGTCAAGTGAACAAACAAATGCATGCAATTTGGGGTCAGCTTTGCAGCTGCCCAGTAATGCTGGCTTTCATTGGAAGACCAGTCACGCTTAATAGGATAAATAGATTAACAGAAAGAAGCTTGCTATGTTAAAGTTAACCCTAGCAGATTGTGTGTATCTTTACTGTACATCACTGCAAACAATTTCACGTCAGAATTTGATAAACATTGCATCACAAAAATGACACTAGTACTAGTGGCGGAAGTAACGTGAACCTTTACATTTAATTTGAACATTCATCTTTATAACAAAGGTATTTCGGATCTTTTCTATTGGTTAATTTATCACAAAATTTTGCTGCTGTAGGTGATGCAAAAAAGAAGATTATTATATTGGTTACTTAGTTAAATTAATTAATAAAAGAGGTTGAATGATAATCATAGTATAGTCACCTCATAATAAATTCATACATCTATGTACAACAGAGCTAATCAAATCCTTTTTTGTGTTCATCACTGAAAGGGAGGGAACCCACACTACCAACAATTATTTAATGCACAATACGAATACCATAAAGATATAGATATGTAAAGATATATTGTAATGCTTCACACTTTACATTATGGTTCCTGACTACTAAGGTGTATGAACACATGCGCACAACCTGTCTGCCTGTATTAGAATGAAGAAGAGTTGAGAAAATATTGTTGCTATACAGATAAATGCATGCTGATTGTTTCTGATACAAAGCTTTTAACAAGAAATCAATGGATGCCATGCCACAAGCAACTGGTAAAAATTCCACATTTTTCATTGATTAGAAATAGGATTAAGGTTAGTTTAAATTAGTTTAGGTTTAGGATCACTGTGTCATACTGCTGGCAACTATGGGGTTTTTGAGAGGTTAAAGCAAATTAATGAAATTATTAAAAAAAGATTTTTTTTTTTTCAAACTTTTAAATCAATCAGTTATCGCCCCACAGTGGCATCTTTATGGTGGCATCAAACAACATCCATCTTATACACAACAAAAAAAAAATAGAAAAAAAAAGAAATTTTGATATTAGTGACATAAAAATTCCCTTATCAGACAGTCTCCTTGATAGATAATCTATTGAAAAAAGCCAAACGGGAAATACAATTTACTTCTAATTAAATAAAATAATTAAACCTGATCAAATATGAACAACACAAGTAGCTGGGTGCAAACAAAACAATGATGTGTCAAATTACCAAATTACTAGATTAAATTACTAGTGCAGATTTTTACATAAGAAAACCTTAATGACACTATTTGTGTGCTTGCGAAAAGTTGATCAAATTAAGGACTTAAAGCAAGAAACATTTTAAATATTCTGAATTTGCTGACATTTTAAATGCTCCAATTTCATTGTTGAAATGAAGGAAAGTTAAAGACTTTCACAATACACGACATTGTTTTGACATAAAAATGCACTAGTAGTGTCAGATTCTTAAATACTTCTAAAAATATTCTCAAACAATCTGTCATGCATAAATATAAAATAAAAAAACACTATTAACAAATGACTTATTAGAATTGGAATAGTATAATGCATTCAGGGGGTTCAGGGGGTTTAAGGGTTTTTATTCCTCTCTGTTAAAAGTTCCCATTTTGTGGAGATGTGAAGACAATTTACTTGAACACGGGTTTAGACTTCTGCACCTCTGGCCACCTGGTCTCAGCTTGAGTGTCCTGGAGACAAAACTATTAGTGTTATCTCACAGCCTCGCTCCCGTGCTGTGGCCTTCATTACGCATCTGCTGGGGAGAATTTCCGGAAGGAGCTGAAATGATTCCCCAGCCCTGCCACTGCTTTCTCTATGATGGATGTATGAGGTCCAGAGAGGAGTGAAGAGACATGCTGACTCTGTTGTTCCTGACTGAAGGTGTGTGATTGGTGGGCACATCACCAGGGCGTTGCACCAGGGACCCCCCGCCTCGTCCCGCCAAACCCCATCACCCCCAAACCTCCTTTCCTGCTTATTAACAGCAAGTTCTGCCATCTGCACCAATCTCCCCAGTGAAAGCCTGGGCATATGGCATACAGCACTGGCACAAGAGCGTATTATCACATCAAACTAGCGCGCCCGTCGCTCCGGGGAATTAGCCCCGTCACCCACTGCTTCTTAAACGGACTCCATTACCCCGATCAAACGCTACCGCAGCACCTTGCTCTCCCTCTCGGTCTGTGGAGAGTATGTATGGAGTCATAAATATTTGACAACCGGCCCTCATCGACTCTTTCATCTTGTGTCTCTCTTTTTACACCATTGAGTGGAATCTTGAACAGCTACGGTGGGTCAAGGAAATTAAAAGCAGAAAGATCTCTATTTAAATTTATACCATATGATCTTATCAGCTATAATAAGGCCCGCAGAACGTTTCCATATATGCCCTCATTATGTTAAACAGAGATTCATTTCAGTGATACAGGCTACGTTTGGCTTTCTCAAATACTCTATGCCCTTATTAAGCCTAACGGTGATGTTTCAGCACCGATATGCAATACAATGGCTTTTCAGATCTAATTCAGAATATCTGCTAATAATAAAATCACTCACAGAGCCAAAATGACTATTTTAAATAAACTCATGGATCAAATGATTAGTTTCCACTATAGATGATCATTAAACTTGGTAAATTTAAGAGACACAGAAAAAGAAAATAGAAGAGATCTGATAGACTTACAGCATTTTCATAACACCTCTGCCTGCACTAAAAGATATAGACCATATAATACAGTAATAAGGTAATTTAAGCTGTTGTTTAATGTAGAAACAGTAGCTAAACATGTGACTTGGGAGGGAGGGGACAAGAAAAATTGCTCTGCCTTTGTTAAATGGTCTATAGCACCAGTCCTGGCAACAGAAAGCACATTATAGCACAGTTTTAACACTAAAATTATTTTTAATCTTACCAGATTGTGATGTCCTCTTCATCTCAATTTGCTGTTAGCAATGGAGGACCAGGACTGCAAAAAACAATAAATAATAATAATAAAAATTACTAAAAGCAGATAAAGAAACAAAATATAAAAACACAAACACAATGTTTACCAGCTATGGCAGGAGAATTTGCTAGCAGACTCGGTTTTCATAAATTGTACATGTTGTGGGAATAAACACAACCAGTCAATACATGCTATCGGAATTATGGTAAATATGAGCTCCCACAAGCTACAATTTCCAGTGGGAAATGAAGAGATAATAGTAATACCCAACCCTGCCAGCAAAGAGAACTGAATAAACATACATTTTTGGTAACATCATTTAAATATTGATGATGAAAATAATTGTACTACCCCTTCATATTCTTCGGTTAATATTGAAATAAACATTGAATTAACGTGTTTAAAGGTTTCGAATGGTTGATGCTCTAGAGATTTAAAATATTATTTTCCAAGTACATTAAGAACAAAAAGAAAACAAACAGGATATACATACTTAATGTAAGAAAATATTATATAAACAATACTTATATAACCATAAAGCTGAATTAATGTAAAATGTAATGTAAATAAACAATCAAATCAATAAATAATTCTGACCTTAACCAGAGTTAAAATTATTATTATTAGAGTTCCGTATTAGACTGCACATAATTTTAATTCTTTTAAACATGGAAAAAGCTGTTGTTTATGCACATTACTTTCATTTGTAATGTACATGCTTTTAACATAAAATAGCACAATGGTATTTATCCTTCTATCCATAGAAAACTGTTCACTCTGCTAGTGCAGTACATGTTTTTAATTGTACATTAGCTGCTGTCGCAATTGCCATTTTTCATGTTGCTCTGACAACAAAGCACTTAAACATGCTTGTAATTACAAATAAGAAGTACAGTTTTCAGACTAGCATGTTAAACCATCAAACGTTGCGTAAAAACAGTGTTTGAGGTTCACAGCTTGTCACTTCTATGTTCAAAAATCTCTCTAACAATGCCAGGCTAGATTTTGTTTGACATTTGAGAGCCTCTTTAAGATGTGCTAAACCCATCAGAATGAATGCTCATTCAAGTTTTCCTGTTCAGTAATCCTCTCTTCCTCTGAATAGACTGTAAGATACAGCTGAGTGGAGTATCATCATTTTCCGCAATTTCTCCTGTAGAGCAGGAGTGAAGCACTGCATATATTTATAACATACACAATTACACACCTGCGGTACAGAGGACACTTTTCACAGTAGTGTGTAGAGTTTCTTGACAATAGCTTTTTTATATGATGTGAGACTAGTATTGTAACAAGGGTATTGATGCGTTGAGGATAGGGGTGGGCGATACGGCCCTAAAATAATATCACAATATTTCATGGTATTTTGGTGATACTGAACGATACTCTTGGCAATATGACAAAACACTAAATTTTACATTTGTTGCAGTAGTGTATTCTTGAAATATGTTTTTTTTAATGAAATTTAATTATTGCATACAATATGATAAGGCACACCCATAACTGAGGTATTATAAAACACAAGAATTGTATCAGACTTGCACCAGAAGTAATTGATCCAGAATGGCATGATACTGAGCGCAAGTCAGTTGCATTGGCCTAAGAGAACAGGCACTAGGTAGGTGTTTATAATAATGTGGCCTTTAGGTACAAGTCAATGGTATGGGTTTCCTAAAAAAGTGCCCAATGAGTGTGAGCAGCAGGTAGGTGTTTCTAATAAAGTAAGCAGATGGATAAACTAGATATTGCTAATAAAATGGTCTATAATGATAAAATAGACAGCAAGTGAAAACAGTAGATAGGTGTTTCCAATAAAGTGGCCAGTGATTGTAAACACAAGGTTAGCTTCTCTAAGATAAATGGCCAATGAGATTAAAATACAAGGTATGGGGTTATTTTAAAATTGCCATTTAGTGGAATCCCAAGTTAAAATTTTCTTAAGTGATCAATAAGCATACACACAAGGTTTGGTATTTCCAATCAAGTGGCCAGTCAGTGGAACCACAAGCCATATATGTGTTTCTAATAGGTGGCCAATAAGAATAAAGCCAAGTTTTGCCTTTCCAAAAAAGTGGCCAGTGAGTGCAAGAATTAGGAAGGTGTTTCCAATAAAGTGGCCTGTGAGTGGAACCAAAAGGTATGTGTTTCTAATTAGTGGCTAATAAGCATAAAGCCAAATTTAGCCAGTGAGTAAAAGCATTAGGTAGTGTTTTTAATAAGTGGCCAGTGAGGTTAACCACAGTGTATTGAGTTTTTAATAAAGTGGCCAGTGAGTGCAAGTCAGTGGTATGGGGTTTCTAATAAAGCGGCCAACAAGGGTAAGCACTTATCCTTGGTAAGTGTTTCCAGTGAAGCAGCCAGTAAGTGTAGTTGCTATGGGTTTCCAATAAAGCGGTCAGTGAGTGTAAAGACAAGGCAGGAGGTTCAAATAAAGAGGCCAGTGAATGGTATCAAATGGTACTTGTTTCCAATAAAATGGTCAGTAAATAGACTGCAAAAGTAAATAGTACTTTCTAACAAAGAGCCCTATACTTTTTATGAATAGCACTCCCTGTTTTAATTACTGTTAGAGGCTGTTGTGTTGCTGTGGGAGACGCTGTCAAAAAGAATCAGTATCTGTTTTTTTGCCACTTGTTTTTGATTGCAGGACATAAGCTGAAGCTTACTGACCAGGTGCCCCCTGGAGAGACTGCTCATGAATTTCATGATAATGGTAACATTTCTCACACATTAAACCTTTGCATTTGTACGCCAATCATACCCTCCCGCCTGGAATTACTGGAAAGATCTGTCTCTCTCTCACGATAGAGTCCCCTCCTGTCAGTGTCGCATCAAGCTAGTGACCGTGCATGTGGTTGCTGTGGTACTGCAGGGACTAGGAATGCTGGAGAATGGTTTCTGTGAGGCAGGCAGTGGATGGCATGTGGTCAACAGCTCAGGCCATGGCCCAAATAAATCTCCTGAATCTGTGGGCAATTTTTTTTTCTGCCGCTGAACCTCATTTCATCCTGCTGCAGAAGAACCCAGTGCTAATCTGCACGGACGTAAACCTCATTGTCTCCTACATAAATTGACAGGGCGAGACAGGTCTGTGCAAGCGCCGGATTCTGCTCTGACTCATTCCTCGGCGGAGCGTGGCCCACTTTCTCCTCATCCGAAGACTATTTTTGGGTCAGCTGTATCAGTGGGCAACATGTCTCTTTTCATGGGAGTTCCTAAATCACCCACAGGAGCTCTAAGATCACTCAGAAGTGACACAGACATCTGATGTCAGTCTGGGATGGCTTTAATACCTTAAGACCTGCTGGCAGGGTAGGTCTATTGTGAACAGGCCACCTAGCATCTTTATTGAATCTAATGTGCTCTAGGCAGCTTTGTTAATTATACTCTCCAACCATTAGCCTGTACATTAGAGCATAACATCTGTTGAGGCACAAGATATAGCTAGTAAACAAGCAGACTAAATAAGCTACATTTGTGCAGCAATCGGGTAAAGCATAGCTATGTGGCTAAAACTTACATTACATTTGTCTCTTAAGTACTTCTGGATCTTCTGAGTAACAAGGTCACAGGGTACATAGCAGCGATGTTCAAAAATACCATTTATCATAGTCATCCTGCTTAGACCTGGAGTGACCACAATGAGACCAATTTAAAAGGTGTATACTAGGATGTAGGACCAAATTAAAGTGTTCTTTGTTCAGTCTTTGAATTTTTCATGTGTCTGCTTTTTTTTGTTCACCATATATGTGCTCTTCAGCACAACTCTGGCCTTGCCCTCTTAGTCATTAGTATTTCCATGTGTTCTCAATTGTAGTCCTATCCTCTTATCTCTTCTCAGGTGTTCATACACACCTTTCGTTTCAGTGTTTTGTTTAATATATAGATCTAAGTCCGTGGTTGTTATACGTTTGTTCTAGTCTAGTTTTGTGTTTTTACATCTGCTTAGGTTTTGTTCTTGGTCTTCTTTTTAATAAATTATTACTTGATTTTATGTCTGCCCACTCATTCATAAACCATGAAAAACTATCACAGCCATAACGTCAAAAGTATTACAAAATTTAGACATTTCCCAGTTTCTAATAACTGTTTTTAATAACTAAACCAGATGGCATAAAATATACATCTTTGGTTACAGATGGTCATTTTAAACAAGCTCAATCCTGATCTTGTAGATCCTGTAGCAAAACAGAATATCAGTCTTGATCTAAGCTACATTATCTAGGTAATAAAGACCTCCACATATTGTAGATCTCTATGACCAGGGCCTCGTTTATAAAGCATCTCATAGTAAACGTACTGATCTAAGCTGCCAGCATGGTCAACAAAATTCAGTAAATCTTAACTGATCCTGGATCAGGATTCTTACTCTGAGAAGTTTAATAAATATGGATCAATACCACTCTTGCTCAAACAGCATGTGCAGCCATTTTTAAGAATTTGCACCTAAAAATAGGGGTCTATGGAAAAGTAACACTAGGATATCTTTACAGGAGAAGGTAAACTGAGTAAAAAACAGTATAAAAAGATTTAATTACATGTCACTTTGAAGAATATCTGACAGAAAGAACAATTAACAATAAAAACTTGGCATGCCTTGAAATGTCAGAAATACAAAAAATAAAAATAGATTTTTGGTACAAGATGCTTGGTTTCTTCTCCATGTTGTGTCCATGTCATTACCAGGCACCAGGGCCCAGTAGATCATAGTCACAGACCATTGTCACCGGATCTATTTACCACTTTAAAATGCTCAATATCTTAAGTAGAAAATGAAAAGGTTTAGTTTACTAAATCAAAAGCATGCTTGAATCTCCTGCACTGGTTTAACTTGTAGTGTTATTTTCATGGTAATTGGACTTCTTGAATAAATTGAATGTGATGAGCAGGATGAGCAACCACAAGGAGCTAAAAATAGGCCCTTATTCACTAACCAATCTGCTGGAGGACTCCTGTGGTGAGGCAGGAAGGCACTGATTTACATGCTTCTTCTGGTAAAAAACACTCTGACGGTACATTTAAAGCCCAAAACGTTCTGTTGGGAGCCTGGATCCGGTCATTAGTGGGTATTGCCATTCACAGAGCAAACGCTGCAGTGCCAAAAGCTTGGATATAGAGAGCTGCTCAGAGACCTGCGCCTCTCACACCATCTTCCACCTTCAGCAGCATGTGTGTTTACGTCCTTAGAGGCCCTCGCCAGCACTCCAGCGCCGCTACAGCGGAACCCTTGCCAAAACAACTCCACCTAAGCATCGGACAATGAGTTTTTAATCTAGCTCCAAGGCCTCTGGCTCACGTCTGCGAGTGCATTTGAAAAAGGAACGTGTTTTTTCCTTTGATTTCCACAAGGTTCTGAGCTTTTGCAAATGTCAGAATATGTATCTCAGATTAGCGCAGTAGCAGGAGGGATAATGTGCTCGCGTTCGCTGGACTGTGCAGAGATGAAAATCAGACAGAACAATAGCTGGACATGTAAATAATGAAATGCTGCCCGTAGCTTAGCGAGATAGAATTTATTTCTAAGAATAAGTGAGATAAAAACACTTATCGCTGCTGTGGAAACAAAACACTGTAATAGAAATTTGGGAGGAGATGGAAAAGATAAAGATTTTAATTTAACTTTAAAGGTCATTATTAAAGTTTCAATAATTCCAGGCTATTGTTGTTGGTGTATTCATCAGCAATCAAATCCACAAAATAAATAAACCACTGGTGTTTTCAACATAAAAAAGGGAACAATATATATTGCATATATATATATGGGTTACTCAACTTATAACAAGATATTTTCAACATCTCACAATGAATGTCACTGACAAATTACGTAGGAGCAAAGTAAGTCACTTTGTTATTTAAAGTTATTTCACCTTTTTGTCATTAGCTTTCTTTTAATATGTGAAATAATACTATTGGCTGTGTGTTGCGTAGTTTTTTTCATCTTCTAATGTAGCTAATGCTAACATCGTAACATCAATTTCCCTTCGGGATCAATAAAGTATCTATCTATCATGTTCTGTGTATTGCTTTGGATTGGTCATGCTAGTAAACACAGTAACAACAGGTTAATCTGGCCTTGATAAGACTGCAAAATCATTCAGTCCACTTTCTGCTGTATTTTAGTACTATGTCCAACATTTTATATTATATATCCATTCATTCCTTTAATTTGAATAATGTTTTCATTTTACTGTAGGACTGTTTTTGGTACTTTTATAAGTATTAGCCAAAAATGTATAGTATATATACAGTATATGATTACAACCAGCTAACCTTTACTCAAGAGTCAAGAGGCTTTTATTCATTTACTGTTAGCACAGTCAGCACAGTGTTCTTACATACATTACTTACTTACGTACAGTATATTCTGTCAACACTGAGTTTTCAGAGCAGATACCCATGAACCTATTGGCACCATGCCTAATGTCAGGAATGGGCTAGAACCCCCAATCTTAAACTATGGAGCTGTGCTCTCTAAAATGATGGTGATCCATTCAATAATTTTGGTTGGAATGAGTCTGGGATGGGGTTTGGTATTGATCATTCAAAATCCTGACCTCACTAATGCTGTTGTCCCTGAGTAGAAAGATCCCAAAATCCCCACAAAATCATCCACTACTTTTGGCATGAGATGGGGAGTATGGGATGAAGTTCTGGGTGGTGATCATCCAACAGCCTGACACTTCTAATGCTCTAAAGCTCCCTGATTGTAGTTAAATTCTTATAGTAATGCTCTAAAATCTAGTAGAAAGACTTTCTTGGATGATAGAAACAGTGACTTTAACAAAAGCAGAATAATCTCTTCTTTTTTTTTTAATACATTTGATTTTGGACAAAAAGTGTGCATTTAGTGTGCAAAGAATTACTATTCTGAAGGCCAACTGGTAGCATTTTAAAAGATTAAAATTTAAAGAACCTCCACATAATACAACAGACTTCTATTCAGAACTGCACAAAGCCTTTTTACAACTGCACGTCCAAGCCAAGAAGCATTTAGGCAGGTTTATCTTTGTTTTGGACGTCCACACTCCTTTCCCTAATGCAAAACAGAGCTGTTAGCCCACTGGAATCAGATCATTTTCTATTTTGGCGTGTTCAGGAATAGCACTCGCATTTGCATTCAGATCACTTCCCATATTTTGTATTTTCAATGGTAATCTGACTTCTCAGCTGTTTGTGTCTGAGAGCTGCTAATTGCATAAATATTGAACATCAAATATCCTCTTGTGACTCTGAAATGCAGCAACAATTAATTAAAATAATTTGACGTGTACGAAATCATGCAAATGCCCATTTGAGGATTGTGTGGTCAGTAAATTTGCCGTTAGTGCCTCCGCTTTGAGTCTGGAGCAACAGTTTAAAATGATGACCCCAATCACACTGTATATCATTATGATACATTTCCTCTTATTTGCAACTGGAAAACAATAGCACAGAATTACTTATACCATCTAAAGTGTATCGCTGGCTTCACTGTGGACCACTAACACAACACACTACATTCAGAAATGAGCTGCAGAGAGAGAGCAACGCTGCAACTGCAACCAATTACTGTTGCTAATAATGCTATTTCCCATGAGGCGAAAGCATTATCATTACAGCATATTGTGTGAAACAGATAAGAACATAAGAATTAAAGTGAATAGTGGCCATGCACACCGCTTATGACAGTGTGCACATCAGGAATCTTTAAGAAAAGGGTTCTAAATGTGGACTGAAGCTGTATAATGCATAATGCATATGATGTATAACTCAACGTTCAATTAAAAGTTGCACCTAGAAGAAAGATTCAGATTGCCCTGCTATTCGGAAGGAATGTAAACGGTACCTGAAACAAAAAATAACAAAAAAAAATGGACTGATATGAGCATCTAGGTCATTTTTATTGAGTTATACATCATATATGTCTTGGCATGGAGTTGTAGAGGTTCCTAATGCTGTTCTTGCAATAATCCATCCCATGCAACTCGAACATTTACACAATTTGTGCAGATTTTGCGGTAGGAGTGAGTGCTGAAAGCGCTTTCCCATTTCCAGTCAGGGATAGATTTTGTGAAGTGTGTGGTCATGAAATCGTATCTGTGTCTTTAAGGAGAAGCTCTTGAGATGGCAGCAGTATGTGGACAGGCATTGTCATGTTGGAATAGTGCATTCGAGTGTGCATTTAGAAAAGGTAGCAGTGGTTGCAGGACTAAGTGAACATAACGCTAGGCTGCCAAATTGCCTGTAAGAAAGACCAAAGGTAAACTGGCATTGTACGAATTTGCATCCCACACCATGAGACTAGGCATTCTGGACTGTTTTCTTCAATGACAAAAGCGACATTCATCACTAAAAATAATGCCTGCCATTATGACTCCATGTCTGGCATGACCACCCACCGAGTTTCATTCCTGTTGGTTTATTCCAACTCTTTTTTGCTGATTGTAAATGCAGGATGTGTCCTTTAATGGCCCATCCTTCCAATCCCTTCCTTTCTTTTAACATTTTCATCCTAACACTTGTTTTTTAAAAATGGACACCAGCACAACCTTTTCTTCATTTATACTGGAAGCCAGCTGAACACTGCAGGCCTTCATTTCACAGTGGTAGGTTTTGCTGTGATTTTGCCTGGCTTGAGAGAGAAACCATAAGAGATATTAATGAGTCCAGTTCATCTCCTGTGGTCACCGTTTCACTTAAACCCACATATTCCGCCGTCTGCAGTATCACTGCGTCTAATCAAAATTGTAATTGCCTTCTATTAATGCTCCTTTGAGCGGGCTGAGATATGCTGAGAGCTTAATCACGCCGCCTCTTGTTTGATGGAGCTGATGAGGTGCGGCCCAAAGTGCCACTTTGTTTGAGTAGCTCGGCATTAGAAAACTTCAACATGAATGCAGCACTTGAATTTCATACCATGGAATGAAAAAGTTGGAGGAAGAACACTCAGTTCTCCCACTCGTTTCTGTGTATGGACTGAACATAGAAAAGCCTTTACTGTACTGTAATTTACTGCACTTCCACCAAGCCATGTGTGCATTACCATACAAAGGATTTACATTTGGTCACTTTATGTATTTTATGTATCAGGATAAGACCAATCCAATGAAACATGCAAGGAGGGTTGCAGCGGTAACCGGTTTCACGGTATACCATGGTATTAAAATGCACGGTTATCATACCGTGTGTGTTTGCTTATTACCGGTAAAACGCAAGCCAGCGGAGAAACTCACCCGCGCATGCGCAACTCTGCTCTGCTTCAGCTACTCAGCACACAGCGGTGAGAACAGCAGAAAGTGCATCAGACTAAACAAATCTCCGTCCGCCTAAAAAAAGGCTAAACTAAAATCAGCAGTGTGGGACTATTTCGGATACCCACCGAACGCACCCGAGGATGGTTATCCGATTTGCAATCAATGTGGCCGTAAAGTCACATACGTCAAACCTGTTCTCCCATCTGTTTAGTTTATAACTTTAATCTGAACCTTAATAAAACCTATTTGTAGTCGTGCACAACCCATGCCGTAAGCGCCCGCAAAAGCGCTGAGTTATCCGAAATTTGAGCACGCAGGTACAGGCGTGAAGTGCGTGCTACGACGGATTCACATGTCCGTTTAAAGGTCCTGGCCGGACTGGATGTGAAATACGCCGTTCATTTACATGCGTTCATTTTCAAATTCTGACGTGCCTGTTTTTCATATGTTAAAACCAGACTCGGTGTGAAAGCCTTAAAATAGAAATCTCTATTGTGAGGATCATGTCAGAAATAAATCCCCTCTTTCTGCAGTATCTGGTTATATACCAACTTGGCAGTAAAACGGACGTTTACAACAGTTGTTGATCAGACACTGACCCAGGCTCAGTTTATCAGATATTTAATAATTTAAACTTAAATAATTGTACTGAATATTTTAAATACAGGATATTTACTTCTTAGAGGACATGTAATGTGTGTAACGTGTGTGTGTGTATATTATATATATATATATATATATATTTATATATATATATTTTTTTTTATATACACTCTTAATGCCCTTAAGAGTAGTGGAAAAACCTGGTTTCCTTCACCTGATGGTGTACAGCTTATTCTTTTAAGGAGACATTAAAATTATAATTGTTCCAGGTTTCTACAATAAATAGTTAATTGAACAAAAAACCTTTGTTGTAATTTCTTTAAGGGTCAGTTTAATAATATATGTAACAAACTGTGATACCGTGATAACCGTGATACCGCGGTATTTTATGAGAAGGTTATCATACCGTGAAAATCTCATACCGTTGCAACCCTACATGCAAGTGTAAACACACCCAGGATGCATTTAAAATAATATAAATCTGTTCACTCAAACCACTTCAGAAGGTGACCTGTTTCAGGATTATTTCTGGATTAAGCCAAACTAAAAAAAATGCAAGTGTCAACACTCCCAATATGCATTTAGACTCCAAAGTGTAAATGCATGTGGTTACAATCCTATAAGAATACAATCCAGATACTAGACTAGATGTAAGCTGGGGGTTTGTAATTAATCACATAGTGTTTCATATACTACTGTGGTGTATTATATAACATATTTAGCTTATTTTGTATCATATAGAAACAAGCTAATAAAGAGCAAATACTGTCTGATTGGATGACAATTGTTACAGGTGTTGTTAGGAATATTTGTTCATTTATTTATCTACTTTTTTGGTAGAACTAATTTCATTGTCCCAAAGACTCGCTTTTTAAACTGTATTTACATACTGTAATTTCAAATCTGTTCTCATTACTGTATTTTACGCAGTATTTTACCTCATAGATTGTACAGAATATTTTTACAGTTCAGACATATCCAGGTGCTGACTGCATGACTGGTGGTGTGTTGCCAGGTTTGTTCCGTAGCCATCTTCATCTGCATTCCCTCAGATAACTACCATGTTTTACAGATTATAGGAAGTTCATTTTCATCTTAAATCATTAGAACCAGGATGGACAGATAAGAGAGTTAAAAGGGGGAAGATGGGGTGATAGAGGGATGCTCATTTTGAACTATGTAGAGGTTAAATACATAGAATATTATTAAAAGAAGAGGGTTTAGGCACGTTCCTCTTCCACAAATGCTTATAACACACTTGTGATTTACTACTGGACTACTTTCTCAAGTCATATGTGTTCAGAAGTCACTGACAAACCCCCACCTACTGCTTTATTAAGGTATACAGGGATGGGTGTTCATTATGGTGGGAATACTTTTGTTATCAGCTATGGAGGTCTTCTTTGGCCTCCAAGTTCCTAGATGATCATCACTGCTAAGCCAACCAGCTACATTAAAGTAAGCCTAATGTTATAGGCTGATGTGCTTTATAATGCTGGACAATTATAATCAAAAAGTAAATCACTCTCACACTCTAAAGAGGACCAAAAGCCTAGACTTAAAAATAGAAGCTGAAAGATCTCTAATACCTGCACTAATGAAGCAATTAAACACACCATTTCAGTAATCACAGGAGGGCAGGGGCTGTGTATAAAATGGCTGTATACTGTTTTTCTACATGGTAAAACTAAAATATGCAACAATTACTCTTAATTAGTCCAAGAACTTTTTTATACTACAACGACATTATATATGCCATACCATTAATAAATAATTAATTTGCAAAACCAGATAAACGCTATGCTTTTGCAAAATTAACTTTGCATTTATTCTCAACCATTTTGGATGCCATTCTATAGGTACACAAACTGTATACGTGCACTTTAGGACTTTAGGTCATGTGACATCGCTAAATGGCTACAGATGTACAAATTCACACAAACAGGAATGTTAAATGCTCACAAAACTTTAGAAATGTAATGAGTCACTCATCCAGCACCCACTATCAGGCCTTACTCAAACTCAGATAATTCAAAACTCCTTGTCATGAGCATGCTGACCAGTGCTCAACCTCACTTAGAGGTTTAAAAAAAAGTTTTATATTTTATATATACTTAAACAAAAAAAAAATGCAGATTACTCACAATGTAGTTAAATTGGATGACAGGCTAATGATCAAGCCCACACAACCCCACACTGTTCCACTGATGAATAATCAAGGGACCCCTCGTGCTTCTGTTCTCTTTTATATACAATCATGTACTTCTGAGAGCATTAGTATGTTAAAGCACAGCACTGTGCAAACGTCACATACAATTCTACTTTCATTTCATTTCCATTTACTACAGCCATTAAGCACTAGTTGTTTTCTGTACAATGTGTTTCGACAGGAAATTAAATAAATGAATGAATTATGTCCACTGCTGATTTATAATAAATAGGGAAACATTGTTTATTTACTAACCTTTTCACTTAAGGCAGACTAATTAATATAACGTTAAATTAGTTGTGTGTATTCCTACATTAAGATTTAAACAATACATGTAAAGTGCATATGAAAGAAAAGTAAACAGCGACTTTACTGTAACCATTCATTAAAATGTAATTGCAAAAATATTGCAAAACAAATAAAAATTATTTTAGCAAATGAGAGCAAATAATTAAAGATGTAACTGCAAAATTAGTTTTGTATGCCATTAAATACATTAATGGCATCGTTATTATAAAACTTCCAAACGTACTTTTCACAATATTGCAAATTAAGGTCAGCAAATATTATAATAAATGCTAAGAGCTAATTATATGCTCATTTTTTAAAGCAGATAAGACATGATCTGCAATATGTAGTGATACTAAGAGCAAAAACGTCAAAGTCAGCAAAGAATCCTGTTTTAACGTTTTCGTAGAGACAGAAAAAAAATATATAGCACAGGACGACCTAAAAAGCAAATAGTTGCAAGAAGTCAATGTGCTGAAATGTATAATGACACACTGTTCACAGAAGACTGCTGTAAAAAAAAAAAAAAAAAAAAAAAAAAAAAAAAAAAAAAAAAAAAAAAAAAAAGGAATATCTGGAATATTCTTCAGTTTTATGAAATGATGCAATAATAAAAGCTGTCTGAATAATTTGTATTGTTTAGTTGCAATTTCTTATTTCTGACACTTATGTTTGAAGTCACACTACCAGCTTACAATGTGCTTATTTGGACTCCATGGAGTTTATAGGCCTGTAAAAGTGGTTAAATATATGCAGCAAACGGGCCCCTAATGCTTCTTGTCCAATGAAAATTTGATTGAAAGCGCCTAGGCTGACTGTTTACTGTTGTGAGCTGGTCGAGATAAGCTAATGTAGCCTCGTGCTAAAAGGTTTGCTATCTTCTCTGCAGCTTCTGGACGTCTGCACTGTTAGATGACATAACTCAGCCATTACAATCGCAGCCTGGAGCCAGCTGCAGTGAAAGCCACACCGCTGCATCTATTTGACCTTGCCCGCAAGTCAAACGCGAGGCAGAGGAACAGAAAAAAAGAAAAACAAGAGCTGTCCGGTTTTCCTTTATTTAGTGCTGGGAGCAGAAATATGACTCTATGAAAGCGAGGGGATCTGGAGAGCTGAGCCTTGCTGAGATGGGCTGAAGCGCTGGGGCTGGCCAGCCTCCGACAGTGACATATTGTGCGAGCCTGAGCCGCTGAAGCCAGGCAGGTGCATGACAAATGGCACAAGCAATCAGGAAACATCTGTTATTCATCATGCCCTCGCTGCCCTGGCACTGCCCCTCCAGCTCCACCTGCAGCCGCGGTGTGGCCGGCCGTGCCAGCCGGCCTTAAAGACAACGTTAAGGCCTGCAGAGGCGAAGGGCAGCCAGTTTAACAGGGGTGACGTGCCAAAGGAAACGTGGGAGTCGCACTGGCCCCGACCCAGCTAGCGTTGTAACACAAATGAGTTTAGAAGACGACGAGAACTTCAATTTGTTTAGCATTGTTATGTCCCCTGGTCTTTGTAATCCTTTTGTCTAACTTTGCGCTGCTTTCTTTGTTTTGTAGCTTATGTCTGCATGTTAAAGCATGAGCTGACTGACCAACAGTGGGCTCTCTCAACTACAAAGTAGTCTGAGAAAGCTCAATAATATCTCAATACTGTCTGTCCAGATCATGCATATATGGGTCATTTTAGGTAATGGTCACATCAACCAACGAGAATGGGGAAAAGTGATTAAGTGTGTCAGAGGGGGCTGATTTGAGTATTTCTAGAACTGCTGATATCCTGGTATTTTCCACATAACATTCTCTAAAGTTACTTAGACATATTTAATAAAGAAACATAACCAAAAGGTATCAGTTCTGCAGACTGAAATTGCCTTGTTGATGGAATAGGTCAATGGAGGAATGTAAGACTTGTTAGAGCTGACAGAGAAGCTACTGTATCTCTGTAAGATAGACCAAGCGGCTGTAAAAAAAAAAAAACATATTTTGTCTGTCAAAAACAAAAAACTGGGGCAACTGGCTAGTTGAAACAATGACCCCATTGAAGGACTAAGGTAAAGGCAGAGGAGATATTTAAAAGGCAAGTAGGGGGCAAAAAAACAAATAAATATCTAGAATATATTTTGTTTTCTAACTGTAGCTAAACACCATTGGCAGGCCAAAGTAATTTTTCCCCCTATAATATTCATATCAACTGTTGGACTTGTTCTATGGACTCAGCAATCATACCTGGCTTTGACATACTACAACCAGTCACTGATGTATTCTGTGCATCTCCTGGAGAAACAGATCTGTTCAGGTTTGTGTGAAAAACACAGCAAGACAAACGAGATATTCAGGCTCCACCTGTGTCTTTATTTGCTTCAGTGTGTAAACAGATGTCGAGCAGCACTTTGACAGCTTTGACTCTTGTTAGGAAACAGAATTAGGGTTTGCACTGGTGCTTCCACATTTGTTCTCACTGGAGACCTTAAAGCACCTGCAGAATCTGGAAGGCAGTTCAGGAATGAGCAGAGTTCAATTTTATTCTAAACCCGTAATACTATATAACACACTGCTGCACTTTAACAGGCATAGTACAAATATATTTCTTAAAGGGCCTATACCATGAATAAACTCTTAAATAAATAAGTAAAAAAAAACTTTACTACTTAATTCATACAGTTTACACATGGAAAAACTACAAAGCTACAAACACTTCAGTTGTTTTGTTTAACGGTTTTTGTACAGCCATGTTTACATATACACTAAATCAAGCATAACATTATAACCACCTCCTTGTTTCTACAAGCATTATCCATTTTGTCACTTCCACTGCACATACATGCACACATTGTAGCTCTATAACCAAGACTGTACTCCTTCTGTTTCTCTGCGTACTTTATTATCTTTTTTTTTTATTTTACCCAGTTTGCTCTTCAATGGTCAGGAGCCCACAAGACCACCACAGTGCAGCTATAATTTGGATGGTGGATCATTCATCCTCAGCACTGCAGAGGCACTGAAATGGTGGAGGTTTGTTAGTAAAATGTACTGTGTGCTATGTGCTGATCAGACACAACAGTGCTGCTGGAGTTCTTAAACACCTCAGCGTCACAGTCTTTTAACAGTGTTTCTGCTATATACTCAGTGGAGCTGAAAATCAGATAATGGGTGTAAAAGACTTATGCCTAATTGGTGTAAATACACTTTCAGCCTACAGAAGCTAGAATATCCATCTTTCTGTTCAGTTCATTTTAAAATTTAAACAGGTTAAATTGTATGTGTTTGGTTTTCTTACATATATATTTTCTATGACATCCAATGAAGTCTCTCTTTACTTGACATTGATTGTTGTGTAGAAGGGTTTGCAGTGGATGAACTGGGACAACCTCTTTCCGATCAAATTTTAGTCCTTTTGGTTCAGAATAAGGTTTGTGGTCTACAGTATTGCTGTTCAACAGTTGATTACACAATTCAAACAAAACATTTTTGGAAAAAAAAGGCATAGTGGGCAGCCAATCAGAACAAAGCTTAACAACATACAGCCTTATACAATAGTCTGGGCACTCTTAGAACATTAAAAATGCTTGCAATTTGACTAAGTGCAAAGTTGTTCAAATCCTTCACAGAGACATACTTTTGCACAGCCTAAAAGATAAGTACTATTTATTTACTCAATGTAACAAACAAAAAAAATCATTTTGGTGTCTGCAAAAGTAATTGCACATTAAGTGCATGTAGAAAATATGTAGCAATTGTGTCTAAACTGTGCAGAAAATGTCTATACTAAATATTGCATTAAATTGCATTCTGTGCAAGTCAAAACCACCAAAACAAAAACAAAATGCATCATTTAACTAGGGGCTCTAAATTTTTGCATAAGATAAGATACTCTATCAGTCTCAAAGGCACAGTAAAAAAAAACAGCTGAAAAGATAAAGAGAGGCTGGAACATGCTCAAATGAATTATGACTCTTTTACACAACATTAAACCAATGTTATAAGTCCGGCTCTGGGGAAAAGTCAAGTGTAGAACATGGGGAACTTTAGCATTACAAAATGCACCCTGAAGAGGTCCTCGAATTTACACAGGAAGAGACAGCAGGAAGTGTGAAATTGGACACATCATGAGTGTTTCATCATGTGCTGCTACACATGGTTAGCCACAGTGCAGCCCCTCTGCGGCAGGTGAAGGGTAAAGACCTTTCTGGAGGGTTCTTTGTCTGGAAAATGATATCACTAAGTCAGCAGCTGTCATGTATGAGGTTGAGCACTGCGGAGCTCCAGACATCCTTAAAAGCGTCTGAGAACAATTGCTCATCATGCAATTCCACCCACATCTCCTCCGAGAGCTCCACTCTCTACCCGTGGATGCACCATAATTAATTGCATCATCATGTCTGATTATCACTCCAATATTTTCTTCCATAAAACAGCAAAGCCTCGATTCATGTGAACAACAACCAGCAATGAGCAAGATAAGGACTAAAAATGTATTTGTAGAAATCCATAAGCATCTATTCATTATCTGTATGTGTCTACAATGGAAATAATTATGCATGGGATGCATTCCAATTTGTACAGCACTCTCGTATGAATAAAATATGCTACGTATACATAAATATATAACATGCACAATATGAGACATATGGCTTTAATATAAAGGCCTATCACTGTCATATTGCATCCACATTTTTTAACACTATATTTTCATTTGTTTATTTATTTTATAATCTGACATGTTCCAAAAGTCATGGAACAGGAACTAGTATGGTCTCCCCTAACTTTTGCCATGTCCCATGAATGCAAAAGAATACAGTACTGATCATTGGGATATGTATGTGGGGCCTCCTGTACTGAAAGTGGATGTGATTTTAGCCATCACTGGTCTGTTTACAAGAATAATTGTCAAAAATCTAGTAAAGCAGATGTAGTAAAGTTCTTCAGGTCGCTTACAAAACTGCAGTGTGAAACCAAAAATAAACTGACTAAATGCAGCTCAAACGATATACAAAGGTGTCAAAGTATTCATTCATTATTCAGGTAGAAATATAGGTGCTAGGGTAGGGGTGGGAGATATGGTCCTAAAATAATGTCACGATATTTCATGGTATTTTCACGATGATGATTCTCTTGGTGATTTGACAAAACACTGAATTTAAAAAATATTTCACGAAAACACTACTACAACAAAATGTTATTTTATTATTGCATACGATATGATATGGCACACCCCTAACTGAAATATATAAAAAAAAAACAAGAATTTTATCAGATTTGTAACAGAAGTCCATGATCCAGAATGCCATGATACTAATAACACAAACCAAATATCTCCATTTATAGAGGACAAAAGTAAAATAAATGATACTAGACTGATGATATCTGTATCTAGTAGATATTTAATGGGAAATGAGAACAATGTTAATTTTTATTTAGCTAAAAACAGCTAAAAAGTAGTACCCTGATATGATAATTAGGGGTGGGTAATATGGAACGATATTTCAGGGTATAATATCGTTCACATTATAAAAAATGTCTATTTAAGTAAGGTTACAAAGTATTTGTCCATGATCATGATTAAGTTATAAGGTACATCAAATATATCAATCAATGGTCTTTTACGACTTTCAAAATTTCAAGCAGCATGAACAAAGTGGCCTAAGCTCGCCTACATAGAAGAAATCCCAGATTTTAACAGAATAAATAAGTTCAGTGATGTCCCAACAGGACCGATCTCCCAGACAAGGTAGGTCTATAATGCCACCCAGGCCCAGCAGGCAAGTTCCCTTTCGTGCAGAATCCGTCTGCATGTTTTAGGAGCGAGACTGATGGGTACAGGAGCTGCCCGTCAAACAGGTGACTGGAAACAAGCATGGTACCGCATGCCTCAGGCCACCGTGACTAAGCCTGGTCTAATTGGGGATGTGCATACACCAAATGAGCCATAAGTCGTCCCAGATTGCGCATGAAGAGGCCTACAACCCATAATGCACCACCCAGTAGGCCTAGCATGACTGGGTCCAGTGCTGCCACTGGCAGAGTGAGCTCCAGAGTGAGCAACAGATGTGACAGGAGATTCTGTGCGAGGCCAATTTCAGCAGCAACATTCGATATACAACAGCGGCATCAGTGTATCTGCATCGCTGAGCCTTTCCGAAGATCCTTCATTAGAGGAGACAACCAGACATCCACTAGGGGCGTAAGATCCAAGCCATACTTCCATATGTCATTCACTCATGCTGCAGAAAACACAGCTATCGGTCACATATGCCTTGTACATGATACAAAATATGCTGAAAGGGAAATGTGTGCATATGTATATACATGGCCACTCAAATATATACTCCACTGAACCCATGTTCAACAGATTGCAAGATGTACCACCATATACACGATGGGACTTGTCACATAAAGTAAATACACTATAAAATGTATAAGCATGTAAAGGCACTTTATAAAGACACTTAATTATGTGATTGCTAAAATATTCATAAAAAAAACACTTTACATTAGTTGATGTAATTTAGTAAATCAAGTCATTTATTTCAGGGCACAATTAATAATAAGTTGCAAAACAAAAATATTTAAATAGATTGAATAAATGATTTTTATTGAAATATATTAAACAAAAAAAAAACACAACATTTGTGTTTTACTACATTTTATAAAGATATGTTATGTAATACTGAGTTAAAAATGTGTCTCAAAGCTAAATGCCCAAAGGTAAAATCGATTAGCAGAGATACAAGGTTTTTGTGTAAAAGCACAAATGATACTGTTACCAGGATGCTTTTTTTATTATTTTATTTTAAACTGAAGTTATCAGCTCTTGTTTTCTTTGCTCCAGACTGGCCAGCTAATTCACTTGCAGTACGGAAGCCCTCAAATAGACAATATGAAGGAATTTCAGTAAATAATATAGTGACTTTATGACAAACAGAAAGGGAGAAACGAAAGGAGGTACTCACTCCACAGCAGATGGCCTCATTATAAAAACATTAAGGACACAGTATGGCCCTTTTGTCCCCAAGTGTCTGACAACCATGCCAATCAGTTTGGCTGAATATCATTTCTAATATACTGTATGAATTACCATATCTTTAGCTGAAATGAGATGACTCTGTTCAAAACCATCCAACACTGGAATTTAAGCAGCTCTAATGTGCTAGCCAATGTCCCCACCACTATCTATCAATAACTACAGCTGTGAACTCGTAGCAGGCTGTGATATAATTGCACAATATTAAATTAGTACAGAAGGCAGAAGGTGGGTCAATATCAATAATATGTGACTTTTGTGTGTAAAAAGAAAAAGAAAAAACACGTTATTACAAAAGAGGAATGTTAACTTTTACTTTTAAGTATGTTTTGTACATTTTATACAGTTTTCTTTAATGTGGAGCCATGTCTGAAATGCTGCCTAGTTAAGTTAAACGCTCTTTAAGTGTTTAACTATTTTTATATTTTTTTCCTAAAGTTTTAAGATGTTTTAAAACATCACATTATTAACCCCTGTTTTAATAAAAGAAGGCCAGTTTTTTTTCAAGACATTTGCTCAGAATGTTCAGAAAATAACAATATTAATTTCCCTTAAAATTTCTCATGCTGGACACCAGTGTTAAAATTAGGGCTGCAACAGTTAACAACTGATTAAATTGAGTAAAATCGATTATTAGAATAATTGGCAACTAATCTAATAATAAATAATAAGTAGTTGGGTCTACATCATTATTAACATAAGTACAGTGGCTACCCCATAATGTCAACCAAAGCCCTGGCAGTAAATCACCATTAAGCTGGATGGAACCAAGGTTTTAACAGTAAATTAATATCTTACTCACATTTAGTGAACTAGTTAGCATTAGCATTTTCCCTTCCACCTTAAATTTTATCTTTTAATTTAACCCTCCCAAAAAAACATTAGTTGCAGGCCTAATAAAAAAAATAAATAAATAAACAATCAACAAATAAAACATCAATATGTATCTTTGAACAATTCAGCATGTTTTCCATATATGCCAATTTTGCTCGCCATTACAAGGTCAACACATGCATGACAGGAAAATAGTGAAAGTAAAAATAAACCAAATTAAGCTGGGAAACAATTTCTGCATGGTCTAAAATCTCCATAAGATAAAAAAACTCAAATTAATTAAAATCTTAAATAATTTATTGAAAGTTATGAGACGCCAAAATACACAGTATACAGGTTATGTAGACATGCTGCGATTGACACACACAGTGTATTTAGCAGGATTGTTCATAAATCAAGCCCTGTGTTACAGCTACTGTTCTGACAGTCACTAAACACACTGAAGCCTGAACTCATTTCAGCAGAACCCCCTGAACACTCTGCAGCACTCTGTTCTAGGCCCAGTCCTCCCTGGAATACACTGGGTTTGGCCTCAATTGCTAACTTGTTTACTACATGACACAAACTAGACAAACAGATGTACTGTGTTTTTTTCCTCCCAGTTATTATGAAATCCTCCCTCTAGAACATTGTTGTTTTCTGCTTTCTCTTCCATTTCAGTCTGCTGCACTGTGTTTTCTTCCCTACCTCCTTCCCTCCCTGTCCTGCCCGGTAACGAAGGCTGTTAAGAGGCAGTTACCAACAGAGGTTTTCCAATTACGCCTCTCAGGTCATAGGCAGGTCTGAAGTTCTACCTTTAAAGAGGTCACAACTCCAAATGTATTCAGGTTCTTATGCAGCGCTGCATAATAAAAGAATGATATTTCCATCCCATTAAACTCAGTCTGCTCTAAAGGTACGGTGTTGGTTTGCTCTTAGCTTGTAAACCCCAAACAGTTCAGCAGGCCTGTTTATTTAAAATAGAATCAAATGTAGAACTGCTCTCACTACATTTCTGCTCATTTGTTTTGTGTATTATATAAACTTTTAGAATGCAATCAGACCCAAGAGTGCATATATGCACTGTAGTATCTACTATCAATTATTAATATGTTAAGATATTACTTAACCATTTAATAATGTTAATTTATTTTGTCAGTAGTGTTTATTAATGTACCTTTGTTGTAAAGTGTTACTGATTGCGCTGATATGCACTTTATAATCTGATCACTGCAAAACATCAGTAATATCAGTTTGTCAGTAATCTCATCAACACACTTACATGAACATGGGTAATTAGATAATGAAAATACTAAATAAGGCCTGACATAAAATGTCACATAGGCCCCAAACTTTATCAATTTCAGTGATTAAACCTGGTCTTGGACTAGTCACCAGTCTGAAAGAAGATTTTGCATGGAAAGGAAAGTCTATGACTAAGCTTAATCCCTGCTCAGCAAACTACCTATAATGTATTTTAATTAATCCACATATAAAAGCTCTAAAACTATTTGACAATTAACTACCAAGAACAAAAAAGAAAGTGTAAAATATGACCACTATTACTCTTTAATATAGGTAGATTTCTACCCCACTTGACAGTGTTTTTGGAGTTTTTCTTTGCTAAATGTAATTGTGGACGCCCTGTTTGAAATCCTCATTAGCTACAGCATATAAAATTCAGCTCAGCACCTTCAGTTAAGAACGTAAAGGTTCTTCGTAATTGGACGCAAAAGGCGTGAGGTCAAACGATGCGTGTACACACACCTCCCAAAAGCTTGCTTTCAAATTAATGAAGGAAAAATGTGTCCATATAATGATTAGGTATTCCACTGGACAGCCCCAAACAGAGATGGCAGAACATTTTGAGGAGAATATCAAAGGGGAATTAGCGGAAGCTCGGAGCAGACACTAGGAGCCACGGGCTGTGGGCCGGAATACCAACTACTCGATTGTCCTCATTTACGCGAAGTCTCTGATGAGTGCTTGTCACTTGAATTTATTCGGATACAGTCATCACGCTGATGCGGTGACATGCACGGGAGAGACAGTATGGGGCCTTGCTTTTACTTCAACTCCCTTCACAAATAATTTACTCCGGAGAATAGGTCTGACTGCAGGCAGCTTCACTCCGTGATTGACGTGCTCAAAATGGAGGGGGGAAAAAATGACATTCCGTATAATGGATATCTTCTGCATGGTAACCGGTGACACTGATTTCCTATGATTAAATAAATAACCATAATGAAATCTAGCATGAATAGCGTGACATGTATGGAAGAAGCCTGCTGTTATGTAACACATTGATGGCTGAATATGAATATCGTTGTGGTCACATGGAAGCCAAGGAGCTGTTTTCCAATTTTTTACAGAATGTGAATCCTAGCAGATAAACTGTGTGCCGACACTCAACTGATTACCACTTGCCAGTCAGTTATTTATTCATTTTCTTATATGCTTTTCCCCAGTCAGACTTGAGGAGGGTCTTCTGGGGACCTATCCGCGGTCACTGGGTGGAAAGTTGGAATGCTTCTTGGACAGAGTGCTAGTCCATTACAGACTCATTCACATACATACACACACCTAGGGGAAATTTAGCATAGCCAATTTACCTTCCATGTGCTTTTGTGTGGTGGGAGAAAACCAGAGGAACTGAAGGAAACCCACTCGGACACTGGGGGAACGAATCATAATCCTCACGGGCAGAGACTGATGCAAGGATCAAACCCACAACCACAGATCCCTGGAAGCCTGAGTGTGTGTGAATCACACGCTTCCTGCTGTGCCACTGTGTCGACAACACCATTTTTACAAAATTTACATCCATCCATCCATCCATACAGCTTGTTATTTGCTTCTTTTTGGTCAGGGTTGCGGTGGGTCCAGAGCCTACACGGCATCATTGGCCCCAAACAGAATACCCCTTGGACAAGTTGCCATTTGATCTCAAGGTACCACACATACTTATTTTACACACAGAGAGTTAGGGCAGCTTCAGCTTGTCGTAGAAAGCCAGTTCCCCGTTTTAACAAATGGAGTCAGGAAAGACAGATAACAGAGTTATGGTTGAATTATACTTCTGACTTCGAAGTCTATAGCGCAAAGCATATAGTGTAGCCTGTGCAAGACGAATATGCCATTGTGAGCATTTATACTTGTACGTCTGTGTCTGTATTGCTCTGCAAGTAACTATGAAGACGGGAATTTGAAGGCAGCAAACATGAGGCTTCTAACAGTAGGTTCCTAACAGTCAGAACTTCACTTAACACAATTAATAACATTGTTTTTTGTGTTGAATTATGCCTTAACTAGCCCTTAACCGGTCTGAAACATCATTTATTTCTAACACAATGTGTACTTTCCTCTCGCACCTCTGCTCAAACAACAACTAACCACTGCAGAAGCTCAGGAAGAGAAAACACCCTAACCACTATGAAATGGACTCCATGCCCCTAGGCCTGGCTTCACTCTGACCACTTTCTACGAGTACTTTGTTGCGGAAACAGCCGACCAGTCAAACAACGTCTATAAAAAAAAAAAAAAAACTAGATCCAGAGCGTTAGAGAAAATGAGTGGAGCTGGGCTCTGCAGCCAGGCTGTGTCAGAGAACACAGTGAACTAAGACTCCACTGAGCGCTGCATAAAACACCTGTCACCAATGACAAATCACCCATAATGTCTGGCCGCATTTCCGAGGGAGGTACAGGCAGAACATTACCTTCATTTCTGGATGTCAGAGAGAGGGGCCAGGGCTTTATTTTGATGGATCTCGTCAGAGCGATGGCAGACTAAATGGCAGGCTGGCGGTTGAAAAACTGACAACATTTTGAACAGAGAGGCACTTTTTTACTGGCCTTGAAACTTCAGGAGTTTATCTTTGAAAAGGTGCTAATACTTTACCTGTATGGTGTGATAAGTGTTAGCACCCTGGCTCTAGCCAGTTATGCAATCAGGACCTCATGGGCTGCTTTTAGTAAACATTCTTTAAACCCACTTATACAGTTTTTACAGAGGTTCTGACACTCAATAGTATTTTCTGTTCACAATGTTTTCTTCTGGATTTGTTTATTTAAAGTAAACAATGAGATCTACAATTATTAGGAGAGCAGTGAACAATGCTGTGATTTAAAAACACATCTTGAATCTTATGTAGACTTATTGTTAGAACTTGCTTAGGAAAAAAAAGAAATATATTAAGAATAAATTAGTGAATGAATGAGTTCTGACTGCTTTCAATTAAATCAAACTATATCATTTTAAAACTTTGTTTTTGTCTTCTATTAGAAATGCCAACTCTCACGCAAAGATATTAACACCCCACTGCTAATGGGTGGGGAACCTAGGGTTTAATACAGTTTACTAATTTCCCTACCATGATACATTGACTAAACCTGTCAATTAATAACTAATAAGTGAAATAAGATGTGCTAGAGCAGAAAAATAACAAAAGGTTGTAGAAATTCGTCCCAAGAAACCCAAACCTCTTGTCCTTGAGTAATATTTTATCTGGGGGTGTTGCGTTCAGTTCTGCTTGTGAAAGGCCTAACCAATGGAAGAGCTTGTTTGGCTGCATCCACATGGATGGACATTTTTTGTGTCATATTGTTTTCATGTAAATTCTTAACAAGATCTACTGTTGGTTACAGCAATTAAAACCAGTAGAAGAGCTTGTTTGGTTGTATCCACATTACACAAAATTCCAATTGCCAGATGACACAGTCGATATGTTTTTTGGTGAGAATGTGCAATTGCACAAAGATGCTTTTTTAACATATGTGGTTTTGCAGGAATGGCAGCATTAGCAGACTGATGTCATTAATTACAATATTTTGCCCTCTCCCCACTTAAAAACATTGCTGCTTTTAATTTAAATGTAAAATTCTTAAGAACTGCTGCTATAAATTGCAAACATGCATATTGTAATTGCAAGAATCATTGGTTCTTCTCTGAAGACCTAGAAAGCCTCGAGGAATCCTCACTGGTAAGCATCAACATTGCAAAACTAACTACTGCATGCATAGCATTTCTCTCCTTACTGCAGTGACCTGCACGGAACCTGAATTGGTTTTAATTTCTTTATTATCATGCTGATGCAGCTGATGATATCTCAGAATTATACCTTACAGTACTGTCAATAAAACATTAAATATAACCCCGCTTTACCATTATTTTCAGTCTTTTAACACTGAACGCTGTAAGCTGGCTTAACAGTGCATTTCTTCAATGACAGCAAGAAGCGTTTTTTTCCTTGACAACAGTTTTGAAGGTTAAGCTTGGCGCGAAGTGTCAGAGTTAATCAGTTCCACTGGCTGCTCCCACCAAAGGTGACACATCATTATCGTTCTTTAAGATGACACAAATATCCCACAGCACAATACTAATTAGATAAAGGGAACTTTTGCTCTCGCAAGCATCAAGCCAGGCCCAGCAATTAAATTATGGGGGAAAAACATTATTTTCTATTATAATGTGAATATACATATTAATTCATATTCATATTTTTAAGGCTTATATTTGAAAGCGATTTCAAGGGATTACTTAGTGTGGTTAAAAACAGACTGCATTTAGTACAGCAAAACAAAGCTGTGTTGTTTACAAAGATGATAACACTAAACAGAGTAGGCTGCCTTTTTGGTGAACGTTGCTGGATACATGTAGTTCATTGGAAATGAATTCAAAGTCACATATAAAGGAAAAGAGAATTTCATACCATTCATAACATTCACTCCTAATATATAGCTAAATTTACTCAGCCTTTTTCACATAACAAAAGTAATGAGACTGGAATTAGTATAGTGTCCCATGACTTTTGCCCTGGCCAATGAAAGCAAAAAAAAGCTGCATGTCTGGCCTCCTGCAGTGAATTAGGATGTGATTTCTACTAGAGTCACTTGTCTCGTCCCATGGCCAAATCTAACCAGATGCTGCCTGTTACGATCAATAGCACCCTCTGCACCACTGTCCACTGTCTGAGGTAACGTCTGCCTTTTTTGATGTGTTTATGGTGCATTTCTGGTGTCCCTGTGGATCATTAAATTGAATGTTAAATGACAGAAATACTACCAATGTGGCACACACCATTAGGGTCATCTCACCTTGCGATGAGCACACTTCAACTTTACTTACAAGATAACAACTCACAACTTATACATGTGTGGGCATGTCCAAGCTATTACCCTACATAATACCGACTTTTGAAAATAATTGAAAATAATGGTTTAAATTTGTTGTTTGTGTGAATCTACTGTACAAGTAGTGTTAGTGTTAGTGTAGTAGGGTTAAAAGGAAGATAATAAAATATGCAGAAAAACAGAAAGACGTCAGTCTGTAATTATAGACTTAAAATGCTCAAATATGTGCAGTGAAGCTGAAAAAAAAAATAGGATAACAGGTTTAGAACCAAGTGGGTGGTCAAAATGTTACACTTGACTGGTGTGGACCCTACAAATACAAATTTTATAAGTGGACTTTAAAAAATTGGACAAGAAAAATTGAGAAGATGGGCTTTTAAGCTCATTGTTCAGCGCATTTCAGGAGAAATTCAGATGATTATGTGCAGAAAAGCCCCGGCAGTCACAAAAGCTGTGAACAATGGCTGAAATCTGGAGCAGTTAGAAATGGTTGTAGGCCTGGTGGGATTGTGTAATTGTGCTAAATTGCAGGCCGCAAAACGACTAGTGTGGATATTTACAAATCTAGCCTGGCATGTAACATATTTCAAGCGTACACCAGAATGAGGTCATGGGGAAGGCTGATGGCAGTCAGAATCTGGGGACTGTCCTGTCAGAGACTCGTTTGAGGTGCCAATGCATGTCATCGAAGAGCCCTCAGTCATCACATAACAAATATCACACGTCACCATACAAAAAAGGAGAAAAAATTGTGTCCAAAAGCCTCAGACTCTCTGGTAATAGTCTGCCATGGGCTCTGCTGGCCTCAAGCTTGTGTACTTCACTCCTGCCCACAGTAAAGAGAATGATTTGTTATTACCAGTGCCTAAGGCGGACAGAAAGCCCAACCAACAACACAGAGTCAAAAGGACAGCCAAAAAAAAAAAAAACAGCACCTCCAGTAGACCAGAAGAGCGCCACAGGGCCGTCTTGAAAATTTACAAAAGATTGTCTCACTCCAAAGCAGGCACCTCATCAAGCATTTATCTTCATCAGCATTATAATGGTGGCACCTCAGGCCTGTACTGTCCAGACATTCTAACACTGGGTGAACTTTATCAGGGTCTAACATCCTCAAACAATTAACCTTATACCTAACTATATCTAACTTTCTATGCTTGTTGAAAAGTTCACCAAGATACTGTATAAAAGTTCACTCCTTAGTATTAGAAGCAAGTAAAACTTTCCAAACTCAATACTTGGTAAAGTATACTTTGGAGTAAATGGGACCTTTGACAGTAGGTAATCACACACTGAATATTTAACAACCAAAGATATTAGACTGAAAATTGTTCACTTTAAGTCTTATTAATATTTAATTATTTAGGGCAGTGCTAAGAACACAGAGTAGAGAGTAAGGGACAGAGCTGTCAGGGAGCCAACAAAGGTTTAAGTTCCTTTTTACACTCTTTTCAAATGACTAAATAAAATGTTCAGTATTAGACTTGGTATCAGTTTACAACCCTTTCACAAACTAAGTGTTTTCCAGCTGAAAGACACAAGCTGTACAGGCTTCACTAAAATACCTAGCTGGTAATATTGACTGAGCTAACTTAGCCTTAGCATTTATTTATTTTATACAAAAAGTTTGACTGACTCACTTCCCTGTGAAAATTTCACTTTACTCAAGTGGCCTAAGTATTACCGCTGAGTTAGCTACATTTATGACTTGAACAGCACTGCTAAAGTAAATGTATAAGTAGAATAGCACTGCTAAGCTAAATAGTTTCGTTTCGGCCAATCTTTAGTAGATATAGCGTAAAACACTCTTGGCCAATAAATAATAAATAGGTTGTTTAAGGAAATAAATAGAACTTTGTGTGAATCTAATGGTGATCTATGTAAGTGACTGCAATATTTCCCACCCTGTCGGATGCCTTGACCTAGAATACAAGAGATATAAGATACATATAAGATACAGTAACATACTGTTCCTTGCCCCCTGTATCACTACTAGGGCTGACTGACTGTCATATAATATGGGTCTCTGGATCAGCACACCATTTGAAACTTACATCTTTTTACCCAACGTAAAACATAGCTCTGACTTTTTTTTCAACATCTTTTTAATGACATCCTTTTTCGTCAAATCCTTACCATGCTTTCCTCATGTAATGTCTTTGGGGTTCTTCTTCACTCATTGCTGTGCTTTCCTACCTGAGATGGAGCAGTTTCCCTACCTGACAGTGATGCTGGAGGTCAGAATGAGTGTGTCAATGCCCATCCTTTTTTTTTAGTCTCCTGAGGTCTAAGAGCTACTGATGAGCCTGTCTCACTAAGGAGGAGGTCTTCAGGGACTAGGAGAGGTTGTCAGTGATATGCAGTCCCAGGAATTTGAAGCTGGCTGAGCACTGCTTCACTGTCATCCTGCTGATGTGCAGAGGAGGATGAGGTTCTTGCATCCTTATGAAGCCCACAGTCTTCTTATTTATGTTGCTGCCATTCAGAAAGGGATAGCTGTTCTTGGATCAGAACTCAAGCTGACTCCCTTCCTCCAATCTGTAAGGCCAACTTAAAAATATGCATTGTCGGAGATGAGCTCCACCACTGTTGTCTCTCTATCAATATGTACGTAGTTGGTGTTATTTCTTTCTCATTTGTGAATTTAGATTATAGTATCCACTCTAATATGCCATTACACAGATGCCAAAAGTCATGAGATAGCAGTACGTTACTTGATCTTTAGGTGTCACCTTGGGGGATGACCAAACCTGTACAAGGTGTGAGGTTCCACCTTGTACGTGAAACAAAAAACGGGGCAGTGTGCTCATAGCAAGGCTACATAAATTACTGGAGATGCAGCAAGGCCCGATAGTGGTTTCCAGAAGGATGGGACATTTCATTTCTAATGCTGAGGGGCATTTAACATCCACAGTGTCACATGTAACAAGAATATGCCATAGAAGATATTACTACCACATACAGTAAACATTGAAATGGATTATAATGATTGTGACCAGCGGCATCTGGCTGCAGAGCATGCAAAGAGGTAAGCAACTTTAGAAGAAATCCATTCCATATTTAGAGCAGGATCAGCAGTATACTTTAGCTTCCATAGGAAATGGCAAAAGTCTTGAGACAAGATACTTGACATGATGACTAGATGTGTCAATATTCAATAATGAGGTGCACTGACACTTTTATCAAACAACTTGCAGTTTGACCAGTATTAAATGCACAGAGCAGCTCAGTGACCCCATGCTTTATTTGATAACAGCTCTTTTAGTCTTTTGTTGGTTAGAAAACTTTTACAGCTCAAAGATCTCAGTGCTATCCTTTTATATTGCATGCACCACGAGCTCAAGCAAGGTGAAAGCTAAAACTATGAAAGAAATTGGATTCCATAAATGAATGAAAACGTCTGTGCCCCTGCAAGTTGTAAAAACTGTTTTTTTTTTTTAAACAAATTCTTATTCTTTTGGTTTTGGCAGCATTTTTCATTCATTTTTTTGTTTAAGTATTACATACAAAATGTCTTACAACACCACTGACCATCTTTTGGCTTAGCATCCAGATGGTCATTTTTTGAAGTTCTTTAGAAATCTATACAACATTGATATTTAAATGACATACATAGTTCCTCTATCACATGAATTTGAGCCTCACATAGGTAGTACAATAGCAGTACAATACACTATATTTGCTCTACTTTATTTTTCCCGCTCAAATATAAACAAAAAAACAGCCATCACCATATTATAACCTATTTTTATTGTTTTAAAATTAAACAGGTAGTTTTTGTTATTGTGCTTTTTAAACCTCTGAACTGATCATTTGGCAGCATTTGGCAGCATCTACAGTGTCATGTCAGTACCGGGAATACCTCACAGAAGACGTTACCACTCACAGTGGGCAGAGCAGTCAGTGGTAATGATCATGCTTGAAAAAAATCGGGCTAGAATTGTCTGTGCAAACACACAAGTGACTTTTATGCAGCTCCCCAGCTTTACCTTTGTGCTAACATTGTTAAAATTCTAACATGGTGAGAAATGCTCAATTTGTTTTATTTTAGAGTGCTTAATATGTCATTTTGACACATTAATTTTATTTTCTTTATTAGAATTTTTAGATTAAACATACCTCTTATTATTGTTTTTTTGTGGTTTATTTGTTATTTGTAAGTTTTTGTCTACTTCGGAATGCTGAATAATGAAAAAAATTCATACTATTAACTTTGTGATGACAATTATGTTATCATTCACACGTTTCCAGAACATTCCTGGAACATTGTCTCTGTACTTTCTGGCAAATTTAAAAACATCGCTGATTGTCCCTATAACATTCTGTTCTAGCTTGGTTCCTACCACTGATTTATACCTGACTCACAAATTGTTAACCACTAGCTACTGTATCACGATGGCAAAATACTGTATACATAAGCAGATATTAGCATGGCTAATGGGGCTGAAAGATGGCAGAAGTTCTAGAAGTGTGCTGACTGAATAATAAATAATTAAACATATTCCCAGCAGCATAGCAAAAGTATGTATAGTCCTGGGGGCTGGTTTTGACTGTGAAGCTCCCAGCTAAAGGCCAAGCTAACACTTTCAGACATCTCTGAAAGCTGGTCTTTTGCAGCTGCAGCAGAGAGCGCTCCCACAGACAAACTAATTAACCCAACGTGTTCTAATCCGGCCAGGCTGAGCACAGCTAGGGGTGAAAGAGCTGGAGTTATTTTCTGAGGGAACTTCACTGATGCAGCCTTGCATTGCTAAGCTAACCCCTCGCTCTTGCACTAATGTTTCCAGGTGTGACACCGAGCTAACGAGACTCTCTGGGACTTATTTCAGAGCTTCAGCATGGTGTGAAAACACAGTCTGTTTCGGGCTGAGGTGCTGTGTTTCAGTCTTTTAGTAGAGACTGGAGGAGATGTGTGTAAATATAAAGCTGTTAAAACCAGACATTGCGAATGTGCTGGTGGATGTAAAATTATGTAAAGATGCTTCTGTATTGAATATCTGTCAGCATTATCTTGCTGTAGAAACCTTTGATTTGATGCTGATGGGATAATTCAGTTTAATCATGCTACATGTGCTGGATTTGGAAGCTTTACAGCAATGCAAGATAAGGGATTTTTCAAAAAGACATTATCTTGTGTAACAAGAAATTTGCCAGATTTGTTTTCTTGTATGTGTGCATATACAGAATGTGGTGGAAGGTTGTGACGTAGAAATTAATGCTACAAAGTATTTAAAACAAAAATTATGGAAATGTAAAATTTCTTTAGTGACAAATTTATGAAAATTAAAAAAAGAAATTGAGAAAAATGTTTTAATATTTTTGATGTTTGCTGCATGTGGCATTCTAGCAGTTTCTAGGCAGAAACAATACAGAATGCTGTACTCTTGCTGATTGTACAGTATATTTGTCAATAAACATATAAACAGACAGCTGTATATTAAATAGTAGCAGCATTGCAAATGTGTAAATCAGTAGATCAATTGTTGTATGATACACAAAGTTTATTGTACAAAGACCTAGACAGCTGTATCCTAAACAGTTGGGGCCAAAAGTGAATATTTAGCCTATTTAAATTCACTAACAATAAACTATTTGACTGGTTTTGTATATGGAAAAGCACAGCTTTGTTTAGGTTTCAATTGAAAGATTATTTAAACCATGTAAATGATCTAATCTTATATGTAGGGATGTGCTGAGATCTTGCAAGATTAAAAAGGCACGATATTTCTCATCAGGTGTTAAATGTGTTTTGCAAGACACTGTTCCATGTTCCATTAATGAGTCACAAGAAGCCAAACCACCACCTCTTTTTAAACTGAAACTGACAAGTATCATAGGACAGTGTTCTTCAACCCAGTGGGCTTCAGCGATAATATGCTACGGGGCTCTCTAGTAAAAGTTAGTTCTAGTAAAACGACATGTAAAAATGACATATATATGCAAAATATGGACTGTTCTATGGAAATTATAAAAAATAAAACATCTAGGTCAATCTCTTTTCTATTATAGTACCCATATAATCAACAAATCTAGTCAGTGGATTAGCAAATCTGTTAGTATCAGTGCGAGACTGAGAGACACGTTCTATCTTATTGTATGACTTTTACCCATCCTGAATTAATTAGTTAAAAAAAAACATACAAGCCTATTAAGTTTGACAGGCTTGTTCAAATGTTGTGCTGTATTTGTTTAGATTTTAAATGGTTGATTAAATGTCCGTAAGGGCTGTGGAATGTGTTGTGGTGGGTTAGGCGGTCAGTAAGGTTGAGAACTTCTTTCAAACTGGTCTGACAAGTACGGAATAAAACAAAACACTGTGGCCCTAAACATTTGTAACTTGTGATAATATAAAAAAAGAGCAAACTTTTCTTGTATTTGCCTTCTTTTAAGGAATAACCATTTCAAACTAAGCTAAAGTTCACTCCAGAGACAAAAGCTTTTCTCCAACTTCCTGTGGTTTGAGGACAGAAGCTAGTCTTTCTGCTCTGAATAATAAATTCAAGTTGAAAAGAAGCTCCGCACCGCAGCCACTTTGGCATATCTTATTGAAGACGCATAACCTGAGGCACCATTAACAGTTTACAATGTGGGCTATTTTTGAATACTTTTATGTTCACACACCCTAACACTGGCTCACAGAGGCTCACTCTGACTGAGTGACACTAACATCTACATCAGGAAAAGTAGAACTTTTCTGTGTCATAACACAGATTCAACGGAGTGCTCAGCATTCAACAGTTCAAAAGTATATTTCTCTGTCCCACATAGAAACATACTAATTCTGTAGATCATCTCCATCTCTAATTCATAACTGAGTGTTAACTCTCAGGCCTACCTCCATCCTTAAGAGCTCACATCAGAATCCACCCCTTTCCTTGTCTTGAAAGCACAGTCTGCAAAAAGGGAAAATATTGACAGTTGATCCTAATGATTAACTGTGCCACATTCATTTCTGTAGCATTGTGTGTGCTCGACAGGTCACAATAATTCTTTTTTGGACTATATAGTCTCTAGAATTACTTCAATAAATTATATTATCATCATTAAGATCAATTTAATGTCATTAATAAAAAAGTAAAATAAATAATTTTGAATTGCTGTTAAATCTCCTAAATACATAATTTTTTTGTTTGTTTGTTTGCTTTTTTTGTGCAGTCAACATACCAGCTGATTCACAGGAATGGCCTCTCTTCAACATCAATGTCTGCAAAAAAAAATTGTTGTTATAGTAAAAAGCCTATTACTGCAACATAACACTGAGTGTGCAGTTCAAATGCTGTTTGTAAACAGAGCTGGAAAAAGGGCCAGTTCCAAAATTCCAATCCCAAACTGTAATGTAACATTTTTGACTCGTTATACACTGTTTACACTTCTAAAATGTACATAATCTTAGTACACTTGTGAAAGCCATACATTAAGATGGTTATGGTAAAAATATGACAGACTATGAAGGGAATAAATGGGGATCTTTGCTAGGCTACCATCATTTTACCATCTGTTCTCCTCATCGTCCTCTCCCTCAACCAAACAGAAAGTAAAGACACATATCAGACGGGAAAGCACTGGCTTTTAATTTACCAACAAAGTTTAAAAAAAGACCGGGAAACAAGTAAGATTAGGGCTAAAAGCTAACAGACTACAATCTCCTCAGCTTGTGCAGTGAGTCAGATACAGCCAAACATTCTGAGAAGACACAATGAGAAGACAGTAACAGTCTCCAGAAACACTAAGTGTTCTCTACAGTGCTAAAACTGTGATTATAAGCAATATAGCATATATGCTATGTGAGTTCTGTGAGCTGTCACTGATGTCAGAAAGTAAGCGCATTTCTTTCTGGCAGGGTTGTAAACAGACTTGTTAAAAATCCCACCAGGGCAATTTTTGCATCATCCAAAGACACATACTTCGTAGGTCCACATCCAAGAAAAAAAACTTTTAATACTAAATAAATGCATTTTCTGCCACCTTAATAGGTTAAAACTTTCCAACAGCAAATTGGATTACAGCCAACATGTTGGATTACAGAACACCCTAAAAACTACACCCAATATTTCCTAACTGCTTTGTGTTAAAGAACATAATGAGATTGTTCCTACTCACTGCAGTAAAGCTCTACATGAGCCTCCATAAAAGTAGACAATAGCAATTTTCTTTAGGAACTGTAATTTTCTTTAAACTGTATCTTTACAAACTTAACTACATTATTTCAATAACCTCTACTGTTTTGATACTTTCACTATTATGACATCTCATTATGTCGGTTAGATTTTTCAGGAAAGCTGTACTAACCTAGTAATAGCAGCTTAAATATAATACATATGTGCACACAGCAAACTTGAGAAACAAAATAACTGCTTGTAATTGTCTTTATGGTTACAGAACTACACTGGTGATCTTCTGGTACAAACCTCCACTAGTTCTACCCTATGCATCATCTGGCTGTCACTCCTATTTCAGTCAGGTCCATCAGTGAGATCAGTGACAAGGTCACAAAAGAGCAGCTTTAAAGAGCAATGCTCTCGACTGACAGCTCAATAGACCAATAGACTGTTCTTCTCCGCAGCATATACCTTGTCCAATCGTTCCCCTCCCTATCGGGGTTCTTCGCCCCCAGTCAAACGCTCTCTCGACCGTGGCACAGAAAATGGGATGCTGTTGAAACCTTGGCTCGCTGACAAAAGACCTACATCAGTTCAGACTCACTTCGCTTTAATGCCATTTCAATTGA